>NC_140647.1:14310599-16710599 GCF_978046115.1 Saccoglossus kowalevskii | reverse complement strand
GAATTTTAAAGTTTTGTTAGTATTTTACTTTTATGGACACTGTAGTTTGAAATATGCACAAAAATGTGCTTTTTTGGTCAAAAGTGATTTAAAAAAAATTAGCTTCTAAACCATGCTTCTGTTTCCTGTCAAAATTGGTTTATGGGTACATCTGTTTACTATGAAGAAAGCGTTGTCTTGAAAACTGTCTACCAGTTGTCAATTTTGTAGGGCAGCAGCTCAAATTTCACTACTTCAAGTTTATGCATAAATTAACACCCAGGCTAGTTGTTTGTACGATTGCTATTGAACACTATTCAACTAAAAACAATGCCCCGACGGCGTTTTGTAGATAAACACATTGTCAATCATTTGTGAAAATTTCAAAACAAAAGGTCAAAGCGTTTTTTTAAAGTTCTGGAATGTGCACTAAAAAGAAGCTAAGATAATTGCTAATTTGCATAACAATTCACTCAGTAAGAAGTTTGCTAATGCTCATAATTAAAATGGCTGTTACAATTTCAAATTGAAATGTATTATCGTTTTGTAAAAAGTTAAATACAGTGCATAATACGGAGATCTCGTCATTTCTTTTTTTCACCATGTTTTTTTTATATTATTTATGTACAGCCTCATGTATGTATGGGGGGTCTAAAAACTAACTCTGCAACGTGATTGTGCAACTCGCAGAATGTCGATTATTGCACTCTGTGACAGGATCGCAGTGTCACTCTGCAAAGAGCACGATTCCTATTGGTTGGTGGGTCGAACAGCGCAAATCCCAATGATCGATGTTCACCGCATGCCTTATAAAAAATTAAGTTTTAAATGGTAATCAAAGAAAGCTTAGAAAGAACTCCCATGTGCTGAGAGTATTGGAGACCCATTAAATATAATTCGAAATTACTTAGCTGAAAACTAATTATGCAAATCAGAAAATTAATATGACCAGATTTGAGTGTAAAACTAATGAGGTCTGCGCAATGTAACAGAAAATCTATGTCTCCAAGTTTAATTGAAATGTGATTAGAACCAAAAAATTATGAATTATTATGCTTATTAGGGAATTAATATGAACAGATTTTTACCCCAAACTAATTAGGTTTGTACATTGTCCTAGAGCATCTTTGTACTAAGTTTCATTGAAATGGAATAATTAGCACCGTGAAAACTCCAAAATTTCGACCCCTCTAAAAATTCGGCCGCCTATTTATTTGCCGGGTTTCGGTGTTTTATTTACCTCCAAATTTTCGACTCCACTAAAAATTGCCGACTCATTCTTATTCGAAAATTGCGACCAGTTTTAGTTTTCCCCCAAACGAAAAAAAAAACGATGTGAGCGTTCAAACGGGACCTTCCTCAAAGGCATGAATCCGGGTTTCTGATTGACTGAGAGATTTTTATTTTATTGGGAACGAAAATATATTCTAAATAAACGAAGTTTCAAATAAAAACGAACACAAAAATCTCGGCATGCTGCGTTTCTGAATTGTTGATTATTACTGTACTCAGTAGTGATTATAATAATGTACACAAAATAAATTTGTTGAATGGTTATGAAATACAAATAAAAGTCAACTTAGTTTCATCGTAAGCGAATGATTCCGGTCTCGTATAAACGTTTGATGCTGTAGGATATCCGCCATGTTCTCTTAGGTCAAATAGGTCAAATCGCTAATTAACCAATCAAAAAGCTGGATGATGCCAACGTGTTCAAATTACCATAGCTTATTTAAATATGTTAATGTTATTGAACGCAATGCGGAAGAGATTGATGTTGTAGTACGATATTTTGGCTTGGATTTTGATGCGAAAACGGCATGATTTTTTTTAAATAAAAAAATTAGTTGTTTTTAAAAAATAAACTGGTCATCTGAAGAATAATTTAACATTTGTTCACAGTGATAACAGCTCATTCTCGAAAGGAAGCTTACCCGCTCACGCTAGTCACGATAAAAATCATACACGTGTACTCTTGAATAGACAGACGTCAATGACTACGGTAAAACTTACTCTATTTTAGCCGGCAGGATTGATTGAAATGTCCGAAAAATGACGCCAAAATACACCTTAAAAGTCCCATTTTATTTTCTTAAATCCCATTTTATTTTTTAATCCAAGGGCGAATTTACGGCAGAATTTGTTCCCTCAAATAAGGGACACGTGAGCTTTGATTCTAACCGGATACATTGCACTGGGTTGGGGAGATCGTTTGCTAAACTTCCATGTATCTTTTGTCCAATGGGTACCTGTACTTCGAACATTCGCAAGTTTTCCTAGGTAGTGCGAGACAGCTTTGTCTTTTGACCTATTAGTTTTGTGCTGACCTCTTCTCCGCGTCTTGATGTTTTGTTTTGCTTGTCATAATACTCACTGATTGATGACTTTGTTTAGATTTTGAGTTACAACTCGGCCACGACCTTTGCTTTTACCGTTACGTCAATTGACGGACATTGCATTTTTTAAAAACTAATGAAGCACACTGTCTATCATCCCATTTTTTTTTGCTGATTTCTATTCTGAAAAATTCGACCGTCCGAAAATGCACCTTAATTTTGACTCTAAAAACACGTCACATTTCTAACACCAATTATTTAAAACCGGTCGAAATTTTGGAGTTTTTACGGTACTTTAGATATCAGTGTGAAAGCTTAAAATTGGTTAATTATGCAAATTAGGTAATTAATATGTACAGATTTTAACCCACAATTATTCAGGTCTGTCTATTGTCCTACAGCATCCATGTACATTCATTGATATGTGATGTATAGTACCTGAGATATCAGTGTGAAAGTTGGTTAATTATGCAAATTAGGTGATTAATATGCACAAATATTTACCGGAAACTAATTGGGTCTGCATAATTCTAGATTCATTGAAATGTGATGATTAGTACTTTAGATATCAGTAGAAAAGCTGAAAATTAATTATGCAAATTAGGTAATTAATATGCACAATTGTTTACCCTAAAACTAATCAGGTCTCTGCATAGTCCTAAAGGATCTATGTACCAAGTTTCATTGAAATGCGATGATTAGTACTTGAGATACCCGTGGAAAAGCTGAAAATTAACTAATTATGCAAATTAGGTGATTAATATGCACAAATATTTATCGAAAACAATCAATCTCTGCATAGTCCTTGAGTATGTAAGTACCAAGTTTCATTGAAATGTAATGCTAACTACTTATATCAAATGCTGAAAATTAATTAATTATGCAAATTAGGTAATTAACATGTACTGATATTACCATAAAAACTATCAGGTCTGTGCAGTGTCGTATGACATCTATGTACCAAGTTTCATTGAAATGTGATGATTAGTACTTGAGATATCAGTGGAAAAACCGAAAATTGACTAATCATTATGCAAATTAGGTAATTAGTATCCACGGATTATTACCAAAAACTAATCAAAACCTAGCATTAGTTCAGAGCATCTATGTACCAAGTTTCATCAAAATCCAATGAGTGGTTGTTTAGATATCAGTGGAACAGTCATGGAACCACTAAAAAATAGCTAATTATCATGCAAATTAGGTAATTAATATGCACGGATTTTTACCAAAAATTAAGCAAATCTGCGCATATGTTCAGAGCATCTATGTACCAAGTTTCATCAAAATCCAATGAGTGGTTCTTTAGATATCAGTGGAACAGTCATAGAACAGCTAAAAATTAGCTAATTATCATGCAAATTAGGTAATTAACGAGCATGGATTTTTACCAAAACCTAATCAAATCTGCGCATTGGCCCAGAGCATCTATGCAACAAGTTTCATCAAAAACCGATGTATGGTTCTTGAGATAGCAGTGGAACAGTCGGACACACATACACACACACACACATACACACACACACATACAGACACACTAACTGCAAAGACTCCCATTTTGTGCTTCGCACATGGGAGTCAAAAATGGTACGGTAAAAAATGTGTGTAAACACTATGTACCGGCGACATGCCGTACTGTTCAGTGATCGGCAAGCACATGGAAGACAAATTGTGGACCAAACAAATGACACATGGTTTACGGTGATTAGACACATCACACCGCTGACTAGAAAAATTAAATAGTGTAACGTGCACGTTGGTTTTGACGTTATCGCCATCTTGGAGTTGTAAGGCTTCGTTCCGGCGACTATGCTCATTAGCATAGGCGGCAGTTTCAAAGCGAGTGGAACGCGAAGTACTTTTCACGCGTTCTGCAACGAATGTTGTACGTCTGCTTTAACTTTGTTGAGTGCATCAAGGAAAATAATTTGCATGCAGCAAAAAAAAATCATTCACGATGTGCAACGTTTTGCCATGACAGCAGTTGTTTGCAATCGTCTGCCTTTGTTTATATCATAAACGGACTCCAAATTTGCGGTCTACGATCTATTAGCTGGTATTTTAACCACCAGAGTTGAAATACTTTGTAACAGTTATGAAAAGTAAACAAAAACGGCGTTGGTTTGTGGTATGAATGGAATTATTTTTGTATCATAATTTTCACAGTCAGTATTACTGAAAATTATGGTTCATTTTTTTAAATGAACGCCAAATTTCGGTGGTCCATATTGACCTTAATGTAGCAGGAAGAGAAATTTTCTTTTTTTTTTCTTCATTTTTTAATAATTGATAAAACGGTTACTTTGTACCTTGATTCATCATCCCAGCTTTTCAAAATTTTGGAAAGACCAGTGCTCAAACGCTAACACTACTACCGTTTCGTTAATATTTGCATAATGTTTATTACATGTATATGTATACTACCCGTAATATTCTGTTGTTGACGATTCTGATAGGACGGGTGGCAAGCTTCCTGTCGCAAACAACTTGAATGCATATTAATCTAACATCCATTGTCAGCATTATTATCAGTCAAGACTTCGTCTGAGAAATCCTTTTATTTTCTAAGTCTATATTCTATTTTAATAACACCATCTTACTAACTCAATGACGATGAAAAGAAAGAAAGCAAAGACGCCAATGACAGACGAGGCAAAGACAAATCTGCAACTCTGGGTCATATTTACTAATTTAGACTTGCCTGCAGCCTGTTGCGATTCCGATGAAAAATTACAGGACTTTCGCGTTCACCCCTCGTTTACGCAATTTATAATTATTTTTCAAGGATTTTTCATCGGAATCGCAACAGATTGCAAGCATGTCTAGGTCATATTATGACCAACCTCGCGAGTGGTTCGAAAGGGACGATTAGGCTGGAATATTCGCATCAACGATACGCGAGACCGTTGAGGGCCGGTGATCAGACGAGGAAGGGAGTACAGGAAATCTGTTGCTCGTCGACATCGGCCAAATAAACAAAGCCATCGTTTCCGTTTATGCAGAGAGCATGCACCCATCCGTTGACACTGCCGTTTTAGTTTTCTATCGTCTGCAGTAGTTTCAATTCACACAGCTTTACGTTTTTTCTCTCTTAATATTCTTCATAAAATGATATTGATTGCCTAGAAACAGTTTGACCCGCTACACGCTTTATTCGGGAATTCAAAGTGATGAATATAGTCATAACAAATTATGCTAATGACAAAAAAGAACGTAACATCGTGTGAAACGTACTTCCCGCTCTACTCGCTTTAAAACTGCCGCCTATGCTAATGAGCATAGTTGCGGACAAAGCCTTACAACTTCAAGATGGCGTTAATGTTACCAGCTCCCTGATGTTACACCGTAATATTAAGGCAGCCAACACCAACGTGCATGTGTTTTGTACCCCATTTCACCCCCTCCGGGGGATGTTATATATGTTAATAAATCAATGTTAAATACTTGCTGATTACCGAACCGTGCGGCATGTCGTCGGTAAATACATGTTTACCGTAGTTCGCGAGCAGTCGGCAAAATAACCATCAATCAACCATTGAGATTCATGCTTTTCGACCAACCAACCAATGGGAATCGTGCTCTTTGCAGAGTGACACTGCGATTCTGTCGCAGAGTGCAATACTCGACATTCGGCGAGTCGCACAATCGCATCGCAGAGTTAGTTTTTAGACCCCCATACATACCTCACAGACTTGCTAAATCTTGCTAAGCATTCAAAAGAGATAATTTTGCACCTGTTATCTATATTTTAATTTTTTGAGTATGTTCCACTATTCACAATTCTACAAAATTTCAACAGCCTATAGCCAAGACTATTTGGATAATAATGAGCAAAAAAAAAAAAATTCACTCCCAACTGCCCACGAATCTGCATCTCTACCTTAATGAATATATATTCAGAACTTAACTGAAGGTATTCACTTTATTTGGGGATTTTAGGAAAAAATAGGTTAGAAAGACTACTGCTTGGCCATAATTCACATATTTGAGTACCCCAAATTGACATGTCACAAATAAATGTTAAATTTGATATAAGTGAGAATTTATGAACCATAAAATTTAGGTTAGATTGTTTTAGCCACTGCAATGTGTAGCTAACTCAGAACAACTTGTTTGCTCTCCCGAGATTAACATTTTCAGGTGCAGCACCCCCAGTGGTGGATGTTGAGTATAAAACCAATTAATTCAAAATAAATGTTCACATTTCTATTACTGTAGATGGGTTAATTATTCACTGGGTTTTAATTTTGCTTAATTCGCTGACTGGAAAATGCGCTAAATTAAAACCCAGTGAATATGTAAAATTTACGATAGAACACATTATCTAAATGATAAAACTGAATTCAAAACCCACTGAATATGCCTGAAATGGTAAATCAGCGAAATTTTAACCCAGTGAAAATTAGTCATTTTACAGTATTTTGAAAACTGACTCACATCCACTAGGTCCATGTCATCAAGTGAAAGACCATTCTTCTTCAATGCATTGGTTACTGCTGGGACTGGACCAATGCCCATTATATTGGGATCACAGCCTGATACATGGTAGCCAACAACTCTAGCTAAGGGTGTTAAGTTGTGTTTGGTCACGGCATTCTCACTTGCTAAAATCACAGCTCCTGCACCATCACAAATACCCTGTTTTGAAAAAAAATACAAGTCACACTATAGTAAGTCAGAGTATTTGTATATTGTCATATAAAAAAAATGAATTATTTCTTACATTTTTACAATTTGAGATAAAAGTGCAACCCATTATCAATGGTACAATGAACTTGTTTGCCTCAGATGTTTCAATGATGAAGTAAAACGAATAAGTGGCAATTACCAATGTAAGCTTTTCAGGTGTTATAGTATCCTATTATTAAATTTCAGGTAGGTTTTCAAGTATATAACTTAGTTACTCTGCTTTTTTTTAGTCACTTGAAATCATTTTTTTGCTTTGCTTAAATTGATACAACAGAAACAGCACAAGAACACATCACACACAGAATATTTCAGAAAATTAACGCATGTTGAAGCAACAACAAACATTAAACACTGGGCCCTGTACGAGTATCTGCGCAAATTATTTAACAGTCTCAAAACTTCAATTGCTCATGTGATGCAATAACACAAGCTAATTTTTAATCTAAATGCAAGTTTATTTTACCGATAATTGCACATTGCAAGGAGTAATAATTCTTTAATAAAAACTGTTAACAGACAATTGAAAATACACTGTGCTGCAATTCTCGTCTTATCAGCATGGAAATCCAAGACGTAGATTTCTCAGTTTTTGACCAGAATTGGTCAAGATGACAGAAAGATAATCTGCTACAGCATACATCATTCATACAAAGACAGAGACGAAGACTTACTGAAGCATTTCCAGCAGACACTAAACCATCTTTTTTAAATACTGGTGGTAATTTAGATAAGGCGTCTAGTGTTACATCTCTTGGATGTTCATCAGTATCCATGGCAACATCCTTCTTTTTAATCTTCAACGTAATTGGTGCCATTTCCTCTTTAAAAAAGCCTGCATCATTGGCTGAGAACAAACAATGCAATGATGAAAAGTTGAGAAGATTTCACGATACAATGGACAATAATATTTTGATTTTGTACACAAGGAAAGGATGTTGTATTTACAATCAAAATTATTTTAGATATGTGAAACTTTTTCCCAACAGCAGTGTGATAATCATTTCAAAACATGGCACCATGGAATGTGATTATCAGTACTACAGTACTAGTCAAAATGACCAGGTCCAGAATTCAGACATGGTCATTTATGCATTTAGAGAAATAAGCAGCTTTATGCTTTGGCCCGCATTCATCACAAGATGTTGGGTTTTGCTTTTTGCTCAACACAAGGACTGATTGTTGCTTCTGCTGTAACTATCGCACGCAGTTATCTAACATGAAAAAATTTTACTTTCTGTATGATGTTCTCCAAGCTAGTTTGTAATTTCAGACATTGTTTTGATAACCACGAGTTGAGTCCTGAGAGACTAGATCGGTTTCTGTAGCAACCGTGACGCTATATCCAAACGTTCGCTACATTGTTTCCCATTGCGTTCTCGCGGTACTTGTCTGTTTACCGCCCAAAATTCCCACCAAAGTTCTGCCTCGTGTTAGTCGCGTGTTACTCCTAATATGGAATGACAGCGTTATGTTTCGTTTGTATGCGCCAATCATTAGCGTTGTTTTATTTTCGGAACGTTTTGGCATGATATATTCTAGAGTACAAACACGTGTTTGGCACTTCTCCGATTAGCTGTCACCGAGACAAATGCCGCTCTAACATTGACAATTACATTAACCAGGCAAAGCGCTGTTGTGAGAAGTCCGATTCAGGCCGTCGCTGCAATTCCTTCTATGGTAGCTTCGCAACTTGATGCTCGTTATGCACACCCTCCTTTCTATGCTCTCTACGATGTCAACTCCTCATGAAGCTATTATTTAGCGATCTATATTTTATACCAAGAAGCATTTGCTGTACAACGTATTGATGTTCATGTTGAGTACAAATAAACAAGTTTGAATTATACCTCACGTCTGTTCAACTCAAGAAAACACAATGCAATCGATGTCCGTTTCAATAACAATTCCGCATGTTTAATCAGTTCGTTTTATGTGACGAAAAGAAAACCTCATCGCCTAGTTTTGCGATATAAACTTATCCACCACAGTAACAACTGAATACCAGTATTACTAGTCAAAACAAATGGCATTAATGCTATATGCATGTTAATCTTCATTCTACACCAGCTCAGCATCTCCAGGTTAGTCATACAGTTCATGAGCACTGCAAATTGTCAGTTATCATGCTGACATATTTGTTAAGCAGAGTAAATGCCATAATATGGACACTGTTACATAGAACTGAAAAGGTTTTGGTGGTGTTCTGGGTGTTCTGATTAAATTTTCCACTAATTCAACGTGTCACTGTCCTTGATCAAAAAGGTGTCTAGATTGTCATCCCAAGACACCTGTAAAACTACTTCTGTACTAAACTACAGGTCAAATTACTTATTCTGACAGGAATGGCAATCCCAGTACATGACGAGGAAAACGAAAAATGGGTCGACAGCATAAATGAACAAGCAGACACGATCAGGCAATCAATTTGGCACGACTGGAGTATTTACCAAAAGCAGTTAGAAATAAAATAATGGCATTCACTGTTTTAACAATTGAATGTGTATCAGTTTCCCTCACAAGCCAAAAAATGTTCCATGAACTTCTCTACAAAAGTGCCTGACAAAAAATTCCAGAACTAAAATAAGTGATTATCTGACTTTACCTGCTCTCCATCTTTGTTGTGAACTGAGTGCAAATTTATCACAGTCTTCCCTGGTAACGCCATACTTAGCACCAAGTGTCTCAGCTGTGATGCCCATAGGCGTCTTTATGTGATAATCTGTCAAGGTAGCCCACAGTTGATCCTCTAGCTGCACATGGGCAATACGAAAAATATCATTGAACTTATCACACATAACACATACAATAGCTCACTGGTTTTATTTGCAATCTAAACAGTCCAGCTCATATAGATAATTCTTTTTTCATCAATAACATACAACACAGACAAGAAATGACAGAGCAAGCCCAAAATCAGGAACAGCAACAACTGTTACAGCATCTATTTCTGGTGGGGCACATGTGTGAAGAACTAAAATTTTGATTTGCAACATATGTAGTATGTACACTTGGAACGAATGATTTGGGTCATTTCTGTTTAGTTAATACATGTATGAACATTAAAGCATTATTTCGATGAGCCGAAGGTGAGGATAAATTCCTATAAATAAATGAGAGGATGGATGAGAACACGTTTTTTAAATTAAGGTCTCAATTGGCCACGCCTCATTGCTCGGGCATCAGTATTTTCTTTGTTTGGGCATCAGTTAGCCATTTTGCAAATTAGGTAACAAATTTGATAGCCATCTTGAAAACTGCAGCTCCATGTACGTACATGTGCACACACTCCCTAAGTATGAAATGACGAACATCCTGGGCAAGCATACCAGGGATAGGGTGGTCAAAGAGTTTTGTTCACTAATATAAACTTTGTGGAGAACCTTGGTGAAAGTATGCATGCAGCAGTGCTTGAATGGGCTTGATTGATGTAACATGTCTTAGACTCAATCACTGAAAGGCTAAAAGAATTATTTTTAATACAGCATAACATACATACCAGTATTTACTGGCAAGCAGAATGTATCTGAGCTACCCTGAAGATTGTTCTCGAATTCAGGAAAAAAGAATTGAAGGTGATGGGGGTTTGACACAAGCCAAATTTAATGCCCTCATATACATGTGTAGTATGTTATCCTACCTCATAGTTCTGTCCAAGTTTAGTACCAAAACGAACACCCCTCACAACAAATGGTGCCATACTCATGCTTTCTGATCCACCAGTTAAAACGATTTCCGCATCACCAACCACAATGTCCTGCAACAAATCAATGCAAATGTGAACATGCATTCCGACAGATGTTATACATTGTAAGAAGGAGTTTCACTTCTACATATAATCATGGACAGGACTGGACTGGAAAAGGGGTTTTGTTAAGAAGCAACTGTCAGCTTAAACTTTTCACCACAAATTCACAAAATAGTCTCGTTTATAGTATATAGTTTATAATTTCCTCCGATAATTGATACAAAAAATAGCAAAATTTGTAAGTAAAAACTGGAAATCAACTCAAATTTTGTCTGTTGGTTCCAAAATTATATGAAATATTTAAGAATACAAGAAAAATAATCAAAGAAAGCTTAGAAAGAACTCCCGTGTGCTGAGAGTATTGGAGACACATTAAAAATTAATTCAAAATTACTTGAACGTGAGATATTGATGGAAATGCAGAAAACTAATTATGCAAATAAGGTAACTAATATGAACACATTTAAGTATAAAACTAATAAGGTCTGCGCAATGTAAAAGTAATAAGATCTGCGTAATGTAATATCTATGTACCAAGTTTCATTGAAATGTGATTAGAACCAAAAAATTATTAATTATTGTGCTAATTAAGAGAATTAATATGAACAGATTTTAACCAAAAATTAATCAGGCTGTCTATTGTCCTAGAGCATTTATGTACCAAGTTTTATTCAAATGTGATGATCAATACTTGAGATATCAGTATTAATTAATTAATTATGTTAATTAGGTGATTAAGAAGCATAAATATTTACCAAAACTAATATGGTGTATAGTCCTACACATGTAGGTTCATTGAAATGTGATGAGTACTCTTTAAAAGTTTCATTAAAATTCAATGAGTGGTTCTTAGGACAAATTAACTAATTAAGCAAATTAGTAGTTAATATGCACAATAATTTATCCTAAAATTAATCAAGTCTCTGCATAGTCCTAGAAGATCTATGTCGCAAGTCTCATTGAAATGTGATGATTAGTACTTGAGATATCAGGTGAAGGTCTGAAAATTAACTAATTATGCTAATAAGGTGATTAATATGCACAAATATTTCTCCAAAAACTAATTAGGTCTCTGCACAGTCCTTACTACTTTAAATATCAATAGCTGAAAATTAATTAATTATGCAAATTAGGTAATTAATATGTACTGATATTACCCTAAAAACTATCTGTGAAGTCTCATATGACATCTATGTACCAAGTTTTATTGACATGTTATGATTAGTGGAAAAGCCGAAAATTGATTAATCATTATGCAAGTTAGGTAATTAATATAAACAAATTTTTACCCAAAACTAATGAAATCTGTGCATTAGATCAGAGCATCCATGTGCCAAGTTTCATCAAAATCCAATGAGTGGTTCTTCAAATATCAGTGGAACAGTCATGGAACAGCTTAAAATCAGTTAATTATCTTGCAAATTAGGTATTTAATATTCATAGATTTTTACCAAAAACAAATCAAATCTGCGCATTAGTTCAGAGCATCCATGTGCCAAGTTTCATCAAAATCCAATGAGTGGTTCTTCATATATCAGTGGAACAGTCATGGAACAGCTAAAAATCAGCTAATTATCATGCAAATTAAGTAATTAATATTCATAGATTTTTACCAAAACCTAATCAACTCTGCGCATTATCCCAGAGCATCTATGTACCAAGTTTCACCAAAATTTGATTAGTGGTTCTTGAGATAACGGTGGAACAAAAAAAGTGACATACATACATACAGACATACAGACAGGGTATCTGCAAAGACTCCCTTTTGTGCTTCGCACACGGGAGTCAAAAAGTGCAGAAAATTTGGATAAGAAAGTCTGGTGATGAAAAGGTTAGTAGCTGTCTGCTTGGCTAGTTCAGCCAACCTATAACCAAGTACTGTGGAATACTTTATTTTCGCTTGGAATTTATTTTCGCTATTTTCGCTGAAGGGATGATTCCGTGAAAATAAAATCCAGCAAATATACTTTTTTTCCTATATTTCACATTATACTCATCAAAAATCTGTGAAAATAAATTCCATACAAAACACCCAAAATTCCTTTTCAGCGAAAATTAATTCCAGCGAAAATAAAGTATTCCACAGTATCATATTTTCATAAATACAAGTATCATCTAGCCACCTACTCGAGAAATTAGCAAAACCTCTGTAGAAAAATATAGCATAAGCTTGTATGTGTATCACATGCATATACGGTGCAGTGGTACAAATTAGTAACAGCCTCTTTTCAATTAACTTTGGAGCCTAGAATGTGAAATGGTTTTGCACACATGAAATGGTGGTATACACATGAAATGGTATCATGTATTTATAGCAAAATAAAAACTAAGCATCCCTATAGCCAGTTTAGTGAATGCCTTGCATATGACCATTTCAGCCTGTCCTTGCTCAAATTGCAATGGTGTTTCATTCACATAGCTCATACCCACCATGAACTCCAGGTACCTCTCGACCACCGCACTTTTCCGTAGCGATTGGCTTAATCCTCGTATATGGAGAAAACCAGAAGTGATCATGGGGCAAGATGGCGAAGGTCTCTTTGCCTCTGTCACATGTTGCGCGACATGGAAGAAAATCTATGAGGTCATGGGGCTTCTTCTGACTTAGATTTCTCTCTCCGTCCTTAGCTGAATTGCAGATTAATGCCTAAAGTTCAACCGGAGCATATGGTAGGTAATTGAACGTAGTGAATTCCCTTTTTCCTTCTATTTTACATTCAACTATTCAAAAAATTAGTAAAAATTAACTTGATAGAAAACTGCCAATACGTCTTTCCAGTGAAAACTAATTCCAGCTAAAAAAAATATGTGTATAGTATTAAGTTATTACACTTACCTGACATCCATTGACAATTGATTGGAAACCAGAACCACATAATCTATTGACAGTTAGACAAGGTGTTTCTACATTTACACCAGCTCTCAGGCCAGCGTGTCTGGCAAGATATGAACCATCTTTAGAACTCTGCAATCAACAAACATTTGAAAGTGAACAAACAAATAGCCATAGAACAAGAATAGCCAAAGAACTGAAACTCTGACTTGTCACTACGTTATTGGCATTGATAGTTGCATGTCTCAACATTATTTAATCCATGCAATACCGGTATGAGTAAACACTGGGAAATAAACATGGCCGAAGTGAATGAGAAACAAGCCATGCATGCCACAGTCCCTGTTAGTTATCAAATCTAAGTTATAAAGTTTTGTTTGTAATACAGAACAAGTAATTAAAACAAGCAGCCTGTCGGCTGAGATAGCTCCGCTGTTAGCAATGCACATTGCAATTAAAAAACAGAAGATATCATTAGAAAATGAACAATATGTATAGCAATTGCAAAGCAATTGGACTTAAAAATATCAATTTTCACCAAAAATGACAAAAATATTCATCAAAATTAGATAATTGAAAATATCTGAGAAAGGTCCACATGTAGTACCTATATGTATAATATCAAAGCAATTGGACTTGTAGTTTTTAACAAGAAGTCCAAAATATCACTTTTTACCAAAAAATACAAAAATATTCAGCAAAATTAGAGAATTAAAGAAATGGACAAATCTAAGAGAGGTCTACCCAAGGTACATATGCACCAAGTATCAAAGCATTCAGGCTTGTAGTTTTCAAGAGGAAGTCGAAAAAGTAAAACATTGACACGAACGACAGACACCAACAGACAATCACTCATATGATAAGCTCCGCTCGACAAAGTCGACGGCCACCAGTCGGTCTTTTTGAAACTAATTGTCAAACCAATACAAATGTATATCTATGGCATGATGTATAATGAATATATAAAATGTAAAATCGGTCAAAGCATGTCAAAGATATGGCACTAGTCTAGAACCACATTCATTGCAAGTCATTGAAAATGACACAGTCCCCGTTAAATTAAGTTCTCTTTGTGCTCGTCATATTGAAGCGGAGGGGTTGTCGCGAGCGTGTCCTTGAAACTTGAGTTCCAAGTGGCGTATACAACAGATTGTTTATTTACATCAAAACACGTGTTCTGTGTAGTAGTAATATGGCCAAAAATAAAAACAGCCGTTATTCGGCCATCTTTGATCTGATTATGAAACACACTGATGCGTATGATGTACAAAATGTATGTGCCAAATACGATCGAAAATGGTACATAAATTGTGGAAATATAGTAGTAAGGCCAAAAAGTTAGATGGCTGTCAATCGGCCATCCTTAACCAGATTTTGAAACAAATTGTCATGGACATGCATCCTAACATGTATAAAGTACATGTATGTGCCAAATTTTAATGAAAACTGACAGAGCACGTCCAAGATAAAAAATGCCTGCCAGTCGACCATCTTTGATCCAATTGCGAAATAAATCGTCATGAACATGTATCCTAACATGTATAATCTATGTACCAAGTTTGAATGACAACTGACAAATCATGTCCAAAATACAACATTTAAAAAAAACAAGATGGCTTCCAGTCGGCCATTTTGAATGGAATCGGTAAACCACTGCATGTACATATGTCCTATATAAAGTACTAGGCACATGCAAAGAATGAATGGAATCGGTCCAAGGGATTCTGAAATATGACTCTGGACAGACTGAGGGACGGACGGACACACAGACGGACGGACAGACAGACTCAGGAACTCACGGACGGTCGGGGACATGTATCCTAACATGTATGATCTATGTACTAAATTTGAATGAAAACTGACAAAGCATGTTCAAAATACAACATTTTCAAAAAACAAGATGGCTGCCAGTCGGCCATTTTGAATGGAATCGCTCAACCACTCCATGTGTATATGTCCCACAAAGTACTAGGCACATGCAAAGAATGAACGGAATCGGTCCAAGGGATTCTGAGATATGACTCCGGACGGACACACGGACGCACAGACGGATGGACGGACGGACGGACGAAGACCGAATTATAAGTCCCCATTTTCGGACTTCGTCCGAACAGGGACTAAAAACAAATTGGCTGCCAGTCGGTCATTTTTAATCCGATCTGAAAATGACGTACATCAGAACTCATAATGTCTGATGTATGTACCAAGTTGGAATGAATTCCATCCATACACAACCAAGATCCAGTTACAGAATGGCAGAAATTTTTTAGCACAAAAATGGCCACCATTCTGCCATTTTGAATCAAATCGTTACACCAATTTGTATATCTATGACATGATGTTTAATGAATATTTCAAATTTGAGATATGGCACTAGAACCACCTTCATTAAAACAAAATGGCTGCCATTCGGTCATTTTGAATCTTATCTGAAAAACAAAATGACGTGCATCAATGTCCAATGTATATACCAAGTTTGAAAAAATCCATCTGTAAACAGCGGAGAAATTGTTGATTTTCGTGATTTTTCAGCACAAAAATGGATGCCATTCGGCCATCTTGAACCTGATCGTGAAACAAATTGCTGTGCACATATATAACATAATGTATGATGTATGTGTGAAGTTCGAATGTAATTGGTCAAGGTGTGTCTAAGATACAGGTCCAGACTCGCGCACACACGGATGCACAGACACAGGGACAAATGGATGCACAGAGATCAATCCATAAGCCCTCGTTTTTGGACTGCATCCAAATAGGGACTAGCTTCAGCATAATTTATTCAGCTTGAAGTTTTTTGGAGTATATCCCTTTAAACACCAAAGTCAAATTTTTTCACTTTTATATAACGGTAGATAGATATAAATCATATGATTCTGGACTGCAATAATGTCAGTCAAAATCATTACTGTAGTATTTTCAGTGAAAATATACATACATGTACTATAATACATTTGATCATTTGTAATATTTTGATCTCTATTTTTTTATATAAATTGGGTTGCACAAAAGTGATTATTCAAGACAATGTGGACGATCACCGTTGCCGACCAATACATTCAATGAATGACGATCTTTATTTAAAACTTTCCAGTAAACAGCTGCTGTATGATAAATTAGTGAAATATAACATACTTACTGGTGCAACATTTCCAAATATGACAGAATCAATCAACTTTGGGTCAATTTTACCAGAAGCAAGAGCAGCTTTAGCAGCTATCTCTGCCAAATCAGTGGTGGTGTGATTCTTTAATTTGCCACCAAAGGCACCAAATGGTGTCCTCTTCGCTGCTACAATAAAGACACCTTGTAAAGAAAAACAAAACAAGTAGAATACAGTCAGATTTAAATTAATCAATTTTAAAGCTTTACAGTATACTGCTTGAGGTTAGGTGTCAGTTGGAAATCAGTCCTTCAACAGAAATATGCAACTCGTATGCAAGGACTGTGCTTCACACAGCAGTTCAGGGACAGTATTTATGTATGCATCTCAACTGTGAGTGCTATGTCTCTAAGTTGATTCAAACCTACAAAATATGCATGTGCGACATCATTTATATATTGGTAACAAGACCATAAGGTACACACTACACATAATCCATTACGGGATGAATATATGTACAAATATACACGACGATGAGTGTGTGACCACGATTAGATAGAGTTGGTGATTCAGACCTTGTTGCGCATTGGTACATGTACCTGCCAGTTGAGTTTGGGAGAGTTGGTATTGGGTGAGTTAGTATCTGGCGATTTGGTATGGGCTAACCTTAAATCGTCTCATCAAGAAACATGACACATAGACATGTACTTATCATACATGATTGTATATCACCACACTATCTCAGGCTAATTTGCCATTTGAAACTGCATTTATCTTAATTTTCTTTAACTTTTATTTTTGTTAATTTTTAAAATTTATTACATAACAGCCTAAAATGATTTGTTAACTTTCATTATGGTGTAATATAAGAAATTATTATTATTATATTATTCTCAAACCACTGAAGCTTTCTTTTTATTCATCAGTGGTTACAATTCCCCAAATTAAAACTTGGATTTCATCACAGACACAGTCTGAGAACCCTTAGCAGTCTGCAAAAACACTTGTTGCCAAAGAGAGAAAATGGAACGCCCTAAACAAGAGAATTTATCAAAAATGCCGTCCCGCGAAACACTTTCGAGTTGTTTCAAAATTATTCGTGTTGTGTGCACTGAGGTCAAAAGACTACTTTTACTTCCACCACAGTCCAGTCTATAGAGGGACAATGCTTCCACGTTGTAAGCGAAAACGGGTGTTACTTTACATTCAACACAACGTGCTTAAGGGTAAAATTGAAATCCCATTTTCAAGGTGAAGAAGCAAACTTTTACACGAGTAGCCCTCCCAGGTCAATTTACCAGACAAACTTCTTGAAACAAGGTCTTTGACCTGACAAGGTCTGAAGGCTACACAAACTCGCGGTCATGAACTGGCCACGAAGACAAGAATATTTAGCTATGTGACTAATATGGTTAGCTTCTGTTGGAGCAGGTAAATGTTCCTATCACACCGTAATAAAATGCGAGTACTTGTCGGTGAATTTTGCGTAGGATACACCATGTTTTTCTAATGAACTTTGTCTTACCTCTTGCAAGCGCCATGTCGACGGACCCGTGTACAAATTACGCCCTCATTCGGAAACTGGAGAAAACACTGCACAAACATTGATGACGTTCTACACAACACATTAAAAAAATAATTGTATGACAGTAAACGTAAACATGCCAGACGACCGGTGGATGCCCAGACTTAAATCTAAGATATCACAAGAACGTGCGTTCGTCCGGTTTTTAAATCGAAGCACCAGGATAGTCGATGTGTTTTGGATAAATTTCCGTGGCCAACGAGTAAATTACGTACGAAACACAGCAGGACTTTGCCCTGGTCAATATTTTGAAGTGAACACGTTTGCAGGTCATCCGTGGATCTTCAGAGACCGTGAAACGAATGATAAACTACAATGTGGATCACAGGGTCAGGAGGTCTATTTTCCAGTAGGCTGGAATGGGGAGTTTCCCCCAAGCAGGACAAATGTCCTTATTGATGTTCCAGGTATGTGCTTGCTATATATATATATATATGATAATTATATTAAAGGGACATTTGCTTAAGGGGCCGTGGTGGCCGCGCAGCGCGTGTTCGAATTTCACAAACAATGTATTTTACCACAGGGAGCCCAGGAACTATGATCAACTGTATGCAGTCTCTATGAGGGGGGGGGGGGGGTTATCGGCTGGTATCTAGTGTTAGAAATAGACCGAATGCACGGCACAGTTGGAGGCGTGGCCTGTTCAGAATTTGTCAACAACCAATCATAAGACTGGTTATGAACCACATCAAGGTTACGACTCGGTTAGCCTTGCTCAACTGGTTTGTAACCAGTCTTGTGATTGGTTCTTGAAAAATGCTGAACAGGCCACACCTTCAACTGTGCCATGCGTTCGAGCCAACCGTTAAGTATTCATAAATGGAGTCAATTTGTGTAGTTTTCTTGATTTATTCTGCAAATATCGGTAAAATATAGGAAAGGCTTTGGTGAAATTTGAAAGAGCAACTAATGTTCTTCATCCTGGTATTTTTTATAGATTGAATTTTTCATTCTATTCGTCTGGTTTTTCCAGTTTAAAGAATATGAGCTGGCTGGAGCCTTCATTCCTTGTCTATTTCTTACACTAGATACCACCCCCCCCCCCTTCATAGGGAGTGCGTACAGTTGATTATAGTTCCTGGGCTCCCTGTGATTTTACTTGAATCATGTACGTAGTATCAACTTTTGGTCTGTCACTCCCAACAAACCAATATTACATTCACACTGTACTGTCTAATCCAGAGTTGCATTGCATATTACAGCGTATGACACGGTGGGGGTGTGTACAAATCCTCAGCAGTCACTGGCTTGCTAGCTGTTGTATATATCTGGTAGCGTCGCTTATGTTTGGGCTTCGAAGGCAACGTTCAGCACCATCAATGTCGTGAAACCCATTGACGTTGCTGAACCCTGAACATGCATGTAACATAAATTTCAGTTGACCTCACTGTGATGACACATGTGTTGTGGAATACGGAAAGGGGACCGAAGCATGCACACTGCATACACAATATGCTAATAACCTTTAACAAGGTCATGACTTAGACATATCTCATATTATTTGAAAGTGAAATTATTAATAGAAAGCATTTAGTATGAATCACCGGAATGACGTATATTTGGTCTTGACCCCCACTCTGTCTATTATGGTTACCGGTTTTTGAAGACTGTAAACGCTTTCTATCCTACTAAACTGGTCACCAAATTTAACAATTGCTTTCTCATTTTACTATACAATCTGAATGAACTAAGGCAAGCTGAAATAGGTCTTGTTAAAATACAGCGCCACCAGTGGCTGTTCCCGGCTCCATGCATCCAAAGTTATGGGGAAACCAGAATTGAATTGCATATTACAGTGTATAACATGGGAGTGTGTACAAATCCTCAGCTGTCATTGGGTTGGTGTGGTTTGTTAGCTGTTGTATCCAGTAGCGTTGTTTATGTGTGGGCTTTGAATACGAACACAATTTTCAGCACCATCAATGTGGTGAAACCTCATTGACAGTGGTGAATGTTATGTTGCATGGAACGTTGATGACACATGCATTGTGGAATACGGAAAAAGAGCCTGAATTATGCGCACTGCATACACAATATGCTAATAACCTTTAAAGAGGTTATAACGTAGCATATCTCATGAATATTATTTGAAAAATGAAATTATTAATAGAAAGCATTTAGTATTAAACGCCGGAATTGCGTATATTCACTTTTTACCCTCATACTGTCTATTGTAGTTATTTGAAGACTGTAAACACTTTCTATCTATCTCGTCACCTAGTTCAACACCTGTTTCTTCGGTTTACACTCAAATCTAAATGAGTAACGGCAAGCCTCAATAGGTCTTGATTGTATATAGCGCCACCAGTGGCTGTTCACAGCTCCATGCATCCAGGAGGAGTGACTGCAAGATTATTCTAGGCAGTTCTCACTTTTTTCCTAGGCTGAGAGTAATTTTTGCCCATTGCAATTCCTGCCTTTTAACAAGTGTGAAGACAGTGTATGGTTTGATTCATGCACGATTCAGTTACGATTAATAATCGTGTTGATGGGGTTTCCCCCACGAAATTTTAGCACATATGCTTCTTTAGCCACACTTTATGTATTGCAATTAAATCACAAAATTGATAAATTATAATGACAAATATCTAAATGACTTTTTCTCTTTGTAGTGTATTCCTTAGTAGAAAGATCCATGCAGATAATCAGAAAAATAGTCTGTAAAAAAGACATTGAAGACTTAGAAATACCAAAACCATTAAAACACCAACTTTTACATCCAGATGATTTACCAGTATGGTACCCAGATGAGAACCCAGAATGTGTCCTAGCAGAGGAAGATAATGACCAAGGATGATATTTCTCACATCACATTTCATTAATGACAGTGGACTGGTAACATAAACAGAGGCCCTTCATGGATCAACATCAAAAGATAAAGTTTTATGGATACCAAGAGAAATATGCTTTCCTGACTGGTAAAGATTATGTTCACAGATATATAAACACAGAAGACCACTTTTCATACCAGTTACCACATAACCAGCTGGAGTGTCTTCACTCACTTCCCAGGGATATGGTTGCAATTCCGAGGATGCATTAACATTTTAGTGTAGCAAGTCCTGATGAGAAAATGAAGAAGAATTGACAATATTTTCTGTGTATCTTTATTACCAATGGGACCCATTCTTCTATTGAAATAGGGATGCTGGAAGCAGAATATGTAGGGAACGTAATCCCTGGTTGCAGTGCAGTAGAGTGATCAATGTATAACTGTTTATGAAAAAATATATATATTTTATTTACATGTTGTTGTGATAGTAAATAATACATGTTTGCACTAATTAAAAATTTTCAGCATGTTTTGTTTGCACCAAACCTTTTACATATACATGTACATACATGGTTGAGTATCTGTTAATAGTTTATAATTATGTACATAATAACTAAGTAATTTGCATTGACTAATTAATTTATTCGCCTTTCATGATGTTACACATGTTATTTGATTAACATTCTAACCAGTATTGGATCAGCTTGTGTCAATACTACAACTATCGGCATATTGCCAGCTGCTAGTAAGCATTTAGACTGAAAATGTGCGTTCAATACTTCAATATGTGTGCCTTAGGCGCAATATACGGCGACATGGAGCTTGTCATCATTTTATATCATTTGGCAAAACCAAAACACTGTATAAAATGTTTAATACAAGAAGCATGCAAATGGTATTCTGAATGTAAACAAGATCAATTGTAGAAGGGTTCTGTATTTAAGCAATATTCTGAAATCAACTGAAATGTGATATACAGATACATGTATGTTGATGAATATCTAATAGTTTAAACCTGTGAGGGGGGTTGTTATATAGTGGTTATCAGTGTCCATCAAAATGGAGTCATGTCAGGAACACCATTGCAGATATTGAGCTCATGATCTGATCAACATATTTAATAACCATATATGATCATGTGTCCTCATTAAAAATGCATAATTATTGTATATGGAGCAGTATTGCAGAGACATTAAACCAGTGTTTTTTTTAAGATACTACGCTCACAATCTGACATACTCCTTTAATAACCATTTAGTCATGAGACTTAATTAAAAATGCCTATCCACTTTGTCGAGCGGAGCTTATCATATGAGTGATTGTTGTCAGTGTCAATATTTTCGACTTCTTGAAAACTACAATTCTTATTGCTTTGATACTTGGTGTATGTGTACCTTGGGCAGACCTCTCAGATTTGTGATATTTTCAATTCTCTAATTTTGATGAATATTGTTTGGTAAAAAGTGATATTTTCGACTTCTTGTTAAAAAGTCTGATTGCTTGATTGCTGATCAATTCAGACTTGTAATTTTCAAGAAGAAGTTGAGAAAGTAAAAAGTTGAAATGGACGACAACGCACAATCACTCTTATAAGCTCCGCTCGACAAATTCGACAGCGGAGCTAAAAATGTAAATTGCAATATTCCTACATTTGTGGAGCTCTTTCATCTCAAAGCATTATGTTGTTTGCCTGGACTTCTCCTTTAAATAGATTAGAAAGAAAGCAAGGAATTCCAAACTAGACAGCAGTTGAAGAAAGTTTAATCAACTATGTGATAAAAAGAATACAATCACAAGAACCAGTACAATTAAAGAAAAAAAATAGAAACTTGGTTCACAAATTTGTACAGCTCATGATTACCGAATGTTAAGTAATTATAAAATATTACAATAAATTCTTGCATCTTCATTCGGATTTGAATTTGCAAAAAACACTTGTCACATCAAGGAGGAGGAAACCAAATGTTTGTTATTAAAAGTAAGAGTAATCTATACCATACAGAATGCATTTAATGTTAATCACAAGCTTCAGCACAAGGTGGCTGGGTAAAATTGGATTTGAGGATGCAGTGTTCAACATAAAGCGTGATACTAACTTTGTGATACACAATAACATCTTATAGTGCATGTAAATAATAATTCTCAATCGCATATTATCAGTTGGCATTTGCTACACATTGAAGTTGCTCTCTGAGTTATTAGTTTTGAGTTTATTGGCATATCTGAACTATTGTGCTAATAAACCTTAAAAAAAAAATTACTTGTACAGTATATCAGAGTGTCTCAACAAAATAATTCACCCTTGTTTATAAAATCCATTCTACAGTGGTGGGGTGTCTCACAAGAATACTAATGATTCTTTTCATAAAAGCTCTAAGGACTAAAGAAGCATGTGATAAATGAGAGGCATAAATTGCATAATACCTTCACTCACAGGATTATGTAACTGTGGAAACATCATTTAAGGGTATAAACACAATCTCCAATATAAAAAAAAACTTCATTAAAAACAAAGGAACAATATGTTGGCTTGTAGAGGGCACTGTACAATGAGAAGTTATACCCAGTAGTTTATAAGTCTTGGTAAAGGTTGGCACTGAGATAATCTTGTACGATCTGTGACATCTGATTCATGTGTGACCATGCCCTCTACAGACCAAACATGGAAATAATAAAAGAGTTACAACAGTCAAGAACTAGCCAAAATTATACACACTTGGTCAAGCAGATTGACCCGTATAACTGTTAAAGATCAATTGTTAGTTTTTCCAGTTTATTTAAGCGTCACAAGCCGAGAAAAGTAAAATAATCTCCATTCATTGATCAGTTTCAATTTTGTCTATTTCCTTAAATTTTACTCTCATGGTGACAGCACTTCAAAAGACTAATCAAATTCATGGTCAATAGATGATAGCTACTTCATTGGTAGACCATTTCTATGTACAATGTAGATGTCTTGGAGACATGAGAAAGTGCATAAAATCTAAGCTAGTCTGAAAACATAAATAAAAGGCACTTTAAACACAAGATTGAGAATCAGCAACCAAAATAAAGTAGAAAACACTAGCCTTACATGTTCAATCAAATATATATACACAACAATAAAAAAAGGAACCTTTTAATACCAGGGGTACAAAATAAAAATGAACATTTCATTGATGTTAAGCATCTAGAAAATTCTGATTAAGTCTTAAAACAGTGTCAATATTATACGGTGCATACAGAAGACAGCAAGTTAGGTGCAATATAAGAGAGAAAACAGCAGGTCAAGCAGTGAAATCAATTTCTTAATATCAGAAAATAATATACATCTTGTTATTACAAAAAAATGCTATTTAAAAAAAATAAGTGTTGGTACACTTGAGTATGTACCGGTGATATATTTGGAGCTATTCAGTGACCTGTACACAGATTTAATTCTGACTAAATAGTTGGCTTTAATCTTGGAAACAGCAATTTTACTCAAGATCTATCCACTACTTGGCTTGACCAGTATTGCTTCAGCATTACAAGATATCTTATGAATATTACAGTTTCACATTTACTAATATCACTCACTATTGCATCATCAGAAATGTAGCACTTTCACAGTACATACCCTTAAACAAATCTTTAAACAACTCAAAAATATGATGCCTGCAAGTCCAAAGTATGCCAAACATTTAGTCTAAAAACAAGTTCTCAGGCATGTTCTTGACTAAATACATGTCAGGCTTGTTGTAAAATTTAAATTACTTCTTCAGCCACTCTGACAGAAGACATCAGCATTTATTTATATATATATTAATTTATCAAATCTACAATGAACCTTACATCTACACACAAGATGTTGGCTTTCCTTATCAGAATTGAGGAAATACATTTTTAGTACAATATGAACAATTCATAACTAATATGAACTATACACTGGTACAGTGAATTCACCACCTTTTAAGATACGTTTGTAAGTACTGTGGTGTTTATGATACAAAAATAATAAACCCCACCAACCTGGGACTTTGCGTTTATGAATCGTATACACCTGGGTTACATCACAGCCTTGCCCCTCCCCTTTTTTTTTGCAATTTTGCATACTTGTGAAAAGCACCACACATGGTACAATGGAAACATTTTTGTTTTTAGTTTCAGAGGATGTTTTATTAATCCAAACAATATTCAATAAATGTTAAACATATATATTCTTGTAGTATTGAATAATCTGAATACAAAAAAAAATTGAAACCCCATCATAAGGAGTAAAACCTTTTTTTTTGTTTTTGTGCCCTGAAACCAGAGGTAATTTTTAATTTAATCCTTCTGCCTAAATCATAAATGTTTCTCTGTTTCAAGCTGGATTTAACACACAGTGTTCATGTATGGATACAGTTGCTACCGGCATATCTAAACATTCGGTATTGTGGCATATGATTATAAACAAAAACTACTAAATACTAAAGTCATTGAAATGTCAGTACGGTATGTACCTACCATAAATAGTTAACTGATTTATGTGTCTTAACCTCATAGATACATGCCCAAAATATTCCCTAGTCACATGAGCTAGAAATAACTCGTTATTTAAAGACTTAACATTTGCATAATTGGTGTCTTAACATAATCTTTATTGCAAGAAGCAAACATTGGTGAATTCTGCGTGATTAAATCAGCTAGTTATCTACTTCAGTATTTGATTTTTATAACAGAAAGATGGAAAAATCTATTTTACTGAAACGCAGTATGGGATACATAAATCTAATATACCTGTGAAGACATTTGTACAATAGATTAACAGCATTCTTTATTATGTTTTAGGGTAGGAATCAGAACAATTTATAGTGCTAGTGTGACAATCAAAAGGGTTAGGAAATTCACTCTGGAGGGATGGAATACCGCAACACTGGTAAATAAATGACCCCTTAACTTGATGGATAATCTTGTTTGATAGCTTGTAGTGGTGTGTATTAGTTGTTGGTGCATCAATCAGATGCCTGCACTTGGGGCTGATTCCCAGGATAAAAAGTTGGCTGAAAATAAAAAGACCATGTATTGTAAGACATTATTATATGTTATAAGTTTTGCATGACATGTTTTATTTGATGCAGGGCTGGATTCGATAACCCACTGTGAAGTGACATAAAGTTGCAGTGAGTTGATGGACCTTCATGTTCAAGACAAGTAGATTTCACATGTACATATGATCATCGCCCTTGATAACAAATCACGGAAACGTTTGTACTACGCAGCAGCAAATGTATTTTATAATTTCAAATTAATTATGTAGGAAACTGTACCTCGACTTCTGTTGATGGGGTTGTGTTGTTAGAATTAGCAGGACTGTCATCACTGTCGTCATCGTCATCATCATCATCGTCATCATCATCATCTTCACCTGATGAGTCTTGATCAACCAGAGGATCTGGCCCTGAAGGAAACAATAATAACATACTGTAGAAAGCGAACTATTTACTGGGTTGAATTTGACAATGAATGGATATTCACAAAGGTTTAAATTCACTGGTTTATGATAGAAACAACCATTCCATGTCTAACATTGCATATCCGTTAGAGTTTCAATTCAGCCTCCTTCAGCTGACAGCAAATGAAAGAAAAAGAAAACCCAGCCATTGAGGGCCAGTGTCAACTTTTGGCACAATCTACAAAATTATTTTTTATACAGTCTTCTTTTCTCATCACGAGATGCTGATATAAATTGACAAACCTTTTAACCAAAAACTAAAAGTAATATCTGGCACTCAAAGGGTTGAGCCTTACACACATGTACTTACCCGGATTAAAGTTGTCATCATTGGCACTTGCATTCCCACTTGATAAAAGATCATAACATTTATCACAGACCCTAAGTGGTTTTGATGACTGTTGAGGTAACAGGAACTTCTTGGTGGAACATGCGTTGCAGGCAACTTTCCCACACTTCCTACAATGGTGCTGTAGAGTAGACAATACAGTACTTAGTTGACATTTCAAAAGCAGTACAACAAACAATTCCTGATAATCATGAATTAGTCATTGAATCATAACAAAAAACATTACAGAGACAAGCAACTGCGGCCCTTTCTTTGATGTATCATTTTTGTGATGCAAATGTAATTTCAAGTTACACATACATAATCCAAGAAAATATTAATTATGATTTTTAATAAACAAATTTCAAAACAAATCACATTAAGAAAGAGTAGGTTTTGAACAAAATTGATAAATCATGTTTTTTAAACAGGTTTTAACTAGTCTGTCGTGAACATGTTACATAAACACTAGAAAAGTTGTGACGTGGAGATTGTGGACTTGTTGCAAGTGCTTACACAATAGAATATGACCAGTGTTTCCAATAAGCAAATTTGTTTTTTTTTAAAAACCATCTTGAACTTGGTGTATTTAAATTCAAAATATACATGAAATTAAAAAAAAAAACGTTTTTTTCAGAGTGCTGATTTTAACTGAGAAACCTGAGAACCTAATAGTGAAAATAAGGCCTTGAGAGAACACTCAATGTGATGTACTACAAGACGTAGCACAGAAGATCACTTTATTTCCTTAACAAATCAATAATATACCACAAATCAAAGAAAGCTTAGAAAGAACTCCCGTGTGCTGAGAGTTTTGGAGACACATTAAAAATTAATTATTATGCTAATTAGAGAATTAATATGAACAGATTTTAACCCAAAATTAATCAGACTGTCTATTGTCCTAGAGCAATTATGTACCAAGTTTTATTCAAATGTGATGATCAATACTTGAGATATCAGTATTAATTATGTTAATTAGATGATTAAGAAGCATAAATATTTACCAAAAACTAATATGGTGCATAGTCTTACGTTCATTGAAATGTGATGGGTACTCTTTAAAAGTTTCATTGAAATCCAATGAGTGGTTTTTAGACATCATAGAACAGCAAAAAATTAACTAATTATGCAAATTAGGTAATTAAAAGGCACAATTATTTATCCCAAAATTAATCAGGTCTCTGCATAGTCCTAGAATATCTATGTCGCAAGTCTCATTGAAATGTGATGATTAGTACTTGAGATATCAGGTGAAAAGCTGAAAATTAACTAATTATGCTAATAATAGGGAGTCATTGCCGGAAATAGACAATAGAATCTGGTCAAGTAGAGATTTCCTGTCTATCCCATTGCTGTGACTATAATTACATGCAAAATTATTCAAGACAACTGATGATGTCATAGACTTTTAAGGTCTATTGTTTAGCCTAATTGAGAGTATATTGTTATGTTAAGTAGTTCACAGCTTGGGGTTGGAAACAATAGTAAGTGAGGTAATCTATTGTTTCCTTTGTTCTGTGTCCACTTGTATTTGTCAGCTGATCATATGAAGCCATGTAATAAATGGTTGTGGTTACCAGAGAACGAGATACCCTTAGGTACACTCTTAAGATGGCATTGAAGACAGCCACCCGTTATATACTTAAGGATGCGGTAGAGTTATTTTCGTGAATTTTGCTTTTTTTGTTATTACTTTTGTAAAGTTATTGGGCTCATAATTTTATCAAAATTAAAACTGAAACACATCTAGAATACCCTTTTTTAAAAAAAAAAATAAGAAAAACTACATTTTTGTACTTGTATAACGGGATACTGTACAATTTGTTTTTGAGATAAAAGTCTGGACGCAAACAATAACATTGACTTATTGCGTAATTTGCATAATCCCTTCACGACAGAAACAGTGCACACTGAAGACGACGCGGTCATATCAACTCCGGCTCCTGATTATTGATCAATCACAAAAAAGAGGCCCCAAGGAAAAACTCAAAACGCAGTTCAGAGGAAGCGAAACTTTACCTATAACAGAAATGCATTGCCGACAGTACAATGGGGTTCACACTTTGAGTATTCAAACCAAGAGGGTAAAATTTCGTCAGCAAACATCAATTTCCATCTTCCAAAAAGTCGGGCAGACAAGTTATGCAGGGCCGCCGTGTACTGTAACAACTTCGCTTCTTTTTGGAGGACGAATACGGACCCAAAACTTTATAGTTTGGGATTTTATTACTGCAAGGCTACTAAGTGACTCCATGTTATGTGTTTTGTTGTAAAAATCAGTCCATCTGATGCTTTAAATGTCCAAAATTAGCGCAGCGCAACGTGACAAATGTTTTGTTTTTTGGCGTTTCCAGGCAGAAGAAATCTGACGCCATGGAGGTCATTCAAGTGAGTTGTGCGTCGTCAGAAATTGACCTACTTTCATGAAATTCACACACATTGATAACGTATTGGCGCAGAATAAAACCCTTGAAGCATTTTTTGAGAACTTCTCGCAATAAAAAATAAAAGGCTTTTAAATTCCTTGTCTATGGGTGAAATAACAGGAAAAATGTAAATTGGTGTCATTGTAAACAAATATGCAATCTATGTTCTAACACTCTCGAGGCATTGACGGGGCTGATGCTGTCTTGATTTTTCAGCTTTCTTTTTTTACAGAACCCCTACGGTTTTCATACAAAACTAATTTTTATTCAAAATAACACTTCTATGTTTACTTAGTAATCACGTGACTAATTCGTGGTACATGTCACAGATCATTTTTTTCAAAAAGCCAGGAACAAGGGCTTCAAGAAAATATATAATTTGCTACGCTTCAAAACACTTTTCCTCATGAAAACAGTTTTTACTTTTTAGAGCATGATAACTCTACCGCATCCTTAATACAAAAATATGTGGACAGACTAATCTTGTAAATATCATTGTGGCAGTCAACGGCGATTGGTATGCAAATTACGTTTGTCTGACGCATTACAAAACAAAAGTCTAGACTGTCGTAGAATAATACACAACTCGCGGACAGACAGTGTGATGAAACCCCTTTTTTACAAAGAGGAAAAACGGCCGATACAATATATTGATCTTGTGGTCTGACCTTCAGCATCAAAAGCAGTATGGCGATAGTGCTTCGCGTTCGAAAAGTGGGATAATTTTTAACATGGAATAGCGGACATAAACTAAATCTTGATTCAGGTTACTTCCTGTTGTTAATTGGATTAAAACAGTTATATTTGCTAACAACTGGATCGTACATCTGTGTAAAAAATGCATGAATTTTAGCTCTAATTTGGGCAGCGAATACTGCGTCTACAACTGCGTTGGCTGCGTCGCCGTGTTCATTGAACCAGAGAGTATCCAGAACGAAGCGAACAAACTTGAACAGTCACCTGCGTTACTGCATTTACCTATTTTTAAAATAGAGTTTGGCACACAATTACATATCGTCCATTGATAATACACTGGGCCAGTGTAGGATATATCATCAAGTTTTACGGCAAGTTGGGCATTTAATGGTGGAGTTTTGATGGAAACATCTATAACATATCGAAAGCTTGGAACGTCACCTGTCTATTACGAAGCACACAAAAGTGAAAAAATGAAAAATATAAACTCAAAATTAAATTTTGTTTTAATAGATGTTTATGCAATGCATTCTCTATGGCACATCCTGTGATGTTTATTTGACTGGGGAACACTGGCCAGGGCGGAAGTCGGCCATCTTGTCCACTCATTTCTGGCAATGACAGTGAAAAAATAAATTATTCCAAATAGCTTCATTGACAGTATGACTTTGTTACTCAGTCAAAAAGAAACAAAACAAAAAAAAATTGAACAAAATTGGTTCAGTAGTTTTCAAGATATCGTATGTTGAATGTACTGAAAAACGTGCATTTTTGGTAAAATTGCTGGAAAAATCGTCAAATCAAGCATTTTCAAGTTTTAGACCACTGATAACACCAGGAAAATGTAATCTGGAAAGATGTTTTTTTTTTGTTAACAACAGCATTATACTTGTTTTAATAAAATTTAACTAAGTAGTCTCTTACAATACACCACAATCTGCACAGAAGACAGGCAAAGTTTGACAAAATTCAGTTTGACTTAGTTTTTTTGGGTGCGGCACCGTTGAAAATTGGCATATTCATGAAGTTTGGAGACCTGTAACTTAAAAATTAAAAACTGATTCACAGTAAAATTTTGGCTTGGTGATGACATCAGTTTATGGACAGCATAAACGGTATGTTTTGATTCATAGCATCCTTACTTTTGTGGAGACAGTTTGTGCAAAATTGAAATAAACATTATTTTGTCTTTTGCAAGGTGGCGGCCATTTTGGATTTTCAACACTTTTGAATGTAAATTAACATTCAATACTTAGAGTCTGCTTTATTAATAAGAAACCTTTATAATATTAAATTAATATTATTCAACTATTCAATTTTCATATTAATATGAGATTTAGGGGTTAGGGGTGACCAAGGCAGTTTGTGGGGGGGGGGGGTGCACGCAACTTAGAAGGGAAAACCCATAACTATGGGTTGACTTTTATTTCTATCTCATAAGATTTGTACATTTAATTATAAAATGTGTAATTAGTAAACAATTATACATGTGAATCACTGGGCTATACAAAACAAACCCACCCCCTCAATCAACATTGAGGTGAACATGTCTTGTACAACAAGCATATTTTAGCATAGAAAATTTATATTTAACACCGAATAATTACACTTTAGTTTTCTGCAAAAATTGTCAGCCTATAACTTTATGAAAAGTACTTTGTTTTAAAATTGTTATACAGTGCATCAATCCTGGTTACGTTGTCCACTTTCCATGCCCTCATTAAAGAGTCCTTTGGAGCGATGTGAATTTCTGATAAAACAAATTTTATGTCAATGTTATCGATGTCATTACGTAATGGCCACCTAAATGAGTCACCAGTTTTCCTCTCCAGACAATTTACTGTTACAGTGGTAGAGTCAGAAGAAACCCCTATTATTTCACCAGCAAACCACTGTGCTTCATATGCTACAGCTACATACATGCCAACAGTCACATGGTTTATTCCAAAAGAATTGTGTACATTCTTCTTCACTCTTTTCTTGCTCCGTACTGGTACTGCATCATTTGCTTTTCTTTTCCTGATGTTATCATTTATTTCTTTCACATACTCTGGCATGCCTCCATTTGCTCTTATGATTGATTTCAGATTGTCTGTAAGTTCTTGTACAGTTAAAACAATTTTTTTACTTTGCCATTTTGCTAATTTCTTGTTTGGTATATTTGATTTCAGTACTTGACAATGGTAGGATATTTGATCTTTTATTGCTTTCATTTGTTGCACTCTATTCATCTGTGTCAGCATCATGTCAACTTCTCTCTCTGTTTCCCAAATTCCCCACTTATTTTTTATTCGTAATTCTAATTGTACTTTTATTTGTCTTTTGCGCTCTAGCAGTTTACGTTTTTTTTCCAGTCTTTCAGTCTGCAGCAAAAGTCTTTTTTTTTTAATGTTTCTGCTGTGAACAAATTCCTTCTTTCTTCTTTCAGGGGCTTGTTTTCGTGCGATTGATAAATATTTTCTTTTGATGTCTGTTCCCAAATTATAGAGATATAATGAGGTTTTGTTTTTGTTGAAACAGATACAACCAGCTTTCGAAACCCGACTTTTCTGTGGCGCCCTGTGAATGTTGCGATCAAGATCAGAGAAATCCGACTCTGATCTTACATTAGTTAAGGGTGCACTTGCAACTTCTTGTCGCAATGACTCAGAGGGCTGGTTTTCTAAACCACCAGGTAATTGATTACCAACCTGTCTCTCTACGATGACCAGCATAGTTTTGCAGATACACCGTGCACTTTCTAATGTTAATGTGTTTAGTTCTGGACTACATTCGTTGAATAGTGCAGCATAGATTTCATCCTTGTTTATTAAACTGTTGGTAATGTACTTTGTTTCTTTCAACAGTGGTGTTGCATCAATCGCGTTGTCTGCTAGGCAGGTTTTTAATTCTAACCAGTGTATGTTCATATCATAATAATTCATATCTTTTTCCAGAAGTCGCATCAAAGGTCCAGTTACCAGCTTAGAAATAATTCCAAGGGCTCTGCACTCTGCAATTATAACCTGTTCATCCAAAACAGCCTGAACCTGGCTTATGAGTTTATTTGTAGAATTACATCGTCCTGATGACAGAAAATCTGAAATGTGCTGTTTGTGATAGTACAATGCAGCTCCCTGGTAAAATGCAACATTGAATCTATTGTGTTCAAACTTTATCAATCTATTTTTCTCTTTCAGCTCATCTTCTAAATATGGCCCAAAATCAGTGTACACACCAGATTTTTGACAACCCTCATCAGTAAAACCTTTACTCGCTTGATATAACAAATTAAAACAAAATGACTGATTAGATTTATACCAAGCAAGTTTTTCAGTGTTAATTTGATCTTGTTTTTCCTTTTCAAATTCAATGCATGCTGAACTGGCTGCGGGAGCCATATTTACCAATACATGCATTCCGCATAGAAGATGGTTCACAGTTTTCATTTTCGTCTTTTCATTTTCATCAAATGAGTCCCAGTTTTGTTCAAAAATAGGCAATAAAGATTCACGCATTTCTTCCATCTTGCTTTTATATTTTTTGTTCACAACATGTCTGTCACTCATAATATTTTTGCTTCGAAGAATTAGTTGTGCGTATATATTTTTTTTTTCTTCATCGTTTACAGCTATTGACTGAGCTAGTTCTTCAAATGTTTCTATGGTAGCATTCATGTAGTCATCAGCTGACCCACTAAGCAATTCTTGGAAACCAAGAGACAATGATGACCTGTCTGGCAATGAAACCTGAAGGCCAGCATAATCAATAAACTTTTTTCGAGTGCCATCACTGTGAAGTGTGTTTGGATCCTGTTGCTCAAGTATTGCAGTGGCAGCTTGGGCTTGAGCCAATACCAGGGCTTCGACCTGCATCAAGGATGTCAGGGACTTACTTGGCAACCTATCAACATCTACATTCAGGATGTTCTTGAGCACTGACTTTACAACTGCTGTGCAGTTTTGTACTGAAACATTGTGTGTCAAAAGATCATAATAAACCTGTCTTATACTATCTGTATACTTTCCATTTTCAAAGGTTTTAATTTCGTTTGCATCCATCAAATCTTCTATTTTTTCACGTAGCTTCATATTGTCATTTTCTAAATGTTTCATGTGTTCCAGATTACTCTTCACTTTCTGAGAATGGTGTTCACTTGCTGACTGGGCTTTTGTTTTCCAGTAACTTTTGCTTTTCTGAAGGTTTTTTTTTTCCATTAAAATCTGATCTAATTTCTCTTGTAGTATTTCATTATCTCTTGTTGATTGGTTTATGTCATGTATATATTCTTTCATCACTTTATTTTGTTCTTCAATCTGATGTGTCATCTTCTTTATTTTCTCATCTCGCCTTTTAATTTTTTTGTTGAAATTTCTGGGAGTTAATGCTGCAAGTTTTGCTTTTAAATCATTTATTTGAATCAATTTCTGCCTATACTTGTCTTGCTTCTTGCTCATTTCATTAATTTTATCTAGTGCAGCTAATTTCTCACGTGAAAGCTCTTCCATACTTTGAGTAATTTCGCTAATTTCTTGGTAACTGTCAGCAAGATTTCTACTCAAACTTTCTAGAATGTTTTCCAGATCTTGATTACTTCTACTTGTTTCACTTACAGTTTCACTGACTTCATTGGGATTTGTCCTTGGAGCTTTGTATGACTTGCTTAGGAAGTCATCTAACTCATGCTGACGTTTGCTGCATTTCAGTTTTAAATATGCATCATGTAGCCGAGTCCACTGGCGTCTAATTCCAGTGACATTTAGTTTTGTTTCAGCACTAGGCCGCATAAATACATTTAACCAATTTAAAGCATTAGCCCAGGGAAGATTGTTTCTAATAAGAAAATTACGAAGTTCTAACACATGCTTAATTTCTAGGTTGATACTGTTATCCTGACTGGCTGTGAAACTACATGATATCAAAACTTGTGGTGTGACACTCTTTTCTGCAAACACTGCTGATAAACATTTTGCAGACTGTGTTGCTATAACTGTACTCAAGACTTGAACTTCCTTTCCATCTTTTCTAGCTTTCTCTACATTTCTCCGTACTCATTTTGTTAAGTTGCTAATTTTCACTGGTAAAACAATATCTGGGTCAAAAAGCCTAATTATATCTGGCATGGTTTGTTGTATATTAATTCCCATTTTCTGCAGATCATCATGTAAATTTAAATACAGACCATAACTTAGTGGAACATTGCAGCTAATATCAACTAACTTCTTCTGCCCTGACAATAAACTTTCTAAGTTGTCCCTGATTCTAAGTGACACATCCATATTGGAATATCTAAATATAAAAAACAAACAAATTATCTGTTTCTAATGTCTAACAAGAGTATATTAACGAGTTTAGAAATTAATTACTTATATGTTAGAACTATGAAAAAACACAGAAAACAAACAATTGTGACTAAAAAGTGTATTTTATTTACAACATAAACAACTGTTGAATAATAATAAAGTGAACACAAATTAAACAGGCAAAAATAATTGAAAAAAAAAATCCAAACAAACAAATAATTGAGATGATTTAATTCTCTCATGCCATAAGGTAATAATAATGTGATTTTCGAAATCTTCAAAATCAAAGCCACGAAAGATGTAAAGTCGATGTTGAACTTTGAATGAGCTACCGGTACTCAGATTTATAGTGCATAGCGTCGGCATATGGTTTCAAAATGCACGTAAACAACACAGAATTTCCCTATAAGTATACCAAATAATCGTGCAAAGTACAATTCACAAATAATTAATGGTAATGCCGGCGTAATAACGATAATATCGCGCTTTTGAAGCTTTGCGAATAATTGCCGTATTTTTTGAACCCGGCAACTAAACCCGTAGAAAATTTGCATTCAACCACTTCATTGCCGATTATGTGCCGAAATTAATGTAAAATAACAAAGGACCTTGTAAATTCGGTCACAAAATAATCGTACGAGAATTAGTTTCTTTGGAAAATCAATGTTACTACCCAGAAATTGGCGTCCCGTGAAGTGTAGACCTCCAAGAAAAAGTTCTGGTCGACTCAAAAATTGGCGCGTCGCCATTTTTACGTTCGATCTCAACTTTTGACCCGTCTTCCGATGACCTCGATTTTGTACCGGAGTTTTCTCAGTGGAGCTGGTCAATGTCAATAATAGTTTTAAACGACAGTTAAAATAGTAAACATGGTGAAACTTTCAGTTTAAAAAATTTACATACCGTATTTACATAAGAAAACGAACGGACAAAACTTTGACCTCAATTTTCTTTCGCATGAGTCATAGCTACATAAATTAAACTAGTACCATCTTACAGCGAATTTTATTGGCCATATTTTCATCTGTGTTTGAAAGATCTGTGTTGATTGGCTCCCCTTTGGCTTTTCTGTTTTATATCACGCACCCTGCAAAATATCGAGGGCCATGTTTATTTACAGCGCAATTTTATCGCTAATGGTCGATTTTTCCGGCGGGAGTGTGATTCAGTCACACATCGTACCAAGCTTTTTACGCGCGAAATAGACACACGACTAACCTGTTTCAATAATTAGCGTTATTTTATTGATGTGCAACGTCTAGAATTTGTAAAATAAAAGTTTAAAATTCTTGGGAAAAGTTACAGCGTGCGTGAATTCGTACGGCCGCCATATTGGATTCTGAACTCCCTACTAATAAGGTGATTAATATGCACAAATATTTACCCAAAAACTAATTAGATCTCTGCACAGTCCTCAAGTAACTATGTACCAAGTTTCATTGAAACGTGATCATTACTACTCGAAATATCAAAAGCTGAAAATTAATTAATTATGCAAATTAGGTAATTAATATGTACTGATATTACCCTAAAAACTATCAGGTATGTGCAGTGTCATATGACACCTATGTACCAAGTTTTATTGAAATGTTATGATTAGTACTTGAGATATCAGTGGAAAAGCCGAAAATTGATCAATCATTATGTAAATTAGGTAATTAATAATATTAACAGATTTTTACCCAAAACTAATCAAATCTGCGCATTAGTTCAGAGCATCCATGTGCCAAGTTTTATTGAAATCCAATGAGTGGTTCTTCAAAAATCAGTGGAACAGTCATAAAACAGCTTAAAATCAGTTAATTATCATGCAAATTAAGTAATTAATATTCATAGATAGTTACCCAAAACTAATCAATTCTGCGCATTAGTTTAGAGCATTCATGTGCCAAATTTCATCAAAATCCAATGAGTGGTTCTTCATATATCAGTGGAACAGTCTTGGAACAGCTAAAAATCAGCTAATTATCATGCAAATTAGGTAATTAATATTCATAGATTTTTACCAAAACCTAATCAACTCTGTGCATTATCCCAGAGCATCTATGTACCAAGTTTCACCAAAATTTGATTAGTAGTTCTTGAGATAACGGTGGAACAAAAAAAGTGACATACATACATACAGACATACAGACAGGGTAACTGCAAAGACTCCCTTTTGTGCTTCGCACACGGGAGTCAAAAAATAAGCCCATTTGTTTTAAACTTACCCTTCTATTTAATGTTGAAAATTTTGTTTTACAGCAGACCATACACACTGGAGCATCTGAATCTGGGACCCAAACTGGTGAGTGATCTGTAACTACTTTCTTTCCACCTACAAAACAATTGCAATACAAAGGTCAGATAAATATACTGTAAAATACTTTATTTTCGCTTGGAATTAATTTTCGCTGAAGAAATGATTCAGTGCAAATAAAATCCAGTGAATATACATTATTTTCCAATAGTTTTACATTCAACCTGTTAAAAATCAGTGAAAATAAATTCCATACAAAACACTCAAAAAGTCTTTTCAGCGAAAATTAATTCCAGCTAAAATAAAGTATTTTACAGTAAGCAACTGAAATAAACAGAGAAGATCTCCTCAAACAAAGCAATTCCCTTCAATGAAAGCATAACAAGTTTCAAAACAAAATGATAGATGTTATACAAATCATAGACCTTATTTTCTAAGGTCTATGCACAAATGCATGTAGCTAAGATTAGAATATAACAGTTATAAAAATGTGACTCACTTCTTGCAAGAAGATCGGAGATACATTTATTAATATGTGCCATCCATTCTGACTTTTCTGTTGCCGTGGCAGCATACACAGCAAATGACTTGGTTGCACTGATAATCTGCCATCCATTATGAAGATCTGTGTGAGTAAATTATACAGAAAATACAATCACTATGGTTAGTGATTTTCAACATTTCTCATGTGATAAAGAACTGCAAAATGGTTTAAACAAGAGTTGGCAGAGCCATCTCGATGCTGGGAAAATAAGAGTATTTAAAGGTGTGTTTTGGAGCAATGGATTGGCGAACAGGCAGAAAAGCAATTTCAAAGACATTGACTTTGTTTTAATGAAAACTTGAAGAATCATGAGGGTACCTGTTATTATTTATTTATTTTGGAAACGCAATTTTTAACAGAAGGAATAAAACTAAATTAAATAATCATGTCTGTTTATTTTGAACCTTAGAAATGACTACTGTTCAACTCGGGATGTTTAATTGTACTTAGCGTATGTTACTATGAAATTCAAGAAAAACAGTCGACAATGACTAAATGCATGGCCACAGCCAAATTGCTGTTTAATTGAAATAAAACAAGTCATTGTCAATGACACGTCCCCGTTCCGTTCATATTTGAGTGACATATACATTCAAAGCAGCAACAATATGGATGTTGAACTGCATTCAGTAAAACAAAAGAGCCACCAGTCAGCCATTTTCAACACAATCCAAAAAAAAATTTAAACTAAATTTGCCCACCATGACTAAGATTCAGTTCCGGTATGGTGAAAATGTGCAATTTTTGTGAATTTTTGACCTTAAAAGGACTGGCCCAAATGCACAGGCATATGTATGATATAATGTATGATGTGTATGTGAAGTTTGAACTTGATCTGTCCAGGCATGTCCGAGATATGGATCGAAAACAAAATTCTTTAAAACAAAATGGCCGCCAGTTGGCCATTTTGAACTTGATCCAAAGAAAAATTGGTATGCATCAAGCTTATATTATGTTTAATATATGCACTAAATCTTAACAAAATCCATCCATGCATGACTGAGATCCGGTTCCGGAATTGTGAAAATATGCGATTTTGATGCATTTTCGGCCTTAAAATGGCCATCATTCAGCTATTGTTAAGCGGATCATGAAACAAATGCACATATCTATTTGTGACATGATGTACCATGTGTGTGTGAAGTTTGAACTTGATCAATCCAGACATGTCTCGGATACGGATCCAGAACTGAATTCTTTAAACAAAATGGCCGCCAGTCGGCCATTTCGAACTTGATCCGAAAAAAAAAATGACGTGCATCAAGGTCCTATTATGTTTAATATATGTACCAAATTTGAAAAAAATCCGTCCATGCATAACTGAGATCCGAGTCCGAAATGGTGAAAATGTGTGATTTCAATGCATTTTCGGCCTTAAAGCGACCGCCATTTGGCTATCGTTAATGAGATCATGAAACAAATGCACATACATATTTGTGACATGATGTACCTTGTGTGTGTGAAGTTTGAACTCGATCAATCCAGGCGTGTCTCAGATACGGATCCAGAACTGAATTCTTTAAAACAAAATGGCCACCAGTCGGCCATTTTGAACTTGATCCGGAAAAAAAACGACGTGCATCAAGGTCCTATTATGTTTAATGTATGTACCAAATTTGAACAAAATCCGTCCATGCATAACTGAGATCCGGGTCCGGAATGGTGAAAATGTGCGAATTTGATGCATTTTCGGCATTAAAATGGCCGCTATTCGGCTATCGTTAATCAGATCATGAAAAAAATGCATGTGCATATGTCCCATATAATGTGTGATGTATGAGTGAAGTTTGAACTTAATCGGTCCATGCATGTTCGAGATACAGGTGATCACGGACGCACAGATGCACGGACGCACGGACGCACACAGGGCAAAACACAAGTCCCCGTTTTCGGACTACGTCCGAACGGGGACTAAAAATCAAAGAAAACAGGGAACTATAATACAGGAAGAGAAACATGAGTGATTAGTCCAACACCAGGCATTCACCTCGATCAATACAGTATTACCCACAATGCACTATTCCCATAAGCGTGGGTGTGTGTAAGTTCGTAGCCAAGCGTACTGCGGTCAAAAACAAGGTAAGAAATTACGTAACGAGACCATCCCAATTTGCCGATGATTTCCAGGTTCGGGTGCGTTTCATACAAGAAGATCGATACTCACTACACCGCCGAGTGTAGTAGACATAATGCCGATGGCAATAGGAAGTTTGAAGGAAGCTAATAGAGTTGATTTATAACAGACGAAGTAAATGGAAATCACTTTTCAGTCCTCATTGAGGCACAAACGTAAATGAGTTGGTAAACAAGAGACGATGGCAACTCAACGCTGTGGCAGATTAACACTACTACAGTTCGACTAAAGTTTACAAACACCACGGTCAGCCACACAAAGTCCCCCAAATACAAAAGTGATTTTTAAATGCGTTGATGACGACTCCACGATATAATGCAGCGTGAAAATGGCAATTTAAATTTTCCTTGCAGATTTTCCCGGGGCAGATTTACATAATACTACTGTTTGATAACACGGCCAGTCACACAAAGTCCGTCAAAAGGGAACTGAAGTTGTATAATGCCAAAACAGTACCATGATTTCACAACTTTCGAAATATGTTAGCTTTTATCGATGTCCACTGCACACAAGTAAATGTCTTTCCGTTTGCAAGAACACAAGCCTAAACTATCAGAGATTCGTAACACATAATTCGAGTGGTGGTATAACAAAATAACTCATCATTTGTAAATTCAATCCATCGAAAAAGTATAAAAAACATTTTCATAAACAATTTTTATTATATAAATACACTTTGAAAAGAAACAAGATTCATAAACATAAATCTATTTGAATACATTCTCACTACAAATTACACAATACTTATTTTCTAATAGTTTCTTCACAGCACAAACTATTGGAATCATGCACACGTGTGAGTACTTCGGTGACACATTTTATAGCTACGCCCAAAATAGTCCATCATTTATTGCGCAACTGTGACCAAACGACATCATTCTGTTAACATCCACACATTTTCATTAAATCTCCATGCACTTTTTGACCTTTCATAAGTAAAATACACTACAATTTACTCCAGAAAAACAATTTTCTTGGTACATTCCTACATTCTTGCATACTAATGAGGGGTTCAGACACATTCCAAGCTGAACAATTTTCTTGAACTAATAACAATGCTAGTCAATCCTTTCCCAGCAATAACAAACAACGGTGCCAGAGAGGGCGCCATTCACCTTTGACAATAGATGACAAGTTTCAAGTTTCTGGGCATGGTTGCTTTCATGTTTGCCACATTAGTGAACGTGTTAGCATTTTGGGCATTGATTTCAAAACCAATCAATCAGGAACTGATTTTCCTAAGTTTTTTGCAAGTCAAATATGCTTGTATGTTGTCCCTCAGAAATATTATAAATATTTATAAAGGTAGTAATAGATATCATAAATATATATGAATGATATTTTGTGCTATGAGTGTATGAATGTAAAACATGTTTTCTATACTTTGTGTGCAAGCTAGCTAATACCGTAAAATTCCTTTTTGAGGCCGCGGCTTAATTCATTTTTTCAATGGACGAATTCAGATGCGTGAAGTCTTGGTGCGGCGTTAATTAGAGCATTCACTTCGGTAACAGTTGGAATTTTTTTCAGAAAACAAAGGCCAGAAGGGATAATGATATGCTAATGAGATGCATGACACTCAATTGCAACTTTGTTGCGATTCTAAGGCACTTTCGAATTTTTACACGCAGACAAACTTGTACACAAACGAAATTTCACACTGTATAACATACTGCACAATAAATAATATCTACAAATAGATTTGTATGCATTTGCAGATTACGGTACTGTATACTACAATCTCTTGAATAGACTAATTCGTTAGCACCGGTCACTCTTTTAGTAACCGTGCAGACAGCCGTCTGACTCAGTCGATTGCGGCATGTTCGACTTCCGGCAGAGTGACTGTACATTCCATGTTTAATCTAGACATCGGGGAAATTAAAATAAAAAAAGTCAATCAAAAAAAAAAAATGATAACGAAAAAATACTCAGTATATTATTTAATGTAATATATATTTATTTTCTTATTTTTGATAACGAAAAGTATATTCTAATAGAAGTCAAAACAAAAACGAATGCATTCTTAGTAGCAAATGATCACGGTAACGGTCATGCTGCGTTTCACACAAGTGAATAACTTACTTGTTTTCGAAGTGTTAAAATTGCTGATTATTAATCTGTAGTGATTACAATAATGTACAAAAATAAATTCGTTGAATTGTTGTGAAAATTCAACTTAGTTTCACCGCAAGCGAATGATTTTGGTCACATATAAATGCTCGACCGATATGATATCCGCCATGTTAGTTCAAACATCTTTAGTGACTTGAAACTGTTATGTTGACCTGATAGGCCAAGTCGCTAATTAACCAATCGAAATGCTGGATGGTGCCAACGTGATTAAATTACCATAGCTCATTTAAATATGTTAATGTAGTTCAGCGACCTCATGGTAAACGAAACACGGAAGAGATTTACCGTTGTTGTACTGCGATCGTTTGGCTTTGATTTTGATGGGAAAACGGCATGATTTTTTTTTAAATCAAGAAATTAGTTGTTTTCGAAAGATAAGCTGAGCATTGAAGAAGAATTTAACACTTTTGAAAATAATAACAGCTCACTGTGGAAACGCAGTTTACCCAGTCACGTTACCCACAATAAACCTGTACTCTGGAATAAGCGTAAATGACTACGGAAAACCTTAATTAGACTCTAATTTAAGCGACAGGAATCATTGAAATGTTCGAAAAATTATGCCTTAATTTAAAATTAAATGGTATATTTTTTTCTGAAATATGTGGTGGCTGTTTGGTTTGTGAAAGTTTGGGGTGCGGCTTATATTGCAGACTTTTCCCTGGGATCAAAACATGTCAATTTCAACATGAAACAATGTCTCAAGTTAGGGGTGCGGCTTCTATTAAAGATGCGGCCTCAAAAAGGAATTTTACGGTAATCACCTGGAAACCTGAAACTAGTCTACTGACCCTTGACACAAATTACAAATGATCTGCTCCATGGTGCCAACACTTAATTTCGTCCCGAATTTTGTTTCATAATGTCTGCATAAGCAGATGTCCCAAAAAGTAGATTACTTACTTCCATTATCTTCCAATGACTTCAGTCTAACAGTCTCTAGGGGTATAATATGTTGCTTGTTGTACTGAAATCATACAACAAATAGTTATCAACACAATGCAGTATACAAGTGGTAAATAGAAAAGTGTTTGTATACGTGTACGTACAGGCAATAGGATTCTCTGCTGCATCATATTTCAATCATACGAAAGTTTGACAAGACAAATAATAATATGAGGTTATTACGAGAATATCGACAAGTATGCACAAAGACAGTATATCTGGAGTATCAACCAACTTGCAGCGGCGGTAGATGTCTGAGTGCATACTTTTAGGTATCCTCGTAATAACCTTATTATTATTATTATATATCTTTTCCTTCCAAGGATACATCATGGGAATGCCAAAATCCAAAAAGTTTAGAACAGAATCAGCAAACTTCTTTGTGTGGAGTCCGGTCAAACCCTGGTGGCAGCCATGTTTGTTTTTATTATTAGAGGACGCTTACGCGCGTAATCATTCTATATTTGGAATTTGCATTTCCTTATATGGCGCGTCGGTCAATACTGCTGCTGTGCTGTCTTCGTGCATACTTTGAGGTATCTTCGTAATAACCTTATATTATTATGCAAATCAGGGATTACCTGCGAAGAATACTGGCGTTGAGAACACATCAGTTACATCCCTTATCTCATACATTTGTATATTGTTATTTATACATATAAATTACAATTGAAGACAGCAGCTTCACAAAAATGTGACACAAAAAATAAGACAGGTAACTCACCTTTTTCTTATTAATTACAATATTTCCATAAATGAGAATGTCATTGCAAAGGAAGAACTGACGTGGTTTGGGTTTCTTTCTACATAGTTTTGTCAACACGCCTTCTCCGACAAGCACCCTTCCCGGAACCATAAGTGGCTGTCAAATAAACAATAAATTATATACTGTTTATGAAGATATTTATCTTTCCCGTCAATAATTTCTTCATTACTTTTAAACCATAATAGCATCATTTTTTTTTTAGCTACAGGCTTTGAAATAAATTAGGAAAAAAAATGATGTGGGTTTATTTTGTGACAGGTGAGAGTGAAGATCAAAGGTTTGAATTTTATAAAAGTATACGACACAAGGAATTAGCAATACTCTATAACACATATGAGGTGTGACAAATCATAATAGTCCAGTCTATCCTTGTTGTCTGTATTTGTCCTGTTTCACGGGCAGAACAGTGTTTAATAGTTACATCAGTCTCGACAAATGCTACAGCATTAATTATGAATGATTACCGGGGTAGGTCATTTTATTAATTACTTATGAAGCCATTTGATTCAGACGGATAAAATGGTAAACATTATGTTAGATTATTTTTCAGAGGATTATATTCAGTGAATTACATTTAGCTTTCAGTGTCACAGGGTCATGATGAAAAACAATTATTGAAAACACTGGTTCTCAAAAGGCAAATCACTTGTAAGAGCTCAGACTGTGCTACTGTAGTAATAGGTTTCTAATTATTCTGACTAGCATTTTTACACCAGCATGAATCAAAATGCATGTTACTTTGACTGAGATAAAACAAATAAAATATGCAAAAATTAATTGTTGTGTTTAACCTTTTCACCACCAGACTTTCTCGCCCAAATTTGTCTGCACGTTTTTCTTGTATTTTTCAATATTTCTGGAATTGAACCTTAATTTTGGAGCCGACAGACAATATTTTAGTTAATTTATTGTCCCCATCTTCTAAAGGAAAAAATATAAACGGGACGGGACAATTTTGTGATGAAAACAGGGAACTGCTGGAGAAAAGGTTAAGGTGTTTCTCTCAAACTGAATGAGACCAGTTTATTCCGACTACCACATTGTAGATACTACTGGGAAATCACTTCAAAGTCCAATTTTCTTAGCTTTACATAACCCACACTGTACACTCTAAAACAACAAGGTTGCTGGTTATGATGAATAGCACATGCATGATGTGCTTACCTGTCCGGAGCTGCCAAAACAGGCTTCTACATTGGCCACCCTTCGTGCATTGGCCTCACTGTTCACTGCAAATAAAACATTCCATCAAATGATTGCACATGATCTTCTCAGTACTACCGATAGTCACTTATATAAGTTCACTCAAGTGTTTGCTGAGACCCAAACACACTGACATATTCACAAATTTAGATTGCGTTCAAAGGGCTAAATGAATACTCAAAGCTATTACATCAACTTTAACAGCAAAAAAAAAAAATGATTAGGTCATCCTGTAATGTAAGTGCTTCACATCCTTGTCTTCATGTTGTGAGGCTATCCGCATTCCCAAACTGCCAAAGTGAAAGATCACATTGTACACACCACTACATAATTCTATTTTTATAGCATAATTTACAGTTGTGTTCCCAATCTTTAGAGATATGTAATCAGCAATGATAGAGGGCAATTCAGAAAAACACTGATACACTTTCAATGTTACAGTTTCATGTATGAAACAATACCAGAGAGTGGCCAAAATATGTAAAAATTAAATCCAGAGCATAATGATAAAGCATTATTTCATTTTTAAAACATTGCATAAATTTGAGATATGAGATGTGTATCTGCACCTATGATAAAAGGGTACCACAACTCAAGAAATGGCGAGTGCTGTGACACAAACACATTAATATTTACTGACACATACACATCTGTAATTACTTAATGTATCACTTTCACTCAAATATGCATGTTATTTGAGTGCTGTAAGTTGACACTGAACACCATCTGAAATTAAAATTATCTCTTCACAGGTTCTCTCAGAAATTAAATAACAAAATATATGATAATAAATTATAAATAAACTGTATTCTACTGCTTCTCATAGGTATACAACATGTATATCGATATTAGTAATTTAGATTGTGCAAAGTACCAGCTGCCATACAGAGCAGGATTGAAGTGGAGTGTTATTGAACCAATTGTTTCCTGGATTTCCTGTGAGGTTGTGTATTAACAATTTAATACATTTGCTAGCAAGTTTTCTCGTATATGAAATTATTGCAATTACCAAGTTTCATTTAGAAATCAATGCAACAGACACACATACCTCCACATACATACAATGTATATGTACTGTAAATACTGTCTTTTTCGTGAGCATGTCTTTTTAGCAAATTTAGCGAGAGAACTGATTTGTTAATTCAAGATGTCACTAATGACTTTATTATAAATACAAAATGGCCAAGGCTTGGAGATTTGTATACAGTAATCTGGAACAAAAAAATTTGGGGCCCTCCCTAATTACACTTGACAGTTTTTCTTTGTTTTTATTGAGTTGATAACTGCCGATATTTTTTTGGCACGTGACAGAAAAGTATTGTCAAAACAGGAAATCAACAATGACAAGAGAGATTCGCTAAATCAACATTTCGCTATTACGCCATTTTACCACAATTCGTTAAAATTGCATGTCGCTTTTTCAACATCTTTTACAGTATATATATATATATACACACACACTGAAACACAGAATTGTTCAGATTTAAGTAGCAAAATGAAATATGCTTCTGTAACATACACTTTATATTAAGCAATACATGTGTTACTGATGTTGAATTTAACTTTCTGTAGGTTATGTGATGTCTTTAAATTATGACCAGATTGAATTATGGTCTGTGATACAATAGACCATTTGTTGGTTTCTGTGTCACATGGTATTTTTGTCTGAATATGTCCTTGTTTGTAGTTGGTTGTTAGAAAACCACTAAAATATTCCTCCATTTGATATACATGTAACACCAAGTGTTTTCAGGTAAACATTCAATTTATAGTACTGTGAATTGGGAATATGTGCAATTGCTCTAAATTTGGGTAATGTCATGCAGAAACTTTGAACAAGTCTGCGACATTACTGACATAATCAAACAACATATGCCGCACACTTAAACCCCACAAATTGTCTATTACAGTACTCTTAATCTACATTTTTGCCCATCACAATTTTGGTATAATATTTTGCACATATTCTATTAATTCTACATTAATTTTAAAAATAATTTTCAATTGGCTACATCAAGCAGGATAATATTGTGAAAAATTGTTAAAATAAAAATTGACGTTCAAAAGAGCAACCAGTGCTGCAAAAACAAATTTGCTGTAACAGAACAGATTTAATGTTTGCTATGTTTTGTATTTAAAAATTCTGATTTGTTGAACATGGGTGTGTCATATTTATTCATACTTGATGATGTCCACACACAAAAATGTATCAGACATAACAACTCAAAATGGGTAGAACTGTTTGGATGGATTATCAAATAAAAAAACCCACAAACTTATTTTTAAGACTATGTTGTTATAACTGTAATTACAATGGGAAACAAGAGGTTTATAAAAATGGCAATTTCCTGGAAAGGAAAAATTGCAATGACAGCTTGTGTAACAGGTAAATACATCCTCATATCAGGTTAAAGTGTTGGTGATTTCATACTTTTCTAATTTTTTGTTGTTGTTGAAATAAGAGTGTTTTACTGGGTAGACAGGGTTCTTCACTGAAACTTTTTTCTGCCATTTCAGTATTATACCTCAGACTATAGACAGTGTTGTGCAAGACATCACTGGCAGTACTTGCATAATGAATAGTATTTCTTGTACTTATATTAAGAAATGTATCTTTAATTTTGCAGCTCCTGTAAAAGTAAGCCCCTGCTTTTTAAGGGTAGCAACAAATAAATAAAATAAAATAAATAAATAGGTTTGGCTGCACAGTGAGTCCAAACGTTGACGTTATATGTCTATCAATGTTGACACTAATATTACGTTTCCAGGCATGACAATAAAGAATGGTGAAGACAGAAATTGCTAATTGATTTGTCTCTATGTTATCTCAAAAATCAGATAATGACAGTCTCTCCATAGGCAGTGAGTAATGCAAACTGAACTATACTGGACGACATGTACATCCCATAACATATGCTGTCACGACGACCCGCCCCCATGTTCAGAGAACGATTGTACTGTTGGAGCTGTTTACCATAACAAAAGGATTTAGATAAATTAGTTGTGCAATACGCCATTTTGTTAAAGTTAGCATCAACTTATGGTGAAATTACTAAGTTTTGTCCTTTTCTAGGAAACAGTCTACCAATTGTTCACAATAGATCTCGTAGATTAGAAACTTCTATGTATATACATGTAGTACAGTTGAAATGGTATACATTTGGTGAATAATTATCTGTTTATCCACAGCCAAATACAAGAAACATTTTATGGTGTTTTATTTACAGAAACAAATTTTTGACTATCACAACTACTGAAAATCTTTCAATGCACAAATTACCTAATTTCAATCTTACAAAACAACAGCGAATCAAATCAAGCTCATAGAAAGAACAAACAATGAGCGACCAATTCCTTGTAAAACACCATATTTTTAGAAGGTTCACAGGAATGGTAATAATTTAATCCCCTGAGAAAATAACAACATGAAACATACACACAATCAATCACATTGCCATAGCTGCACCTAATCACAATTAAACAAATTAAACTATTACTTGTTTTTCCCCCTAGCTACTTTAAGTCACATACGTTTATACTGAACAAATTCAGTTTACGATTATAAATCAATTCGTCAGGTGACAGATGCTGAATCAAGGTTTTTTGAAATTATGTCATTGGGCATTATGTCAAGTGATTAATTATTCATGAAGATGTTTATTTGAACCAGACACATATAAGTAAACAAAAACTAAAATAGTGATAGACATATCTATAACTGTTGTGGAGTTGAAATAATTCATTGGGATTCACAACAAATCACAGCTGGGGTTTAAAATGTGTTTATCACACGCACATGTTGTCCCTAGTTGATCTTTTCCATTCAAGCACTGCACTGCATTCTATAATTACGTCAGTTCTATTTTTAGTACGATTCGGTAATCATAACAAAAGGTATTATGTAACATAAGGTACATTGAAAACGTAAGGGTGCAACACTTGACACTATTTTCCAAAAGGGGATGCCTGGAAGTAACAAACTATACTACTAAAAACTAATACAAAATTTTTTTTTTTTTTTAAATAAGGTGATCCGAAGTGCCTGCAGTTACGAAAAATCCTCTAAAAATTTCAAGTGTGTAAACAAGCACGCGTATACGTACAGGCCACTGAATTAGAGATCTTCGACAATATCTCAATTATACAGCCTTATACTTTATAGAAACCATGCTAACTTCCGCGTAATGCACAAATACGTTTCTACTATTATACACAACTGACGTCACTCAATATATACGGTTTCGATTGATCGATATACCAAGATATTAAAGTCTCTAGGCATGAGAAAGTACATAGAATTGGTCGCAAAGTGTGCATGTGCAATGCTGAACATCTTAAAATGTATTATCACATATATATCGACAATTAAACGTAGACGGAGGGTAAGCTACCAAAACTTGTGATAAGGGGGTGTATGCACCATTTATTCGGATAAAAACGCTGCCGTCAAAACTCACCTAGTCTGTCCACCATCTTGGATCTTCCTAAAGGTCACGTGATTGGGGAGCCCTGGGGTTATCGTTACAATATTTTGATCGTTTCAGATACGATTATGTTTTGATTGATTCCCAATGCACATTAGAATAGCCAATCCAGTTATTTGAGCAGAACGGAGTTTAATATGGAGTCCGCCAAAACAAATACGCCCGACGACAAGTAATGACGTCACCATCTCTTCATTGCATGATGGGAAATGATCACATGACTCATGATCGGAAGCCATTTTTCTTACTGGTAGATGGTGGCTTTTTGGATAAACTGGTCAACAAATTTGCGTTTAATTTTCCAATAACCATGCCGATTCTTGTACCAGGTATTTGTGGCCCTAGGGCATCAATCTGTTGTCTTCTCACGAGCATATGGGGAATAACACTGTTGGTAAGCATCTTTAACTAGTGTATATTTTGTAATAATGCTGGTTGACCAATCGGGAAGACTGTCAGTGACATTACTAATAACTATTATATTTATATTTAGCTCGTTTCAATTATATTTTCTTCGGTGGAAAATGTAACAACTATATTGTTCACTTTTTTCTAATGGAGTGTACGCAATTGTGAACATTACGTTTTGTATTATATATTTTGTAATTCAAACATTAATACATCTTTATACATCTAAATTCTAATCAGTAATCTGATGCTTTCTAATCTATAATAAACTTTATGATAAAAATCATTATAAAAGCAAAGTTTTATGACTATTTAAAAATACATTGATATAGGTCAGTGGCATTTTGGTCTAAACTGGCCAAAACATCTAGTATTAAAAGTTACATACGCTATGACTGTGATGATTTAACATTATACCTGCAGAATATCTACTATGTGCGAGTACCAGCAACATGAATGGGGAACCACATGTGACTCTAATTCATTGTGTAATTAATAGATGCTGTTGTACCAACTATTATGAACATGTATAATGTATTCACGAAAGGGCAATGATTTATCGCATACTTTTATGAAATCAACATCATGTATGATGTTGATTTCATAAAAGTATGCAATAAATCATTGAAATCAACATCATACAGGTGTTTGTAACCATTTTTTTTTTTTTTTTTTGCACGTAGGTTATTGTAGGAATTCTTCTACGCTTTGATGCTGTAGCATTTCTAGAGGATTTACCACTTCCCGAAGCAGATGATTACAACCAAGAAAGTGTTCACGAAGTTTATGTGGCTGCTTCTAATAACTGTTTTATAGCAGCAGGTTTATACGTATTGTGCATGGTTTTCTCGTTTTGGCAGAAGTGGGAATACAGCAGAGTTCCATTCAGAATGAACTAATTCTGGAAACAAGACTCAATCTGGGATTTATCAAGCTGAGAATACTTTGTGACATTCAAATCAAGACTGTGATGAAATGGAGTTGTTTATACCTCAATGGATCTCCATTGATTGTGTTAATTGCCTCTTGGTGTATTAACTACTGTACAATTTTAATTTCGCAAGTCCATGAAAAATCACAAAATTTTGTAGCAGTGTCAATGACTTTAGCAAAATTTTGTCTTCTGGAATGCCATAAAATCCTGAAATTATCAGATGTCATTATTAGTGAAAAATAGATTCATGCCCAATTACCCATTTGCTATTATCTTGTGTAAGGTTGTACTAGTATATAGCAACATTGTTGTAAGATGGCGACTTATTTCTTACAGGGATTACCAATTTGCCCAGAAAGAGGGTTAAGAACCAATTTAGTATTGTTGTTCATGATAGAAAATTATAACGAGAAATGAATGTTGTTTCTAATGTTACTGTAATTAAGGTTTTGTGAAGGTCAGCCAAATGTTAAACAGTATAGCCTTATAAAAAAATATATGTACACATATTACTGTACAATGTACATGAAATTATGTATGAGAGGTTTGTACACAAACAAAAGTTGAAATATTTCTGCCATAAATTCTTGTGTACAAGGGTTTGTCCATGTGCTGTAAGAGTAGCCAGTCAGTACTGTGAACACATTCATTTATATTTATTTCAGGATGTTTCATTCATACAATCGCTAATCTAATTATGTCTAGTAAAGAACTGAGTACGTACACATTGAAAAGATAAATTGTATACTTTCAAGGACGGTTCAACCTTCAAATGTTTAGTCACAGTTCAGTAAATGACTTGTAATATATTAGTTCTGTTTAATTTCAGATCTTATGCATGATCTCTAAAGGTCACACATCCTGGTACTTAGTGGTGATATGATTGCCCTATTTCTTTAATTATCTGTATACATTATTCTTTGCCATAGTTAACCGCTTTTTAACTTTGACAATTGCTTGCACTGGGGGGGGGGGGGGTAATTGTGACATTCTATTTGATAATGGATTTGTACCCCTAGAATGTAACAGCATGTGTGACCTTTGGAGTTCATGCACAAGGCAGTATATAGAATAGCTTAGTTGTATTCTCAGTCTCAAACACTTGTAGATTATGAGATAAAAATTACCATGTTTGTTTGTGCATTTGTTTGTTTAAAATTAAAAACAAAATTGTAAAATAAAATGTTTGATGTATGATAAAGTATAACTATAGTTGCGTTCCCAAAATGGCAACCGAGCTCAGTGTACACGCTTCCACACTGATTGGGTCGCTGTAGTAGAGCGTACAGCAGCTCCAATCGTAGACAAAATAAATTTGGTTCGCTGTCTACGACATGCATTAATAAAACTCGGTATTCTGTTACGCCGTTGTATACTGTTTCTGTGCATCCAAATAAGTTGGGTCTGTCTTCTCTAGTGTTCCTGTGCACGTCGCTTCAAAATTAGAACGAAACATGTCAGCAGCAGAAATAGAACCTCGCGCGTGTCATCCATTTTTCGTTTGTAAATAGCAGCTTGCCAAAGATCACCGGCTGATGGTGCTCCCTTAGCCCGTTCTAACGACTGGCCCTCCCTGTGCGTCGACGCAATTGGGTCTAGCCGAAATGCAAATATGCTAGATAAGCCTAAATCAGCTTAAATCTTAGCCCGTACTTCGTGTAACGTGAAAATTGATTGCATGAGTTATCAAGAGATGTTTACTAACAAACTATGTAACTTGTCAACATCCGAGTGTAACTCTTGTAAACAAGGGGGTCTTTCAAGTATTATCAAACTAGCAAAGGAAAAGCTGTAAAATTTGATGTGCTATTTTTGGTTGATAACCTGCCCTTCAATTTTGTAGTAGGACAAGAAGTGAGCTACGATCAGCACTAGTTGTATGGAATTTGAAGCCAAAAAAGAAAAATGACATACCGTAGCTTTGAATTTGTGGACTGGCCTCGTCATGCCAATTTTTCGGGGGATTTGAAATGTCCATTCTAATGCGTATTCATTGTATTAATTATTCATGATAGGCAGTGACTATTTGGTACCTGATAGGAACACAAATTTATTTTTAAAAGAATTTATCATATAAAACCATAATATTGCCAAGACTTAGCCAGTCGACTGAATTTGGTGCTTGTCATGAAATGATTTTGTCGTGTGACCAATCACTTCTACATTGATTAAAACAAGATGGCAGGTCAAACAAGCATACAATTCAATAGAAAATTTTCCCTTGGAACAGTTTACTCTGAATAATCTCCAATTTACAACTTTAAGAATTTAAACTTGCACCAGGAATGGCATAATTATTCAAAATTATGCATATTTAGATGTTAACAAAAATATAATTCAACTCAAATGATTTGGATAAAATTTCCTATCATTCACCTGTATTAATCTACATAGCTGCACACCAAAATAACAAGGGAAATGGGTTTACCAATTGAATTGGTTGCCAATAATTCAGGGAAAATAGTGTGCATGTCTAATAAAATATACCAGCTATCAAATCTTGGTCTCCTGGGTGGCAGACATCAAGCAAAAACAAAAGCCTTTCAAAAACTGTACGTTGGGCTAGTTGAGACTTCTCAACAGTGCAACCGGACTATGGGTGTTCAGGATTACCTTAAAATTTGGTTCGTGTAATTTTTTTGGCTTTAGCAGTTTTCACCAGCATTCCACAGAGCCAATAGATATAAATAGTACATGGCCAAGGAACATAGAACGGTGATGTAGCTCCACCCCCTGAGAATAGGCATAAATTGATTGATTAGAGAAGACTGTACGAGTATATTTATTATACAAAAAAAGAATTTAACACATTATATACACAATTATTTAATTTCCAAACAATTGGTTCATGTAAATTATGATACATGTATCCACAGTCCCTCTATCCTCTATAGAGGGACTGTGATGTATCTAATGTTCACACAGAATTGTGTTAAGTTACCATCAGGTAGAAATGGGAGACATTCCATGTCAAGAATTAAGGTGACCAGATTACAATGTCCCATATCTCAAAAAATTGGATCATTTAATTTTGCAAAAAGAACTCAAATTCTGACACAGTTAACTCTCCAGATCTTGATTTTCTAGTGCACACCTTTTGTTAAATTTGTTTCAAATACCATCATTAAAGAATATGCCATTTTTCTCATCTAAATCCTAGTTCCAGAAGATTGCATTACTTTGCCTATTGACAGTTGGATTTTTAAATTTAATGCCAAATATTCATACAAAGTCATTATTGATCATATCCATGTACTGAATTCCAACTGGGAGAGACTTATGATTGACTACACAATTTGGTTTTTAAGGCATCAAATTTGATGCACCAAATGAAACATTTGGAATTGCATACCCTTCTCAATCCGTCATTCAGTCTCACATTCATCATTTAAGAGTGCACTAAAAACGTATCACTGTAGTCAATTTTACTAGTTTTAATTTGTTTTTCTTTTCTATAGTACTTGTGATTTTTATTGATAGTCTTTTACGTTATGTAATGCGCATAGAACTCTTTTAAGAGAATATGCGCATGATAAGTCCTCGAAAAAACAATAATAACAATTCAAGCAAATGACAATAAATTGATTATATGCACAATTATGTTTGAAAAAATGAACAATTTTGTCCCGGTTCGATAATGCGACAAAGTACGTACATCGACCTTGAGCTCTGCCCATATATTGTCAGTCTCATTAAAATTTGATGTAGCGGTTAGAGTACGATGTGCCTTTCTAAAAAGTGGCTTTTCAAGCAGGACATCTGCTCGGTTGTTAATCAATGAGGACTGATCGTATTCGGTTAGATGTAGCTAAATGCAATGTACACGAGTGACTAGAAGTATTGATTGGCCAATGATATATGGCAGCAGAGCAGTATAATAACAACTAATGATAAACACCAAATAACTCCCACGATGTATCAGTAAAATAAATATAAACTATTTAGTCTCTGATCTGGATAGCTTGCTGAATGGTTGTACAGAATTACATGGCTGTGATTTCCTCTTCAGTAATTTAGTTACATCTGAATCACTATCATCTGAATCACTTTCACTTTCACTCTCTGTGACATTAGATTTGTGCGCTTTGTTCTTTTCCATAGATTTCCCGCTAGCTTGAACACCAATCACGGCATGTTGTCTTGTCCACTGCTGGGCATTCTGGATGAACTGAGGTCGGTTATATTTGTACTCATTTGACTGCAACAGACATAAATAAATTAGAAAAATCAATAAATCTAACAAAATAAAATATGGTATACACTGCTAAATGATATTCAGTTTGTTGAATTACATGTGTATCATAAAACATGTCACCAACAAAATGGCATTATATTTCAAGGGGTTAGGGGTCAGTTTAGTCTATGCTAGTTCTGTCAATAGTAAATTGACATTTTCGTTTATATTCAAAATGGTACACAATTGCTGACAATATATTCCAGTTTTGAATACAATCAATTAAGGCATGCTTTACAAATCTTAATTAATAATTAACAAATAATGGTGAATCAATAGTACAACTGATTACCATAGTGATGTACTGAGATGGTGATACAAATCTAGTCTATAATTTATCTGGATAACTTACAATTTCCGCCATGAGAGGATCGTCAGGGTTTGGGTCAGCCATTAGTAACTGTATTGATTTCAACACTGTGGATATATTCAGTGATGGTTTCCAGGAACCCTATAACAGGTGTATAGCAAAATAAATTTAGGGTCAAGCCATTATATGGGGTGACTAAGATATAAAACCAGAGAAATAGTTTGCAGAGAATTATAAATTATAAAGGAATACATAATTCAGTAACATGCCTTTCGACAATATTATTGCCTGTCGGTAAGAGAAGAATTCTACCATTGCATCAGAAAGGTTCTGGGTTTGATTTTGGGAGCTGACTATTCACTTGACAGTATAAATAAGAGTACAGTCTGCCTTGCTTTTCAATTACACTATAGGAGACTGGTTTACACACGTGCATTTCCAATTAGTGCTCATAACAAAAAAAAACGATGAGACGAGAACGTTGAGACAAGAAACGGTGAGACAGCATTGTCTTTAATGTCCAAAAATGTTGTCTGGCAGAAATTTTTTTTTAAAAAAGAAGATTTCAACTGACACACATGCAAAAACATTGGTTCACCAATTGATATTTGAATGTAGGGTATAAGCAAGTGCAATTAGAAGCAAGACATAATAAATAAAATATTAATCGTTTGTCGCCTTTTCCAAAACAAATAATTATAATTTTTTCCCCCATGTTTTTCAAAAATTTTAATCAAGTAGCTAATGGGAAGTTATGTTCATCTGATCCAAAATTTATCAAAGAAATTATGAAGAAATACATAAATATGTGCAAATTATGGCATTCTTAAAGTTACTACACAGAATATTGTAGAGATAGTAACTACATAACACAACCACTAAATATGTACTGATATTACAAATTTATGACAAATCAAAGCGTTTGTTTCAAATATACTGGAATTTTGAATAAGCTTACTCACTCCCGGAGGCATTTTTATTATATCCAGACAGATTCGTCCGCCGTTGTCAATGTTTGGATGATAGATTGGAGTTACAAAGCGAACTTTGGGCGGCTCAAATGGATACCTACAAAGAAGAAATTCAGAAATATGCACACTAGTTTTTAATTACATATCTCTTGTAATTCTGAAAACATACAGATGCTTTTTTTTTTTTTTAAATCAGTGCAATTACCATTTATGAAAATGTGTTGTTTTTTTCTTTTAGTTGAATAAAAGAAATATAATTGGAGACCTTTCAGGAACTTGGATTTCTAACTTGAAAATTCCACCTTTGTAAGGAGTATCTTCACTACCAATAATTTCTGTATCAAATAAAACATGATCTATAATACTGTGGAACTGGTAAACATTGCATGGTTACAGGAGCTTCAGCAGTAATCAACAATTTTTATTAACTCATAACAACCTACTGAAGGAGGTTAAAGGTTACAACAACAAAAATTACAGAAAAAAATTAATCAAATTACAATGGCTAATAGTTTAAAGACAACCAAAAACAGACTAAATTAAAGTTAGTAACAGAAATATATAATAAAGTAAAATGAAACACCAACAAAAAACTATAAACTGAATATAAAAACAAAAACTCAATGAATAGGTTTAAAAAAAAAAAAAAAGTTAATGACTAAGTAGGTGCTGCTGTCTAATAGCAAAGCTGTATTTCAGATATTGTGCCAGAGGAATTGCTAAGTTATTATTTGACATTATTTTTTATGAATTTATTTTCAGGTGTAAGATTTATAAAGTCAGGAATAATCTTTTCAGCTTCATTGTATAAAACGACCCTCTCTTTACTATATACTGGGCATATTATGAGGAAGTGATGTTCATCTTCAATATCATTTTTATTACACAATTTGCAGATTCTGTCGCTACTTTTGATTCTGTTGTGTCTTCCTTTTTTAATTTCTAAACTGTGATTGCTCAGTCTGAATTTAGTTAGGGTACTTTTCAGTTCTTTATTTTTTAGCTTATTTAAGTAGTTTTCCAAAATGAAGTTTGTTTTAAATTTTTTGTAAGTCCTCAAGTTTGTTTTTTGTATTAGTGTTTTGTCTGTTATCATCATTAATTGAGTTAATCCAATGCTTTATAAATACATTTTTTATTTTATCATATATCCGTGTGACATATGTGACAATTTTAGCTCATTATTCTCAATATCTGATAGTGTTGTATTTGTAGATTTCAGTACTGAGTTAAGGTAGCGAGCCTATTATTTGTGTTGAAAATTACGATTTTCACATTTATTTATTACATGTAATTGATGAAATGCACTATAAACTTTCATGTGATAAAGTCAACATAACATAGAATGTCATGTAAGTTGGTTGAAATGTAGATTTTCTGAAGGGAAGCAAGGCAGCCTCAGTAGTGTTTTCCAAAATCAACAACACAGGTTTAATCTGTGTGCCTATAAGTTTCAAAGATAAACTCAAGACAAAGCAATGTTAGGATGTGTTATCAGTAGCTATCTGACACACAATGAGTGTTTCCAAACATTTGAGTAGTTTGTCTCCACCCCTGTTTGTTTCACAGATTAGTCATTTGAATATCAATGCTTCAGACACAAGGTCACACAGCCACTGAAAAAAAATCATTGATTTTGTTGTTTTCATATGCCGAATTTATCCAATTATAGCTATCCCATTCCTTTATTTTTTTGGGTTTCCAATAGCCTTACACATTTGGACGTCCCTACACATGTTAAAACAGACCTTGATGGGAAAACAAATTGATTGTGCCGATAAACAAGCTTGAAATTCTTTGCTGTTACTTCATGGACGTTTTCTAGGAGTTTATGTTTTTCAAAATACAAGGTCTTTAACAAAAAATAACATACTTATTGTCGTCGGATTAACACCAAATTTTCACAGCTTTAAGGTGACAGTGAGAGGAACTTGAATGTGTCCAGACAAACTATTTCATCGATTATTTACCAACGAGTTGTGGGTTGAGTTGGGGGCAATGCGACTAAAACAGTAATTGAAATTCAGCACACTATTTTTTAAAACGCGTTGCTTGAATAAAACTGACCAGACACATTCAATTTACCAGACTATTGAACAACTAGGAAAAGTGAAAAAAATACTTCTTATCGCCAGCATAAATGCGTAATTATTTTTTTTTACAGAAAAAGTAATGTTTCACCTTTGGCTGAGTAACGCGTCGTAGAATGCAGATACGGGCATGCAAAATACACTTGTGAAAAGCTTGAAGTCTGGCGATTCTAAAAATATATACTTTCCTGGGTCTATTTGTAGTTATTTAGTCACAACTGGAAGATGAAAACAAGTATGCAAATAATAGTCCCGCTATACCACTTACTTTTTATAGTCTTGTTAAGTAGGAAGGCTTCCTTAATAATGGGGTTTTGAATTTTGTTTAGGTGGTTTGTATATTTTATTAACTGTTTTTTAATGAATAAATCGATAGGATATCTACCCAACTCACTATAAATTCCCAATTTCGGAGTGTTTTTTGAAACGCCTAGGATGAAGCGACAAAAGCGGAGGTGTACATCTTCTATAGTAGAGTTGAATGAACTTTCTTCAGCCCATACTTCACATCCATATATAAGAATTGGTCTTATTAGTTTATCAAACAATGATAACAATAATGAGGGACTGAGGCTTTCATTATGACCTAATTTGGCTTTCAAAGAGAATAATGCTTTCATTCCTTTGTATTTCAGATGTTCATAGCCGCTTTAAATTTTCCATTAGGGCTGAGAACAATACCTAAATAATTATAATTTCTCACGATGTTAATCTCATTCCCTTCAAAAAAGAATAAATCACTGTCATAGAGTTTATTATTTTTATTAAAAACCATAATTTTTGTTTTTTCTGTGTTCACAGCGAGTTTCCATTTCTGTGTGTATTTTGAGACATTATCAAGGGCATTCTGGAGGCCACTTTTGGATTTAGAAAGAATAACTATATCATCTGCATACCTTAGACAGCTGATTGGTGTGTTATTTAAATTTGGTAGATCACATCATTCATGGTCCAGGGTATTAGTTATGTCATTAATAAAAATGTTGAAGAGTGCAGGGCTCAGATTACACCCTTGCTTAACACCCAGTGTTGAATTAAATTGATTGGTTAGACCATCTTTCATTTTTATTTTATATTACTGTACATACTTTTAATAATTTGATACATTTTACCTGTCACCCAATTGTTTAATAGTTTCCAGAATAGACCATCATGCCAAACACTATCAAAAGCCTTTTTCAGGTCTACAAAACAGGCATAAATTTTGTTTGTTTACTTTTATAGCTTCTTTTTTTTTTCATTCACTGTATTTTCATGCTGATTGTTGTTGGTGTGTTTTTCAATAATAGTTTTCAATATAAATAGGTTGTCAGTTGTACAACGACCTTTTCTGAAACCAAACTGTTGGTGGGACAAAATGTTATTTTTCTCAATAAAAGTGGTAAGCCTTGTATTAAGGATACTTGTAAATAGTTTGCCAAGGCAACCGGAGATTGCTATTCCCCTGTAGTTCGAGGGATTTAATTTAGATCCTGCTTTATGTATGGGTATTATTAAACTTGTACTCCATGCATGTGGAGCAAGCAAATACTATGGGTGATGTGACTTTTATAATTTCATGCAATGTTCAGTGGGCAATCATTTCATTGATGCTCTCGACCAAACGCATCACACAGATGTACAGTGGTGGTACACAACCCATGTTTTAAATTATATTACACAATATTTATAAGTGGTAGTCATGACATCATATCGAAAATACAATATGGACCAGAAGATGTAAATTTTAGTATTGTTATTTGATCACATATGCATTTGACTGTGATGTTTTATGAACTAAAAACGTTGTTCTTGTCGCATGCATCTGGGCATTTTGTTTGATGAAACAATGACATTTTCTGACACGCATGTGAATAATATTGTTTGTCTCACAACATTTTTAATTTACAATAAACCCCTTTTCGGCAGGACTCCAGAAGACGTACTACACTTTATGCAATTTTCTTTAATTATGCGAATTTATTCATGACGTAGCAGTTTCTGTGCTCATGAATATTCATTAATTTGTGGGTCAATACATTTTAAAAGGGGCGATATATTATTTTTGGGGGAAGAGTTAAAAAGGGGGATCAGTAATCATTAGGGGGTCAATACAAAAGAAGGGACCCATTTGGAGAGCAGCCATGCTCCTTGTGTCTGTTGTTGCACGTGACCTACATCTGTCAACTGTGTTCGTTCTTCGTCGACTTCGACTGGCTTCCATGTGAGGTAGTATTCTTGTGTTCTGTTTTTCTGACTTCAGTTTTTGAATCCGCTGTTTATGTTTTTAACGTCTTTCATGTCTTTTGTAGGAGTGTCCAATCCGTGATTCGAACTTGCGATCTTTGAGTTCCCAGCGCACTGTCTTGTCCACTGTACCACGAGTGTCTTCACACAAGAGATAGGATTTAAGTCCTATTCATAGGAGCACTGTCTTCACTAGCATTCAAAAATCTAACTAAACATACTGGATTCGAACCAGCGATCGCTCACATTGCTGACATAGTACAAACCAACTGAGCTATGTGGGTAGTCATGCAAATTGAATAATTTGTTGTCATATTTAGCTTTATTGCCAAATAGTGTTTGCGAGAAAAAGATGGGCAGGCAAGGGAATTGAACCCTGCTCCTCCTGATCACTATGTAGAGAACTGACCCACAAGACCACGATGGATTGACTGGTTGTGTTTGCATTTGATAAGAGTATATAGTGTGTATATATATAGAAATACAACATATTTCTATTATTGAGTTACAATTGTCCAAAAAATTGTCATTTTTGTGTTTTTACTTGTGTAAACTATATACATGGCATAACCCATTAGTGTACATTTTGCCAATGGGGTGTTTGCCATTTGCGTTGCCCATACCTGACCTTACCCTAACCCTAATGCCAAGACACGTTCCTGTTAATAATTCCGTTGCCCATACCTGACCTGACCCGACCCTAAACCTAATGCCAAGACACGTTCCTGTTTATATTTGCTCAATAATGATACTCTGTTGTGCACTGTCTGCGGGTAAGTTGCATTGATGTCAACTGATTAAACAAGTCGCGTTTAAGTAATTTCCACTATTAACAAGTGGTTAAATTGTGACAATAAATGTGTGGATAAATATTTGAGATTAATTTTGGTGTAGACAACTCGTTTAATTATTTTACACCATTACAAGTTGTTAAATTGAGAGAATAAATTTTTCAACAAATATTTAATACTTAGTTTGGTGTAAACAACTCACGTTTGATTAATTCCCACAATTACAGGCTGTTAAATTAAAAGAATAAATGTGTGGACAAATATTTTAGACTTATTTTGGTGTAGACAGCTCTCGTTTGATTAATTCCCACAATTACAAGTTGTTAAATTGAGAGAATGAATGTGCGGACAAATATTTAATACTTATTTTGGTGTAGACGGCTCTCGTTTAATTATTTTACACCATTACAAGTTGTTAAATTGAGAGAATAAGTGTGCGGACAAATATCTAATACTTATTTTGGTGTAGACAGCTCTTGTTTGATTAATTCCCACAATTACAAGTTGTTAAATTGAGAGAATAAGTGTGCTGACAAATATTTTAGACTTATTTTGGTGTAGAAAGCTCTCGTTTAATTATTTTACACCATTACAAGTTGTTAAATTGAGAGAATAAATGTGTGGACAAATATTTGAGTCTTATTTTGATGTAAACAACTCGCGTTTGATTAATTCCCACAAATACAAGTTGTTAAATTGAGAGAATAAGTGTGCGGACAAATATCTAATACTTATTTTGGTGTAGACAGCTCTTGTTTGATTATTTCCCACAATTACAAGTTGTTAAATTGAGAGAATAAGTGTGCTGACAAATATTTTAGACTTATTTTGGTGTAGACAGCTCTCGTTTAATTATTTTACACCATTACAAGTTGTTAAATTGAGAGAATAAATGTGCGGACAAATATTTGAGTCTTATTTTGGTGTAAACAACTCGCGTTTGATTAATTCCCACAAATACAAGTTGTTAAATTGAGAGAATAAATGTGTGGACAAATATTTTAGACTTATTTTGGTGTAGAAAAGTCGCATTTAATTTACTTCCACAAATTACAAATTGTTAAATTGAGAGAATAAATGTGTGGACAAATATTTGAGACTTATTTTGGTGTACACAACTCTCATTTAATAATTTTACACCATTACAAGTTGTTAAATTGATAGAATAAATGTATGGACAAGCATTTGAAACTTATTTTGGTGTAGACAGCTCTCGTTTAATTATTTTACACCATTACAAGTTGTTAAATTGAGAGAATAAATGTGCGGACAAATTTTTTAGACTTATTTTGGTGTAGACAGCTCTCGTTTAATTATTTTACACCATTACAAGTTGTTAAATTGAGAGAATAAATGTATGGACTAATATTTGAGTCTTATTTTGATGTAAACAACTCGCGTTTGGTTAATTCCCACAAATACAAGTTGTTAAATTGAGAGAATAAATGTGTGGACAAATATTTTAGACTTATTTTGGTGTAGAAAAGTCGCATTTAATTTACTTCCACAAATTACAAATTGATAAATTGAGAGAATAAATGTGTGGACAAATATTTTAGACTTATTTTGGTGTAGAAACGTCGCATTTAATTTACTTCCACAAATTACAAATTGTTATATTGAGAGAACAAATGTATGGACAAGCATTTGAAACTTATTTTGGTGTAGACAACTTTCATTTGATTAATTCCAACAATTACAAGTTCTTAAATTGACAGAATGAATGTATGGACAAATATTGACCATTATATTTGTGAGTAAATACCTGTTGTTTAATTAATTTCCACCTCTACAAGGTTGTTAAATTGAGAGAATAAATGTGTGGATAAATATTTGATACTTATTTAGGTGTAAAAACTCGTGTTTGACCAGCTTCCACCATTGCAAGTTGTTAAAATAATGAAATAAATATACTGGTATCATTGGATATTTGATTTAATTGTGAAACTTTCTAACAAAATGTTAACTGCTGGCTTCGAACCCTCAATCAACAATTCCGCAGACACAGTATAAATTCCACAACACCACAGAAGATATTCGTCTGTTTCCTGAATTGTTTTCGTAATATAGGGAATGCCATCGACACTTTAACAAAACTTACCTTGACTTGGGTCTTGTTTATCTCTCGTGACTGGAAACTGTTGAACAGTTGAATTGCTCGTCGTCCAGTTTAAGACGTAAGTTATTTTATTATTTATTCATTCAGTTTTGTATGGTGGAGTTTTGTAAGGTTTATTATTTTTTCGCGACGTTCTTTGCTTACTTGTTTACGGTTTGAGAGATTTCAGTTTATTTGATTTACGGTAGCTCTGAGCGGGACTCGAACCCACTGTCTTTTCAAGCTAATTTTGTTTTATTTTGATGGCACGCTTGTGTACCACGCCACGACGTTGGTCGTTAAGCGGTGTTCATTTTTCTAACTACATGTACTCCGGTGTTCCGATGAGTTGAACGGAAAAGCCAAAACGATTGCTCGTTTCTGATTGTTTCGGTTCTGGTGAGTGTGTATCTCGTGTGATTCGAACCCATGTCGTTTGTATTGAACGTTTTTTATTTCCCTGCTGGCTACGCCGTAATATGCAACCACTTCCCCGTTTTATTGTGATTTTGAGAGTGTTTAATGATGTCTTCCTCGCCCGTCACGCCATGACCCAGTTTCAACCACACGGCCATTTTGCAACAAGTGCGTGACCCTCGGCGTCACCCGACTGACTATATGATCGTTCTGTTCAACTGTTAAGCTAGGATTTATTACCGTTATTATCATTATATTGTCACATGATTTGTTTTACCTTATGTGTAATCTTTATTGTAATTTGTATATACCAATTCGTATATACCGAGGAAACGACCCCGATTGAAGGTCATGTATTTTGTGACGTCACCAATTCGTGTGTAGGTACGGCTTCTAGATCCGTGCCCCCTTTTCAATTTGATTTATAGCAAGGAGCATCCCTTATAAAGATTTCCTACAGGTTTATGGATTTCAAACACTTACGCCTTCTTGAAAAAAAAATTGTATTTGAAAAACTTGACTTAAAATGTATAATTTTTTTTAAAAATTTTTTAAAAATGATGATCATCAAAATATGACTGGAATAACTTATAACACACATTTGCGTTTAATGGGCGTCATAGTCAATGTACGGTTATGTATAACACAGTCCCGTATGTATGTTATCCAATAACTGAGCATCGTAATCCTCCCCAGCTCTCTCCATTTGTCGGTCCGAGACAATCAAACATTCAACTTACGTGCTTCAAGCTCATCAATTTTATCTTTCTTTAACCAACAGGAAATACCGTGTGGAGGTTCCTGTTCAAGCAGCTGTACTTCTCGTTTCATTCTCGTCGCTCGCTGCATCCTGAAATTTCACAGAGATAAATAACTAAGAAAAGCTTTTTCTGAATCAGAATCCCGGATCTGAATATCGCGGGAAATTCCTGCACTGCCCTCAAGCTTCCTCTCGGCGAGAACTATATGGAGGGCGCACCTTCAGGTGAACTTTGAAAATGGCGAATCGTGACAGTTCGTCGTCGACGACGGCCGCACGGGAAACCATGGACAGTAAGTAAACTAACCCAATATAATGTATATAACAAATACTTTATTATGAACTATATTACATACTGACTCTTGGATGCTGTTTACTGTTAAAAGACGCAACTCTACCTGGACTGGACCCGGGAGCTTGACTTGACATGCCTGGTTGACATGATTTGTTTATAGTCATACAGTCTTAACTTGTACAATGGCGGATAAAAAAAATCCTGTATCCGCCCAATGCTATAGCTTTGACACCCACGATTGTCCAACATCGGGTGGGCACATGTTAAAAGTTCATTAAGTCCCCCTAGCTCTAACTAAATAACAGTTGTTCTCAAGAGGGGCAAATGTTTCATGACTTCCCGGTAGTGTGTTTTCTATGAGTTGCACATCAACTAATACGGCCACCAAATTCGAAAATCTTTTCCATGGTAACATTAAGCAGCATATACAAACCAGAAATATTAAAAAAATATCAGACTTCTAGTATTCAACAGACAAAAGTCCCAAAGCAGGGTCACTGTTCATTATGCAGAACATCAGAATAATAATAATTTTTTGATGTAATATAATATATATTTTGTTTGTTGTTCTTTCAGGAATCATGTTTAAGATTGGCATGATCGTTGTGAACCTATTATTGTGAAATGATCTATTAGAAATGTTCTTCTGTACAATATCTCTCTATATTTGTTCACAGCACTACTGGAGATATCTCGATTGTTGAACACAGGTCTGGATTCAGAAACGTTGACTATTTGTGTACGCCTTGTGGAGCAAGGTGTAAACCCAGAAGCTTTGGCGTCTGTCATAAGAGAACTCAGAAGAGAAACTGCATCACTAAAAGTAAGCAATATTGTTTTTGTGTGAAGCATTTAAAATAAAATGCTGTAGTTTTGTTGAGGGTTGGAATACAAAAACCCAAAATGTCCTAACATATGGGCAATTGAATTCTGGCTCTCTGGAATCTGGTGCTGTGATCATTTGTTGTTGACGTCTTAATTAATAACAACCACTGTATAGCCACTGTGTGCTATGTTGGATTGCACATGTCACTTGTGTAACATACGTTTCTTTCAGGCAAAAGAAGACACAGTAGAACAGTGAACATGACATTTACATGAATACTTTGGTGAATTTGAAGATAATTATTATGTTGACATACTGTATTCTACATCAGGACTTGAAACAAAGCTTGCTATGATGTCTGACTATCACGTGAAGTCTTCACCTTATCAGTTTTTAATCTTGACTTGACATTATAACAGCTGTGGTGATTTGGACTTGTCACCTTAAACCTATGATGGCACATGTCAACCAATCGTACCGAAAAAACTATGAATTGAAAATTACCTTTATAAAAATGTAACATTTTATTTAATAAACCAGTTTTGTATGAATTTTTAATTGAAGTTCGTTTTTGAATGATCTTGTTCATGTGCTGGGAAGCTTGATGGATATTAGTGGACTTCACATTGGAGATTCACGTTTTTTGGCACATACACAAAAGTTTCTGAGTCTCAGCAAGTGCCAAAAAAAAACTTGATCGCTGCCTCGATAGATAATTTGGACCGAAACTTGGCTTTGCTGCCTGAACGTTCTACACAAACCACAATCACACTCTCTGTGGGAACATATACTGATTATAATAATAATAGTTTATTACGCAACTGTTATCTGCTTCATACCTAAAATGATTACCATGATGGCCCTTCCTTAGCAACTGATAATTTCTTAATTTTGCTGTATAATATACATGCAGTTCTGTTTTTTACTTACCTTTTTACCTTACCTCCTATTACTTTCAGCCAAAAATGAATTTGTAATTTCATTACGGTGTAATAAAACTGTATTATTATAGTAAGTTGTTTATTGGCCAATCTCATCTTGTGAATCCTCATAAACGACATAAAATTGAGCCTATAAACTTTGGGAATTTATTTCCTAGATGAATCAGTAAAAAGTATGTATTGATGTAAGTGAATGTTGCTTTCATGTGAATTAAAGCCCTGACAGTGATGGGCGTAATGGTGTAAAAAGTATTTGCCAGAGGAAATATGCAGATTTTTGAACAATCCATTTTTTCCAAATTCACACTGTACAAATTTCAGGTCATACTTTATGCCTGCAACGAATTACAATATTTACTTCACTTATGTCTAGAATATCTGTATTCTGTGACGAGAGAATTAGGGGAGCAATGTCTACAGATCTGGCGGGCCACATATTACAGCTGGTTGCGCATGTTTTGTATATGGGGGCCCACTTAAAAAAAATGAGAAACATACAAGTTGAAATTCAAAATCATAGAGTCCTGGTAATAAATGCTATTTCGAAGAAATACTGGCTGGAACAGGTCACCACAAATGTTTTCTATGCCCTTTGGGACAATCCCACCAAGACTTCCATTCTGGATTCAAATGGAATGGTGAAAACATCATTTTATATACATAAACAAATTTGAGCACTTTTAAAACACTAAATCATTACTTTGATACTTTGAATGAAATATGTTTTATTTTATTTATGTTGATGAATCTGTTGGATAATGTTTTATGGTGTATGGTGAATCTGTTTTTGTAGCACACAACTACAGTATTCATTTCAATGAAACAATAAAATTCTCTAATATGCATTGCATCATGGGATGTGTGTTTATGAATAACAACAGTTTGTTTGTTTGTTTTTTAATTGCACCACACAATTGTATTGGTGTTTTTCAGTTTAAATTGACAAAACACTATTGGTTTGAGCTCACAGTGTGCTGCAAAAAAACACAAGATTTATAGTTTATGATAAATTATAATTACCATTTTGTAAAAACAAATATGTTTTATTTGTTCATGTTGTGTCTTTACTGTTTTATTAAAGCACAGTCCCTCTATCAGGACTGATAGAGGGACTGTGATTAAAGAAATGTTCCAGCAACGTTACTTCAGGCATGACTAATACATATGTTTAGCATGTTAGCAGGCAAACTCACAAACGGGGGCAAGCTAAATTCGAAATGAAATCACTGGTGAATGTATATCTTCTTTCCACTTGTTTGGAGACAGCGCTTGTGGAATGTTCACCTTCATTTTGGGTGAGAGTGCTCCGCAGCCAGTTGAAAAATGGTCCCAAAAAAATCAACGTTAAGGGCGCTTTTTGGCCCTCCCATAAGAAATCACTTCGAGTGCCAACGAACCTTAAGAAATGTGTTATTTGTGTTCGTTATGCGATTGTAATATTTGAGTATTTTTCTTTTGAAGAAAATGTTTATTTACCATGTTCTCGTAAATGCTCATTTTGGGAGTAATGTTTGAGATGCCAAATATAAGCCGGCAGATTTGTAATTACTTTCATCTCCCCAGATATCGCTCCACTAAACTAATATTGGCCGAATTTTTTAAGGAAAATAATTATCTACCATGTTCTCGTAAATGCCCATTTTGGGAGTAATGTTTGAGACCCCAAATATAAGCCGGCAGATTTGTAATTACTTTCATCTCCCCAGATATCGCTCCACTAAACTAATATTGGCCAAATCAGCTAATCAAATGGTAATAAAAAGTAGCTATTTTTACATTTTGCTTATATGTTATAGCATGGACGTACTAGTACGTCCATGGTTATAGCAAGGACAATAGAGAAGAGAGACATGCAACTGCGGCAAACATGAAAGGAAAGTAACGAAAGAAAGTTACGTGCAACATCTCTTGGGGGACAGCACCGCTATGCAAACAGATATTCGGTATCCCGCGTCTTCTCTAGTGTCTTTGGTTATAGTATACTGTCCTTATTTGAGAATATGGCCTTTTGGTCTCCTTCGATACCTTCCAATAACCAGAAAAAAATTCTAGTTAAAGCCTGGTATCCTCTCTGTTTGTACTCGTTGGTCTGCGTACAGTATCTCCACACCAGGGACTGTGGTCTGCACAACAGTCGTCATCTTTGTTTATATGAGACCTATATCCCGGGCATGCGTGACGCGACGTCTACCGCCCTTTAATCAGCATTTCTTTTCACTTTCCATTGAAGCTCAGTACAACTCAGAGTTAGTTTCCTTGTATCTGTGTGTACAGTCAATTTCCAGTTATTAGTGTACTCGAAAGGTTTATTGAGTCTGCAAGCCTTCATTGTGATCGTCTGCATCACGGCTAAGTAGTAATCGTGTCTGCTTAGAGAAATATAGAAGTAAGCCCATTGACAAAAAGAATACCTGGAAGATCATTTGTAAAATCTATTATAGTGCTGGACTTTCTTCACCCGAGTATGATAATAAGAAACATTGGGTTTCACTTGTTATGAGACTTCTCCATTAATATTTTAATGATTTTGTACATGTTACTATTCATACTAAATTTCAGTACAGACACTGTCAAACGCCTTTCTCAAATTAACAAAGCTTGATATACTAGTAGTTTGTTTGCCTTATTTTGTTTTGGTTGATAGTGCTTTAGTGATATGATGTAAATATTTATTGATAATTGATTGACTTTACAATAAAACGATTGTCAGTAGTTCGAAGAGTTCAGTCAGTCAGTAGTCAGTCAGTCAGACAGTAGTTTAAAATCCAAATAAATGTTTACATGTATCCAGGTACTTTATAATTCATCAGTCTTGTATAATGGCCGAGTTTATTCAGTCACGTGTAGAGACCGTGAAACCCGTCCACGCCAATCCACATCATACAGCGTGGCTAGATATTATGTTAACAGAAACGACAATGTAAATGGTACTGGCTTAACAGTATTGAATTATTGATATATTCTGATGAATGCTTTTTATTTTTTGTGAATTAATGCTTTTAATTGTTCCAAACGCCAATTTTAAATTTCTTCTGACAGTTCAACTCTAAAATTAAACGTGTTTCCTAATGAATAATTATATCATTACATCATTAGATAAGGACACAAACAAAGAACAATTATACTGTCTACCCAAAACATGGAAATGGAATCTATTGTACACCTTCACATATCAAGATACATTGGCCTCAGACAGGGTACAACAAAAAATTAATTTATTTCTAGAGAGAAAATATGAAAAAAATAATGATGGGGTTAATGAAGCAGTTAAAGCATTTAACTCTATAATAGATACTTCAGCAACACCAATATTAAACAAATGTGTAAACCACAGTCAAAGAAAAGAAAGAAAAAGTGGTTGGATAAAGAATGTCAAACAATAAAAAATGATCTCATAAAAACAGCTAAGTTGCTGAGCAAGTTTCCATATGATAACAACCTTCGTGAGACATATTACAGTAAAAAGAAAAAATTCAAACGATTTATTAAAAAGAAAAAAAGAGAGGAACAAAATTTGTTACTAAACAAACTATCAAATCTCAAAAAAAAAAACCCAAAAGAATTTTGGAAAATTATAAATGCTATGAAAGATTCAAAGAAAGACAGCAACAACCCAATATCACCTGAGAAATGGTTACAATACTACAAAATTTTAAATGAAAATACCACTCAGAATAGTGACAACAACATACATACTAAAATAACAAATCTAGAAAAAAATATCTCACATGACCTCAATATAAATAAAAACATAACAGAAAAAGAAACTAAACTATCAATAAACTGTCTTGAATCTAAAAAATCTGCTGGTTATGATGGTATATGTTCTGAATTATTGAAACATGGCTCAAAATTATTCAATTTAATACTAGATGCAGGTATATTTCCAGACATGTGGAATACCAGCATCATAACACACCTATATAAGAGAGGGGACAGTCATGATCCAAATAATTACAGAGGAATTTCTGTCTCCAGCAGTATCGGCAAAGCGTTCTGCTCTATCATAAACCTAAGACTTACACATTATTTAGAGGACAACAAAATTATCAGCAATAAATCAAGCAGGATTCAGAAGAAATCATCGCACAACAGATCAAATATTTGTACTTAAAACAATAATTGAAAAATATCTTAAAAAGAATAAAAAATTCTATTGTTGCTTTGTAGATTTTCAAAAAGCTTTTGATAATGTATGGAGAAATGGGCTATTTTATAAACTTTTAAAGGCTTGTATTAATGGTAAACTATATTTAGTTATAAAAAACATGTATCTCCAGACATACGCAACCATAAAATCAGGGCACAAAATCACCTGTATGTTCGAAATTAAAAAAGGAGTAAAACAGGGCTGTGTGATGAGTCCAACGCTTTTCAATCTTTTCATAAATGATTTAAGTACATCATTCAATTCCAGTCATGAACAACTCAATCCAGCCATACTGAATGATAAAACTGTATCATCATTATTTAATGCAGATGATTTAGTTCTTATGTCTCAAACAGCACCCGGTTTGCAAAATTTAATAAATATTTTGGAGACATATTGTTCTGAATGGAACCTAGAAATAAATTTATCAAAAACAAAAATCTTAATTTTTAGGAATAAATCATTAAAAACATCTGAATACTTCTATTACAAAAATACAATTATTTGCTGTGTGACAAGTTATACTTATCTTGGGATAATAATCTCATCATCTGGAAATTTTATAGAAGCAAAGAAAACATTAGCAGAGAAAGCATGCAAAGCTATGTTTATACTGAAAAAAACATTGGAAGGGAACACTGACATCAAACTTTTTCTGAAATTATTTCATTCAAACATTAAACCCATTTTACTCTATAGCGCAGATGTCTGGGGATAAGACATTTTGGATTTTGGAAAATGGGAGAAATGTCCAATTGAGAAAACTCACTTAAAATTTTGTAAGAGAACACTTTGTTTAAACAGATATACAAGCAACGCAGCATGTAGGAGCGAAATGGGCGAACTACCACTATTAATAGAAATTTAAAAAATGCTAATAAAATACTGGTTAAGACTAAAAGATATGCCAGAGGATAACCTTGCAAAACAAGCATACTATGAACAACGAAAATCACAGCAACATACATGGTTATCATCAGTAAATAAAATATTAAAAGATAATTATTACACATCATTAATAAATTTTACAACAGGTATTCCAAAAAGAAACATTCATAAGATTATAAATAACATTGAAGCAAATATAAAACAAAAATATGTAAACCAGTGGAAGTCACAAATCTCAAATGATAATAGTAAACTTAGAACATTTGCAAAAATCAAATTTAAATACTCTTTTGAGCCGTATTTGACACTACAAAACATTAACCATAGAAATGCATTACTAAAATTGAGGACAAGCACACACAAACTTGAAATTGAAAAGGGCAGGTACACACACCCTAAAACACCAGTAAATGAAAGAAAATGCAAACAGTGCAACATGAATGTGATTGAGGATGAATTTCACTTTCTCATGATCTGTCCAAAATATGGAAACTTGCGCCAACAACTTATGTCTGAATTTAATTTTCTATCACATGATGCACACAATACATTCATTCGATTGCTCAGTGCAGATGATTGTGAAATTATAAAAAAGGTTTCACAGTTTATTTACAAAGCCTTTCAAGAAAGAATAGATAGTTGATAGCTTTGAATTTTATTATTATTATTCTTAGTTTTATTATTATTAAACTTATTAGTATTAGTAAAAAATTTAACACATTACATTTTTACTTTTATACTTAACATTATAATATTTTCTCTTTCTTTATTATTTCATTATTATTATACTTTTATTGCTACTGTACTGATAGAAATACTGTATTTCTAAAGATGCAATAATAATTATTATTATTATTATTATTATTATTATTATTATAATTTTGAAATAAAAAAACATGTTCATTAGGTTAACTGCACGTGAGGAGTACTTCAATAGAGGTCTGACTGACGCCGGATCGATGTAACACTTCATTTTTTTCACAGAATATTCTCAATTTAGAATACCAATAACTGTATGTATCGCATTGTTCGATGAACTTATTAAAACGAAAAGAAATTTTGAGTAGAATAAATACAAACTGTAATTTCTTCATAAATTGAGAAGTTTTCCATCAGGGCCCTAGGTAGTCTCTCTGGCCCCATACGACAATGAATATATGAATATAAGCGCTCACGAACCTGAGTCTCGTCTTTAAAGTGGCATTCCCAAAGCAAATATGTAAAAAAAAAACTCCTAAATGATGTTGTTTTAGCTCGAAAAAATATGACATAATAGAGTAAATATTCTTCCCTCACTTATCTGCTCATTTCATTTTCGTATTGGGAGGTCTCTTATCCCTCAGAAAAACATATTATGTAACTGAAAACCACCTCCTCCTCCAATCCGGGCCTAACAGTTGCGAAAACAAAACTTAATAAAACCTCATATAGCAATTGCTTTACCTGGTTTAAAATCGACGACAAGGTTCAATGATACTTTCATTTACAAAAACAATAACAAGTGTGAATCAAAAGTGCACGTATGAACGCCGATCATATGTGGGTTCCTGTTTATTTTTGAATGTGATTCCCCCGGGTGATTTCAAAACATTGATTATCACACCCCCGCCCCCATGCCGCGTGATTACAAAGGGACTGTCAGGGAAGGAACACCCAAAGCACAATCGTTAAACTAGCAACTTTTGTGAGTCAGCAGGGGCGTTTAAAATCTGTGATATGTGAAAAACCCATAAGTGGTCTAGCAATTTTGAAAACCTGATATTATAAAAATTAAATTCAGGATACAAAGAATGAGATAATAATAGCATGGCGTCATCTTTCTGTAATACTATATATAACATATCTTATTGCTTGTATCATGGATGTACATCCATGCTTGTATATTTATCTTTCAATTTACGTTTGTCTGTTTTTTGTAAGTAGCTGATTTAGCAACTATAAGAATATTATTGTGTTGCGCATTTTGGAAAGCAAAAACAAAACAAAATTGCACGAATGAAAAACACTAATATGCGTTGGTGTATTTCAATGGAATGCCAGTGGACTGATTATCACACCTCTGCATATATTCTTTCAGATTACAAAGGAACTGACAGAACTGCCAATTGCTGCAAAAGTACGTTATAATCGTTAGGGGAGTAACTTGGGATTATCAACAGGGCATTTAACAATAGGTCAAAGGTCACACCCTCTAACTGAGTAGATATTAGTATTAAATTATTCCACTTATTTGTGATGATCTTGGCTTTCTTCATTTATTTAAAAAAAACAATATTGTATAGTGTGTAATTTAATGTTTTTTATTCTCAAATGTACACAGTGAGTAGCTGAAATGTTCTTGCTGACGAGTTATATGACATGATTCTTGATTGACTTAGGAGGTCTCCCAGAAACCTCTACGCGCAACGAAAGAATTTCATTGGATGGCATTGTTCCAGAAGCGGAAGGCGCAGTATTTGATTCGATGTGTACATTCCGATATTCTATTGTAAACATTGCTGAGTTGAGGTAAGATATTGAGTTTTGCGTTCCCCGATTTAAACCATTGTGATTGATTATTAAGTGTTTTACTCTGTCTGGAATGTTTTGGCCATTGATGTTCTGACAGAGAACGCATTTTACAATATCAACCACTTAGTGGTTACATGTGTACCAGTGCGTCGTTGTGGAAAGTACAAAAAGTCTGTCATTCGATCTCCGCGTTCTGTGATTCTAAATTCACGTTCCATGTTCTATCGAACTTGTACCCCTTCCATCTTCTCGACGCTACTGGTACATGAACCTCATGTTCCCGTCACGACTAGATACACATGAACTTGAATACTTGTTCAATGAATGCAAATCTCGGGATTCAGAAGCGGTTATTTTTCAATTTAAAGTTCGATACATATGGTAAGTACATTCGTTCGTATTCGGAGTAATCTAACGATTTTCGAGTATTTTCACTATTTGACCTTTTTGTAAATGCTAGAATGCAACTAAAAAACGTTGATACTGATTGTTGATATGCAAGTGTTTCACCGTCTTTTTTAACGGTTAAGTCTAGTACAAAAATGTAACAATTGATCTAGTTTTAATGCTCATTGTTTTGTAGTTAAGTGGTTCCGATGATTAGATGGTAGGTAGAATGGACGAAGTTGATGGTGTTTTACCTGGTGAGAATGGTTTAATTGTGAACCCGTTTGACGCCGATACCACGGACACTCTTCATCTACCTCATTTCAGCCCTTCTGTGTTTGCCAGGACTGTCACGCCGTCCAAGGAAATTGTGAGTTAAATACTTGTCCTCGCAATTTTGCATGTCCATGTTTGCATGATTAAATAATTTTTGATATTTATAGTATCGTCACGATGCAGGCAGAAATAATAAAATTAAGTCTAATATTTATTAATCAGTCATTACTATATATTTATAAACATGCAATTATTTTGCTACTCAGTAAGTGCCCTATCCAATGACTGGCAGTTTGCCAGGTTAAAATCAATAAAAATCATTAAAATGGTAAATGCGATATTAAACAATGAATGGGTGTGACAGTTATAACTGCCATTATTCATTGTCTGATATGAGAATTACCAGTAACTGACATCTTTACTTAATGATATATATGTAAATACCAATATGATACTGATTGACATGTACAATATATCATACGTTTTGTTTTTTTTAATGTGCAGAGCTCACCGAGTGAATTTACTTGGTCAATTGATAATTTAGCAATATTGCACCCGGTTGATATTGATGAGACTGTACATCAAGACAGTGGCGACCTTGATGTAGATGTTGAAGAAAAAGCACAAAAAGCAATAGATAAGGTAATAAATTGTTTTTTGTTGTAAACATATTGTTCGCTGAAAGTCTTCACAGATAGCCAAATGAATGAAAAAGCAGGCGATGTGTTAAGCTAAAAAGTGTCTTAATGTCAATACTGAAATGCTGATTTTGTTACTAGTCCTGGAGATTTGCCAACATTTTGAAGTGTCTACTGGTGTATGACTGGTATATGGTTCTGGCTGTATCAGTGTACAACTACACGTTGTAGTGAATCCTATTTGTACCCTATCCTTGATATGGGGCAACTTAGAAAGAACTTGTTAGTCATAGCCCTGTAGTAATCCTATTAATTTTGGATGGACAAAATGAATGAAAAACAAAAATGTGTCAGCAGATGATGTATTTAAATACTGTAGAATACTTTATTTTCGCTTTGAATTAATTTTTGCTGAAGGAATAATTCAGTGAAAATAAAATCCAGCGAATATGCCTTTTTTCCTATATTTTACATTCAACTTGTCAAAAATAAATTCCATGCAAATCACAAAAAAAGTCTATACAGCGAAAATTATATCCAGCTAAAATAAAGTATTTTACAGTAGTCATTGGTTCTGGCACAGTTCCAGTATATTATCAATCAAAACTCCAGGTACAAAAGCAGAGAATAAAGTTTTTGTTATACTTTTTTTTAGCGAGCATGCTATTTTTTTTCTCATTTTTGCTCATTCAGTAATTCAAACAACAATTGTTGGCATTTGGCTGAATTTATATTCTGCAATTTCTTGTATTGAACCAAATTCTCTAAAAAAGCATATAATTGTTCATATAATATCAGTCTAGTGTATGTGTTTTGGGAATCTCTCTATTTTATTGTTGAACACTTCCTCACTTTTTGTTTTATCTTGTATTTCCATTCTACAGTTTTTCTCTCAGAAGGAGCTAGTTCCATCACCATGGACAGAAAGCAGACAAATCAAACATGTCAAGTTTTCACCTAATCCTCCTTCCACAGACGGTAAGTACATTGTATAGTTTAAAAAAAATCAAGTGAACTGGTTAATACTAATACCAGTATATTTTAAGTTCTATGGGCAGAATTAAAACGTGTGACTATTCAGGGTGTTAACTGGCTGGCTGTTAAAGTGTTAGGACAGGAAGCCTGCTTAAAAACAGATTACATAACAATGATTGACAAAAGTTTATTCACTAGATATTTCTCTTCTCTGCCCTCAAATCTAACTAGGTTTACAAGGAAATTTCCACCAGTGCTCAAGTTATTATAAATTTGACTTGCTATAATATTCATAGTTGTACATTTCTAAAAAATAAACGGGTGTTCGGTGAAACAAAGAAATATGCTGATTAGAACAATTAAAATTAAAAAAAATTGTTAATTGTTAAATCCTCATTTTGACTACTGTAAAGGGGTTAATTATTCACTGGGTTTTAATTTGGCTTTTTTCGCTGACTGGAAAATGCTCTAAATTAAAACCCAGTGAATATGTAAAATTGAGCATGGAACACATTATCCAAATGATAAAACCGTGAATTTTAAACCCACTAAATATGCCTGAAACACTAAATCAGTGAAATTTAAACCCAGTGAAAATTAGTCATTTTACAGTATATAATAAACTCAGAATATTATATAGTCAAAATGAGGATTTAACAATTTTTTTTAATTTTTTTTTTCTTACCAGACATTACTGAACACTGTAGTGATACCTCCATGCAATCTCCTAAAGGTGCAAATATTAACAAAAATAACATCAAAGGTGTTGATGGTAAGTACGGTGTATTGTTTGTTTTGTGCATGTGTTGTGGACAAAAAATGACCACGCCCATTTAGTGATTGCAATATGTACGTAATAGAAACCGCACCCCGAACTTGAGCTTTTGATCCCAATTTTTAAATTGATACATTGTAATATAAACCGCGGTTTATAATAGGACTTTAACGGTACTGTTACCACTGTGCTTCAGTCAAATGTTTCTGTCTGTGTGTGTTTTGATACTGTATATTAGTAATCACAGCAATAAATGCACTATGTTGTTTTCAATATCGATCCAATAAAACAGATTTGCATGAGAAATCCATTTTTTTACGTGCGTGGCGGTGGTTACACATTAGCACATTTACCGCTCCTCAGATAGCCGAAATAAATAGAAAAAAAAACCTCAGCAGGTAATATGGTAAAATCGATATTAGCAGTAAAATTCCTTTTATTTTGTTATATGAAAATTTTTCTTGTCAAGCGTTTCACTGTAAACAAAAACTAATTTACCATAAACCCTATGTTTTTTGAGATCAAATACACACTCTTATATGTTTCTCTGTTTCCTTTCAGCATGCTGTCAAACAACATTGACAATCCCATCAGATTTGGATCTCCAAGCTGTTCTGGGTAAGTGAAATCAAATAGAGTAAATGAAAACTACAGCGACAATGACAGGAAAAAAAAAAGATGTATAAAACAAAAAAATTACAACAACATCAAAAATAAGTACAATAATTTGCACAATCTTTATTTCGCATCGTTTCTAAGTGTCCACCCCTTACTATTTACTGAAGAAAAAAAGAAATTGATAGAATCTGAACACAGATCTACAGAGCTAATTTCCATGGTAGCTTAAATTATTAGCATTACCATGGTAATATGTTGAAAGATCTATGCACAGAAATGTAATCCAAGTTTCAACAAATACCACCAACACCTATAACAATCTTTTTTTATGCAGGTCACTTATACTCGTACAATGAGGATGGAGATTATGACGATGAAGTCAGCCTGTCGTCGCTGCGACGGAAGTTATTTTTCCAGGGCAAAAACTCTTCTCTTCTGAGTCCAGTGAAGAATGTTGGCAGCTCACAGCAGTCTACGCGGTGTGGTGAAAACTCGCCCTCTATATCACCAGTCAGTAGCTCGTATTCCTCACATGATACGCCAGTGAAAACATCTCCATTGGTACGTCCAATCAAAATCACTCATGCCAACTGGCGTTCGAGTTGATAACAAACATGTACACGTTTTCAAATCTATATTTTTACTTCTCCATCTTAATTGACAGACAGGATTGATCAAGTTTCTTTGTAAATTTTTTAAAAATTTTAGGAAGAATTATCGCTTTAATTTCATGACACACAAATTATAAATTGAAAAAAATTGTTTAGAACAGCATATCTTTTTTCACAGCTTTATTCATTTAAAAAATCTTTCTTTTTACAGAATCAGTTCTCGTCTAGTCCAATCCAACGTAATTTATCATCTTGTCTGAGAACGCCACATGTTCTGACTAGGGCATCGTCTTCGTGCTCTGTTGCTATGGATACGCCATCACTGTCGCCAGTCATCAAGTCTATTTTGAAAACTCCAGGTACATGTAACTCAGGTGGGTGATTCTCACAAGTGAACTGCTCAAACCAGCAAGCTTTGTAGATTGTAATAACATTAAGGATATTAACACTTAGTTCACTCAAACTGATTGACAGTTTTTTTTGTGAATTAACTAAGTATCTTCCATCTTGTCTCGTTTAATAATATCCCTTTCGTGTAATCAATGGTCACTCGTTTCAAGTTTAATCCCTAATTTGCTATGTAATCTGTTTTGCTGCAGGTACTGGTTGTAGTTTTATTTCCCTACCTGAAGTATCTCCCATCACATCAGGAAAACATGTCGCTCGGATCCACCAATCAGAATCCAGGATAAATGTGGACACTCCAGTAAAGTCGTTATCATTCATGCTAGGTATGGTGAACTTTTTTGCACACGTTCCTATGGTGAAATTAATCTGGGAATTTTGTTCTGTGACATGGGATGTAAAAGTTGTATATTATTATTGATACATTTTTTGTATGAATCCTAATATTGGTAAATCATTTTAAAAATTGTCATAATATATAATAGTTTTCTAATACAGTATATACAGGAAGTTCTCTTCCAAAATGAGCAGTAACATGCACAGTAAAGTTAAATTTGAATTTTACACAAGTAAATTTAACAAAGTCTTGTTGCCCTACACTTGTGTGCTTACCAATATGTTTTCATCTTGTAGAGAGAACTCTTGACAACTCCAGTTGTGATGCTCCATGCCATGAAAACACAAGATCTGAGTCACATGACAGAGGTAGCCCTTACTTGATTGGTTCTGAATGCATGACATCATCATTAGTTAATAGTCATTCACCCCAACTTATTGGAGAGGATTCACACAACCATGACAGTGGCAAAACAATCTCGTTGCCCACCATGACAACACCAAGTGTAATATGCGACTCTGAGGACGTTAATCATGCGGAGTGTTTGGAGCATGTCATTGATTTGAACCCTCTGATAAACAGTACTGCGCTGCAGGATACGTTTGGCAGCGAGGTATCCACGCACCATGAAGTCACGTTTCAAGTAGATAGCGGGTTCACCACACAGAGTATGGACATTGAAATAACCAACAGTGAAAGCCATGATTATTTTTCTGTAAGCTGCGACAAAGCTTTAAACAACTCCCAGGCAAGGATTATTAACGGTTCATCTGATAGTGACTTCAGCACAGACTGCAGCAGTGATTTTGATATGTCCGTTGTGCAGACAGACTTGCAGAATGAAAAAAAACGAATATCACTCATGGATAAATCCAGACAGAGAATACAGAGTGCAGCGACTCAGGACGGGATGGACTTAAACTGTTCTAATGAACCAGAGAGCAATGTGATGACAAAGCATGATGTGCCAAAACAGGCAACTTGTCGGGAAACTGATCACCTCATAAAACCAAAAGTAAAACTGCAGAGAATGGTGTTTCAGGAGTATATGGATATGAATAATACTAGCTTGCTTGATTTAGATACGCCATGTTTCGTAACAGATAAAGGAACACAGAAAAATAACTCGGCAAAACTTAGTGCCGAAGAAAGTGGTTGTAAAGTGAGGTCGCTGGCTCAAAGACTTGTCTCTCAAGACATCATGGACTGCAATTATAATTCAGCTGGATTTGTTAAGAATACAAAAAGTGTGGAAAGTAACAACTCTCTCAACAGTGTTCAAAATGTTACAGAAAACTGTCAAAATGTCACACCCTCACATTATAAGAATGAACTGCAAAACGAAAAGTTGTATCAAAAGACTGCTCAAATTCTCAGGAAACCTGTCGTGCTGGCTGACAAATCAAACACTTGCGAGAATGCTAGAACTAATATATTTCAATACAGCTATAGGTTTTCCCCGTGTTCTACCAAGTATCGCCCTTTTTATAAAAGATCAAGGACAAAAATCTTATCAAGTCCTAGAATTATTAACCAGAACAAGTTGGGAGCACCATTCTTTCCATGGAAACCACGGATGTCAACATCTTCAAACATGGCAGTCGGTGTCGGCCATATTGGGACTTTGTCTACACGGATAACTGGTGAGTTGGTGAAAACTTGCATGCAATATAGTTTGTAGATGTTATTTCTAAAGTATAGACAAACTATTTAATAATTAACGAGTAATGTTTTTAAAATTTAAATTTAAAATGTAGTAATTTATTTGATTTTCCTTTTGCAATAACAGAAGTGAAAATTTATATCATTGTTGATTTTTTTTGCAAATTACATGTGCACTTCCATTTTGCTTTTTACTAAATACTGTGTTCTTTATTCACAGATGACATAGTCGGTGAGCTGACGCATAGATCCGCCGTTCAATTCAGTGCATCATATCAAACTCAAAACAAAATGGATGAGTGAATCATCGAACCACCGTCAGTAATGACTGTTATGGCCGAACACACCATAAAGACATGTATACTGATTATCTTTGCAATATCTAAAATCATTCTAATTTCATGAAAGAAAAAATTGTCGGGCATTAAGAAATACTGCAGAATTTTGTAAACATGCAAGTTTGAGAAAAATCACGAAAAAATTTTTGTCTGCGGAAATCTAACAGTTCAATAGTCTAAATTGTAATGGTTGAAACCAACACAGTTGAGTTAATGTGTCATATTTGATAGTGGTCCCAGTGTGAATTGCATGACTGAAAGCGTGTCATCATATTCCTTAGGGGAACAGAACAATATGTACTTACATAAACTGTGTTTCATTTCATTAAAGTTGTGCTAATTATTGGTAAGATTTGGCAAAAGAAATTCACAAATACAGTCAAATGAGAAATGAAAAAAATGCTTATGAACGATTCCATGAAAATCGTAATAAGTTGAATGTTTACGACATTTATTTCCAGTGATTTGCGCTATCAATGGCACGTAATAATCCAAATAAACCAACATCACCATCTTTGTGTGAACCATTAAAGCGGAGGGGTTGTCACCTGCGTACACGTGGGGATTGAGTCCCAGGCGTAAATAACAACGCACTCTAAAAAGGCAAAGGCTCATTGGTAGACGTGTGTTTGTAAACAACAATACACTATGGCCATCTGCTGCATACGCAGGTGACAACACCCCCCCCCCCACCCCGCTTTAAGTATTGATATTGTATACTTGATCAGAGACTAGAGGTTTTTATTATGATTGAAATGGTTTTTTTTTAAACTTGGTATTTTCCAAATATTCTAAAATATATTTGCAGTGAAATATCTATCCCATAATCGCACGGAATGTCACATGTTCATTTCAAGTGTGTTACAGAAAAATAGGAAAGGGTCAGAGGATTTCTTCCATGTAAATTGCATATTACCGGTAATATTACTGCTTTTGCTCTATAAGGGAATTAAGAAAATGTTAGTGGCATTTCAAGTACAGCAAACTTGATCCATTTCTGACAACCTTTTTAACGATTATTCACAAAGTGCTAAAGTACATGTTAGTGGTCATTTTTAATTAAATAAATTTGGAGTATTTGTAAAGTTTTAATGATAACCCTCTAATTTAGGGGTTGTTTTCAGATTATATTACTGATAGTATTTGAACTTCACTGCACACATGCTTATAGAATAGGTGTTTATCAATGTGCGTTTCTTGTTAATTTATTGTTGTTGTTTTTTTGAAAATCAAGTAAATTTAAGAATACAGATCTGGTAATCAAGGGATTGTACCTTGCACTCTAAGATCATTCCTAAAGCTTTATTGTGTGACATTTTAATGATATGAATGTGCGTGAATTGGAAGAATATTTTAGATTGAACACTACTGCAACTTTAACCGGAGTCCATGGGTCTGTAATCTAATAGATCTGAAATTGGGGTTAAATCATTGACTGTGCAATGAGGTGATCACATTGAAATCATGTGACCAGTTTCAGTTTTTTAATGCCAGTCACTTTCAGTTGTAACAATTAAAAAAAATTAAATACACCAGCAAATTGTTTTCACAAAAATGATAAACAAGACCTGTAATCAGTGTGAAATTATGTTCTTTTGATTCGAAATTAATTTAGAAAATTGTAGAAAAGCCATATAAAAATTTGGCTGGAAGCAAATTTTGTACATTCATGATGCTGCTTTTTAGTCTTCTTTTTTTTTTCCTGCATCTTATCTTAGATCTGCAAAGAGTTGCACCAGAGCACAGGTCATTAGACTGAGGCTGAAAATACATTTGAAATAAACTGTCAACAGAAAGCAGCTCTGTGATTGGTCTGACTGTTAGTTGATTGGGTTGGATAGCCAATCAGACACAATCTTATTAGGCTCGCGTTGACTCAAAGTGTGAGGCTGTTCCTCCTACAGTGGTTACCTCATTGGAAGCATTTGAACTTGTCAGTACTCTGAATGTTTTTTCTTTATCCATTCTCTAATTGAGGAAATATTTATTTTATACAGGTACAACTTTTCTTGGGTATTTTTTGTTTATATCAATATCATTTTATTTTAGAAAGTGCAATATATTTTTTAAAATTTGTATGAAAGACTTGTATGACATAGCAGTGAGAAATGTATTTTTTTTTTGAAGCTCTTTCACTGATGTCACATTGCCTGCTGGAAGCCTCCACGAATACCCACAATACTTTTCAGCAGATGTGTTAACTGTTAATAACAGTACTGTAATATCAGGTTGATTTTTGTGAAGATTAGGTAAAAAAAACAAACAAGTTATTGTTAAACAATACTGTGTGTACTGTAAAAAGGCTTCCTGTTTTGTGTTAAATTATTCTGTTTTTATTCTGAGATAAAATGTTCACGAGTTCAGTTCTATTAAATTGATTTTTTTTACCTGACGTAGGTGTGTGTTATTTGTGATAGATGCATCACAAACGTTAATAACATCAATGTGTTGTGAAAGTACTCGGTGTCAGCATGCTAGAGATATTTACTCAAGAACAATCTTTTTCATGATGCTGTATGTAGACTATATGAAGGTGTTCATGTTATTTTTGGCTCAATGCACATGTGGCCCATTATTCACATATTTTACCTCTTCAAATACACAAATCGTTTTTTAAACTGATTACTATCAATACAAGAAAAAAAGTTAGGTTCACAGGACTTCAGAGTCTGGTTACGTTTTAGCAACTGTCAAAAACAGTGAATTAATTGTTCTACCATGTTATTCCAAATACCAGTATAAATTATTTAAAGTAATTTTGTATAGCACAGGTGCTAATAACCACTCTTGATTATGCGAGTCATGGTTCTGGTCTTTCATTTATTCCTGTAAATATAAAGTCTATGCACAGATTGTAAAGTAATATGGTTGCATTCATGAGCAGAGTGTATGTAATCACTGACATAACTTGTAAATCAGTATTAGCTATGTACATGTATCTGTAAATTGCTATGCTTAGCCAAGACTGCTGGTTTGACAAAGAACCACATGAAGTAGTACATTTAACAACTGATATGTTGTGGATTCTGATGGAGGATCTGCCAATTACCCCGTCACATCCTATGCATTGAATTTAATGAGAAAAATAGGTAGCACACACTAGGTAGTATTTGTATAAATTAAGCTAATTGCTGAATCTATTAATTTTACAATTAATCAAGTCTGAACATGGTTGTAAATGTCACAGTTGTGGTCAGCATATGCTCAAAAGATGCCAATCACAACTTGAGGGCGCTGTCACCAGTAGGCTTCAAGGTGTAATACCAGTACATTACAGCTCGACTCAAAAATAAGTAACAGGGAATGATTGTAACAATAATCACTTACAGACAACAATAGATTATACAAATTCACTTCTTGAAAAAAATTGAATCCACACTTTTATTCACTGCATTGAATATCATAAATTAAACAATACAAATATTACAATAACAGTAAAAAGCTGAAGCTTTAAAAAGTAGCGAAATAACTTACACATAAAAATCAAGTTTATTTGATACTGATAATTAACAAAACTGAACTCTACAAATATAGTGGGGTAGCATATAACATGCCAAGTCAGATCTGATTTGTATTATTTTGGAATAGCCACGATAACTTGCAAAACTTGTATATTTTATATAATGCTGGTTTATTTCTAGAAAAATTTCAGCAACAAAAATTATAAAAAAAGACATTATTTACAAAAACTCCATCCATCCAGAAATAAGAATCAACTATAATAGCCGAACAGGTTGTCACCAATAACTCGACAGTTTGTGTTTTTCCATTGATTGCAAAGTTTTAAACTTATGTGCAGAGTGCAGAATTAATATAGAATTACATGTCACTTCAAGGTATTCAGTGATGATGGACAAGCACAGGGTTGAACCTGTACTATGTTTAGGAATGTTTTGAAGAAATTATAATTTGAGATTTATTAATAATTATTATACAAATAACACATAACACTCGATTCTGATTATTTTATATACAGTAAAAAAAAAGAAGACTTTTTAACTTACAAAAAAGATTTCACCAAAAACTCTTTAAGATATCAATATTTGGTTAATTTATATATCTGTATATACCGGTATGTAAACTGGGCATGTGACATTACAGATGTGTTCGTAGAAAAAATAATAAATTCCTTGACGTATAAAAATCAGCTGCTTGATTACATTAGCATTTTTACTAAGACTTTGAGATAATACAAATAAAATTGAGCAAGTCTCCAGAAATTAATAGTTTCATTAACAATAAAGTACTGCAAAAATAAATATAACATTTGTCTTAGTATCTTAGCGCAAGATAATACTTCACGGGTTGTGTGGTTTTGCATCTCCAGTTCCTTTCTGCTGATATTCTTTCAGTTTTGCCTTTATGTCTTTGTCAATAGAAGGTCTATCGTGTGTAGAACCTCCATGCTCAGCTAACTCTTCAATTTTTACCTGTATATGCGCGGGTAGGTTTTCTGTGTAAATAATTCAGTCAAATAAAAGAGTGCTTTAATAACAGACAGCAAAATACAAATGTTTTGGTGGTAATTTCTATAAAATCAAGCACAATACATACTTATATAATTTTACAAGACAATTTAAATTTGAATGATGTTTATATTTCATAGCAATTTATTGGGATGTATGGCATTTACATATTCACAACTTAAAATTATCCTGTTCACTTTCACAGTTGACAACATCGACCGAAATAACGCATGACAATTTTTTTTTTAAGTTTGTACTTACGTCCTGTAGGATGTTGTGCGATGACTTCAATCTTTGCTTTACTGTCATCCGATTTAACCTCATTCAATTCATTCATATCTTCTATAAGTAACTTTGTTGGTGTCAATCTGGACTGGCTAAGCTCCTCTGTGATATCCTCTATCACTAGCTTAGTTTGCATGCGATTGTCGCCAGCCGACTTGTGGACTTCCTCAACCAATGGAGTCTTGGTCATCAATAAATCACTAACATCCTCAATCAAAAATTTCTGACCTTCAGGATTTTTTACTTCCTGGATGTGAGATTTATTTGACAAATCTATTTCATCGTCGTCATCATCATCATCCAAGACTTCAATAACAGGTTTATACACAGTCTGCAAATAATTGAAATAAACATATGTAGTATTTAATTTTACAGACATATTTCATAGATTTGAATATTTACAAGTTGACTCTTGTGAGAATCTGGAGACAGTATATTAGTTTCATTTCAACCCAATAAATTGAAATAACATTACCCCTGATTCTAAAGAAGATTGGTAGAAAATAAAATCCATGACATGACTAATCTCAACTACAGGACATCCAGGTATTATACAACGGAATTTTAGTGATGATAATTTTTGATGAAATCATTTTCATTTTAGACCACACATTCATGAACAATGTCAACACAAATACATGTACATGCTAAAATTTGAATGCATAACGAACCCACAATTGTCTATTGTCCTACACAGTAAAGTGAATTAGCCACACAAGTTTCCTCAGGTGTGTGAACACTTCATAGACTTCAACAGCAAAATTAAAACGTGCGATGACAGTCCAGAGTTTAAAATATCAAACTAACCACTCCTTGGTGTGCTTACTCATAAACGAGCTCAGATTGTCTATATCAACCAATCTGGCAAGCAAACAGATGCTATTTTATCTCAAGTCTCAGAGTGCCCACAAAACCAGAGGTGAAAACTGTGTGTGGGATTTATTCAACTAATCATTTATTCAAACCAATTCTGACGTCTTGTTTACATTACTGTCCTTTACAATGTTTTCACACATACAACCCTAGGGTTGGTGCCCGACAGTACACGCATGCTCCTAAGACTGCATAGAATCACGGAGGCATGCAACCACCAAAAACATACACAATAGTATTTACCTTTTGAGGTTCTTCAGCGGATATACCATACTCTTCACTGACATCAACATCTTCTAGATCTGGCAAATCCTGTACCAAATTTACATAAATTGCATAATTAACAAACAAACACACGATGATATATGTTTAAAAAAAACAAACATGTACTGTAAAATACTTAATTTTCGCTATTTTTGCTGAAGGAATGCTTCAGTGAAAATAAAATCCAGCGAATATACTTGTATTCCTATAATTTAAATTCAACTCGCCAAAAATCAGTGAAAATAAATTCCATACAAAACACCCAAAAAGCCTTTTCAGCGAAAATTAATTCCAGCTAAAATAAAGTATTTTACAGTACTACTATAATGGTTCTATGATAAATATTTATATGATCCTAAGTAATATACTTGTCTCTAGCTACATACATGAGCATCCAATTTTCACTGTAAATACTTAGTTACTTAAAATATAATTATAAAAATCTAAATACTGAACATACATATGACACAAAACAAGATTGGACTGAGCCACAATGCTTTCAGTTTTATGTATACTACTCACATCAATGTTTATCTTTTCCTCTCTACCCTTTGATAAATCTATTATATCAATATTATCATCATCAGCCATCTCAGTTGTAAGTTTACCTTCTTCATTAGACTTTGGTGAAACAACACAGTCTAGATTTAGTAATAGAAAGCAAATGTTAGCAATGATTGTTCTCTTCTGAGCAAGATCTATTTTGCTCAATGGTTGGTTGTTTCAAGTCTAGGTCTGCAAAAGTGGCCATCGTTTTGTTCTTCAGAACCACCAACAATGTAATCTAATAGCGATGTTGGAAGTGGGCAGTTTGACTACAATGTGAGTTTCAGTTTTAGTATACCTTTTGTATAATTTGCAAGCAAAAAGAATGCATATTACTTAAGAAAAGTCCTTGACAAAAAGCTTATATGTGAGCTCAATGAAAATGGGTGAAAACAACGTAGTTGGTTGGTAGATTGTGTACATGTAGTTGATTGTTATCTTACAACATTACCTCTCTCAAAGACAGTAGTTTTCATTGATGAAAAACTACAGATCCAAACAATATCAACACTATAGCGGATCCAGCCTTTATTTTACCCATTACATCACAGAAAAGATTCGTCACTCCAGTTCATAACATACATACATACCTGATATAAGCTTATCAACTAAATCATCTTCATTATTGTCATCATCTTCATCATCATCCACGTCAAGCTGTATATCACTGTCATCAATGTCCTCACCATCCTTATTATCTTCTTCATCTTTTTTGTTTCCCTCTGATGCCTGTCTTTCCCGTTCTTCTCTTTCTTTCCTCGCCTTTTCAGCTCTCTCTCTCACAGCAGATAAAGCTGTGGAGATACATATATGTATAACGGTTAAAATTCAGTATAAATAGCACTACCATGTTGAAGTAATTTAACAGAATAGTACCCACAAAGAAAACCAACAATTATGTTATAACAACCATGTAATCAAAATCAAACTATTTACCATCGATACTAGCTTGTATTTTAGCTCTCTCTTTGTTTGCCCATCTTTGTCTCTCTTCTTTTTCAGCTTCCCTGCCCCCAACAGCCCTGCAAAACACAAATATGTATTGTTTAATTATCCATACAAGAAGCATGTACATTGTATTATTTTTACAGTAACAATAATTTGAATATTTGTTATCCTAACAAAACCTGGTATTGGTCATTGGTCTTGAATTAAAGTACTTGAAGTAATTTAACCAGAATTTCAAGCCATAAAATACAGAAAATTTTGACATATTCAGTCTGAAAAAAAATTTAGTATCATGTGATTTTTACCATGTATCGAAAAGATAAGCTGCATGTTCAAAACATTGTTTGCCAGAGATTTGTACAACAAATGAAGTAAAAAATAATTGTTACTTTTAAGAAATAAAACATCACAATTTCAGTTTCAGCTAATTAAACTCACCATGCCTCAGTACAGGCTCTGTCTTTAGGGAACACTGGTCTGTCATCCAGGTAAGTGAGCCCTTTCTGTGAAAAACAAAACATATCAAAGAAAGCTTAGAAAGAACTCCCATGTGCTGAGAGTATTGGAGACACATTAAATATAATTCGAAATTACTTAGCTGACCAGATTTGAGTGTAAAACTAATGAGGTCTGCGCAATGTAACAGAAAATCTATGTCTCCAAGTTTAATTGAAATGTGATTAGAACCAAAAAATTATGAATTATTATGCTTATTAGGGAATTAATATGAACAGATTTTTACCCCAAACTAATTAGGTTTGTACATTGTCCTAGAGCATCTTTGTACTAAGTTTCATTGAAATGGAATAATTACTACCGTGAAAACTTCAAAATTTCGTCCCCTCTAAAAATTCGCCCGCCTATTTATTTGCCGGGTTTCGGTGTTTTATTTACCTCCAAATTTTCGACTCCACTAAAAATTGCCGACTCATTCTTATTCGAAAATTGCGACCAGTTTTAGTTTTCCCCAAAACGAAAAAAAAACCGATGTGAGCGTTCAAACGGGACCTTCCTCGAAGGCATGAATCCGGGTTTCTGATTGACTGAGAGATTTTTATTTTATTGGTAACGAAAATATATTCTAAATAAACGAAGTTTCAAATAAAAACGAACACAAAAATCTCGGCATGCTGCGTTTCTGAATTGTTGATTATTACTGTACTCAGTAGTGATTATAATAATGTACACAAAATAAATTTGTTGAATGGTTATGAAATACAAATAAAAGTCAACTTAGTTTCATCGTAAGCGAATGATTCCGGTCTCGTATAAACGTTTGATGCTGTAGGATATCCGCCATGTTCTCTTAGGTCAAATAGGTCAAATCGCTAATTAACCAATCAAAAAGCTGGATGATGCCAACGTGTTCAAATTACCATAGCTTATTTAAATATGTTAATATTATTGAACGCAATGCGGAAGAGATTGATGTTGTAGTACGATATTTTGGCTTGGATTTTGATGCGAAAACGGCATGATTTTTTTTAAATAAAAAAATTAGTTGTTTTTAAAAAATAAACTGGTCATCTGAAGAATAATTTAACATTGTTCACAGTGATAACAGCTCATTCTCGAAAGGAAGCTTACCCGCTCACGCTAGTCACGATAAAAATCATACACGTGTACTCTTGAATAGACAGACGTCAATGACTACGGTAAAACTTACTCTATTTTAGCCGGCAGGATTGATTGAAATGTCCGAAAAATGACGCCAAAATACACCTTAAAAGTCCCATTTTATTTTCTTAAATCCCATTTTATTTTTTAATCCAAGGGCAAATTTACGGCAGAATTTGGTCCCTCAAATAAGGGACACGTGAGCTTTGATTCTAACCGGATACATTGCACTGGGTCGGGGAGATAGTTTGCTAAACTTCCATGTATCTTTTGTCCAATGGGTACCTGTACTTCGAACATTATGCAAATTAGGTAATTAATATGCACAATTATTTACCCTAAAACTAATCAGGTCTCTGCATAGTCCTAAAGGATCTATGTACCAAGTTTCATTGAAATGCGATGATTAGTACTTGAGATACCCGTGGAAAAGCTGAAAATTAACTAATTATGCAAATTAGGTGATTAATATGCACAAATATTTATCGAAAACAATCAATCTCTGCATAGTCCTTCGAGTATGTAAGTACCAAGTTTCATTGAAATGTAATGCTAACTACTTATATCAAATGCTGAAAATTAATTAATTATGCAAATTAGGTAATTAATATGTACTGATATTACCATAAAAACTATCAGGTCTGTGCAGTGTCGTATGACATCTATGTACCAAGTTTCATTGAAATGTGATGATTAGTACTTGAGATATCAGTGGAAAAACCGAAAATTGACTAATCATTATGCAAATTAGGTAATTAGTATCCACGGATTATTACCAAAAACTAATCAAAACCTAGCATTAGTTCAGAGCATCTATGTACCAAGTTTCATCAAAATCCAATGAGTGGTTGTTTAGATATCAGTGGAACAGTCATGGAACCACTAAAAAATAGCTAATTATCATGCAAATTAGGTAATTAATATGCACGGATTTTTACCAAAAATTAATCAAATCTGCGCATATGTTCAGAGCATCTATGTACCAAGTTTCATCAAAATCCAATGAGTGGTTCTTTAGATATCAGTGGAACAGTCATAGAACAGCTAAAAATTAGCTAATTATCATGCAAATTAGGTAATTAACGAGCATGGATTTTTACCAAAACCTAATCAAATCTGCGCATTGGCCCAGAGCATCTATGCACCAAGTTTCATCAAAAACCGATGTATGGTTCTTGAGATAGCAGTGGAACAGTCGGACACACATACACACATACACACACACATACACACATACACACATACAGACACACTAACTGCAAAGACTCCCATTTTGTGCTTCGCACATGGGAGTCAAAAACTGAATTTAGAACCCTGGGATATTTGACAATGTGATATTCATCTTTGATCTGATTATGAAACAAACTGACATGTATTCCATTATATATTTTGCATGTGCCAAATATAAATGAAAATGGTCGATCAGTTTTGGAGACCCTGCTTGGAACTTTGTTCAAATAAATTCACACATGACTTTTCAATGATGGATAATAATAATAGTGATGCTATGAATTCGATAGCATTTGTTAATTTCACCATATACATCATAGAATTGATTTGTTATCTGATTAGGAGAAGTCATTGGTATCGGTTCTTGAAAATACTTACGATTTTGAGAATCAGTGTTTTTCTATAATTCTTGATATTTTTGATAACTGGATTGCCCATTAAATTCAACACCCTCTGAAATTAACAAAGAAATAATAATTTGTTCACCGGTTTCAATATCACATGATATTTCTGTCCGAGTATACCATCATACCAACTGATGTCTAGTTCTTTCCAATGGCTGAGATACAAAATGACTAAAAATAGTAGGCATCTAGCAAAAGTTTGAAAACATCTATAATACACGCTGATGACTGTGAAAAATATATAGTGATATAAAAGATAGATTAGAATGTCATTTCACTCACACAATTAAATAATGGTGGTTCACAATGGCCCTTAATTCATCCTGGCAAGTATATTTAACTAGATAACATCAATGAAAGAACCTCATGCAAGAATAATTGAAGTATTGTGCTCACCAGTGTCTTCATCTGTGCGAATATATTTACAACATTGGGATCCACTATTTTGTTATGAGATAAATCTACAACACTCAGCGAGTCGCACTCTGCCAAATGTGCAATGTCATCAGCTGTCCCTACCCTGTTATGGGATAACTGTAATGTGTTCAGTTTTGGAAGGCATGCTGCAAATTGAGAGTGAAGAAAATATATGAATACCCAATGTTGTTAATTTTAGATGAAGATAAATATTGTCTTGTCAAAATCCATCAAAAATCCCTTAGACAATACCAGTACCGGGTAATAGGATGACTTGACTTATACATAATATTTTGCATTACACTGTAAACCACCCGAGAAACAAATTCCACTGCGATCCATACAACATAGAAGTCAGTGACCTACGCGAACATGTTGAGAATTTCTCATCAATTTCAGGCAGTTTTCAGAGTACATAATTCTGAATTTTCGAACTGTGATTCAGATACTTACAAACATTCTCAATCCGCTTAATCATATTATTACTAAGATTCAACGTATCCAATTCCTGCATCTGTTCCAAGTTTTCAATTTTCTCAATGATATTTTGCTGTAGATACAAACATTTCATCATCTTCTGTTCCGTAAGATTTTCAATCTTTCGAAAACCATTACATTCCAGATACACACACTTCAGACCAGTGTACGGTTCTAAGTTTTCAATTTTACCAAAACCTAAAAGAATGGAAACAAAAGCAAATATGATTTAGAAACAATATCTTTAAAACAGGTCACATACTGTAATTTAACTCTATATACATCTATCATTCACTTAATCGCATATGCCACTGTACTAATGGAGCAAATATGGTAAGCTTGCTATTTAATTACTAATTTTTCTTGATTTACCTTTTCAGGAAAGTAAATTCTAAGCAGGAACAACATTGTGGATGAGAGTTTTGGCATTCACGACGATACAATATCAGATTCATTAAATCATTGTAAATATCATTTGACTGTCTCTTACTAAAGGCTTTGAACAAATGAAAATTAGTATTTACAGCTCATTTAATCATATATTATAGGGTAATATAGAGAAACAAAATATCATAATGCAGTCCTGTGATCTGCTCAATATACTTACCTTTGTAGTGAAGATACATGACATCATTTAAATGTGGTGTCAAGTACAGTTTATGTTTCTTACATAACCCCCTCAGCTCCTTGGCAGTCATTCTGGGGAAACAATTTTTTAATTATTAATCTAAGTCTGCAATACTGTTATACACACAAATGGGGTTGCATAGATCATACATGAGAATTAATGTATGCACTAGCACATAGAAAATGAAGTCAAAATATGATTTTTCACCAAACATCTTTTTTCTATTTAGACACTAAAAATTTCCATGATTGTTTTGGTATAAATATCACTGTTCAAATATGGATGTATGCATGGATTCGAATTGTGATAAAGACGTACATAATAAAGATAAAGACATACATAATAAATTGTAAATTCATCTTTATTTTTACATTGCACTTGCAACAAAAATGCTAACACAATTCCAGATTATTTTCTATGCTAGTCCACTAAATCCAAATATTCAATCAGAGTACATGTACAAGTCAGTGTATGATAACAACAAGTCTTAATTTTCCAGAATCAACAGAAATGGTATCCCACATTAAAATTATTACAGTATTTGTTGGAAGATGTGCATTCTTGTTGTACACTGACTCTCAATAATCTCATATTATTCAACAAGTTCTAATGCTTGTAATCTAGTCTGCAAATGCACAAATTGTGAATGTATGTACATAGTCATGATTAAAAAAATATAGACTAACCTTGGATAATGAGATAAATTCTCTTTTTCTTTCTCCTGGGATTCTGCTTCGGTTTCTTTAACAGCATCATTATTTGATGTGTCATCTAACCTATCAGTTGCTTTATTTGAATCACCAGATTCATTTTTATGATTATTTATTTCCACAATTTTCATGTAACTGTCTTTATTTACATTATCACCTGTCTGGGTTTCATCGTTCTTCGTTTCAGCATCATCTTTTTGTTTTGGGGATTCATCAATTTTGCTAAATTGTTTTGCATCCTTTATTTCGTCAGCTTTATCGGGCAATGTGGTTAATTTTTCTTCATAATCACTCTTTGCAGGCAGCACTTTCTTCTCTTCTTGCTGATTGGTTACAGTTTCCTCATCATCAAAGATTTCAGTGATAAGTGGCATTGTGATTCAGTGCGGTAAATTGAATATCTGTAAGATCAATTTGCATTCCCTTATCATATGAACTTGAAGTCATTAAAACATATGCACACAACAAATTATTGGTTGTGGTAATACAGGTCTGGTGATGAAGCACAGGATTGACTCAGAAATATGGAAACACATTAGATACAAATTGAAATCAAGCTGTGATAAAGAATACACCAAAAGTTTAAACAGTCATCACAATGAACATCATGGTAGCTGGACTTCAGTGAAATACTGGTAGCATTATCTGATAAGTTACTTTGAAAGCATATACCAAATTACATGAATCAGTAATTTTAAGTGGGTAGTGACTACTGCACTACTAGTATTTTTTTTTCTCATGGGTAGATATGATATCAGATATGAACATACATGTACTAGGTGATGTACACTGCTGGATCATTCAAAATTGTGTTAACCCCAAGTTTTTAACCAGTCAGAATTTTTCAGCATGTAGAAGAATACAATTTATCCTCATTTCAAACAAATACAGATTGTTCGAGATTCCCCACACATTATATTTGTAACATCTCATGTTAGAGGCCTTGAGATATAACAGTAAATCTGAGTGACTTGTTTCTAGACTCAACTGCATGGAAATAAAACACTTTTCAATTCCATTGATAGGTATAAAAGTAACCTTGCAGTATCAACCACTTTTATTCAAGCAGTATAAAATGTACATATACATGTACTTCAAACACAAAGTAACATATATCTCTAGAATGTTATTATTCATCAACTAGCATCATTTGGTTTACTGGACCCCCAGCTGTAGGTTGAATGGTTGAAGAGTACGGTCATGCAATCTAAATATGAGGTTCAAATTTGGTCCAAATGTTGCTGTAAAGTTTGAATAAACAAATAACATTACACTGTTATACGTATACAAGAGACATGTCTAAATTATTGGCAGAGCTCCAGAAGGAGTACCTACACTTTATGCAAATTTTTTAAAATTATGCTAATTTATTCATGACGTAGCAGTTTCTGTGCTCATGAATATTCATTAATTTGTGGGTCATTACATTTTAAAAGGGGCGATATATTATTTTTGGGGGAAGAGTTAGAAAGGGGGATCAGTAATCCTTAGGGGGGTCAATACAAAAGAAGGGACCCATTTGGAGAGCAGCCATGCTCCTCGTGTCTGTTGTTGCACGTGACCTACAGCTGTCAACAGTGTTCGTTCTTCGACTGTGTTCGTTCTTCGACGACTTCGACTGGCTTCCTTGTGGGGTAGTATTCTTGTGTTCTGTTTTCTGACTTGAGTTTTTGAAACCGCTGTTTATGTTTTTAACGTCTTTCATGTCTTTTGTAGGAGTGTCCAATCCGTGATTCGAACTTGCGATCTTTGAGTTCCCAGCGCACTGTCTTGTCCACTGTACCACGAGTGTCTTCACACAGGAGTTTGGATTTAAGTCCTACTCATAGGAGCACTGTCTTCACTAGCATTCAAAAATCTAACTAAACAAACTGGATTCGAACCAGCGATCGCTCACATTGCTGACATAGTACAAATCAACTGAGCTATGTGGGTAGTCATGCAAATTAAATAATTTGTTGTCATATTTAGCTTTATTGCCAAATGGTGTTTGCGAGAAAAAGATGGGCAGGCAAGGGAATTGAACCCAGGTCCTCCTGATCACTATGTAAAGAACTGACCCACAAGAACACAATGGATTAACTGGATGTGTTTGCATTTGATAAGACTATATAGTGTGTATATATATAGAAATACAACATATTTCTATTATTGAGTTACAATTGTCCAAAAAAATTGCCAATTTTGTGTTTTTACTTGTGTAAACTATATGCATGCCATAACCCGTTAGTGTACATCTTGCCAATTGGGTGTTTGCCATTTGCGTTGCCCATACCTGATCCGACCCTAACCCTAATGTCAAGACACGTTCCTGTTAATAATTCCGTTGCCCATACCTGACCCGACCCTAACCCTAATGCCAAGACACGTTCCTGTTTATAATTGCTCAATAATGATACTCTGTTGTGCACTGTCTGCGGGTACTGTAAAATGACTAATTTTCATTGGGTTTAATTTTCACTGATTTACCATTTCAGGCATATTAAGTGGGTTTTAAATTCACGGTTTCGTCATTTAGATAATGTGTTCTATGCTAAATTGTACATATTCACTGTGTTTTAATTTAGCGCATTTTCCAGTCAGCGAAATAAGCTAAATTAAAACCCAGTGAATAATTACCCCATTTACAGTAAGTTGCATTGATGTCAACTGATTAAACAAGTCGCATTTAAGTAATTTCCACTATTAACAAGTGGTTAAATTGTGACAATAAATGTGTGGACAAATATTTGAGATTAATTTTGGTGTAGACAACTCTCGTTTAATTATTTTACACCATTACAAGTTGTTAAATTGAGAGAATAAATGTCTCAACAAATATTTAATACTTAGTTTGATGTAAACAACTCACGTTTGATTAATTCCCACAATTACAGGTTGTTAAATTGAAAGAATAAATGTGCGGACAAATATTTTAGACTTATTTTGGTGTAGACAGCTCTCGTTTAATTATTTTACACCATTACAAGTTGTTAAATTGAGAGAATAAATGTGTGGACAAATATTTTAGACTGATTTTGGTGTAGACAACTCTCATTTAATAATTTTACACCATTACAAGTTGTTAAATTGAGAGAATAAATGTATGGACAAGTATTTGAAACTTATTTTGGTGTAGACAACTCTCATTTGATTAATTCCAACAATTACATGTTCTTAAATTGACAGAATGAATGTATGGACAAATATTGACCATTATATTTGTGAGTAAATACCTGTTGTTTAATTAATTTCCACCTCTACAAGGTTGAGAGAATAAATGTGTCGACAAATATTTTAGACTTATTTTTGTGTAGACATCTCTCGTTTGATTAATTCCCACAATTACATGTTGTTAAATTGAGAGAATAAATGTGCGGACAAATATTTTAGACTTATTTTGGTGTAGACAGCTCTCGTTTAATTATTTTACACCATTCCAAGTTGTTAAATTGAGAGAATAAATGTATGGACAAATATTTTAGACTTATTTTGGTGTAGACAGCTCTCGTTTAATTATTTTACACCATTCCAAGTTGTTAAATTGAGAGAATAAATGTATGGACAAATATTTTAGACTTATTTTGGTGTAGACAGCTCTCGTTTAATTATTTTACACCATTACAAGTTGTTAAATTGAGAGAATAAGTGTGCGGACAAATATTTTAGACTTATTTTGGTGTAGACAGCTCTTGTTTGATTAATTCCCACAATTACAAGTTGTTAAATTGAGAGAATAAATGTGCGGACAAATATTTTAGACTTATTTTGGTGTAGACAGCTCTCGTTTAATTATTTTACACCATTACAAGTTGTTAAATTGAGAGAATAAATGTGCGGACAAATATTTTAGACTTATTTTGGTGTAGACAGCTCTCGTTTAATTATTTTACACCATTACAAGTTGTTAAATTGAGAGAATAAATGTGCGGACAAATATTTTAGACTTATTTTGGTGTAGACAACTCTCGTTTAATTATTTTACACCATTACAAGTTGTTAAATTGAGAGAATAAATGTATGGACAAGTATTTGAAACTTATTTTGGTGTAGACAACTCATTTGATTAATTCCAACAATTACAAGTTCTTAAATTGACAGAATGAATGTATGGACAAATATTGACCATTATATTTGTGAGTAAATACCTGTTGTTTAATTAATTTCCACCTCTACAAGGTTGAGAGAATAAATGTGTCGACAAATATTTGATACTTATTTAGGTGTAAGAACTCGTGTTTGACCAACTTCCACCATTGCAAGTTGTTAAAATAATGAAATAAATATACTGGTATCATTGGATATTTGATTTAATTGTGAAACTTTCTAACAAAACGTTAACTGCTGGCTTCGAACCCTCAATCAACAATTCCGCAGACACGGTATAAATTCAACAACACCACAGAAGATATTCGTCTGTTGCCTGAATTGTTTTCGTAATATAGGGAACGCCATCGACACTTTAACAAAACTTACCTTGACTTGGGTCTTGTTTATCTCTTGTCACAGTCTGGAAACTGTTGAACAAATTGCGCGTCGTCCAGTTTAAGACGTTAGTTATTTTATTATTTATTCATTCAGTTTTGTATGGTGCAGTTTTGTGAGGTTTATTATTTTTTGCGACGTTCTTTGTTTACTTGTTTACGGTTTGAGAGATTTCAGTTTATTTGATTTACGTTTTTACGGTAGCTCTGAGCGGGACTCGAACCCACTGTCTTTTCAAGCTAATTTTGTTTTATTTTGATGGCACGCTTGTGTACCACGCCACGACGTTGGTCGTTAAGTGGTGTTCATTTTTCTAACTACTCTAGTGTTCCGATGAGTTGAACGGAAAAGCCAAAACGATTGCTGGTTTCTGATTGCTTCGGTTCTGGTGAGTGTGTATCTAGTGTGATTCGAACCCATGTCGTTTGTATTGGGCGTTTTTTTATTTCCCATGTTAGCTACGCCGTAATATGCAACCACTTCCCCGTTTTATTGTGATTTTGAGTGTTTAATGATGTCTTCCTCACCCGTCACGCCATGACCCAGTTTCAACCACACGGCCATTTTGCAACACAGTTCGTGACCCTCGGCGTCACCCGACTGACTATATGAGCGTTCTCTTCAACTGTTAAGCTAGGATTTATTACCGTTATTATCATTATATTGTCACGTGATTTGTTTTACCTTATGTGTAATGTCTTAAGTATCTTTATTGTAATTTGTATATACCAATTCGTATATACCGAGGAAACGACCCCGATTGAAGGTCATGTATTTTATGACGTCACCAATTCGTGTGTAGGTACTGCTTCTAGATCTGTGCCAAATTATTTTACAAGGCACTATACAATCAACCGTGAGAAGCAATTGTGTATGTCATATACAACCAAACAGGTGTATGGCTTCATTTAGCAAATGAATGACTGCCCAGTTTGGTCATACCATGGTCATACGTTTGGGGTTGAAAACCATTATTCACCTATTGTAACTTATTATCACATACCTGACACGGATTTATCTCAGGAAAACGAGGTATTCGTTACAATGAATCGGGTTACGTAAAATTCTAATAATTTATATTGTTACCTTGAGCAAAGAACTACCCGTCAGAAACAGCGCTCAGCAATCCACTTCAAAACATTCAAAATGGCGTCCTAGCAACAAATTACTTGACAACCGCCAAGGTCCATCCTCGATCCCAGATCAAGTGTTAAATTAAGTTAACTTGCCTATTTAATTATCAAAGTCGCGTTTTTCATAAAAAAGCACATGCTATATATTATAATTATTATACATTATTTAAAAAAAAGTTAAATAGACAATAAAATGCTGTGCGATCTATTGTTTGTCAATAACATTCCAGAATGAGGCTAGACAGTTCTAGATCAAGTATTTAGGTTTGATTCATCAGGCACCGTCATGTAACGACTTGAAATCGGTACCAATTCATAAATAGAACCAATGCGCACCAAGTTTGAAAAAATATATATCCAGTTTTATATTTGTAAAGTCAGTAATTTGTCAATTAGTCAATCAAATGCAAGATTTGTGATATTCACATATCAGAGTCAGTTCCCTGTAAAGTGAGGGTAGGCAAGGGGTATTTTCGTAAGCTGTAATCAATTGTTTTTATTTTCGTAATAATGTAATTTAAATAAATAAGAATTGTAAATTCGTAGACATGGGCAAGGTGTAAAATGTAATCAGCTATTTTATTCGTCCGTAATTTGTACAAAGATCTTATTTTTTGTAAGCGTACAAAGCATTTATCACATTAAATGTCGTAATTCGTACGCAAGTTCAGATTTTGTTTCTTAAACACAAATTATCAAATATATTATAAAAGTATAAAATGTATAAAATTTGTTTTGTCTGTAAAGTATAAAAACCTATTTTTTACTGTAAATGAAACTTTCATTTTATTTTCTGTAAAAAACGTAAAATGCCTTTTTTATTTCCTGTAACCTGTACCAGCTACCCCCCTTGCCCCCCTCGGTGGTAGATTTTCCATATGTATTCATTTCTAACTGAGTTTTAAAATTTTCTGTTCGCAGAATACTTAGTTATCAAAATTCAACATGAAGCATTAACATTCACAGGCATGCTGCTTTGTTTCTCTGCAAGGCTGTTTCTTCAGAATATTATTATTACAGATTTCTTGTTTTCTTGTATTTGATAGGGTTTCCATCTGGAATATTGTTAGTAGGCCTATACCAAATTGTTAAAGCGTCTAGTCAATTTATGGTTCTGGTGCAGTGCGAGGGATCTTTTACTTACTTCGCCACTGCACAGCGCCCTCAATTGACAAATTGATTAATTGAAATAAAACTAGTTATTCCAAAATATTTATTATTTACAAGTTTGTAAGTATGGTAATAAATCTTAACATAATACTTCAACCTATCAGAGTGTTGTGGGTTGTCATAATTCTTTATATATATTATATATTTGCCTTTATATAAAAAACTGGTATTTGTTCGAAACTCAGGATCTGTTTTGTCCTTTTTCTCTTGAGAAATCCATGAATGTTCTGACTGGTCCATCTTCAAATTTCAATTGCGCCCTCTATAGTAAATACTACCGTAAATACATTTTGGGACCTTCTCTCTCTCTATATATATAAATTTCCATAAACAACAGCGAATATTTAAGTGAAATTCTTCAAGTATCCCAGACCCACAGATCCTTTCGAATAAACAACCTCATAGCTGACAACTGAGATGTTTCCTCACACATCACAGCATGCTACAGAGAACAGATTATTGGTAAATACTAAACAACCACATTTATATGATTTGACACATTCATCATCCTCATAAATTTGGATCAAAAATAAGTTGTGTTTCAAAGACAGCAAAAATTCAAGTAGCTATAAATTGAATTTTCCAGAAAAGTTCAACTCATGATGGTCTGAACAATTATTTGAATAAGCATTTCTTTTAGCTGAATGAAAGATACAGTATTCCAATATAGGATTTATATTTAGAAAGTAAACTAAAAATTGTTGAAGGGTATCAATGAAATGAAAAACCAAGCCACAAAGTCACCAGGCTTAAACAGTCCACTGGAAATTACTATGGTATATTTAAGCAGATTACATGTACATGTTTATACCATATTGGCCATGTTGCTTGAATGGACTGAAGTAAAAGTAAGTTTCTCTCTTAGTGATCGTTTTCACTACATGCATGACATTGACACTTCCGACAATGTACTACGGAGCAGTGTTTCAATTTCCCTATATTCATTTTTTTTTATATTGCTACAACATTAACTTGATAAAACATACCAGAATCAAGAGCTTTATTCGTACATTCATTTGAATTTGTAAATTTATAAAGAAAATCAGTCAAAATTATCAGAAAGCAAAACACAGCTTCATCTATCTCTATAACCTCCATTAATGACTTAATTCAGTTGCCCTGGGCAAATGTTCATTGAAGGTGTGGCTATGCTAGTGACTTCTGTTACGGTAATCACTTGCATAGCCTATGTTTACAGAAACACATGGTTTATTTACAAGCTGATATCACCAATATCCATAGGCATCAAAGTGTATAACAGGCCAGTCAGACTTGCTCCAATGAAGCACAGACCTGAGCTACATGGGCATTCCGTAATGACAAAATTAATAATGGAGCTAGTATGGGATATGTTACAAAGTAATGTGGCATTAACCATTCTTTGAATTGTTTATTTCAACAATAGCATTTGTCTGAATTGCAGCATCATATCCATTTGTCCATGCTGTCATGTTCTCTATGGTCAACAATAAAAAATATTCACTGCATGGTGTTCACACTTTCATTCTCATAAATGCTGTTATTCATACATGGCAATAGTAAAGATGAAAAATAAATTTGAGATGAGGCATCACTGCATGCAAAAACCTGATGACCGACCAGTCACTTATAACACAAAATAAAACTGCCATATGTCGACTTGTGTACTTTTACTAATGTGCACAAGGCTGGTTAGCCAAGGAAAGTCAGAACTTGTAATAACTAAAATATTTTCAGTCATTTGTTCCCTACTTTCAGCACAACTAGAAATGTTAATATTCTATAGGATTTATTAGATATGCTGATATATCTTAAGCTTTTGTAGATCTCTGCAAAAACCAGATAAAATAAAAAAATAAAAAGAATACATCATAGTATATGTTCATAACAAGTTTATGGTTCATTAGTTAATACATGTAGTGTACATTTTTTTTTTTTAAATGTTGGCCTTGAAATTGATGGTTCTCAAAACGCATGCACCTTGGCCAAGTGTAGACACTCGTTTTTTTTTTCAGAAAGGAAAACCCAATAACTACAATGAGAAAATGTAAAATACAGACTGAAACTGCTGTGAAAATTTAATAATTTATAAACATTATTGACCAGTTCAGTAAAAGTCAATATGCATCACTTGATGAAAGCATTCTTTGAATGCTCTGACAATCTACCACAGAGAAACTGGAGTTTAAAACCAGTAATATTGTGGATATTATACTAATCTGTCAACTGGAATGCAACTAATCCAAACAAGCACCCCATTAAAGTGCCATGGTGTAGAATGTTAAAATTTCATGGATCTAGTGTTGTTGCATGGGACACGTAACCAACATTATCCCCCCCCCCTCAATGCACAATGACCGTTCCATGTGACTCAGCCAATTGATTTTTGATATCTAACAGCATATCCTATCGGCTGCTGATAATCTGATTGGTTTATGTACTCAATTTGATATACTGATAATTTCAGACATTTACCAATGCGAGTTTTGGTATTAGTCATCCATCCAAACTTTGTTGCTGTAATTCTTTCAACTTCAACTGTTCGAAAATCTCATAAAATGCATTAAAATCTGCTGATAGAATTGCTTCTAAAATTCGAAAAATTACAATACAAATGTGTCCAAAACACTGTAAAGATATTGATTTCCCCATAAATTGGCAAAATTGTTTCAAAGGCTCGGAACATCTGGAAATTACCACTCTCATTTGATAAATTATTCACCATGTGCTCAAATGAGAAATATTTAAAAAAAAAAAAGAAACCACACAGAAACACTTTGAAAAAAAAAAGAAAAATGCATCGATTTTAATTATGCTGCAAATGACATATCTACAAAAGTTGATATACTGTGGACAACAAATGGTCGCAGCAAATAAAATAAAAAGTACATTTCTATATATTTCTTAGCTAACCACTTCCCTCTTTGTGAACTAAATTTATTACAGGCCAAGTTTGTAAACACATTATTGAATACATCAGACTGGCCTGTGGAGTCTACCACGGTACCAACCACACTAAAAATATAAATACACAAGTACTTTAACAGGCCAATGAATGGAGACGGGGAAAAGTAAAATTTGTGTGTTCAAAGATTCAAGGAATTTACAAAAACTCAATAGAAATCAAAATTTTGGGGAAAATATTATGAATATACTACAGATTGACTACTTAGTGTGTGTATGTGTGTATGAAGACTTGATAAGAAATTAGGGTGCCCTCTAGAGGGCACATCTCAAGCATACAGGTCTCAAAAACTTAATGAATTAAATATCTGGTGACCAATAGTTATGTTTAAATTACATCTCTTTATGCAATATTCAAGTATGCAATAAATTTAAACTCTTAAAAAAATGTCTTAAAAAAAAAAGCAATGATGGTTGCTTTTCTTAGACATTCCACTTTTGTGGGCCAGGAAGGGTTGCTTGTGGGTATGTGCGCATGTCCAATGAGCAGCCAGCTCATTAGATTGGCCAGATTACAATAATATCACAGCAAATAAAGAGATTTAAAAGTAAAGTAAACTGACTTGCCACAAACAACCATTCAATATTCCACTTAAACAAAAATAGCCACCATGATCTTGTTAAGAGCAAGAATTTATTTTCCTTCAAATGGTGTAACCATGGTAATTGGAACAGTGGACGTGACGGAAGATGAGAATGGAAAATTGGAGTGAAAAAAACAAGACTTGTGGGCTTTTCTTGCTTTCAAAGATCTTGGTGGCTATTTGCATTTTAGCTATATTCAGCTACTGAACATGTGAGAAACCAATACCATAACAGTACACTCTGCTGTATCAGCATCAAGGCCAATTACAAATTGCTTAAAAACACAAAGTTGTGGCTGAACTTTTATAAAGATGATTAGCATCATTTCACCCCTCTGCAACAGAAACTATTATATTCATGGGTTTATGTGCATAGAAACAGGATTCAAGGTTCATTATAAGTCAGTTCTGTTTGTAGTTGTCCCCAAATTGATAAAACTAATGCTCCAAATTTCAGGTGATATTTGGAAAGGATAAGTCGTAACTGATACAGAATAACATGCTACTCTCCACTACTATTGTATTTTGCCAAGGAAAACAAATTTTGTACAAAAGTGACAGACTGATACAATGGTCATAAACAACGTTCGCTATTTTACAATTGAATACCATGACTACTGCTAGAACAAATGCACATACATGTGTAGCAAAATAAGTTGACCATCAAATGTAACATAAGAAATCAACAAATGTACAATAACAGTGAGTGGGTGGGATACAACACAGAAACAAGTTAAACAATTCTGGTACAAATTCCTTATTTCTACAGCTTGAAAGACATGTTTGTAGCTTATGTAACTGACTTGATACCGTAATCATACACTACCACAACATCAACAGCTATGTTTCAATACTGCAATACATTCTGAATATAGCACCTCTTTCATATTGTATACATTTAAAATGGCCAAGTTAATTGCAATATAAAAATACATACCACTAAATAACCTCAATGATCAAGCTCTTTAAAAAAAAAAAAATCCCCACAAGTTTCCAGACCATTACACGGTACTATAGAATTATACTAATTGTTAAAGCCATGCCATGATGGGACCATTTTAAAGAATTCTGATATTACTAGCAGTAGTACTATAGCTATGAATCATACATATAGGTGGTCAGCAACAAACAGCCAAAAAAAATAAAACGCAATGCTGCTGCATGGAACATGGATTATTGCGAACTTGTAGGATATTTACATAAAGCGGAAAAATGAGACACGCGTCACAATATCTCAGCATTTTTTGTTGTTAGAAAGTGGTGGCCTGGGGATAACCAGTGGTTACACAATACAAAGGGTTGCTATGTTTCAAGTCAACCACAAATGAAATATTTTGTAGTAATTGATAGGTATATAATAGAATAAGTATTCTCTCAGAAAACGAAGATTTCAGCCTTTTTAAAATATAAATCAGAATTTACACAGAATGCCAAGTTGGAGTCTATGGGGGAGGGGGTCTTTAAGTATTTAATTTGATGTCGAAGACTAAAATTTATTAATAATAACACTATGATGTGTGTGTGTGAGTATTATGCATGCTGTGCAAATGGACACAGTTTTTGAATAACAAAAAAATATTACGAAAACAATAATTAATTTGTTCCCAGGCAATAACTCCAATGTTAATATAATATGACAATAGATATTGATGACTTGAATGATGACACATGTATTATGATTTGTTATTAGACGTTAACCACGTTAGTCCTTCGTATAATCCATCCCCTGTTGTCGCACACGCTGGCTGCACATACCAATTTCGATCTCGGATCCGCGTAAGCCCTAGCTTCTCTTGAATTTCATGTGGTTTCATTGCTGTAATATAGACAAGGACAGAGTATTTAAAAGAATCTACAGGAATGGATGGTAAAAATAATGCACAGTATTGACAGCAGTATGTTTACTCCAAGAGCAGTTGCTCTTTGATAAACAAGACATGAATGTCACAGTCCCAGTCATTTAATAATAAAATACTTGTGTTAAAATAACACACGGAACATCTGCAAACAGTTGAATTAATATATACTCTTTGTGGGTACAACTCATCATAACTGATTTCCCTTAATCTAGTATTGTACTGATAACTGAAAACTTCTGAAAACTGAGTACACAAGTGCAACCAAACTATGTCTCATACATGCTTAAGAAACTGCATTTAAAAATCTGAGTAAACTTTGATGAACAACTTGACTTTTTTGACTTTGTATATCACCAGGACCTGGGTTTGTTTCCGTATCACCACTATAATTCCCATCAAAATGTAGCCCTGACATCCCTCAAGATTTCAGCGTTAATTTTTCACAAAACCGAACAAAAACCAGACTGTGATCCATTTCTGTCATCGATTCAGATAAGGTCATAACATCACTGAAAATCCTAGCATTACAATCTAAGCTAATTATTTATTCTGAGCATGCTCAGTTGTTCTCTCAGTGTTGTAGGGAGAGGTAATTTTGAATAAAAATCATGAAAAAGACCCGCTTAGGATTTTCAGATCTGGAAAAAAAAAATTATGTGCATATGCAACAGGGACTTGTTCATCAACATGCCAAGTTTCATCGATATCTGCTGCAGAATTTCTGAGATGTCACGGACAGAAACCGGAAATAAGAAACTATACTTCCCTTTTCAGGCTGCCTGAAACAGGGACTAATTAAAATGCCATGTTTGCTTAATAGGAAGTGCATAATAGAAATTGACCTTTTTATTGTATAAAATACAAAGTTTTTTGACCATAGGCATATCTCTGTCACATACATGCCACTAATAGAGAAAATATGGTCATTAAAGGGAGGACAACCACTGCTTACTGTTGAGAACACACAGTAGTGGGAGAATGGTCCATTGCTTTAATGTGGTAGGTACAGTACAGTTCTCGCGGAAGCTTTGGCTTCACTTCAGCTTCACCTTCGCTTCAGCATCGCATCATTATGGCATTGTTATGGCTTCAGCATCGCTTCAATGTCGCGACATTAAAAAGTTAGGCGATTATCGCTTCGCTTCATTGTGGCCTCATTATGGCGACAATGTGGCATCAGCATCGCTTCATCAAACAAAGAATTACTGTACTCATTTCCTCCAAACCTCTTGACCGCGTCCGCTTTTGACCGGTCAATTTCCGTTTTATTTTCGACCGTGCAAAAATTCGGACTACTAAAAATGTTCTGGTTTTCATAGATCAGGGTAACTAGTTTAGTAACCGTGCATAGATGTTGAACAACCGTCAAAAGTTCAAATACTTTTTGTTTTAACTATCTATAATTATATGCACGCAATCTGACCCTTTGACCTAGATTTGGCTGGGATTGAATATTTTATTTTAGACAATATTCCGACGTGACGCACTGCTACAAAATGTATTCAACAGAAGTACAACATGGTTGTCTGGGTTTCTTTTCCTGATTGTGTTGAGTTTACGATTTGTATAATTATTGTTGTTTCCCCCCAAGCAGAAGACAAGCCGAAGGACCATGAAGCTAAATAGAATTCCCACGCATGGACGTGGACTGAGTGAAAGAAAATATTTCTAAGGCTAAAATAAAAATGACCTACTATTACACCTCTTTGTGTATTTGTCAATTTTGTATATATTTGGTATGACCGTATGATCGTAAATACCTAGAAAAATCTCGTCTTTCGTTAATAATTTCATTTGTTTGAAATGTCTACCGACCGTAATTTGTTTCTCCAAACGGTCCCGACGTCCGCCATTCAACACAATCAGCATTTATTTATCGCAGTTCATGGGGATCATGTCTCGTAATTTGCGGGCTGTACAACCAAATAATTAAACAAGTACTATTTATTGTATTTTTTGTTTTACCTCGCGAAACTACAACAGAGCGTAGAGTTGTCGCGGTTAAATAGTCGCCTTGAAATCGATGGAACTTCAACTACTAGTATCCATTTCTCACCTTGAAATAAAAAAATCGAAGAGCATCGGGGGATATATTATTAACCAGTCTTACGAATCGCTAGCTTTATTTTATTCGAATTCATAAAATTCACGAGTTTTCGACATTGTTGGCAACTTCCGCGCTAAAATGGTTGAAAATGTGGGTGTGGTTTTCTCGCAAAGTCCCGTTGATAATACGGACAAATATGGTTCTGTGACCCAGGTCGTGCTCCGATCAGGTGACTCTTAGCCAATCAATGATGTTGTAACAAAACATATTTAACGCAAATTGAAGGGTCGTCGTACCATCCAATCTCCATCGTCGATTCACAATTTTTTTTGTGTGCTGTGACAGGCTTCGCAATTATTCACTGAAAAACATCGGTATATTTTGACAAACGGATGGGATTTTACCTCAGTTCAAAAAGAGAAAAAAAAAAAAACAGGGCTGAGTTACAAATCAGTTTTGCAAGTTGGGAAATAAGGTAAACCAGCCTGGGGTCGATGATTTTCAGTATCGAAGGACTTCCGTGTGAATCATGATTTTCAAATTGTTCATCGGCTGGTCACCAAATATTTACGGCAACACTAAATGGACACGTTTTTTTCTGAAGCCCAATAAATTATTTCTGCATGTCAAGCGCTATTCGATTTTTTACAGGGCATGTGGCTTGTTTTCATTCGAAAATATATTAGGGAGAATACTTTTAAAGTACGTATAGACTGAGCTCAGATCACTGATCGTGACTTAACTTTGAGAATTGGTTGTCAAATTTTACCAGACCGACGCCACCACAACCATCCAATCATATGTTGGAAATGTACGCACTTGTTTTGTAACTTTGTATCAAGATGACTGGCGACGACGCCGACGCACCAGGCGGCGTACGTGTGTATTGCATGTTTTAGTAGTCCGGGCATGGGGTCGGACTCGGCTGAAACTAAACGAAACATAGAAAAATACCTTCGAAATGAGGAATCTGAATCTGCTCTTCTAGCAGTAAATAAAATGAGCGAAAAAAGGTAAATTTTATGACAAGAACAGTTTCACTTTGTATACAGCAAATTGTGTTGTATCAGAACGACGATTGCATCGTGTGATTTGAATTTATCACGATTTTCCTTCCAGTCAATATGAAACTCGTCACCTTGCCGATTGTAATGTACTTCGCAAAGTTTTTGGTGCCCAATACTCGCAACACTAAAATAATTAAACAAGATATCTTTTTAAAATGTCATTTTATTCTTGATCATATTATTTTATTCGCCTTGAATTTCAAATCGATTACATATCGAACTTCTGTACATGTTTTTGTCTACTGCCCTTCTGCGTGCAAATAATGAGGTCATACTCATGTCACAATACTTTGAAGCTGATGCCATGTTGATGCCATGAGACTGCGAAGCTGAGGCCACGATGATGCCACAAAATAGCGAGGCGAACACAGCTTCAATTTTCAATGACGCGAAGCTGATGCCACAATGATGCGATGCTGAGGCGACAATGAAGCCATGCGTAGGCGACAATGATGCCACAAAAGCCAAAGCTTCCGCGAGAACTGTACTGTAGGTCACCATGAATCGCCACACACCTGTTAATTAGATCAGCCAGGCACACGCACATTTTAAAATTATTAAAATTCGAAAATTATTATATTGGATAATGTACATATGTGTACAGCAGAGACTGTTTTTTTTTCCATCAAAAATAAAATGTCCATTAATTGGTAATTAGTATTTTTGTTAGAAATTTTAATAAAATCAATTGTTATCACTTACTATCATAAACTTAAGCTGTGTTAGCACTGCCCATTAGCTATGTTAGCTAATGCCGACTGAAATCTTGTGTGGCTAAGACGTCTTTTTGATCAACAAATTTATTACATGTCAGTAGTCAACACTTCCAGAATTCAGTATTTTGATGTACCGGTACTCACCATCAGGCAAATCCTGCTTATTGGCAAATATCAATATTATAGAATCTCTCATTTCTCGATCATTGATAATCCTATGTAGTTCTTGCCTTGCTTCGTCAATCCTATCTCTGTCTGCACAATCAACAACAAATATGAGTCCCTGTGTGCCTGTATAGTAATGTCGCCATAGTGGCCTGATTTTATCTTGCCCTCCTACATCCTGTATATCAAGAGAAGTAATGCATTTGGAATTTTAATAACTAGTACACAAACATGTGGGGTTCCCAATCCGCCGCAATCACAGATTTTGCTCCATCCCACATATTTGACATTATCCTTTTGGTCTTGAATTACGTCCTGTACAAACTTGGAGAAAAGAAAATGCAGTCACATTAGCTTTTTGTATAATCTGTGCAATGATAACCCCAAATTTAGCAATTGTTTATTCTTTGTATATAAACAAACGTTATCAATAGTTTATATTCCATAATAGAGTACTGCCATCCTAAACTGTGTGAGCATGCATCTACATAACATTGAAATACTGTTTTGTCTACCACTTCACTCTAGATGAGAAGTCAATACTGTAAAAGGGTTAATTATTCACTGGGTTTGAATTTTGCTTATTGACTGGAAAATGCGCTAAATTAAAACCCAGTGTAAAATTTAGCATAGAATACATTATCTAAATAATAAAACTGTGTGTTGACTTACACAAAATTCTTTCTTCATGAATGCCATGAAATCCCAAAATTTAGAAAATTTCTAGCAGTGAAAATTAAACTATTTACAGTAATTTACAATGTCACATATATGCAGATAAATGATTACACGTCATTAAAATAACAAACATATCAAGTGGCAAAATTATGTTTCAGAATAAAGATCCTGTCATGTAAATCATTTTCTCAAGTGACAGAATCATTGTTAATAATTAGCCAGTAATGTCAAAATTAAAGGCACTGAAAATACTTTCTCAATTCAATCTTATTTTACAAAACAAAAATGGAAAGAAAAATTCAACATCTTCATGGTCAGTGGGTTTTTATAACAGGTACATGTATTACAATAAATTAATGAAAACAGAAATAAAATGTTGTATTAATAAGAACTTACCCAAACATTAAATTTAACATTTTTGTACGTTACTGTTTCTACATTGAAGCCTACTGTTGGAATTGTTGTTACTGATTGACCTAATTTTAATTTATACAATATAGCTATAATAAACATTAAGGAAAGTAATTATCAGGTAAATAACAAACATCTCTTATACATTTTCTACATATTAATTATGAGCATGACACCAATTCTTTAGCAGTATTAGAGTGCCACGAAACAATGATCAATTTGGGCCAAGCCCAGTTCCTGATGAAGGGTCAAAGTTCAAAGTGTCAGGTTGCCTCCCATTTTAAGTACAACTGGTGAATACAAGAGTTTTGCTGTAATCAATACAAGTCCAGTATAGGAGGGTTAACCTTGGCTGTGAAAGTACACCATCACAACCCCTTAATTGTTTTGATTGTACACATAGGTGTGTTATAAACAAACCACCATTATTCCTATAGTTGTTCACTTTTAATTGTTATATTAATAAAGGATACTTGTTTTTCCAGCTGCATCTAGTCCTAACATAAGAATTCTCATTTCTTTATTCCCGAATATTTTAGATATTAACTTCCCCATCTTGTCATGTGTCTTGAGTTGTCAATACCTGCCCACTGCACAGGAGAATGATTGAGGGAAGCACTGACAGCCTCGTTATTGTGATAGTCCTGCAAATCAAAGATGAACAAAACAAGTGTGAACATCAAATAATGATGTATATGCATGCACATACGTAGAATGCATTGTTCATACAAATATTTTTAACATGGATTGAGCAGCAGCCGTCATGGATGTAACATTCGACAAACCAACCACAAAAGGCATTTTTACAAATTTAGAAACATAGTTTGTTATGACAATTCTTTTTTTTCTTAAATCAGGGTTCATTGTAAAATTACATTGCTATTAATTATTCATGATACGCAAATAAAATGCAAATGCCAAGGCTGACCTGACCGGTTTAGATGGCACACGCTGTGGTGATATTTCACCACCATAACCAAACCAGAAACCACCTCTACCCACATCATAAATATATCAGTTACCATATTGTCCTAAGGAAGTGCTGACATATGTCAGTATCAGTGTGTCTTCTAAGCTGATATGATGTGCCAACGGATGCACACAGATTTGCTGTGATGAAACTGGTTGTGCTAATTAATTCACTGACACGTCACTGAAGTACTCCTACATTGATAGAAATCTTGAAAAATATCTTACTATATGAAATTCACATATATAAAAAAAAATGTGTAAAAACAAAAGAAATCAGGGGCCACAAAGCAGTCAACTCAACTCAAATTTGAGCGAGTTCCATTTTGAGCCAGAACCCTCATAAAAACCGTTCTTTTACAAGTAAAGGGCACACTGGTGAGTATGTTTCCCATACATGTTTAATAAGTCAAATATGGCATTCATTGAATTCAGACAGCACAAACCATATGAAGAAAAATAGAAAGAGATCTGACACTTCAGTTTGCTCTCCATGCATGGTCAACAAAATGTTTTGCATTAATTGCATGGACTGGTGGCTGTACAGAATGGACCTTTTTATGTGCAGCACATAGTAGAAGTGGATTGCTGTATAGTTTCAATAAACAAACAAAACTTCCAGCCAACCTGATTACGGTAGGTAATTATATTTAGTGATGGGTAACGTGTACAAAATGCAGTTACCAATATGTAAAGCATGTACATGCTTGAGTAAAGATGATTCACATACACGATAGCTAGTAAACACTAGAATGCAGTCACACAAATAATATTCATAAAATTATACAGGGTAAACGTATAGAATATTAAATTCTGCATTGTAATAGATGGATTAAGGATGAGGCTAGGTAGCAACCGAGAAAGTATAGAAGCTTCCAGTTGTTACGCGAGACTAGTTTCTACTATAGTGGTTTCTCATACAACTGTACAACACATTGACAGGCTGTAATGACAGACCATTTTCATTTTCTGGCCCTAGTGACCATTACACTCAAAGCTGTCTGGCATTAAAAGTAAAATCAAGCTAAGCTGAACTGAAGAGAACAGAACAGCTCTGCATGAATAGATCCTAGTATCACAACTCACTTTATATGTATTGTATTGGCTAGACTAGAAATTGCTGTTATCATCGCTTGGGACTCAATTCCTGCATGTGTGCAGATGACAAACCTCCGCTTCAAATATTCACCGGAGGGAACCTCTAAGTACAAGTTTGAAATACAGCAACTCAAAAAGCAAAAAATCCCACAGAAAAATTTCAAGTGTTACTATTATATCATAATTAAATTACATTTGTATAACATCTATGTCACACCTAAGCTATGGTACAAGTTATGGGTTTGATTCCAAGAGTCTACCCTGCCTTCCAAATATTTGGTATTAGATTTGGGGACTGGGCCACACATGCACTTGCAATTCCCGTCAGATGTGATGCAATTCCATTTGAGAATACGTAACCTACCTAAAGAGCGAGGGTAAGACAATAATATAAAAAGTCAAACGAACACCGGCAGAGATGAAACCCCAGAAGAAGTGAGTGGTATATTTAAAACAGTTAAAGATAGCGGTGTGGTTGTGGGTGGGTACAAACAACGACAGATAGGAGAACTATTTAAGACAGCTGAGAAACATGAAAATGAAAATATTATGCCAAAGATAATTTTCACGTTTGTTTTTCTTACTTAGGCAGAGTAGTGTGTAATTTTTCAGAGGCTGGTACAAGTTAGTTGAAAGATGATGGCAGTTTAATTTGAGGGGAATTTTTACGTTACGAGTTAGAAGTATTGATGTGCGATGTACTACGTTCAAAATCTATCTCCCGGTTTGTTGACCTCGGGTTACACAATATGCGTATGTGCATAAAATGAACGCACAATTGCTATCAATTCGGGAATAAGGATTTGCAATTAGCACCTAAGACCAAAAAATGGAGGAGAGACAGGAGTGACTAAAAATGTTGAAAAATGTTGTCTGGCACAAAAAAAAAATAACATCTACGTAGAAATTGGCTTTGGGTCATATTTTGAAAATTAATTACAAGTTAAAAGCAAGAGCAAGAGAGTTGCATGTGGCTCAAGCCAAATCCCTACATACTGTAAAATACTTTATTTTCGCTGAAATGACTTTATGTGTGTTATATGGAATTTATTTTCACTGATTTTTGACGAGTTGAACGTAAAAGATCGGAAAAAAGGTAGGAAAGTATTCCACAGTACATCATTACTTATAATTCATCAGGAATCAGAAAGTTTATTCAAGCAAACAAGCCCAAAATTATTTCTGACTACCGGGGGTATGCAAATTACATATGGTCATTCTACCAATATTGTAATTTTGACTTTCAATGGATGTAATAAATAAATAGCACATAGTTGTATGAAGAAGATATATCATGACAACTAACATATACATGTACATGTATGTCAATTGGAGATAAATTATGATTATATTCTTGCAATAACTACAGAGGGTCTATGCAATAATAAAGTAAAATAAAAAAAACCTGTCTGCTTAATCCAAAATTTAGCACATTACCGGAAATGTCAAATTTGTTTTATTTATTTGGTCTTAGCGAGCAGCGGAACCGGTTGTACAAACAGGACGTCAGTCATGTCGGGCAAAATGTAGTACAGACATGTAGTACCTAAAAATCTACCATGATACCCATAATATCTGTATATATGTAATATATAAATGTATACTTTTTCAGTTGGGAAGTGAAGAAAAGGTAGTTAAAAATAGGTGAAAAACATACATTTGTGTTTCATATTTATGATATTAACGGAAACTCTTGCAATATATTTTATGGTTACCCTATATAAATTTTGCAGACATACTATATTAACTTTGAATTCCAACAACAACTACATTTGTGTACAATGCCATATCATAGCAACACCAAAAGGCCAAACAAACTTCACATCGTGGTTAAATATTGAATTTATTGAAAGACAATACAGCTCAAAGGTGAGTGTGACAGTTAAATGTCCTAGTCACATCACAGGAAATATTCAACACTTCTTAGCAGTGTGTCCTCTGTAAAAGGAAACTTGGTACGAACATACACAGGATATTTATGTACAGAAATGCAGTGAAATAGTGTACTATAATTTATTCTCTTGCAAGAAATGAGTTTGTCAAAATAAAAAAAATAACAGGTGTAGCTATAATATAAACACATATTCTGATGTATTTTTAGTCCCACCTTGCATGCAACAGTACTGTTTAGTGGAATTGACAAAAATAAAAATGTGAATATCAATAGAGCTGCATATCTTTAGTTTATTGGGGTCCAAAAATCATAATATGTAATAATTTAATTTAAACAGCATTTTATGTTTTAAATGGATGTACATACATGCTGTACATAGTGACTAAGGTTGTGGGTGTGGTTGTGTGCAAGGTTTTTTTTTTTTTTTCGTTGAACCATAATCCCAGCAATACAAATATTACACACCCTCCTCCTCTTTCATCAACTCATTAAAGAAGCACATGAGGGACCCCAAAAGAGTGTCTATCACCTTATCCAGTCGAAAAACCAACAATAATTTGATGTTGTACAATAATGACAGCGAGGAAATGAGAGTTTATAGTCTCAGTGATAGAACCACATATGTGATGACATACTGGTACCTGCTGCTATGCCAGTGTCAGAAAGGTTTAAATTAGTTACACGTGTGATGGGGTCTAAAACATTTCCTCATCCCCTACATACATTCAAATTCCAACCAAGATTAATTAAGGGCTCGTGAGTACACATTAAGATCATAACATTCGGGAGTTTAGACTACACATTGAAAAAATATTAAAATTGGCCCATTGGGTTTAACTGACTTAAATATCAACCATAAAATAAACATTATTAAATATGGATGCTAACTGATATTGAGGAAGCGAAAGGCCGAATGTTAAAAATAGGAATTACCGGTCAATGTATCTCGTCGTAGCTAGCCAAACGATAAGGCACTGAATGACCTCAGATAAACCTGAAGTCGAAGTGTAATGTTTATCACCGGAGATATCCATTACGATAACACAACTTAAATTTTGAAAGTAATTGAAAATAATGCGATTTAAAAATAAAGATGTATTGAAGCACATATAGAAAATGCTGGCGTTTTTTTCCGAGCCATGTGCATTACTTGTAGTATATAATGTATATACACAGTCTTGTTGAGGTGGTACGATTACTTCTGTCGATTTATACACCTATGTAGGAACAGTGTATAGGACTTTGAACACGAGTACAACTGGGTGAACAGTATATTTAATAAGAAATCAAGTACTCCGGCAAACTAACATGGTGCGTTAGATAAAAACAAAACACATTTATAAGGACAACCTGTAAACTAGAGACATAAAACTCGAGCCCCATGCTCACGTTTATGAGAGAATTACTCACCTTTAGGGCCTCTCGCCCAGCAACTTCCGGGAAGCGTCAACCGCGAGATTTTCAGACTTCTTTGCAAGAAAATAAAAAGAATCAACTACACGTCCAGGAAAAAGACGAGTTAGCAGCTAAAATAATATCCCTTGGCCGGGAATAGTTCTTTTGTTTGGAACAGGTACTGTCAAAAGCCTAATTGTATTTGAATTTCACTTCAGCGAACCTCCCAAAATGGCGGTTGAAGTATACGAGACCGCGTCACCCACAATTTGCCGGGTATCCCTGAGAAACAAATAGTGCAGGCGGAAGAATAATTTTTTATTTCTTGTCTGTATGATATTTTACAAACACTTATATTAGCTATACACGTCATACGTACACAAAAAAACCTAAATCCGCTTACGCGTGGTTTGGAAATAAGATAAAATAACGCGGAGTGATACTCTGGAATAGGGGCGTTTCTTTGCTGAACGATGCACAGTAATGTCCCGGATGATGTTAGTTGATGACTGTAGTTAGTTCCAGCTAGTACGGTATTAGGTTTTCTGGTATCGGGTATAATAACAGAATGGTTCCTATTCCGGACAGGATCCTGAAATGCCAATCATAATACGGGAGTAATTGATGGAACCACTGACATTTATCTTGATTATGTTACACTCGTAATGAGTAAATCTTGAACGAGGCGTATTTTTACATGAAATATCGGTTTCAAATCAGACAACTTTCGAATAATGATTTTTCAAAACGGGCTTATTGTGAACAACCGAAAATGCCAAATGAGTACACATAGATGAGCTAACAATATTTTAAAGAAGAAATTTCAGTTCACTCTTTAAATCCACAATTCTTGTCTCTGATAAATATTTTTTTTTTTTTAAAAACCGTAAAATAAAATTTCACTAATAAATATATTAAGTAAAGGAGATCTGAGTTTTAAAGACATTCATGGAAATAAACCTTTCTCATTCTTTTGACTGTTATTAATCTGTTTAAATTTGAAACAGAATATTGTTGTCTCATCTCAGAACAAGTAATCACATTTTTGTCTCAAAACTTCATTAGAAAATAGAATATGTAAACAATTTTTACAAAATGAAATTCAATTTTTTTCATGCATTGTCAGCCTAATAATAAAAAATTATTATTAAATATGAAATTTCCAACTGGAGTAGCAGATGGTTTTCAGATGTTCGAGTACTTGTTGGGTAACAGCAAGACCATTATATTAAACTTGTTTATAATTGAAACAAAAACTAAACTTGGTCATTTATTATTTACATTGTATTTTATTCATTGAATGTTTTTACTTCAAATTAATTGCTGTTAACTTGAAAAAATTTAAAAACACTTAATGTTCGAACACCGATGTTCCTTCCCTTCTCATTAATCAAATCTACTGCCAACTTCCCACATGAGACAGATGCACACTTCCAACCAGGTCATTTTTATTTATAAATGTAATAAAATCTGCTGACTTCAGCCAAAATTGAATAGAAAGAAGTTTCAATTTTGCTCTGATAAACAGTTGCTTGAACCAAGGTTCACACAAATATAGACTATATCTTCTGTGCCATCTATGGAGGCGCTCAATTTATGGTGATTTCAATATGATTTTCCAGGTGGTTAGTACAGTTTTGGGACCAAAGACTTGTTTATTTTTTTGAGAGCCTTGTACTATTCCTAAGTGCTCGTTTGTTTCTTTTTGTTGTAACTAATACTGTTCTAATTTGGAATGGAAAAGTGTTTTTAAATAAATAAATACAATATAAATATTCATGAGTTTATAGATTTGAAGGATTAGGACAATTACATTGGGGATCAAAAGTCTTTGATTAAAATTTGTCATACCAAAGGGATGACGTTCTAAAACAAGCACATTAACGCCTACTTAGCTCATTTTCGTTAAATTACACAAAATTGGCACTTACATGGTGGGGGAGGGGGAAGTGAAATGACAAAAATATACAAACGTGTGGCTTGTCAATTATGACAAATGCAAGAAAATAGAGGCAGTTAATTTTTCACTGAATTATATCTGTAGATTTATTCTTTCTTACATAAATGACAAAAATTACGAGAAAGCAAACAAACCATTGACCTAGAAATTCATGGCGAATGAGCAAACTTAGTGCTATTTATTTTAACACCAAGAAGATGGAATAAAATACACAAGGAAGAAATCTTTGGGTGTTCACTGCTGTTTATTGCACCAGTAATATTTAACAATAAATATACAAACATAAATAAGAGGGTAATCATTACATACATGTCCAAGTATGAACAGGGGTTGAAGACAGCATTTACAGACAATCAAAAGGTTGCTGAATGTTTTCCCACTTCAAACATGATCTGTGACTGACAATAGAATCATAGACAAGCCATCATTCTACAATTCAGAAACATTCAAACATATTACCCAGGGTAATGCCAATTGATGACAAATGTACAGGGTGTGAATAGAGTCAAGACAAAAGTAAAATAAGTCACATTTTAAAGAACAATTTGTTATTTTCATCCCATACTTGCTACATATTGTACATAATGTGAAACAATCTGTTCCTAAATTAGTTACAGTTGTGAGCAAAATTGGAAACATTGAATGGCATACCGTATTTTCTCTATTAGAGGCACAACTTTAATAAAAGTACATGTAAACCTTTCACTGTATACAGAATCATTTGAATATTACTTATTTTGACCATAGACACAACTTTGTCATTTACATTGGCACATGGGCTGCTATCATCGCAAGTACTCTGTATGTATGAATGTAATGTAAACATTACCCACTGTTGTTGGCTTTTGTAAAACAAAATATATGGTTAGGGCAAAAACCAATTACAATATCAATCACTCACTCCAGTCTGCATATCATCATACTTCAGTTTATCTACATATGGTAAATTTAACTATCTATATTTTGTTATCTGTAATATTTGAACTATGAATATATTTCCTACAAATAATTTTAGGCAGTAGTCTCAAAGCATTTCAATTCCAGCATATATTAACTTTGCATCATGTTACTTGTGAAAAATATTATGGTTTATTAGAAGCGACATCTTCAATAGATTCACACAAAAGTAAACTGAAATATTGATTGTGACAAATTTGAAAGAAACAAAACATTAATGACCATTATGTTAAAAGACTTGATGGCATTCACATAAGGACATTGCTTCTAAAGCAGATATGTCATGATTTGAATTTACAGCATGATTTAAATTTTTCAATGAGTGTAGTAATGCAAACTAAAAATCCCAGCCTACACAAGGACAGTCACCAGGCTAAGACCCTCACATGTATTTGTAGGAATATCGTGGTTTTGTTCTCAATTTAAAAACAAATAAAAAAAGACGATGAAACATTTAGAGTATTATTTGTGACACACAGGTTTTAAAATACATTGTGAAACACTTAAAAAAGTACAACATTGAAAAAATTAAGAAAAAAAAGTTTGGTCTACTAGCAGTGTTGCTTCATATGTTGACATCCAAGGTGTTTTGGCAGATCATATGACATCCAAGCACATTGGGGGGAAAAAAGTTTGGCAATTCCATGAAAATAGAAAATATCCAACTTCAATAATATTTCATTAATTGAAATATCGCTCAGTAACAGCTGATTTATTTAGCACTTTCACTGAGTTAACAAGGATTCACTCATTGCCATTGCCAATCTAATAACCATGTATTTTGGATAGCAATGTGTAAAAATAGACGTACTAGACCAAGAACCTGGTATCTCTATACTACATCATGACATATAACCCCCCCCCCCTCTACACGATAAGCCCCAGTAGTTGTAATATCACAATGTGCTCTACAGAATTCACGTCTACATTACATAAACTATGCATTAATTTGTTGTGTCTAGAGTGGCTCAACCATCAATTATCACCAATTGATCCATAACTTTACTTTGTTTTGATTCAATATCACAAAAGTTGTTGGGACACAAGAAGAATGTTCATCACCTAAAATAAAATGAAAGACATGATAATAATGATATTTAAATATAGTAGTACACATTTATCAATTCACATACATTATTCATTTTTATACATTAACACTTTTTCACTTTCACTTTTAAATATAACTATTTACATCAGCCACTTTCGATACAATTCTTGTGTGCCAAATGCAGAATGAATAGAAGGAAGTCAAACTATTTGTCCAGTGTTATCTTGGTTCACATCCCGCATTCAGAGTTATTGGGGAACCAGAACTGCAATTGCATATTACAGCCAATGACATGGTGCGAGTGTGTACAAATCTTTTGCAATCTCGGCAGTCGCTGGGTTGGTGTGGCGCGTTAGCTGGTGTATACTGTGTAACGTTGCGTATGTGTGGGCAACGTTCAGTACAATCAATGAGGACTGATTGACAAACGTCATTGATGCTGGTGAATGTTATGAATTGCAATTGACCTCACTATGATGACGTATACATTGTGGAATATGGAAAAATGGCCTGAACCATGCGCACTGCATACACAATATGCTAATAACAAGGTTATGACGTAGACATATCTCAAGAATATTATTTTAAAGTGCAATTATTAATAGAAAGCATTTACTATGAAATGCCGGAATCACATATTTTAAGTCTTGACCCTTGTTCTGTTTATTGTAGTTAAGACTGTACACGCTTTCTATCATATGTCTACTTTTTGAACTGTTCGTCGACGTAAACGTTGACAAACCTAAATACTCGGTAGGTTTTGATTGTATACAGCGCCCCCAGTGGCTGTTCCCGGCTCCATGATCCAGCCATTCAAGATAGGCATACATTTAGGGGAATGTGCACACGCCATTAAATATGTACACATACCACTAAACATTTAAAAGCATACATGTAAATTGTAAATTCGTTTTGCAAAGGAAACCATTTGAAGCAGCCATTTGAAGACGAACTATAAGTCAATAGGAAGAAAACAAAATGTGAAAAACAGCAAAGATCCGAAATAAAAACAAGATTATGGTGAATGCATGGAAAATGAGTGTGAAGTTGCAAATGAAAACACAATTTTTTTTAGATATTAAACAGTTTTGAAATAAATATTTGTTAAATTACCATTGCGATTTCTAGTAAAATCTCCAGAAATAGAATGATGGTCTTTAACAAAAGAATCCCACTAAATTGTCAGAATTTCAAATGGAAATAATTACAAAGAAGGTACACTGAATGCATAACCATCATATACAATATACCTACCTAATAAAACTAACACTGCAAACTATAACAATATACATGATTTCTTTTCCTTGAATGGATTCTCTGATGCTGGCATGCCAATCAGTAAATAGTCCACATTTTGGTTCTGTTCACAGTACTGCAGCAAGCTGTAGCGGACAATAGATTGACATTAACTTTTACAAATGACACGAACGCTATATCCATAAGAGTGTGAATATATTTATGTTCGACAGGGGAATAACTAGTGTGCATTTCAAACATTTTAAATGACAATATAAAAAAAATCAATTATGGAAAGGAACAAGCAGCCTATCGGCTGAGATAGCTCCGCTGTTAGCAATGCACGTTTCAATTAAAGAACTGAAGACATCATTAGAAAATGAACAATATGTATAGTATCAAAGCAATCAAACTTACAGTTTTTAACAAGAAGTCGAAAATATCATTTTCTACCAAAAATTACAAAAATATTCACCAAAATTAGAGAATTGAAGATATCATCATGAAATGAACAAATCTGAGAGAGGTCTACCCAAGGTACATATACACCAAGTATCAAAGCATTCACGCTTGTAGTTTTCAAGAAGAAGTTGAAAAAGTAAAACATTGACACCGACGACGACGACGACGACAGACAATCACTCATATGATAAGCTCCGCTCGACAAAGTAAACAGCGGAGCTAAAAAAAACATGTAGTACTCAGTCTTATACAGATTTGGCTTTTGTATTAGCGTATCAGCAATCTCATTTGCATCACATGACATGACTGTCTTTGGTAAATAAAGCCAATTATTCTCAAAATGTAAAATGCTTTTTTTTTTTATAGAAGCAAAACCTTTTTAAATCTAATATTTAAAATAACATGCTGAGATGGTACAGTTCAAGATTAATTATTATATTTTGGATATTCAATATAATGTTAATATTACAATAGACATCACTCACTCCCAACTCACTCATGGCTTGACTCATGCATGGAGCTAAACTTGCTTGACTTTAAATTACTATATTTTTATTGTAACACTTCTATTTACAACTGTATAGTATTGCAAAATATCAAGCTTTTGTTTTGCCTTGTTTCCCTTGTCAACGGAGAAACACAGAAAATGTCAGTACGCCAGCCATTAAAACGTCTCGTATCGTATTTGTAACCCGTATGTTCGTATGTTATCAGAAAAAAAAACCCACCAAACTAATTCGTGGTCGCCAATTCCGCTAAGTCACTATCAATGACGTAGTGGAAATGAAATATTAAGCCACTAAAGAATCATCAATCATGTTCAGGCAAGTTATTTGTTGTAATGTGATTATTTAAAAAATTCAAGGCAAAATCACAAAATGAATGACGATCCCGTTCGCGAGCACAATAGAAAAAGAGACACACGGTTTGATCATCGACTTACTCCGTTGCTGCTTGTGACACCTTGATTCTTTCCAGATTGGCTTCCATCTTCAACTGGTTGACCGTTTTCCTCAAAGCGGCGATATTGTTTGAAGACATTCTGCTGTATTTTCGACGAAAAAACAGCACAGAGATGAAGCAAATATCTTCGTCGCTGCTGTATCGAGCCTGGCGTTCTAAACCAATCAGCGCAATCACGTTAAAGTCTCGAACACTAATCTCGCATTCACAAAGGGTGGCACTGTTTGGCGCTCTTTACTCGTAACAAAATACAATGTACTCGTAACTACATGTAGTTAACATACACCAAATACATTTGTTGGCATTGTGATACATGTAATAATTATATATAATCATGAAGGAGCTAAAAAAACATGATTTAGTTATTTGCCTGTGCATCAAAGACATTAGAGAACACTCTACAAAGATATGCAGAACCAAGTTTAAAGAAACTTTGCTAGTAACTATGCGACAAGTCAATGTCAATGGGAACCTGTACGCACATCACGTTAAAGCGCGGTGGTCGTCGCGCAACGCGTGTTCGAATTTCATGTAAAAACACAATGTATTTTACACACGTTGTATACGTCGCTATGAGTCCCATATCGAACAGCACGCGGCACGACGACTGCCGCCCTTTAAAGTCTCGAACACTCAACGGTACTATAATCAGATTTTGAACGGGTCATGAGAAATTGTAACATAGCCGAATTTAGAAGAACTCTAAAATGCATACAAATGGCCGTGACTACCATAAGAATAATGTAGACACCACTGGCGACTTTAAGTGCTGGCCAGTTTTCCAATAGTTCAGGATTTGTTGCCGGACAAATGATATACATGTAATACAAAGTTTAAGTTTGGAGTTATATATTCAAGTTAGCTATGATCGTTGAGATAAATTAAATTCACGTGAACATCATGAAATTGGATGTCAAAAGAGAACGGAGGTCAAAACATTGGCGGTGGTATACTTCAGCCATGAGACAAAATCCACCAACACTTTTCAGAGATTCCTTTCATGGATATAACCTAGCGGTATACACTGACTGATAATATAACAGTCAAAACTAACGATGATACAACACGTGACAAGTATTTCACACCAATGCTCATCACCAGTCAAATTACAAAATAAGAAACGTCAGAATTAACAGAAATTCAACATGAGGGCTGTGTATTTCCTCCAATTTTAAATTGCTTATAAGACCAACTAACTGAACCTATGTATTAAATCTGTGATCATATACACTGCTATGAAATAAACGCTGCCGGCACCACTGAAGCCATTCAGTGATTAGCGTAGTATCATAATGTTCATTTTCTTTTCTCATACAAAATTATATATATATACATATATTAGTATTTATATAAGGTTATGTTTTTTGTCGGCTCTACAATAAATGAAGAAATGATTCTGTCCTTGTGAAATATAACTTTTAATACAGGAACCTTGGTTACATTTGTTTTCTCTTAGGAACAATTCATTTTGTCCACACTTTCAGCACAGGGTAACAAACACAATACCAGTAGTAACATTTGCTTTTGGTGATAAACAACATATTTATTCTGATACGAGTCGGCACCCCTGTACTTCAAGAACAAATCGATCTAAAACAAAGAAAGTTGCCTTGTTGCCATTTCAGAAAATATCAACATTTCCTAAAATAATAGCAATTGTTCGATCCAAACTTTTTTCATGCAAATTTGAAAAAATCTTTTTGAATCTTATAAAATTATAATTATGAAAATATCATAGTAAACGGAAAATTGAAACCAAAACTCTTAAATTATAATTTGGTGAAGGTCACGGAAAATAGTCTGAGTAATAATAGTTTTAAAGTGAATATTTTTTTCTAAATTAGCCTTAAAATCTTTTAATAGTTTTAATAACATTTAGAAGTAGAGCATTCCAGTGTTTAGTTGCAGCAAACTACTAGGATAATTTGTGGGATGTTATTATTTCTAACCTGTTCTATAGGCGACTTCCAGTTCTATGGCGATCAATGGATGCTTCCAAGTAAGTAGACGAAAGTGCGCCCTCTGTTTGTCTACCATTCATGTACAGCCAACCCTCAATGATTTGTGTATATGTGGTCTTTATTTACAAGTTCAATGCCATCGGCCCATAAAAGTATTTACTCAATGATTTTTTGGGTGTGGTAATAAGTATATAATTTTGTCCATATTATTGGTTAGTTTGTTGGCACTGTATCATTCACAGACTCTCTGCACCTCGTTGTTAATAAAGGGAAGATTAATACAATTAGTGTTGAAGTATTTAAAAAAAATGGTATCACAGGCTTTATTTTTTCAATTTATGTTGTACAATACGTTCAACGAAAATAACCCTTGCCTCTCTCCATGAACGCACCTCAGCCCACAGTCAGCTGGCATACTCATTTTCAGCCAATCAGGCGTGCCGTAACAGCGAGTATTTCCTTGATTTACCCAGAACTTTATGCGAATCCCCCTTGATTCTGGCTGCTGGCCATTTTCGATCATGAAATCGTCGGATATCATCAGAAAACGCGGGATTTGTGCAGTTTTGAATAAAACCAAGTTAGCGATTACGAACAATGGTTATTAACGTAACACCTGATCCCCTCTAAAATTTTTGTTTCGCATTTTAAGGTAAGAAATCGACATTTGAAACCGACAGGGTGTCGATTTACTCGGTGCCGTGTTTCACAACTTGTTTATTTATATACGGATAGCGGATGATTTTTTTTTTGAAAATTAGTATTTATTGATTTTCAGCTCCCAAGTGACTGTGGTGCAGTGCTAGTATTAAGAACAGTTTTCTGTATCTCTTGCAGACTTGAGTTTCCAGGAATTTTATCAACATGTTTTAAGGTGTTTTGTTGACGAGATCAAGTGCTCCAACTACCACGGGTACGATCATTGTTTTTAAGTGCCACATTTTTTCAACTTCAATCTGTAAGTCTTTGTACTTTGACAGTTTAATAGTCAAATTCCTTTGCTGATACATTTCTGTCTGTAGGCACTGTCATGACAATCATCATACAGGTAATTTGATTGTGATCCTTTATTTAGCTTTTAGCTTGGATGGTTCTGTCAGTATGTACACCAAAGTACCACAATAATAATAAATTATTATTAAAATAATAAATTATTATTATTTGCCGCATCGGGATCTGAACAACTCACACAGGAACTCTCGTTATAGTCTCACAATTTACGAGAAAAACAGCAGCCAATCAAATTGTTTGTGACGTATGCAAGATTTCTTATAGTCGCCATTTTGTTTTTAGTCAGCGAGAAGATTTCTGAGATGTTATTTGTAAGTATACCAGTCACGAGCCTCGCCAGCATATATTGGCCGTTGCCAAAGAGCCACGCGTCCATTGGCTGGCGAGGCTCTTCTGTCCACCCCTCCAGAATGTTCTACTTTCGCTGTCTAATCGCAGGTTTTTTGAAAAACGTCGAAAAAAACGAATACGAGTGAACCCGGCATCAAAACGATCCCGGCACCAAAACGATCCCGGCACTTCAGCAAATGAACCTAATCTTACTGTATAAGTCCCTGTCACTTGAATGGTAGAAAAGAAATTTTCATTTTCGTGTAATTCGATTAGTAGAAGACATTCGGGCGACTGTAGCTACTCCGATATTCAGTCAGTGCGCGTATGTAAATGAGCGTCCATGTTTGGATATACCATTATAAAGACGGGGGGGGGGATAATTTGAAGTGGGTTAGCAGGCAAGAGTCTTGAACCAAAGTGATTTTTTTGTATTAACACAGTATTTTTTAGTAAAATTAGATAATTTGTGTAATAAATTTAGTACCTGATTATCATGTTTTTTTTTTGTTTTTTTTTAATTTACTATGTATCGGTGCATGCATGGAGGTACCTCGACAAATCGGTAAATCGACAATCTACATTTTCGTAAAATCAACAACCCCCAAAAAATGTTTGTTAAATCGATATAAATCCAACACAAATGCGTGTCCATTCAAATTGGTGCCGGGTTCTCTCGTACATTGTGGTGCCGGGTTGGTTTTGGTGCCGGGATCGCTTGTTTCCGAAAAAACACAAGAATTAGTAGAATAATAGAGAATAATGTCTTTATTACAAAAATGCTGAAAACCGCGAGTTTTTTTTTGCCTTAGTTATGTATCGGCGAAAAACTGCAAACTCGGCAAATTTGATTGCACAACTTTCCCTCTACCATATACACCCAATCGATGCCAGCTGACTGTGCCTCAGCCCTAGTCCTGGACTGCACAATGAAAAAGAGTCAACTACCATTTGAATGCAAATTGCACCTTGGAGCTCCCTATTTGAAAACTAGGGAGTGAAGGATTTGAGTTGGTTGGGGGGTTAGCGTTGAATGAAAAAAAAATCCAGGTCAACAGTGTCAAAAAGCGTGTGAGGTATGAGGATAATCACTTTAAATCAGTCACATAAATATAACAGCCACACAAAATACATCAAAGCCATGAATGCTATAAATGGTTAAGCATAATTGTGCAGTGCAGGGTTCTCCACAGCTCATTTGCATAAATTAGCATATCTGATTTGCGTGTAAGTGCCAATACCAACCTGAAATACAATTTCTATATTATGTAAATGAACTTAGAAACACAACCAAGCTATCAGTGTATTTTTTTTCAAGCCAACATACATGTATGGTTTTGTTTCATGTCACCATGCTTGTTAGTTTGAAAACTATTTTTTATGCATATATTCAATTGCAATTCAGTGTCCTAGTGAAGTGTACCACATATGGTAGAATAGGGAAATGTTTTTTTGTTTCAGAGGATGTTTTATTGATCAAAATCAACGTATACAGCGAGCGCAGGATATTTACATATACTTAACTCCCGCACCTGGTATAGGCAATTACCGAAGGACTTTGCAACATCCCCAGACACTTTCCTAGTTACGTACCTGCCTACTTGACAATTAATCAAAACATTGGACACGTATGCCTGATGTGTGGCCACTAGGGACGGCATAGTTAGACGATTGCTTTGTAGGAACAACAAGTATTGTTGTGTAACACTTGGAAGAAATATAATATGAACATAAAACTGGGAATGAATAATAACAAAAAATGATAAATGTAAATTTTGTTGAGGGGTGGGTGTGGCTGTCGCATTCTACATTCTAGTATGATGGCATGTGCTATTGCTAGTTTCCCAGAACACTCATCATACAAGGCAATCTTTCCCTGGAATCTTCTACTTTTAGTTTCAACTACATACCATCACCATATACATTTGTGTACCAGTTTCAAACATCAATTTCGTGTGTAGACTTCAGTCACTGATGGCCGCTACTCCTGTCGGAATGCATCCAACCAATTTGTGATGGAAATGCATAATCCCTCGAACCGTTTCCCGTGCTAGTCCAACTTTCTTTGGCAATTGCTCACAAACTATTTCTACCTAAGAAAAGGCAAAGAATCTCCTACCAAGTGTCTTTTTAGTCCCTGTTCCGACGCAGTCTGAAAACGAGGACTTATGTTTTGACCGTGCAGGCATGCGTGAGTCCGGACCTGTATCTTAGACATGCCTGGACCAATCACAATCAAACTTCACACATACATCATACATAATATTATACATATGCACATCAATTTGTTTCACGATCTGATTCAAGATGGCCGAATGGCGGCCATTTTTGTTCTGAAAAATCATCAAAATCAAGCATTTCCCTGCTGTTTACAGATGGATTTTGTTCAAACTTGGTATATATACTTGTTTGACGATCAGATACTAATGCCAATCATTTTAATGCTAAACAATCATCATAATCGTATACCTGACATGGTTATACTCCAGCTATATTACTATAAACAAAACAATATATCTTAAATTCGATAACTAACGGGGACTGTTCCATGCATGGCTTGTTATACATGCTTTGACATACCCGGTAATAGCAAAGTTTCATGAGTTCAAAATCAGAAACTGCATTCAAAACTAAACCGTTCTCACAAAGGGTAATTTCATTATATGTGTTTTTTACATAATTGTATCAACAAGGTTTATTATTTTTGTGAAACGTTCAAAATAGAATTTATTAAATGAATGAGCCTATGTATGCATGAGATAAAGTGTTCGACAACACGATATTGAACCCTTACAAGTTGTAATATATGAAACCATTTGAAACCCTGGTCCGTTGTTTTCATTAACTGTCGCGTAGGCGTGTATGTAACTTTATTGCGTCCACAACAGTCACTGGAGCATCTAGGAAAGTGTCTGGGGATGTTGCAAAGTCCCTCGGTAATTACCTACCGAGTGCGTGTATGTAAATATTAAATGTAAAGCATTATTTAATAAATGTTATTGTTTTGCTAATGAATAATTTTAATGCCAAAAATAAATTAAAAGTGCATCATACATCATTTTTCTCTTGTGAGATGGGATGATGAACTAGTTTTACAGTTTTATAAGTTTTATAGTTATAGTCTCTCATTTAATCTTAAAATTCCTGTCAAATATTTTTAGTTAGAAAAGTTGTACATTTGCAAAGACATAATGTAAAAGTTGAAGAACTAAACAAATAGAAAGAAATAAAATATTTGTATGTATTGAAATTACAGTTTTTCAAAAAAAGATCAAAATAGAATTGGTTGGCTGCTAATAAAACTGCTCTTTTGTTGTAGTCAACCTCAAATGAGAGTGATTTAAATGAAAACAGTTTGGCTTATAATTTGTATTTCAATAAGAATAAACATGCATTTACTGACTTAGTTAGTTAAAATGCAAAGAAAAAAAAATGTAATGCCTGCATTACACAAATGTAAAAGCATTTGTTGTAAACTGCTATTAATTGATGTACTGGTTGTTTAGATATGCATGTTATTCGTTTCATAATCTCTAGACATTGCACCACTTATAAACAGAACATCAATAAGGTCAAGGGAAACAAATCTTGTGTACAGTAATTGGTTAACAAAATTCTAAGTCGGCAGGTCAGATCTTTTTTTATTTTATTTTATTTTTTCCCTAGAGAACTATATTTTAAAAGGCTGGATCATTAAAATATGAATAATTGTAACCATAGAGACTTTTGTCTTTAATTAAGCACAGATACAGGTAATTTAATCCCAATTGACCCCAGCAACAGGGGAATAGTGAGTAATAGTTTAATTTGATTAGATATTTTCCATTAGTTACTAAGCTTGTAACTTTGCTTTTATTATATGTATTTGGTAACTGGGGGAGGGGGGGGTGATGTTATTTATAACACAATCTTCAAAATTTAAGACTAAACTTCAAGACTAAACCTTTTCTGTATTACGATTGCATATTGCAGTAATGAATGCCCTATACCAGACATAACATGATGTCAGAATCGAGATTACTTCACAGAGACACTTCAGTATTTGAACTGAAAATTCTTTGTGTTCATCAAAACACTGGACATACCGGTAATCACATTTGTGAATGGAGATTCACAGAAGTTTACAGAATTCACAATATGCAAAACATGGCAACATATCAAATACCATCCCATGAATGTGCAGCGTGAATGTCTACAAATTGGAATAATTCAAGGCATCATAACAATATTATGCTACAGCTCGAGTTGAAAGATGATCTTATACAGACAGGTGCCTTATGGGACTACATTGCATAAAAATAATGATCAGTCAAACCAAATTGTCTGAAGCTGATGGACAAGCTTTTAAGTAAATAAAGTATATTTCATAGATATTTCATGCCTCAAAAACATCTTTTTGTGAAGTTTGTTTATGCTATCTCAAAGAGATCATAAGTCTGTGAATCAATATATCGTGAGATTACATCAGTTAGCACAAACCTGTAAATTTGACAATCTCAGGGAAAGTCTCTTGAAGGATATACTTGTTGTTATACATGGAGGTGAAAGTAAAAGTAGAAGATTCCAGAAAAAGATTGCCTTGTGTGACGAATATTCTGGCAAGCTGGCAATGGGACAAGCCATTATACGAGACATGTAGAACGCAACACAGACAACGCTAATATTATTAATATAAGCCCAATCAATGGAATTTATATTTATTATTTCTTGTTAATATTCATTCTCAGTTTCATGTTCGTAATATATTTCTTCTAAATGTTACACAGCAATGATACATGATACCAGAGATAGATTACTGAGGGAACAACCCTCACCAAATCTGTAGAGATGAACTTTAAAAACCTGCTTGCTATGCTAAATATTTACCAGCCCTGTTTATGTTTTCAATATTTTATTTTAAATCGTTTCACTACATCTCATTCAATCAGTGTCACTGCAAGTCAGAAAAATCTGATTCATAATCTGAGAGAGAATCTACATCAGCAGATCCAGTAACATTGAAGGCCACTACTCACTTAGGGTGCTTGTTTATTTAGCTCAAATGCAGCAATTGATGAGCAATACATTTGGATTGTCATATGCATGGTCAGACTAGAGCTCTTCAATTTATTCATGTAACTGCATAGTATTGGTTATCTTCATTTGTGAAAAGACCCTCTTTTTTATATTGAACTTTTATCTTCTTTGCTGGAGGCTTGATTCCTAAAAAAAACAACTCAATAATTTCAAAACACGGTGTAAAACAGTGAGCAGAACCAGAAATGGTCGGATCAACTGGAACGCTTGCTTATTGTGAGAGTTTGAATGACACATATGGTGAGAGTTCATTGAATTCGCACATCGTTCATGGATTGTTGTTGTTTATAATTGTTTTACATGTTGCACGTGTCAAAACGGTATCATCAGACTTCTAGGTACATAATTTTGACAACAATCATAGGCAATTTGTGATTTTTGTAAAAAGTAATATTTTTTATTTTCTCAAAAAATTTACCCAACCACAGCCCGACTGAATAGTTACTCATGCCAGGCGTATGGGCAGGCAGTAATTTGAAACACTGGTGCAGTGTTAAAGGAAGGTTAATTTACCTACATACTGAAGGTATAGTGTATACTTTTGTCATTTGCTTGTATTTTCCCTAGAACCTTCAATGGAAACACATCAGTGACTTTACTTGTTGTGGTTGATTATTGAGGGTTTTAACTCCACATCTGACCATCTTTTTTAGCTTCGCTGTCGACTTTGTCGAGCGGAGCTTATCATATGAGTGATTGTCCGTCGTCGTCCGTGTCAATGTTTTACTTTTTCAACTTCTTCTTGAAAACTACAAGCCTGGATGCTTTGATACCTGGTGTATATGTACCTTGGGTAGACCTCTCTTAGGTTTGTTCATTTCATGTTGATATCTTCAATTCTCTAATTTTGGTGAATATTTTTGTCATTTTTGGTAAAAAGTGATATTTTCGACTTCTTGTTAAAAACCGCAAGTGCAATTGCTTTGATATTACATATATAGGTACTACATGTGGACCTCTCTCAGATTTGTTCATTTTGTAATGATATCTTTAATTTTCTAATTTTGGTGAATATTTTTGTCATTTTTGGTAAAAAGTGATATTTTCGACTTCTTGTTAAAAACCGCAAGTGCAATTGCTTTGATATTACATATATAGGTACTACATGTGGACCTCCCTCAGATTTGTTCATTTTGTAATGATATCTTTAATTCTCTAATTTTGGTGAATATTTTTGTCATTTTTGGTAAAAAGTGATATTTTCGACTTCTTGTTAAAAACCGCAAGTGCAATTGCTTTGATATTACATATATAGGTACTACATGTGGACCTCTCTCAGAATTGTTCATTTTGTAATGATATCTTTAATTCTCTAATTTTGGTGAATATTTTTAGCTCCGCTGTCGACTTTGTCGAGCGGAGCTTATCATATTCTCTAATTTTCGTGAATATTTTTGTAATTTTTGGTAAAAAGTGATATTTTCGACTTCTTGTTAAAAACCACAAGTCTGATTGCTTTGATATTACATATATAGGTACTACATGTGGACCTCTCTCAGATTTGTTCATTTCGTGATGATATCTTGGATTCTATAATTTTGGTGAATATTTTTGTCATATTTGGTAAAAAGTGATATTTTCGACTTCTTGTTAAAAACCAAAAGTTCAATTGCTTTGATATTACATATATAGATACTACATGTAGACCTTTCTCAGATTTGTTCATTTCGTGATGATATCTTCAACTCTCTAATTTTGGTGAATATTTTAGTCATTTTTGGTAGAAAGTGATATTTTCGACTTCTTGTTAAAAACTGTAAGTCCAATTGCTTTGATACTATACATATTGTTCATTTTCTGATGTCTTCAGTTCTTTAATTGAAATGTGCATTTCTAACAACGGAGCTATCTCAGCCGATAGGCTGCTTGTTATCATTTTTGGTAAAAAGTTATATTTTCGACGACTTGTTAAAAACCGCAAGTCCAATTGCTTTGATACTACATATATAGGTACTACATGTGGACCTCTCTCAGATTTGTTCATTTTGTGATGATATCTTCAATTCTCTAATTTTGGTGAATATTTTTGTAATTTTTGGTAAAAAGTGATATTTTCGACTTCTTGTTAAAAACCACAAGTCTGATTGCTTTGATATTACATATATAGGTACTACATGTGGACCTCTCTCAGAATTGTTCATTTTGTAATGATATCTTTAATTCTCTAATTTTGGTGAATATTTTTAGCTCCGCTGTCGACTTTGTCGAGCGGAGCTTATCATATTCTCTAATTTTCGTGAATATTTTTGTAATTTTTGGTAAAAAGTGATATTTTCGACTTCTTGTTAAAAACCACAAGTCTGATTGCTTTGATATTACATATATAGGTACTACATGTGGACCTCTCTCAGATTTGTTCTTTTCGTGATGATATCTTGGATTCTATAATTTTGGTGAATATTTTTGTCATATTTGGTAAAAAGTGATATTTTCGACTTCTTGTTAAAAACCAAAAGTTCAATTGCTTTGATATTACATATATAGATACTACATGTAGACCTTTCTCAGATTTGTTCATTTCGTGATGATATCTTCAACTCTCTAATTTTGGTGAATATTTTAGTCATTTTTGGTAGAAAGTGATATTTTCGACTTCTTGTTAAAAACTGTAAGTCCGATTGCTTTGATACTATACATATTGTTCATTTTCTGATGATGTCTTCAGTTCTTTAATTGAAATGTGCATTTCTAACAGCGGAGCTATCTCAGCCGATAGGCTGCTTGTTTAATAGTTAAAATAACTCTGTCTCCTTATCAAAAGTGCACCTTGACTGGAGGTGCACAGTCTTAGCTAAGTTCTGATCTGCAATGGAGGATTACAATTTATGTCCACTACTTTATCTGTAGCAGTTACGCCCGCACATGAATGTATATCGGCATACAAGCTACATAAAGATGATGTGGTTTCACAGGAATGAACGCGTGCTCAGAACAATGGTTCACATTTCAGAGAGTGGTATAACAATAAATACAAATATGATCACTTTTCAGATTCCAGTGACCTAAGTAAACATGCATGAATTTGAACATTATTGGTAGATGTTATTTAAAAGTTCTCATGATGGAAGCTACTGCAAAGAAAATTAGAAAGAAGCGTCATCACTGTGGACAGTGCGAGAAAAGTTACCAAAGTAAATGTGCACTCAGAGATCACATGAGAATACATACTGGTGAGAGACCTTATCATTGTCAACAATGTGAGAAGTGTTTCGTTCAAGCAATTACTTTGAAAATACATATGAGATCACATACTGGTGAGAAACCTTATCACTGTGAACTATGTGAAAAAAGATTCACTTATCTCAATAGTATGAAAGTACACATGAGAAGACATACTGGAGAGAAACCTTTTCCTTGTGAACAGTGTGATTACAAATTCGCGGACAAAGCTACTTTGAAAATACACATGAGAACACATACTGGTGAGAAACCTTATCAGTGTGAAGTATGTAAAAAAAGATTCACTTATCTCAATGGTATGAGAGTACACATGAGAAGACATACTGGTGAGAAACCTTATCCTTGTGAACATTGTGATAAAAAATTCGCGAACAATGCTACTTTGAAAATACATATGAGAACACATACTGGCGAGAAACCTTATCACTGTCAAATGTGTGAGAAGAGTTTTACGCAGATAGGTAATCTGAGAACTCACACGAGAACTCATACTGGCGAGAAACCTTATTCCTGTGAAATGTGTGAAAGGAGTTTCTCACAAGTAACTAGACTGAAAAGTCACATGAGAACACATACTGATGAGAAACCTTATTGCTGTGAAATGTGTAAAAAGAGTTTCAAACAAATAGACAGTTTAAAACGTCATTTACGAACACATTCTGATGAAACACATCACTGTGCGCAGCGTAAGAATAGTTGTTCGAAAGAAAGTCTTGGAATTCATACAAAGACACATGATGCTGATAAATCTTATTTGTGCCAACTATGCGAGAAATATTTTACACTGAAAGATGATCTAGTAAAACACATAAGAACGCACATTGATGTGCAACCATATTTCTGTGAACAGTGTCAAAAGAGCTACTCTGATCAAAATAGTCTGAGAATGCACATGAAAACGCATGGTGCTCAACAACTGTATTCCCGGGAAGGGCATACGATTTTGTTCCAACAAAGCATGTATAAAAGATTCATGAAGGTACATACTGATAAGAAATTGAAGGCTAAAGAAACACTCACTGTCAAGATTCCAATGTACAATTCAACTTCAATTAGTGAGAGCAACGTTCAACCATTATGTAGTGAATTGGAGATTTGCAAAATAGGACAAAAGGTGGTAAACAAAAAAGGAATAGAAACCTTTCAACTAGCGTATTCATTTTGTAGTTACTGAATTTTCACGATCATGTGCAATTGATAGTGCAGAATTGTCATTTTTTTTTATATTGAACAAAACAATATTACATTGAATTTGTTTATGAACTATAATTGTAGGTGCTGGTCACATGCACTGTTATTCAGAGCTTTCTGAAAATTCATATTTGCTTTTAAATCAAACACATCAAATTGTCATGATAATTACTAATGTGATTTATATAATACAGTATAATATGAAATGTACCTGGTGACACAATAAACAAGAAATTGTTTAGTCTGTCAGATTGGAAGTTCATTAATCGCTATGTCAGTCTTACAGCTTTTGGCAAGAATGTGTACATAATAATTATATTTATTGATTTCCATTATAATGCATATTACAAATATATAAACATGAGATGTGAACACACGACCATGACAAAGCACTGTTGTCTCGAATACTAATCACTCTGTTCAGATAAAACTTATTAATAGACTTTAATGGGACAATTGCAATATGATAATTACTAGTATTTGAGTTTAAGATATGTATATCAGCTTGTGCTTTTCATTTGATGATAATCAATGGATTTTGATGCACAAATATGCACATTTGTATGATGTCAATGTATGACTAATTAAATTTGAAATAAATATACTGTTTTTAAAGTGTTCTATGTGATTTTGTGCCTTGTATGTGTGACACAAGACACTAAGAAGAACTTTTGTTTTGTTTCACTGATATAACAGGAAATACTTTATTAGACTGCATCTCATAGACTGCATCCTAGTGGGCCAACAAGACCATAAAAATGTGATGTCCAGCATAGATAGAATGCCATACATACCCCAAACTTGTGCTCAAGGTCACTTCAAGCCCAAGTCAAAACAAGGAGGGTCTCCCAGAAAGAAATGCCTGTCATCCAGCCACATTGATTACCGTTAGTGTACAACCCTTGTTTCTGACAAAGGGCTTGATGTCACGTTGTTCACCAGCCAGTCCCTTGCTTTGAAAACGACTGCAGAGCTGCCATTGGAGAGAAGCAGAGAAAGGCGAAGAACCCCATCATCACAGTACCAGTCCCCAATTCATTATTTCTCTGCAGCCACTGTGGTAGCATGTGCATGTCACGCATCAGCTTTTTTAGTTGCCTTGGGGTTTGGGTATGTGCAAGAATGTTAACTTTATATGGATAAATCTACAAATAATAAGGCAAATGTAGAGACTGATAACAGTATTTGACCATTGAACTCAAACAGCTGTGTCACAAACAGCCTGGTTGATGCGGACTTGTAATTTTAGGGTAAATTGTACTGCCAAGACTCCAGCATGGATCTTTGCATTCTGATTAAATGCCTTAGCTGAGTTAGTGGCAAAGAAACGAGACTTCTGTGCTGATCTAGTTTAACTACTCCACATAGGTGTGCATTCAATGGTTGTTAGCATCTAGGATTCAAGCTACCAGGAAGTGGTGCATCTGAATGAATAACAACATACTGAGGTGGCAGCTGACTATTTTAAATGCTGTGTTTTTTCATTGAAGCACATGACCTTCTTTCTGTGGGGATGGTGGTGTTTTTTTGTAATCTATAAATTGTAAACAATGTCATCGATGTGTGCGAACACAACCCCAACCAAGAATAGAAAGTTGATACTGTGTCAACTGAGGTGGTACAAGAGTATATATTGCACCAAATACACTGTATGTGCCAGTTAAAGTTTTTGGAATAGCTGCTTCTTTTTGTTTAGATACTTGTACAACCAATAGTATAATTTCAGTAGAATTTATAGTAAAGGAATAGAAATAGAATCGTTCAGCACTCAAGTGTGTCTTAATAGTTGAATTTTAGTTCTCAAAACATTGGTTGGGAAGTTGATCTACCAATAAGGGTTTTTAGTAAGGAGGTAGTGATAGTTGTATTTGTAGCTGATATCAGAATTAATGGGTTACTGGGAATGGATTTTCATGAATAAAACTGATTGAGGTAACAGGGGGATGTGTAAATGGTGAAGTGATTCATTCTGATTTAAAATACAGAACAGGACCAACATGTGCCCTCGTTGATTAATTGATTAAAAGTGATGATTGGGGTATTGTAGAACAGGCAAAAATACTGGTAATATGGTACGTTTCGAACATTCTTAGGATGAGAATGGTACAGTGAATGTGTTTGACGAGACAATAGATGACTCCCTTGAAGGATTGGACATTTTACTACAGAAGCTGAGGAATACAGGTCTTAAGGTAAAAACAAAGAAATTTTATTTATTTAAACTTACTGTAATTTATTGAGAACCTAAAGCTTCCGCTAAAGGAATTGAGACTGATGCAGATAAAGTGAAGGCAGTCCAAGGTTGGCCAGTTCCAAAGAGAGTAAAAGACGTTTGTCAATTTCTTAGATTTGTATCTTACTATAGACATTTTATAAAAGATTTTTATCTCGAAGTCAAAAATGGAATAGACAAGGATCATTTGATATGCAAGTAAAGCATTGTTCAAATATGAGCATAAAGTACTTTTGATAGGTACATTCGTAGGTCCGATCATGGTGCTCTCATGGTTAAGGAACTTTAAGAAGCCAGTGGGACAAGTAGCTCACTGGATTAAATATTAAGATACCTATGACATGAAAATAGACCATAGGACACGTAGAAGTCACCAAAATACAGATGTATGTCAGAAAGAGAATGTGATGCAGTTGAATTTTGTAAATTCAATGATAAATGATGGCGTTCCTGGAGTAGTTTGGTCATCTACATAGGGTTGACTCTGAAGAGAGGTCAATTGGTATGGCTATTCAATCAGCAGAGAAAAAGGGTCTTAATTAAATTTCGACCAATTACTTTATAATATCTAAGTTGTCTGATGTGCTATATAGAATTCCGAAACCATATACAGGTGATTCAATACATAATTGTTTAGAACCAACTTATGATGGTTATTAGTCTAAAAAATAGAAATAACCTGGTGTGAAGTAACAGCAACTTTTCTGGGTCTCAAATTTATTTGGGTACCTTTGTGTCTCTGCTCGATTACTCGGAACTTACTACAATAACTTAATCAACTGCGCACAACTACCCCTTTCCGTATTCCCATTGTCTGGGAGAACTACGATGTATACACCATAGGCTTGACTTTATGTGTCAGCATGTTAATTGTGATATGGATATGTAGTATTAAATCCACATTGTTATTATTTTATTTGAATGCATGTGAATGTGCTTTATTATATCAGTCTGCTCCTATAAAAGTTCCATCTTGCCTTCCCGACTCATTCAGTGACCATTTTGAAATCTTAGCCATGACCGCCAAATCACATCTACATTTAGCTGCACTTCTGTAGTTAATCTACAATACATGAATGACTATCTAACACAAAACAGAAGTACTGTAAATTACATGATTCTGGTTTTCTTGAAATTTCACACAATTTGAGCAGTTAACAAAAATCACGCAGATGGTCGTCACATTTCCTATTTTATAAATGTATGACCAAATAAAGCGATTTTAGAGAATAGCCTTAACCATTTGCAGGATGATTTGACTAATATAATGGAGACATTATATATGATAACCCTGTTTATACAAATATGATTTCAAATGATATTTGTCTGGTGTGGACATCAGGTTTCGAATAGAAACCACTTGATATGGCGGTGCCATATGTGAAGCAGCATGTATTCATTCTATTGTAATCACTTTACATCGCGTCTTTACATACCTACTAAATTATATCCATATAGGCATATACATTCAGTGCTATATTGAAAGTAGATTACCATATATGGTCATGTGACCTGATCAATATGCATAACTGTTATGCACTGTTGCATTACAGTATCATGCAACCAGTGCTGTAATGAAGGCATCAGAGAAGAGATATAACTAATGCATCAGATACGATACATTATATATGTCTATATAACCCCAATAATATGCATGATTAGCTCCACTGTCGACTTTGTCGAGCGGAGCTTATCATATGAGTGATTGTCCGTCGTCGTCCGTCGTCCGTGTCAATGTTTTACTTTTTCGACTTCTTCTTGAAAACTACAAGCCTGAATGCTTTGATACTTGGTGTATATGTACCTTGGGTAGACCTCTCTCAGAATTTGTTCATTTCATGATGATATCTTCAATTCTCTAATTTTGGTGAATATTTTTGTCATTTTTAGTAAAAAGTGATATTTTCGACTTCTTGTTGAAAACTGCAAGTGCAATTGCTTTGATATTACATATATAGGTACTACATGTCGACCTCTCTCAGATTTGTTCATTTTGTAATGATATCTTTAATTCTCTAATTTTGGTGAATATTTTTGTCATTTTTGGAAAAAAGTGATATTTTCGACTTCTTGTTGAAAACCGCAAGTCCAATTGCTTTGATATTACATATATAGGTACTACATGTCGACCTCTCTCAGATTTGTTCATTTTGTAATGATATCTTCAATTCTCTAATTTTGGTGAATATTTTTGTAATTTTTGGTAAAAAGTGATATTTTCGACTTCTTGTTGAAAACCGCAAGTCCAATTGCTTTGATATTACATATATAGGTACTACATGTGGACCTCTCTCAGATTTGTTCATTTTGTAATGATATCTTTAATTCTCTAATTTTGGTGAATATTTTTGTAATTTTTGGTAAAAAGTGATATTTTCGACTTCTTGTTGAAAACCGCAAGTCCAATTGCTTTGATATTACATATATAGGTACTACATGTCGACCTCTCTCAGATTTGTTCATTTTGTAATGATATCTTTAATTCTCTAATTTTGATGAATATTTTTGTAATTTTTGGTACAAAGTGATATTTTCGACTTCTTGTTGAAAACCGCAAGTCCAATTGCTTTGATATATTATACATATAGGTACTACATGTGGACCTCTCTCAGATTTGTTCATTTTCTAATGATATCTTCTGTTCTTTAATTGCCATGTGCATTGCTAACAGCGGAGCTATCTCAGCCGACAGGCTGCTTGTTTTAATATTTATAAGTAAATAATGACATGCAACTAATACTTATATTGCGTTGTCAGACAAGATATATGTCTGATATAATCAAGTCATCATATATTGTCATTATTTCATTCAATGTTTATAATTGTTATACAATATCCACTTAGAACCACCCTGATCAGTGTTTACAGTTATATTTATGAAATAAGACATATTTAAATGATTTTGCATGTAATAAGCTTTAAGCGTATTGGAGCTGGGATAGTAAATAAAGTATTCATGATTTGTGTTTCATACCTCCAATACTATCAGCATAGAGACGTTCTTTCTAAACTTTGTTTGATTTAGATATTCAGATCACAAATTTTATCACAAAGTTTATAATTACAAGATGGTTGACTGGTATGCTTGATGATGTATACTTTCTGACTCTTCGGTTAATGCCAACAATCTGTGATTTGTTATTCTCAAAGATCAGGTTAATTTGAACTAGTTCCACCTTAGTTAGATGACAACGTATATACCCATATACATATTGGAAGTCCCTGAAATAAAAACATTGTTTTGTTGTGGTTAAAGGCTCAGTTGTGATATGTTTAAGCACAAGGTCAAAGATTATATCGTCTATATTAATGGTTTTTGGTCATTACTTCAATCGAGTGTATTATAAGGTAAGACCAATCTGACCATGAGAAGGCAGTTCTTTTAACATGTTTTAACACTAAGAGTAACCTCAAAAACAGTTTTCTTTCGTGTAATATTTACGCAATTCAGTTAGTGGTGAATTATCTATAGTATTTACAATGCAACGGAATGTGAAAAACTTCCTAACTTGTTTTGAGGTAATGTGCATGTGCATATTTTTAAAGAAAGTTGTTGGTTCAGTGTCGATAACTATTCTACCACGTTTGTCTGAGATTTTGTATATTACCTATTAATTAAACACATTTTTCGTACACAGTAGATTTTGTGTCATCAATTTATCTATTCTCGTGCATATGCTTACTATGACTGTCAACAAAAATATTCCATTAACCATGAGTTATTGCTACATATGATTCACATCATACCTTCAAAATAAGGTTGCTCTGGGTGCGCAACTGTGCATTTTGTCCTTTTTAAAGTCTGCCACCTTGGTCCACTTGTATTTGTTTATTTTGTGGTAATTACATATTTGACATATACTAGTATTTTCATTCTGACTCGCATATCATCAATTTATCAGTTGTAGACCTTTTGACCTTACGGTATGATATTAATAGTGTGGTTAGCAGGTCTAACATTTGGATTTTAGGTATCAATCATAGTAATGAAAATTATAGCTATTACATTGAAAATTGTTTTTGATTTCTCTATACATTAGGTGCACCTAATTTACAAAAGGTCAGCATCCAAAATGAGGCATTATATTATTACACTTTACGTTGTGTCCAGAGCATCAGCCAACATCAATTGAGTATTAAAGATACATTAATGTTTAACCTTTCAAGATAAACGTCTTACTGGATCTTACCTTACTGATAACTATATGTTTCTAGACAATTTATATAATTTGCAAACTCTAAAAACAAGGAAAATAATTTCTGATACAGTTTTTTCAAAAATTCCTAATTTTTATGTCATTGCAGTTGAATACTTTTTTTAGTTGGTATGTTTATAGATTGCCTGCTCGTAATAAGGGATATTAGTCACGTACCTTTCGGCAGAATAAATTAGGTACGAGAAAGTTAGCGGAATATGGCACGGTATAAAACTCTTGATTATGACAGAATTCCTGTCGATTTGTATCTTCAGTTCAGGGAATATGACATGCGTCGTAGAGTGTCAGATTGAAACAACTAAAGAATTAAATTGAATCACAGTTTATATTGACAGCCAAGGAATCACACCATGTAAATAAACTATGACTGTATTTACTTTCGAGGTGTGTTCACTCTTACGTTAGTACTGGTAACCTTGAATAGTTAAATGGCGTGAAACAGTCTATGTTGGGTTAGTTTACCATAGGAGTACATGTAATTTCAAAGGAATACAACAATACTGTGACTCAAAGCGAAAATAAAACGAATCAATAACGAATAACAAAGGGTCATCTCATTTACTAACACAGGGCAGAGTTATAATTCTATAAAGAATTTGCGTCTCACTTATAAATGTTGATGCAAAGACTTAGTCCAGGTGTCTCGAAAAGAGATTACACAAAAATATTATCTGATATTATTAATGAACTCCAGTGGGGTGTTACTGTATTAGACTAAGTAAATAAAAAGTACCACTTGATCAAATAAAAATTAATTTCCCGGAATGCTAATTGCAGTAGCGTCCCAGAAAACTTTTGATCCGTTTGAATGAGATTCTCTAATGAAGTGTCTACAACATGTTTTTGAGTAATGAAATGTTATGTGTTAATTTTTGTCTACCTTTCAAATATTCTCCCCTGTACTTTCTATTAACAGGGAGAACATTGAAGTCATGTGTCAAAATGCGTCAAAAAAACTAATGGTAATATGAACTTTTTTTTTAATAATAAATAGTTTTCTTTAAAGGTAATATGAACTTGCATAATATACATCACCTCTGAAACAAATGGGGAAAACTCATTACATAAATCGATCTCTCACTGTAATTGGCAAAATTTGAATTCCTAGGACCATTGCCATATAACAAATAAATACCTACAGATATGTGTCACAAGAATGGAAATTTAGATTTTCAAAGATAACGTGGCAAGGCGGGTCACGTTTGAAGATAACCGGAAAGGAAGACCATTGGATGGTGCATATCTATTTGATACAAAATTGTTTAACCTATCCTTGTCACGTGTATGTGGGATGTTACATATTTGCTTTTCACGTGGCGCAACGATTTATGCTGACTGAAACGTCTTTAGTATTTAAATGCATAAGTAATAAGTGAAGTGCCATTTCTCAGTACAATTTTATTTGGTGAGTGACTTTGTCTAAGCTACACAACTGCTTACTGCTTCTATGGCACATTTATCTTATTGAAACAAAATAATCTAAAACTGCATTTTCCAACTATGTTAAGCATACCTATCATTTTGAATACAGCATATACAAGTTGAAATAATAAATGGAATTAAAGCCACCAAATTGTTATGCTATATCCACATGCATATTATTAAGTATATTCACGCATTGTTCAGAATTAGAAATGACTACCGTTACGAACGTATATACATATAAAGTGTGTATTATGAATAAATGGGAAGTGTTCTTTTTTATCATCTGTAGTAGATCACAGTGATGAAAATTCAATGTTGTAGCTGTCAATAATCTGGCTCCTATGTATATTGCATTTTTCTTGGTCTAGATAATGGCAATAAATGTTTAACGGAATTTTGTAACCCATGTGTTGGAAAAGTATTGTGGAAAGGTGTGTTAAATATATGCGCATTGCGAATACACTGCAAATGCGTAATAAACTAATGGTATTTGTATGTTCGCAGTCAATGACACTGCAGTGTATGTCCATTTGCATAATTAACACTGCAGATGAACCAGATGGCGGGAATTAAAATAATCTTAGAACATCTACATATTACTAGACGCCTAAACACTCGAAACAAAAAAAAAATATGACCATTTTACAAGTTTATGAAAAATATTATGCTTTATTGATTTTATGATACCTTTTTTAGTTTTTATGGTTTTTATGGTTTGTTAGATTTATGTTTTATTGTAACTTCATAACATGTATGGTTAAATGTGTCAGTAAACTGAATGTAAGCATCATTGACATCAGTCGACTGTGTTACGTCATCCTATATTGTCTTACTGAGTATATTATGGAATTTGGTGATGTTGTAATGCAAAAAGTCCCCCATGTGATGGGAATTGTGTTTATAAAAAAAATTATTGATATTTACAAAATATTGGGTAATGGTCAGTTATATCAGCAGCAGTGTCACAGCGGATAAAATAATCAAAGAAGTTGGAATAAATGTGGCCAATTATTGTGAATGAAAAGTTTGTTTACGTATTGGAACTTATATATGCTGTTGTATTGAAGTGACAAACTTTTAAAGTAAAATTCAAGGCTATCAACATAATACTCCCAGATAAAAGAGCTTGGCAGTTTACAGTTTTTTATATCAATTTTCATTCTCTGAATATTAAACTTTTCATCAATTTATGTAATCCGCCATCTTGATTCTTCAGCAAAAAATTAAGGGTAAAGTATGACATCATAGAATCTGTTGTCAGAAATTGACTTTTCCCTTAGGCATTGGTGTAGTACTTTTTCTTTAAGCATTGGTGTAGTACTTTTCCCTTAAGCATTGGTGTAGTACTTTTCCTTTAAGTATTCGTGTAGTACTTTTCCCTTAAGCATTGGTGTAGTACTTGTCCTTTAAGCATTGGTGTAGTACTTTTCCCTTAAGCATTGGTGTAGTACTTTTCCTTTAAGCATTGGTGTAGTACTTTTCCCTTAAGCATTGGTGTAGTACTTTTCCTTTAAGCATTGGTGTAGTACTTTTTCTTTAAGCATTGGTTTAGTACTTTTCCTTTAAGCATTGGTGTAGTACTTTTCCCTTAAGCATTGGTGTAGTACTTTTCCTTTAAGCATTGGTGTAGTACTTTTTCTTTAAGCATTGGTGTAGTACTTTTCCTTTAAGCATTGGTGTAGTACTTTTCCCTTAAGCATTGGTGTAGTACTTTTCCCTTAAGCATTGGTGTAGTACTTTTCCTTTAAGCATTGGTGTAGTACTTTTCCCTTAAGCATTGGTGTAGTACTTTTCCCTTAAGCATTGGTGTAGTACTTTTCCCTTAAGCATTGGTGTAGTACTTTTCCCTTAAGCATCGGTGTAGTACTTTTCCCTTAAGCATTGGTGTAGTACTTTTTCTTTAAGCATTGGTGCAGTACGATTTTTTAAGTCATTATTGACATCCCCAATAGAGTACAATTAGATTTTATTTTTGTAAGTTAAGGTTTGTTTCAAGACCTGTTGTAAATTCCTCGTTATTTGTTTCAGGTTTTCTGCAAATCATTGCTAGGTTGAAAATCCCAGAAGTTAATTGAATAGTAAGCCACAATGATTCATAATAGGGTATATCAATATTATCTTATGTGAGCAGCATCTCCAAGTGTCCCATTCATATGACAATTTTTAACAAGGGAATAATTTGTGATACTAAATGAAGGCGAATCATTAATGTGCCAAGTTACACTGAGTGCAATTACTTGAACTTTTGGAGAAAGGTATCGATATTTTTGTTTAAAGACTTAATATTCATGTGGAGTAAGGATAGTGCACCAGGAGGCGGATTTGTTAAGTCATGGTTAAATTGATCTAAGCTATAAGAAGTACAATTGAATTTATGTAAATTATCAAGTTCATCATGTTATCATGATATTATCAATCAGAGTTTTGCAAGATTATTAAGTTCTGGTCATTGTTTACGATGATAGCTAATCTGGTTTGGCGATTTCTTCGTATATATCCGGCCGTCAGGCACAGAAGCCTGAACCCCTTTCTTTTCCTTTCGTAGTTTACTTTTAAAAACAAGTTTACGGCATTCGGGTGACAAGTTCTCATTTATGAATATTTTTTGTTGTTCTCTGAATACTAGGTCATTCAATAAGTGATGCCCTTGACCCATTTCCCATAGCGAGAGTTTGATGAAACTTGGTTATAAGTCTTTCTCCGCATAGGAACCACCCAAAGTTATGCATTTCTCCCATCGTTTGATGCAGCTCTGGATACCGTTTTTGTAGAACACCCCAGGTTGGTCCTCCAACCACGTCGTAACTTCAGAAATCAAGGCTGCATCATCTGGGAAACACTTTCCTTTCAAAAACAACTTCATCGCTGGGAAGAGATGAAAGTCAGAGGGTGCAAAGTCAGGAGAGTAAGGGGGATGGGGTAGGATTTCATAGCCAAACGCCCGTGCTTCTGATCTGGCGACATGCGAGCTATGGACCGGAGCGTTGTCCTGCAGGAGGAGGATACCTTTGCTGATCTTGCCCCGCCTCTTGATTTTGATAGCTTCTCTTAATTTCATCAAAAGTGTAGCGTGATAAGCTCCTGTAATTGTGGTACCCATTGCCAGCAAATCTATTATCACTACTCCGTCCTGGTTCCAGAAGACTGTGAGTATGACCTTGTCAGCGGAGGGCTGCACCCTTGCCTTCTTTGGAGGTGGTGAGTCCAAGTGCTTCTACTGCATGGACTGGGCTTTGGTCTCTAGATTATAGCGATGGACCCAAGTTTCATCCTGTGTAATCAGTCTTTTGAAAAAAACTTTGAGCACTCAACGCGTTCCTGCTTCTGGAAAGGTGTGAGCAACCTGGGAATCCATCTGGCGAACACTTATGCATATGCAAATGGTCATGAATGATACTTTCCACAGACCCTGTACTAATTTTGACCTCTTGGGCTATTTGGCGAACAGTAATACGTCGATCTTCCAAAATGGCTGCCTCAACTTTACGGACAGATGCCTCATCAATGGAAGAAGAGGGACGACCAGGTCTGGAACATAACCCATAGAAATGTAAATAATTACACATGGAAGTGGATCAGGGGCATTACTTATTTAACGCCCCTCGTATATCCTATAATTTGTGGTGGCTATCATAGTGCTGATCCGCTGTCCTCTGGTAGTAAATCTGACAATGATGGGTCGATGTCGGATTGGACTTTGTTCTAAATTTTGTTTTTGTCCATTTCTATGCATAATATCGATATATTATGATCTTTAGTTTCCGAAACGACTTTCTTTAGTATGTCAAGTGCAATCTTATCCAGGTTCTCATGTTCATTTTCAGGAATGACACATATTTCAAGGTTGACCCGACGGTGGTACTGCTTGATATTTCAAGTTTTAGGGCAGATTGTGTGTTGTGGAGCCCTATATTTTCAGACATATGCTATTTGTTTGTACAATGCAGCGACTGACATTGTCGCATACGACTTATTTACCACTTCCGTGTCACTGAGAATGTTCTAGAACCGTACTGTGTCTGGGTGGAATATTCTAGATTTTTTTAGAAACTGGTTGAATAGGTAATATAACACTGTAGGAGGCAATAGAAGACAATGGAACATTCTAGAAATTTGTAGTAAGTTCCAGACTCATTATGTATGCTGATGTAATGGTCTATTTATAGACAGTGGGGGTATATATATATAGGGGAGTTGTTCAGCACTGAGTTCAGATCGAAGATCTCGTTGAATTGTATTGGAGTTTAAGTATCTAATTATTGGAGTAGTGGAGTTTTACCGCGTTATTGTACTTGATGTTTGCAGAGTATAATAATACCAGTACCAGTTGAAACCTCATCTGTTGGCTCCGTGTTCGTATTTTATCATCGCCGCCAGGGAAGTCTTTTTGTTACTGTTGCCATTTTGATATTTGAACCATTACACCTGTACCACACCAATTACGGTAATATTACGTTTCGTGTGACAGACATTGCTTTCACATCTCTTCAAACTGTGCATTCATAAAGTTTATGCATTTAATAACTGTAACTTGAGATGTTTTGACTTCTTTAATGTCTGAGCTGATCGTAGAACGGTATCGTTTATTTGAATGAAATTCCATATGACTAAGCGCATGTCCGTACTACATGGTGATTGTCACTATAATGTAAACCTGAAGTCAACCTTGCCTTTTATACTCGCCAGTTTGATTCTTTGCCGCTATCAGAAGATCAAATAACTTGATGGTATGTTAGGAAGGTGTGCAGTTTCACACATTCACACAGGTAAAGGCCATCTTCCACAAGACTGACTACTTTGGTTTTTGCCCAGTCAGCATATTTATTAGTCATGGTGGCAGTAGGAGAGGTCAGAAACTCATCAGATCACTGTTTTTCAGAGATTATAACGTAACATCGATTTTTATTTAGTGTGAATTGTTTTCATAAAATATATAGATTGATATGGACTAACACAATTCTTCTATGACAATAATAATTTTACTTCCTGAAAACATCTACTACATCTTCAAACTTGGAAAAGTAAAGCAGACACTGGTTGACAAATTTGACATGCATTCATTTTGCCATACAGCACGATCGCCTATCCATAATACAAACTGCGAAAAAACGCGTACACGGACATCGAAGTATAATTTGTATATTCCGTTTACTAAACAAATGGAGAAGTCTGATTGATTGAACGTGTCTTTAATGAGCGGAGGCAGTAAGCTGGAGACCAGCTTTATAGTTAAGCTGTTGTTGAAGCACGTATGAGCCGGCGCCATGCCGATTTCGTTTAAGACGTCCTAAAAAGGCAAGTCTCAACCAGCACCCCGTACTTACAGAAACGATTTTAGAACATGGGAATAATAACGCCTCAATGTCAGCCACGCCGTGGTGTTCCATTCATTGCAAGTATTTTAAAGAAACATGGCGGCCGATAACAACGCCGGCTCGGATTAGTCTTCATACATGTATGAACACAGAACCAATCAAAACCACTGATAACGATTGTTTGTCAAGTTAGTCACAGCATAGTATTTTTCAATACCCATCGCGTCACAGATACTGTTATATTTAGTATCAGTGTTTATTACGATAGCAAAATTGACATATAATCAACGCGAATTGCACTACAACAGAATAAAATTCAAAGCAGCTCCATGCGTCCGCCCCGAATCCTTCTAACGACGTTCTCATTCACTATATGGAGAGCAGAGATTGTAAATCATATTAACCTAATTCGTGGAAACAGCCCAGTCATGCTCTAAATGAAACTCCTTGCGTTTAGAAAATATCTTGGTTGAAACGGCTCAGAAATGTTTAAACGAAAAATACATACATTGTGAATACGCAACGACACGGGCAATTCACCCCATAACGAACAATAAAACCAGTTCTCTTTCACAGACTCGCGCACTTGTACTTGTATATATCATCATCTTATAACTTATTAGATGTACCACGTATGTATATACTTAATTTATAAAGTGGACTTTTAGGCACGCGTATTTGTTCACTCGGTGTACGAACAACAAAGCTCTACGTAATGTTTAGAATTCATGCTAAGGCAGAATTTGTGATTGGCTGAATTGTCATTTTGAAAAAAAGGGTGCTAGTCAGGGACAATTAATTTTTTTTTAAAGTTAAGGAACCAACTATAGCAACAACACCTTTCATAGTTGAAGTACAGTATTTAGTATAAAATAAATAATTCAGGAAATTACAGTTGCAGCGGTCGTGATACCATTGACGTCACCTTTTCATGCGATTTGTAATTGTTGAATGTTGCGGAAAACGCATATCAAAAGCAAACTCATCAATCGTTTCACTAGCGATTATTCTGATTGACAGCTAACATGAACACCAAATTGGCATTTCTAATACACGCATAATAATTTAATCGAATAGTGATTATACAACGTTTAAATAACAATTTACTCATCAGAGATACGACACTTAGTAATCATATTCCGTTTCCGGCATGGTGTATATTGCGTAGATTGCTGTTCACACTTGATACTAACAATCGACTATCGACTATGCAAACCATTGTTCTATTGACGCGTGCTGCTTAGCAACACATCACTCACTGTGAAACAGTCTTATAAACGCATGACTTGAATGTCAAGAAATTGTTAGATTATCCCCCAGAGATGTTTGTGAACAATTGAAGTAAATGTCAAATCTTAAAAAGCTAAAAACAATGGGAGTCAACATGTACCGAAGAGATGGCGCATAGAACAGTTTCAATTAGTATGTATATTTTTTACACTTGTTATTTAAAGAAAAAGATTAGTAGTTTAAATATGTGTGTGTTGCGTTTCTACTAGTACTTTGTATCGTCAGCAATTATGCACGTATTATGCCAATTGCAAGAAGAACGTCAGGCACATCTGCAGTCTGTGGTACATCATCATTAACACTATTATCCCAATATAATGGGCTACCGATGGAGTTAATACTTATGATGATCAATACAATACCCATAGTAATATTCATAATAGAAGTAGGGTTATTGCTCGCAGGACATTTCATTATTATAATATCTACGTACAATCAAAGACAAAAAGGTTTAATTCGTAATTATGATTTGTCTATGAATATCAATATCATCATTATAGTGATGACGTAGTTGAGAAGGAGCATATATACAAGGCATAATTTAATACGTCGAATACAAAACTGTCAACTAACAAGCCGCACTCTGATTGGTTGGTTGGTTGGGCAATCAGACATATCTTGCATTGAAGGTTGCTTAGCATTGGCTTTGACGTAATTTAACATTTAGAGCTTATTACAATTGAATATTAAATTCATTCATGCGCCGCGGTAGAGACAGTGACATATCCACCCAATCATTGCTAGGTTGTTCAGACGTACGACCTTCTAACTACATCGCTTACTATTATCATAAGTACATGGTGTGTGTTTCACATGGACATACACTGACGTGGTTTGTTGTCGGTTACTAATAAACAGGTTAAACATGACTTCGACGTGGCACGTGGCGCGAGTTGTCGCTGCATTAATTGTGATGATATTGATATTGGTAGGAAATGTGGTCAACATCGTTGTCATCAGGAAAGCCAAGACGATTCCAAGAAACGCCAGGTATTTTATGTTGTCTTTGTGTTTAACCGATTTGGGAGTTGGTGCTGCTATTGCCTTTACGATGTACCCCCTAGCTACTGGACACTGGCCATATGGCGACACAGCGTGTATTGCAGTGGGCATTGTTACACATACTCTCTCCGTGACGAGTATCATCGCTTTGTTAGCACTGAGTATTGAACGATATCTTGCAATGGTAAGGCCGTTGAAGTACTCATTACTCGCTACCAAGGGCAGAGCCATTGCTATCAATGCTGCGATATGGATTTCAGTTACACTGTTCTCAATAGTGATATCGTTGATCCAAGGACCAGAGTTCTTCTCGTTTAACGCAAATCAAGGCACATGTGTTGCGCACTACGAACTACCTAAGTATAGAAATTCGGCCTTTTTCTCAGCTATTGTGTTCATCTTTATTCCAACTACAGTCATGATAGCTATTTATTTGGTAATCCTATCCTCGTCTTACAAACATGCTAGAATTGTGACTGAAAACAGAAACGAAAGTTCGAATAGGAGCACCAATCCACCACCGCCATTACTCCCATCTTCCACGTCATCGTTGCCTACTGTCGCTACGCCTACTATAGATATGGAACATACAACAACATCAAGAAATAACAAGATAGTTGTTACGATGTTTATTGTAACTGGCACATTTGTAATTTGTTATTATCCGTACGCAATATTGAGTCTGTACACTGCAGCAACAGGGAACACAGCTTCACCAGCCATCGCATTTGCAGTCCGTTTGTTATTGAGATCAAATAGTTTTTTAAACACTTTCATCTACGGATATAGATACAGGTTTGTCAGAGCGGCGTGCACTTCTTTTCTGCGCTGTTATTTCCTGAAACCCAGATCACGTGTCACGCCAGATGAGAGCCTACGGACAGTACATCTTTCAAATACTCATGTTTCCATGATTGTCGAACACATTTCTGAACAGGAAACATAGTAGCTTTACGATACTAATTTTGTACGAATACAATTCTAACCGTAAACCAAATTATATACAATGGTATACAGTATGAAGTGTGGCGATTGCAACATGCGATGGGACGTGAATTTGTGTCAATATGATATACAACCGTGTGGAACATGCGAAGAAAAGTGACCTCCTCGTTCAACATTACAACACACTGTCGAAATACGAAGCATCAACGAAGAATTAGAGATAATCGACGCCCTGGCGACGAAAACTAAAACAGGTTGAAACATCTATAAACTGTGTATTTGAGGACAATGAAAACAAAAGTTACGATAAGACAATACAACGTATATATGTCGAACATTGGTGTGTCACGTCTCCCCGGGTAACGTCAATCACATGGAGACCAACGTAATAAATAACTGCAACCAATTATTGTCCGATTAACGAGGAGAAGAGCCTGCGATTATGCATATACAACTCTTATGGCGTTAAAACATCCGACCTTGGTTACATAATCGCAAATCATATTTATATAAATAAATAAGTGTAATTATTAAAAGGAAACGATTGCGATTGAAAATGTCTATGGACAATACATGACAAGATCTTAACAAAGAGTGACCATTCACCTGTTGTTACATACAAAATAAGCTATATTAGCATCCCAACCGTGTAGCGGTAACAAAAATTGTGTCACCAATTAATCACAATTGTAAATCTTATATATAAATATCCCAGTGTCATCAGATTCGTTTCCTTACTTTATTTCTTTCCAATGTAAGATGAATCGTTTCGTAATTTCATGACGAATTTAAATATACACATACATTTATTATCTGCCTTCATATAATTTCATCTCTAATTGTCGTTGAATGTATTATTCCAGGTGGCTTAAGTAACAACATCTACTGTAGTAGGAAACAATTTCCCCAACAAATTATTATACACTCACCGACAAGGGTATGTCACATCATACACATCACACCCACAACAATAGATCATTGTCTTGTGATTTTTTCCATTACTTTATTGAAACAAGAACTCTTGAAATTGATGTTATTATCCACTTTCTATTTTTTTCAATATTTAATGATCTACGTCGTTCAATCAACCAAAATATATTAAGAGTTGTCATTCTTTTGAATATCTCGTGGTAAACCATTTACAATTCACCTGACTCGAATATACATATAACATTATTCTACAAACTGCTTTGGCGATAAACGTGTTTAATTGAAACAAATATTTAATAAGCCACCATGAAAACATTCGCTGAGTACGAGGCTATTTATTTTGATAAAAAATAAGCATAAATTAATTTCTAAAACAAACAAATTCATTGTACAAGCTAAAGTTCTCCGATACGTAATCAATACAAACTATATCGTAACATGCTGACCAAGTATCTTAGTATCTGAAATCTACTATTATAGATAATTGAAAAATTGTTTTATTCTTATTTTGTTAACATTGGTCTCAATTAAGCATCGAGAGTTACATTTTATAATCACAGTGAGCACTGTTCACATGAATAGTTAAGTATATATATATATAAAGGCCAGGAATTTCATTCCCATGTCTTCGTCAGTTGCGAGACGGGACTGTGTCTTACACATAAAACAAAATACGTCTATCAGTTACATTGACATATCATCGGATGCTACATTTGACATATTTAGGTCGCCCATAACACGCTGGTGGGACATATACACTGATCACACACAACATTGTGGGTATACTGAGCGATAATTATATGACATATGTTAAACAAATTAAAACAAAATGTGTCGAACATGTTCAAACATTTTTGAACGCGAAACCTTGATTTACTGTATCAAAAACCCATCCTTGTTCTGCTACACGTGAAACTGTTATGTTATGATTTTTCGGGTTGTTCGCCACATGTACACACATTGTACCTCAATCTAATCACCCCGATACAATGTAATTTTACAATGTCGTTTGGTGGTATATAATCTACACGGTGGCTGCTAAGAATCACTGTGTATCTGCCTGTATTGTACAATAAATAAAATAGACATGTTAAACGGATACGACTGGGTGTTAATTCCTTAAACTCGAAATGCACGTTCACAGAGGTTGGGTTCAATTTCACCAATTGTCTGTAAATCATTTCGAGACTATATGGTGACTTTAATAAATAACGTATGCCATTCGGTGCCAGTTAATCAGTTACGTATATATTGGAAATAAAATGGGAATAATTAGTAAGCCATCACACAGATTTATCACAATTTCGCTTACAGGCAAAGTCGTTCACAATATAATTACGTACTCATGATTAAACAAGTACGTAATTTGCATATACTGATAGTAGCATTATATATGCAAACAGTTTAGTTTTCCTGATTATATGAGTCATTTTATTTAACCATTTCAGCCCCGTGTTACTAACTATTCGGCACTGACCGGTATAACACAGTTTGCAAGTAGGTACTAGGTAAAGCATGGTTACGTCATACATGACAAACCGCCTGCTAGACCCTTTTACTTTTGCATGGTTAAAATCACACCTCTGTGATTGACAATACGTTGTAGCATTTACTGTCATCTCATCTAAATCTCACGATCTAAAATATGGTTTCCCACAGGTCTCTGCTATGGGACACATTCTATTCATTCTATGTATGCATCAGCACGAGGTAAAACCTTCATAGAAAACAACATCGAGGTTCATATATATATATATATATATATATATATATATATATATATATATATATATATATATATATATATATATATATATATATATATATATATATATATATATATATATATATATATATATATATATATGCTGATAACACACAACCGTATTCGATCGCAGTACTAACACATCACGTATGAAAAGCCGTGTATCCCTCATTTGCAAGTGGATGATCTGCGATCTTTTAAACTTAAATCCAGATAAGACACAGCTGTTATTTTTTCGGGTCTCGGCATAACCTTAATCAAATGGATTAATGAAAAATTCGAATTTGTGACACAGCATTTTGTCTGATATTAGAAATATCTACAAACTCGATCGTCGTCCATGCATTTGTAAACTTTAATACTGTTACATCTTACGTTATTGGGTCTCGCTGGTCAATATAAACAAGGACCAGTGCTTTCAGAACACATCTACCATATCACGAAGATTAAAATGTTTGGCAATATAATATCTGTTCTATCCAACCTTTACTGGATATCAATGCCCGAGCGTATTGACTTCAAACTTCTTCTAATCACTTCAAACTACTTATCAGCTAAAGACATGTAATCCCTATTTGTAATTTCCGTGCGCGGTCTTGGTTGATTACGGTGAGTTATTGTACTACGACTGTCGCGAGTTTGGAAGGTTTCGGTCAATTCAATTTATCATATATTCGTTGTTGCCGGCACTTTGATCCCATACCCTACATTATAACCAGGTTACGCCATATGGCAATTTTGAGACGACCACGGGAAATACGTTCTATAATGTGATGCGTTGAATATTATTACGTTATTTCCGTTATCTAATATTCGTGCATAACCTCTTTACCGTGCGTACTACTGCATCATCGGTGTAACAAGTGGAGAACCGACAGCACCTTGAAAGACCCTAAATATATGGCGCGATGATGGGTGGACTAATTGAAATCCTGGAGTCGGGTATGAATATTTTGGGGAAAAGATAGTTGTAAACATACATTTGCTAGAAAAAAGATTGCAAATAAGGGCAGTGATAAAACTGCAAACAATGCGTGTTTTAAAAATATATCACACGCGGTCGGGCATGTGAGATGTAAATTTGTCAAATTGGGTATATAGCAAAATATTCGTCAGTGATACATCTAAGCATTCTAAACTCACTCACTCACTCACTCACTCACTCACTCACTCACTCACTCACTCACTCACTCACTCACTCACTCACTCACTCACACGCATGATCAATTAACACCATAAGATAATTATAACTCATAAATGAAAAACAAATATTGCAGTATGGTAACAATAATAAAGTATTAGACAAAATATAACACATAAATTAAATAGACCTCTTTCAGTTTTTCAAGTGACTGTATCAATGAAAAAAATCGAAAGATGTAGGATTATAATTAATGTTTCAATATGCCTCCAACATGAAATGAGGTTCTCACATCCTATAAAACTGTATAATCCACACATAAACCAGTTGGATATTTTCAATTCAATCAAATTTGCGAAATTATCTCTGACAAACGGGTAGAACAGTTGTGAAAAAAAATTGCAAACAGTCGGCTATTTTAAAACAAAACGCGAAAAGTTCTCATTCTCATCTGTGTGAGTTAGCAATACATTCTCATCTGTGTGAGCTGAGAAATTATTATCTGTGTGATGAGAAATACATTTTACATTTGACGCCCGAACCAATGAAAATACACTTCATAGGAATATTTCATTTAGCATATTTCTGTACTTCCTGAATCGACGAAATGGTGTGGTGATTGGAGAATGTTACATGTGGGATGTACATTTGGTATTAAACTAAAAAGATTAGTTATTAATTGAATACTACTGCTAATCACTATTCAACTCAAGAGTCAATCAACGATTTTATTTTCAAAACACCGGAAAAAGAGTTCTATGTTCTATGTGTAATTTGGTGTTCGTATGCAAGGGATGTTTCCGAACAAAAACAACGAAATCGGACGAATTGTGAATTTAATTTTTGGCTGTGAAAGTTTGGTATTTTTTCCCGATTTGTAGGAATCTAAAAAAAGCAGATCGTCAACATGTCTCTTTTTTTAGTCTCAAGTCGTGTTCAAGATGGCTGCTTAAATATAGTACATATTGGTATATAAGTCGCTTTTATTTGATTGTCACTTTAAAATCCGACGCGATATCACGTTTAAGTGTCCACTATTACTCAGACATTTCATTAATAACATAGCCAATCAACGAGCACAGTGTGCAACGACGAAAACGTTCTAATGTTATTCAATCGACCAATAGAAACATTTTGTTTCAGTTTGAATTGTGAAATTAAAATATATATATATTATATTCGCCGAGATTAACACGCACTGACTAAAAGAAAGTAAAAAACAATGTAGTCAATAATTATTAAGTTACACTAGTCTGCGGATCACCCATGACAACAGATTCTTATGGATGAAGATACTATACTTGCTGTACCTAAGGTAAGCTTCCAATGATTGTTTCAGTAAATCATCATTCATGCTCGCGTTGAATTGCCGAGCTGAATAATTACCGGCGCATCTAGCTCACAGAAAAAAATCTGCTACGAAATCATTTGTATTTGTTTCGTAGCATATATCAATTGTGAAATCATGTAAGATAAAGAGGCTACACCAAGTGACTCGTTAAAACATACAAAGATTGCTTTAAATGCGGAGATTGTAATAATCACTAGATTTGCATGCTCAATTCGCAAGCAATTTTGTCAGTTTATTTTGGAAATATTGAAATTATTATTATATTGAGATTATTATTATTATAGAACGTTCTAGCGCAAACAAGAAGCCATTTCTCTTCAGACTTTACTCTTTTTTTTGACGAAAACCTAGTGACATACCGCGAGCTAGAAATTTATTGTTTTTAATATCGGTACTAACGTTACTGCAAAGTCTTCAACACTAGCAAATTAAATTACCGTTGTAAATCGAAGTAAGTACTCATCGCTCGATGTGCATCAAAGACAACAAAATGTGGTGCAGGCATAGCACCTCATTCGTCAAGCAGCAGCGTTTGAAGTTCATGTAAACAAACAATATATTTTGCACGCGTTGCGTGGATTGCGTGGGTTCCATATCCAACATGGCGTGACGTGACGTGACGTGACCTGGCGTCAGTGGCGCTTTAAAACATTATGAATCAGCTGCTTAAAATGTTACATATTATTCATAAGGAAACCCATGTCAGTTTCAACTCATTCAAATAACTACTCTTGTCTCTACTTCTGCATTAATAATGTAAAATGTTTTCGATTCGTGCAATTGCGGATGTAATCAGAGTCTATTTACAGTAGCATAATAGTTAACCCTCGGGATCATGGAGTTATGTTTCAGTTTCAATATGAAACTGGAGATCTGAACAGTACTTTCTTGAAGCATTGAATTATTTGTTCATGAATAAATCACCCGTAGAACATAGCGTAACTATTACAACCTTGCCCTATAAAAATTAAACAATAAATGGATGTATGGATTTAAACTAATAACTCACATTTTTTTGCAAAAGTGAGTATCAAAGTCTTAAAACTGTGGGTGATATTCGCTCACATTCGATCAGGTTCAAACTGCATGCATTGGATCGTAGAGTTACAATAAAGGAAGCGTAATGTACATTTAAACAATACACTGTTTATTATGGAAATGTTACAACAAAGAAAGTACAATGTAACAAGAAGGCAACTGATGAATACACGATAGAATGCCCCTTTTATAGGGTTCAGTAGGATTCACACCTATGGATTAAAATAAGAGGGAGACACAGTGATAGGTTTTCAATATTGATACATCGTCTTAAAATCGACTTCGCAACTGATTCCTATTGCGTTCGTGCTGTCCATTGATTATTACTAAATGGCTTATGTAAACCGAATCTGTGTTTCTTTACATGCATTGCGGTATAGTTTCAGGCATGTAACAACTTTCAATTGTTGTATCTCAGCTAATACAGCTTGGAATTGTATAAAATAAGGACGAACAGATACAGTAAAATATAGTCTAATAATATCACTTAATTGCGAATACGAAAGAATAAAACTGAATAAACAACAAGTAATATTAATGAATGAGGAAACACACATGTGGATGAGCATCCACGATATACTTGGGAGAAAACACTATGATTGGTGTGCCATGTGAGAAGGTCACTATAGAATAAACATTTCGGCTTAATCCGCTACAAAGTTGCGACTTCTCTTGCGTTCGCTGTGATAAAGGCATGTTTGTGAACATTACGTAAATGGCTTACAATAAATTGATTTGTGCTTCTTTGTCATAGGAATACATGTATTGTGAAGTGAAATGAAGCATGAAACGGCTTCTAACAGACATAACTCAGAGAATAATGTTTGGAATCGAATGAAACGAAAACGAACAAATACAGAAAATGATTGTCTGTCGATACAAACTAAATATGAATGAAAAATAATAACTATAATTAAACAACAACGAATATAATTAAATCGAGAAACACAAACGTGGATAAGCATCCACGATAAAAACTATGCAATAATGTATTTTGCGTAAAAATTACTGATCAAAATTTAGGTGTTAATTAATATTCATGTTTTATTCATTTAATATACTGAATAAAATAGTACTTGATTGTTATTGGCACATGAAGCAAATACAATTTTATTTCATTATGTTTATATACCGGCTATGGTGAAATACTTTAAATAGAAACAAAACTAGCTAACTGGTTTAAATTGCTAGTGCTGACACCTAGTGCATTTTGCCACAGAAGTCATTTCCTGTTTGGGACTACATGACAGGGCTGTGTGGCCATCTCCCTATTCTGGCGTCAACCAGGCTCGGTCGAACACAAGCACCTGCGGGACTTAACCAAGGTCCCCCCAAAGTCGCATGCGTTAGTGAATGAATCTCGGCCAGTGGAATTGGCCTTCCCATTGAGTCTGTGGGTTGCATGGATTCCATATCGAACATGACGCGACGTGACGTCAGTGCCCGTTGGCGCTGCAGGTCGAGATTCACTCACCCAGGGTAGGGGTCGACCCTTTGATGTTTAGCCTAAGGTAGGATTTGAACTTGGGTCTACCGATCATGAGTCTGATGCGACAACCACTATGCTACCAGTGATAACATTATTATACATCTGTCCCCGTAACGCCGTAAGTTACAGCGTGCCGTAATTTTGCGGTATTTTACGGGATATTTTCATCCTATCATATAAGGAAATGCGAATTCCAAATATGGAATAATTACGTGCGTAAGCGTCCTCTAATAATAAAAACAAACATGGCTGCAACTAGGGTTTGACCGAACTCCACACAAAGAAGTTCGCTGATTCTGCTCCAAACTCTTTGCATGAAATGATGTATAATAATAATAATAATAATAATAATGATACCTCAAAGTATGCACTCAGACATTACACCGTTGCATCGACCTCCGCTGCGCATCGGTGGATACTCTTCGTGCATTCTTGTAACAACCACATATTTTTTTTTTATTAGACTCATAAAATCCTTAGGAAAGGATAAAAAGGGTTTTACAGAAAGAAATTTAAAAAAAAAACTACAATCTAAAAAGTAAAACAAAAAATAAAAACTTTTCTAAAAAAAATAAAACAAATCAAAAACAATAAAGACAATTTGCAGCCAATGGTGAATACAGAATAAAGAATGAACACAAAATGTAGCCTAATACCCTGATAGTTGTTGCTGTTTTGTTCCATAGCTGTTTTTTAAGAAGACAGCTAAGGCTGGTGCTTGAGTATGGTTTGCCATAATCAAAATGAATTTATTCTGACTATTTTCTTTATCAAAATTTGGAACTTTATTTTGTGCAGTCAGGAATAATTTGTCCCTATGGTGACTGTAAGCTGGACATTTCATTACAAAATGTTGCTCATCCTCAACTATATTTTGGCTGCACATATCACATGTTCTTTTATCCAGCGGCACATTATTATGTCTGCCTTTCTCAATTTTAAGGTCATGGTTGCTTGTCCTGAATTTTGCAATTAACCTTCTAAGACCATGGTTCTGCATATTAATTAGGTAATTTTTAATTTTTAAATCTTGTTTGAAAAGTCTGTATGTTCTTAGTTTGTTTTTAGCCAAGGTTTGTTTTCTATTATCATTATGCATGTCTAAGATCCATTGGTTCTCAAATGATTTTTTTATTTTTTTATGAATAAAGTCTAAATTTTTCTTAATTATTTTTTTCACTTGAGTTTACAATGGTGACAACATCTATATCTTGCAAAAGGGTTTCTACACTTGTAAACCATTTACTTTTTACATTCTTATTTACTAAGTAGGCTTCTCTTAGTAATGTGTTATCAGAGTTTGTTACTCGGTTGAAATATTTAAGTCGTTGTTTCTTGATAAAACAGTCAATGGGGGTACCTTCCTAGCTCACCATAAACAGCCATTTTTGGTATGAATTTTGAGAGACCACGAATGAACCGACAAAATGAAAGATGGACATCCTCAATTGCAGACTTAGTTGTGCTTTCATCACCCCAAACATCACTACCATATACAATAATTGGTCTTATCAGTTTGTCAAATAAAGATAGTTGGAGGGGTATGTTTAGTGAGTTGTCATAATCGAGTTTGCATTTCAAAGCAAAGAGAGCTTTCATCCCTTTATTTTTTAAATTATTGATACCCTCTTTATGTTTGCCATTATCACTTATAGTTATACCCAGATAATTAATTTGCTTAACTATGGCAATTTCTTTTTCAGCGAAGAAGAATATATTATTGCTCAGGGCTCTGTTTGATTTATTGAATACAATAACCTTTGTTTTCTCTGTATTAACAGCCAGGCGCCATTTTGACGTATATATTTTTAAGTTGTCTAAACAGTTTTGTAGCTCCCTAGCAGATTTAGATAAAATGACAACATCATCTGCATATAGGAGACAACTTAATTTTAAATTATCAAGAACCGGGAGGTCACAGTTTTCAGAGTTGAAACAGTCAGGTAGATCATTTAAGTGGCGGATCCAGAGGGGGACAGGGGGGCCATGCCCCCCCCCCCAAACGCATGACGATTCATATGATCTGGATTACGCATAGCTTCTCTGCGACTTACGCTCCGTATACCTTAAGCGTAGCTTGGACCCCCCAATACATTTTGCTGGATCCGCCACTGCTCATATGACAGTATAGAAGTTAGAAATAGTAATAATAATCATAGAATAGCAACAAATTGGCAATGAAATTACTAGCCAACATATTCTTCAATTTATAACTACATGTACTGTATTAATCACAATGTCCCTTCTAGAATAATATAACATAAATTGTATACAATTTTAAATAATACTAAATAATAGTGAAATAATATACATAATCAAATGAAATACGAGCCAGGTTTGAACAAAAAAGGCTAGAAAACTACACTTTTTTTTATTTATACTCAGAATAAAAAAAACATATACATGTAATCAACATATATCGAAGAGCATATTTATAATATCTGGTTCCCAGCTGTATAAATGTTATCATTCTCTCCAATTATTTCTGTGTAGGCCAATTTTTTCCCCATATCCACAAAAATTACACTTGCTATTTACCCCAAAATTAAAATTGATTGACATTACATAGTGATAGATACGAGTCTTTGAAGATTATCAGATAAAAAATAATTATAAGTGAAATTTAACTAAAAATATACTTAGAACAAGAACCAAAATCTAACTTGGCTGAGATTCACGAGTGGTTTACATAATATCCATGTTTGAAAAAAATGTTATATTGTAACAGCAAGAACAAATGTCAACAAGGTCAACAAGGTCAACAACAACAACAACAACAACAACAACAACGAGACAGACATTCATCCCTCATATACCTGACCCGAATCTATGATGAAACGAACATTTGTGAAATAGCTAAACTAATCCAAAATTCAGAAAAAAGATTATCTTCCTTGCTCTTAAGAATCCACTCGGAAATAATATTATCTCTCTTGTTCTTGGGCATATCAAGGATTATTATTATCCCTCTATTCTACATATCTTTTCCATCTAGCTCTGTATGCTGCTCTGTTGATTAGCACACTAGAGGACTTTACATCCCAGAAGTATCCGAGAATGAGGTTTTTTATATGACTTAAAACCCCTCACCCCAATCCTTCTATAGATACATGTATATACATTTCGCAGAAACTTTCATACTAATAGACCTTTAGTGATTCCTGTAAACTATTTTTCTCAAAATCCGTAATGGGAAAAAGGGACCATACCACCATTTTCATATGCTATAAAAATCCCTACACACGTGTGCTGACCTTTCGGGATTTATAGTCATTTGCATTTTGAAATTGAGCAGATGGGTCAACACGAACAATCATACAAAAGCCAATGACAGACATCAAGATCACGACAGTTGTGTGGCCTCCGAACATCGCTGTTGTATTTTCTTCCTAGCACAGCAAAACTGGGACAATGTTGCATCATTGATATCACGTGATCTGTGTAAAAGTCAGACAATTTCTGAAAAGGTCTATATGTCCTGAGACATTTATTTTACACAAGTCCTAGAACATCTTAAGAAAAAATAAACAGGGCATTTTGTTTCCACTACTGGCTCTATTCTTATACAGAACACAATGTAGTGTATAGGGATAATACGTCCACGTAATAATTACACTCAATAGATAATAACATTTATAAACCACATTTTGTCTTTAGAAAAATACATCTTTTTGAGAGTTTAATCATGCTGTCTACGTCATCTTGGATATAACAATCCTTTGCCCCATCTGATTTCTACCCGTGTCAGTCATTTGTCTTGTGTTCTTAAATTTCCCTATACGACTTTTGTAACTACCTCACCAAGCTTCTCTTGGAAATCTCTCAAACCTGTGAATAACTTAACATCTTATTTATACTAACCAAACTACATTTGTCTCCTGTTGAATATAGAGAACTAAAAATAATTTATCCTGGTTTCCCATCAAGCTAAAAAAAAAAAAGAGACAGATATTACTCCTGTTTTCAAACTAGGCATGCTGATGCCCAGTCCCAGCCACACAACTTGACTGTGTTAATTTGCCTACATTAATCTGTTACACGTTTCTTAACCCAAATATCAACACGAGTACTACAAATGAAAATATCTTTGAACTAAATATTAACAACATTGCTTATTTGATCAGAAGAAATCTGCAATAAACATGAACATTGAAAATTGTGTATGTAATAATAGTAAAGCCGAACTCCTTGGCCTTCAAAGTATACATGACAACACCATTAGGTGTCATTAAGATACTGGTCAAGAATATGCTGAAGTTGAGAAACAGAGAAAAATGTAGTACTGCAGATTGTGTGTATTCAGCTATTATGAATTTGATCTGAAAAAATATATATAACCAAGATCTGAGCCCATAATGGCAGAAATGCTTGATTTTGATGCACTATTAGCATAAGAATAGCCACCATTCAGAGTCAGACTGTCAATAACATTAATGTGCGTACGAGTGACATGTACACATGAAGATTGAACTTGATTGGTCAAGGCATGTCAGTAATGCAGCTCCAGAACCACATTTATTAAAATGACCACAAGTTGGCCATTTTGAATCTGATCTGAAAAATAAAATGTGTATCAAAGATGTGTAACAAAATCCAACCATATATGTCCAAGATTTGAATTCAGAATGGTAGAAATGCTTTATTTTGATGAATTTTTAACATCAAAATGATCGAAAGAATTAGATTGCGAAACAATTAACATGCAAATGTATCCCTAGATACATGATGTGTGTGTGAAGTTAGAATGTGATCGGCCAAACCAACGGAAGGATGCATGAAGGTCCTGCATCCGAATTGGGACTAATGAGACTAACAGTCTCCAATAAATTTAGACCTAATATTCATGGTTTTCCATTTTATTCATTTCTCATTGACATTAAAATTATGTGAAGACAGACTTTGCACAGATTAAAAAAAATATCATGAACACTGAACTTGAATTCTTCTCTTCAACTTACATACAATAAACATTTTCTTTATATCAATGTATTGACTTCTAACAATCAATACACCCAAATGTACAGTACCATTTACTTGCTATCAGTTGAGGCTGAAACACTTTGATGATATTCATCTGAAGTATGGCCCCTTAAATCAGGAAATGCAACATGTTCATAATTGCTACATGTTAAAGTGATTTAAAAATAAAACCCAGCAAATAATGTGAACACATTAACAGTATTTCACCAGAATTCTCACTAAAACGTGTAACACAAAACAAGTTCAGCAACATCCGAATAAATACATAACTAGACCAATCAGCATGCAGTATTTACAGATAAGCATTCGAATTGGTTAAATATATCATACAAATTAGCATAGTAATGAGATTAATCTTTCTGTATTCTGCTCTAAAAATATGGCCCATGCTTAAACAGGCTTTGCAAATGTCCTTAACAACAAAGAATGGCACATGACAGGCTGATATTATACATTTATATAAAGTCAAGATTGTACAAACCTGACAACATTTGTGACTTGGAACACACTGAATTCAAGTGTCAACTCAGATTGTGTAAAACTAAGAATTACAGCAAAAATAAAATAAAAAGCTATTTCAGAGTGCGTTTGATATTTCATCTGGATTGAAACAATAGTTTATGATTTATTTTGGCAGCAAACGGTTAGTGTTCATTCCTGACAAATCACCTGTACGTTTGAAAATCGGATAAATTTTGATCTTGGCAAAAATAAATTGATTGCATTTCATTTTCATACCCTGTGATGTCGAGAAGGCTATTCTCGGAATATGTTTGCCTGCACAGGGAAAGAATATTCGTGAATCAAGTTTATCACATGATTTCAATGAGATCCTCCTCACATGTTGCCATGGTGATACACTTCAATATATCTTTGTGTAGCCCGATTCAAGTTAACTGGAATTGTTGGTGTATTCTTAATGTGTAAACACACCATCACATCATACATATTTCTTCATCTACTTTTCATGAAAATCAGGTATTGTACAGAACAGGACAAGTGATTAGTTCATATTGCTGAAATAGTTTTTGTGAAGTCTTCATTCTCAGTGTTTGTCACCCAGAAAATCTACATTAATCTGGTAATAAACATAGGGATAGTAATCTTGATTGGATAATGCCAAACCAGGAATATCTTCCATCATCTATGAGAAATAAAACAGTAGATTAATCCGGGAAAAAAAAAAATTATGATAATCAACCATAAATTAGTGATATGCTACCTACTCAATATCATGGTACTAATACACACATTTGTCTTTCAGAATTATGTAAAATTGTGACTCGCGTCCCCTTGAACCTTTTCGCAACCCTTAACTCAACCTTCTGTTAATTTATGGCATTCTTGTTCACCGCAAATAGAGTTATTGGTCATGTATTATTAAATTGTCGTCAAAATGCTGTATTGGGCATTTCTGCACTACATGATGCAACATTCTAGCCAGCGGCACACTGACCCAAAGATAAGTAAACTATATCAAGGGCTGTCTAACACAACATCACAAACAATTACTAGGAACATCTGCTAGTACAAGCTAATAACCTCCTAAATGTTAATATCATCTAATGCAAAAGATTTTATGAAAAAAGTTCACTGAATATAATAGACAGAGGCAGACATTGAACTAGCAACTATACTCACATCAGTATCAGCTTTAAATGCACTTGATTCGAGATGACTGTACAGCTGTTTTAATTGATCTCTAAGCTTGCGATGTGTTTTTTTATATGGTTGTAATAACATGGCTTGAAAGTTAACTGGCAGGCCATACCTAAAATAAGAACAAAAAACTTATATATATGGCAGTAAAAAACAAGTCATTGAAAATGACACAGTCCGCGTAAAATTTTTGAAAGTTCTCTTTGTGCTCGTCATATTACAGTGGAGGGATTGTCGCGAGCGTGTCCTTGAAACTTGAGTTCCAAGTGGCGTATACAACAGATTGTTTATTTACATCAAAGCACGTGTTCCGTGTAGTAGTAATATGGCCAAAAATAAAAACAGCCGTTATTCGGCCATCTTTGATCTGATTATGAAACACACTGATATGTATGATGTATGTGCCAAATACAAATGAAAATGGTACATAAATTGTGGAAATATAGTATTAAGGCCAAAAAGTCAGATGGCTGTCAATCTGCCATCCTTGACCAGATTTTGAAACAAATTGTCATGGATATGCATCCTAACATGTATAAAGTACATGTATGTGCCAAATTTGAATTAAAACTGACAGAGCACGTCCAAGATACCGCTAAAAAAAAAAAAAAAAAGATGCCTGCCAATCTACCATCTTTGATCCAATTGTGAAATAAATCATCATGGACATGTATCCTAACATGTATAATCTATGTACCAAGTTTGAATGACAACTGACAAAGCATGTCCAAAATACAACATTTTCAAAAAAACAAGATGGCTGCCAGTCGGCCATTTTGAATCAAATCGCTAAACCACTGCATGTGCATATGTCCCACATAAGGTACTAGGCACATGCAAAGAATGAACAGAATCGGTCCACAGGATTCTGAAACATGACTCAGGACAGACTGATGCACGGATGGACACACGGACGGACGGACAGACTCAGGAACTCACGGACGGTCGAGGACATGTATCCTAACATGTATGATCTATGTACTAAATTTGAATGAAAACTGACAAAGCATGTCCAAAATACAACATTTTCAAAAAGAAAGATGGCTGCCAGTCAGCCATCTTTGATCCAATTGTGAAATAAATCGTCATGGACATGTATCCTAACATGTATAATCTATGTACCAAGTTTGAATGAAAACTGACAAAGCATGTCCAAAATACAACATTTTCAAAAAACAAGATGGCTGCTAGTACTAGGCTCATGCAAAGAATGAACGGAATCGGTCCAAGGGATTCTGAGATATGACTACTGCCGGACGCACGGAGACCGAATTATAAGTCCCCGTTTTTGGACTTCATCCGAACGGGGACTAATAAAGGTACACACTTGACCTAGAATTACACCGGCGAAATAGTCGTGTGCATGAAGCAACTTGTTATGCTCTCAGTAATATGAACATAGATTTTCAACAATCTCAACTTTGAAAACATAGCAACTGTATTAACAGTAAGATTTCAGGGTATGAAGTTAGAACTGATAAGACTTGAAGAGTCATAACACAGATCCACCAAGGAGGTGGATGTTCCATGCTTCAGGGAGAAAGAACGGACTGATGGAATCAAGTGTTTTAGCGCAGGATCAAGTGATAATCTACATAAACAGTTTGACTAACTGTATTTTTTCAATACTAGGTCACATATCGAAGACAATCCTGGCAAGTGGGAACAAAAAAATGAATCAACAATTCTTTGTGATCAGCATTACAATGCAACATTTTATTCATGACCAGTTGTCACATGTTACACAACTTTGATTGGGTATGCTTTAAGATGCTTCCAATCAAGTATGCATACCAAGGATAAATATGCGACTACTTGCTAAAATTTCGCACACGTTGGGGGGGGGGGGTACAATGTATGTTTACATCAAGCTCGTGAAACCATGTGATTCTGATAATGTATTGTTTGTATACCCACCTCAAAACTGATTCTACGAACACTCGTAATGCGTGGACATGAATCCAGGCTGTGAACGCTTCACTGAAATTCACTTTTAACCATCTCACCAAAGGACCCTGAAACACAAATGGTATCAATTAATTCAAGCACTCGCCTGGCTGTCATTGATATGACATGTGACTGCTGTTATATTAAAATTACAGCAGCTATAGAAGCTCTGGCACATCATACTTCAATCACAACATGTGAAGAGCCGGCACAAGGTTCTTACATACAATCACCAGTGAAAATGGTCTCACAAATAACACGGATACTTACAAATGATTTTTTCTTATCAGAGACTAATTTTATTATCTCATTTTTATCAGCTGTCAATTCCTCTTCATTGTAGGCAAAATCCCTCACAATAAATCTGCAGAATACAGTTATATTAATTAAGTAGGAATAACAAATTAAATATTTTCTAAATTCTGTATCTGATTTGTTTGCATGATTCAGGAAGCAGAACAAATGTGGGAATTACAAAGACAGGTCTATGGTTTAAAGAGTAATTCATGACCTTGGCACATACAAAACTCACCATGAGGTTTGCTACTAGGAGGTCACAGTTGGTTTTGTCACTGTTTATCAACACGAATCTTGCATATATGTGTGGCAGGATGACCTACTCCCGTTACTAATTCTATCTATTCTCACCTGTTTTCTCTAGCATGGTGCTTGTATTCATCCACTACTTTTCTGAACATTGTCACAGTAAACAAACCATATTCATTGTCTTCATAGATAAGACTAAAAAAAACAACTATTATTATACATCTGTCACCGTAACGCCATATTAGTTACAGCGTGCCGTAATTTTGTGGTATTTTCATCCTGCCATATTAGGAAATGCAAATTCCAAATACGGAATGACTATGCGCGTAAGCGTCCTCTTATAATAAAAACAAACATGGCTGCCACCAGGGTTTGATCGGACTCCACACAAAGAAGTTTGCTGAGTCTGTTCTAAACATTTTGGATTTCGGCATTCTCATGATGTATTCTTAGCAGTGTTCGAAATTAACGTCGGTCCGTCGGCCTCACGCCGACAGTGGGTGTAAAGGGCCTAGAGCTGTGAAAAACCATCAGTCCTTGTGACCGACCATAAATTTATATTTAAAAAAAAACGTTACATTATTTAGTATGATTGTAAGACCAAATATATAATAAATATTGATAGTAACTCCAGAATTGTTTCAAAATTGTGTTTTCTTGCACGTTTGATCAACAAATGGCATCACTCATCGACCTGGGCATACGAGTCATAATTCAAGCTAGCCGAATGATCGCGAAATGCGCCGAACCTGGGAACTGTAACAAACGATCTGATTGGTTGTAGGCCGATCAAGCCTCCGATTCAAACCAATAGAATTCACGCTTACATTTTATGTTCCGCCATCTTTGATTTGCATCAAACACGCTGAAAACTACACAAGAAAGGCGTGACAAACAGCAAGAATATGAACGGTCTAGGCGTAAACCACGCACATTCCAAATTAGCTGGCAGGCGGAGTTCAAAGACTGGTTACTTTTGGATAACAACAACAAGGTGATGTATTGCCGGCCTTGTCGAGGATCGTGCAGCAGAATTGATCCTTGTAGAAGCTAAGGCTGACGCCAATGATTGTGAACACGATGCAAAATGCATGTCAGATTCAGAGTCGGCCAGTGATCATGACAGTGTTTTTTCTGAAAATTTTGATGAGTTTAGTGACGATGAAAGAAATGATGATGACCTCTTTGAGGCTGCAGATAATATATCTGATTAATTAGTAAATAAAGGTTTTGCAATTGCAAGCTTGTATTATCCGTTTAGTCTTTGTTAAATATCAGGGCCTACAGTTAGCTAGAAGGACCTACAGTTTCAATTTGACATAGGTCCTTTGGGCCTTTTATGATTTTCAGTTAATTTCGAACACTGATTCTTAGAAGGAAAGGATGTATATTATATAATAATGTTATTATGAGGATACCTCAAAGTGTGCACTCAGACAGTACACCACGCATCAACCTCCGCTGCGCATTGGTTGATACTCCTGTTGTACTGTCTTCGTGCATACATTGAGGTATCCTCTTAATAACCTTATATTATTGTGATACTCTGCTCTCTAGTATACAAGTAATGGCCATGTTCGTCAACCATCGGCTCACCTAAGTTTGTTCATTTAATTGTCTGAGATGTAACAAGTGAAATGCACCATGGGAATACAACCACATTGTTCTTGTGCTATAGACATAAGGGTATGAATTTAAAAAAGATAAATTGACGACATCTTACTTGGTGGATCTTGGAACAACCATATCTGTCAGCGTTTCATATTTACTTCTCCAGTCTGGGAACATTGCTCTGTAATGCAAATACATTGTATAAAATTAAAACATTAGTACCCATCTTATAACTACTGGTACATACAATTCTTTTCACCGCGTGAAGCCAAACAAAATTATGAGATTTGATGAAACCTTTTTACTACAGGAACAAATGGTAAATGGCTCATGGGTGTTTGACGCATTTTTGTGTGAAAAGTAGTTTGGTCACCATCCTTTTTATGTTGACTTTGTGAGAAACAGCATAAAAAAGCCATATGGTGAAAGTCAAAGAAATCTGGCATTAAGTTATGTACCTTTAATTAAATTGTGCTTTGATTTTTCAGAAAACTTAAATTATTCCATGTGATATATGCTGACAAGCAGCCTCTCGGCTCAGATAGCTGCACTGTTAGCAATGCACATTTTAATTAAAGAATTGAAGAAATCATCACGAAATGAAAAAATCTGAGAGAGGTCTACCCAAGGTATCAAAGTATCAAAGCCTTCAGGTTTGTACTTTTCAAGAAGAAGTCGAAAAAATAAAAAGTTGACACGGAAGACAACAGACAATCATATGATAAGCTCTGCTCGACAAATATGACAGCGGAGCTAAAAATGATGTTTATATGCTAATTAGGCTACTATGATGTCATAATGCATAAATTACAAGATGGTGTTTATATGCAAATGTCATAACACATGTATTATAAACCAAACATTCTACAGTGGAACAACACGACAAAAAATGTATCATCAGTTCTTTTCTTGAAATCAACATTTATAAAGCCACAAAATATTTCTGAATGTCACTTACTTTTGAACAACGACCAGAAGAGTAGTCAGGTATTCCGATTGCAAGACAAAGTCTTCTTTCCTCACTAGATCAGCAACATTCCGTGTTATCAAACTACCACTGAAATAGTTATTATTATTTTTTTTATTACTCTCCATAATATACTGTAAAAGGCTGTTTTTAATTTTTGCTGAGTTTTATTTCCTGATTATTTTCACTGATACACTGTAGCTAAACCAAAGTTTGATTGAAATCAAAAACTTCATTTGTTTTTTTGTTTTTTTAAATTTCTATTTTATTTGCTTTTTCCATATCAGGCACCGAGTGATTAATTTTTTTTTAATTTGGAGTCTATACCAGTGACATGACTGGGAATTCATTGTACTGGTTCTGACTAAACCAATAATACACTGTATGTATAAGCAAGTGTAATCACAAGAAAATGACAGTTATTTTTCGCTACAAGACATAGCTGGGTAAGCTATTGTTAATGCATTAAATTAAAACCTAGTCAATAAGTTAAAAATAAAATGCGCCGTTTCCTTCACAAATCAAATCAAGTGTATGTCAAATCTGATAAAATCAAACCCAGTGAATATTTCTCCCGCTAGATAAAAGCAAAACATGTTTACTGCCATGTCCATAAGATATGAAACAACAATCCAATTATTTGTTTAAATTCTGAAAGTAACATTCAATTCCAAGGAGCCGTCTGGCAACATGCACGGCTCGATTTTTGCACATATTTTAGAAGTTGTTGTCTGATGAAAAATATTCATTAAAGTCTAAAATGATTCTGTTCTAATAGCTGAAAAAAATTCCTGTGAATACATAATTTTGATTACAATTTTTCTTTTTGAATTGTTTTCGTTTTGATAAGTTTGGACTAAACACATTTTCTATTTGCTTCAGATTTTGATCAAAAGTTTGGCACCCAATTTATAGGAGTGCTTATATCTATTATCTGACACCTTAAGATTATATTGGTAGGTTTGCAACAACTCTCTCCATGAGTTGGCATTGAAACCCAGTCTAGTACTAGTAATTAATGGACAAAATACCTTACTGGTATTCATTTATACTCACGTAGATTTTCTTTCCAATGAGTGTAGATTTCCCTTCAAGCTATTGTAAGCAGCTGATTTTGCTTTCAAATCACTATCAATCTGTGACACTTGCTGTGAAAATATGAATAATAACGAGATTTGAGCATTGAATAAACTGAGATAGTTCATACATGTAGATGAGAGACGGGCCATGTCTGTAAAGAATAACAGTGTAGAAACATAATTTAATGGCTAACGATGTATCAACGTACTGTCAGGGTGTTTTTTAAACAAGGGAACAGCGCCCTCATGCCATGGGTCATGCACCCCATTAGCCTGGAAAGCAGATCCTCTGAAAACTATATAATTCTGATTGACCAGATATCACATGTGGCCACAGTCTTCAACTGTGACATGTCTGATAGTAATTTTGACCCCAAGGAAGCCATAGAATGCTCCATTTTAACTTAGAGTTATCAAAAACTACACACCCTGGTAGGGAGAAGCCTATTTCCCCCACTTGATGGCGCCGCTGAATTGCAGTGCTCCCTCTTGCAGTTTTTTTTAGAAAAACCCCTGGTACTGTAATAACGTACAATAGTTGAGAAAATAGAGAAGGCAGGATCACCATCAATTTCCCACCACAAAATTTGTCAATCCTTTATCAAAATATGAACAAGTCTACAGCCACAGATACAATTGAACACTTACCTTACTGATGATTTCAGCAATACTTCTAAGTGGTTGTTTAATCGGATATTTAGCCACGTCCCATTGAAATCGTGTCAGGTATGTTGTCAAGTCCACTATGTGTCAAAGACATACATCTCTAGATTAGCAGTCATAATGATGTAGGTCAAAACAAACTGCTACAATTGTATTAGTTATGGCATAAATATGTTGTGTTGGTGTTAACTTATTGCAAGTTGAACCGTTTTGATTGCACTTGAAACAATTTTAAGCAAAAGTTAACATAATGTTTTCCCAGTAATGACTATATTTAATAGAATTGTGTAAAAACGAAAAACATCAATGTGTCATAACTGCATACACGAGTTGGATGTGACTTCTGCCAGGTAAACAAACATTTGGGTTGTGGACATTTTGACCATGGTAAATTTGGGAGCTGCATTTTATTTATTGAGGGTGATAAATTTACATTCAACTACTATGGGTTATGATATAGACATACTCAATGTGAAATGCTACGTAAGCCATATAAATATACTGGCTGGCCAAACTGTTTGGGCCAAAACGTCTTTCTGCATAATTTCTGTAGTTTATATTTAGTTAAACTGAAAACCATTTTTCATTAAGTAAATTTTCAGACTGGTCAATACTGATGTAATCTATGTGTTGTATTTGCTTTATAAGCAGTTCATTAAGGGACATAAGTGAGCCAAACGAAACAAAATGGAGTGAAAATACATGTAGGGTGTTTTGTCTGTTTGGAATTTTACCAATGTTTCATATGAGAAGGATATATCCTAATATCTCAAAATTATTGTTGTTGACATACAGTGAAAAAATTATATATAATATCTTAGTATGTACTTGATCATTTTTAGTAGACGATGTTATTTTAGTGGGATTTTGATGTGTTTTTGCATTGTGGTCTACAGAAACCACTGGTAAATTATTTGACAGTTTTACTGTTGACTAATTAATACTATGATTAATTATTGACAGATTTTGACTCAATACATTATCACTGCTATATGTGCTAAAATATGTGCACATGTGAAAAAACATGAGTGCCATTTTACTTCAACTAACATCAATGAAACACAATACTTACTGGATGCTATGACAGGGTTGAAATCAAAATAATAAATATTGCCATTAATCAAAATAAATATATACACAGCAGAATCTTGTTTATTTAAAAAACCTAATCATTGGCATGGTAACTAGCAGTATATGAGACTAGCTGTATAATCAGTTGCAGTTTCTAACAGTGCAATTACATTCTAGTGTTTTCTCCAGAAAGCAAAGTCCAAGCAATGCACATGAGAGGTATTTCGTTTTAAAGTTATTAATTTGTTTGTTTTCGCAAACAACAATCAAGCATAGTGGTCACAATGCTTCAGGCTCTAAGATGAACTCTGACCTCAATAAAATGACCTTTCAACCACATTCCACAATAAAATAAAACAAATGAAACATGCTATATACTAGAATCGCTACTGGTTGTACAAATACACAGAAAGCGTGTCAGCACAGCATAGCAAACCATGAAAATACCTGGCATTTCTTACCTCCATTAGCCAGTAAGTTCTCAGCGAGTTTGTCTCTTTGATCTTCCAGGACATCACCCAGATAATTAGCAACTTTTCTTGCAACACTGTAACAGACAATCAATAAATGTCAATTCAATTCTAAATTTACGATTGTATTATGTATGCAGTAATTATCTTATAAACTTCAAAGCAACACAACACATGTGTTACTGTATTTTTTTTTAAGAGTCAAAACAACTTCGAAATGGTTTAAATTTAAAACAGTAGGAATGTTTAGTAAAATTACATAACTTAATACATAAATTAAAATCTTCTACACATCCCACAAAAATCATATCAACATTTAGTAGTCACAGGTGATTATAAAGTAGATTTACAAAATTTAAACGTAATATTTTATTTTTATTTCAACATAACTGAAGAATTACCGTTACTTGATTCAGATTCACATAAAATGAAAGATCATTCAATATACAAATCTGTATACCAAATTAAGTCTTTTGTTTCAGTTAATTGAATGTACTTCACACATATGCCAATCTTTCATACAAAACAATATGGTTTCTAATATTAGATACGGTAGTCATTAACTATTAGTAGAATGCTGGTATGGGGGACATGCTGCTATCATTATACTATAGAATGCAGACAAGGTGCAATATTGTAAAATAACTGGGTCAGTTTATGTAGTAGTAAGTACAAAGTACATCTATGTAAATTAAGTTATTCTACTATATAGTGATCTGTAAAGTTAGAATAAGATTGTTTATTATTGGGAATCATAATAAGTACAGCAATAGCAATAGCAATATAGTAATAGAAATTAGCATTTAAATAATCCATATGAAACATAAATTTACGCCATCATCAGTATACTGTATGGTATATCAGTTAAATATCATAATCATATTTAGTATTCATATGTTTGCAAATAACCATTACAACTCATCTGATGCTCAACTATTATTTTTGAAAGACTAAGTATGTGACTAACAGTATTTGTTCTATTAGAGGTACATCTCTAAAAAAGGTGCTTGTAAACCCAAAATTGTATTTATTTTAAATGTGGCCTCTGTCATATATGTAAGCGTTAGCATTACTAATACAGCAAATATGGTAATTGATATAGTGAATCATGTGTGTAGTAGAAAATATATGGGTATTAAAGATGTTATCTTTCAGAATTTGTGGAGTATTAAAGCAATCAGATATCTTAATATCAGTTAAATTCTTAACGTAAACATATTAACACATAAAACCATAAAAACTACCAAAAACATGTAACTCACGCTTCAACAAAAGCATCCAGCTTTCCCAGATCATCTGACAGTCCAACCAGCGTGTCCAGCGTACCCACTTTTAAATCCGGTATATTGAACTTGTGATTGATTGACAGTGACTGCTGTTTAGCTGTGGCATTGTTCATTCGCTCCCAGGTTTGCTGACAAGTCTTCTCACCTGGGGCTGATATCAACCAGAATTCGGCCATATTTGATGTCTATATAGTTACAGCTTCACCTGAGTTGTAAAATAAAGTGACATATTTAATATATTGACACAAATAAGTTTAAAATAGGGCTGCATAATTTCATTTAAGAATCTGAGGCTGATTCTAACACTGTAGACACTGGGAGTCAACAAACCCATGTTTACAAATAATATTTATAAATCCAACTTGTTATATGAAATGAGATAATTGGAATGGCTAGATAGGCAGCTCTCTCTGATCTGTGGAATATTTGCACATCAATCAGACAGCCAATTTGTGATTGGTCGACATTTTTCTGAAAAACCTGCTTCTCAACTAACATGTCTTTATTTAGTTTTAAGCCATATTCAATATGGCTGCCCCCATGTAGGAAATATCGGTAAATTAATAGTATTTATATTATTATCACTTGTACGCCAGCTGACTGTGGCTAAACACTCCTACATTGTATGTTGTGGTGTACTAGTATATTACAATAAGTGAAAGTTTTTTCTGTAGGTTTGACATGTGGCTTTTTCAGCACAAGCTAAATTTCATTTTTAATTTCATGAGAGGTATCAAATCCCCAATTTCAGTGATATATTCACTAATTTCATTTTTTTTTTTAATAATCAGAATTTATTATAACCCAAATATGTTCAGATATACAGTTTTAATATGGGTCACCTTATCTATTATGTGACATTTTACGACAGTCGGTGACTAACAGTTTATTGCCGGTAAGAGGGTCATAGGGGTAGTCGATATATGTGTAGACAGCGTCCACGATAAGCGATGAACGGCCCGGTCAATGATAAATCGTCTAGATTTACAGGATCGCTGTCCTGCATTGTTTGCGATATTAAATCAAATCATTGTATTTGTATCAGTATTCCGGCAAATCAACTATGACGAGCATTTAACAGCGATATACTAATTATAAAATAATCAAAAATAACAACAAACCTACCGTCACTTTTTTTGGATGCAGTCCGTGTACTCCGTATTGGTTGACGTCGGATGACAAGTCCGAGGACGTTATTAGTAATTAATAAATAGTAAACAGCCAAAATCGACAATGTTTTCGATGTCTGGTTTTTCAATGAAATCTAACAATGTCAATCGGCGACCTTAAACCAACACAGTCATTTAAATTTACATATAAAATCACAATTTTCGTTCACGATAAGACCCTTGTATCACGAACATTCACATGACCAGGAAGAACAAATTGAATGACGGGATTCACCTATGACCTCGAACAAAACCTTAACGTAGATGGCGCACTATCACGCGCTACATCTCTGTGGATTCAGGGCTCATACCACTAATTGAATTTCCATAGACGACAATGTTAACATATGACGAGATTGCTACATGAAAATGACAAAGAAAGTTGAAAATATGGCTCAAAAATGGGAAATCAACATGCCAGTAATCAACCATATGGAAAAAACTAACATGTTGGCCAGCTCAAACTCTTGCAAATCTCAGGTAAACAAGACACATCTACTGTATTTGGATTGCATCAAGAGAAATCACTGGAAAAACACCAAGATTAGAACATCCAAATACACACAGAATAAACCCACAGGTACACAGCCGCTAAGTAGTAAACAAAAGACCACATGTTGGTCTCACCACTGACCCAGGTGATTACGCCCTCAAACAGGGAGCACCTGAGAGAAAAAAAATATTTAAAAAATTTCATTGGTTCTTGCTAGGCATTTAAATTGATTGGTTGATTAGTGGCATGAGACCTTAAATTATTGCACTCTCCGCCCCGAGGATTCTCATGCGTCAGCACTCGTGTACACATGTCATATGACTCGTGACTCGGAAATTACATAAATTGTAATAGTAGAGCTAGTAATTGAAGCAAATCTACGTGACTTGCATTGAGTACTTAAAGACTTAATGAAGATGCAAAATCGAAAAAACACTGACAGTATGATAGGAAGTCACACCCTGGACGTCACTTCTAGGGATGTGTAGGGAATGTTTATTTAGGTCTGTCCAACCGTCTAAAGACAACTAAACTAATAATGGTTATCGTAATTAAGCATATTTAGTAATGATGTTGCGCACTGTACGCTGACACGCCCGGGGGGGGGGGGTCACTGTATATTAAAACCTTACATCATGTGCGTTCTTGCTAAAAAATAATAGGCCCCTAGGGCTGGCAGCACATTGGCAAACCATACCCCCTATTGCGGACGCAATGTACAGTTAGTACCCCCTAGAGCAGACATATTGAAGAAAAAACACCCCCTATTTCAGACACATATTGAAAACACCCTACCCCATATTGCGAGCATTCTATGCCGTTTTTTGCAATCAAGTGGAGTGTGATCAATTCAAACAAGTTACTATGTATTCAACTCATGTTGGTGTCATTCATTGTTAAATGAAGAAAGATCAGAACTATTGACATGATTGTGAATATGATCATTTATTTGATAGTTTAATAAACAATGCACACGACTTTGCCAGGATTCTTATTCCATCAGATATCATTGCGCAGTTTTATGTTCAGCTCCGAGTGACTTTGCCATGAATACAGGGCAGAGAACCCTGAAAAAAGCAGGAGCTGAATGCGAATGAGACCGAGCCGCGAAAGAAGTTTTCAGAAATGTGGATGACTCCGGGGAATGACTTTCTGCATGCGGCTTATTGTAATCGACGAAACGAAACAAAACGGGATAACACACATAATAAAAATTAAAATGTAATCAGTGAAAATGGGTTTTATACGCACAATATTTACAAAATATTTGCCGAAAATAATAATATTTAATACGTATATGGCTCGTTTCGCTAATTGCAGATAATCCAAAATCTGTAATCAGCCAATACACGTACAATATCAACAGCCGTCGGTTGAAACTTGACCAGTATATTCACCTTTCAGTAGTGTATATATAACAACATAAAACATATTCAAAAATCTGTAATCAGCAAAACAAGGGTCTGACACGTACAATATTCACAATTGTCTGTCAAAACCTTATCAGTATATTCATCTTTCAGTCGTGTATATAACACCATAAAACATTTGTCGAAAATAATGTGATTTTAATTAGTGAATGGTTCATTTCGCTAATTACAGATAATTATTTTATGAAGTTTTATACACGACTGAAAGTTAAAAATACAGGTCAAGTTTCGTCCGATATTTGTGATTATTGTATCTGTAATTTAATAAGACCCTGTTTCGCCTCGTGATTGCAGATTTTCGATTATCTGTAATTAGCGAAACGAACCGTTTACTAATTAAAATCCCGTTGTTTTGGGCAAATGTTTCAGGGTGGTAAATATATTGATAGAATTGTGAAAAGTTTTCTTATTGATGTCATGGATTCTAGAAAAAAATATGTAGATTTATTTCCTGTATTTAACTTTAAGCTCAAAAAATTCTTTTTAGTTTGTATTTTCTTTAAGTTTTAAAAAGTTTTATTTTTGTTTACTTCCTTTAAGTTTTAAAATGTCTGTTTCTTTTTTCATTTATTTAGTATGTGCTTTTTCCAATAATTATATTGCAGCTCCTAATTACTTATTAGTGAGCCCCTGGTGTAAAAGGGTAGCAACAACTAAATAATTAAATAACTAAATAACTAAATAACTAACTAACTAACTAACTAACTAACTAACTAACTAACTAACTAACTAACTAACTAACTAACTAACTAACTAACTAACTAACTAACTAACTAACTAACTAACTAACTAACTAACTAACTAACTAACTAACTAACTAAATAAATAAATAAATAAATAAATAAATAAATAAATAAATAAATAAATAAATAAATATACTGGTCAAGTTTCGTCCGACAGTTGTGAATATGCCAGACCCTTGTTTTGCTGATTACAGATTTTCGATTATCTGTAATTAGCGAAACGAAACGAACCATTTACTGATTATATTGTTATTATCGGCAAATGTTTTATTTCGTTATATACTCTACTGAAAGGTGAATATACTGGTCAAGTTCCGTCCGACAGTTGTGAATATTGTATGTGTCAGACCCTTGTTTCGCTGATTACAGATTTTTGACTATCTGTAATTAGCGAAACGAGCCATATACGTATTAAATATTATTTTCGGCAAATATTTTGTAAATATTGAGCATATAAAACCCATATTTACTGAATACAGTTCAATTTTTATTAGGTGTGTTATCCTGTTTCGTTTCGTTTCGTTTCTTCAATTACAATAAGCCTTCTCCGTATGCTCGTGTTGAAAGTGGCGGGTGAGTCCCGGGGGGGGGGAATTCAGGCGGACGTTTGCGGCCTATTCGGGGTTATGGGTCCGCCAATTCGGGGCCTAGGGCGGTGTATGAGGGTGGTTGTTACAAGAGAGGGCCTACAGCGGGCGCAGCAACCCTGTGAGTTTATTTCTGGGGGCATATTGCAGACATTAGCATTTTAACGGGGGCCTATTTGCCTCCCGCGCGGGCCCGCTCTAGAAGGTGAAAAACACCCCGCTTTCCCGCTAAATTTGGAAAGCACATGGGGTAGTAACAGCATATAGAGTGAACCCCCCCCCGGGGCTGACACGTGGACGTATTATTGTCTAAATACCACATTTACAGAAGGCACAAACAAGATTTGTATGTGTAACTTGCAATCTAGATTATTCTCACGTAGAAAACGGAATCCACGTAAGTCGCATTATTTCACTTCCAGCTTATTAAAACATACTAAACTGCTTGAAATTACTAGCATAACATTTTGTACTAGTTATATCGCGAAAGTTCCCTGAATACATCTTCTGCCCAAGTATGTACAGCGCCATCACAGTTCACATTGATAATGTGCTAGAGAACACGACTGTTCACCACCGGTTATCGCGAAACACAGTCTTTTTCATACTTTTTCAATTTTAGAAGACGAGCAGCATCCAACCGTAAAATACTCCCAGATATATTTGTTCTTCATGATAAACAATTTAGCTGCATCATACATGTCCGTTTTTTCCAAAAAAATAGATGTTAGTTGCCTGGTTATTTTGGTGATTATATCCCACTCCTAGTTTATATAAATTTAACCAAACTTCAGTTTCAGCTACATTCGCTATTCTGATCGCTTACCAGTGTTGCAAAACATACGTTTGAAAAAAGGAAAAAAAACAAAAAAAAAACGATTAACTGACAATTTGGGGTCCAAAATATTATGCCAATAAAAAAGTTCAATTGAATTAGCGAAAGGAAATGTTCACTCTTACAAATCATAAATACTACATCTCCTCTATATGACAAACTTCTCCAATTTGAAGACATTTACTTTTCTATACGATGATGAAATTATTTAATTATTTTTTGAATCTGTCCACTGTATTTGTATCGGTATTCAACTTTCACCAGACGGGATTGCTGTAAAGCCCCAGCATAATTCAACGTTTAGATGGTAGGCCGACTAACAATACAAGCTCATTATATATTCTGATGCGCAAATTAGAATTATGACGATTTAAAAAAAAGGCAAAATTTCTTTTATATCCGTTGTTATAATCTAGCGTTTGGCAATTACGAGTTAGTGTCTGGTTGTAGCGAGTTATAGTGTCTCGCTATAACGAGTTAGTATATCATAAATGAGGGTTAGTGTCTCGTTGTAACGAGTTAGTGTCTGGTCGAGTTACGTATTAGTCGAGGCTTGGAGAATGGTTTAAGCATAACATTGTGTTCGGAACATGGGTGACTGCAAATAAACATCAAACAAACATTCCCCTACTGCATGTATGAGCAAATGCGTTTGCACGAAAAAGAACCACGCACATGCGCGCTACAAAAATAATATCAACATAATATTTATTTACAAAAACACCGAACTTGTGTCATGAATGAACTTTACTATCCATCACATCGTTTGTAATGTTGAATGCTAGTCTAATCGTCTTAGAGAGAATTAAAACACTTTCACTGATATTTTATTACCCTTGAGGTTATGTGCGCGACACGCGACCATGATTAATCAAAACTTAACGCTTTCTTACATATACATTAATTAAAGCGCGGTGGTCGTCGCGCAGCGCGTGTTCGAATTTCATGTAAATAAACAATGTATTTTACACGCGTTGTATACGTCGCTATGAGTCTCATATCGAACAGGACGCGGCGCGACGACTGCCGCCCTTTAACACTGAGTACTGGAATTTGCAATTTCTTGCAATTGGTGTGACGTAATTAAATGTTTGTAGAGAAAAAACAAATAAACATAAATGGATCATCGGTAATCTTCGCTCAATTAAAATTAAGTCCAAATAAAATAATTGTTGACGAAAATTGTGATAATCATTACTAACCGAGAGCCAGATTCGTGAGCGATATCGTTTCAACTTATTGTTTGATTTCTTTTCACTTCTGTATATCTTGGAAGTAAATGTCGTGGCATATTAAACCGTAGATCGCAATGATAATGCGGGAATTCTACTAACATTTGGGCAAAATTATGACATAAAACAAAGATCAGAAAAGTAATTCCCACCAATCCACTAAAACTGTAGTCGCAGCATAATGAACTTAACCTTGTCATTAAATAAAGTAACAAACAGTTTACAATACGTGTCCCATTACGAACGAAATTCCTTATAAGTATATAAACGAAGCGAATTTATAGAATTTGAAAGTGTAATTTGACTTTTAGGCATTATAATCGGACTGAGTGTTCGTGTATTCGCCGATCAGTGTTGTTCCAGAGTCGAGAAATTTCGTCAGCATTCCAAGATGTCCATAGCAGCGACTATCACCAGGTGTTTAGACATTCAAAATCATTACTTCATTCAAGTTAATTCAATCTAATCGTAACTTTAACAATAACAGGAAAACATTGGGGTGCGTTTAGGAAATGACCCGGTAATGGGATAGAATTACATATCTGCATACGACAAATGAATACGAATCCAAACAAATTGACGAAAGGTAGCAATCCTAATGTTAACTGATTAAGATCCAAAGAAGAAGAAAACATACATGGAAACCAACATAACTAATCGTATTGTATCACAATATCGGGAACATGTTAGTCTCCCGTGAGGGACAGCAAATGTCCTAATAAAATGAATAATCTTCCGTCTGACGTCATCAGTAACGGAGGTTCATCTATCAATTAACTGAATTGATACTAGCCCTGAGTACATCAAGTACACTTGATGTCGCAGTGGTCAGCGTGGGAAACGATTAAATAAATTATTTCTATACATTGAGACTCTAAGGAGTATCTCGGGAGGATGATGGTGGTCCATCAAGCCATATGTAATAGTTACGCTCTTGCCCATTATACGCTGTGGTTTGATAATATACGGGCAAACCCAAACACTAAGAATACAAGACAACCCCGAAGCGTGCTTTGTATCATTCAATTTACTAGCATTACCCTGCATGCATTGCATCATTCCATTCACTAGTATTACCATGTATGCATTGCATCATTCCATTTACTAGCATTACAATGTATGCATTGCATCATTCTATTTACTAGCATTACCATGTATGCATTGCATCATTCCATTTACTAGCATTACAATGTATGCATTGCATCATTCCATTTACTAGCATTACCATGTATGCATTGCATCATTCCATTTACTAGCATTACAATGTATGCATTGCATCATTCCATTTACTAGCATTACCATGTATGCATTGCATCATTCTATTTACTAGCATTACAATGTATGCATTGCATCATTCTATTTACTAGCATTACCATGTATGCATTGCATCATTCTATTTACTAGCATTACCATGTATGCATTGCATCTTTCCATTTACTAGCATTACAATGTATGCATTGCATCATTCCATTTACTAGCATTACAATGTATGCATTGCATCATTCCATTTACTAGCATTACCATGTATGCATTGCATCATTCTATTTACTAGCATTACAATGTATGCATTGCATCATTCTATTTACTAGCATTACCATGTATGCGTTGCATCATTCCATTTACTAGCATTACAATGTATGCATTGCATCATTCTATTTACTAGCATTACCATGTATGCATTGCATCTTTCCATTTACTAGCATTACAATGTATGCATTGCATCATTCTATTTACTAGCATTACCATGTATGCATTGCATCATTCCATTTACTAGCATTACCATGTGTGCATTGCATCATTCCATTTAGTAGCATTACCATGTATGCATTGCATCATTCCATTTACTAGCATTACCATGTATGCATTGCATCATTCCATTCACTAGCATTACCATGTATGCATTGCATCATTCCATTTACTAGCATTACCTTGTATGCATTGCATCATTCCATTTACTAGCAATACCATGTATGCATTCATCATTCCATTTACAAGCATTACCTTGTATGCATTGCATCATTCCATTTACTAGCATTACCTTGTATGCATTGCATCATTCTATTTACTAGTATTACCATGTGTGCATTGCATCATTCTATTTACAAGCATTACCATGTATACATTGCATCATTTCATTTACTAGCATTGCCTTGTATGCATTGCATCATTCTGTTTACTAGTATTCCCATGTGTGCATTGCATCATTCTATTTACTAGCATTACCATGTGTGCATTACATCATTCCATTTACTAGCATTACCATGTATGTATTACGTCATTCCATTTACAAGCATTACCATGTATGCATTGCATCATTCCATTTACTAGCATTACCATGTGTGCATTGCATCATTCTATTTACTAGCATTACCTTGTATGCATTGCATCATTCTATTTACTAGTATTACCATGTGTGCATTGCATCATTCCATTTACTAGCATTACCATGTATGCATTGCATCATTCCATTTACAAGCATTACCATGTATGCATTGCATCATTCCATTTACTAGCATTACCATGTGTGCATTACATCATTCTATTTACTAGCATTACCTTGTATGCATTGCATCATTCTATTTACTAGTATTACCATGTGTGCATTGCATCATTCTATTTACTAGCATTACCATGTGTGCATTACATCATTCTATTTACTAGCATTACCTTGTATGCATTGCATCATTCTATTTACTAGTATTACCATGTGTGCATTGCATCATTCTATTTACTAGCATTACCATGTGTGCATTACATCATTATATTTACTAGCATTACCTTGTATGCATTGCATCATTCTATTCACTAGTATTACCATGTGTACATTGCATCATTCCATTTACTAGCATTACCATGTATGCATTGCATCATTCCATTTACAAGCATTACCATATATGCATTGCATCATTCCATTTACTAGCATTACCATGTATGCATTGCATCATTCCATTTACAAGCATTACCATGTATGCATTGCATCATTTCATTTACTAGCATTACCATGTATGCATTGCATCATTCCATTTACAAGCATTACCATGTATGCATTGCATCATTCCACTTACTAGCATTACCTTGTATGCATTACGTCATTCCATTTACAAGCATTACCATGTATGCATTGCATCATTCCATTTACTAGCATTACCATGTATACATTGCATCATTCCATTTACAAGCATTACCTTGTATGCATTGCATCATTCCATTTACTAGCAATACCATGTATACATTGCATCATTCCATTTACTAGCATTGCCTTGTATGCATTGCATCATTCTGTTTACTAGTATTCCCATGTGTGCATTGCATCATTCTATTTACTAGCATTACCATGTGTGCATTACATCATTCCATTTACTAGCATTACCATGTATGCATTACGTCATTCCATTTACAAGCATTACCATGTATGCATTGCATCATTCCATTTACTAGCATTACCATGTGTGCATTACATCATTCCATTTACTAGCATTACCATGTATGCATTACGTCATTCCATTTACAAGCATTACCATGTATGCATTGCATCATTCCATTGAATAGCATTACCATGTATGCATTCATCATTCCATTTACAAGCATTACCTTGTATGCATTGCATCATTCCATTTACTAGCATTACCTTGTATGCATTGCATCATTCTATTTACTAGTATTACCATGTGTGCATTGCATCATTCTATTTACAAGCATTACCATGTATACATTGCATCATTCCATTTACTAGCATTGCCTTGTATGCATTGCATCATTCTGTTTACTAGTATTCCCATGTGTGCATTGCATCATTCTATTTACTAGCATTACCATGTGTGCATTACATCATTCCATTTACTAGCATTACCATGTATGCATTACGTCATTCCATTTACAAGCATTACCATGTATGCATTGCATCATTCCATTTACTAGCATTACCATGTATGCATTGCATCATTCCATTCACTAGCATTACCATGTATGCATTGCATCATTCCATTTACTAGCATTACCTTGTATGCATTGCATCATTCCATTTACTAGCAATACCATGTATGCATTGCATCATTCCATTTACTAGCATTACCTTATATACATTGCATCATTCCATTTACAAGCATTACCTTGTATGCATTGCATCATTCCATTTACTAGCAATACCATGTATACATTGCATCATTCCATTTACTAGCATTGCCTTGTATGCATTGCATCATTCTGTTTACTAGTATTCCCATGTGTGCATTGCATCATTCTATTTACTAGCATTACCATGTGTGCATTACATCATTCCATTTACTAGCATTACCATGTATGCATTACGTCATTCCATTTACAAGCATTACCATGTATGCATTGCATCATTCCATTTACTAGCATTACCATGTGTGCATTGCATCATTCCATTTACTAGCATTACCTTGTATGCATTACGTCATTCCATTTACAAGCATTACCATGTATGCATTGCATCATTCCATTTACTAGCATTACCATGTATGCATTGCATCATTCCATTTACTAGCATTACCATGTATGCATTGCATCATTCTATTTACTAGCATTACCATGTATACATTGCATCATTCCATATACTAGCATTACCATGTATGCATTGCATCATTCTATTTACTAGCATTACCATGTATGCATTGCATCATTCCATTTACCAGCATTACCTTGTATGCATTGCATCATTCCATTTACTAGCATTACCATGTATACATTGCATCATTCCATTTACAAGCATTACCTTGTATGCATTGCATCATTCCATTTACTAGCAATACCATGTATACATGGCATCATTCCATTTACTAGCATTGCCTTGTATGCATTGCATCATTCTGTTTACTAGTATTCCCATGTGTGCATTGCATCATTCTATTTACTAGCATTACCATGTGTGCATTACATCATTCCATTTACTAGCATTACCATGTATGCATTACGTCATTCCATTTACAAGCATTACCATGTATGCATTGCATCATTCCATTTACTAGCATTACCATGTATGCATTCATCATTCCATTTACAAGCATTACCTTGTATGCATTGCATCATTCCATTTACTAGCATTACCATGTGTGCATTACATCATTCCATTTACTAGCATTACCATGTATGCATTACGTCATTCCATTTACAAGCATTACCATGTATGCATTGCATCATTCCATTTACTAGCATTACCATGTATGCATTCATCATTCCATTTACAAGCATTACCTTGTATGCATTGCATCATTCCATTTACTAGCATTACCTTGTATGCATTGCATCATTCTATTTACTAGTATTACCATGTGTGCATTGCATCATTCTATTTACAAGCATTACCATGTATACATTGCATCATTCCATTTACTAGCATTGCCTTGTATGCATTGCATCATTCTGTTTACTAGTATTCCCATGTGTGCATTGCATCATTCTATTTACTAGCATTACCATGTGTGCATTACATCATTCCATTTACTAGCATTACCATGTATGCATTACGTCATTGCATTTACAAGCATTACCATGTATGCATTGCATCATTCCATTTACAAGCATTACCATGTATGCATTGCATCATTCCATTTACTAGCATTACCTTGTATGCATTACGTCATTCCATTTACAAGCATTACCATGTATGCATTGCATCATTCCATTTACTAGCATTACCATGTATACATTGCATCATTCCATTTACAAGCATTACCTTGTATGCATTGTATCATTCCATTTACTAGCAATACCATGTATACATTGCATCATTCCATTTACTTGCATTGCCTTGTATGCATTGCATCATTCTGTTTACTAGTATTCCCATGTGTGCATTGCATCATTCTATTTACTAGCATTACCATGTGTGCATTACATCATTCCATTTACTAGCATTACCATGTATGCATTACGTCATTCCATTTACAAGCATTAACATGTATGCATTGCATCATTCCATTTACTAGCATTACCATGTATGCATTCATCATTCCATTTACAAGCATTACCTTGTATGCATTGCATCATTCCATTTACTAGCATTACCTTGTATGCATTGCATCATTCTATTTACTAGTATTACCATGTGTGCATTGCATCATTCTATTTACAAGCATTACCATGTATACATTGCATCATTCCATTTACTAGCATTGCCTTGTATGCATTGCATCATTCTGTTTACTAGTATTCCCATGTGTGCATTGCATCATTCTATTTACTAGCATTACCATGTGTGCATTACATCATTCCATTTACTAGCATTACCATGTATGCATTACGTCATTCCATTTACAAGCATTACCATGTATGCATTGCATCATTCCATTTACTAGCATTACCATGTATGCATTGCATCATTCCATTCACTAGCATTACCATGTATGCATTGCATCATTCCATTTACTAGCATTACCTTGTATGCATTGCATCATTCCATTTACTAGCAATACCATGTATGCATTGCATCATTCCATTTACTAGCATTACCTTATATACATTGCATCATTCCATTTACAAGCATTACCTTGTATGCATTGCATCATTCCATTTACTAGCAATACCATGTATACATTGCATCATTCCATTTACTAGCATTGCCTTGTATGCATTGCATCATTCTGTTTACTAGTATTCCCATGTGTGCATTGCATCATTCTATTTACTAGCATTACCATGTGTGCATTACATCATTCCATTTACTAGCATTACCATGTATGCATTACGTCATTCCATTTACAAGCATTACCATGTATGCATTGCATCATTCCATTTACTAGCATTACCATGTATACATTGCATCATTCCATTTACAAGCATTACCTTGTATGCATTGCATCATTCCATTTACTAGAAATACCATGTATACATTGCATCATTCCATTTACTAGCATTGCCTTGTATGCATTGCATCATTCTGTTTACTAGTATTCCCATGTGTGCATTGCATCATTCTATTTACTAGCATTACCATGTGTGCATTACATCATTCCATTTACTAGCATTACCATGTATGCATTACGTCATTCCATTTACAAGCATTACCATGTATGCATTGCATCATTCCATTTACTAGCATTACCATGTGTGCATTACATCATTCCATTTACTAGCATTACCATGTATGCATTACGTCATTCCATTTACAAGCATTACCATGTATGCATTGCATCATTCCATTTACTAGCATTACCATGTATGCATTCATCATTCCATTTACAAGCATTACCTTGTATGCATTGCATCATTCAATTTACTAGCATTACCTTGTATGCATTGCATCATTCTATTTACTAGTATTACCATGTGTGCATTGCATCATTCTATTTACAAGCATTACCATGTATACATTGCATCATCCCATTTACTAGCATTGCCTTGTATGCATTGCATCATTCTGTTTACTAGTATTCCCATGTGTGCATTGCATCATTCTATTTACTAGCATTACCATGTGTGCATTACATCATTCCATTTACTAGCATTACCATGTATGCATTACGTCATTGCATTTACAAGCATTACCATGTATGCATTGCATCATTCCATTTACTAGCATTACCATGTGTGCATTGCATCATTCTATTTACTAGCATTACCTTGTATGCATTGCATCATTCTATTTACTAGTATTACCATGTGTGCATTGCATCATTCCATTTACTAGCATTACCATGTATGCATTGCATCATTCCATTTACAAGCATTACCATGTATGCATTGCATCATTCCATTTACTAGCATTACCATATGTGCATTACATCATTCTATTTACTAGCATTACCTTGTATGCATTGCATCATTCTATTTACTAGTATTACCATGTGTGCATTGCATCATTCTATTTACTAGCATTACCATGTGTGCATTACATCATTCTATTTACTAGCATTACCTTGTATGCATTGCATCATTCTATTTACTACTATTACCATGTGTGCATTGCATCATTCTATTTACTAGCATTACCATGTGTGCATTACATCATTCTATTTACTAGCATTACCTTGTATGCATTGCATCATTCTATTTACTAGTATTACCATGTGTGCATTGCATCATTCCATTTACTAGCATTACCATGTATGCATTGCATCATTCCATTTACAAGCATTAACATGTATGCATTGCATCATTCCATTTACTAGCATTACCATGTATGCATTGCATCATTCCATTTACAAGCATTACCATGTATGCATTGCATCATTCCATTTACTAGCATTACCATGTATGCATTGCATCATTCCATTTACAAGCATTACCATGTATGCATTGCATCATTCCATTTACTAGCATTACCTTGTATGCATTGCATCATTCCATTTACAAGCATTACCTTGTATGCATTGCATCATTCCATTTACTAGCATTACCTTGTATGCATTGCATCATTCTATTTACTAGCATTACCATGTATGCATTGCATCATTCCATTTACTAGCATTACCTTGTATGCATTGCATCATTCCATTTACTAGCCTTACCATGTGTGCATTGCATCATTCTATTTACAAGCATTACCTTGTATGCATTACGTCATTCCATTTACTAGCATTACAATGTATACATTGCATCATTCTATTTACTAGCATTACCATGTGTGCATTGCATCATTCCATTTACAAGCACTACCTTGTATACATTGCATCATTCTATTTACTAGCATTACCATGTGTGCATTGCATCATTCCATTTACAAGCACTACCTTGTATGCATTGCATCATTCCATTTACTAGCAATACCATGTATACATTGCATCATTCCATTTACTAGCATTACAATGTATGCATTGCATCATTCCATATACTAGCATTACCATGTATGCATTGCATCATTCCATTTACTAGCATTACCTTGTATGCATTGCATCATTCTATTTAATAGCATTACCATGTATACATTGCATCATTCCATTTACTAGCATTACCATGTATGCATTGCACCATTCCATTTACTAGCATTACCTTGTATGCATTGCATCATTCCATTTACTAGCATTACCATGTATACATTGCATCATTCCATTTACTAGCATTACCTTGTATGCATTGCGTCATTCTATTTACTAGTATTACCATGTGTGCATTGCATCTTTGCATTTACTAGCATTACCATGTATGCATTGCATCATTCCACTAACTAGCATTACCATGTGTGCATTGCATCATTCCATTTAGTAGCATTACCATGTGTGCATTGCATCATTCCATTTAGTAGCATTACCATGTATGCATTGCATCATTCCATTTACTAGCATTTCCATGTGAGCATTACATCATTCCATTTACTAGCATTACCTTGTATGCATTGCATCATTCTATTTACTAGTATTACCATGTGTGCATTGCATCATTCTATTTACTAGCATTACCATGTATGCATTGCTTCATTCCATTTACTAGCATTACCTTGTATACATTACGTCATTCCATTTACTAGCATTACCACGCATGCATTGCATCATTCCATTTACTAGCATTACCATGTATGCATTGCATCATTCTATTTACTAGCATTACCATGTATGCATTGCATCATTTCATTTACTAGCATTACAATGTATGCATTGCATTATTCCATTTACTAGCATTACCATGTATGCATTGCATCATTCTATTCACTAGCATTACCATTTATGCATTGCATCTTTCCATTTACTAGCATTACCATGTATGAATTGCATCATTCCATTTACTAGCACTACCATGTATGCATTGCATCTTTCCATTTACTAGCATTACCATGTATGCATTGCATCATTCCATTTACTAGCATTACCATGTATGCATTGCATTATTCCATTTACTAGCATTACAATGTATGCATTGCATTATTCCATTTACTAGCATTACCATGTATGCATTGCATCATTCTATTCACTAGCATTACCATGTATGCATTGCATCTTTCCATTTACTAGCATTACCATGTATGCATTGCATCATTCCAATTACTAGCATTACAATGTATGCATTGCATTATTCCATTTACTAGCATTACCATGTATGCATTGCATCATTCCATTTACTAGCATTACCATGTATACATTGCATCATTCCATATACTAGCATTACCATGTATGTTCCAATAAATAAAGCTGATGGCTCAAATTCCCGATTCCAAATTCCAGCATTACAATGTATACATTGCATCATTCCGTTTACTAGCACTGCAATGTATGCATTGCATCATTCCATTTACTAGCATTACAATGTATGCATTGCATCATTCCATTTACTACCATTACCATGTATGCATTGCATCATTCCATTAACTAGCATTACCAGGTATGCATTGCATCATTCCATTTACTAGCATTACCATGTATGCATTGCATCATTCTATTTACTAGCATTACCATGTATGCATTGCATCATTCCATTTACTAGCATTACAATGTATGCATTGCATCATTCCATATACTAGCATTACCATGTATGCATTGCATCATTCCATTTACTAGCATTACCATGTATGCATTGCATCATTCCATTTACTAGCATTACCATGTATGCATTGCATCATTCTATTTACTAGCATTACCTTGTATGCATTGCATCATTCTATTTAATAGCATTACCATGTATACATTGCATCATTCCATTTACTAGCATTACCATGTATGCATTGCACCATTCCATTTACTAGCATTACCTTGTATGCATTGCATCATTCCATTTACTAGCATTACCATGTATACATTGCATCATTCCATTTACTAGCATTTCCTTGTATGCATTGCGTCATTCTATTTACTAGTATTACCATGTGTGCATTGCATCTTTGCATTTACTAGCATTACCATGTATGCATTGCATCATTCCACTAACTAGCATTACCATGTGTGCATTGCATCATTACATTTAGTAGCATTACCATGTGTGCATTGCATCATTCCATTTAGTAGCATTACCATGTATGCATTGCATCATTCCATTTACTAGCATTTCCATGTGAGCATTACATCATTCCATTTACTAGCATTACCTTGTATGCATTGCATCATTCTATTTACTAGTATTACCATGTGTGCATTGCATCATTCTATTTACTAGCATTACCATGTATACATTGCATCATTCCATTTACTAGCATTGCCTTGTATGCATTGCATCATTCTGTTTACTAGTATTCCCATGTGTGCATTGCATCATTCTATTTACTAGCATTACCATGTGTGCATTACATCATTCCATTTACTAGCATTACCATGTATGCATTACGTCATTCCATTTACAAGCATTACCATGTATGCATTGCATCATTCCATTTACTAGCATTACCATGTGTGCATTGCATCATTCCATTTACTAGCATTACCTTGTATGCATTACGTCATTCCATTTACAAGCATTACCATGTATGCATTGCATCATTCCATTTACTAGCATTACCATGTATAAATTGCATCATTCCATTTACAAGCATTACCTTGTATGCATTGCATCATTCCATTTACTAGCAATACCATGTATACATTGCATCATTCCATTTACTAGCATTGCCTTGTATGCATTGCATCATTCTGTTTACTAGTATTCCCATGTGTGCATTGCATCATTTCATTTACTAGCATTACAATGTATGCATTGCATTATTCCATTTACTAGCATTACCATGTATGCATTGCATCATTCTATTCACTAGCATTACCATTTATGCATTGCATCTTTCCATTTACTAGCATTACCATGTATGAATTGCATCATTCCATTTACTAGCACTACCATGTATGCATTGCATCTTTCCATTTACTAGCATTACCATGTATGCATTGCATCATTCCATTTACTAGCATTACCATGTATGCATTGCATTATTCCATTTACTAGCATTACAATGTATGCATTGCATTATTCCATTTACTAGCATTACCATGTATGCATTGCATCTTTCCATTTACTAGCATTACCATGTATGCATTGCATCATTCCAATTACTAGCATTACAATGTATGCATTGCATTATTCCATTTACTAGCATTACCATGTATGCATTGCATCATTCCATTTACTAGCATTACCATGTATACATTGCATCATTCCATATACTAGCATTACCATGTATGTTCCAATAAATAAAGCTGATGGCTCAAATTCCCGATTCCAAATTCCAGCATTACAATGTATACATTGCATCATTCCGTTTACTAGCACTGCAATGTATGCATTGCATCATTCCATTTACTAGCATTACAATGTATGCATTGCATCATTCCATTTACTACCATTACCATGTATGCATTGCATCATTCCATTAACTAGCATTACCAGGTATGCATTGCATCATTCCATTTACTAGCATTACCATGTATGCATTGCATCATTCTATTTACTAGCATTACCATGTATGCATTGCATCATTCCATTTACTAGCATTACAATGTATGCATTGCATCATTCCATATACTAGCATTACCATGTATGCATTGCATCATTCCATTTACTAGCATTACCATGTATGCATTGCATCATTCCATTTACTAGCATTACCATGTATGCATTGCATCATTCTATTTACTAGCATTACCTTGTATGCATTGCATCATTCTATTTAATAGCATTACCATGTATACATTGCATCATTCCATTTACTAGCATTACCATGTATGCATTGCACCATTCCATTTACTAGCATTACCTTGTATGCATTGCATCATTCCATTTACTAGCATTACCATGTATACATTGCATCATTCCATTTACTAGCATTACCTTGTATGCATTGCGTCATTCTATTTACTAGTATTACCATGTGTGCATTGCATCTTTGCATTTACTAGCATTACCATGTATGCATTGCATCATTCCACTAACTAGCATTACCATGTGTGCATTGCATCATTACATTTAGTAGCATTACCATGTGTGCATTGCATCATTCCATTTAGTAGCATTACCATGTATGCATTGCATCATTCCATTTACTAGCATTTCCATGTGAGCATTACATCATTCCATTTACTAGCATTACCTTGTATGCATTGCATCATTCTATTTACTAGTATTACCATGTGTGCATTGCATCATTCTATTTACTAGCATTACCATGTATACATTGCATCATTCCATTTACTAGCATTGCCTTGTATGCATTGCATCATTCTGTTTACTAGTATTCCCATGTGTGCATTGCATCATTCTATTTACTAGCATTACCATGTGTGCATTACATCATTCCATTTACTAGCATTACCATGTATGCATTACGTCATTCCATTTACAAGCATTACCATGTATGCATTGCATCATTCCATTTACTAGCATTACCATGTGTGCATTGCATCATTCCATTTACTAGCATTACCTTGTATGCATTACGTCATTCCATTTACAAGCATTACCATGTATGCATTGCATCATTCCATTTACTAGCATTACCATGTATAAATTGCATCATTCCATTTACAAGCATTACCTTGTATGCATTGCATCATTCCATTTACTAGCAATACCATGTATACATTGCATCATTCCATTTACTAGCATTGCCTTGTATGCATTGCATCATTCTGTTTACTAGTATTCCCATGTGTGCATTGCATCATTCTATTTACTAGCATTACCATGTGTGCATTACATCATTCCATTTACTAGCATTACCATGTATGCATTACGTCATTCCATTTACAAGCATTACCATGTATGCATTGCATCATTCCATTTACTAGCATTACCATGTGTGCATTACATCATTCCATTTACTAGCATTACCATGTATGCATTACGTCATTCCATTTACAAGCATTACCATGTATGCATTGCATCATTCCATTTACTAGCATTACCATGTATGCATTCATCATTCCATTTACAAGCATTACCTTGTATGCATTGCATCATTACCTTGTATGCATTGCATCATTCTATTTACTAGTATTACCATGTGTGCATTGCATCATTCTATTTACAAGCATTACCATGTATACATTGCATCATTCCATTTACTAGCATTGCCTTGTATGCATTGCATCATTCTGTTTACTAGTATTCCCATGTGTGTATTGCATCATTCTATTTACTAGCATTACCATGTGTGCATTACATCATTCCATTTACTAGCATTACCATGTATGCATTACGTCATTGCATTTACAAGCATTACCATGTATGCATTGCATCATTCCATTTACTAGCATTACCATGTGTGCATTGCATCATTCTATTTACTAGCATTACCTTGTATGCATTGCATCATTCTATTTACTAGTATTACCATGTGTGCATTGCATCATTCCATTTACTAGCATTACCATGTATGCATTGCATCATTCCATTTACAAGCATTACCATGTATGCATTGCATCATTCCATTTACTAGCATTACCATGTATGCATTGCATCATTCCATTTACAAGCATTACCATGTATGCATTGCATCATTCCATTTACTAGCATTACCTTGTATGCATTGCATCATTCCATTTACAAGCATTACCTTGTATGCATTGCATCATTCCATTTACTAGCATTACCTTGTATGCATTGCATCATTCTATTTACTAGCATTACCATGTATGCATTGCATCATTCCATTTACTAGCATTACCTTGTATGCATTGCATCATTCCATTTACTAGCCTTACCATGTGTGCATTGCATCATTCTATTTACAAGCATTACCTTGTATGCATTACGTCATTCCATTTACTAGCATTACAATGTATACATTGCATCATTCTATTTACTAGCATTACCATGTGTGCATTGCATCATTCCATTTACAAGCACTACCTTGTATGCATTGCATCATTCCATTTACTAGCAATACCATGTATACATTGCATCATTCCATTTACTAGCATTACAATGTATGCATTGCATCATTCCATATACTAGCATTACCATGTATGCATTGCATCATTCCATTTACTAGCATTACCATGTATGCATTGCATCATTCCATTTACTAGCATTACCATGTATGCATTGCATCATTCTATTTACTAGCATTACCTTGTATGCATTGCATCATTCTATTTAATAGCATTACCATGTATACATTGCATCATTCCATTTACTAGCATTACCATTTATGCATTGCACCATTCCATTTACTAGCATTACCTTGTATGCATTGCATCATTCCATTTACTAGCATTACCATGTATACATTGCATCATTCCATTTACTAGCATTACCTTGTATGCATTGCGTCATTCTATTTACTAGTATTACCATGTGTGCATTGCATCTTTGCATTTACTAGCATTACCATGTATGCATTGCATCATTCCACTAACTAGCATTACCATGTGTGCATTGCATCATTCCATTTAGTAGCGTTACCATGTGTGCATTGCATCATTCCATTTAGTAGCATTACCATGTATGCATTGCATCATTCCATTTACTAGCATTTCCATGTGAGCATTACATCATTCCATTTACTAGCATTACCTTGTATGCATTGCATCATTCTATTTACTAGTATTACCATGTGTGCATTGCATCATTCTATTTACTAGCATTACCATGTATGCATTGCTTCATTCCATTTACTAGCATTACCTTGTATACATTACGTCATTCTATTTACTAGCATTACCATGTATGCATTGCATCATTCCATTTACTAGCATTACCTTGTATGCATTGCATCATTCCATTTACAAGCATTACCTTGTATGCATTGCATCATTCCATTTACTAGCATTACCTTGTATGCATTGCATCATTCTATTTACTAGCATTACCATGTATGCATTGCATCATTCCATTTACTAGCATTACCTTGTATGCATTGCATCATTCCATTTACTAGCCTTACCATGTGTGCATTGCATCATTCAATTTACAAGCATTACCTTGTATGCATTACGTCATTCCATTTACTAGCATTACAATGTATACATTGCATCATTCTATTTACTAGCATTACCATGTGTGCATTGCATCATTCCATTTACAAGCACTACCTTGTATGCATTGCATCATTCCATTTACTAGCAATACCATGTATACATTGCATCATTCCATTTACTAGCATTACAATGTATGCATTGCATCATTCCATATACTAGCATTACCATGTATGCATTGCATCATTCCATTTACTAGCATTACCATGTATGCATTGCATCATTCCATTTACTAGCATTACCATGTATGCATTGCATCATTCTATTTACTAGCATTACCTTGTATGCATTGCATCATTCTATTTAATAGCATTACCATGTATACATTGCATCATTCCATTTACTAGCATTACCATGTATGCATTGCACCATTCCATTTACGAGCATTACCTTGTATGCATTGCATCATTCCATTTACTAGCATTACCATGTATACATTGCATCATTCCATTTACTAGCATTACCTTGTATGCATTGCGTCATTCTATTTACTAGTATTACCATGTGTGCATTGCATCTTTGCATTTACTAGCATTACCATGTATGCATTGCATCATTCCACTAACTAGCATTACCATGTGTGCATTGCATCATTCCATTTAGTAGCATTACCATGTGTGCATTGCATCATTCCATTTAGTAGCATTACCATGTATGCATTGCATCATTCCATTTACTAGCATTTCCATGTGAGCATTACATCATTCCATTTACTAGCATTACCTTGTATGCATTGCATCATTCTATTTACTAGTATTACCATGTGTGCATTGCATCATTCTATTTACTAGCATTACCATGTATGCATTGCTTCATTCCATTTACTAGCATTACCTTGTATACATTACGTCATTCCATTTACTAGCATTACCACGCATGCATTGCATCATTCCATTTACTAGCATTACCATGTATGCATTGCATCATTCTATTTACTAGCATTACCATGTATGCATTGCATCATTTCATTTACTAGCATTACAATGTATGCATTGCATTATTCCATTTACTAGCATTACCATGTATGCATTGCATCATTCTATTCACTAGCATTACCATTTATGCATTGCATCTTTCCATTTACTAGCATTACCATGTATGAATTGCATCATTCCATTTACTAGCACTACCATGTATGCATTGCATCTTTCCATTTACTAGCATTACCATGTATGCATTGCATCATTCCATTTACTAGCATTACCATGTGTGCATTGCATCATTCTATTTACTAGCATTACCTTGTATGCATTGCATCATTCTATTTACTAGTATTACCATGTGTGCATTGCATCATTCCATTTACTAGCATTACCATGTATGCATTGCATCATTCCATTTACAAGCATTACCATGTATGCATTGCATCATTCCATTTACTAGCATTACCATGTATGCATTGCATCATTCCATTTACAAGCATTACCATGTATGCATTGCATCATTCCATTTACTAGCATTACCTTGTATGCATTGCATCATTCCATTTACAAGCATTACCTTGTATGCATTGCATCATTCCATTTACTAGCATTACCTTGTATGCATTGCATCATTCTATTTACTAGCATTACCATGTATGCATTGCATCATTCCATTTACTAGCATTACCTTGTATGCATTGCATCATTCCATTTACTAGCCTTACCATGTGTGCATTGCATCATTCTATTTACAAGCATTACCTTGTATGCATTACGTCATTCCATTTACTAGCATTACAATGTATACATTGCATCATTCTATTTACTAGCATTACCATGTGTGCATTGCATCATTCCATTTACAAGCACTACCTTGTATGCATTGCATCATTCCATTTACTAGCAATACCATGTATACATTGCATCATTCCATTTACTAGCATTACAATGTATGCATTGCATCATTCCATATACTAGCATTACCATGTATGCATTGCATCATTCCATTTACTAGCATTACCATGTATGCATTGCATCATTCCATTTACTAGCATTACCATGTATGCATTGCATCATTCTATTTACTAGCATTACCTTGTATGCATTGCATCATTCTATTTAATAGCATTACCATGTATACATTGCATCATTCCATTTACTAGCATTACCATGTATGCATTGCACCATTCCATTTACTAGCATTACCTTGTATGCATTGCATCATTCCATTTACTAGCATTACCATGTATACATTGCATCATTCCATTTACTAGCATTACCTTGTATGCATTGCGTCATTCTATTTACTAGTATTACCATGTGTGCATTGCATCTTTGCATTTACTAGCATTACCATGTATGCATTGCATCATTCCACTAACTAGCATTACCATGTGTGCATTGCATCATTCCATTTAGTAGCATTACCATGTGTGCATTGCATCATTCCATTTAGTAGCATTACCATGTATGCATTGCATCATTCCATTTACTAGCATTTCCATGTGAGCATTACATCATTCCATTTACTAGCATTACCTTGTATGCATTGCATCATTCTATTTACTAGTATTACCATGTGTGCATTGCATCATTCTATTTACTAGCATTACCATGTATGCATTGCTTCATTCCATTTACTAGCATTACCTTGTATACATTACGTCATTCCATTTACTAGCATTACCACGCATGCATTGCATCATTCCATTTACTAGCATTACCATGTATGCATTGCATCATTCTATTTACTAGCATTACCATGTATGCATTGCATCATTTCATTTACTAGCATTACAATGTATGCATTGCATTATTCTATTTACTAGCATTACCATGTATGCATTGCATCATTCTATTCACTAGCATTACCATTTATGCATTGCATCTTTCCATTTACTAGCATTACCATGTATGAATTGCATCATTCCATTTACTAGCACTACCATGTATGCATTGCATCTTTCCATTTACTAGCATTACCATGTATGCATTGCATCATTCCATTTACTAGCATTACCATGTATGCATTGCATTATTCCATTTACTAGCATTACAATGTATGCATTGCATTATTCCATTTACTAGCATTACCATGTATGCATTGCATCATTCTATTCACTAGCATTACCATGCATGCATTGCATCTTTCCATTTACTAGCATTACCATGTATGCATTGCATCATTCCAATTACTAGCATTACAATGTATGCATTGCATTATTCCATTTACTAGCATTACCATGTATGCATTGCATCATTCCATTTACTAGCATTACCATGTATACATTGCATCATTCCATATACTAGCATTACCATGTATGTTCCAATAAATAAAGCTGATGGCTCAAATTCCCGATTCCAAATTCCAGCATTACAATGTATACATTGCATCATTCCGTTTACTAGCACTGCAATGTATGCATTGCATCATTCCATTTACTAGCATTACAATGTATGCATTGCATCATTCCATTTACTACCATTACCATGTATGCATTGCATCATTCCATTAACTAGCATTACCAGGTATGCATTGCATCATTCCATTTACTAGCATTACCATGTATGCATTGCATCATTCTATTTACTAGCATTACCATGTATGCATTGCATCATTCCATTTACTAGCATTACAATGTATGCATTGCATCATTCCATATACTAGCATTACCATGTATGCATTGCATCATTCCATTTACTAGCATTACCATGTATGCATTGCATCATTCCATTTACTAGCATTACCATGTATGCATTGCATCATTCTATTTACTAGCATTACCTTGTATGCATTGCATCATTCTATTTAATAGCATTACCATGTATACATTGCATCATTCCATTTACTAGCATTACCATGTATGCATTGCACCATTCCATTTACTAGCATTACCTTGTATGCATTGCATCATTCCATTTACTAGCATTACCATGTATACATTGCATCATTCCATTTACTAGCATTACCTTGTATGCATTGCGTCATTCTATTTACTAGTATTACCATGTGTGCATTGCATCTTTGCATTTACTAGCATTACCATGTATGCATTGCATCATTCCACTAACTAGCATAACCATGTGTGCATTGCATCATTACATTTAGTAGCATTACCATGTGTGCATTGCATCATTCCATTTAGTAGCATTACCATGTATGCATTGCATCATTCCATTTACTAGCATTTCCATGTGAGCATTACATCATTCCATTTACTAGCATTACCTTGTATGCATTGCATCATTCTATTTACTAGTATTACCATGTGTGCATTGCATCATTCTATTTACTAGCATTACCATGTATACATTGCATCATTCCATTTACTAGCATTGCCTTGTATGCATTGCATCATTCTGTTTACTAGTATTCCCATGTGTGCATTGCATCATTCTATTTACTAGCATTACCATGTGTGCATTACATCATTCCATTTACTAGCATTACCATGTATGCATTACGTCATTCCATTTACAAGCATTACCATGTATGCATTGCATCATTCCATTTACTAGCATTACCATGTGTGCATTGCATCATTCCATTTACTAGCATTACCTTGTATGCATTACGTCATTCCATTTACAAGCATTACCATGTATGCATTGCATCATTCCATTTACTAGCATTACCATGTATAAATTGCATCATTCCATTTACAAGCATTACCTTGTATGCATTGCATCATTCCATTTACTAGCAATACCATGTATACATTGCATCATTCCATTTACTAGCATTGCCTTGTATGCATTGCATCATTCTGTTTACTAGTATTCCCATGTGTGCATTGCATCATTCTATTTACTAGCATTACCATATGTGCATTACATCATTCCATTTACTAGCATTACCATGTATGCATTACGTCATTCCATTTACAAGCATTACCATGTATGCATTGCATCATTCCATTTACTAGCATTACCATGTGTGCATTACATCATTCCATTTACTAGCATTACCATGTATGCATTACGTCATTCCATTTACAAGCATTACCATGTATGCATTGCATCATTCCATTTACTAGCATTACCATGTATGCATTCATCATTCCATTTACAAGCATTACCTTGTATGCATTGCATCATTCCATTTACTAGCATTACCTTGTATGCATTGCATCATTCTATTTACTAGTATTACCATGTGTGCATTGCATCATTCTATTTACAAGCATTACCATGTATACATTGCATCATTCCATTTACTAGCATTGCCTTGTATGCATTGCATCATTCTGTTTACTAGTATTCCCATGTGTGCATTGCATCATTCTATTTACTAGCATTACCATGTGTGCATTACATCATTCCATTTACTAGCATTACCATGTATGCATTACGTCATTGCATTTACAAGCATTACCATGTATGCATTGCATCATTCCATTTACTGGCATTACCATGTGTGCATTGCATCATTCTATTTACTAGCATTACCTTGTATGCATTGCATCATTCTATTTACTAGTATTACCATGTGTGCATTGCATCATTCCATTTACTAGCATTACCATGTATGCATTGCATCATTCCATTTACAAGCATTACCATGTATGCATTGCATCATTCCATTTACTAGCATTACCATGTGTGCATTACATCATTCTATTTACTAGCATTACCTTGTATGCATTGCATCATTCTATTTACTAGTATTACCATGTGTGCATTGCATCATTCTATTTACTAGCATTACCATGTGTGCATTACATCATTCTATTTACTAGCATTACCTTGTATGCATTGCATCATTCTATTTACTAGTATTACCATGTGTGCATTGCATCATTCTATTTCCTAGCATTACCATGTGTGCATTACATCATTCTATTTACTAGCATTACCTTGTATGCATTGCATCATTCTATTTACTAGTATTACCATGTGTGCATTGCATCATTCCATTTACTAGCATTACCATGTATGCATTGCATCATTCCATTTACAAGCATTAACATGTATGCATTGCATCATTCCATTTACTAGCATTACCATGTATGCATTGCATCATTCCATTTACAAGCATTACCATGTATGCATTGCATCATTCCATTTACTAGCATTACCATGTATGCATTGCATCATTCCATTTACAAGCATTACCATGTATGCATTGCATCATTCCATTTACTAGCATTACCTTGTATGCATTGCATCATTCCATTTACAAGCATTACCTTGTATGCATTGCATCATTCCATTTACTAGCATTACCTTGTATGCATTGCATCATTCTCTTTACTAGCATTACCATGTATGCATTGCATCATTCCATTTACTAGCATTACCTTGTATGCATTGCATCATTCCATTTACTAGCCTTACCATGTGTGCATTGCATCATTCTATTTACAAGCATTACCTTGTATGCATTACGTCATTCCATTTACTAGCATTACAATGTATACATTGCATCATTCTATTTACTAGCATTACCATGTGTGCATTGCATCATTCCATTTACAAGCACTACCTTGTATGCATTGCATCATTCCATTTACTAGCAATACCATGTATACATTGCATCATTCCATTTACTAGCATTACAATGTATGCATTGCATCATTCCATATACTAGCATTACCATGTATGCATTGCATCATTCCATTTACTAGCATTACCATGTATGCATTGCATCATTCCATTTACTAGCATTACCATGTATGCATTGCATCATTCTATTTACTAGCATTACCTTGTATGCATTGCATCATTCTATTTAATAGCATTACCATGTATACATTGCATCATTCCATTTACTAGCATTACCATGTATGCATTGCACCATTCCATTTACTAGCATTACCTTGTATGCATTGCATCATTCCATTTACTAGCATTACCATGTATACATTGCATCATTCCATTTACTAGCATTACCTTGTATGCATTGCGTCATTCTATTTACTAGTATTACCATGTGTGCATTGCATCTTTGCATTTACTAGCATTACCATGTATGCATTGCATCATTCCACTAACTAGCATTACCATGTGTGCATTGCATCATTCCATTTAGTAGCATTACCATGTGTGCATTGCATCATTCCATTTAGTAGCATTACCATGTATGCATTGCATCATTCCATTTACTAGCATTTCCATGTGAGCATTACATCATTCCATTTACTAGCATTACCTTGTATGCATTGCATCATTCTATTTACTAGTATTACCATGTGTGCATTGCATCATTCTATTTACTAGCATTACCATGTATGCATTGCTTCATTCCATTTACTAGCATTACCTTGTATACATTACGTCATTCCATTTACTAGCATTACCACGCATGCATTGCATCATTCCATTTACTAGCATTACCATGTATGCATTGCATCATTCTATTTACTAGCATTACCATGTATGCATTGCATCATTTCATTTACTAGCATTACAATGTATGCATTGCATTATTCCATTTACTAGCATTACCATGTATGCATTGCATCATTCTATTCACTAGCATTACCATTTATGCATTGCATCTTTCCATTTACTAGCATTACCATGTATGAATTGCATCATTCCATTTACTAGCACTACCATGTATGCATTGCATCTTTCCATTTACTAGCATTACCATGTATGCATTGCATCATTCCATTTACTAGCATTACCATGTATGCATTGCATTATTCCATTTACTAGCATTGCAATGTATGCATTGCATTATTCCATTTACTAGCATTACCATGTATGCATTGCATCATTCTATTCACTAGCATTACCATGTATGCATTGCATCTTTCCATTTACTAGCATTACCATGTATGCATTGCATCATTCCAATTACTAGCATTACAATGTATGCATTGCATTATTCCATTTACTAGCATTACCATGTATGCATTGCATCATTCCATTTACTAGCATTACCATGTATACATTGCATCATTCCATATACTAGCATTACCATGTATGTTCCAATAAATAAAGCTGATGGCTCAAATTCCCGATTCCAAATTCCAGCATTACAATGTATACATTGCATCATTCCGTTTACTAGCACTGCAATGTATGCATTGCATCATTCCATTTACTAGCATTACAATGTATGCATTGCATCATTCCATTTACTACCATTACCATGTATGCATTGCATCATTCCATTAACTAGCATTACCAGGTATGCATTGCATCATTCCATTTACTAGCATTACCATGTATGCATTGCATCATTCTATTTACTAGCATTACCATGTATGCATTGCATCATTCCATTTACTAGCATTACAATGTATGCATTGCATCATTCCATATACTAGCATTACCATGTATGCATTGCATCATTCCATTTACTAGCATTACCATGTATGCATTGCATCATTCCATTTACTAGCATTACCATGTATGCATTGCATCATTCTATTTACTAGCATTACCTTGTATACATTGCATCATTCTAATTAATAGCATTACCATGTATACATTGCATCATTCCATTTACTAGCATTACCATGTATGCATTGCACCATTCCATTTACTAGCATTACCTTGTATGCATTGCATCATTCCATTTACTTGCATTACCATGTATACATTGCATCATTCCATTTACTAGCATTACCTTGTATGCATTGCGTCATTCTATTTACTAGTATTACCATGTGTGCATTGCATCTTTGCATTTACTAGCATTACCATGTATGCATTGCATCATTCCACTAACTAGCATTACCATGTGTGCATTGCATCATTCCATTTAGTAGCATTACCATGTGTGCATTGCATCATTCCATTTAGTAGCATTACCATGTATGCATTGCATCATTCCATTTACTAGCATTTCCATGTGAGCATTACATCATTCCATTTACTAGCATTACCTTGTATGCATTGCATCATTCTATTTACTAGTATTACCATGTGTGCATTGCATCATTCTATTTACTAGCATTACCATGTATACATTGCATCATTCCATTTACTAGCATTGCCTTGTATGCATTGCATCATTCTGTTTACTAGTATTCCCATGTGTGCATTGCATCATTCTATTTACTAGCATTACCATGTGTGCATTACATCATTCCATTTACTAGCATTACCATGTATGCATTACGTCATTCCATTTACAAGCATTACCATGTATGCATTGCATCATTCCATTTACTAGCATTACCATGTGTGCATTGCATCATTCCATTTACTAGCATTACCTTGTATGCATTACGTCATTCCATTTACAAGCATTACCATGTATGCATTGCATCATTCCATTTACTAGCATTACCATGTATACATTGCATCATTCCATTTACAAGCATTACCTTGTATGCATTGCATCATTCCATTTACTAGCAATACCATGTATACATTGCATCATTCCATTTACTAGCATTGCCTTGTATGCATTGCATCATTCTGTTTACTAGTATTCCCATGTGTGCATTGCATCATTGTATTTACTAGCATTACCATGTGTGCATTACATCATTCCATTTACTAGCATTACCATGTATGCATTACGTCATTCCATTTACAAGCATTTCCATGTATGCATTGCATCATTCCATTTACTAGTATTACCATGTGTGCATTACATCATTCCATTTACTAGCATTACCATGTATGCATTACGTCATTCCATTTACAAGCATTACCATGTATGCATTGCATCATTCCATTTACTAGCATTACCATGTATGCATTCATCATTCCATTTACAAGCATTACCTTGTATGCATTGCATCATTCCATTTACTAGCATTACCTTGTATGCATTGCATCATTCTATTTACTAGTATTACCATGTGTGCATTGCATCATTCTATTTACAAGCATTACCATGTATACATTGCATCATTCCATTTACTAGCATTGCCTTGTATGCATTGCATCATTCTGTTTACTAGTATTCCCATGTGTGCATTGCATCATTCTATTTACTAGCATTACCATGTGTGCATTACATCATTCCATTTACTAGCATTACCATGTATGCATTACGTCATTGCATTTACAAGCATTACCATGTATGCATTGCATCATTCCATTTACTAGCATTACCATGTGTGCATTGCATCATTCTATTTACTAGCATTACCTTGTATGCATTGCATCATTCTATTTACTAGTATTACCATGTGTGCATTGCATCATTCCATTTACTAGCATTACCATGTACACATTGCATCATTCCATTTACAAGCATTACCATGTATGCATTGCATCATTCCATTTACTAGCATTACCATGTGTGCATTACATCATTCTATTTACTAGCATTACCTTGTATGCATTGCATCATTCTATTTACTAGTATTACCATGTGTGCATTGCATCATTCTATTTACAAGCATTACCATGTGTGCATTACATCATTCTATTTACTAGCATTACCTTGTATGCATTGCATCATTCTATTTACTAGTATTACCATGTGTGCATTGCATCATTCTATTTACTAGCATTACCATGTGTGCATTACATCATTCTATTTACTAGCATTACCTTGTATGCATTGCATCATTCTATTTACTAGTATTACCATGTGTGCATTGCATCATTCCATTTACTAGCATTACCATGTATGCATTGCATCATTCCATTTACAAGCATTAACATGTATGCATTGCATCATTCCATTTACTAGCATTACCATGTATGCATTGCATCATTCCATTTACAAGCATTACCATGTATGCATTGCATCATTCCATTTACTAGCATTACCATGTATGCATTGCATCATTCCATTTACAAGCATTACCATGTATGCATTGCATCATTCCATTTACTAGCATTACCTTGTATGCATTGCATCATTCCATTTACAAGCATTACCTTGTATGCATTGCATCATTCCATTTACTAGCATTACCTTGTATGCATTGCATCATTCTATTTACTAGCATTACCATGTATGCATTGCATCATTCCATTTACTAGCATTACCTTGTATGCATTGCATCATTCCATTTACTAGCCTTACCATGTGTGCATTGCATCATTCTATTTACAAGCATTACCTTGTATGCATTACGTCATTCCATTTACTAGCATTACAATGTATACATTGCATCATTCTATTTACTAGCATTGCCATGTGTGCATTGCATCATTCCATTTACAAGCACTACCTTGTATGCATTGCATCATTCCATTTACTAGCAATACCATGTATACATTGCATCATTCCATTTACTAGCATTACAATGTATGCATTGCATCATTCCATATACTAGCATTACCATGTATGCATTGCATCATTCCATTTACTAGCATTACCATGTATGCATTGCATCATTCCATTTACTAGCATTACCATGTATGCATTGCATCATTCTATTTACTAGCATTACCTTGTATGCATTGCATCATTCTATTTAATAGCATTACCATGTATACATTGCATCATTCCATTTACTAGCATTACCATGTATGCATTGCACCATTCCATTTACTAGCATTACCTTGTATGCATTGCATCATTCCATTTACTAGCATTACCATGTATACATTGCATCATTCCATTTACTAGCATTACCTTGTATGCATTGCGTCATTCTATTTACTAGTATTACCATGTGTGCATTGCATCTTTGCATTTACTAGCATTACCATGTATGCATTGCATCACTCCACTAACTAGCATTACCATGTGTGCATTGCATCATTCCATTTAGTAGCATTACCATGTGTGCATTGCATCATTCCATTTAGTAGCATTACCTTGTATGCATTGCGTCATTCTATTTACTAGTATTACCATGTGTGCATTGCATCTTTGCATTTACTAGCATTACCATGTATGCATTGCATCATTCCACTAACTAGCATTACCATGTGTGCATTGCATCATTCCATTTAGTAGCATTACCATGTATGCATTGCATCATTCCATTTACTAGCATTACCTTGTATGCATTGCATCATTCCATTTACTAGCCTTACCATGTGTGCATTGCATCATTCTATTTACAAGCATTACCTTGTATGCATTACGTCATTCCATTTACTAGCATTACAATGTATACATTGCAACATTCTATTTACTAGCATTACCATGTGTGCATTGCATCATTCCATTTACAAGCACTACCTTGTATGCATTGCATCATTCCATTTACTAGCAATACCATGTATACATTGCATCATTCCATTTACTAGCATTACAATGTATGCATTGCATCATTCCATATACTAGCATTACCATGTATGCATTGCATCATTCCATTTACTAGCATTACCATGTATGCATTGCATCATTCCATTTACTAGCATTACCATGTATGCATTGCATCATTCCATTTACTAGCATTACAATGTATGCATTGCATCATTCCATATACTAGCATTACCATGTATGCATTGCATCATTCCATTTACTAGCATTACCATGTATGCATTGCATCATTCCATTTACTAGCATTACCATGTATGCATTGCATCATTCTATTTACTAGCATTACCTTGTATACATTGCATCATTCTAATTAATAGCATTACCATGTATACATTGCATCATTCCATTTACTAGCATTACCATGTATGCATTGCACCATTCCATTTACTAGCATTACCTTGTATGCATTGCATCATTCCATTTACTAGCATTACCATGTATACATTGCATCATTCCATTTACTAGCATTACCTTGTATGCATTGCGTCATTCTATTTACTAGTATTACCATGTGTGCATTGCATCTTTGCATTTACTAGCATTACCATGTATGCATTGCATCATTCCACTAACTAGCATTACCATGTGTGCATTGCATCATTCCATTTAGTAGCATTACCATGTGTGCATTGCATCATTCCATTTAGTAGCATTACCATGTATGCATTGCATCATTCCATTTACTAGCATTTCCATGTGAGCATTACATCATTCCATTTACTAGCATTACCTTGTATGCATTGCATCATTCTATTTACTAGTATTACCATGTGTGCATTGCATCATTCTATTTACTAGCATTACCATGTATACATTGCATCATTCCATTTACTAGCATTACCATGTATACATTGCATCATTCCATTTACTAGCATTGCCTTGTATGCATTGCATCATTCTGTTTACTAGTATTCCCATGTGTGCATTGCATCATTCTATTTACTAGCATTACCATGTATGCATTACGTCATTCCATTTACAAGCATTACCATGTATGCATTGCATCATTCCATTTACTAGCATTACCATGTGTGCATTGCATCATTCCATTTACTAGCATTACCTTGTATGCATTACGTCATTCCATTTACAAGCATTACCATGTATGCATTGCATCATTCCATTTACTAGCATTACCATGTATACATTGCATCATTCCATTTACAAGCATTACCTTGTATGCATTGCATCATTCCATTTACTAGCAATACCATGTATACATTGCATCATTCCATTTACTAGCATTGCCTTGTATGCATTGCATCATTCTATTTACTAGTATTCCCATGTGTGCATTGCATCATTGTATTTACTAGCATTACCATGTGTGCATTACATCATTCCATTTACTAGCATTACCATGTATGCATTACGTCATTCCATTTACAAGCATTACCATGTATGCATTGCATCATTCCATTTACTAGTATTACCATGTGTGCATTACATCATTCCATTTACTAGCATTACCATGTATGCATTACGTCATTCCATTTACAAGCATTACCATGTATGCATTGCATCATTCCATTTACTAGCATTACCATGTATGCATTCATCATTCCATTTACAAGCATTACCTTGTATGCATTGCATCATTCCATTTACTAGCATTACCTTGTATGCATTGCATCATTCTATTTACTAGTATTACCATGTGTGCATTGCATCATTCTATTTACAAGCATTACCATGTATACATTGCATCATTCCATTTACTAGCATTGCCTTGTATGCATTGCATCATTCTGTTTACTAGTATTCCCATGTGTGCATTGCATCATTCTATTTACTAGCATTACCATGTGTGCATTACATCATTCCATTTACTAGCATTACCATGTATGCATTACGTCATTGCATTTACAAGCATTACCATGTATGCATTGCATCATTCCATTTACTAGCATTACCATGTGTGCATTGCATCATTCTATTTACTAGCATTACCTTGTATGCATTGCATCATTCTATTTACTAGTATTACCATGTGTGCATTGCATCATTCCATTTACTAGCATTACCATGTATACATTGCATCATTCCATTTACAAGCATTACCATGTATGCATTGCATCATTCCATTCACTAGCATTACCATGTGTGCATTACATCATTCTATTTACTAGCATTACCTTGTATGCATTGCATTATTCTATTTACTAGTATTACCATGTGTGCATTGCATCATTCTATTTACTAGCATTACCATGTGTGCATTACATCATTCTATTTACTAGCATTACCTTGTATGCATTGCATGATTCTATTTACTAGTATTACCATGTGTGCATTGCATCATTCTATTTACTAGTATTACCATGTGTGCATTGCATCATTCTATTTACTAGCATTACCATGTGTGCATTACATCATTCTATTTACTAGCATTACCTTGTATGCATTGCATCATTCTATTTACTAGTATTACCATGTGTGCATTGCATCATTCCATTTACTAGCATTACCATGTATGCATTGCATCATTCCATTTACAAGCATTAACATGTATGCATTGCATCATTCCATTTACTAGCATTACCATGTATGCATTGCATCATTCCATTTACAAGCATTACCATGTATGCATTGCATCATTCCATTTACTAGCATTACCATGTATGCATTGCATCATTCCATTTACAAGCATTACCATGTATGCATTGCATCATTCCATTTACTAGCATTACCTTGTATGCATTGCATCATTCCATTTACAAGCATTACCTTGTATGCATTGCATCATTCCATTTACTAGCATTACCTTGTATGCATTGCATCATTCTATTTACTAGCATTACCATGTATGCATTGCATCATTCCATTTACTAGCATTACCTTGTATGCATTGCATCATTCCATTTACTAGCCTTACCATGTGTGCATTGCATCATTCTATTTACAAGCATTACCTTGTATGCATTACGTCATTCCATTTACTAGCATTACAATGTATACATTGCATCATTCTATTTACTAGCATTACCATGTGTGCATTGCATCATTCCATTTACAAGCACTACCTTGTATGCATTGCATCATTCCATTTACTAGCAATACCATGTATACATTGCATCATTCCATTTACTAGCATTACAATGTATGCATTGCATCATTCCATATACTAGCATTACCATGTATGCATTGCATCATTCCATTTACTAGCATTACCATGTATGCATTGCATCATTCCATTTACTAGCATTACCATGTATGCATTGCATCATTCTATTTACTAGCATTACCTTGTATGCATTGCATCATTCTATTTAATAGCATTACCATGTATACATTGCATCATTCCATTTACTAGCATTACCATGTATGCATTGCACCATTCCATTTACTAGCATTACCTTGTATGCATTGCATCATTCCATTTACTAGCATTACCATGTATACATTGCATCATTCCATTTACTAGCATTACCTTGTATGCATTGCGTCATTCTATTTACTAGTATTACCATGTGTGCATTGCATCTTTGCATTTACTAGCATTACCATGTATGCATTGCATCACTCCACTAACTAGCATTACCATGTGTGCATTGCATCATTCCATTTAGTAGCATTACCATGTGTGCATTGCATCATTCCATTTAGTAGCATTACCTTGTATGCATTGCGTCATTCTATTTACTAGTATTACCATGTGTGCATTGCATCTTTGCATTTACTAGCATTACCATGTATGCATTGCATCATTCCACTAACTAGCATTACCATGTGTGCATTGCATCATTCCATTTAGTAGCATTACCATGTATGCATTGCATCATTCCATTTACTAGCATTACCTTGTATGCATTGCATCATTCCATTTACTAGCCTTACCATGTGTGCATTGCATCATTCTATTTACAAGCATTACCTTGTATGCATTACGTCATACCATTTACTAGCATTACAATGTATACATTGCATCATTCTATTTACTAGCATTACCATGTGTGCATTGCATCATTCCATTTACAAGCACTACCTTGTATGCATTGCATCATTCCATTTACTAGCAATACCATGTATACATTGCATCATTCCATTTACTAGCATTACAATGTATGCATTGCATCATTCCATATACTAGCATTACCATGTATGCATTGCATCATTCCATTTACTAGCATTACCATGTATGCATTGCATCATTCCATTTACTAGCATTACCATGTATGCATTGCATCATTCTATTTACTAGCATTACCTTGTATGCATTGCATCATTCTATTTAATAGCATTACCATGTATACATTGCATCATTCCATTTACTAGCATTACCATGTATGCATTGCACCATTCCATTTACTAGCATTACCTTGTATGCATTGCATCATTCCATTTACTAGCATTACCATGTATACATTGCATCATTCCATTTACTAGCATTACCTTGTATGCATTGCGTCATTCTATTTACTAGTATTACCATGTGTGCATTGCATCTTTGCATTTACTAGCATTACCATGTATGCATTGCATCATTCCACTAACTAGCATTACCATGTGTGCATTGCATCATTCCATTTAGTAGCATTACCATGTGTGCATTGCATCATTCCATTTAGTAGCATTACCATGTATGCATTGCATCATTCCATTTACTAGCATTTCCATGTGAGCATTACATCATTCCATTTACTAGCATTACCTTGTATGCATTGCATCATTCTATTTACTAGCATTACCATGTATGCATTGCATCATTCCATTTACTAGCATTACAATGTATGCATTGCATCATTCTATTTACTAGCATTACCTTGTATGCATTGCATCATTCTATTTAATAGCATTACCATGTATACATTGCATCATTCCATTTACTAGCATTACCATGTATGCATTGCACCATTCCATTTACTAGCATTACCTTGTATGCATTGCATCATTCCATTTACTAGCATTACCATGTATACATTGCATCATTCCATTTACTAGCATTACCTTGTATGCATTGCGTCATTCTATTTACTAGTATTACCATGTGTGCATTGCATCTTTGCATTTACTAGCATTACCATGTATGCATTGCATCATTCCACTAACTAGCATTATCATGTGTGCATTGCATCATTCCATTTAGTAGCATTACCATGTGTGCATTGCATCATTCCATTTAGTAGCATTACCATGTATGCATTGCATCATTCCATTTACTAGCATTACCTTGTATTCATTGCATCATTCCATTTACAAGCATTACCTTGTATGCATTGCATCATTCCATTTACTAGCATTACCTTGTATGCATTGCATCATTCTATTTACTAGCATTACCATGTATGCATTGCATCATTCCATTTACTAGCATTACCTTGTATGCATCATTCCATTTACTAGCCTTACCATGTGTGCATTGCATCATTCTATTTACAAGCATTACCTTGTATGCATTACGGCATTCCATTTACTAGCATTACAATGTATACATTGCATCATTCTATTTACTAGCATTACCATGTGTGCATTGCATCATTCCATTTACAAGCACTACCTTGTATGCATTGCATCATTCCATTTACTAGCAATACCATGTATACATTGCATCATTCCATTTACTAGCATTACAATGTATGCATTGCATCATTCCATATACTAGCATTACCATGTATGCATTGCATCATTCCATTTACTAGCATTACCATGTATGCATTGCATCATTCCATTTACTAGCATTACCATGTATGCATTGCATCATTCTAATTACTAGCATTACCTTGTATGCATTGCATCATTCTATTTAATAGCATTACCATGTATACATTGCATCATTCCATTTACTAGCATTACCATGTATGCATTGCACCATTCCATTTACTAGCATTACCTTGTATGCATTGCATCATTCCATTTACTAGCATTACCATGTGTGCATTGCATCATTCCATTTAGTAGCATTACCATGTGTGCATTGCATCATTCCATTTAGTAGCATTACCATGTATGCATTGCATCATTCCATTTACTAGCATTTCCATGTGAGCATTACATCATTCCATTTACTAGCATTACCTTGTATGCATTGCATCATTCTATTTACTAGTATTACCATGTGTGCATTGCATCATTCTATTTACTAGCATTACCATGTATGCATTGCTTCATTCCATTTACTAGCATTACCACGCATGCATTGCATCATTCCATTTACTAGCATTACCATGTATGCATTGCATCATTCTATTTACTAGCATTACCATGTATGCATTGCATCATTTCATTTACTAGCATTACAATGTATGCATTGCATTATTCCATTTACTAGCATTACCATGTATGCATTGCATCATTCTATTCACTAGCATTACCATTTATGCATTGCATCTTTCCATTTACTAGCATTACCATGTATGAATTGCATCATTCCATTTACTAGCACTACCATGTATGCATTGCATCTTTCCATTTACTAGCATTACCATGTATGCATTGCATCATTCCATTTACTAGCATTACCATGTATGCATTGCATTATTCCATTTACTAGCATTACAATGTATGCATTGCATTATTCCATTTACTAGCATTACCATGTATGCATTGCATCATTCTATTCACTAGCATTACCATGTATGCATTGCATCTTTCCATTTACTAGCATTACCATGTATGCATTGCATCATTCCAATTACTAGCATTACAATGTATGCATTGCATTATTCCATTTACTAGCATTACCATGTATGCATTGCATCATTCCATTTACTAGCATTACCATGTATACATTGCATCATTCCATATACTAGCATTACCATGTATGTTCCAATAAATAAAGCTGATGGCTCAAATTCCCGATTCCAAATTCCAGCATTACAATGTATGCATTGCATCATTCCAATTACTAGCATTACAATGTATGCATTGCATTATTCCATTTACTAGCATTACCATGTATGCATTGCATCATTCCATTTACTAGCATTACCATGTATGCATTGCATCATTCCATTTACTAGCATTACCATGTATGCATTGCATCATTCTATTTACTAGCATTACCTTGTATGCATTGCATCATTCTATTTAATAGCATTACCATGTATACATTGCATCATTCCATTTACTAGCATTACCATGTATGCATTGCACCATTCCATTTACTAGCATTACCTTGTATGCATTGCATCATTCCATTTACTAGCATTACCATGTATACATTGCATCATTCCATTTACTAGCATTACCTTGTATGCATTGCGTCATTCTATTTACTAGTATTACCATGTGTGCATTGCATCTTTGCATTTACTAGCATTACCATGTATGCATTGCATCATTCCACTAACTAGCATTACCATGTGTGCATTGCATCATTCCATTTAGTAGCATTACCATGTGTGCATTGCATCATTCCATTTAGTAGCATTACCATGTATGCATTGCATCATTCCATTTACTAGCATTTCCATGTGAGCATTACATCATTCCATTTACTAGCATTACCTTGTATGCATTGCATCATTCTATTTACTAGTATTACCATGTGTGCATTGCATCATTCTATTTACTAGCATTACCATGTATGCATTGCTTCATTCCATTTACTAGCATTACCTTGTATACATTACGTCATTCCATTTACTAGCATTACCACGCATGCATTGCATCATTCCATTTACTAGCATTACAATGTATGCATTGCATCATTCTATTTACTAGCATTACCATGTATGCATTGCATCATTTCATTTACTAGCATTACAATGTATGCATTGCATTATTCCATTTACTAGCATTACCATGTATGCATTGCATCATTCTATTCACTAGCATTACCATGTATGCATTGCATCTTTCCATTTACTAGCATTACCATGTATGCATTGCATCATTCCATTTACTAGCACTACCATGTATGCATTGCATCTTTCCATTTACTAGCATTACCATGTATGCATTGCATCATTCCATTTACTAGCATTACCATGTATGCATTGCATTATTCCATTTACTAGCATTACAATGTATGCATTGCATTATTCCATTTACTAGCATTACCATGTATGCATTGCATCATTCTATTCACTAGCATTACCATGTATGCATTGCATCTTTCCATTTACTAGCATTACCATGTATGCATTGCATCATTCCAATTACTAGCATTACAATGTATGCATTGCATTATTCCATTTACTAGCATTACCATGTATGCATTGCATCATTCCATTTACTAGCATTACCTTGTATGCATTGCATCATTCCATATACTAGCATTACCATGTATGCATTGCATCATTCCATTTACTAGCATTGCCATGTATGCATTGTATCATTCTATTTACTAGCATTACCATGTGTGCATTGCATCATTCTATTTACTAGCATTACCTTGTATGCATTGCATCATTCCGTTTAATAGCATTACCATGCATGCATTGCATCATTCTATTTACTAGCATTACCATGTATGCATTGCATCATTCCATTTACTAGCATTGCCATGTATGCATTGCATCATTCTATTTACTAGCATTACCATGTGTGCATTGCATCATTCTATTTACTAGCATTACCTTGTATGCATTGCATCATTCCGTTTAATAGCATTACCTTGTATGCATTGCATCATTCCGTTTAATAGCATTACCCTGCATGCATTGCATCATTCTATTTACTAGCATTACCTTGTATGCATTGCATCATTCCATTTACTAGCATTACCATGTATGCATTGCATCATTCCATTTACTAGCATTACCTTGTATGCATTGCATCATTCTATTTACTAGCATTACCATGTATGCATTGCATCATTCCATTTACTAGCATTACCATGTATGCATTGCATCATTCCATTTACTAGCATTGCCTTGTATGCATTGCATCATTCTGTTTACTAGTATTCCCATGTGTGCATTGCATCATTCTATTTACTAGCATTACCATGTGTGCATTACATCATTCCATTTACTAGCATTACCATGTATGCATTACGTCATTCCATTTACTAGCATTACCATGTATACATTGCATCATTCCATTTACTAACATTGCCTTGTATGCATTGCATCATTCCATTTACTAGCAATACTATGTATACATTGCATCATTCCATTTACTAGCATTGCCTTGTACGCATTGCATCATTCTGTTTACTAGTATTCCCATGTGTGCATTGCATCATTCTATTTACTAGCATTACCTTGTATGCATTGCATCATTCTATTTACTAGCATTACCATGTATGCATTGCATCATTCCATTTACTAGCATTACCTTGTATGCATTGCATCATTCCATATACTAGCATTACCATGTATGCATTTATTTACTAGCATTACCATGTATGCATTGCATCATTTCATTTACTTGCATTACCATGTATGTTCCAATAAATAAAGCTGATGGCTCAAATTCCCGATTCCAAATTCCAGCATTACAATGTATACATTGCATCATTCCGTTTACTAGCATTGCAATGTATGCATTGCATCATTCCATTTACTAGCATTACAATGTATGCATTGCATCATTCCATTGACTACCATTACCATGTATGCATTGCGTCATTCCATTTACTAGCATTACCATGTATGCATTGCATCATTCCATTTACTAGCATTACCATGTATGCATTGCATCATTCTATTTACTAGCATTACCTTGTATGCATTGCATCATTCTATTTAATAGCATTACCATGTATACATTGCATCATTCCATTTACTAGCATTACCATGTATGCATTGCACCATTCCATTTACTAGCATTACCTTGTATGCATTGCATCATTCCATTTACTAGCATTACCATGTATACATTGCATCATTCCATTTACTAGCATTACCTTGTATGCATTGCGTCATTCTATTTACTAGTATTACCATGTGTGCATTGCATCTTTGCATTTACTAGCATTACCATGTATGCATTGCATCATTCCACTAACTAGCATTTCCATGTGAGCATTACATCATTCCATTTACTAGCATTACCTTGTATGCATTGCATCATTCTATTTACTATTATTACCATGTGTGCATTGCATCATTCTAATTACTAGCATTACCATGTATGCATTGCATCATTCCATTTACTAGCATTACCTTGTATACATTACGTCATTCCATTTACTAGCATTACCACGCATGCATTGCATCATTCCATTTACTAGCATTACCATGTATGCATTGCATCATTCTATTTACTAGCATTACCATGTATGCATTGCATCATTTCATTTACTAGCATTACAATGTATGCATTGCATTATTCCATTTACTAGCATTACCATGTATGCATTGCATCATTCTATTCACTAGCATTACCATGTATGCATTGCATCTTTTCATTTACTAGCATTACCATGTATGCATTGCATCATTCCATTTACTAGCACTACCATGTATGCATTGCATCTTTCCATTTACTAGCATTACCATATATGCATTGCATCATTCCATTTACTAGCATTACCATGTATGCATTGCATTATTCCATTTACTAGCATTACAATGTATGCATTGCATTATTCCATTTACTAGCATTACCATGTATGCATTGCGTCATTCTATTCACTAGCATTACCATGTATGCATTGCATCATTCCATTTACTAGCATTACCATGTATGCATTGCATCATTCCATTTACTAGCATTACAATGTATGCATTGCATTATTCCATTTACTAGCATTACCATGTATGCATTGCATCATTCTATTCACTAGCATTACCATGTATGCATTGCATCATTCTATTTACTAGCATTACCATGTATGCATTGCATCATTTCATTTACTAGCATTACAATGTATGCATTGCATTATTCCATTTACTAGCATTACCATGTATGCATTTCATCATTCTATTCACTAGCATTACCATGTATGCATTGCATCTTTTCATTTACTAGCATTACCATGTATGCATTGCATCATTCCATTTACTAGCACTACAATGTATGCATTGCATCTTTCCATTTACTAGCATTACCATGTATGCATTGCATCATTCCATTTACTAGCATTACCATGTATGCATTGCATCATTCCATTTACTAGCATTGCCATGTATGCATTGCATCATTCTATTTACTAGCATTACCATGTGTGCATTGCATCATTCTATTTACTAGCATTACCTTGTATGCATTGCATCATTCCGTTTAATAGCATTACCATGCATGCATTGCATCATTCTATTTACTAGCATTACCATGTATGCATTGCATCATTCCATTTACTAGCATTGCCATGTATGCATTGCATCATTCTATTTACTAGCATTACCATGTGTGCATTGCATCATTCTATTTACTAGCATTACCTTGTATGCATTGCATCATTCCGTTTAATAGCATTACCTTGTATGCATTGCATCATTCCGTTTAATAGCATTACCCTGCATGCATTGCATCATTCTATTTACTAGCATTACCTTGTATACATTGCATCATTCCATTTACTAGCATTACCATGTATGCATTGCATCATTCCATTTACTAGCATTACCTTGTATGCATTGCATCATTCTATTTACTAGCATTACCATGTATGCATTGCATCATTCCATTTACTAGCATTACAATGTATGCATTGCATCATTCCATTTACTAGCATTACCATGTATACATTGCATCATTCCATTTACTAGCATTACCATGCATGCATTGCATCATTCCATTTACTAGCATTAACTTGTATGCATTGCATCATTCCATTTACTAGCAATACTATGTATACATTGCATCATTCCATTTACTAGCATTGCCTTGTATGCATTGCATCATTCTGTTTACTAGTATTCCCATGTGTGCATTGCATCATTCTATTTACTAGCATTACCATGTGTGCATTACATCATTCCATTTACTAGCATTACGATGTATGCATTACGTCATTCCATTTACTAGCATTACCATGTATACATTGCATCATTCCATTTACTAACATTGCCTTGTATGCATTGCATCATTCCTTTTAACAGCATTACCATGTATACATTGCATCATTCCATTTACTAGCATTACCATGTATGCATTGCATCATCCCATTTACTAGCATTACCTTGTATGCATTGCATCATTCCATTTACTAGCACTACCATGTATGCATTGCATCATTCCATTTACTAGCATTACCATGTATGCATTGCATCATTCCATTTACTAGCATTACCATGTATGCATTGCATTATTCCATTTACGAGCATTACAATGTATGCATTGCATTATTCCATTTACTAGAATACCATGTATGCATTGCATCATTCCATTTACTAGCATTACCATGTATGCATTGCATCATTCCATTTACTAGCATTACCATGTATGCATTGCATTATTCCATTTACGAGCATTACAATGTATGCATTGCATTATTCCATTTACTAGCATTACCATGTATGCATTGCATCATTCTATTCACTAGCATTACCATGTATGCATTGCATCTTTCCATTTACTAGCATTACCATGTATGCATTGCATCATTCCATTTACTAGCATTACAATGTATGCATTGCATTATTCCATTTACTAGCATTACCATGTATGCATTGCATCATTCTATTCACTAGCATTACCATGTATGCATTGCATCTTTCCATTTACTAGCATTACCATGTATGCATTGCATCATTCCATTTACTAGCATTACCATGTATACATTGCATCATTCAATATACTAGCATTACCATGTATGCATTGCATCATTCTATTTACTAGCATTACCATGTATGCATTGCATCATTCCATTTACTAGCATTACCTTGTATGCATTACGTCATTCCATTTACTAGCATTACCATGAATACATTGCATCATTCCATTTACTAACATTGCCTTGTATGCATTGCATCATTCCTTTTAACAGCATTACCATGTATACATTGCATCATTCCATTTACTAGCATTACCATGTATGCATTGCATCATTCCATTTACTAGCATTACCTTGTATGCATTGCATCATTCCATTTACTAGCACTACCATGTATGCATTGCATCATTCCATTTACTAGCATTACCATGTATGCATTGCATCATTCCATTTACTAGCATTACCATGTATGCATTGCATTATTCCATTTACGAGCATTACAATGTATGCATTGCATTATTCCATTTACTAGCAATACCATGTATGCATTGCATCATTCCATTTACTAGCATTACCATGTATGCATTGCATCATTCCATTTACTAGCATTACCATGTATGCATTGCATTATTCCATTTACGAGCATTACAATGTATGCATTGCATTATTCCATTTACTAGCATTACCATGTATGCATTGCATCATTCTATTCACTAGCATTACCATGTATGCATTGCATCTTTCCATTTACTAGCATTACCATGTATGCATTGCATCATTCCATTTACTAGCATTACCTTGTATGCATTGCATCATTCCATTTACTAGCACTACCATGTATGCATTGCATCATTCCATTTACTAGCATTACCATGTATGCATTGCATCATTCCATTTACTAGCATTACCATGTATGCATTGCATTATTCCATTTACGAGCATTACAATGTATGCATTGCATTATTCCATTTACTAGCAATACCATGTATGCATTGCATCATTCCATTTACTAGCATTACCATGTATGCATTGCATCATTCCATTTACTAGCATTACCATGTATGCATTGCATTATTCCATTTACGAGCATTACAATGTATGCATTGCATTATTCCATTTACTAGCATTACCATGTATGCATTGCATCATTCTATTCACTAGCATTACCATGTATGCATTGCATCTTTCCATTTACTAGCATTACCATGTATGCATTGCATCATTCCATTTACTAGCATTACAATGTATGCATTGCATTATTCCATTTACTAGCATTACCATGTATGCATTGCATCATTCTATTCACTAGCATTACCATGTATGCATTGCATCTTTCCATTTACTAGCATTACCATGTATGCATTGCATCATTCCATTTACTAGCATTACCATGTATACATTGCATCATTCCATATACTAGCATTACCATGTATGCATTGCATCATTCTATTTACTAGCATTACCATGTATGCATTGCATCATTCCATTTACCAGCATTACCTTGTATGCATTGCATCATTCCATTTACTAGCATTACCATGTATGCATTGCATCATTCCATTTACTAGCATTGCCATGTATGCATTGCATCATTCTATTTACTAGCATTACCATGTGTGCATTGCATCATTCTATTTACTAGCATTACCTTGTATGCATTGCATCATTCCGTTTAATAGCATTACCTTGTATGCATTGCATCATTCCGTTTAATAGCATTACCCTGCATGCATTGCATCATTCTATTTACTAGCATTACCTTGTATACATTGCATCATTCCATTTACTAGCATTACCATGTATGCATTGCATCATTCCATTTACTAGCATTACCTTGTATGCATTGCATCATTCTATTTACTAGCATTACCATGTATGCATTGCATCATTCCATTTACTAGCATTACCATGTATGCATTGCATCATTCCATTTACTAGCATTACCATGTATACATTGCATCATTCCATTTACTAGCATTACCATGCATGCATTGCATCATTCCATTTACTAGCATTAACTTGTATGCATTGCATCATTCCATTTACTAGCATTACCATGTATACATTGCATCATTCAATATACTAGCATTACCATGTATGCATTGCATCATTCTATTTACTAGCATTACCATGTATGCATTGCATCATTCCATTTACTAGCATTACCTTGTATGCATTACGTCATTCCATTTACTAGCATTACCATGTATACATTGCATCATTCCATTTACTAACATTGCCTTGTATGCATTGCATCATTCCTTTTAACAGCATTACCATGTATACATTGCATCATTCCATTTACTAGCATTACCATGTATGCATTGCATCATTCCATTTACTAGCATTACCTTGTATGCATTGCATCATTCCATTTACTAGCACTACCATGTATGCATTGCATCATTCCATTTACTAGCATTACCATGTATGCATTGCATCATTCCATTTTCTAGCATTTCCATGTATGCATTGCATTATTCCATTTACGAGCATTACAATGTATGCATTGCATTATTCCATTTACTAGCAATACCATGTATGCATTGCATCATTCCATTTACTAGCATTACCATGTATGCATTGCATCATTCCATTTACTAGCATTACCATGTATGCATTGCATTATTCCATTTACGAGCATTACAATGTATGCATTGCATTATTCCATTTACTAGCATTACCATGTATGCATTGCATCATTCTATTCACTAGCATTACCATGTATACATTGCATCTTTCCATTTACTAGCATTACCATGTATGCATTGCATCATTCCATTTACTAGCATTACAATGTATGCATAGCATTATTCCATTTACTAGCATTACCATGTATGCATTGCATCATTCTATTCACTAGCATTACCATGTATGCATTGCATCTTTCCATTTACTAGCATTACCATGTATGCATTGCATCATTCCATTTACTAGCATTACCATGTATACATTGCATCATTCCATATACTAGCATTACCATGTATGCATTGCATCATTCTATTTACTAGCATTACCATGTATGCATTGCATCATTCCATTTACTAGCATTGCCATGTATGCATTGCATCATTCTATTTACTAGCATTACCATGTGTGCATTGCATCATTCTATTTACTAGCATTACCTTGTATGCATTGCATCATTCCGTTTAATAGCATTACCTTGTATGCATTGCATCATTCCGTTTAATAGCATTACCCTGCATGCATTGCATCATTCTATTTACTAGCATTACCTTGTATACATTGCATCATTCCATTTACTAGCATTACCATGTATGCATTGCATCATTCCATTTACTAGCATTACCTTGTATGCATTGCATCATTCTATTTACTAGCATTACCATGTATGCATTGCATCATTCCATTTACTAGCATTACCATGTATGCATTGCATCATTCCATTTACTAGCATTACCATGTATACATTGCATCATTCCATTTACTAGCATTACCATGCATGCATTGCATCATTCCATTTACTAGCATTAACTTGTATGCATTGCATCATTCCATTTACTAGCAATACTATGTATACATTGCATCATTCCATTTACTAGCATTGCCTTGTATGCATTGCATCATTCTGTTTACTAGTATTCCCATGTGTGCATTGCATCATTCTATTTACTAGCATTACCATGTGTGCATTACATCATTCCATTTACTAGCATTACCATGTATGCATTACGTCATTCCATTTACTATCATTACCATGTATACATTGCATCATTCCATTTACTAACATTGCCTTGTATGCATTGCATCATTCCTTTTAACAGCATTACCATGTATACATTGCATCATTCCATTTACTAGCATTACCATGTATGCATTGCATCATTCCATTTACTAGCATTACTTTGTATGCATTGCATCATTCCATTTACTAGCATTACCATGTATACATTGCATCATTCCATTTACTAGCATTACCTTGTATGCATTGCATCATTCTATTTACTAGTATTACCATGTGTGCATTGCATCATTCTATTTACTAGCATTACCATGTATGCATTGCATCATTCCATTTACTAGCATTACCTTGTATACATTACGTCATTCCATTTACTAGCATCACCACGCATGCATTGCATCATTCCATTTACTAGCATTACCATGTATGCATTGCATCATTCTATTTACTAGCATTACCATGTATGCATTGCATCATTTCATTTACTAGCATTACAATGTATGCATTGCATTATTCCATATACTAGCATTACCATGTATGCATTGCATCATTCTATTCACTAGCATTACCATGTATACATTGCATCATTCTATTCACTAGCATTACCATGTATGCATTGCATCTTTCTATTTACTAGCATTACCATGTATGCATTGCATCATTCCATTTACTAGCATTACCATGTATGCATTGCATTATTCCATTTACTAGCATTACAATGTATGCATTGCATTATTCCATTTACTAGCATTACCATGTATGCATTGCATCATTCTATTCACTAGCATTACCTTGTATGCATTGCATCATTCCGTTTAATAGCATTACCATGCATGCATTGCATCTTTCCATTTACTAGCATTACCATGTATGCATTGCATCATTCCATTTACTAGCATTACAATGTATGCATTGCATTATTCCATTTACTAGCATTACCATGTATGCATTGCATCATTCCATTTACTAGCATTGCCATGTATGCATTGTATCATTCTATTTACTAGCATTACCATGTGTGCATTACATCATTCTATTTACTAGCATTACCTTGTATGCATTGCATCATTCTGTTTAATGGCATTACCATGTATGCATTGCATCATTCTATTTACTAGCATTACCATGTATGCATTGCATCATTCCATTTACTAGCATTGCCATGTATGCATTGCATCATTCTATTTACTAGCATTACCATGTGTGCATTGCATCATTCTATTTACTAGCATTACCTTGTATGTATTGCATCATTCTATTTACTAGCATTACCATGTGTGCATTGCATCATTCTATTTCCTAGCATAACCTTGTATGCATTGCATCATTCTGTTTAATAGCATTACCATGTATGCATTGCATCATTCTATTTACTAGCATTGCCTTGTATGCATTGCATCATTCTGTTTACTAGTATTCCCATGTGTGCATTTCATCATTTTATTTACTAGCATCACCATGTGTGCATTACATCTTTCCATTTACTAGCATTACCATGTATGCATTACGTCATTCCATTTACTAGCATTACCATGTATACATTGTATCATTCCATTTACTAACATTGCCTTGTATGCATTGCATCATTCCTTTTAACAGCATTACCATGTATACATTGCATCATTCCATTTACTAGCATTACCATGTATGCATTGCATCATCCCATTTACTAGCATTACCTTGTATGCATTGCATCATTCCATTTACTAGCACTACCATGTATGCATTGCATCATTCCATTTACTAGCATTACCATGTATGCATTGCATCATTCCATTTAATAGCATTACCATGTATGCATTGCATTATTCCATTTACGAGCATTACAATGTATGCATTGCATTATTCCATTTACTAGCAATACCATGTATGCATTGCATCATTCCATTTACTAGCATTACCATGTATGCATTGCATCATTCCATTTACTAGCATTACCATGTATGCATTGCATTATTCCATTTACGAGCATTACAATGTATGCATTGCATTATTCCATTTACTAGCATTACCATGTATGCATTGCATCATTCTATTCACTAGCATTACCATGTATGCATTGCATCTTTCCATTTACTAGCATTACCATGTATGCATTGCATCATTCCATTTACTAGCATTACAATGTATGCATTGCATTATTCCATTTACTAGCATTACCATGTATGCATTGCATCATTCTATTCACTAGCATTACCATGTATGCATTGCATCTTTCCATTTACTAGCATTACCATGTATGCATTGCATCATTCCATTTACTAGCATTACCATGTATACATTGCATCATTCAATATACTAGCATTACCATGTATGCATTGCATCATTCTATTTACTAGCATTACCATGTATGCATTGCATCATTCCATTTACTAGCATTACCTTGTATGCATTACGTCATTCCATTTACTAGCATTACCATGTATACATTGCATCATTCCATTTACTAGCATTACCTTGTATGCATTGCATCATTCTATTTACTAGTATTACCATGTGTGCATTGCATCATTCTATTTACTAGCATTACCATGTATGCATTGCATCATTCCATTTACTAGCATTACCTTGTATACATTACGTCATTCCATTTACTAGCATCACCACGCATGCATTGCATCATTCCATTTACTAGCATTACCATGTATGCATTGCATCATTCTATTTACTAGCATTACCATGTATGCATTGCATCATTTCATTTACTAGCATTACAATGTATGCATTGCATTATTCCATTTACTAGCATTACCATGTATGCATTGCATCATTCTATTCACTAGCATTACCATGTATACATTGCATCATTCTATTCACTAGCATTACCATGTATGCATTGCATCTTTCTATTTACTAGCATTACCATGTATGCATTGCATCATTCCATTTACTAGCATTACCATGTATGCATTGCATTATTCCATTTACTAGCATTACAATGTATGCATTGCATTATTCCATTTACTAGCATTACCATGTATGCATTGCATCATTCTATTCACTAGCATTACCTTGTATGCATTGCATCATTCCGTTTAATAGCATTACCATGCATGCATTGCATCTTTCCATTTACTAGTATTACCATGTATGCATTGCATCATTCCATTTACTAGCATTACAATGTATGCATTGCATTATTCCATTTACTAGCATTACCATGTATGCATTGCATCATTCCATTTACTAGCATTGCCATGTATGCATTGTATCATTCTATTTACTAGCATTACCATGTGTGCATTACATCATTCTATTTACTAGCATTACCTTGTATGCATTGCATCATTCTGTTTAATGGCATTACCATGTATGCATTGCATCATTCTATTTACTAGCATTACCATGTATGCATTGCATCATTCCATTTACTAGCATTGCCATGTATGCATTGCATCATTCTATTTACTAGCATTACCATGTGTGCATTGCATCATTCTATTTACTAGCATTACCTTGTATGCATTGCATCATTCTATTTACTAGCATTACCATGTGTGCATTGCATCATTCTATTTCCTAGCATAACCTTGTATGCATTGCATCATTCTGTTTAATAGCATTACCATGTATGCATTACATCATTCTATTTACTAGCATTGCCTTGTATGCATTGCATCATTCTGTTTACTAGTATTCCCATGTGTGCATTGCATCATTCTATTTACTAGCATCACCATGTGTGCATTACATCTTTCCATTTACTAGCATTACCATGTATGCATTACGTCATTCCATTTACTAGCATTACCATGTATACATTGCATCATTCCATTTACTAACATTGCCTTGTATGCATTGCATCATTCCTTTTAACAGCATTACCATGTATACATTGCATCATTCCATTTACTAGCATTACCATGTATGCATTGCATCATCCCATTTACTAGCATTACCTTGTATGCATTGCATCATTCCATTTACTAGCACTACCATGTATGCATTGCATCATTCCATTTACTAGCATTACCATGTATGCATTGCATCATTCCATTTACTAGCATTACCATGTATGCATTGCATTATTCCATTTACGAGCATTACAATGTATGCATTGCATTATTCCATTTACTAGCAATACCATGTATGCATTGCATCATTCCATTTACTAGCATTACCATGTATGCATTGCATCATTCCATTTACTAGCATTACCATGTATGCATTGCATTATTCCATTTACGAGCATTACAATGTATGCATTGCATTATTCCATTTACTAGCATTACCATGTATGCATTGCATCATTCTATTCACTAGCATTACCATGTATGCATTGCATCTTTCCATTTACTAGCATTACCATATATGCATTGCATCATTCCATTTACTAGCATTACAATGTATGCATTGCATTATTCCATTTACTAGCATTACCATGTATGCATTGCATCATTCTATTCACTAGCATTACCATGTATGCATTGCATCTTTCCATTTACTAGCATTACCATGTATGCATTGCATCATTCCATTTACTAGCATTACCATGTATACATTGCATCATTCAATATACTAGCATTACCATGTATGCATTGCATCATTCTATTTACTAGCATTACCATGTATGCATTGCATCATTCCATTTACTAGCATTACCTTGTATGCATTACGTCATTCCATTTACTAGCATTACCATGTATACATTGCATCATTCCATTTACTAACATTGCCTTGTATGCATTGCATCATTCCTTTTAACAGCATTACAATGTATACATTGCATCATTCCATTTACTAGCATTACCTTGTATGCATTGCATCATTCCATTTACTAGCACTACCATGTATGCATTGCATCATTCCATTTACTAGCATTACCATGTATGCATTGCATCATTCCATTTACTAGCATTACCATGTATGCATTGCATTATTCCATTTACGAGCATTACAATGTATGCATTGCATTATTCCATTTACTAGCAATACCATGTATGCATTGCATCATTCCATTTACTAGCATTACCATGTATGCATTGCATCATTCCATTTACTAGCATTACCATGTATGCTTTGCATTATTCCATTTACGAGCATTACAATGTATGCATTGCATTATTCCATTTACTAGCATTACCATGTATGCATTGCATCATTCTATTCACTAGCATTACCATGTATGCATTGCATCTTTCCATTTACTAGCATTACAATGTATGCATTGCATCATTCCATTTACTAGCATTACAATGTATGCATTGCATTATTCCATTTACTAGCATTACCATGTATGCATTGCATCATTCTATTCACTAGCATTACCATGTATGCATTGCATCTTTCCATTTACTAGCATTACCGTGTATGCATTGCATCATTCCATTTACTAGCATTACCATGTATACATTGCATCATTCCATATACTAGCATTACCATGTATGCATTGCATCATTCTATTTACTAGCATTACCATGTATGCATTGCATCATTCCATTTACTAGCATTACCATGTATACATTGCATCATTCCATATACTAGCATTACCATGTATGCATTGCATCATTCTATTTACTAGCATTACCATGTATGCATTGCATCATTCTATTTACTAGCATTACCATGTATGCATTGCATCATTCCATTTACTAGCATTGCCATGTATGCATTGCATCATTCTATTTACTAGCATTACCATGTGTGCATTGCATCATTCTATTTACTAGCATTACCTTGTATGCATTGCATCATTCCGTTTAATAGCATTACCTTGTATGCATTGCATCATTCCGTTTAATAGCATTACCCTGCATGCATTGCATCATTCTATTTACTAGCATTACCTTGTATACATTGCATCATTCCATTTACTAGCATTACCATGTATGCATTGCATCATTCCATTTACTAGCATTACCTTGTATGCATTGCATCATTCTATTTACTAGCATTACCATGTATGCATTGCATCATTCCATTTACTAGCATTACCATGTATGCATTGCATCATTCCATTTACTAGCATTACCATGTATACATTGCATCATTCCATTTACTAGCATTACCATGCATGCATTGCATCATTCCATTTACTAGCATTAACTTGTATGCATTGCATCATTCCATTTACTAGCAATACTATGTATACATTGCATCATTCCATTTACTAGCATTGCCTTGTATGCATTGCATCATTCTGTTTACTAGTATTCCCATGTGTGCATTGCATCATTCTATTTACTAGCATTACCATGTGTGCATTACATCATTCCATTTACTAGCATTACCATGTATGCATTACGTCATTCCATTTACTAGCATTACCATGTATACATTGCATCATTCCATTTACTAACATTGCCTTGTATGCATTGCATCATTCCTTTTACTAGCATTACCATGTATACATTGCATCATTCCATTTACTAGCATTACCATGTATGCATTGCATCATTCCATTTACTAGCATTACTTTGTATGCATTGCATCATTCCATTTACTAGCATTACCATGTATACATTGCATCATTCCATTTACTAGCATTACCTTGTATGCATTGCATCATTCTATTTACTAGTATTACCATGTGTGCATTGCATCATTCTATTTACTAGCATTACCATGTATGCATTGCATCATTCCATTTACTAGCATTACCTTGTATGCATTACGTCATTCCATTTACAAGCATCACCATGTATGCATTGCATCATTCCATTTACTAGCATTACCATGTATGCATTGCATCATTCCATTTACTAGCATTACCTTGTATGCATTACCTCATTCCATTTACAAGCATTACCATGTATGCATTGCATCATTCCATTTACTAGCTTTTCCTTGTATGTATTGCATCATTCCATTTACTAGCATTACCATGTGTGCATTGCATCTTTGCATTCACTAGCATTACCATGTATGCATTGCATCATTCCAATAACTAGCATTACCATGTGTGCATTGCATCATTCCATTTAGTAACATTACCATGTATGCATTGCATCATTCCATTCACTAGCATTACCATGTATGCATTGCATCATTCCATTTACTAGCATTTCCATGTGAGCATTACATCATTCCATTTACTAGCATTACCTTGTATGCATTGCATCATTCTATTTACTAGTATTACCATGTGTGCATTGCATCATTCTATTTACTAGCATTACCGTGTATGCATTGCTTCATTCCATTTACATGCATTACCTTGTATACATTACGTCATTCCATTTACTAGCATCACCACGCATGCATTGCATCATTCCATTTACTAGCATTACCATGTATGCATTGCATCATTCTATTTACTAGCATTACCATGTATGCATTGCATCATTTCATTTACTAGCATTACAATGTATGCATTGCATTATTCCATTTACTAGCATTACCATGTATGCATTGCATCATTCTATTCACTAGCATTACCATGTATACATTGCATCATTCTATTCACTAGCATTACCATGTATGCATTGCATCTTTCTATTTACTAGCATTACCATGTATGCATTGCATCATTCCATTTACTAGCATTACCATGTATGCATTGCATTATTCCATTTACTAGCATTACAATGTATGCATTGCATTATTCCATTTACTAGCATTACCATGTATGCATTGCATCATTCTATTCACTAGCATTACCTTGTATGCATTGCATCATTCCGTTTAATAGCATTACCATGCATGCATTGCATCTTTCCATTTACTAGCATTACCATGTATGCATTGCATCATTCCATTTACTAGCATTACAATGTATGCATTGCATTATTCCATTTACTAGCATTACCATGTATGCATTGCATCATTCCATTTACTAGCATTGCCATGTATGCATTGTATCATTCTATTTACTAGCATTACCATGTGTGCATTACATCATTCTATTTACTAGCATTACCTTGTATGCATTGCATCATTCTGTTTAATGGCATTACCATGTATGCATTGCATCATTCTATTTACTAGCATTACCATGTATGCATTGCATCATTCCATTTACTAGCATTGCCATGTATGCATTGCATCATTCTATTTACTAGCATTACCATGTGTGCATTGCATCATTCTATTTACTAGCATTACCTTGTATGCATTGCATCATTCTATTTACTAGCATTACCATGTGTGCATTGCATCATTCTATTTCCTAGCATAACCTTGTATGCATTGCATCATTCTGTTTAATAGCATTACCATGTATGCATTGCATCATTCTATTTACTAGCATTACCTTGTATACATTGCATCATTCCATTTACTAGCATTACCATGTATGCATTGCATCATTCCATTTACTAGCATTACCTTGTATGCATTGCATCATTCTATTTACTAGCATTACCATGTATGCATTGCATCATTCCATTTACTAGCATTACCATGTATGCATTGCATCATTCCATTTACTAGCATTACCATGTATACATTGCATCATTCCATTTACTAGCATTACCATGTATGCATAGCATCATTCCATTTACTAGCATTACCATGTATGCATTGCATCATTCCATTTACTAGCATTGCCATGCATGCATTGCATCATTCTATTTTCTAGCATTACCATGTGTGCATTGCGTCATTCTATTTACTAGCATTACCTTGTATGCATTGCATCATTCCATTTACTAGCAATACTATGTATACATTGCATCATTCCATTTACTAGCATTGCCTTGTATGCATTGCATCATTCTGTTTACTAGTATTCCCATGTGTGCATTGCATCATTCTATTTACTAGCATTACCATGTATGCATTGCATCATTCCATTTACTAGCATTACCATGTATACATTGCATCATTCCATTTACTAGCATTACCATGCATGCATTGCATCATTCCATTTACTAGCATTAACTTGTATGCATTGCATCATTCCATTTACTAGCAATACTATGTATACATTGCATCATTCCATTTACTAGCATTGCCTTGTATGCATTGCATCATTCTGTTTACTAGTATTCCCATGTGTGCATTGCATCATTCTATTTACTAGCATTACCATGTGTGCATTACATCATTCCATTTACTAGCACTACCATGTATGCATTACGTCATTCCATTTACTAGCATTACCATGTATACATTGCATCATTCCATTTACTAACATTGCCTTGTATGCATTGCATCATTCCTTTTACTAGCATTACCATGTATACATTGCATCATTCCATTTACTAGCATTACCATGTATGCATTGCATCATTCCATTTAATAGCATTACTTTGTATGCATTGCATCATTCCATTTACTAGCATTACCATGTATGCATTGCATCATTCCATTTACTAGCATTACCTTGTATGCATTACGTCATTCCATTTACAAGCATCACCATGTATGCATTGCATCATTCCATTTTCTAGCATTACCATGTATGCATTGCATCATTCCATTTACTAGCATTACCTTGTATGCATTACCTCATTCCATTTACAAGCATTACCATGTATGCATTGCATCATTCCATTTACTAGCTTTTCCTTGTATGTATTGCATCATTCCATTTACTAGCATTACCATGTGTGCATTGCATCTTTGCATTCACTAGCATTACCATGTATGCATTGCATCATTCCAATAACTAGCATTACCATGTGTGCATTGCATCATTCCATTTAGTAACATTACCATGTATGCATTGCATCATTCCATTCACTAGCATTACCATGTATGCATTGCATCATTCCATTTACTAGCATTTCCATGTGAGCATTACATCATTCCATTTACTAGCATTACCTTGTATGCATTGCATCATTCTATTTACTAGTATTACCATGTGTGCATTGCATCATTCTATTTACTAGCATTACCGTGTATGCATTGCTTCATTCCATTTACATGCATTACCTTGTATACATTACGTCATTCCATTTACTAGCATCACCACGCATGCATTGCATCATTCCATTTACTAGCATTACCATGTATGCATTGCATCATTCTATTTACTAGCATTACCATGTATGCATTGCATCATTTCATTTACTAGCATTACAATGTATGCATTGCATTATTCCATTTACTAGCATTACCATGTATGCATTGCATCATTCTATTCACTAGCATTACCATGTATACATTGCATCATTCTATTCACTAGCATTACCATGTATGCATTGCATCTTTCTATTTACTAGCATTACCATGTATGCATTGCATCATTCCATTTACTAGCATTACCATGTATGCATTGCATTATTCCATTTACTAGCATTACAATGTATGCATTGCATTATTCCATTTACTAGCATTACCATGTATGCATTGCATCATTCTATTCACTAGCATTACCTTGTATGCATTGCATTATTCCGTTTAATAGCATTACCATGCATGCATTGCATCTTTCCATTTACTAGCATTACCATGTATGCATTGCATCATTCCATTTACTAGCATTACAATGTATGCATTGCATTATTCCATTTACTAGCATTACCATGTATGCATTGCATCATTCCATTTACTAGCATTGCCATGTATGCATTGTATCATTCTATTTACTAGCATTACCATGTGTGCATTACATCATTCTATTTACTAGCATTACCTTGTATGCATTGCATCATTCTGTTTAATGGCATTACCATGTATGCATTGCATCATTCTATTTACTAGCATTACCATGTATGCATTGCATCATTTCATTTACTAGCATTGCCATGTATGCATTGCATCATTCTATTTACTAGCATTACCATGTGTGCATTGCATCATTCTATTTACTAGCATTACCTTGTATGCATTGCATCATTCTATTTACTAGCATTACCATGTGTGCATTGCATCATTCTATTTCCTAGCATAACCTTGTATGCATTGCATCATTCTATTTACTAGCATTACCATGTATGCATTGCATCATTTCATTTACTAGCATTGCCATGTATGCATTGCATCATTCTATTTACTAGCATTACCATGTGTGCATTGCATCATTCTATTTACTAGCATTACCATGTATGCATTGCATCATTCTATTTACTAGCATTACCTTGTATACATTGCATCATTCCATTTACTAGCATTACCATGTATGCATTGCATCATTCCATTTACTAGCATTACCTTGTATGCATTGCATCATTCTATTTACTAGCATTACCATGTATGCATTACATCATTCCATTTACTAGCATTACCATGTATGCATTGCATCATTCCATTTACTAGCATTACCATGTATACATTGCATCATTCCATTTACTAGCATTACCATGTATGCATAGCATCATTCCATTTACTAGCATTACCATGTATGCATTGCATCATTCCATTTACTAGCATTGCCATGCATGCATTGCATCATTCTATTTACTAGCATTACCATGTGTGCATTGCATCATTCTATTTACTAGCATTACCTTGTATGCATTGCATCATTCCATTTAATAGCATTCCCATGTATGCATTGCATCATTCCATTTACTAGCATTACCTTGTATGCATTGCATCATTCCATTTACTAGCAATACCATGTATGCATTGCATCATTCCATTTACTAGCATTACCTTGTATACATTGCATCATTCCATTTACAAGCATTACCTTGTATGCATTGCATCATTCCATTTACTAGCAATACCATGTATACATTGCATCATTCCATATACTAGCATTGCCTTGTATGCATTGCATCATTCCATTTAATAGCATTACCATGTATGCATTGCATCATTCCATTTACTGGCATTACCATGTATGCATTGCATCATTCCATTTACTAGCATTACCATGTATGCATTGCCTCATTCCATTTACTAGCATTGCCATGTATGCATTGCATCATTCTATTTACTAGCATTACCATGTATGCATTGCATCATTCCATTTAATAGCATTACCATGTGTGCATTGCATCATTCCATTTACTAGCAGTACCATGTATACATTGCATCATTCCATTTACTAGCATTGCCTTGTATACATTGCATCATTCCATTTACTAGCATTGCCTTGTATGCATTGCATCATTCTGTTTACTAGTATTCCCATGTGTGCATTGCATCATTCTATTTACTAGCATTACCATGTGTGCATTACATCATTCCATTTACTAGCATTACCATGTATGCATTACATCATTCCATTTACAAGCATTACCATGTATGCATTGCATCATTCCATTTACTAGCATTACCATGTGTGCATTGCATCATTCTATTTACTAGCATTACCATGTATGCATTACGTCATTCCATTTACAAGCATTACCATGTATGCATTGCATCATTCCATTTACAAGCATTACCATGTGTGCATTGCATCATTCCATTTACTAGCATTACCATGTATGCATTACATCATTCTATTTACTAGCATTGCCATGTGTGCATTACATTTACTAGCATTACCATGTATGCATTGCATCATTCCATTTACTAGCATTACCTTGTATGCATTGCATCATTCCATTTACTAGCATTACCATGTATACATTGCATCATTCCATTTACTAGCATTACCTTGTATGCATTGCATCATTCTATTTACTAGTATTACCATGTGTGCATTGCATCATTCTATTTACTAGCATTACCATGTATGCATTGCATCATTCCATTTACTAGCATTACCTTGTATGCATTACATCATTCCATTTACAAGCATTACCATGTATGCATTGCATCATTCTATTTACTAGCATTACCATGTATGCATTACATCATTCCATTTACTAGCATTACCATGTATGCATTGCATCATTCCATTTACTAGCATTACCATGTATACATTGCATCATTCCATTTACTAGCATTACCATGTATGCATAGCATCATTCCATTTACTAGCATTACCATGTATGCATTGCATCATTCCATTTACTAGCATTGCCATGCATGCATTGCATCATTCTATTTACTAGCATTACCATGTGTGCATTGCATCATTCTATTTACTAGCATTACCTTGTATGCATTGCATCATTCCATTTAATAGCATTACCATGTATGCATTGCATCATTCCATTTACTAGCATTACCTTGTATGCATTGCATCATTCCATTTACTAGCAATACCATGTATGCATTGCATCATTCCATTTACTAGCATTACCTTGTATACATTGCATCATTCCATTTTCAAGCATTACCTTGTATGCATTGCATCATTCCATTTACTAGCAATACCATGTATACATTGCATCATTCCATATACTAGCATTGCCTTGTATGCATTGCATCATTCCATTTAATAGCATTACCATGTATGCATTGCATCATTCCATTTACTAGCATTACCATGTATGCATTGCATCATTCCATTTACTAGCATTACCATGTATGCATTGCCTCATTCCATTTACTAGCATTGCCATGTATGCATTGCATCATTCTATTTACTAGCATTACCATGTGTGCATTGCATCATTCTATTTACTAGCATTACCTTGTATGCATTGCATCATTCCATTTAATAGCATTACCATGTGTGCATTGCATCATTCCATTTACTAGCAGTACCATGTATACATTGCATCATTCCATTTACTAGCATTGCCTTGTATACATTGCATCATTCCATTTACTAGCATTGCCTTGTATGCATTGCATCATTCTGTTTACTAGTATTCCCATGTGTGCATTGCATCATTCTATTTACTAGCATTACCATGTGTGCATTACATCATTCCATTTACTAGCATTACCATGTATGCATTACATCATTCCATTTACAAGCATTACCATGTATGCATTGCATCATTTCATTTACTAGCATTACCATGTGTGCATTGCATCATTCTATTTACTAGCATTACCATGTATGCATTACGTCATTCCATTTACAAGCATTACCATGTATGCATTGCATCATTCCATTTACAAGCATTACCATGTGTGCATTGCATCATTCCATTTACTAGCATTACCATGTATGCATTGCATCATTCTATTTACTAGCATTGCCATGTGTGCATTACATTTACTAGCATTACCATGTATGCATTGCATCATTCCATTTACTAGCATTACCTTGTATGCATTGCATCATTCCATTTACTAGCATTACCATGTATACATTGCATCATTCCATTTACTAGCATTACCTTGTATGCATTGCATCATTCTATTTACTAGTATTACCATGTGTGCATTGCATCATTCTATTTACTAGCATTACCATGTATGCATTGCATCATTCCATTTACTAGCATTACCTTGTATGCATTACATCATTCCATTTACAAGCATTACCATGTATGCATTGCATCATTCCATTTACTAGCATTTCCATGTATGCATTGCATCATTCCATTTACTAGCATTACCATGTGTGCATTGCATCATTCCATTTACTAACATTTCCATGTATGCATTGCATCATTCCATTTACTAGCATTACCATGTGTGCATTGCATCTTTGCATTTACTAGCATTACCATGTATGCATTGCATCATTCCACTAACTAGCATTACCATGTGTGCATTGAATCATTCCATTTACTAGCATTTCCATGTGAGCATTACATCATTCCATTTACTTGCATTACCATGCATGCATTGCATCATTGCATTTACTTGCATTACCATGTGTGCCTTGCATCAATTATTCATGTTCTGTGAAATCATCGTTTTTATCATAAATGTGCAAACCAGACACTTTTTGACAATTATTCATTGCTGTAATCAGCATTGATGTGTAGACTTGTCACTTAATTCTGTATATGCATTTTTATCATATACCTCATATTGCTTGGTCTTGTAACACTATGGGAAGTGCGCCCTCACATAAAGGCAACAATTTCCTGTACCGGTCATTCTAAATTATGTCGCGAGTTAAAAGGTAACCCCGGTAAAATTGTAATTATACCTATGAGGCGCATGATAAAACCTTTATGGACTGGATATAACTTTTGCAGCCCTTGGTGAAATGAGCAATACACCCTCACAAGGCTAGGGCACTACTGCCTTGCATCTATGGGCTGCCAAAGCTATATCCAGTCCATAAAAATTAGTTTCATCATAATACTTGGCACAAAAAACATAAGCTGAAAAGTGAGTGGAGACAATACATCCTGGGGATGACAACTTTAATCATTTTATTAAAAATCTCAACATTTACTAAAAGTAATAGAGAAAATCCTTTTTATCAAAAATAAGACCATATTGAAAGTCTTCTTAATTACAACATATAATAAGAAATTCATTAACAGTTTAATTGGTAACAAGAACTGTGCATGATAAAAATAGCAGTTTGAAGTAAAACGAACAGATACTCAAATGCAATAATCAACAAAAGTATTGTTTAAACCCAACAAGTTTCTCCGACAGTGATCAGATTAGTCAATTAGGGGCTACTCAAAAGGCGACTATTGCAGGCCATTTCCTGCACATGCATCAATACGAGAATTTTATTTTAAGGAAGAAATGGAAGAGACTAGCAATAAATGCATTACATATCTGGCCATGCAATGGAATGTATTTATGCCTATACAACAGTCAGGGCTCTGTTCAGACAATCTTATCAAATATACTTCATACCCCCGGTAGTCATATATGGGAAAGCAATGATTGATTGCCGTTGTGAAATTATAATACAAGTTTGAATCGAGATAAGGCATGCGAATGCTGTAGGACTTATTATGAGCCATGCAACAAAAAATGAATGGACCATGGGAAAAATAGAACAGACAGAAGTCCTCGTTTTTTATGACTTCATCCAATCTTGACTTTTTTAGGTGAGATACAATTTGAGATAACATTTTTCAAACTGCAATTAATGACTGGTATCACTGGCGTAAAGCAGCTTTTTATTTTGAAGGGCCTCTTAGAAATTGATTTTGTGAACTGCAAAATATAAATTCCTATTTTAAAAGTTGATTGTAAAGTCCCAAATTTCATAAACATATGAATCAACTGAGCATTTAAACTATAACAATAGTGTGGCTGAACTAGTATTTGCCAAAAAAACAGTGCATGTTAGACCTTATAAAAAGCCAAAAAATACATTTCTGAATGAACTCTATACAATATCAAACTTGTATTATCTAACATTCCCCAACCTTTCTAACTTAAAAGCAAGTATAAATCTAGTCATTGCAATACAAAAATCCTGTACCTAAGTACTTTTAAATGTAAATACGGATACAAAGTAAAACAATTTGGATATAAATCTGTGCTTTTTCACAGGTGTTTTCTTTTAAACAGATTCTTGGCTCACTCCAAAATCTGTTAATGCACTCATTTGGCAGAAGCAACCACCTCTCTACAAGTTCATGCCCTGTTTAACCATGATGGTCATAAAATAGTCAAAAAATACAAAGAGACTTCTGTGGCAAACTAAGTTCAACTGACAATGGAGTGAGCCAACCAAAATTTCAACTAAAGTGCAATAACAAATACTTGTAATAAATCTTTAAAAAGTCACTTTTTGAATCATTAGAAATTTGTATTTACAAATATAAAAAAAAAAGTCTAAAATAAATATGATTTTAATTACATTCAATTTATATTTCTAATAGTGTATACCTTCGTGCATCTATGCATAGATTATGAAAAGTCATAGGCAAAATATAACAGTAAGTAATCACTTACCAACATTGCTGTAAAAATTATTACATTAGTAATAAAAAAGCTGTCAGAGACAATGTTCAATACATTTGAATCCAAGACATAGGTACAATCTCTTACAGATCATAAACTTAGTAGCTTTAATAAACTTAGTAGTTTTAATAAACTGATTAACCTGTCCAATTCTCAAAACAACACAAGCTGGCTGGCTATTTTTGTAATTTGACTGAATAGTACTGTAATTTACCATGTGTGGTTTCTCAGTCTTGATTGATACCAACAACAGGATTTAACACACATGTACAGTAATCAGGTCTGAAACAAGTTATGTTCATATTCATAAAAAAAAAGACACAGACTGAAACATTTAATTACTTCAGGCCAGGTTGAATGCAAAAATAAAGAGCAACATTAAATAAAAAAAGAAAAAAAGAAAAAGTACAACAAAGATATGTGTTCAGTTCCAATGGTTACAAAGATTACACATCACAGGCCACTAAAGTGAAATAAGGCAATGCCACTCAAGGGTGTACTATCCTGTACAAAACTGAACACCTCAGATTACACCATTGCATTTGATGGCATTGTTATTCCCATACAAGCCTGGATAGTTACTGTAAAGATGATGTTAGTACTTCACAACAACAAAACATCAAATATAACTAGAGTGAAACTTATGTGAGAAGTATTAAAGAATTTTGTCGTATTGCATTACCAGGTTAAAACTGACAATTATTCAGTTACCAAGGTAGAACGAGAAAAAAACAATATACAACTCTTTGTTGTATAAGTTTATTATATTGAAATAAGTTCCCTCAAAAGAACTAACCAGAAAAGTTGTGTTTTAATATGGCCTTTTCTTGCATTCCTAACTTCATAGCAATTCACTAGAATACTGAAACTGAGAATCAATACAACTACAATTTCCAAATAGTATTGATAAATAAAAAAAAAAAAAATCTACGTTCTCTTTTTAAACAATGAATGGTCCAAAAACAAACAATATTTTCATGTGTTAATCCTGGAAAAAGATACAGTAGATAATAAAAGTATTTACAACCAATATACAAGGTCTTCCACTTTATATTGGAAGAAACTCTATAAAATTAAGGAAAAGGGTTCATACATGTAATTGCATATGAAGGTAAAAAAATAATTGCCACTATTAAAAGTCCAATCAAACTATTAAATAAGCTATGCTTAAACACATAAATAAATGGTATATGTACAATGTGTAACTATGAAAAAACAACAGTATTTAACTGCAATAAATTGAACAACACAAGCTTATGCTTTAAAGTAGTACTGCTAATTTAGGTCCGTTATGTCTTGTATCAGAACATTCAATACAAGTTTATTAGATTTTTATAACAGATTGTCATTAGGCATTAATGTCCCAAGTCAGATATGCTATCTCACACCAGAACAGTTTTAAATTATTTAAATTTCTACTAATTGCCTTGCAGGTAAATCTCATTGATATAAGAATTCTGTTTGGCGTGGCAGAGAATACATGTGGTGCATGTTTTTTTTTGCTTTGTTTTTTGTTTGTTTTTGATAAATCCTCAAGATGGAAAAGTTGAATCAGTACAGAGATAACATGAAAAGTAATTTTGAAAAACAAATTGGTTGATGAACAACAACAACAACAAAAAGTGTTTCCAGAAGAGACAACTAAACAGAATACTGTTTACTAATCGGCATAACTACTCAATGAAGAGTAAGAATGGAAAGTACACATGGACGGATCTGAAATTCTGCTTTTCAACAACATTAGTTGAATTCTCCCCAACTTTACAATTTGGAATTCGGCAGCCTGAAAATAATTTTCACTATGCAAAAACTCAATGTGACAAAATACTATTCCTGAGTTGAACACACAGTACGATTGTAACATTAATTTATTGTTGCTTGCAATTTACTCTCAATTTACTCAATTTACCAAAATATCATTCTGAATGAAAAATAAATTATAGCTACATAACATTAATCTAGAGTATAAAAGTTCATAGAACTGAATACTGAATTGTTTTACAGGCCTGTGATGCAAAACAAGCAAATTTAAAGCTGGTCAAGAATCCAACATCTCATTTGTTTTTATTTTCTCCAGACAAAACCTTTGGCACAGGGTGCAACAAAATAAAAGATCGCATATCTTCCATCATTCTAGTCTCGAAGAATCACCATAGAAACAGCAATTTGTTTACACAAATCTGTTTCAGTGTCCATGGGAAAGAGACACACTTCATTGTCTGTTGTACAGACTGCCTTGAATTTTTTAGTATAGAAACTGGTTTTCCGTGCTCGCTGTTGGTTTTTATTATTCTTCTGACCAGTAATCACAATGTACTGATCCAGATAGTTGTCTTGTACTTCCAAAAAAGTGATCATCCTCTTTTTAAACTGTAAAAAAAAAAATTAGATGAATGACATGTTGTTGATTCATGTAAAATGGAAATAAGATGAATTTCTTGACTTCTGTATGCTGTTCTGCAGATGTACTAATAATTGCTGTCAGTCTGCAATGTCATTGATACAAATTACTACAGGATTGTAAAGACTAGATCAATACAAGCCATTAGTTATCAGTCAAATCATACAGAGTTGTGTTTTTTAATACTGATGAGCTAAAAATACCTTAGAATGAATGGTTTCTATTTCACCGTCATGACAGACATTGTCTAGTCAAGGAGTGGTTTTGTGTCTGGTCAAAGGTCAAACTTGTGTTCATTATCCTAATACATTTCAATGTGACATACTTGAATGGATATTTTGTAAGAAAATACATTATTCATTCTACAGCTCATTCTAATTGTCTATGCTTCATACATACAACATGTACATCTATGTGTTCTCAAATGATACATGGCATACAAGACCACAAGAGAGGCATGAAATTAACAATTGAGTCATGAATCTAGCTAACATTGATCAGAATCTGAAAAAAAAAATGCTTGTGTCATTCTTTCATAAAAAAAATTAAATTGTCATTTTATCCTGTCAGGCTGACAGACAGCTGCACTGCCTGAAGTATTCACACGAAATTTCTTGCTTGTACCCAAGACTGTTTCTCACACCCAATGGTACACAGGAGAATCATCCATTCTTGACCAACTGAAACTGTGCTCACTATGATGAACTTTTCATTTACCCAGTTCAGTTTTTTTGCTTTTACTAAATTTGAGAGATATTGTTTTGTTTTTTTAAATACTCCATCAAATACATACAAGTTCATTGTAGGTTTAATTTAGTACACAAGTGTCTGCCAGAAAACACTATCCTCATCCTGAACAAAACTGCATTCTTAGAACACTAGTAGTATGCAGCCATGACATTTTTCTCACTATATTATGTAAATTTAAAGTCAGTAATATTCAAAATCGATGGTAAAAAACATTTGTCTCATGTTTTTGAGCACTCCTTGCAAGATCTTGTCAGACGCTAGAAATCCCTTATTACAACATGTACATATGGCAAATGATGGCAATTGTGTCAAAACAATTGAAATATTGTAGGACGTTTTCTAATGCAGATACTTCTGCTGTGCATGTTCTTTCATGACAATATAGGAAGTTTCGGCCATGGAGGTTTTGTATTTGATCGACAAGCATGACGTATTTATATTTGTTTACTTATATCTCGTACACAAATAAATATAAATATGCAATGAGTGTAAGGTACACTTCATTAGTAAATAAATATGCACATATGAAGGGATCATGCCTTTGACAATGAACCACTTCTGACATTTAACATGTGGACGTATTGCTAAACGTGTTTGCTTTCTAACAAATAAATTGACTACACAAGTATTTTTCATAAAGGTTTTTGTGACAGTTGGGGAAGATTTAATATTAGATAGAATTGGAAACCATAGGTGTGCTCCTGTGTAGCTAAAGCTACGTTTTATATAATGCGTTCTAATTTTAACAAGATTGATTTGAGATGCCAATTTTTTGAAACATGCCATTTCTGTGCTCCTAGAATTATTCAATCTGCTGGATTCCGGAGCACCTACAATTGAAGACTACCAGTGTCTGCACTATTAATTAAAACATCACAGTAATCAAAATGTAGTACTAGTAATACAAAACTGTTAGATGATGAGCTAGAAACTAATTCTAATTCTTCTAAATTTGTCTAAATCTTACATGCAATCTTTTTACATATCAAATGGATGTGACGTTTTCATAATAGTTTCCTATCCATGGTTACCCCAAGATACTTGAAACCTTCAACTTCTGTTATTGCATGTAATATTAAAATTACGTAGTTTGCATTAAAAGAATTCAATATTAAAACTTTCTTGGACATAACCACTTAAAAGAACATATTCATTTAATAATTATTTTTTGAAAATTAACTCAAGAATAAAATATTTAAAATGATTTTAACAAAATGTCCATGGCAGATTGATAGATTTGATTTTCGCAACCAAGGCTATTTCATCGCCACTAGTGCGACATGGCAAAAACGCCCACTATTGAAAAAAGGTGGCTGAAACGTTCCTCCAATTATTTGAAAGGTCAATATAATTTGGTTACATTAACAAGTTGGACAAGTCAAGTGGGTGTTCTTGTATTGTGGACAGTGTGAATGTACTGAGTGGGCACTTCTTCCTTTATGTGCATCAAACTAATTTATGATGGAGAAACTCACATTTTTCACTTCAAGAATTCCACTGGAACAGAGGAATTGTCCATTTTGTTGTAATCAAATTGATGATGAATATCACATGCTTCTAATTTGCCCACAAATTTATTCCACACTTTTATTTTTCTCCAGCAGCAGCAGAATAGAAATGTATTTCGTTAATTAATTCAAGGAATTCAAATAAATCAAGTTTATTTTATTTTCATTACAGAAATGCCGAAAACTTGTGGAATAACTGGGGGAGGGTTTATTTTCAAGAATATTTAATATTGTACATGCAAGGCCCATGGACTATAGATCTATATATTGTATGCACATTAATTTTTCATTTTATGCCTAATAACACAAACATTCCATAGTTTTTGTGGAAACTGTCACAGGTGATACAGACTTTGAATTTTAATCTTCAATGCAAACAAATACAAATTGTGACTAGTAAATAAACAAACAAACAAAAAACAAACAAGATACATTTGTTTTGTATGACTTCAGTAAATTAACAAATGCATAACATCAGTGAACTATTTTTGTTATGAGCAAAGTTCAAGGAAATTTCCTAATAACAAAGTCAGTATTTAAAATTGAGTCACATAAAACACGCATTACATCTTTAAGCCTCTGTGGCACAAGTAGCTTAAACACAGATTTGAAGACTCGCACAGTGATTTATTGCATAATACTTAGTAACAGTTGATGGCTTTACAGCAGGCTTACCTGATCCAAAGAAGATTTATTCAGCGTTGTTCCAGTTGCATCCACTGCAAAGCACTCTGCTGTTGCTTTAGTATGATTGTCAACATGTTTGCATAAGGCTGCCAAAAAGGTTTCCTGTGAGAGAAAAACACAATGATTTATTACACTTTTACGCTACTGGTCCAGTTGCCGATAAACCTTTGCAAAGACAATTTGTTAATGCGTCTCTGAGACTTAGAACTGATGTTTTCAAAGGCAATATACCCAGCAAATGTGTGCTTGCACATCAAAATTTAGATGACGGATTATTTAAAGCCTATTTATATCAGGGAAGTTTGTGGATGAAATTTGCTCATTCAACCTACTCAAAATTAACTTGAGTAGGGAATTTAATAATTATCAACTCTTGAAAAACACATATCACAGACTAATCAGTGGATTAACCACTGGGCTACAGTGCTTAAGGTATAGATGCAGGTTCGTGGGCACTTGGGAGTGAATTTTCTTTTTTTTTGCTTTTTATTATCCAAACAGTCTTGGCTATAGACTTAACATTTCACAGTATTGTGAATAGTGGAACATACTCAAAAGACTATTTTAAAATATAGAAACTGGTACAAACATTCTCTCTTTTGAATGCTTAGCAAGATTTAGCAAGGCTGTACATAAATAATCAAAAAGCAACATGATGAAAAAAAAGTAATGACGGGATATCCATATTATGCACTACGTTTAACTTTTTACAAAACGATAATAGGTTTAAATTTGGAACTGTTACAGCCATTTTAATTATGAGCATTAGCAAACTTCTTACTGATTGAATGGTTATGCAAATTAGCCATTATCTCCACTTGTGTTTTTCAGTTTACCATGGAAGTTCAAATCTAAATAGCTCGCACAATTCTTGTTTATTTTGAGTGAAACTTTCACACAATGTTTATCAGTTGTTTATTAACAAATGGGCGTCCAGGCGTACATTTAGTATGTTTTGTTTTCATATTACAAAGTTGTCAAGCAGGATGTGTGCCGTATAGTCAATCCCGGTCAGTATTTCACACTTTGAATGTCATTGTCCGAGAATGCAAAACTTTAAAAATAAGCCCAGACGTCCTTTTGTTCGTAGAGACGTTGTCAAAATAGTGTGAAAATGTCAAGACAAACTGACAAAAACTGTGGGAGCTAATTAATTTTCAATCTCTCTGACTAACCAGAAAACACGAACGGAGATAATGGCCGTTTTATGAAAGTGACGTTAATCGTTAACAAAAATAGCTATTGCATCACGACGACATGCCAAAATCCATCATACACAGACGCTTGCTGATGTTCAATCGTCAGATAAAAAAAATAAAATAAAAATATTTAGAATACTAGGGAAACGGACGTAAAATCGTCCGCGGAGTCAAAACCTTGCGTGAAAACTGTCATGGCGTCGTGTTATCTTTTTCACTTTATAGGGAGGGGCACAATGGATTACGTAAAGCCAATGAGATATTCATACAGTTATACAAACATAGCGATCTTTATTGGGTGGGTTGAGTCTAAATTTACCTTTCCTCAAACCTTTAACAAATACTCTGTATGACGCAGTTTTTCACAATCTCCTGTGAAATAGATTGTGCAAAGTTAGACGGCCAGGTTGAAATGGGCCGTAATATTCTGCTACACAATGGCTATTCACAGTTTTTGTACTCAATCGCTCAAACGCCGGTGAGAAAAAGTCGAAATGGAAGACAACTATTGTAAATCGAAACAGGTTTCATTCAACTACGAGCAGACGCGATGGGTCGATAAAAGTTAAAACGAACCCTGACCTCTGGAAATACCTCATTCATGGAGTGCCATAGTACCAGAGGTCGCCGAGCACGGCCGTACAACGTACTTTGCGACATCGCCACAGATGCATGCTAGCTGACAAGGGGGTTTCCGATTAAGGTAACCAAGATGGCATCGCAGAGTGCGTGATTTTTCCCGCGGTGTTTAAAAACAGCATCTCGTTGCCGATGTTTCTGTAATTTTCGGGGTATTTTTTATTTTTAAGTAACCGAGCATTTCACGTTTGTGTATTTTGCCACTGAAAAGTTAGTTATCGATGACAGCACAGCAATGGTCTGAATGGTGTTTATCCACTACTACATCGCAATGCTATCAGCACGGTGATCGTTAGAGCGAAACGACAAATGTAAAATTAGTCAGTTTTATAATGCCTTCGGAGAAAAAAAATGCGTGAAAAAAAATATTTAACAGTACTCCACTGGAAGCTGCCAGGCTAGAGGTTGTCGACATGTTGCGAGATAAGGGCGAACAAGTTTACTTATCATTTAAAACTGTATGTTTTTTGTATTCCGCTTGCATGCTGGAAGCATCTATGTGTTGTCTTTTTTTTGTAGTTTGCAAGACTAGTTGGTAGCGCTCGAGGTAAGTTAAACCATGGAAGGTACCTTCCATGGTTAAACAGGGTCGAAGACAGGAAGTTACACATCGCCGCACCGTAACTGAGGCCAGCAACTCATTTGCATATAACATCAACAGTGACTTGTCAATCAAAGAGCAACGTAAACAAACTTTCAGGACATCACATACGCGTGCCTCGATTCCCTATATTTTAAAATCCATTTTTGGGCATGTTCCAGCATTGACAATGCTCTGAAATTTCAACACTATCTAGCCAAGAAAAGCAAAAAAAAAAAAAAAAAAAATTCACTCCAAGTGCCCACGAACAAGCATCTATACCTTAAACAGTCAGCTTGAGACTGAACTGAAGTGAGGAGAGGTCATAGATGGTGGACAGAATACCAGCTGATACGATCATATTGTTATGGATGTGCAGTTTCAACATGGTCACAATGTTACAAATATTACCCATATTGTCGAAAAAAAAAGGTTTTATATTTAAATAAATTTGGCTGCTCGCAAGAAACTTAATTTGCAGAAATATTGCTGGTGCAGTGAACTTTTAATGGACAAAAGGCAATTTTCAGCCCACAAAGCACCTATATAAACAATATTTTTAGAAGTAGTCAAGCACCACTGTCTACCATCCATTGGACACAAGGCATAACCGCATATGTAAAATGTACATAAAAACAGTGTGTGCAGAAGAGTTTTAAATGCCATACTGTCATGTACAGTTTTAACAACCAAACCGCAAAATTAACAGTAGTATGTTATGTGTATTTAAAAAAAAAAAAAAACATCTGACACATGCTGAAATAAACAAAGCTATACATCAACACAGGGATATTTATGCACAAGCAGATGACACATATGGCAATGTCTCGCATCATTTACAATTCAGTGATGATGCATGATTGGTAATGGTTTCAAGACAAAAGCAAGAATTATATTGGCGTTATTCAAATGCCATATTAAAAACATTCAAAACAGTTGACCTTCATTTTAGGTTAAAAAATATATATAACCTATAACACACATAACCTGTCCAGCTAAGTTCAAAGTGATGGCCCACCCATGTACAAAAAGCAACTTGTATGCTCTAATCGTATACATATGGTCCATATACAGTATGAAAGTATACTTACTACAGGTGCATCTGGGTTATCAACGAGAGATGCAAGTTCCACTAATGCCATGGAGTACCTTTCTAAATCCAACCCTACAAAGGCACTTTCATCTGCAATAAGATCAGAACAAATATTTAAATAACATTTCAAAAATTCAAGATTAAAATTAAAACAAAGTTAAATAGCAACTCAACTATTGGGGGGGAAGTGACAATTATTTATTTCAATATTCTGGGAGTATTTGTTCTCAATAAAAAACTGCTGCTTGGAGCAGATAAAATTTAGAATTCAAACTCTTCAGTACTTTAAATTCAAAATATCATCAAGATGTAAAATGTAAATACTGTATTGGCTACTGAAGCTGAGTGTCAGACAAAATTGATTTTTTTGAGCCAGTTGGCAGAGACTATTAAACATTTTTCCAAAAGTGTTTTAAATATTTACACAGATCACTACAGTGATACTACATGGTTTGTAGGCTTAAGAATCAAGTGATAATGCTATCAAGGCACAAAAGTATGGCATAGCTGCCTTTAGGGTATAAGGATGAATATCTGATGTTCCGAACAGATGATAAAAGGTAGTAAATAAATATTTTACCAAGGAAACCTGAACGTATGTAAGATAAAGGCAGGAAATTAATATTTCACCAATTTTACTAAATAATGCTTAGGTAATAATAAAGTGTATGTGGGCTGGGAATTTACTGCTGCAATCATCAAATGGCAGAGATGGCCTTTCTGACTTTACGCGATACAACTACTACATGTAGTAATATTGCATTCATTGCTTTGTATTTCCATTTCGCAGACACAGGAATTTGTAACAAGCAACATGTGTGAAAATAATCCTATATAATATCAATAAACATACAGGTTTTACTCAGCTTGAATTTCTTTCTATTTTGTATTTTATTTAAAGTTAAAGTTGGTGTAGTGCACAGATACATGTATACTGGGGACAACCAAGTTGTGCATATTAAATGATGTTAATTCTAAAATAATTGATGAATGAATAAAATAAATATGCATAATTTCAACAATAGTATGTAACAATATTAGTTACTTATTTTCTTCAAAACAGATTAAAATGCAATACAAATTTTAGAATTTGATTCAAGATAAATGTTCTACAGGTATATGAAATCTGGTGAGTATCTAATAACGATACAATCTAACAATAGGAACACTGTGGTCATGGTATTAAACTTAACAGGAGCAGACATAACTTACCAAAACCAAATAATATTACAGTATTCGCCGTTCGCTGGGGAGTTAATTCCAAATGTTCACTGAAGAAACTATTGACTTTCTGCCATATTAGATCAGGTATACCACATGTGACATCTACTGTGACCAGCCTGTTTGTGCTAACAAAGAACTCTATGTACGTCCTGACACTCATTTCATACAAGGCTGTACGTTTCTAAATACAAAAAAAAAAAAGAAAACTGTCAATGTTGAAAAATTACACGCTTCATTACACATACATGTAGCCCCGGGTTCTATGGCTTTAGTTTACATTTTTCTGTTGTTGACAATTTAGACTTTGTCATGCTTGATCTCAGCCAAGAGTATGGGAATATTCTGCAGACTAAACTGTTGGACTGGTAACTGAACTAAGTTTTAATTGATATTTACAATGGGAACATTGACATGATCAGTCAAGGCATGTCAGAGATACATCTCTAAAACAGCTTTTATTAAAATTCCAGTCAGTCGTTTTGAAACCAATAAAAAATAAAAACACTGCGAACAAGTGGCTACCAGTCAGTCGTATTGGTGTAGATCACAATGCAAATCAAGTTTGGACCTAATTGGACAGCCTGAATGAGATACAAACAAAAAACCTTTCACAGCGAGAAAGGCACATTTGCTAAATTTTTACTTGTAAATAAATAATATATTGAACTATGAATAATAAAAGAATATTTGAACAGCAGTAATCCCACAGATTTCGATGTAGATGTTGCCTGTGGGTGGAGACTGATTCGGTATTCCCCAATCACACCACTGAAGGCAATAATAGACAAGACTTGCAGAAAGTATGTACTATTTTTATCAAGTTTAAAAACAATTGATCCAAAACGTTCTTGTTTTCAAAGTGTGTACAAAGACAAATAAAACAACTTCACTACTAGTTATCAGCACAAAGAAGTGATTCACCAATCATTAACAAATCATAACTGAATTAACAATTTTGATAAGTTTCCACTATAAATAAATTAATCATTGAAGGAGATACATGTTAAAAAGCAACTGTTTTATTGATGAGAAGAATACGACAAGGTTATCTGAATCGATATGATGCAGTTATAGGGGAAGACGAAATGAAATGCAATTGTTACCCTAGATTTTCAAAATACTTCATATCTTTAATCAGTGCGAATACAATTAAATAAATGTCATATTGCTCAATTTGTGTAGGCCACAGATTGGTTTATAAATATAACAAAGAATTATAATTTTGTAAATTTCAGTCCAGCTTGGTTAATAATTTTCAAAAATGGAAGCTGATAACTGATAATTTTGAGCTCTGGACTTACTTAGTAAATAATATTAATGGTCTTGCATGTGTTAATATAATTTTGAATATAGTACACACATACACTAGACACAAATTCAGGCATCAGGAAATACTATGCAATTAAGAATGAATGCTTCCTCAGCCTGAACTCACAAAATTGATGTTACTCAATGATTACTATAAAGTAGACCATGCACGAAATGGACAATGATGAGTACAATAAATTACATCATTACCCAGTAAGTGACAGAAGGAAATTGAATAAGCACCTTCTGCTAAAACAAGTCTGTTTAATGTACCAAACACAAGAATGATGAATAATGCAATAAAGGTTGTCTAGGGTAAGGGTAAGGTGCATGGCTACAGATCACTGCTTTCTATAGATTCATTTTTTCACATCAAACCTGATGTGTGACATAATAGTGTCTGCCTAACATCAGAGAGAATATTGGTTTGATTCCCATGGTCAGCTGCACACTTGAAGTAAAAAAAACAGAAGAATGGCGTCCTTTTGGAGGGGATGCAAAGGTGTCAGTTTTTTGTATTGTTCCTCATGGCGAGCACTCATAAAAGATCTGGTTGTTTTGTCGCATAGAGTAGAAGGTTCCATGAGACAACTGATGTATTCCTGCATATGACTTGTGCTGTTCTATATACAAGAGTCTGAAAATGTGCTCTAAGCCCAAAAGATAGTATGAGTGGGCGATATGCATTTTCATGTCTTTCTGTAGTCATCCACAATGTTCTCAACAAAACAGTCTGAAAGATTTATATTATACAAAGGTAGCTACTATTTCATGATTACAATAGTACATTACAGTCCTGTAGTACAGCAAACACAGGCACTTCCGATGTAAGACTTGCGGTTAGAACTGTATTTAGGCCAAACAAAATAAATAGTGTGTTTCTGGTAACATTGAAAACAAAAGAAGGGAGGGAGAGAGGAAGGGAGGGAGAGGGGGCGTTTGGGTGGGTGTTTTATTGTGTTGTTGGGTGGGTGGGTGTGTGGGTGGGTATGTGTTTGATTGATTGATTTGGTGGGTGGGTAGCTACATGTAGGTAGGTACATGTATGTATAACTCAATATTTTTTTCATTTTAATTAATCTGCAATGCTGCTGGACATTTTGGTTCATACAGGAGTGTGTTGCAACTGACATTTTTATAATGCATGATGATGTACATGTATGAGGCAACATTTGCATGTGAAGAATTTGTCCAGCAAGTATCTTGTGAACTCTTTCCAGCAGCCAGTTTTTGTTTTTTTTTAATTTGGTCTTTAATCTATAATGAATCAATTTTGTATATCAGGAGTGTTATCAGGACTAAACTTACCGCGGTACGTGATGTATCAGCTTCATCACTCTGTCCACCTTCTTTGAGCTGATTTGGATGCTTTGGAGTGTGTTTTTCAACAGCCTTGATTACTTTATCTTCAGGTATAGCAAGATTTAAGGCACAAGCAATAGGATACTGAAATAGAAAATTTCATTCATGAAACCGTACTGTCATCTGTGCATTAAAAAATCCTTCCGAAATTAGTGTCCACTAATACATTACAAACATATTTATAAACTTTTTAATTTGGTTTGTCAACCAATAATTATGATTGTGTCACCTCGTATGTATATTCAACTTAAAGTTTAGTGAATATATATGAAGACATCAAGGTGAATAGATGCAAAAAAATAAACTAATTGAAGTACATGTACATTTATCAAAATCGAAAATGTTTCTAGCGTATTTGAATCCATCCCTATGTTGGTGATGATAGCGAAAAAAAAAAAAATTAATTATTTTATAACCTAAAGAATTATGAATAAAATAAACATGTCCCCTTGAATATATATTTTGATGTGAATCTAGTTTTAATATATATTATAACGATTAAATTTTCCATAATGGCAACATAGTCGTATACTACTCCATGGTGAGTAAATTCTATTTGAAATATTAGGATAATTACCATCAATACGTTTTGAAAGCTTAGTACCACCTATGGTAAGTTCTTGTGCAATTTAGCTTGCATACATCACAGACCAGAATAATGAGTAGGATAGTAGAGCACAATACAGACGCATGTCATTCGGGGACATTCACTCACAGCTGGCACACTGAGAGATGCACTGAGTGTCAAAATAATGTAAAGTAGACACATTCATGACATGTCCAGACTACGATACTCAATCCCCTTTAACACCTCTTTGAATGCATGTTTAATTAGATAGCAAATTTAAATATTACGAAAATATTCTGGTTTGGAGCCAATAGAAGGCAATAACCCCCCCCCCCCCCCCTCTCTCTCATACAGTATACATTATATCTTTATAAGCCACATTTTCTGGATTGTACCAACAAATATATTGGAGAAAGTGAGTTAATATCTCACACTGCAACTAAAGTATGTGTATTGAAGTATGCTTTTACATGCAGGATTACTTTTTACATGATATGCTGCATTCTGTTCATTTCATTTTCTTTATCCTCGTTGCCTGGATAGTGCTCCCTCTAAAGTCTATTCCCGCTAAAGTCTATTTCCACAAAAGAAGCCTAAGTTTCTCAGTGAACTGGAATACTTTAGAAAGATTGCTATAGTTTTATGCATTTGGGAACTTTCTCAACATCCTACAGTGCCATTGTTTTCCAAGTTATAAACAATGACCAATGAAAGTCAAAGACCACTGATCAGGTGACAGTCGATTTTAAAAATAAAATATTTGAAGACCAAGATTATTCCTATGTCGAAAATAAGCAGTAAATTAAAATGAACATCAATATCAAAATTCCCAACATGCTTTTCATCTGTTGGGGGTCAGTAAACATCACAACAAATTTACTTGTTAAAAAGCAGTCGTGTACAGGATAGACTTTTTGGTTTACCTTATTCACAGACTGCAGCCTATGTTTGGGATGTTTTTATTATAACCATTTAATATCCCATGAAAATACTGCATTTTGCGCATATGTAGCTCTGTATTGTTTGAGGTAACACACATAGCTGCCATGACTTTACGATCATCACAAATTTCAGTTTCCAGTATGGTGAGTACATGGCTCTAAATTAACAGTTAAAGCCCAAGGCAATCTCCCACGCAAAGTTCTATCTCTACACATCTCTGCCACCACACGATCTTATGGTTGTGGTTGATGCATCACAGCGGTACTTCTTTCAAAAGAGCCAGCCAAAACTGATTTTTTAACCTGACGAAAGCATACAAGTTGTTTGTAGAGTTTGAACCATACAACACCTCAGTAACCACTCAGTATTCCACAATGAAATTATTTTCTTTTGTGAATTGTAGCTATTTCACAATTTTCTTTGAGTTTACGAAAAAATCATTATCAGCAACAACCTAATATCCTCGGGGGCGGACATCCGGGCATTTTCTTCCGCCTGGCAACCCTCGTGGTGAAAACAGACCAAAACCTCGCAGAAAACGGTACTTTGCGATGGTTGTTGAGAGTCCCCTGGACAGTGTATTAAATAAGATGAGCCCTACGTGTGCAACATATATGAATTTGGTTGTTCAGGATTACTTCAAAGTTGAGTTTGTGTTGTTTTCTTGAGTTTTCACCGGCTCCACCGGTGTTCCACAGCAGCGCGCACAAAGCCCATAGAAATACGTGGTAGAGTGGTGCGCGTCTTAGCAACGTAGAACGTCCGTGACGTAGCTCTGCCCCCGAGGATACAAAATATACTGGTATATAAAATTTGTGATATGATTCATAGATTTTCTCGTCTATTGGTCTAAGCCACGACTCACTTTTATTCTCAATTATAGAACATTTTTTCTTTTTCATTGTAATAATAAAACTGAAAGTAATAGTAAGCAGTTTGTAAAAATGGACAAACCTATGAATAAATTATACAAATTAAATGCCAATTAGTGCAAATTAGTTGCCATCCTTGATCAAAACCTTGGAGAATTTTGTGGTTAAAAGTGACCTTTCACTGGGTGAAGGCAGCTACATTTGTATATTGCTAGTAGTGCTATCGGTATTTATTTTTAAACCTACATGTATGAGGAAGAATAAAGGTCTAGAGTCAAGATTTCCTGAAAAAACAGCAGGGAGTAATTGTGTTTATATATACATCATTATTAGAGTGATGAATGTGATGTATGCACAATTTAGTAAAGTGTACAAAGCCTTTCATTTATATTTACACATTAATAACTACCCTGCGGGATGCATGCGCAAGTTCGCAAGTCAAAAGTGAAACTAAATGTACATATAATACCAACATGCACTGTAAATGCAAATTCGCATATTGATCACATGATAGTTTGCATAATTATGTCTATTAACTTATAATCTGAAACTGTATGTTATTCGTTGACTATGTTTTGTCAATAAATTGTATCAGTATACATATGTACATGTATCAGTAGGCAATGACACCAGCATTATAGGCATGGCTTACTGTTCGTGAGATTAAAACACCAGTACTGCAAATTTGGTCACAGAATTACATAGCAAATACTACTTTCATTCATAAAAAAAAAAATCCAATTCATATTTTTATTGAACGATATTACTAACAGGAAATTGAATATTCAACTCATTGAATGACATGCTGAATTCCAGGTCATAACCTGGAAAACAGATATCGAAGATCTGATGAAGAGGTACAATTAAGCATGAATGCATGGATCCATGTTCAGATCATTTTGACAAAAATCAATGTAAGCATAGACAAGGGAGTAAAGACATTGCAAATTCCATCCTGGTTTGGTAAATTTTAAATATTTCAGTTACACTTGCTGTGTATGAAATGACTACTCACAAAAATACGGAATCAAGAGTCACTGGTTGCATAGGCCCTGGGTCCTACGGCTACAGTTGTATCAAAGTGTGACCCACATATGCAAGTGGTATGATTTGTTTTGTTTGTTTTGGTGTGTCTGAGGTAGGAAATAAACTTTGCTAATTAGTAAAGCAGTGTTGCTGGTAATTTGAAGTATTGGTGTAAATGGACAGCATGATCAGCTCTAAAAAAAGTTGTGTTTAACAGCAAATTTTGTGTTTGATTTGATATGCTGAAGTACAATATGCCAAGAGAGATGTAGATTCTTCCTTGTTGTCATTCACTACAAGTCGCATGATTACACATGTGAACAAATAGGAATTTTGGAAAGCTAACTCGCACTGTGTACTACATGCACATTATTGGTCTGTCAATATAAAATTATGATTTTATTTTGGACGATACTGACTGAGCAGTTTTATTGTGAATGTGATGGGTTAATGCCAATAGGTCATGTGCTTTAATAAATGCAATGCACAACTCACAGCTGGGAGTAATTACAAATTGAAGACGTGATGCAATGTAATGTGGAAGCAATTTAAAAAGTGAGCGAAAACAGTTAAGAAACCTGATTGATAAACTAGACAGTTGGAATTGTGTGACAAATCACGAAAGGTGGACAGTGGCGTGACAATTTCTTGTCTAGTAAATGAAGTAAATAATGGATTTAATTCCCCAATGGGCACTAAAGTCTGTTCAATTCTACTGCACTGCACTGCACTGCACTGCACTGCACTGCACTTAGGAGTGAACTTTTTATGGACACTAATTATAGAACATTTGTGAGCTTGTGGATGAATTATTCAGAATTTTCAGTGCAAGATTTGATATTTTACAATTCACAGAATATATTGTACAATGGTGGAATGTATTAATTTGTTGATGCCTTGTAGACATTGATTCATCTCAACAGAAGACAAGCATCTTAGTGTAATTGAAGAATCAGAGAAACATTCCTTTTAATTATAATAAATGATTTGCCACTTGCATTAACAGGATAAAGAACCATGGTGTGGTGTGGGAATGATCATATTTTTTTATAATTTGTTAGTAGTGGATCAAAAAACGAACACAATTTAAAAAAAAAAAATTAAAATGCAGGTTTATTTTTTTTGAAGAGTCTACTTTGGCTTTCAAAGTGATATTAACTATATTTTTATTACTAATGATAACCAAATGAATATAAGGAAATGAAGCAGTAAATAAACCCACACTGAGATTAATTATTGACCAACTTCCTGTAATTATGTGTTGCAGTTCAAGGGCTTGGCACAATCATACCCCTTAGAGGGATGTGTCATAGCAAGCATATTAATGAATACGATAATATAGACTCCCTACATGTCAATGAGAACATTGTACAATGTAATAAATTGTACACTATTCTTGACATGTACTGCCTGAAGTGAGATATGACATTACTAGTATGATGCACATGCATAGTCAGTTATATCAGTACCCTCAATATAGGGACCCACCAGAACTCATTTACATACCGCACTACACAAAATTACTACCTAAAATATCATTCAATAAAATAAACTCAATAATATATATTTATATATTGAATAAAATATGCGTATTGCAAAAAAATTGCAAGAATGAAAACAACAGTCTTAACTAAACAGTGAAAAATATGTTTAATTCTCTATGGAGAATACTGTGTAAATGCAAGCTCATGAGTATTCATGAAGTAATAGAACGTGACGATTGTCAATAATGCTGTTTCGGTACATGTATAGTATCAACGAGTTTCTGATGCATGTTCACCTGGATCTGCCTCAAAGCTTCTATTATACTCGTATACATGTACATGTAAATCCTGGATGTTAGCGACTGGTCGGAAATGCATCTGTAAGTCTATCAACTCCCAAAGGTTCTTAATAGGGTTCAAATATGGAGACTGTGCAGGCCAATTCAAAGTAGTGAAATTGCAAAAAATGGACTATTTAGAAAATCCTTCACTGCCAATGATGTGTGAACAGGGGCATTATTCTATTGGAAATATAAATCGAGTCCAACGAGTCTCAGTGCCGACGATATCATTTCATTTTGCAGAATATCCAAATATTTCCATTGATGCATGGTTGTTGGTACATGGATTAACGATCATAAGCAAGTAGCCGACAAACACCACCAAACCATGACACTTTCACTGCCAAATTTTATTGTAGGTTTGAATACACACTAATACTCTTCATCTGGTCTTCAAAGTACAAACACTCTTCCATGGCTATGATACACCATAAGCTTTGATTCATCCGACCAGTCCACTACGCCGCAGTCCAGTCTGTCAAATTGCAACCATGCTGTGATATGTTGAGGTTGTAGTTTTGGTTTCTTTTTAAACACAGCCTCAAAGATTACAATCCTTATATAGCCTTGATTTTATTGTGCTTAAACTCAATATTTTCCCAGTGAGTTTATTAAAATTGGCATGCAAATTGCAGGCGATGTGAAACTGATTCACTACTGAATGAGTAGAGAAACTTAAATGATATGCATTTTCACTCACTGATATAATGCCTACATACATACATAAAAATTAAACACAAATCAACCATTTAATTTTGACTAAAATGCACTAGTTCATCTTAAATATAGTCCATTTTAAAAACAACATGTAATTGTTATTTTTAATTAGGAAAACAATCAAATGACAGGTGCGTAAATACTTTCTGGCAGGTTTATACTTTTGAGAATGCAACTCAAATTGCCATATCTTGAAGAAAAAGTGGCAGTAGATAAATATAGAAATATCAGTCATTTTATGGATTACAGGGATTGTGTATTCTGCTTCCAATTCAGCCTATGGCTTTAATGTGCTTTTTTTCTGATTGACTAAGATCACATGATATTGACTTGACAGACTTGTGAATAACAGCATTCAGCATTATTTACTAAATGTTCATAATAGCTGTCTTAACTTCGAAAATTACTATTATTAATCAAATACAAGGCTGCCCATACATTTTGAAAAGAAATTTATTTTATTGTAATTTCAAGACGGAACAGAAACTGGGGGCCAAACATTGTGTTTTTCAAATGAGACAAGCATATTTTCATCAGTGAGAGAGAAATTGTGAATTAACTTGACATTTAAAGTGTCTCATGAACAAATTGGGAAAGGCATGTAAAATGTTGTGTGAACACTTTCTGAAAGGCAATTAGAAGTCGTATGCAGTATCCTAGCATCAACCAGGCCAACACAAATTAAGCCTATAGTGTAGAACCGAGGTAAAGCTTCCCTAAAGTGCATCTGTGAGAGTTCAACTCCAGTAATTTCACACTAACCTACAGAGAGTTGTTACCTGTCAGAGCTCAATACGATCACTGTTCAAGTCTTTCTGCTCTGTTAGATGGCAGTCACGATAGTGAACATTAGCTACATGTATGCCGAGGGGTACTGTATAACCTGCGCACTTATCGATTCATTGTTAGAGGAAAATTGGATGAAGTTAAATTTACTGACGATAACACACATTATACTAGGTAGCATTTTACAGTAGCTACTAAAACAGAGCACGTAATTCATGGAAGAATTATTGCCCTAGGGCCACTGCCTTAGATGCGCAGTCCCATCTGACTGTCTTGTTGCACTGCAAACTCGTGATATTTCCTTCACAGTTCACAGTTGTAGGATATCTTTGAAAAGTTGTGCCATTGAAATAATGTTCCCTCAGAATACCAAAAGTTCAAGCCCTGAAACAGTATCTTCTCACAGAAGGACATCGATAATGAACTGAAATGATCAATAAGATCCAAAACATTGAATTCAACCAAATTCATGATGGACAATCCTTCTCAGAGTGTAACAACTTTAGTATTGAATATTACCCATACTTACAATGATATTGGTCAATGCCATAAAAATACAATCTGAATAATTATTATTATTATTGGCAAAATTGTAATTTTATCTTTATCACTATATTGTTTTCAGACAATTAATGTGGACAATGTGGATTAAAGTATCTGAAAAATTGGCATTTGTGTACTATTTAATGCCAGATCCCCTTGACTTTTACCATGATAATAGTTTTATGTTATGTTGTTGCTCACAAAAAACAGAAAATGGTATGATCATAGCAATTTTTTAAACATTCACCATTGGTTCCTATGCTTAATAGGTTTTGTCATATGTCAAAATTTTGTTCTGGTACACAAGGTGATAAAAATCATACGTGTTAGTTATAATATAGATGCATTTGTACTTATGGTTAGACTAAATTATTATTTTTTTCATGAAGTAAGGCTCAAATTACCATGAATTTGTGCATGTTTTCAGATACTTTCAGATAATATAATAATAAAATCAATAATTATATATTTTTTTGGCTCTTCATTAATTAGTTGAATGCCTTTAATATATTGGGTTTCAAACGAAACAACATCAAAAACAGTTTTACACAAAGAGACAATCAATCAATTAACTTTCATATATTCTGCTGGAATTTTATTACTAACAGTGAAGGCACTGAGGACTGGATATAAACGAACCAGATGCAAACAAATATGAGACATAGCCTGAAGCTATTCTATTGTCTTTGTACGAAAGATTGTTACTTCTGTTTTATTTTATACAGTTAGAGACTTAGACAGCCTCTTGTTTATTTTTTTTTTTTTTTGTCAATAAAATAAAATATTACATGTATAAATGGCGAAAGCAGGATTACCGTGTATTCCCTGCAAATATATAGCTTAACTAAATTTTGGGCAGAAAATACTGGCTACAATTCTGCCCAAAAATGAACAAGAATCATGAGCATCATAATTACATAAAAAAATTAATTAATATTAATGTTTCTCAAATAATACTATTGTACATGTACAGTAATAATCTAATTGTCCCTTATAAACACTAAAAGATTCAACTGGCTAGTCACATTAAAATTGAACTTCGTTGACATTTTATAGCAATTGATATGATTTCCAAGTCGATCAGATAATAGTTTTTATTGAAACCACAACAAGAACACAATTTTAAAGGGTGGTAGCCGCTGCACCATACATATGCAACATTATGTCTTGAGAAACATTGATTTTCCCACAATGCACTCTTCTTAAAAAATTAGGAGTACAAGTTTTGACCTGGGTGAATTACTGCCAGTGGACTCCTTCAATACCTTCCAATTACTTTATTTAAAACTTGATAGTGTCTCAGTTTGTATTTGTTTGTCTGCGCAACAGTCAAAGTCACCGTCTGTGTTTATACATGACCCATATCTTGCGCATTCCAATATTTTGAAGAAGATACATAGAAAACAAACCAAAATCAGAATTTGCCAAGATACATGTACCACAGTGGTTAATCCAAGTTTGAAAGAGATTGGATAAAAACTGTTTTGAGTTTTTCTAACCACAAGAAAAACAAAAGAGGACAGACAATTTCCCCCACAACTACCGTATTTCCCTTCATCTAAGATGATACAGGAGAGGTACATTGTAATGAAAAGAAAAAGAAAAGAAAAACTCCTCAAACACCTACCTTGTTTTCAAATTGCGTTATTTCGTATTTGCAGTCTTTCACAAATTTTTCACAGCGGAGAAGAAACCTGAGATTTGGCATAATATCAACAAGGAATAGTCCATCAGGGTCTTTTTCTATTTCTGTAGAAATGATTTCCAGTACCCATTCTAATGAAAGATGTGAGGGTTCCTCCTGAAATGACAGAAGGGTCAGATTTTATGCTGTCAGTTACATCAAATATAGTATACATTCAAATCAATGTACAGTACATGTGCAGGCATACAAAATGAGACGAAGGATTCTAGATCACCCATGATCATTTGGGAAACAATGTGCTGCAAAACTGTAGGCTGCAAAAAACTGTATACTATTTGAATAAAGCAAGACATTGAGCATTTAAGTGCTCTTTTTTTACTGTTTTTCCTTTTTTGTATCAGAGCGTTTTTAGCCTAAACAATATGAACTACACACATGTTACGGATTAGAAGACATCCATGTGTCTCCATCCATGTAGCTATTTCAGCTTAATTTTTAACCAAAAATGGTGAAAACCGATAATTTATTCAGACAAAATGGCTGCCAGTCAGCTACATTGTATACTGGACATGATAGTATTTGTATGTTCAACTGCAACATGCATATGTTCAAATACAAATTTGTCCTTAAACCTCAATGAGACAGGTAGACAAGCAAAAAACCTGCCATGGATGAAAGAAAATGTTTCGAAAGGCATCTAGATGGACATGGCATCAGTGGATAGAGTTCTGTAATCAACTTTCATAGAGAAAGTGAGGTTGGTGATTTATGATAACAATGGACAAGGTATTCCCACTAACACCACACTCAAACACCACAAGCATTTAAGAAATGAACTGCGAATACAGGCATGAATGTGTCAAGTGACAGACTGAAACTATTCCAAAAATATACAACAATGGCGATCAATCCTACAATGTATGGTATGGTGTTTTCATAATTTTCACACATCTTTAAAAACATGCAGGTAATTTACATACAATATTTACAGAAAAATAAGAACATATATAATTTATTAAAAATGCAGACTGGAGAATTGAATAAATAAATATTGATAAATTATGTAAAGCAAGGTATTTTCATCACATCACTATGGTACAAACAGACAAAGAGCTTATTTCAGCTATTTCATTGTTGCTGAATTTGAATACAGTTTTTAATAGAATGGAAGGTATGCATATAGGGTAGTTACAAATACAACTGAATACAGAGATCGACTCAAATGATTTCATATAGACATCCACAACATGCCACAGCTGTAAGTGATACACTCAGTGAAAAAAGTGAATTATTAAAACATCAATAGAAATTTAGTTTCCAAATATCAGGTTACATGCAAAACCATGACACACACACACAAGCACATTAATATTTATACATGTACACTGTACTAACGGAAATATTCACTGGGTTTAATGTGAGCAAATTTGATGTTGAAAATAATCACAATGTTTTAAATTCACTGGTTTGAGAAGTGAGTAGATGTAATATATTCTGTTGTTAAATTTAAATATTCACTTGGTTTTAATTCAACTCATTTAACTGTCAGTGAAATAAGTGAAAATAAAAGTCTGCTAAAACTAGCCCAAACTAATATGATATTCTTTATTTTAATACTGTATTGTACAGTGGATGTATGTGAATGTATTGACATTGTTAGTCAGTACGCATTTCCATTAAAATACATAATCAATCAATCACTCACATAGAGTAAATCATGAAAAAACTGTCTGGTGACATTGATTAGACAAAGTGTCTGTCATGATTACATGAAAACAAGTTAGCAGCCACTGATGCTTCTGTGTATACCTGATTGTATGCAAGAGCACACACTACGACAGCTGTAAGCAAGGAACATACCTGCAGCAGTTACAAGCAGTCTAGGAATTAATTACTACATGTACAAAACCAATTGTGTGCAACATTTCAAAAATTCTCCTTTTTCATAGACCAAGTGACAAAAAGCATACTTTCAAATGTCTACATTATACATGTACTAACGCTGACATCTTTCAAAGAAACTGTCTTGATCAAGCAATTAAAGATATTTATACAAGTTTGATATTGTACATTCAATGTGCATTAGATGACCAGAAAAGCAGTTGTACTTCTCAGTCTTTTAAAACAGATTTCAAGATATCCAGATATTAAAATGTACCTTTGACAAGTTAGCAGCTTTTGAGTCGCATCTAATGGTTATCATACACAATGTATAGCTACCTTATTTGCTCTATTGTTGAAAGTGCATACAGTATATTTACGAGGACAATGTTAACAATTTAGCATTAACAAATTACAGTGCGAGTTTAGAGCACTTAAAATACTACAAAAACAAACACAAGAGAGGCTTTTCTAACATAGAATAAAATTGTGATATCACAGTCCACATTGCCAAAATAGATACTAAATTACACGGATAGTAATGTGTTAGTACTATAATAAGATGGATATGCACCAAATATGATATTTAAGAGAAAAACACAGAATTTGGAACTGTTAAAATGACAAGCAGAACCTATGAAAGACAAGTAATCTGTATTATACTAACAGCTGACGCAATGTTGATTCAATAGGATTTTAGCATGAATTCAAGCACTTTGGTCACACGTTCTATGGTTGGCAAGCAAAATAGTGTGATAAAAATGGAGTCCCAGTTTTGGGGACTAATAAAATGCAACTTCTATCCTATAATTTTACTGGAAGATTGTGTTAGTAAGATAATTAAAATTATTTAAATTAAGTGTATGGTATTTTGATATTTATAAAACTTCCTTTTTTTACCTAATAGCTATGAATATATTTCATTAGCCCATGATTTTATATAATAGCTCATAGTCAACATTTCTTAGGCTGCCTTTACTATGTGTTTTTCTAGCACAAGCTAACATCTTAGCCAGTACTAAAAAGCATTAATTAAGATGATCAGCTAAACAGTGTTTGAGTTATTGAAAAACTACAAAAAGACAATTTTACAAATACACTGAACTTACATGTTTACATGTACATGGGAGTATAATTTCTAGAGTTACACTTGATAATCACAGTACATGTCTATACAACAGAACCAATCACATCTACTGAGAGACAGACCAACATTGACAACTACATTATATGAGCCCAGGTTGGTCCGTACACGTATAGTATCCAGAAATAAGTTCAGATACTATAAGTTATTGTTGTTTCCTTTTACGTTAATATTCAAAAGTTTAGTGTGATATTAGTATTTGAAAGTTTATATCCCTGTGCATGATTCTTTCAACTATTAGTCAACTCTCGTTAATGGTTTCATCCAGCTTTACAAATCCTAGTGCTATTTTGAACATGCTAGAAAGTTGTTTTTCAGTTTATTTCACGCTTTAGGCTTAACACAAGACTGAGCTCATAATCATAACAACATGCGATGGGATGACGTCAGCAAGGTATCAATCTACCTTACGGTTAACATTTAAATGCTTTTGACTGATTAAAATTGTCAAAGAGAATCCACGAGAAAGTCAGGAGGACATCCAAAGCAATGGCATTCTGAATTTGAAACCCTGGGAATGTTTTGAAGGATGTTAAAGTTTTATTTGAATGATTGCATCATTGTCATCATCATCATTGTGCACACACGTCCCTTACTTACTGTATTCTAATAGAATGAACATGCTTTTAGAAACCCTACCTAGAAAGAAAGTTTATATTCTCGATTATAAATGCACATACTAGCTTATATGTGACTGTTCTGTAAAAAAGAAAACGGATGACATAAATTGATCCATGAGAGTTTGTTGAACATAAAATTCCACCAAAAAAAAACCATTTATTGTCTCACATGCAATAGCACTTGAATTATTTAAAGTTTAGACATTTTGTATACAATGTAAAATGACTGGCATAGGCTTTTGAAGAATAATGTCAATTCATCAGATCACCGATCCATGCATAATGCTCTCAGATACAAACAAAAGAGAATTGATGCATAGCAACTAAATGTTGTGACATGTATAGCATGGTTTCATTCCATATTTAAACAAACCTGGTCTACTGATAGGCAGCAGTAAAAACTAGACCTTGCAATGCCGTGTTTTCTGAGCCACATTCATATACATGTACATCTATATAGGGCAAGTAATTGTCTACTACTGAAAAGCTTAGTCTAGGTTGCAATACAATTGGTAACTTAGTAACAGGAGTATACACGTACACATTCAATTTAATTGATTACATACGCAAATGCACTCAAAAACATGTGTAGAAAAGTGAGAGCTCCTACGCACATCTTTCTTTTTAAGAGAGATTTCCCCCCCAAACCATTATGTAATACTGCGTATATTGATTAAATCTACTAATAGAGAGGATAATGGCATGACTCTCCATACAATGGCATGCAAGCTAATATATCTTATTGCAGTTATATTGGTTCATCCACAGATAAAAGGATCTATGGGTAAAGGAAGGTAATGAGCAGTTGTGAGTTCTGTGAAAGTACCAATATTGAGATGTGGGAAGATAAAGTGTTATGAGGCTTTACTCACTGTCTGGCAACACATATAATCATGGACCGTTCACTGATAATAAGATCAACTAACTATCCAACTGAGCAAGGTTTTATCAGTTTTGAATGAATGTTTACACTTTATTGCAATTTATATAATCCCATAATACTTTTTGTTAGTTTGATGTCTGCAGACATGAGTGATTATCGCCCAGAGTGTATCAAACTGAGATGGGACTATTTATTTATCTCGTGCATATTTACAGGGAATAATGGTTGCTGAATTTGGAACTGTATCATTGAAATGAGTCTCAATATTACCACAGACACGCATGTCATTTATGTAACATGTGCAATATCAAAGACAAATACAGTGACCCCTCGCTAAGCTCTATCAAATTAGCTACAATGAGTTGAATCCATCACTGTAATCTCTAGTTCTTAACAAAGCAGCATGTCTAAGCGAAAGCCATCCAGTCTGTCTGTCTGTCTGTCTGTCTGTCTGTACATATTTAAAAAATTTGAAGAAATCGTATGTGTCAAGAAAGTTAAAACCAAGTCAACGGTTGCACTTGATCTAAGGTCAAAGAGATCACTATTTGTGAGTGGGCTAAGAATTATGTTAACCAAGTTTACCAAGGAGTGGACTGAACAGAAATTGTGCCAAATTATCGAACAATGATAACATTAATAAAGCTGTTTATGTATGGTTTTTTCAAGAACGGTCTGCAGGAGCTCCACTCTCTGGTCCCATCATCCAATGCAAAGCATGCATCATCACCAAGCAACTCAAAGACGACTTTGAATTTTAGGTCAGTTCGGGGTAGTTCTGGTGCTAGCCAAAAAAAAACTATACACAACTGTGAAGCTTGATCTGAGACATGGACTCTGTTTTTTTTCAGAAACATCACAGGAAACATACTATAAATAAACCCATGTGTGTATACTAGTATGTGCTTTTTATCCATTTTCAATGTCCCCAGGGTAGTCACAGATTTTTGCTTGGATCCCGACACCAGTTACTTAGCGAAAGGTCACTGTATCTAACTGGTAATGGTATGCTAATTTTGATTTAAGCAAAGGTTTTCACAGATGTGTGATGCATGTGTTAAGTTGTCTGTGAAATGCCCACCTGCAACATTCATTTTTTGGGGGTTTCTTTTGCCCTGAAATAGACATTAATCAAAGAAAGCTTAGAAAGAACTCCCTTGTGCTGAAGGTATTGGAGGAATGAAGTTAGCACATGCCTTTATTAGACCAAATACAGCATTTTGAAAATTGACAAATCATTATGCAAATTATGTACTTAATATGCATGGATTCTAGTTGCAGACTCCCTTCCTGTCACAGTCTGCTGTTTATGGCTTTACAACTTCTCCTGAAGTGAAACTGCACCAACAAACACCACACAAAGAGCAAAGCTGTGCAAATGCTACACACTGAATTCTGTAAAAACTTGTAGTTGGAAAACTATTCATTTTACAAGTGTCAGTCATTTTATTTTCTGGAAGCAAAATATTATCCAACAAGCCATGCGTGGCACAGTCCCTGTTAGTTATCAAATTTAAGATATAGTTTTATTTATAGTAATATAATTTTGCACATAAACATGTCAGAGGTATGGACCCAGAAGCTGATAGTTGATTATGATTTAACATTAAAATGATTGACATTCAGTCATCTTGTATTTGATGGTCAAAAATTTTTTCATATTGAGAAATATTGCTATGGAACAGCATTAATTAAAACATTTTGAATCAGATCTTCAAACAAATACTTCTGTATATCTATGACATGATATATATAAAATTTGAACATAATCAGTCAAAGCATGTCAGAGTTATGGTACTAGGATCACATTCATTAAAATAAAATGAATGTGCATCAAGGTCCCATAATGTCCAATGTATGTAAGTTTGAACAAAAAACATCTGCAAATAGTCAACATTCAGTTCGCAATGCCAGAAATGCTTGATCATTCTGCCATCTTGAATCAGATAGTGAAACGAATTGACATGCATATGTATAATATTATGTATGATTTACGATATGTGTGAGGTTTGAATGTAATCAGTCCAGGCATGTATAAGATATGCACCGAGGTCAATCCATAATTATGCACAGTCAATATCCCAATACACATCACTAACATACGATTGTCGCTCACTAAGCGTCGTTGGCGAGTGAAAATCTGATTATAAAAACGTACAGTAAGATTTCAAACAAATTTCCATGAATTTCAATGAATGCATGTTTCGTTGCATCAAACTAGAAATCTAATTTTAGGAAATACGTGTATGTTTGCAATCTTGCGCATTCTATATGATACAGGGACAAGCAACTGACCAATGGAAAATGTGCATTCATGTATAAGGTCATTGAATGCATCCAAATATGGTTCCGATGACCTGAAGTTTTAACTTTCAAAATGGCAGTTGTTCTTGTTGAAGGCTATCAATCGACGATCAAGTGATGTCACCAGGAGAATACTTGTATGCAAATGAGGACTAACGAGGCGCCTCATTGTGAAATGCAATAAATGACTGATAGTAGACAGCAACTTTACTTGTGCTCATATATATGCACTATTCACAAAACCAATTTTGGACATCGGAGTTACAAGCATTTCACAGGCGAATTTTAATTATAGACTGAACAGACAAAATGTGACATTTTCAACAACATTTTCTGTGGAAGAAAGTAGACAATATACAAAATGTATGGAACTATTTTGTGAAAAATGCCTGCAGCTGACTTTAATAGGCAATCAGAGGGTTAAACTTTATTGACATTTAGGGGAGAGTAGGAAATCAAACGGGCGGTTCACCGCGGTAATCACCGCGGCTCTCCACGGTACACCGGGGAGAGCCGCGGACTGCTTATAATTAGGGGTCTCTACCGCGGTGGCCACCGGTACCGGTTGCAACCGCAGTCGTAGGAAAGGTGTGAAATACGTACTTTACAGTTTCCTTTGTGATTCCATTGGTCTTTGTTTCAAATAGCTGTTTTTAAATCGAGCAGGTTACGAGCATCGTTGGCATGGAAATACTAAGCATATGGTAATATTATCGGCTCACGTATTTTATTAATATAAAAATCCATAAGTCCAATGCTGTATACGAATTGTTGTTGCGTGAAACAATGTTGTATTTTATGCATGTATTTATCACCAATTCCAAGAGTAAAAGTCGTAACTTTCGAAGGTATTATAACTCGTCCATACATTGCACTTACGTTTGGTACACTTGAATAAAGTCTACCACATGAAAAAAATGTTATTTACGAAGTTTTAAATAGCCGAGCCTTCCTGATTCGAGCCTCTTGTTGATTTGACAACGGTGGGTATCATTAATGTTTATTCTTTGCCTGTATCGCATTCCAGACAAAAAGTTCAAGATCGGTAAACAAGAAATGGACGAACTAAAATGTCTCCTGTGTTTCACGTGCAACATGATTATTAAAAAAAAAAAGATCTAAATCTAACCTTGCACACATAATCTTGTATTGACGTGTCTTTTTTTTTTATTTTGTCAAAAACGACGTTGCCTTTCAGTTAACTCTTCGCGTTCATGGTATTTGTGAGAGTTTACCGATTTTTTGAACAAATGTTAAGTAACTATATCGTTTTGCGTCAAACTGGGTGGCCTGAATTTAAATGTCAGTGCGTAAACTCATTGAGGTCATTGCCCATTGCCGCACGTAATTCAATGGTTATTATAGTTCAGTCATGTACGCGAATTATGCGATCGAAGTGTGCTGCGAGTTTATTATAGAAAAATTTAACATTACGCATGATATTGTATGTTGTTGTATGGTTACATATTTACTTTATTTCAAATAAAATAATTCACCGATGAGTCACAAATATTTAAAATATTTTCTCGACTTTCGTTAGACACCTGACTCCGGGACCTGACTATCTTTTTCAATGATTTAAATGCGCCCATGTTTAAATTTGCGTAATAATTACAAATGCAACGCATTATCAAGTCGGTAATATTGAAATATTCACAGACCCAATAGCCCGGGTTAGTATCCCAACAACAATAAAAATAACTTAGTTTGCGTAATTATAAAAGCAATACATTGCAAAGTTGAAATATTTAGAGCCCGTGAAATACTGTAAACATATTTGCGTTATTAGAAAAGCAGCACACTAAGTAAACGATGTTGAAATATACAATGCCAATACAGAGTTGAATACAAGTTGTGTTATTACAGTACCACCGGATATAATAACAATTTTACGAGATCGACACGCGGACCAAGAAAGAAAAAGGTTGCTAAGGTAACACGCCAGTTCAGTGCGTGACTTGGGGTCAAACTTCGGTCAACACACACTTGATGTCAGCATCGCAGCGTAGCAAGTTTCGCAACGTACTTGAAGTTCAATTGTACCCCAAAATGATGTCGACGATCACTCAATTGTCGCAGTGCATGTTGTACCAAGTCCATGATACACCCTGTTTCGACTTTGGCTTGCTTTTCCTTTTTAGTGCATGTTCTTGTTCACGTAAATGCGACCTCTCACCAATATATTAAAACGCTTTAAATTTATACTTATGTGTGATTATATTTAGTCTACGCGAAACATTAATCTTTCTAAACATTTTCTGAGACCATGCATGATATATATTCACAAAATAATGCGATCTTATTTTATATTATGTTGATCTCTACGTCTTTCTGGATCGTTTTGTGATTTTATTCCAAGGCTCAGGCAAAAAAAATTATGTCAACTATTATAGACTAGTTTCCTAGCTTTTGGCTCAGCCAAATTGGTTTAATTTTTTATTAGAACTTTGTGATCCTTTTAATTTCCCAGTTCTTTGTGTTCATTGATGGTCTTGACAATAAGTGTGAATTACTGTGCGAGCCCACCGTGGACGACCGCGGTCAGCAGGTGTCATGGAATCTATGCATAAATTTGCATAAAATGCGGTCGACCGGCGAGCATCCACCACCACCGAGGTAATGACCGCTGTGCACCGCCCGTTTGATTTCCTACTCTCCCCTTATGGGATATGGCTCCATGGAACTGTATTCGTCTAAACAAGATGATGTTCACTCAGTCTACCATTTCGGATTTGATGGTGACAAAAAATGCAACTGTGTTTGTCCGCTTTGATACATGTAAAATTTAAATTTGATACAATACATGGTTCAATAATTCTTAAAACAAAATGGCCACCACTTGGAAAATTGAACAAATTGTATCAATTTCGTTCAACGTATGCACTAAGTTTATGCCAAATCCATTCACACATCACTGAGTCCGGCTCCGGAATAGTGATGCTATTTGATGTTAAGACATCCATTGTTAATCATGCACAGGAACGGCAAAGAAGAATTCAAAGAATTAACAGCTACAAAAGGTAGTTTCACATCGTTGTATCATTTTAAAAAGAAACTGATTGCAGCAGTATTGAATATGCTTCAGTATAAATGTACGACAATGGCTACCACTGTGAGAGCGAACCACTGTGATGTGCATATAATTAACTAACCCACCATGTTCCTGTAAACCTTGTACACATGTTCCAAGCCAAACAAGATGAATAGAACAACTTCTGCTAATAGATTTATACTAAAAGCTGCTGATAAATATTTTAATACACCCACTAACATTTAATAATTAAACTTACCTTAAGCAAATCGGCAACATCTCTTGTATTATCCACAGAAATTGCATTTGCAACTTTTTTCGGAAGCTCCCTCAATATAAGATCCTCAACAACAAGAAGATTAAAACCATACACGGCAACTAGATCATCAACTATTCTGCCTTTCTTTGAACCAGGACCACCTACAGAATAACAAATAAATAATGCAAAAATTACAAATATATTTAGTTTAAATATCACTCCCCTACCCGACAGCGTGGAAAAAATGATTATTTGATTCTCAAAATTGAACACAATTTGAAAACAAATACTGGTGGTTTTTAAAATACATTTTAGAAGCAAAAATTGTTTTAAATGTTAGAAGGTTAGAGGGCAAATTTTGTGCTAACAGACAAATCACTGTATACGTTGCAGTGACCACTACCTTTAGCAAAACCTAAATACTTCTCTCAAGCTACATGTATACATGTATCACTAATGAAGAGTGGTGGAGCTTATTACTTACATCGTACAAAACATACATAAGGTTGATTGCAACAGATTTATACTAGGAAAACAAATTTTGATAGCATTAAATGCATGAAGGCATCGTTAAATGCATGAAGGCATAGTTACCTACAAGTTAACTTTCATGATATACCGGTACTAGGAATTAACCAAGCTAATAAACAATATAATTATAGGACAACATACAGGGCTTGAACTTCACAGTGGAATTGAGGCAATTTGTTTGCTTTGGTGTCATTTCAAAATACAGATATTAGTGGCATTCATGTTACTGATCTATGCACAAGTCAAAACTTGTGTGTGAATCGTCAGGACCGAGTCAGCACATGCCAAAAAAAAATTGATCTTGGTCCCAATATAGAGCGAGAGCGGGGATCAAAACTTGGCATGTGTCAAGATTTTCTGCCTGAACACTAGACACGAACTAAAATGACGCCCTTGGTGGTGAATTTAACATATATAGATCCATACTAGTAAAAAAATGCAGAACATTGTCAGCGAGACATTTATTTGCTGCTGTAACCTGTTCCTTTTTGCAATGCTACATTGACATGAAAAGACAGTTCTTTGAATAGTTTTTTGCTGTTCATTTATGATGACTCATAATAAATACAATAACAACAAATGAATATGATTTCAATAAAGTAATTAATATCATCATTACCATCATCATACATGTTGTATGCGTTTGTTTACCTTGTTTTGGTCAACAACAGATCAACGAATGAGGGCGTTATTTTGGCATGAGCTAAGTTTGGTTCCTGACTAATGTGAAAGCAACTGCTGGAATCCCTCTCCAAACACGAAAGATTAAAAATTTCAGCACATGCCGAAATCTCGTAACATGAACGTAGTAATTGCCTATACACTAAAAAGCCAATTTAATCTAATTTGGCCTTGAAACTGGGTGCCTCCTCAACTACGAAGTTCAAGCCTCGAGTATGTTTGTACATAATTAAGAATAAGCAAAAATCATTTTTATGTAAAGTTTTGAAATAGAAAAAGTTACTTTTAATAATGTAGAATCTGTCTGGCACAATAGGGGAAAAGACATTTCAAGAAATTTCACTGAAACAAAAAAAACAAAAAATCAGTGATGTCAGCATTACCAAATGTGAATGAAATCAGCACAGATACAACTGAGAAATGGTTGATGACATGTTGAAACGTTTTTTTGGGGACAAATTTGATCAGCAGTCGGCCCAAGGTCAATGAAACGAAACAAAAAACAAATTGATGTGATATGTAGACAGTTACAGCAATGTATGTCATAATGTTTTTGTTTCACAATTGAACAACAGCAATCCAGGCATGTCTGAGAAATGATGTTGGAACACAGACAAAACCCAAAACATACATTAAATCACTGTTTCAGATTTTGATTGACAGTCCAATTAATACTACTAATGAATTTAACAGCATTTATAATTTCTCTATAAAACACAATTGATTTATGTGTGATGGCAATAATACAGTGCTAAGTATGAGTGAAATCACTTGGCTTTGACAAACACACAGACAGTGTTGCATGATGTACTGTATGTTCACAGGCATCCATTGTCAAGTAGCCATCATTGTTCAGCCACTATTCAAAGGCTTTACATGTATACATATGAAAAACATCATTATTTATGGTATAATGAATAAAAATAAGGATACAGCCAGTCAAAGATGAGGTGGGTACAAGATTCAAAAATGTTCAGTGACCCTTGCATATTTCTGATCTTCTTGCTGTACTAAGCTTCAAATTAAAAATAAATCTGACACTAAATAGAGGGTTATCATCACGTACAATGAACACTGTGCGTCATACCTAGACAAGTATGGTGAAATACAGGTATATATCTGATGACTGTAAATTGGTTCACAGAATAGAATGGAAGTTGATAAAAAGGTTAACACATCTAGTTAAGATTGGGGTTGAAAAAATGGAATAGCAAGCTGAAGCAAATTTCTTAATTCAGTTCGGATGATTGAATGCCACATTTCACATTATTTAATATGAATTTTCTGACAGTATTGCTCGAGAAGAGAATAATTTAATTGGTTGCCATGACAACTTCAAAATATAAACACTGGCACATACATCCATGGATGAATGATGTGATGATATGCATGTAATGGAATTGTATTGAGAGTTATTAGTAGGCAAGTCACACAAGTATGTAATTGCTACAATGCATATATACCGCTTGCTTAATTTCAGTCTGGCTGATGGTTTTTATACACTGAAATAAAACAAAATACATGGCTGGAAAAAAGACTACGTTAATCAAAATAAACACGTACTAAGCATTAAGCGTGACCTGAACCAATGCAATGTACCTAATAACACAAACTGGTGCTAGGTGATTTGGTGTTATTTATGTCACGTGTGCTTTACATGTTCTTACAATGTAAGCAGCAAACTGCAAGTTTATAATTTGGTCCAAACTGGCTTGCAGGAAAAACTCTTGTTAGAATGCTTGTTTGGTTAACGCTTGAAAAAACAAGACAACAATAACACAAGGCCAGTGACCATGATGTTCCATTACATTAGTTTCAATTCTCTTTTCATATTTTGATTTGTATAATATCATAAGGTGGAAATATGCATGTATAAATATCATTTGTCAATTGTTCAATATGTTTGATTATTTACCTAATCGAAAAGGGGCAGTGTTATTATTCACTGGTACTATATCATAATATCCTGGAACTTGTAATACATGTATTCATGCGATGGATGTACATGTATTCGTAATTAATATTTCTGACTTTGCTTTTGCTTTGCATACATGTATACTCACCAAACTTAGCATAAAGGGTACATGCATGTAGCTCCAAAAATCACATGTTTTAGCGGGTAGGGCATGTAGTCGAGCAACGCCACCAAAAAAGTATGTAAATGACAATTTTTGATTATCATGTGTCAGATTGAGGTGAATATTATGTCTTTGGAGAAAATAAAATTGTAAAATTAGTTGTGTTGTCATTGATTCCCACAACACTTTTATAATAAAAAAACAGAAATGGTCACAAAATATGCACTTTTTATTCCATTTTTAATTACGTATCACCAGAATTTACGATGTTAAAATTATTAGGGTCTTTGGGACAACAGTCAAAATCAAAATCATCATTATTATTTTCATTATCGAATGTGTTCGATTGTACGCAAACTCTTGATGCAAATTTGACTTGATAGGTCAAGTCTGTTTATAAGAATCAGAATGTTATGTTGTACCAACGCAATTCTCCGGGAATTCCCAAAGGCATTCTGGACGCAATGCACAAGTTGTGCAAGTTAGACAAAAAATATTCACTAAAATTAGAAATTAAACCATCTGTTAGAGGTTCACCCAAGGTACATGTATCTGCATATAAAATATCAAAGCAATTTGCCTAGCCATTTTCAATAAGTTGAAAATGGACATTTTTTCTCAAAAATGACAAAAATATTCACTAAAATTAGAGAATTGAAGATAATCTGACTGAGGTCCACTCAAAGTGTCTACACTGTATGTATAAAATATTGAAGCAATCGGGGTAGCAGTTTTCAAGAACCAGTCGAAAATAGCCCTTTTTACGAAAGATATTCATGTATAGTATAAGTGCTTTCCTAATGGTATTTCATAATATTCATTGCAAGTAACAAGTACTCACATGTAATCTATGGGGATTAAGTCAAGCTAGAGTGAGGAGGCTAGAAAACTCGTATAGCATAGGGATTTTCCAGATCAACACAGATGCTCTTTTTGATCCTTTGAGGTATGTTAATATCAATGTAAGAATAGATTTTGAATCACAGTGCCTCACATACTGTAAATACATGTAATACGTACCATGTATTAAGATAAAACACAGCAATTTGTGGATTAATATAAATCAAATTGCATTCACCAGTAATACAACTATTGTACAAGGAAATTATGCTGATCAACTGTCCACAAGCTATGTTCCTATCACTCATTTGGTTATTTCAAGTGACGACAGCCAAGTAAGTAATCCAATCTGTATTGTAATTTTCAGCCATTTTGTATGATACAGTATATGGAAGAATTTCAATTAATTCCAAAATAAGTACATGTACATTAGAATTGGAAAATATATTAGAGTACCTGCATTAGAACCAATCAACACAATGTACCGGTACTGTACATATGCTTTGTCCAGGATTTGAATACAGAATCAATTTACGTATGCAAATAAATTTGTAAAATTTAAATGTTGCAGTGGTTTAAGATCTAAAATTATATTTGAAAAAAAAATTATTCATAGATTTTAAGTTATCACAAATGATGCAACTAGCTTTAATGTTCACATACGAGATGCACCATAGGAGTTTTCAATGTTAGTGATGACCTATCACATTTTTCCTTTAACTTCATGCAATGAAGCGCACTCGGTGGAGAAACAGATTGAACCCAATTCCTAACTTCTTTGTACATTATATATATGATCACACATGCATATAAAATCCATATCAAAAGCTTCTCATGATACTTTAGAATGCTCTTAATCTTGCACATCCTGGACAGCATCCAAAAAACACAACATTTCCATAGCAGCATTTGATACACAGCTAACTGGAAATTATTAAGTTTGTGATGCATGTAACCATGACAGCAAAATCATGTCAGCACAGGTGTCCCCCTGTTCATTTAATAAAGCATATAAATAATTATGTCCCAAATAATACTGTTAAGTGCAGCAGGGTATCATTTTTCATAGAAATACATGTATAATCTATTATGACAGTGACTTATTCGCAAAATAACATGTATGATTGGAAGTAAAGCACACAAAAGGCATGATTTCTTGGAATGCTCAATGGGTAGACTCTAAACCATTTTATGCTTATTTCACCCATAACCCAGCTTTTCATTTTCCAGAGTTTCATTTTTACCCAGGATGCATCACACACACACAAAAACACAACTGCCGTATGTGCAGGATTATGTCTAGAGGCAAGTTAGAAATGCCAAACCTTCATGAATTGTTCAGAATACATTTGCTAACAATGACAGACCAATTTTACTTGCTTTGATCAAAAACATTTTAAAATGAAGTATAAATGTCTCATTTATACTTGCTTCACTCAAATGCCTTCAACTGCCATATTTTTTATGACTAGGTCAAACAGTAAATGACAAGGTCAGTCAGAAATGACTGTCGAAAGAACAGATTTTAAATGCATATTGTATTACTACAATCTGCATGTATGTGTATTTATCAAACATTTGCAGTATTACTGGTAATAATAATTGCTGCCTAGTGTCAGTTTAGAACACAAAAATAGCTGAATGACTAATTAGTGGCATTAGATTAGATGATTGTAAGGAATATACCTTGGAACTGGATGTATACAAAATGAATTGTATCATGAATATGCACGTCTTTGTACTGAACAACAATTCACATCACATTGACCATAAAAGATCGATTCTTGAGGGTAGGTCACTCATGTCAAATAGTCCTTTTTTACATGCAGCAGTAGATAAAACCAAGCATACTAGGAACTGACATACAATAAATTCAATTCTGTCCTACTGGAGCACATAAAACAAATTAAAATTAAGTCAACTACATATACTGCAGCTTGTTCATTTGCACTCACAGTCGCCATTCTCAGTTTCCTACTTCAAATTCACAGTACCAGTGTAGAGGTCATATATACTCCATAAAGAGAACTATGAAGTGGATATGCATGTATTAAAGAACAGGAATGAACAGTTGACAGTCAAATACGCCAGCATGTTTCACTTTCTAGAGAAAGAGGCTTGAACATACTAGGAAATAACAATAATGTACTAAGTTTTTTTCAAGTGTATGCCAATTTTATATACCGGGTAGTCATAGACAGGTGTTTTATGAAAGGTAAAACCAAAACAAGCAGTGGAGTGTGCAATGCAATGGATTCTGAAACACTAGAGAAAACAACACTATAAAATCACTTCTGAGTGGTCACTGAAGCGATAGTTACAAATAATTGTATGTTTACAACAAGTGCCCTCTAGCACAAATTCGCTAGTCCAACCCGCCAGGAGAAAATGCATAAATCTGATCTTTCAAGGAGATTTAAGCCGAACAGAAAATTGTATTATGAGAATACATGTACCTTGAGTATGCATAAATGCAGTATGTTGATTGCATCAATCAACGCATAGAGAAGGACGATAATGTGATCCTGCACTGCCTAAGTGCATACTTTGAGGTATTCCAGTGATAACATTATTATTATACATCATCATTTCTTATTGTAGTAATAATTTAGGAGATACAAATAACAGCCAAAAGTACCAATGAAAAACATTTTGCGTTTCACTGACACGATTTTATTTCCACCGCACACTATAGCACGTCTGCGTCCAATGTAAATAAAAGAAAGTTTTTGAATATGAAGTGTAAACGTTGTTAACGACACAGTTTACCCATGTAAAGTGCAGATACATTTGAAATTAATGCAAATAATGCTTTTTACGAAATTCTATTGTGCTAGATGTATAATAATATGGGTTAATTAGAATATGGAAAATTTTGATCAAAAAAATTGACATCTAATTTGAGCCAGTTTCCAGTGCGATAATAATTTTTCATATATAACTTGATGTTGTTATCATGTACATGCAGTAATAGGAGTGAAAATTGGAATTTGGCTTAAAAGTATGTTGGTATACCGTATTATGGGCACATCATATCACAAGACAATGGGGAAAAATAACAGGTTTCTATATCTATTAAGATAGTTTCAAGTATAATTTTATGGATGTTTTATATGAGCCAAAATGGGTCAAAATGGTTGCCAACACCTACAACTTCATCCTCACAATGACTTGTTTATGCCAAGAAAACATTTCATATGCTATGTTCACACAGCAGCATTCTATCGGAGCCGAAATACTGCCATATGATGATTAACAGGAGATTATCTACAATGCATTTACACGGTCGGGCCTAACGAGAGCAGAGATCTGCCAGAGTTCAATTCAGTTCGATCAGAGCCGAACGAAACAGTGCCCTCAACTAATTAGTATAAAAAAAACATGGCTGAAAACGATTTTTGCTTGTGTTGTTTCTTTACATGGCACAATGTTGTTGGGCTGAGAGAAAAAAAAAACAGTCACGAGTCTGAGCATGGAGGTAGAACAGACAATGCACTGCTGTTATATGATTTAGGTATTAGTATCACGAATAAATAAGAAACGCATGTTACAGCCTATTCGCTTAAGTTATTGTCATGCAAAATTATCATTTTGTAATTGTTCAACTGTTGTGATATGTGTAACAGTTGTCAATCTAAACCTACATGTACTAGGAACACATCACCGTACTGTGACCGCTTCTATAATTTTTATCTTTGATGTCTTTAAAAGGTTTCTTCAATTGCCATTCAGTCGTTCTTTCAAGTTTTTGTCGCATAATTTCGCTATTTTTCTGTTTCCCCGTGAGCTATATTAGGGCGCGTACCTCTTCGTCAATCCGGAAATTGTGTGAAATTACAAACAATGTTGTCTCTGCCATAGTTGAAATAATAGGTTACTTGAAGAAGATTATTAAGGGTGTGAGTAGGCTCAGACTTTTGGGCCTTGATGCGTATACACGGTCGGAGCCATGTCGAGGCTCAACCCTATCAGAGTTTAACCCCGAGCCGAACTTGACTCAAGCTGGCTCGAGCCGAACGTGTATACACAACCGTCGTGTGAACGTGGCAATACACAGCTCCCAGAATAAATATAAATAAGTAAATTTGTTTTCACTTTAAAGGTGAGGAATTACCCGGTACTGACATATCACTCGATACTTTTCAGCCAAAATTTAAGATTACCGTATCCATTGTTAAAGTGATTAGCAGTTGAAGAAATTATAGACCCCCTCACCTAAAAAAACATCAACACCCCTGTTTTCACCACTGCAGAAGAAATGTCTTTGCCCAACATTACCAGTCACATCATAGGGCAAATTATTGAAGCGTGTATTTAAAAAGCATAGAATATATTAGCCAATGTACAAAGTCATAATTGTACAGCAAAATGGGACAGGCCATTGAATTTTAATTGTGTGACTGTTCCAAACTCATTGAGATTTGTACAACTATACACCCTGGATGCTCACCAAAATATAATTGGTATCTTGGTAAACAGAGATGCACAATACTATCCTACATACCAATGTGTATGCCATAACAACGATGGGTCTATTATCTCTTTTGAAAAATTCTGCTTTAGCAACCACAACTGAGAGGTTTAAAAATAAACTTATATGCCATGCTTCAAATGATTTCTTTTCTTTAGTATAAGAGAAGAAAGGTGGTTAATAGATATCCATCCTGACAACCTGGCAATGTATGCTGAATATGTTAAAGCATGGGCATGTGAGCTGGGTGCCATTGAAGTTAATGCACTCTATCACAGCATTGCATTCATTTGTGAACAAGGTTGCAACAAGTTTTGATCCATACTGTACATTCTTTTAACATTTGTATATCCAGTGCAAGAAAGATACATGGTCAAGAATCTGAAGTTGCACACTTTAATAAAAAAATTTCATTCAATGCATTTTTATTGGGAGAAATATAAAAGTGTTGACTTTTATTTATATCATGCTTACAGGTCAATTGCAATTGTTTGTGGAAGTACCCGTATATCAAGCCTTTTTTTTATATGCAACACTAGATTAGTGAATTTTTTCTAGTCCAATCAGCAACACAGCAAGAGTTTAAATGTCATTATTAGTCCCCTTGGTGTTTTAAGCTACACAATGGAACATGAATTATTATCACTGCAAGCTTCCAGTGTGCATACAGTGAACATTTCATAGCAACAAGACAAACAAATACATTTGTACAAGTAATACATATAGGTAAAGGCAAATGCCCACACAGGATAAATGCAACTTTCAGTCATATTGATTTATAAGACTATTAATCTGTTGTCCCTGTACGAGAAGTCACTAATAATTGTATAAATGAATTAGATTAAGGTCGTCATAGATACAACCTGGGTACACAAAATATCTATTCAGCAATAGTAGCGTCATGACAATTTCAAAATACCTAACTCCCTTGGTGTGTCACTATGAAAAGATAATTATTACCCAAGTCAAAGAAACTGTTAATTATGCCGAATTTGAAAGTAATTTTGTTATTAATAGGACAGGTCATCACATAAAGAAGCTAGAGAGTCAAAATAAGATAAGATTGTTAAAAACAGTAGCAAGTGTTATTTATAGTTTCCTATTAAAAATATGTACAGCTAACGATAATATATGAATACAATGTACGTCATAGATGTAGTACATTGTATTGAAGAAAAAGTCATAATATTATACTAAATCAAGACCATTTAATTCCAGTTACCTGTTTGTTGTCTGTTTTTTTTTTATTGATGCAAGAATGATCATCGCCATGGAGATGAAGCAAACTGTGCAATGCATACTGGGAAACAAAGCTTGTGTTGCCTGTTCCGATGGAACTGTGTGAACTGTTTTTGGATTTCAGTAACAAGATAGAAATCAATTCACAATAGAAGAAAAGTGCATATAGATCTACATTTTATTTGTGAATACATACATTGTAACTAATCTGATACAATTCCAATACCTGACTGTATAAGATTCCTTCAGCAGGCAGCTAATTCCAAAGACATAATTTCCAACTGTTTTGATGGGAATCAAGGCAGTCAGGTGAGCTTTCAAAGGCAATGGCCTTTTTGGCCTCTGAAGTACTTGACATGCTGAACAATTATACAGTTTGACACAATGTCACTTTTCTAAAATCATAAATTCTGAAATGCTAAACGGCAATAATCAGATTTTAAATTTTCTTTCCTTTGACAATGCTACAACAACCACATGTAAATTTAAGAGATGAGCTGCATTTTAAGTTATAAGCCTTTCACCAATCAGAGGTTTAATACCCACAAACTAACAATTGAAATAGAAATTACACACTGATAAAGTTTTTTGTAAGATTAAGCATTTTGGGGGGGGGGGATGCCTGTGGTCAAGGAGAAGATGGGTAGTTTCAAGACAATAATAAACTCAAAATGCAACCAAATATAAATGTCTAAAAATGCCTTAGACTACAAATTGAAAATGTGAAGAAGATATCTGACCATTTTGATAGCATCAAGAAGAAGAATATACAGAATTTAATACAAGACTCGTATGTATCATGCGGTTACTGCAAATAGCAATTTGTGTCACATTTCCCAATCAACATCATCAGCTAATTGATGATCGAACATCTACCTCCACAACTCTGCAGATTTAGCTCATCATGCAAGAAGGATCAATGCAAGTGGGTGAATATGTATATGCCATATTTGACATTAGAACAGAACATCCAATTAAAAGATAATTCTTACTTTTATCTTTTTTTTTCCCTTTTCTTTTGAGCATTTTACATTTTTTTGTTTTTGTTTATTTATTTCATTGTTATTGTTTTTAACTGATGAAAAATTTATTTCAAGGATGCAATAAAATTTGTTATTATTATTATTATGCATTTAGCCCATACATGCCAATAAGATTAGTGTGAATAGAATATCACATACTGGTATGCCAAAGCCAAACAGTAGATTTAAAAATAATGCCAGGGGTGTTTTGAGATACTTGTACATGTAATATATTTATACATCACTAAATTACAGACAGTTTCAGGTACCCTATAAATGTAGTACCGGTATGATTAGCAAAAGTAACAGCAAGTTATGTGGTCAAAATAGTAAAAAAAAAATGTTTTGTTCTAGTTTCAATTTGGATGGAATTTCAATACCTATACGTATACTAATTGCTATTTTGACACGTACAATACCCAATCCCTCTCAATATCCCTCTCTCTCCCAAAAACTGAATAAATTGCATAATCAGTTTTAATGAACTTATTCATTTATGAAAATAGCGATAGTGATTAGGATCTAACAAGCTGTTATCAAAGGACACTCATGAATTCAATTTTATTGTGTAGGTTTGGTTGGTTAAATGGAAAATGTTGAAAAAGGCTTACACCTACATGTATGCGTCTCAGTACACATACAGCCACTTTAATACATAGATAGCTGCATAGTAGAAACAGAAATCTCGTACTTGAGTCCATGTTATGTAGCCATAGCAACTATCTCTCATCCACAGTAACTACGTTCGTAAATCATGTTAGCAGATATTAAACATCAGTGTATTGTCACAAATGAGTAGAATCACCAAAGTATGCATGGCATTCAAGGCATGAAGCTAGACAAAAACTTGCGATTACTGTCAGAGAAGCATGACATCCAACTACATTAGGAGGATTAGGTTATTAAATAAACATGCACAGACACTTCATAGAGGCAACAAAGGCTTGCATGTCCAAACAGTTTCCCTATGTTACCTTGCAATATTCCCCATATTATCACACCATGCTGAGATAATTTGGTCTTAAAACTAGGTGCCTTTGGAGTCCCTGTTTCACCCAATTAAATGATATACATGATGTCGAGCGCTAATGTCATTTGGAAGAGCTACCAATTAGCTGAACTACTTACAGATGTGATAGTGCTCTTTCAAGGTTTCTATCAAATTAATTTTATTTCTCACACATACATACATAGTTTGAAGTCTGACAAATGAATATTTTTTATTTACTAAATGGGAGACTGCAAAAACAGTATCATCTTGTAATGATCTTTATTTTTCAAGATGCAGTGTGAAAAGTCAAGAGGCTGACCACCAAGTAGTTTATAAACTTACCATGATGATGATACATATTAAATGTGAAAAAATAAGATACAGAGAGAATGCAACATACCTACTTTAACATGTGGTCAAACAAGATCTAAGCATTTTAGAGAAAATTCATAATTTTAATTATTGTTGGGAGCTTGAACACAAAACAATACGGAATTCCAAGTGGGTACACATACACGTACATGTATTAGCAATCGTGTATTGAATTGTAACAGCCTAGCAAGTACAAGTACATGTACAGTGGGGCTTCTATTTTCTAATCTTTGTGCATGTCTGTAGATATGTATCTGATATGAATTGATTGGATCACACCATTTGATTGCAAGGTTAGGAAAATACAGGCAGTGTCTATAACACTCAAAATGCACAGTGCTTACCATCGCTGTGTGTTTCTATTATTGATTAAATTAATATATTTTATCCAAGGCATTGAGAATGTCACAGCCCACTCTTATTGCAAATTTGATCAAATTTCATTGATGTGCTTTTACACAAGTCATTTTTACACAATCAAACATTTTCTTTATTTAGAATAATTGTGACTAGTTTGAAATAAGTTGTGGTCTTCACTGAATACATTTTCAAAACAACTAATCATCTGTATGTTCTCAGTATGAAGAACAAAGTTAGTTTGATTAAACCTGAGACAAGAACAATGAAAACAATTTTTTCTTCAAGTGAGATTAATTTTTATTTTGGATAAATGCACGAGAAATGGTGGTAATGATAGCACTAAAAAGTAAACTCAAATTCAACAACTACTGGGTATATTATAGGAGAAACAATTTCAAATGGTATTCAAAACAGAACTTTAACGAACAAAGCTAGGTTTTTAGAATGACCAAACACATTTGAATTACAAATTGCAAATTACAATTACAAATATTTATACTACATGTAGTACTCTATACAAGTCCCACCAGAGCTATTGGTATTTGGAAATGGTAGCCCCAAGATAAGAATTGGTAGTACATGTACATGTATGTGTGCCATGGGCTATTATTCAGCCATATACATTACAAGTACATTAGACAACAAACAAGGTTGAATTTTAAAAAAATCAAACAATTGCACTTCCCGATAAAAGCTGATTTCCAAGCAAGCATGGAATGCGCTCACTAAAATAATATCTTAATATTAGGAGTAAGCCAATCTACCCATGTGATGTACAACAAATTATGGACATAGTTGCGTAAAAACTGTGTGAGTTTTCACTTACTAGTAGTATACATTTACATCCTGCAAGCTACTACAATTAAAATGAACCTGACGCAATACTAAAATAAAAATAAAAAATGTTGTGTATGGCTGCCATGCAGCGAGTTACAGATAACAATTGCTAAAGAAATGTTACTTTGATGAATGTTAGAGATTCCATTACCATATTCATTATTATTTTTTTTATACATCTACCTTATAAGAGCATCCCAAATACAAATTTCTGCTAGACTTGAATACTACATTCTATGCATGTACAACTAGTACAAAACCTGCGTTTTTTTTTTTAGGATTACAATATTTGTTTCGGTTTGAGTAGAGATTTTTGTGATAGTCAATATGAACAAAATTATCCAAGTCCTTTTGGGAGAAAATCAGAAAAAAACATTAAATGGCAATATTCCCAATTCTGAACCGGAAATTTTACTTTTTAAGCCACTTACATCAGAAACTTACATGACTACAATATAGGAATATATATATACATTGTATATAGGCCCTAGACACAAGAAGCGAATTTATTTTCACATCATGATCCAAAGCTTCTTTGCTGGTGAATACCATTCGATTTGAATATAACAGAAATTCATTCATATCTTCACACTAATAAAAATTATGGACATAGTTTTAAAAGCTACAACTAAACGCTTCAGTGTGTTTGTGATAACACTATTCCTGAATACATGTAATTCGTTTACTTCGAGTTGAGATGCAACAACACAATGTAAATAGGCCTGAAAAAATTACGCAATTGCCGCATACGATAGCATAGTGCATTGCCATTATGTTGGTCTATGTTGCGACATCATTGGTCTTCAATGTCAACACTAGCTTTATTCTATGTCGCACGTTTTACAGTCGGGTATCATGTGCAAAGAACGTTGAACCGCGCGGTTGTCGATATCGTTTACAGTTCCCAACAGCTGAGTTTGAATAGGCCGAACGAAATAAAACGCAGTAAACTGTTATAAATTAACGCGCTGCTGATGAGTGCTTATACTAAAATAACGCAACGTTTCTGGCTTCGAATGCTCCTGTACAGTACAAGTATGACGTACGTATACAGTTTGTACTTGAATCTTGTGCTACGGTGACCGTCATTCACAGGGGCATACTCCACTGGAACTGGCAGATAACACTACTGACAGGGAGCTGGTGAACGGATGATGACGTATCATGATGTGAAAAATATAAAACAACATCACTACGTTTGAGATACAATGTCACCTTGATCCAGTACTTACCAAATACGAACACAATATGAGGTCCCTCTTTTCGCGGGTGCACGTCTGGTGGTACTCGTATACTAACTTTGGGTTTGCGATGTGAAAATTTACCATCCTCCTTGTCGTCCTTCCGACCTTCTGTACTACCTCCACAACCCATGGTAGCTTACACTACTTTCGGCGTGCTCACCAAACACTACTCACACCATGGAATGTCTAAAGTAGACATGAGCGACTATTCCGTCTGCTAATGCTTCAGTTTCAATCTGTACATCGGCAAGGACAAATCACGCATACTCTGTCAACACACAATCACCGCTCGATACTAAAATGGCTGCTTGAGTTGCTAGGCCTTATACCCTCTCCCTAGAGAGCGTTAAATTACCCATGATGCTATTCGAAACGTGAACGTTGTCTTCTGCTAGTTCTTTGAATATAGTTGTAAATTTTGTTAATGTTGCGTTTATTATAAATCTAATTTGGGCAAATATTAAAGAAAAACTTATTTTGAAACAAATCTCACACATCAAAAAGTTAATACAATATGTAGATTGTCAGCAAAACAAAACAGAAAATTGCCCAAGCTTCGCCACCTGTGTCTCGCTATACAACATATTACGGAACGTGGTAAATCCTTCAGAACCGTCCATGAACCATTGGTACAGTTTGGGGGTGGCGACACTACGTGGGAGGGGGGTGCCACGAATCGCAATTTTAGAACGCCCAATGGGCAATTCGACTGAACAAAGCACAAATATTCACAAATGCATACACGTGTAGGAAGTCGTTAGATCAGTAACTGAACAACTGAAAATATGCACTCATCGTCTCGTTGATTCCTCCTTGGAATCTATAATGATACCTCAGAGATGGCCATCTGCAGCGAGCTTGGAAGATACTCTGTACGCTCTGTTGCGCTCCAAAAACAAACAGTCAAATATTTGAATCGGTTGGTCAGTTCAATCTTTCTAAATGATGCATTTCACATGAACAAAACTCTGAACAGCAACTGACAAAAAAAAATGTTGAAAGATGTTGACCAAATAATCTTATAACGTGTAAAACAATTGAAACAATTATTCGTGATAAATGATGACACAGTGAAAATTCAAAACAGTTAGAAAATTGGTATATGAATATTAATAATTCAACACTACGTGAAATCTTGCCAAAAATTAGGCTCAAAAACACTCTCTGAAAATTTAAACTGCATAAAACTGGTCACGGTAGTCACTGAAATTTGTTTGTTGATGAGAGAATTTGTGATATCCGAATAAATTGAAGACGAAACATGTTGTGATCTCCTGTAAACAATACTATCTACAAAGAAATGAGTGGAAGTTCAAGCCTAAAACCATGTAAAAAATGTCTTAGCAAATATTTTCATTTCATTTGGAGTATTTTTGTATAATCTCACGTGTAACCGTTGTCATTCTCGCGAGAATTGATATGCATTTCCAATTATAGAAAAGCGAAACAAAAAAGACGGGAAAGTTAGAGCCAATTTTACTGAGGGGATGTGACAATTTTCTTTATTGAAATCGCTTTACATTGGCGATACTTTTATATTACGTGTAACACCGTCACTGGAAAATAAAGTTAATTATGTCCGACCAGCTCGTTTGGATTTGTATAACCTGATCCCTGGCTGAGTTTTGGCATTTAGAAACTAGGAGGTGTGCTGGAAAACTCGGATCTGCACAATGCTTTCGTGAATGCATGTGAAAAAAATCCTGATAAATAGAGCTAATTATATTCCAATCCGACCACTTAATATTTCACCGACCCGCGTGACCTAATCGATGCGCGGTAGGAATACTAGAGGTGCTGGCATTTGAAAACTGGGAGGTGGGCTGGAGGACATTTTGAAAATGAGTTTTCATTTGACGTGTAAAACCACTAGATAAATAAGGCTAATTACTATTCCAAACAGACAACTTATTTGTCAGGTCTGTATCACCTAATCCTCCTGGGTGGGGTTAACTAGCACAGTATATGACTTACAACCGATGATTTATTTTTATTCAAAAGTATATTTATTTTTGAAAAGTATGATAGAAAGTTTACTAAAACACTATAAATAAAAAATGAAAAAATGACAATGACAAATAACAAAGAGGGAGGGCCCGCGGAAAACGGTGTACTTTTACAGACTTCCAGGTTTGAGAGAAGGTATAGAAAAGGCAATATATAGGTATGACCAATCTTTTTTACTAACTTTACAAGTAAAGCCAAATTCGATTTAAAAAAAAAAAACTTCTGTAAACGTAACAAACCATACAATCAACTTGCCACATTGGATCCTACAAACAGGTAGCATTATAACAGATAAAATTTGATCATTTGGTGGGATGGCAACTGGGGAAATTCTGATGTGTATCATGTCTCATCGGTCCTCTTCGAAGTAGCTTACTTCACCTTGTCCGTGCAAACAATTCCTCCGTAGGGTCAGTCTGAGACTACACTTAGTAAATTGTATACTGTATATAGGAAAAATATTCACTGGGTTAAATTTTAGTTTGAAGTTTTATTTTGTTTGTGAAGGAAACAATATATTTTAGTAGTAACTTTACATGCTCACTATTTTTGAGTTAGCGCATTAGCTATTTCGATCGTGGACTTTAAAATTTAGAGTTGATGTGGCTTACAATCTTTTCTGGGACAGTTTCGCACGTTTTATAAATGTTAGCATTAGTTGGAATAACCAAATTTGTTCCCTAATCCGAGCATCGTACTAAGAATTCTTTAAAAAATGTGTTAAAAATCGAAGATGCCCGCAATGCTAATGTGTTATATTGACAAGTTGTTTTCGTATTCACATGGTGTGCTAATGCCCTGCGGTTCCGTTATATATTGAATATATTGTAACGTAAATATCTCCAGGTGGATGTACTATCCGTATCATTTATTTTTTGAAGTACTTAGATCATCATGGTCACGCGGTGATTGCGAACCATAACCATCTATTGGTTATGATTTAAGTAATTTGTGAAGGCTAACCCAAACTGGAGGAGTTTAGGCCAATCCGTAAATTGCTGTAGTCAGTTTTAGAACGTCCATTCGCCATTTCATTTATATATTTCTGTATCATACAATGTTCTTGGTTCTAGGCACTATATGCTTTCTATATTTTATATTTTTTTTGGTCTCAATATCTTATGATTGAACTAGAGCAATTCTAAATTCATTTTTCGTTGACGTTTAGGCTCAAAGTTCTTCATATTTTAAAGGATGCCCACATTATGCAGCAGTGTACTGACTATCCCATCAGTTGTGTTTTTGTGCAAAATATTACGATTTGCTATTTTTGATGAGCATTTTAAAATAGATATTAAAAATAAATGCGATTATTTTGAAATAGTAAATATTTTAAATGAAGTTAAACATAGTTTACTAAAATTAATTATAAATTGTTGATATTAGCTGGGCCATGTCGTGTGTGAAGGAATACCGGATTTCCAACATGTATTTGTCCATGGATGAACTGCATCTATGACAGATTTTGCGCAAGATGCTCACTGTCCCAACTTTCTTCTGTGGCCATACGTTGCATGGTAGTGCACTGCAGTAATGACTTAATTGTTCATTTCAGTGATTATTCGTCACGGTGGGACATTCATTGCACTGACAGAAACTTGGCTTGAGAACTTCGCTAGGGACAGTGACAATTCTGTTTTATTTCGCCATGACAGATACAAGGCTTACAATACCAAACAATCTGACGGGCGTCATGTTAGCTGCCCATAAACGTCTCCAGGCAATACGAAGATTCTATTTAGAACAAAGTCCCGAGTTCGAGCAGTTATGTATCCCAGATATTAAACATTAGTATCTTTTTTTTTATGAATCGACGGATCGCCTAACTTCAGTCATCAAACCGGCTGATTTCATTATAATATGTAGTGATTTTAATCTGCCTGACATGATTTCATTATAATATGTAGTGATTTTAATCTGCCTGACATGATTTCATTATAATATGTAGTGATTTTAATCTGCCTGACATGATTTCATTATAATATGTAGTGATTTTAATCTGCCTGACATGATTTCATTATAATATGTAGTGATTTTAATCTGCCTGACATGATTTCATTATAATATGTAGTGATTTTAATCTGCCTGACATGATTTTTTTGAAAACAAATGACAAGCACTTATTAAGGACTGATTATAACTGATTGATCGTTTGGCAAAACAATTTCCTACAGTATTCTAATCCGGATAATCTCTGCAATTGCGTGACTTCCTAAAACAGACAGTGATCACGAAGTAAACTACTTGGTCGGCATTAAAACTAGTGAAATATATTACCGGCAGTAACAACCACTAGTACTAGTAAACTCTGCCCACTTCTAAAATCAATTTCTAAAATGAAGTCATGAAATAAACATAAAAACAAAACAATATAATGAGACCAGAGAGGGCGCTATTGAACTGCGACGGACATTTCAGGTCATTTTCCTCCAGCAAAATTCCTCGAAAAAAACCTAACGATACAAAACATTAAGTTAACTTTCAAACTATATCACGGACATCAAATTTAATGATTTTTCATTATTGAGATGTCAAAAACTTTCGATCATAAAAACAAATACCGGTACCACACTTTCAGGAAATACAGAAGAGAAATAGTTTTGTCAGTTTGTATAGCTGATCTATTGGGAACAATAGTAAACTAAAATTTATCCCAACTGTTGCTAAAGTAACTGAATACCAGATTCTTACGAGTACATTAAAAGTACATGGAAGTGGTGGCATACTGATACAAAGCAGAATAATCTTGTGGAGTTAAGACCTGCCAGGCATGCGCTTTACCACTAGAGGGCGCAATTTATTGAACCAACATGCAAGCCATTTCTTGAGGGAAAGGGGGCATGTGCGTTACTAATTCGCTTGCACAATGAAAAAGGGATTATACTTATAGGGGTTAACTCGGGTGTTGATTTCAGGGGTGCCCTGTATTTTCTTCATACACTCACATATGTTTATATCATCCCTTCAAGGTCACAGTTGGCCATAGTTCAACCACAGTCACTCTCCTAGTAGAGTGACTGTGGTTCAACCAACAGATTATGCAGAAATCACAACACGCCAGTCAATATAGGTGCATATAGGGAATTCTTAAGTTTATTTATATTGCACATAAAACTATCAGTTTGCACTTTAAACAAGCAACACCAGTTTTTGTATCTTGTCTAAAATATAAATAACTACAAAAAAATAATAATAAATTTTACTATATAAAGACTTCACAATTATATCTGTAGTTTGAAGTTCTCAGTGTTAATATATACATTACTGTAGAATACTCAATGTCTAGCTGTAAATTATTTCTCGGAAATCAATATGTTGCTTTTACTGCCTTTCAATGATTTGTAACAAGTTTTGAGTAAACTACAGAAACAAAAAATATTTTCAAAACCCAAAATAAAGCAATCTACAGTCATGACAATAGTAAATCACATGAGGGGGCTTTTATAAGCATCTGAAAGACCAGGATGTAGCTAACAAAAATGGCAGTATGAGCGTAAAATAATAAAATAACTTTATATAGCATGTTTCTATGATATAAACGTACAAGTAAAAACAAAAGATCTATGGGTAACAGAAATTAATATTGATGATATGTAATCAGAAAATTCAGAGATTCATAATGACATTGAAAAACTAAATACCAAATAAAAATGTTAACAGAAAGATTTTTAGCCGAGTAGCACTATTACAACATGCTAAATCATCATTATTTTGAAAACTGAAACCCTCACTCCTCTATCTGATAGATGGAATATACAGTACTCAACATACCACTCAAACTAAATTTGATATGCAACTGCATGCGAATTCTGTCTTAGCAATCATTCCACTGAAGTAGTAACTCTCTCAGTTGCTTCTAAATAAAAGATAATGCTGTCAACCAATATAATGCACATGTATTTATTAAGTGTTTAACTAAAATAAAATATATCAGCATTCAGTCATAGTAGAGGTTTGATGAGGTAAATTTTGAGAAATAACTAGAACACTGATCCACACATTGATTGCACTTGAAAACAAATTAAAAATAAATACATCATATTTGAATGTTTTTTTTTTCTGAAGATGGCACAGAAGTTGTGATGTATATATGATATTGCTTTACCCTATTTAACCCTGTTAAGTCAATCTGTGTCTGATAGGCAAACATTAGCATTGCAAGTAAAAAAAGAAAAATAAGAAGCTATATTCGAAAGCATTTTAGACTGAGGTATGGCATTTAGATTTCTGTCTGACGTTTGGCAGTCTGTTGAAATAGAAAATAATAAAGCCATTCATGCATTAAAACAGTTAAACTATGTAATCTGAAATAAATTATATAGTTTATAATCTTAAATAAATTAGATAGTTTTGATTTGAAATTTCATAAAACTGTTGGCTGATATACTGTTACAATATTGTTTTCAGTAGAACATGTGCGTTTGTATACAGATACAGCTCCCCCTAAATTTAAAGAAAGGAGTGATTTTTTGTGTGTTTTGATTGGTTATTGCAACTTGAATGACATAATGTGTTAGTCTATTAACATACATCAAGTAAATTTGAATACGACTACTCTTATACATATATATACACACATGTGTTTCCAAATGTACTGTACAGTATTTACTTAAAACATGATTTGAACTTGATTTATTGAAATCTATGTCATAAAATTATTTATCTTTCGACCACCCATTGACATAAACTTGGTACATTTTTAATTGCAGCATCACCAAGTCAGGCCACATTAACATAATAGAGTGGTGGAGCAGAAGAGACCAGGAGGAAAGTTTTGATTTGACTATTTTACAATTCATTTTTATATGCATTTCTGCATAGAACAGGCCTCTGAAACAAAAAAAAAACTTTCAAAATTTACAAATCAGTTCATTTTACGGTAATCCAGATTAGCTTGACAAGATTTTACAGACCTGACTGTTACATGATTTATAAACACTAACACAACAAATATATTACACAGTACAATATACATAGCAGCAATAAATGCACAGTGACCACCAAAATGCCAGCATCACTTATATAGGAATGTTGCTGGCATCTTGGTCGTCAGTGTTGGAGGCAGATGATCTGAACAGCATTTACTGTAATCGATAACAATAGTATATACTTCAAGATATTGCCTTTATAGACAATACACAGCATGTGTCACCATTCACATTGTAAACGAAAATTCACGATCAAGTGCACTAAACACATAATCAGACAATGATTGTTTAGATTAAAATATATCATTTGCAAAGTACTCAAGTGGAAGTCCATAGTCGTCATTAGTAAATAGTCAATATTTTTGGCAGCAGACTTTTTTTCCTTTTTTTTTTCTTCTTCATCAAAAGGCATCCCTGATATTGTGAAACTGCCTGATGGCCAAGTCGCTTGGCAAGTAAAAATTGAGAGGTGTTAGTCGATCCAGCTGCTGTATGGCTTTCTCAAATCCTGTAAATGTCAGACATAGGTTTAATGTTTGAGAGTGAAACAAAGTGCAAATCAGTTTTTCTTTGTGTGCCACTTTAATCCATCAGCAAACAAATCCTGGACTACAATAAAATAATTAAATTTTGTCTGTATGCATTTCAAATTAACAATCTTTTTGGGCTCTCCCAATAAACCAACATTTTGGCAATTAGTATTCAAAATGGGCGCTATTAACAGTACCAGCATGAGGGTAATATACAGATATTATTTTCAAAGAGATAAGTTTGGTTACCCATTTTTTTTTTTGCTCAATTTTTAACTCACTTGATATATAGAATAAGTTATCTAGAAATGTAAAGATGACAACAGTCTTACAAAATACTAACATTAAGTGACATCACATTTGGTATATTGGGTATATGCTACATGTACCTTTCCCTACTGCTACTATTGACACAGACAAATTATATTAAAGAACAACAATTTTGTTCATGATACGTCACGATTATGTTTCTGTATTTCCATAAAATATGTGTGGTTCTATACGATCGGTGTGTTTGAAATGGGTATCGTGCAACTTATACAAGACTTGTAAAAATGTTTCTTTACCCAGATAAAAATAACATGCATTGTGTGTACTACTGTATCTTGAAAAGTCTATCAATGATTTAAATATTTTTTGGCAAAAAGAACCTGATAAGTTTTCACATGAAAATGAGCTTTGCACTTTAACGAGAACACCTTATATGAGGTGCTAGTTGATTGACGCTAATAACCAATAAACCATGACAACCAATGAAATACTGCAAAATGACTAATTTTCACTGGGTTTAAATTTCGCTGATTTTCGATTTCAGGCATATTCAGTGGGTTTTAAATTCACGGTTTTATCATTTAGATGATGTGTTCTATGCTAAATTTTACATATTCACTGGGTTTTAATTTAGCACATTTTCTAGTCAGCGAAATAAGCAAAATTAAAACCCAGTGAATAATTAATTCTTTTACAGTATGTTATATAAAGTTGTTCTTACCTGTTTTCTGCATGTAACTCCACGACGTATAGTGCATATCTATAATAGATGGAGTCCTGGCTAAAAGTCGGCACCAAGTGGCTAACTTGTGTTCACTGTCAGCATAAAAATAAGGTAATACCATTATAGATACAGTAATCAAAGTATGGTGCAAATTTTCAAAATTGGCTTACTACCAATGGTAGATCAAATCACTATAAAAGTCTATAAAATTCTATTGCCAAGAGAGAGTTAGATTTCCTTTTAATGGATGTCTCTATTATATAGCAGTTTGATTGAAATATTGTTATGCCAGTGTGAATGTCACTATTGTCTCTACTGACATGTAAGGGTGAAACCAAGCAGACACCGGTATAGTCGGTAAGACATGTTCACTTACTTGAGACCTTCACACACAAATGCCTTGAATTGCGAGTCCAGGCTTCTTTTCAGCGGTTCATGAGATGCTCTGACACTGTCGATGGCAGTCAAAAGGGTCTGTTTACCTGTAATGGCAGCACCACCTATTATATCCAACTTAAATGACTGTGACAACTTCCTGGCTGGTGATGACGTGTACCGCAGTCCATTCTATGACAAAAACAAGTAGAACAACATGTCAAGTGTCTTATAATTGGTGTAAACTTATTGAATGTAGGTAACTTTTACATTAGAGCAGTTCAAGTTAGGGCAGTTGCAGAGGACAAAAAATCATTGTTTATTACACAAATCATGATAACATTTAGAAATGCATAATTAATATATGATTTTTTAAGTTACTGGGCTACTATGTGGATAATACTGATGATAAGGTATAATGTGATAGAGTAGGGTGGGGGATATTTAACGCTGAAACTCGTACCCCAACCAGTATCATAAGAATGATCAGTGCTAAATAGAATTTTTAACAGACCAGCTTTGAATTTGTAGGTTGTATTTGAAATGTAGAAGGTTCGCGATATGTTTGTATGATATGCTGTTGACAAGCACATGAAATGGAACGTAAATAGCTTTCTATGGTGTGGTTAAACTTCATAGCCTTTTCTATGTGTAAGATCAGACTGCACCTAACTCACTCTTGACTAGCTAGTTTCATGTCATTCTTGAACTGTACTTAATAGTGCACAAAAACAGCAACGAGTCAACCACCCAACGTAGATTAAACACCAATGATGATAAATGTCAGTTCACACTTTTGTATAAAGAACCAGATCAAATCAAATCAGATGTCAAATTATTTAGAGACTACTAACTGTATGTTAATACTTACTTTCATTTCATAATACTCGACTAATACTTCCCATGCGTGTATCTTTGTAGAGACCTTTGACGCCCTCGGTACCAGGCATGATATCGGTAACATCACACTACGGTTTCTACTCATCTGTAAAGTACACAGGTTATAGTAAAGAACATTACACTAATAAATTTTTTTTACTCACTTTTATTGACTGCATATCTTGAGAAAACAAAACTGTGAGGTGTATTTTGTTGAAAGTAACAATTGCTGATGACATTTCAAAGGATGACCAATCAAACCAATGCCTAACCACCATAGAAAAACATTTTATTATTTTAACAACACTGCACTAACCTTCATCAATCCATGCTGGAAGAGATCTCGAAGTGCAGGAGCTAATTTCCTTCTAACTCCGATCGTTACTTCGTCTAACGGTCTAGTCCATGGTGTCTGTGATAACAAATTGACATAAATGATAAACTAATCAGAGTAGAAATAATGATTCCACAACACTATATAACCAGGTTTCTGATTGGTCAGTACTCAGCTATAAGTCTGATGTGATGATGCAGTAACCAATAGAAATGAACAATACTCACCTCTTCTGAATCAGATGTATAATCATTATCAGACGGTGGCGCTTCATGTAAATGCACTCTAGCTAGCTCGTACACATAATCGACTGCTTTCTCCAGCCTTTTTAACAACTCTCTATGAAAAACAGACAACATCATTAACTTCCTCTAAATCTAGTCTCAAGGCACATTACTTGTACTTTCATTCAATGTCTGCTTCAAAAATAATGTCTTTGGAGTGCACATAAAGTCATGCCCTAGTCTATGTACAGTACTGGAGGTAAATAAGCTACATATGGTGAACAATGCATGAGATGGGGAACAAGAAAACAATAGAATGTGCATATACATATTTTTGACAACAATGTTTCATGCATGTATAAATTAGATGAAAACCATAATTTAAATAATAATTTTACATTGTACATGCCTGCCCAATTTTAATGAAAAGGCATGAAAGTGACATGAACTGACACTATAACCATTGTATCTAATCAACAAATATATGTCCATTACATATTCATCTCTGTTTATAGCAGTGTAACAAACTTCTCCATACAAGCTTCTCACCCATTTCTACACAAAATACATGTACTATAAGATTTGCCATTTCACAATATATATTTGCCTCAGTACTTACTCGCATCCTTTTTCTGTGTTTTTATCCGGTGGTGGGTTTTCTCGTAACTTTGATGCTCCACATCCAAACTGTGTGACTGCGACCAACTGTAATACTGTCAAGGCCCGTTTCAAAACTCGAATATTCTTTTCTCTTGATTTCTGAAGCAGAAAAGGTGAAGATTGGTTATATAGGGATTTAAATCTATTTGGAAATTTTGAACAATTTTTCACAGTTTGGTGGATAATTTACATTCAATGTGCGTGATTGTATTTCATTTTTTGCTGAGAGAATTGCTGCTTTGGTTTCAGGATAACTCACATCTGTGTCACCATTATGTATTTGTGGGGATATACAGCATTCAGGACTGTCATCTGAGACACCATCTTCTTTACCCTATAAATGACAGGATTAATATGTAAAATCATGCAAATAGGGAAAAGGGGGGGGGGTAGACATCCATATACTGAGAGAAACCTGTTCAAAACTCAAACCATGCTTTGAACTGAAAGCTTTGTCTAAACTGAATATTGTTTTGCAATCCCTTCTTTACATATGTTACAGATGACTTTATATACTGCAACTATATCATGCCACAAGTATTTTTTTTAATCAATAATCTACAATGGAATAAATTTATCAATAAGATGCTTGTTTGCGTTTTTCCAAACCTTGGTTGGCTGGTTTTTCCAAACCTTGGTTGGCTGGTTTGTAATCTACCAGGCGAGCAACACAGATTGTACTATCTTGCCAACCACTGTGTTGTAGAGATTCCTAAGTGTGTAACTTGGTTTCTTACCTTACCACCATGTACAGCACAGTCACAGTTCTCATTACCAAGGGGTCCTGGTGATGTTGCCTCCCCTTGTAGAAACGAGATAAATCTCTCCAAGTCTCCAATTTGACTTTTCAACTGGTCTATCACCATCTCTTTCACCTTGGCGGGATTCACAATCTGAAAAGAAACAAGTTGAATGATAATTCATTAGTGATTGTCAAGGAGTCTAGATTAGAGAGACTGCATGTTTGTTGACACACATGACTTGGCGGATTTGCATCTCAAGAAAAATTGCCCTAATATGGGCATTCATAGGTCAAAGTTCAGGCTTGCCTCTAATATGCAACTACATGATCAGCATCAGAGAAACAAATTCTTGCCTTCCAGGATGTCCTGCATTGCCCGACTTGTGTAGTTCCTTACCTTTCCAACTGCGGCATCCACAGTCCTCTTGAGGTCTTCAGTACTCAATTTATCAAAATCCTCCAAATTTAAATCTAGTTTTTCTTTGAGTTCTTCTAAAATAATGGTTTGTTTTTCCAATACTGTATTCTGTGGTATACCTCCTGTCCCTTCCTGTAATTCATATAAATATATAAGGTAGGATTTTCCCAGATGTGTCAGGATATCAAAGTATTACCGCACAATGAGTTTTTAATAAGTTTTTAGTTTGGAATAATAATTATGATGTTTTAGTCATGTTAGAACAAACATATGGTGTCTGGGGGAGTTGGTGTGAAAAAATAGCAGTTTTTATGCAAAATATATTCCCTGACATAAACCTCCCCTAAATTCTATCTAAGCTTGCAATGATATTTATTTATTTTTATATATTTATTGATAGACGACAGGATTTAATTTTGTTTTTATTTATGAATACATTGATTAGTGGGTGTATCTATACATGTACATGTACTGTCAGCACATGACTGCATGTGATAGACAAATGAACAAAAGATATTCCTTAATCCCAGAGAACAACTTTTACAAAGTCATTGGAATACTTTTATGCAGAACTGACAAAATGACACATGTATAAACCAGAATATTGTAAGTGAAATATGTTATTTACAAAAGCATTATATTAAAAATGTAGTTAGTAGAAATTATACACAGATAAATTAAATACATTATCACTCACACCATTATACATATGCTTGAACTTAATAATATGATCAAAAACAACAAGTTATACCAATAGATTATTATAAGGATTTTGCGTAGTACTGTAAAATACTTTATTTTCGCTTGGAATTAATTTTCGCTGTTTTTTGCTGAAGGAATGATTCAGTGAAACTAAAATCCAGCAAATATACATTCTTTCCTATATTTTAGATTCAACTCGTCAAAAATTAATTCCAGCTAAAATAAATTATTTTACAGTATTTCAGATGCATCAACATACAATGTAGGTGGCCGTGACAACATACTAACAAAAGTGCATACTTTGTGCAATCTTCAAACGTATTATTATACATTTTTCTGATTTCATTGCTTAGCGAATGAACCCCTGGCACAGGGCAAAGTGGTGATAAATACACGCGCTATATTAAAAATACCAGGTTCATTATCATATTTGCTCTGTTAGTAGCACACATGCTTGCATAAATCAAGAAATGCTTCTATAGTCAAAATAATTAATATTTTAATAATTCTTGCAGTATGTGAAATGTGATTTTGGGTTTATACATGTATGTGATTGAATTGGAGATGCGCTTCAAATACAGTATATAGAATTCACATTTTCTAACATGGTGAAATGGCGATATCCTGTTTGATACAACAAAATTAGGGCATGCTGTCAAATGAAAGATGTATACCGGTAATAATAATAATAATAGTTGTTCACTACAGAGTTGGGTATTACAGCACAACAAATAGAATAAAAAAACGTTTACACAAGAAACTGAACCCAAAAAATAAAAATATAATAAGTTAAAAAACAAAACAACCCAAAAAACACATAAAAATGTCAAGACACAAAAAACCTACCTTGTATGCATATGTTTCTAAATCATCAAGCTGCTTTTTAAGTTGGCTGATAAGTTCTACCTGTTTCTCTCTTTTTTCACCTATTTTGCTTTCTCTTTCTTTATCACTCTGAAAACATGCAAAGTAGAAGATAGAGTACCTGTGGGTGGTACCAATGAACCCATGGGCGGTACCAATGAACCCATGGGTGGTACCAATGAACCCACTCTACCAGACATAATTGGAGTACCTAAAGAGGGTACCAATGAACCCAGTCTACCAGACATAATTGGAGTACCTAAAGAGGGTACCAATGAACCCATGGGTGGTACCAATAAACCCATGGGTGTACCAATGAACCCATGGGTGGTACCAATAAACCCATGGGTGTACCAATGAACCCATGGGTGGTACCAATAAACCAATGGGCGGTACCAATGAACCTACTCTACCAGACATAATTGGAGTACCTAAAGAGGGTACCAATGAACCCGTGGGTGTACCAATGAACCCATGAGTGGCACCAATAAACCCACAGGTGATACCAATTAACCAATGGGTGTGGTACCAGTGAACTAATGCGTGGTGCCAAATAACCCATTTTATCAGACAATATTGGAGTACCTGAAGGTGGTATCAATGAACCCATAAATGGTACAAATGAACCAATGGGTGGTATCAATGAACCGATGGGTGGCATCAATGAACCGATGGGTGGCATCAATGAACCCATAAATGGTACAAATGAACCAATGGGTGGTATCAATGAACCAATGGGTGGTACCAATAAACCAATGGGTGGTACCAATGAACCAATGCGTGGTGCCAAATAACCCATTTTATCAGACAATATTGGAGTACCTGAAGGTGGTATCAATGAACCCATAAATGGTACAAATGAACCAATGGGTGGTATCAATGAACCGATGGGTGGCATCAATGAACCGATGGGTGGCATCAATGAACCCATAAATGGTACAAATGAACCAATGGGTGGTATCAATGAACCAATGGGTGGTACCAATAAACCAATGGGTGGTACCGGTGGTACCAATGAACCAATGGGTGGTACAATGAACCCATAAATGGTACAAATGAACCGATGGGTGGTATCAATGAACCGATGGGTGGTACCAATGAACCGATGGGTGGTACCAATGAACCGATGGGTGGTACCAATGAACCGATGGGTGGTACCAATGAACCGATGGGTGGTACCAATGAACCGATGGGTGGTACAAATGAACCGATGGGTGGTACCAATGAACCGATGGGTGGTACCAATGAACCAATGGGTGGTACCAATGAACCAATGGGTGGTACCAATGAACCGATGGGTGGTATCAATGAACCCATAAAAGGTACAAATGAACCGATGGGGTATCAATGAACCCATAAATGGTACAAATGAACCGATGGGTGGTACCAATGAACCAATGGGTGGTACCAATGAACCAATGGGTGGTACCAATGAACCAATGGGTGGTACCAATGAACCAATGGGTGGTACCAATGAACCAATGGGTGGTACCAATGAACCAATGGATGGTACCAATGAACCGATGGATGGTACCAATGAACTGATGGATGGTACCAATGAACCGATGGGTGGTACCAATGAACCGATGGGTGGTACCAATGAACCGATGGGTGGTACCAATGAACCGATGGGTGGTACCAATGAACCGATGGGTGGTACCAATGAACCGATGGGTGGTACCAATGAACCGATGGGTGGTACCAATGAACCGATGGGTGGTACCAATGAACCGATGGGTGGTACCAATGAACCGATGGGTGGTACCAATGAACCGATGGGTGGTACCAATGAACCGATGGGTGGTACCAATGAACAAGTGGGTGGTACCAATGAATTAGTGGATGGTATTAATGAATCCATTTGCATACCTATGGGTTGTATGAATAAACAATCTCTACCAAACATAATTGTTTGGCAACAGAAAAAATGTGAGCAAAATGAGTAGCAGCCAAATTGTGTGAATTTCTCAGTACCATAATCTGCCGGGAAATAATGTAACTTTAGGATATGTACATGACATGTAAGCAGTAACATGGCATGTATAGCTTACCCACTTCATGTGTAAGCCATTAGGGATGTATGATCATACCAATGCACCATAAACTGATAGCCATAGCACTGAAAACATACCAAGAATCTTAACATAAATCTTAAACTGTGTGTACGTAGGTTGAGTGAAGGAAAAAATGAACAAGCCATGAATGGCACCAGTTCCAGTTAGTTCAAATTTAAAATATATAGTTTTCTTTGATATGACTCTAGAAGCGTATTCATTTAAACAAAATGGCCACCAGTCAGCCATTTTGAATCCGATCTGAAAAATAAAATGACATGCATGAGGAACCCATAATCTCTAATGTATGTACCATTTATTAAAACAAAATGGCCACCAGTCGGCCATTTTAAATTGGATATGAAAAAAAAATGTATATCAAGGTCCATAATGTCCATCATATGCATGTTTAAACAAAATCCATCCACAAATGCTTGATTTTGATGTTTTTTTTAGCAGAAAAATGACCACCATTCAGCCATCTTGAATCAGATCATGAAACAAATTCATGTGCATACATGTATGTATAATATTATGTATGATGTATGTGTGAAGTTTGATTGTGATTGGTCCATGCATGTCTAAGACATTCGAACATACCCACACAAACACATGGACGCACAAAGGTCAAAATATAAGTCCCTGTTTTCGGACTGCGTCCGAACAGGGAGTAAAAAGTAGACAAAGATCACTACTTTATTAATGAAGTGGGATGTTCCCATGGTGCCTTTGACTAGTAAGTGAAATCTGCTAAAATTAACTCTATATGTGAAATTACAATAAAACTTATTGTTTCACAAATCAAAATACCAGTGGAGATTACACTTGTACAGTACATGTATTTGCCAAACTTGTGTATGTACTGATACATACATGTAAAATTGTTTCTCTTTCTGAGAAGGGATCTATTAAAAACCTCAATAAAAATTGATGCACCATGGGAGTACCATGACATACATAGGCCTTGTATATTAACTTAGCTATAACCATAAACTTTCCATCTATGCACACATAAATACACAAGTTAACAGCGATGCATTGGTGACACTATCTTCAAATTTGTAGAGGAATAAAAAACTCATCTGCTGCTTATATCCATTATATCAGCTGAATTACACACACAAAAAAAGTGTTGCACTACAGTCAAATAGCATCATTCATCTGTGACATTCTCTCCGTAGAAATAATTTTTATACTGCTATAGCCACTATGGCATTATGCTAGCCACTTAACATTTCAGATTTGATATTTATTTATAACTTACACAATCTTCCAGAATCTGAGCGTCTTGTGAGGTGCACCCTCTGACATCTGGACATCCTTGGAAAGCAAAGCTCTCCAATTCTTTAAGTAAAACCTATAATCAATTGAAAAGAAAAATAATACACTGTACATTCTTGAAACATATGATCTGAAAGATTTAAGTATCAGTCAGGGCAATGTCAATACTCCTAGGTGTCGCATTGTATGAAAGATAAAGCAAGTTGGGTGGGGCAACCCTTTACCACGTACTTGCCATATTCACTATATTGAGTAAGCAACCCGTTACCACGTACATGGCATTAGTAACTACATTGAGTGGGCAACCATTTTTAAGTTATCAGACATTTTTAATATGCATATGCTGAAATACACCATGGGCTCAAGTGAAAGCGAATGCATGGTAACGCTGGGTCTGTTCACTTTGACCTACTGACACTGTCTTCATTTCAGTATTAAAGGCAGTTAATTGAAATTGCTTCATTTGCTTGTTGTAATTGTTTGTAGTGCAACTATTACTAGATCTGGGGAAAGAGACTACATTTCAGCTTGAGCACTAAAGCAAACTGGCAGCGCATGATGTTTTTGCACTAAGTGTTGAACAGATGTTAACTTGTATTACTAGATTCATCCTTTTAATTGAACTCTATTATTTGGACCAACTGATTTTTGATTGAACAATAATGTTGTTTTCCTCTAGCAATTGGACCATGTCAGAGCATGGCCACATTCTGATAACACCACTGCACTTTGATGATTTTTTAATTACATTCTTTCTGTGATTCTACATTTCACACTTTTTCTGTTTGAAATTACCTTCATTGACATTTTTAGTTCTACAATCACATTACCAGTCACATCAAAAATTGTAATTTTTTTATGATTTGTTTCCACATTTCATTTTTTCTGTTTTAATTTTCTTCTAACAATTCAGCTTGTATTTCCAACAATGGTTATTTGTTCATGACCCAATCAATGGAAGCATTACAGTATCTATTTAATGTATTGTATAAAGAAAATAGGACTTGCCTCTTTTTCATCTTGAGAAGCACTAACAATCTGCTTAAGGCGAAATTGGACTTGTGCGAAATGTGTGGTGAGAGCCAGCAATGAAGTGTTCAACTGTTCCTGCTCTTCTTCAAGCTTCTGTAATTGTTGATAGGCATCAACATGACTGCAATGAAAGAAAAACAAATGGTGAAGAACTAGAATTGTGTAATATTCCGACCAAACTTTAGGTTCAGTCATGCCATATGGACATACACATGACACATGTATGAAATATTATACACAACAAAATGCAGCAGAATGAAAGTTGCAATGACAGCTATTGTGCTTATTGTTATAACTGGGGACAAGAAGTTCTTTTTTAGTAATACAATATCATACTTTGCTCTGTACAGTTGATGTGATGCATGAGGAAAATGTTGTGAAAGCCAAAACGTGTTTTTTTTTTCTATTTCCATGGCTCAGTCGATGGACGGGAAAACAAGCAATCTGATTGTTGAAATAGCTCCGCTGTCCTATAAGAACATTGTGGTAGCCAAGTTGAGCAATGCACACCCATAAGACATCTTCTTGAAAACTGCCAGCTAAATTTGATATCAAGTATCAATGCAATTGAGCTGGTAGTTTTCAAGAAGAAGTCAAAAATAAGATTTTTTACCAAAAATGAAAAAAAATATTCGCCAAAAATAGAGAATTGAAAATTTTTTCACAAGGTGAACAAATCTGACAGAGGGCCACCCAAGGCACATAGCAAGTATCGAAGCAATTGAGAAGGTAGTTATCAAGAAAAGTAGAAAATGAAACGTTGACGGATGACAACAGACAATCACCTATATGAACAGCTCTGCTCTGTCATCTACAATGACAGCGGAGCAAAAAAAAAACACACATTCTGTCAATATAACAGAAATTGATTCAGGTAATATCAAAGTGAGAAAATAATAGTTTCAGAGGGGACTGTTTAACTGATTACCATTGTGTGTTATCTTGAGCATGTATGCAGAACAACACACCATCCTAATCATAAAAAATATTGCATTAATTACTACTGGGTGGTGACTGAGTTCATTTAAAGGCGAAACGGAGCAACATTTACTTCTGACATGACTACACAAGTATATACATGTACAAATCAATTAAGCCCACACTAATACTAGTGTAGCTACTGATTCAAGCATAATTCCCAACACAACTGCACTCAGCAAATTGCTACATGTCTGTACAAATGTATGTATGGTGGACACAATGAGAACACATTATATTTACATTACAGAAATTTGTCTGCACAAATTGCTTGTTGACAGACTTGCTGTTTATTAATGTACATGTACATTATTATTAAATATTCTCATTAAATAGAAAGAAAAGATAGATTTTACTTATTTCACCACAGACCATAGAATCTTACATGTACATGTAGTCCTGGACTCTCTGTTTGATCAGAAATAGTACACATCAATTTGTTGTGCAACCACCCAATTTTGATATAGCAGGATCAATGGTAGTTGAACACTCAGACAGTATGCGGTCGCACATCAGTCGATACTCAGACTCTCATTACGAGGATACCTAAAAGTATGCACAGTACACCATCGCATCGACCTCTGCTGCACATCAGTGAGTCGATACTACCCCTGTACTGTCTTTGTGCATACTTTGCAGTAGGCAGGTGGTTCTTACACAGGCTGTTCATACAAAATGCCTTGGGACTGCCTAAAAGAGGTCACTATAGACAGAGGTGAGCTTTATATAAAGCAGGTTTGATTACATCTCAATATCATTATGAGAAAAAATGAGATAAAATTGACTAATTATATTAAAACATTTTTTAACCATCAAATTTTCATTGCTTTCATGTTTCATAAATCGGGACACTGCCACTTACTGTCTCAAGGACCCAAGTAAAATGTTTACTGCTACAATATTTCACAAATTCCCTGGACTCCTGAAATTTTAGAAAATTTGTCTCAAGTTAAGAAATCAAAAGGCAGTAATCAATGCAATTTGGTATAAATAAACACCACATTTAACCAAAATTCATAAAAGTTGATATTCATAGTATGGAAGCCATGAAAGATCATGACAACGACTGCTCCTTGATATGGATTAGGCCACAGCATTTAAGGAACCCACTCAGTCTACTCATTTATGGATATCTCTGGAATAAAGATCAATGATATCAAAATTAAATACAACAGAAAATTACATCCTAGCAATTAAATTTAATGTACAGGTATGTTGCCGTGTCAATCTGTCTCATAGCACATGGTATGTATAAACCACACAATAAAGATGTACTTCATACACAAAAACAATGTACTAAACAGAATATTATGAAAATAACACTTATACATGTATAATACTGTACAGAAAAATACCTGTTAAGAAGCATGTTTTTCAGCAATTATAGCCTAAAATGACTAATAAATTGGAGTGGGGAAATTATGCCCATTGTTAGGAGTGATTATGTATATTTCGTAAAAAAAAGTATGTACCGGTACATTCACAAAATTAGTGAGGCCATGAAATTGTTACCTTCATAATTTTTTTAAAAATTGTAAATGTAGATCACAAACAAAAAAAAATGCTTAAAATGCTTGAGCCTAAAAATCGTTTTATTTTGAATCATTTCATTGACACTGCCGACAACATATGGAGTCAAATGTACGCGTGCCTCAAATATGATAACATATTGCATATTTATGATTGTTTATGACATTTAAATATATATTTCTTTTAATATTAGTAAGTACATTGTTCTATTTTTAACAGCTGCATACAGAAGGAACACACTTCCATCCCTCCCAAAGTCGCAATTTCTTTCTTGCACGTGCAGTGGTTGACACATACATGTATATATACAAATTTACTACATTAGAACATTTAAATATGACACGTATCTACTGAGAAGAAATCATGATATCCACCCACTCCATGTTTCTAGCAACAGCTGAAGTTGATTACATTATCAGATATGGAGAAGTCTATCACCATGGCAACCAATAACTAACTGACCTTAACGAGGATGCTTCACATGACCCAGCCATTTCAGTGTATTAAACTACCAGTGAAGGCAAAGGCTATGAAATGGATTGGTCCAGTGTTGAAATCTCTCAATCAGATGTTCCTTTGTACGTCATCTGAGTGGAGTTTGCATCGCAATAACACACCACAACAATCATCACAATTGGTTTTTATAACATTGCGACCACATACAATTCACAGTGTATAATTTGTTGTGCTGTATTGAGTTTCTCAAATTTATTGCAATAACAGAATATGAGGAGGAATTATTTGCGTCATTTTACGCATTGAGGCATTTCACGGCAACCTCATTAAAATGAAATCTTTTCAATAAAATCTATTTGTCTACTCACACAGTGACTTTTCAAAACAAAACAACCCAAACATGCATGTTTTATTTGTTCAGTATAAAAGACTATTTTAAACAGATAACATTATATAAATAATTGTCATGGTAACACAAAAATGGATACAGAAAAACAAATCAGTGCAGTTTTACTGAATAATGTACAGTACGCATTAGTCAGATAATATTCACTAGCGGTAGGAGTGTGGGGTTCTACATGGGACTGTTAACGACTATAGTATGGGAATTTGTTTGAAGTGTATATTGTGACAGCTTTTCATATCTGCAGTATTAGAAATGAGAGTTTATAAATAATGGAGAACAATATTTCACAGTATCCTGCCGACCCATTGACGTCAGTATACAGCAATTGCAGGGCATTTTACTAGGCAAAGTTGCCATAGCAACCTTATCTATTATCTACAAGTACTATAGAAAAGTAGTATTAACATGGTGTTTATATTCTTATGGAACCATGTGACTGCCACGTTTCAATATTTTCTATTGCCGTCCTTATGGTTGATCACTGCGAATGAGTTGAAATAACAAAAAAAAAAGAGCCACAGAATTTTAAGTATATGTATGCATTATAACCATACACGGCATTTCAATAAACAATAGCCATATACATTCCATATTTGATTGCCCTCCCCCTAATTTTAACATAATTTAATTTGCATGTTTCAGTGGCATAATTTTCACAACAGAAAACACTCAATATTACTAAATAGTTATAAAAAATATTAGTAACAGGAATAAATAAAGCTGCATACTGGTAAGATATTGTAATTTCATGTGAACAGCAAAAGACATACATGTAGATGCAAAGGTGATTCATGTTAAAAGTTGCTAACATGGGCGTACTCTCGTATTTCTAAAAGAATTTGACAAATATAATATGCAGCTACTCAAACAGATGACATTGATTTAAGGGCTTAAGTGAGATGTATGTTTAATAAACAAAAATAAAATACATTCAAAATATCATGGTAGTCCATTGCTAATTCTGCTTCATCAGAGTAGGATGTGTTATAAATAAAATTAATGTGGGCATTATATGAACATCTACATTTTGAATCTTTTTATACAAATTTTTTGTTAATTTTGGTAAGACGAACATAATTTCCCATTGCCTTTATGACCTGTTCAAAAATCTTTGAAAGAATATGGGACAAATTCATGCTTTTAATTAATATGTTAATTATTTCTATTTTAACAAAACTAGATATTATTATGTGATACATACAATATTACCAGTATCAAAATAACATTCCTTAGTATTTGTTAATTTTTAATGCACACCAAACCAAAGTTATGACAAACGTTGGTTGTAAATGTACATGTTTGAATTTCATTATAAATAATGATATATTTTTTCTTCATATGTACATTATTAATGTGTTATTCATTAATTTACTCAAACATGTATCAAACTATGCGTGAAAGTGAAATGTAGGTAATGAAATAAATGATTGATAAGTTCAATTATTGATTGTGAAAATCAATTTCCTTAATGAGTCGCACTAATGAATGTTCCTTGTCAGACTGTCGTCCACATAGAGTAGCACTGAGACAGCAATTAATTGAAATGTCGACGACATTACTATCTGCGACACCGGAGATGAAACACTTTTATTGATTATCTGAGGAATATATATTGGTACATATATTCTCTGCACCGTTGCCTCTACGTCTGGGAATTTCTTGAGTTAATAAAAGAAGCAAGCATTGTATATAAATGATATAATAGTAACCAAGGATGCAAAGAAAATATTCATAGATGTAACAAAATATATTATTATTTACAAATTTCTAATAGCTTGCTGGCTTGGTGATCTCTGCTTCTTTATACTGTATTTGTTCTATTAGTACATGTACGCACTTTAATGTAAATGACAAAGTTGCATCAAAAAAGAAATCATGTTGTAATAATCCAGCATGGAGTACCGGTAAATGCAATTCTTTCGTTTATGCAAAGTTCTAGTTGTACCACCCTCGATTGATCCAGCAAAATGATTGATCCAGCAAAATGCCGCAGATATTTGATGTCAATATACAGACACATTTCATAGTGGCAGCTTGGGAGCTGATTACAAAATGCTAATCATTGATTAGAAAGCATAACACACATTTCTACACCTCAAAGTAATTACTTTACGCTATACTGTATATCATACAGTGCACTTGTTCATTGATTAGAAGACTAAGAAACAAAGTGCTATTGGATTTTAGTGGAATCAGCACATGTACATTTTTTAGTGTCAGCTTGCCCTCCATTGTGTTGTTTGGAGACTCATATTAGAGATTTAATCTGCACAAAGTTAGAACCATTTTCATCAAAGCAATAACACACAAGAGATGTATATCAACTCAAACACAGCATGATTATTAAAATGACATAAATTGTAAAATGACATAACGCTGTCATCAAACCAGAGACATAACCATGTACATATCGGTACATACATCCTAGGCTATGTGTCTTATTTCAAGGGTGTATTTTAATGTACATAAACAAATACCAGAAGAGAATAACAAAAACATACACATGTATAGCACTTTAAAGTAAAGAGTACTGACAATGCATATTATGGGATGTACACGAATAAAAGCTGTAGGATTTGTACAATATCTGGATAGTAGTGTCTGTGTGTTAGAGATTCATGTCAATGTCTATCATAGACTTGATATATTCACAACTACCACCATACAATGTACCGCATTCAGAGCAAAACTGACCTAATAGAAACCACCAATGCAGTGGTTACATTACAAAGTGATGGGAATAACATGGCTTTTAATTTCTGAATGATAGAATCAACTTCTTCAAAAGTGAAGCCAAGCTGGTTCAAAACACCGTTTTCATGTATAGAAGAGATATACATGTACATTGTTGGGTTTGTAGCATGTATAAAAAAAATCCATTACACGATAAAACCGCTGCATGTACAAATTTGGAGCCTGGGACCAATCTAAATATGTTATTAATACAAGTCTACACAAATTACTCACTGAGTGTGAGTGATGACAGATGGTGCAAATGATGAAGATAATATTACTAGGCATTTATGCTGAACCATGTACTGCAGCATTTATCATATTGCTGACTTGTTTATTTAGTCTGTATTACTGTACATGTATTGGGATGACTGGGTTCAATTATTTTTTGCTCATTTTGCTGATAGTAGACTAAAACCATAACAATGGTACAAATATAATTACAATAAATAAAACAGTGATACAATATTTGAGTATAAGGGAATCTCTTGAGGAAAGGGTACTAGTAATAGTTACGAAAGCAGGTGCATACATGTAATGTATCAGACACGTCATAATATTTCTGGTAGACATTTAAAACAGAATGATAATCAAGTATTTACATATGCATATAGTAAATCCATCCCTAATTTCAACCATGCACATGCATTTGTACAGTGAACTGTTTACATCATTATCAGTTGTTGCACTATGAATATTTGACAGTAATCATGGAGATGAAAATTCACAAAAACCACTATGACTCACTGTCTTTAAACTTGCAATGGAATATAATCAGTACTGCAAAACATTACACTGACTTGAGTTTTGACTGACTAAAAGTGGTAAAAAGTATTTATAGAAATTAGTAATGTCTCACATGGAATCAGAACCAGCTGTTACAATGTACACCATGTCATTTCATATGTAGATAAAGTTGAAAAGGTGATTCATTAACAATATAATACTGATAAAAAAAAAAAAAATGTTATATCCAATAAAATTGTTGCTACTGTAAAAGAATTAATTATACACTGGGTTTTAATTTTGCTAATTTCGCTGACAGGAAAATGCGCTAAATTAAAACCCAGTGAATATGTAAAATTGTGCATAGAACACATTATCTAAATGATAAAACCGTGAATTTAAAACCCACTGAATTTGCCTGAAAAGGCAAGCCAGTGAAAATTAGTCATTTTACAGTATTTGGTTTAACATGCTTTATTGGACTTTAATCCACTTCTTTTTTCTTAAATGTTTCATGAAAATTACGAGATATCCCTATAACTCAGTAAGTCTGATTAATATAGTGTATACGTGAACAAGATGATGAATGGAAGAAGGCTACATTTCGGGGCAGCATTGCAGAAATGTACGAAACCACTGTTTTATCAGATGGTACTGAGCCGCCAGCTCTTCATTAAATTTTCAAGTACTCATAGAATCATGGAACATGGTTATTTTGTTTACAATTTAGTCTTTTGTTTCCCATTTTAATACAAAAATTGAATATACTGCAAGATTTGTTTCTAAGAGTGAATGTATGATGATGGCCTATAATACTGCGACATTAGTTTTAATAATAATTTTGCAACACAGAATTTACTATGAATTTTGTAATCATAACAATTTCAGTTCCAGTGTCAATCATAAACATTGTAGCAGCAAACTACAACTGTTTTCCATCGACATGACGTAGGATTACAAACATCAGATATAGAAGTTGGTTTAGATTAGTTTCATTTTCACTGCTTGCAATTTTATTGATTGTACGATTTAATGGTGTTCATAATAAAGTCATAGTGACTCAGTCTTCAGAACTCTAGTAAAATTTCCACTGATACACCCCTTATAAAATTTCATGGAATCACAGAATTAAAGAAACTTTGTACATATATTTTGTAAGCATTATTCATACATGCAAAACAATTCTACATGTAGCTTCCATGAAACTGGGGGCTGAAAAAAGCATGACTTGTAATTTAAGTTCACCTATTTGCCATTAAGTCCATGTAAACCATAAGAAAAAAAATGAAGAAAAAAAATCGAAGACAATACATGATGTCAAGGAATAATTAGAGGCACTGCAGAGAATAGAATCTGTGAGCCTGTGCAGTCACTGTTCTGTGATTATCTTTACCGGGGGGGGGGGGGGGGGGGGGGGGGGTAATACTGACATTAGTAAAAATCTATGCAGGCTGTGCAGCAATACTAGATAGATAGAATTCTACTTTTTCTTTCTTTTTTGTTATTTAGAGATGCATCTTGTTATAATAACCATGGAGGTACAATCTCTTTTTTACCTCTATCTTACCTAAATCTTGTACTTCATAATTTATAATCAGAGACAACCACTATTAATCTCTAAATGTTTTCACATACCTTGATTCTTGAGCTTGCATGTGTGGTGGACTAGCTATGGCGCCCAGCGGTGCCCATCTTTCTTTAGGTCTATCCATCATTTGTTCATCCAAACTGTCGTAGGAGTCATCCGGGGTGGTCATCACTTCTTCCATCATCTTGACAAGTTATTCTGAAGCGGGAAATGTGTAGGAGTTACATATTGACTGCAGAGTGATATGTGTTTACTCAACGAAGGTTTGGTTTATTCAGTTTATGACATTGTTTCATGCAAATGTACAAATGAAATTAAAAATCAAAATCGAATAAAAGTTAATGAACACATGACACTTAAATTGCTCCTCTGTCATTATAATACTGCCAAAATGGCGACATTCCACTCAAATACAACCATGAATTTCTCGAAAATAAGGCTGGTGACCCAACTTTTTTTGAGTCAATATCCTGATATTTCCCTAGAGTATATTTTATTGCAAAATGAATATATTCTGGGTATTTTCATATATGAGTGGCTTCTACCTTAATTAAAAAAAGTATAGCTGACTGGTAAATAACAACACACATACAGTCACTATGGTATGAGTATTGTATTTTTTTTAATAGCCCAATGTTTTTATTCTATTTTAACCGAAAAATATAATACCTCTGATTAACAATAATCGTACTGTATTTGTACACGCCGCTCAGATTATATAATCGACCACCACATACGAATGAATGGACGTCGTCATTAATCAATCAATCACGTCGACCAAACTATACTCATACGTTACATATACACATACTAGTATCTAAAAACACACGTGGACATACAAATAAATGTATAAAATGAAAATATCTATAATACATAGTATATGAACACCGGGATTTCTGAGAATCTAATCATGCAAAAAAAAAATGTATAATGCAACTCGGAAACGAGTCGCAAATTTGCGACTTGATCGGTACGACGGTCAAGAACGAATATAGTGATAATGAGTCCATAATAAACATATTGTTCTTATCGATATATTTCACCTTTATAAAATAGATACTTCCTATAGTTCTCTCTCCTAAAATGGCAAAGCGGTACACAACTGTGGAGAATCGGCAGAAAATCAAGCCACGACTACAATTTCATCCACACACACACCGCCATATTGGATTCACCCGTGGTATCATCCGGGACATCGACATCATTGACGTCATCGCCACTTTCACATTTAGTTTTTCCGTAGGTTTCGACAGAGGGCAGCACACAGCACAATAATAACACAACACTGACTCCACTGACTCGGGCAAGTGAGCAGATTCAACATACATGTCCTTATTTGAATACTGTAAAACACTTTATTTTAGCTGGAATTAATCTTCGCTGTATGGAGTTTATTTTCACTGTTTTTTGACAATTTTAATGTAAAATATAGGAAAAGGAGCACATTTTTGTATATTCGCTAGATTTTATTTTCACTGAATGAATGATTCAAATTAATTCCAAGCGAAAATAAAGTACTTTACAGTATGCCCCTTTTAATTAATTTGCACCAACCAAAACTCGATAACTTAAGTCTGTTGCAATGTACAATTGAATTGTGTGGTGGAGAAGGAGAAGATAGAACTGTTTTAAAATTCCTCTAAAGAATTTGAAGCAATTTTTTGTACTTTATATTTGTACAAGAAGTCTCTTTGTCTCTCGAGAGCGCCGCCAAGTCCGTTTGAGTAAAATGCCATCACACAAATAAAAAGCAAGTACACACAAAAACATTATCAAAAACAAATCAGCAAATCAAGGACTCTGTACTTAATTGCCATATTTAAGAAATGATCTCACACTTATTATTTGAATAACAGCGCAAACATTTGTTGTCCATTTACTGAACACGTCATCTGATCATTCCAATTACTAGTAGTTGATTTGCTTTGTATGACGTGAACTTAGGTCGAACTGACTTACTACGGGTAAAATGTAACCTCGTACTACCTGCCTCATAGCCCTGTTGTCCAAGCGATTGAGCAATAGGCAACTCACCAACCCACATTGAACCAGCGTGGTGAGTTACGGTTCAACCCCACAACATAATGAAGCTGTTGTGGAGGCCACCTGCCAGCAGTGGCTTGAAAGGATGAGATGAAGATGATGATGATGATGACGTAATCATTAAAGGCAGTTTCTAATCAACACACACACCGTGGACTTTCGCTACGTCAACTACATCTAACAAAATAAGGTTTCCTTCGTCATTAATCATAGTATAAAAACAGTTTGTTATGTTTCTTGTCTATCCACAATATAATTGAAACTTTAATTGCCTGAGCGTGGGCCACTAATGTCTCCTTGAATGGATATATTATATGATATTTATTATACAAGGATGGCCAGTGCTTATACGGAACCGTGTCGTTTTATGCTGAACGACTACATCGTCGTCTATGAGTACATCCAAGTAAATTGCCAACTCGGACAGTGTTTCCCATTCCCTGACGGTATACAGAGACTCAACCAACCATTTCAGCAAATCCCCATCTTTAAAACCTTGGGAATCGCTAACAGCGGCATTTAATAGTCCCAGACATTAATAAGTAATACCATTCCGGTTTTCGACATTGTGAAATTTCTTTCGTTTTTTTTTTGGGGGGGGGGGAGGGTAACCTGCACAAGTTCGGATGGCGTTAGTGGTGTCATGCGGAAATTGGTCATATATCCAGGGTTGAAATGACAAGTCTTGATTCACAATAAAAGAACAGAGCATACTTTTATTTTTTGAAACTGATTCATTTTTACATTTAGATGAAGAACGTTGCATACGTTGTCATTGCGATTAAAATATATTTTTGTACAAAAAATGTAAACGTTTGTAAAACTGTGTCTTGTACTTTACCGTAATACGTCATTTTGCTGACAATTTTGATTTAATTATATAAAACGATGCCTGTTTTTGTCGTTTCTTAGCAATGGATATGGATAAATGATTGGAATCAAATCTGGGCATACTGTCTAAAACATTCCCAGTTTTATAGATATGCGTGTAACAGGTATGAGTACAATATATCGAGAATTAAAACTATCATATCGATATAGAGTAAATAGAGTAAAATGGCTAGTTCACGATTTTTCCTTCCAGTCGTCAACACGTCATGCAGTTATTGTGTTGTTATTTTTTTTATAAATCCAACATTCTGTAATAAAGTAACGTATGGTAGGTATTTAAATGTAACAATTATTTAAATGAAGTTGGTTCTTATGCTTTTGATTCAGGAATGAACTTTGCCCTAGTGCGCGGTGTTTCTGCTAGCGTAGTGTCAATCATATTATCATCATCAGAGTCTTTGTCCACGGCGCATGCGTCAATTTCCTACGAAGACATAACGGTAACAAATATTACCAGAGGTACATTACTTGGGGTTTGCAACTACGGTGACATGATACCAAGATCCCGTTTCAATCTCGCTCTCGCATAAGCGTTCCAACTCAGAAAAATGCGAATGCGCATGCCCGAGGTAACTAGGATACTGAGATGTCCAGGTAGATCAAAATAGCTGCTCGCGATGACGGATTACGATAACTATATTTTCTGTACATTTTCGATGTATTACATTTTTTCACTATGAATGCGGTAATACATGTTTTATTGTTTTATTACAAACTGCCTATGTCATGTCAGAAGGTCGTAGCATCAGTCTCGCTATCTACGAGACGAGACTTGAATGGGATCTTGGCATGATGTCACCGTACAGTACTATGCGCGTTGCAAACCCTAAGTAATGTACCTCTGATATTACAGATCAACGATTGATAAACACATATTGGCACCATAACACTCAATTTACAGTCAGTACGACAATGCTTCGTGCTGTATCTGCTATGTGTCAAGTGGTCGACATCAATGATGTATACGTACTGCCTCCAAATATGGAGTATAGCTACACGCTTTTTAAATATTATGTTCGATTGCTATTGCAAAATGAACACAGTGTCAATACGTTGCATGTATTAAGTATACAATTTCATGCATTTTTTACACATTGACACAGTGAAACCTAGTGAATTTGTATAGTTTTACATCTCGAATGAGTTTATACTGTACTCACTTCACGTATGGGAATCAAAACGCAATATATAAAAACAGTGTATGCTTTATTTGGTTTGTTGTGAACTACTTACCTCCATCATGTCGTCATACGAACTACCGACTGGAAACTGAAAACAAAATAGTGGGTGGTGGTTAAGATGTGTAATAATCTTATGACAACTGCTATGGCATTTCAAAATAAGACAAATTCACCGAATGCGAGCATTGATGAATTTCCAGATGTTTGTTGGATGATAATGCTAAAAAGTGTTCGACAATGTTATAAATTTATCTATACATATAATGTGAGGAACAATAATAAATACTAAGTAAGAGAGTATATTTGCGTGAAATGCAAGAAACGGATTTTTCTTATTCAAACTCACATCTGCATCTTCTATTTGGTAACCAAAGGCAGGGTTGTCCATCATGTTAGTACTGCCACTATGTAGGTAGATGCCCCTGATGTTTAGAGTTGAAAATAAATACTGTCAGTATGCAATTACAAATAAGTCTTTTATATTAATAGTTAATAAAAACCGTTAGATGCACGCGTGATTCGATGTGGCGTGGCGTGACGCGATGTGACGCGACGCGACGTGATGTGACGTGATATGACGTGACGTGACATGGTATGATAACGAGATATTATTCCACACTCTTGCATCTCATGTTACCAATACAAAAAACATGCACGTTTCACATAAACATAGCCTTACTTGTTAGAGTGGCGTCGCTTACACATATAGTAAACGCCAATAATTAAGACCACTATCAATGCAATACCAATCAGCAATACCAGTAGAATCCACACATAGCCTATGATGTATAAAAGTACGCAGGTTATTGTCACATGGCGGTGAAATATGACGTTCAATATCTTTTGTTTTCAATCATTGATAGATCGAATTTTTTTTAGAAATTAAACAACTTTACTAACTGTCATCTTCAGTTCCCGGTGAAGATATTGCTTCTATTAAACGAAAAAAAAAAACACAGTAAAAATGTTAAAATTGTGAATTATTATGTGCTCATTGACACTACACAGCACAACACAACACAGCCCGGCACAGGGATCAAGATTACCAAATACCAGATAAAATGGTTTCCCATGCGAAAATATAGTTTTCAAATAAAAACTTTGTGTTCAAACCTTTGAATACTAATATAATGTCAACGAAAATATTTGTATGGCTACACCGCCAGTAAAAGTCATCTTTGAACCTTGTCTTTCGAACTGCTTATAAAATGTTATGATCTTTATTATTTTTTGTAAAATAATGTATGTACTATGTTATTAGTAAACAGGACTATAACATTTCTGTATTTATTTTCAGACATTTCCTATTGGGGAAAATATTTCGATATTTTGTAGACCCATCATAATCATGGTCCTAATAAAAGAAGTGAAAACTTACCACAGTCTTCTCTGAGGTGTTCCTCGTCATAGCAATCAGACGGACAGTCCACTGTGCCGTCATTGACCCAAAATTCACTTATACATATTCTATCAGCCGGACAGTAGAATTTGCCTTCTCCACACGGACCGCCTTCCCCAATATCTTCATACAGTTCTAGGAAATAAATAATTGTAAATTCACGATGTTTATATAAATCAGCACGTGTTGTAATTTCTCAGAGGTCACAATAGGTCAGATAGGTCTCTCTATTTATGATATGTTAATGCAATTTTTCACTATTAACAAGTGAACTATTTTCTAGGATATAAATACGTACAGCATGTATGGTGACATGTTAATGGAACGTTTCAAACTTCTGTATTAGTTGTTATCGTCATATGTACCCAATACCTTTAATATAACTGTTATTTTTTAAAATAAACTTTCTAGTACAGTGGGGTATCGGGCGGCGATTCGTGCTTACATGTACAAAATTAGTATCGTGAATGATTGCTCTATTTTCGCCAGAATTGCAATCCACTGAAACACCAAATTAACCTAAAAAATGAGCTATGTCGAAAAGGTACTTTAGATTTTAGTGAATTGTTACATTAGTATATTGTAATGATTAATAGAGCCAGATTACTCCTCTGCCTTCAAACAATTACATTGCAAATCGTCATTCCTTTAAACCCCCACACATCTAACCTGGATTTGGACAACCAGCTGTGAACGTGACGTCATCTATAGCAATATCTGAACCATCGTCTGAACCAACCATTGCTTCGAATATAACAGTAAAGTCATAGTTATTGGTAAGTACCACGTTTCCATAGCGCCATGCATCCCCACTGTTTCCGGATCGCATCCACATGAGTAGCTGCTGAGGATGGTCGGTATCAGATTGCGTATATATCTGTAAATTTCAAATTATGTTTAGATAGTGAAGATTAATAAATAAATGATATGATAACAACACTATAACTACTAAAACATTGAATGCAAGTTCTTTCATGGCAGTAATTACGTCACAGCAATACACAATATGCAATATATATATATCATATTTGGATGGAGAGCTAATTCAGAACCACTAAACATGAACTGAATTACACTAAATGAGCCCGACTAAAATAAATAAAGAAAAAGGAAACAAAATTAAACAAACAAACAAACAAACGAATAAATAAATAAACAAACAAATGAACAAATAAACAAATAAATAACTAAATAAATAAAAATAAAATAAATACAGAATTTGTTACGCTGTGTACGCAATGTAGCATTCTACCTACCTTGAGGCTTCCCATACCGGCGGTCTTAGAATACATGTGATACCAGAATCGTACCATACAAGGTCCGGAACTAGCTGGGAATACGACTGAAGCGGAGACTCTGGCTGTATCACCTGTAGTTTGTGGATGTGAACTGTCGATGTACAGAAACATCCCTGAAGAAAAGAATTAATTTTTTTTTTTTTATATCAGATCAGTGTAATATATATCTCCCTACTACGAAGTATTAAGCTATGACAACATGGTGTACAATTACAGCAAAATACGCAACATCTCAAATACAACGCTTCTTCCAACTTGAACTTGTCCACACAGAAAAAATGTCCGTGATTAAAGATTGAATTTTCTTCTCAAATTAATAAATCCCCTAACCAAAACATTAAAAAAATAAACATATTTTTTAATCGCTCGAAACTATAATTATAATCTTTTTTTTTTGATCGGCGACCATTTAAATAGATGCTCTATGAAATATAGAATACACATTTCCTAGATATAGCGCGCCCTCCAGTGGCTATATGACGTCACATATGAAGGAAACAAAGTGGAAATTAGCAACTGTGTATGGTTTTACAATCGTTCGTCATCGAAATTAAGTAAAACCTGTCAAACCATAATCTTTATTGATGGTCAACTTTAGATGAAAAATAGGTGCTGTTTTGAATGGCTTTCGCGTCACCCATGTCTATGACGTATATGCAGTGCAAGATATCCTACATATGTATACGACAAATTTAAAGCCACTACTGGATATATGGCAAATTCAAAGAAAATAACAAGCATATTACCGTTTGTGTAGGGGGTATGATCTTCTTTTGGACCAGTGTAAGATTTGGGAGTTGAGCTCGATATTGTCCAGTCAAAGTCGTCGTTCTGTTGCTGACTCCATCCACAATCTTCCAGACTTACATCAAAAGTGCAGTCACCTTCGTACAGCGCTAAATTAGATATAGATATGTATATGAAATAACATATCAGGTGATATATAACAGCATGAATGTGGAGTGAAATGTGAAAAAGCAGAAAAAAACTATAAACCTTTCCAAATTAAATGAGGCACTTATGGCTTTTAACAAACAAACAAACAAAGAATTCTAATTGCGTAATCAGCATTAGAATATACACTGTATTTCCATGTATAAAATTAGATAATTTGAAGATGAATTCAGAAATACATTTAACAGTCCCACAATAGCGATTACTACACTGTACTCACGACAGGAAAATTCATCTGATCCATCAATACAGTCTAGCCCGTAGTCACAATGGTGGTAAGCAGCAATACATTGCCCATCTTGACACTTGAATTCGCGACTAGGGTCACATGGCACATCATGATTTGCTAATATAAGACGAGACAAGAAGACATCAGGATTTGCCCAGTAACATTATTGTACCTAAGTCTTTTGAAAAAAATATATGTTATCAACAACTAAATTGAGTTATCAAGTTTTTGGGGATATTTTTTATATCAAAATGTGTGCTCGAATTCATTCACTGTTTGATAAAGAACAGATTAGTCTGGTGGTGTTCAATCATCGAATCTAGAAATTCTGAGAATGGTTTGATATTATCGCTACCCTTAATTGAAATTCACTCACCTTCCTCACAGTTTGTGAAGGATATGTCATCCACAGCGATATCGCCACTGAAGAACTGTCCACGGGTTGCCTCAATCATAACGATAAAGTTTTCTTGATGTCCAATCAAGCATTCACCGTACAGCCATTGGTCGCCTTGATCGCCTTCCATTTCCCAGTACATGTCAGACTGTCCCGTAGCAGCTGATTTGACATAAATACGCAGTGCACCAATAGACGACCCATACATGTGATACCAGAATCCAAATGTGCATGACGAGCTTGATTCCACGTATCGCAGTGTCTGGAGATGGGCTTTTTTGCCACTACCTGTCAGGTCTGTCAGCGTTAATGCATTAACAAATGCATACCAACCTAGAACACATTTAACAAAAAAGTCAATACTAAGAATGTATTATGGACGAGAACAAGTAATTGTTAGTATTGATATTGTATATTGATGGATACCTTGGACTATGATTTACGAATTATCAAAACAAATCCATGAAATTCTCTATATGCACGTGTACGTACATAAAAAAAACACACAGTACATGCGTATCAGCGCTTTTGAACAAATAATGTGTTGCAAACGTAGCATTGCTAATTAATGATAAATCAGTCCTATTTAAACTACAATATTAAAAAATGACAAGTTCTCGTCCATATTGCATCGTTAAATCTTCAAGGTACAAATCGCATCTGCTCTATCCATATGAAAATATAATACTAAGAATACGGGAATTACATTACTTCGTGTATTTATACTCACCATATTCAGATTCAGTAGTGTGGTCATACGAAGGTCCTGTATTGGGTTTAACCGTGGCGCCTTGGCCGAGTTGCCACTCAAAATCAGTAGCACCAACATTGTGCCACCCGCACCAATTTTCTCCTTCAAAAGTGCACGAGGTTCCTGCATGTTGTAGATACATTTATTGTTATTATTTATTATTAACTAAAACCAAAAATTAGAGGAATAATTATAATTGACATGCATACACGATGTAATTATCCACATATTGGTGATTTAATTCAGATTTATATTCCTCAATACATTGCTATGCCCATAAGATATAAGGAATATTGTTAATATAATGGATTAGGGCGCAGGAGTGTACTACTCTGGCAATATGATACGGGTATGTCACCGGCACCTTCAGACCTCTATTCCAGCCGAAAAAACACATCGTAAAAATTGATACCCCTTTCACGAAATGTTCACTAAAAATATCTACTCCTTCACAGACTGGATTTTTCGAATGTTTTTGTTGGTCGACTATTTTTAATGCTAAAAACGATTTTTTATTGCTGTAAGGACTGAATCATAATTGCCCCCTCCAGACTCAATGGTTATCTCTATATACTAGTACCTTTCCACAATGGACGCAGTGTCTAAAAATAAACAGTCATATCGATTATAATAACTTTGTTTCAGTAGGAATCTTCATACACACTAGCAGTTCAGATCATTTTACCTGCATCTCCATGTCGGCACTTAAGAGAGCAAAATTTATTTCATTTATCACTGATTTATCGACTAGTACTTACCACAAGTTCGTTCATCCGTATTGTCGTCACAGTCTATATTGAAGTCACACAGTTCGTAATGAGTGAAACAATCCAAACCATTGTCACAAGCATATAAACCCATGTCTTGGTCACACCAGCCAATTAGATCCTGGTCTTCTTCCTCGCCAGGTATTGAACCTCCAAGAATACACGTGTCCGTGAAAGACACATCATCAATTGATATGTCACCTTTGGCATCGCCACCACGGACCGCTTCGACAACAACCTGTTAATAAACGAGCACATTAATGTCAACATTGTGAACCAAAATGAACTGAAATGATTGAGTACACGTTTTTACTTTTAAATGCTCGGCAATAGATCTAGAGACCTACAGGAGTACGTAAAATAAAGCCATAGAGGAATCCCATAAAAATACATAGTTATAAGTATTCACGAGTGATCTTTTTATTTTGCGAATTTTTATTCACGTCAGGCTAAATCATACAAACTATACAGTTGTTGACCAGTAGTCATAAACAGCTGTAAGAACACTGAAAGACGCCGTGGTCGTGTCGTTAACGTGCGTAGTGATTTCGAATAAATAGTTCAGGCCGCAAAGTAAAAGTTTTTATGCATATTTGACGAGTCATTGAATGCGGGATCAGATTTTACTGCATGATCAAAGGGATCGCACTTTTTGTGTATAATGAATAATCGTATTACTTATTTGTGTGTTTGTTTGACAATCAGAATAGCGCATCGTGAATCCACCTCACCTCAAAATCTTTGCCATCACTAACGTCAACATCTACGCGAATAGGAACCCATGCATTGGCGATTTCACCCGATTGAGTATACAATAAGTTCAGGCCTTCGTCGCCTTCCAGGTAAGACGTTCGGGAATATATATTCAAATCGCCAACATCTTCGCCATACATATGTACCCATACACGGAACTGAATATAAAATTATGAATTGGATATTAGTGAATTGAAATTTGCATATTTAAATTTCCACTTTATATAGTAAAACACAAACACACACTCTATATTTTACAAACAAAGAAATCGTTATATTTTCTAACCCTTATATAAACAGAAATGTGATTGTAATAAGATGTACAGGAAAAAGTAAATTTCATATTTATTAAATGAAGGTACTACTACTGTTTATTTTCACATGAATGCCAAGTGGTATATAAATGAATTAAAATCGTATGGCACAATAATCAATATGACAAAGCCGTGAATACTCACCACACAATCTTCACTGTACCCACGGAACACGGGACTGCCAAGACGTGCTTTCTCACCAGGTGACCTTGGACCCGAAGTTTCAATAAACATGTAATGTCCTGAAATGTGTAAATTGTTACAGTTGTGTATTATTATCACCCATTAATTGTTGGGAGAGATGTTGACCTGCTTACAATGAAAACAGTATTTTCGGTAAAGATTTTTCATTCATAAATCGATTGGCTAATGATGAATTCTCATTAAGCGTATTAGGCGTATACAGCAACAGCCGACCAACGACACATTACACGTAGTTTCTTTTTTTCAAAAACATATAACGTGTCCGATATATAATCTGTGAAGCACGACGTACAAACAACAACGGTCATTTTTTAATAATTTACTATGAATAATAAATATATAACCATATTCCGTGCGCCTAGTACATGGTCGCCATACACGAATATTATTGGTGAGAAAGATATCACAGCAATTCAGATACTGACCATTGCCATTTCGTAACGTATGATCACTCGATGGACCCGTTCCATCTGAATAGGTGTTGCCAGTTTGTTGCCTCCAGTTAAAGTCGTCGTCTTTCTCTTGATGCCAGGTACAAAGGTCAACCTCAAAGTCACAACGTCCTGGATAGCTTTCTACAACGACATTAATGCAATGAACATTATTCGCAAATGGCCGCCGAAGTCTCATTGAGAGCGAGAAGGTCACGTGACTTATTTTGACTGCAAATGGTGTTCAATTTTCTGTAGCCATCGCGGCCATTGTTTCAAGCCTCGTGGCTGCCTCACTTATATTACGGTTTTGTTTTGCCATTGGTATAATTAAAATCGCCTTACCGCAATGTTGTTCATCCGAGTAATCGCCGCAGTCGTTATGATAATCACACACGGAAATCGTACTGATACACAGTGTATTGCTGCATTTAAATTGGCCAGCTGTACAAGGTTCACCAGTGATAACTGTAATAATACAAATATTTAATTATTAAAATAAATTGCCACTAGGTACATTCAAATGTCAAGCATATCTTTTCGTGTCGGGTACAAAACGGGCATTCGCGTTGGTTACCAAATAAACTGAATTAATTGAATACGTACGTGGTGGTGCACATGAGTTGAATGATATGTCATCAACAGTGATGTCTCCAAGGGCAGTAACTCCCCGCCTGGCCTCGAAACGTATCTAAAGAATAGTAGTATGATTATGACACTTGGATGACGTAAAATGAGAACGTTTTCAGACTAGCTTCAAAGATGTACAGTACTGCAACGATCTTATTGTAAGTTGAGGAATAAACAGTACTATATATTATATATAATTTAAACAACATGTATCTAATTATATAAACATGATATCTACGTATGACAAATTTAACTCACCACTTCGAGTGCACCAGCTCCGACAAACACAAGCTCTCTGTTCCATTCATCCCCCTGTGGCGAACTTGAATACCAGATGACTTTCTGTGACCCATCCTCTTGTTCTATTTTCAACTCCAAGGATCCCAATGCATCGCCATTCATATGATGATAGAATTCAATGTAACAATCCTGGCCCGTTCGCGAGATTTTAGGCGTCTTCAAGGTCGTGATATCATTTACAACACCATACGAGCCTTCGGCATACACATACCAACCTAGATGCAAGACGTTGTACTATTAACTTGTACTACCCAAGACAAAGCGCACATGTACTGTTAAAATGATAGCGATTACATACATCGACACGTATTTTGTTCAATCCTTGGATTTATACACATTTCTATCTCTCCAAACAAAATCTAACGTGTTTCGTATTTCCCGTAGTGGCCAATCTAACCATAACACATTTCATATATCCACAGTAAGTAGAATAGTTACCTTCCCCAGTTCCTTTAGTATTGTCCACCTCTGGCCTGTATACGCTATCATCAGCATTTTTTGCTTGGTCATGTGTCCAAACATAATCTATAGCTCTTTTTCGACGAAGGCTGCCTTCGATTTGCCAGTTGCATAAACCATTTTCAAAATCACACGTCTGTGCAACTGGTGTGAGGAAAAATAAACGTTTAACAGATCAGATTAATGTATGCCTTCATTCATGATCTCAGTGATACTACGTTCTACGCCGTTACATCATAATACTAGTCAGCAACAACAAATGGAATGTCCAGATAAATGTGCATATAAAGTGAAAGGTAGTGTGAAGAGTAAAACATGTTTTCTTTTTGTTTTTCGAAACCGTCATACATGCAAATACTTAAAACATTATTCCTGTTACTCAGATGGGTGGTATGAGTAGTAGAATACAAACAACAACTACTCGGTTCGCAGCATATCCGTCTTGCGAATAGCCGAGCATCACCGAGCAGTCCCGTACCCTCTGTTGTGATTGACGTTTCAGCATCTTAGTGTGTTATCAAGTCATTGAATCGCGCGCAGGAACGGGGAGTTTCTGTCCAATATTCAATGTGAAGCACTTTTTTCAATTAAGATTAGTCTGGAGTTTTTTCTTAATGACAATTAGATCCCTTCCATATACATTTTTACAACGAATGTTTTATTCGTGCTAGTGTAGCGTCGAAGGGAACATCGAACCTTACGTACTTTCGCGCTTTAGCGAGCAACTGAAGCAGAATTCTAACAGCAACGCGATGCGAGTTATTCTAGTGAAGACAGTATAACAGGTTTCGATCAGTATAACTAGCACATGGCGTAAATTTCAGATTTGATTTTTGTTTAAGTTAATCAAAATTAAAATGGATTTCAACTACGTCCCGACAATACAACTTGTGTTTCGCGCGTTTGACTATCCTTTATTTAAGTGCCAAATCTGTACAATAATCCATGAATCCGTCTAACCATCGAATTATTTTTATTCTTAAGTCGTCTTTAAAATGCACTCTACATTCTAGACTAGTAACAATACAACTACATGTTAGACACTTTGGGAAGCACACTCTTCCCACTACCTTAAATCGACTCAACAACGGATATATATAACATGATGTACATATGAGACATTTGCCAAATTTTCATAAACAGAAAAAAAGACTGAATAAATAAGTTTGGAAAAATGGACTTAAATCGGAATCTTAATTATCCTTTCGTTTCGTTCAGTGTAATGTGACCATTTGATGGAAGTAAAAAAATATAATACACAATAGCAAACTCATATTTAATTGGCTCACCACATGACGCTTCGTCTTGACCATCACTACAATCTTCTCTAAAGTCACACTTTTGACGGGCTGGGATACATTTATTGTCAGCCTCGCAGTAAAATTCCACTTCGCCACACGCTGGGTGCTTCGTCGTTGGCGGTGCCACACTGGGTTGTGTAGTTGTTGGAGCAATTGGCAAAATCCCTGTGAAGACGAGATGCAGAATGTTAAGCAAACAAGTCACAAAAGACGTTTTAGAAATTCAATATTAATTCGCAATATTAACCTGTAGTCGTTTCACAGTCTGGTGTGAAGGATATATCGTCGAGACCAATGTCACCCATGAAGTTATCACCAATACGACCTTCGAGAACAACCTGTATTAAAATAACAAATAATGAAATAAAATTGTAATATAGTCAAAAGAAATTAAATATAATAATTGCAAGACGTAACCAATAAATAGAATGAATCAAGACGATAAACAAAATAAATTTCGATAATTACGTTCAACCAAGCAATGTACCTGGAATTCCGTATCTACCACCAAAGACGCCTCTGCTCTATCCCAGAAATCCCCTCTGTTGCCATGACGGCTCCAGACAATAGTTTCACCTTGGCGACTATCCCTGTAAATACGTACAATAACGGCAAGTCTGTCTACCGACATACCAAACATATGGTAAAAGAAGCGAATCTACAAAAAAAGGAAATATAGCAGGTAATTAGTATGATATAAAAATACAAAAACCTCTTCTCATGCCAAGAGTGTTATTACAGATTATAATACCGTACGCTGCCCTCATTGAAACAGCACGTTCTCATTGGTTGATTAGTACCACGTGCAGCCCTGTTATCATAAGATAATTGGTCAGCGATTGAAGTCAATGCATGAACATACAAACAAGACTGTGTGCGACACAGCCACGTCCATTTTTTCCAAATCGTTAACAAAACAAATTAAACTCCATGATTTATTTCGCGTTAAGAAATCCGAGTTATTTTCATCTAGAACATTACCTATCAGTGTGCTTTCGCATGTCGTTTGTTCATGAACGTTTCTAACTGAAATACAAGCACCTATGACTTGATTTGCTGTCGTTTCCTTTATTTCAAGCTAAAACTGTACGTATACATTTCAGGATATTACAAATGACTCCACACTGCCCACCGTCCTTTTTTCCCTAATTACGATACACCGTACACACATTTGAGTCTGGTCATACCTTACACGTGCCCGTTGTGGTTGGTTTGAACACAATATTATATATTAAATCAGCTCTGTCGTGGTAGTGACTTGGGAAACCACTGTCCAAAAATATGTAGAAACCTGTAAAACCAAAAACAAACAAATAAAGATTCAAATTGTAATTCACATTATGCTTGAAGCTTTGTAAAACAGAGAAAGTATATATGCAGCGTGGACAGCCCTAAAAGTATTTTAACCCTACATCCTGACGGCTAAGAAATATAGTTTAGAGTCTAAGGTACAGAAAAATCACAGTAAACATTACTAGCAAAGAAACGAGCAGATGATTCATATCATATTGCGCAATAAATAGCCAAGCAAAACAAAACATATACACCTTACCTTCACTGTTGCCTTTAGTATGATCGAACGATGGGCCTGTGTATGGAGCCAAAGTCCCCCCAGCTTGTCTAGTCCAGTCAATATTATCTGTCACACTACCTTGTACCCAGTCACAGAAATCACTTTCAAAGTCGCACTGACGAAATTCACCTTGATGAAATGAAATTGTGTTTGTTAAACATAATTTACCTTCACACCTCTATTGTGAATGCGTATAGTTCAGCATCCAGATATCGAAGTTATGTGTTAATGTATTTGTTAAAGAACTCACTGCACTGTGACAGAAATTCATCGCTATTATCACCACAGTCGTCATTTATGTCACATAGCAATGATGACGATATGCAAGCACCGTTAGTCAATCCATCTCCCGGGCACCACCAATAATCTCCTGATACTGTATCACAACTTTGATCCGGGTCTGGTAGAGCACAGTTGTTGAAAGAAATGTCATCTACAGCAATAGTTGCACCATACCCAAACTGTCGGATTTTTCTAAATATCAACTAGAAAACTAAGGCTCTTTAGTTGTTTAACACAAATTGAAACACTATTACTAAATTCCACCAGTTGTGTAATATTAACAATAATATGAGGTTATTACGAGGATACCTCAAAGTATGCACGAAGGCAGTACAGCGGGAATATCGACCGACGCGCAGCGAACGGCGTACTATCTGAGTGCATACTTTGAGGTATCCTCATAATTACCCTATTATTATACTTCTTTTCCTTCCAATGATACATCATGGGAATGCGGAAATCCAACAAGTTTAAAACAGAATAAGCGAACTTCTTTGTGTAGAGTCCGGTCAAACCCTGGTGGCAGCCATGTTTGTTTTGATTATTAGAGGACGCTTATGCGCGTAAACATTCCTTATTTGGAATTCGCATTTCCTAATATGGTATGATGAAATAATAATATACCTCATAATTTGTTCTTCTTCTGTGGAAACCAACAATAGCCCAGTTCCATTTCGCCCCTCTAGGGAAATTCGCTCTCCACATTTCAGTTTCAGTCCCATCTTCTTCCAGCATATGCAAAGTCATGAATCCAGTCAGTGGCTCATCCATGTAAAACCAAAACTCCAAGGTACAGTTGTTTGCCGTTTCGCTGTAAACGCTACTCTTCATTTCAGCAACTTGTTCTTCGGGTTCATCTGCACTCATATCGACATACATGTAGTAACCTGAAATATCAGTCCAGAATTCAAGTTTGACAGCTTGACAATAGCCCGCTAGTATTTCCCAGCAAATAACAATTAACAATTACATTCTTCGCAACTGTGTTCTAGTAATACTTACCTTCATCTGTACCCAGTGTGTGATCAAACTGAGGTGCACTTGCTCCAGGCCGCACATCTCTGTAATTTGACCTAACCCAATCAAAGTTGTCGCCAGGAATTTGCTCTGACCAGCCACAGTCATCATCTTCATACGTACATGTGACGGCTAAATACGTTAGAAGAAGACAGCGTGATCAAATATACATTACAAAAATGCAAACATAATTAAACAAACATTTCCAGTAAATCATGGTATTATAACCATATCACGACATTACATACATATTCATAGTCATTGTCATGTAATACGTACGACAACTTGATTCATCAGATGCATCGACACATTGGTATTTGTAATCACATACATAGCTGTCTCGTACACACGAGCCATCATCACACTGAAAGAGCGGTCCTTCTCCTGGAAGTGGAAGGCAGCCATCACCAGGCTCCTGAGCTGTAAATTTGAAATTTGCAGTATTACTTCCTGAGCTGTAAATTTGAAATTTGCAGTATTACTTACCGAAGCAATGATTCTATTCAAGTCTTGAGTTGTTATGAATTTTGAAATATGTGGGCATGAAAAAATTGTGCCATTAACCCCCACCAAATCACAATATAGATCGATTAGACTAACTAGTAGGTTCTGCTGTTGAACCAATTGGCAGTTCTCCGTCATACTGTATGCATCCCGGAGTGAACGTAATATCATCAAGTGCAATGTCTCCAAATACCAATTCCCCTTCTACACCTTCAATCACAACCTGAGAATAACACGATAGAACAATCGTACTGTATTATTTTGTATTCAAACATAGTAAAATGAAAGCTGGCAATACAAAGAAACATTTCAGGCAGGTAATTATTAACTATAACGTACAGTCATCGCACCATGCTCCTCATACCTCAAAAGGCTTGTCAGAGATTAATTGTATTTCGTCTCTAATCCATCTGTCACCATGATCATCTTGCTCACTCCATAATAATGTGAGTTCTCCATTTCTTTCAGTCCATGTATATATATTGAGAGAACCAATTAATAGACCATACATGTGATAGTAAAACCGCATCTGCGAAGAAGAAACAACTGAAATGTGATCTAGAAGTAAACACTGAATATCACCAATAAAAATACTAAATAATACAACACTTTATGGATTGGCCAGTACAAAATATCAAATGTCAATATACGTTCACCGCGTCATGAATGTTGTACTTACAGAACATTCCGCATCTTCATCAACAGCATCAATAACATGACTAGCAAGTCGTGCCTTGTCTCCAGGGAGTATGTTAGACGTGTCAATGTATATGTAGTATCCTGAGGACGATATAAATTATATGCTAATTATTTTAATTTGGACATTTTTAGATTTAATATTCAATCAATATCGCATTGACAATAGTAATTGTAAAAGGTAAACAAAACATCTGATATTATGATATTACAGCTTACCAATGGAAGTGAATGTTGTGTGGTCGAAACTTGGTCCAGTATTCACCACAGATGCTTCACCATTTTGCCTTGTCCAATCAAATTGATCGTACGTCAACTGTTCCCACGTGCACCATCCGTTATTATAAGTCTCATCTTCAAAGTCACACTTCTCATATCCATCTATAATCATTACAATTCAAAAGTAGTGACTATCAATAATGGTACAGGAAAGTGAGGGAAACATGTCACTGAATAAACAGAACAAAACATCGATCTAGTCGATAGTATTGTTTAAAAAGTTTATTCGCCACGGGGAATTGAATTGAATAGAACAGCTTCAATAGAAAAATGCGTTATGAGGATGTACATTTCACAACACTACTTTCGTTTATAACTGTTCATTGTTTCAAGATTCGATAGTTTTGCATACCACATGACTCAGTGCTCTCATCAGTGTAGCCTATGCAACAGTCCATCTGGAAATCACAGGTTTCTGAATCACTATAGCAATGACCGCTACTGCAAGTTTGAAGTCCGTCACAATCGGCAGGCACTTCCTCATATGAACAGTTCAAAAAACTTATATCGTCCAATGCTATGTGACCTTCGGTAAAAAAATCAGTGACGAATTTCATGTCTGCTTCCAGAATAATCTGAAATTAATAGGAAGAGTTTACACAAGATAATATGAGGTTATTACGAAGATTATTATACAACTTTTCCTTTCAAGGATACATCATGGGATGTCAAAATCCAAAAAGTTTAGAAACCCTGGTGGCAGCCATGTTTGTTTTTTATTATTAGAGGATGCTTACGCGCGTAATCATTCCATATTTGGAATTCGCATGTCCTAATATGGTGGAATGAAAATACCCCGTGAAATATAGCAAAAGTACGGCACACTGTAACTTATGGCGTCACGGTGACAGATGTATAATAATATAAATATTACGACAATAAAATTATCTTGTACGTGTGTTTAAGTCCACAATACCTGGAAGTAATTGGAACATCTAGGAACAGTAATGATCTGTTGCGTCCATTCATTCTGAACTTGTTCTTCGAGCGACCAGAATCTTTGCATAAAAGAACCACTGACCAAGTACGCGCGTATGGTACCGATGTCCAATAACACATCAAGATCAGTGACATAATGGTAGAATAACTCCAGTTGACATTCTGTGCCAGCTAAACTGAACGTGGGACTTACAATTCTTGCGCTCTGCTCTGTACCGTCACTTTCAACATAAATATAGTGTCCTAAAAAAGTAACAATTAAATAACTATATTGTGTCCTGCCTTGAAGCGTGGGTGAACTCAATTGCGAAAAATACAAAGTATTTGTAATAATCATATTTTGATTTGTATATTTGACTTGCCTTCTGCAGTTTTTAATGTGTTATCCTCTTCTGGCAGTGTACTATCGGGATCTTCAATTGGCCCAGTTTTCATAGTCCATGGAATGGTAGAACTCGGATCCAAACTCCATCCACAGTAACGGTTTTCAAAATTACACACGGTAGCTAAAAGCAACAACATCAAGAGCAAAAATTAACAACGAAGATTCTTGCAGTGTAAACGGTCGCTTACTGTTGAAGCAAATAACAAAGAGCATCGCATCGTCTTTCAAACGTTGCTTTTATCATTACCAGAACGAGTAAAATGTTGTTAGCTAGTATTAGTAGAAATAGATTAAATTAGATTTAATGACGTACAATGGTATTTAATGTACTCACGGCATTCAGCTTCGTCTTCCCCCTGTGGACAATCGTCTCTGAAATCACAGTACTTATGCTTGTATATACAACTTCCATTCCGACATTCATATTCATCTGCATCGCACGTAACAGCTGTTTTGCATACAATCACATGACATGGGGTTTAGAGTGAAGTATATATGTATTGCAGCTACAAACAGTGTATGAATACATTCAAAGAAAACCCGTACCAGGAGGTTTCCAATAGGTGTATCATAATGTCAGTGAATTTATCAATACACCACCACCTGGCGTGTTATGTGGCATTATTTGACGCAGTAATATAAATATATATACGCGAACCTGATTTTCGCATGTAGCAACAATTATCAAAGAAAACGTTCGTGCAATCATAAAAACAAAATTAATTTGCAAAGAAGCTTGCTGATCTGTCAAATTAACATAACGTCTTCAATTTTAGTTTATTTTCAGTACGAAGCATATTATAAGAATTTGTATATTATTGTAAATTAATTTAGATCGATCTAGTATCAATATATGATGATCATGTTTTGGGCAATATAATCACGGTATATCAGTCAGACAGTACACGTAGATTCATTGGGTTATGAAGACCGATCAGAATATTAACAAGTCACAGCTTATATTTCATGGATGAGATTCGGTTAAATTCTGTCTATAATGGTCACTACATTATTTCGTACAAATTGAGTAATTGAACATTTCTCATTTACTTGATTCAATAAATCTAGAAATGCACTACACCTTCACAGTTGGTATTTTGATGTAATTCAATGTCATCTATGGCAATGTAACCAGCTATCCCATTGAACTGACTATGGCCTTCGAAAACAATCTGTAGAAAAAATAACACATTTTGTTGATATATTGAAAAAAGTATTATTTTTAAGTATGTTTGTTCGATACTACTATTAATAACTACATTGGATTGGAATTGAATTGTGTATTTACAACGCACACACTACAAAATTCATTACATGAAAAACTACACAATTTAATGTTTATATATATATATATACACCTGGAATTCAACAGTACTGTGGATGTCAATTTGAGCTCGTTTCCATCCAACCCCTTGGTTTCCATAGGCAGAAAAGATCAATTCTCTGTTGTTTGGGTTATTACTCTCTATAGAATATACATATAAGTCGCCTGCTCCTACGAAAAGACACCACAAAACACCACATCATACAATGAGAGCAGGAAATTCCGGGGTCATACAGGTAACACCTTTCGGTTGCATAATTCCCATTACCGCGTATACAACTTTACAAGATATTTTAAAAGATAGAATACAATAAGCGTCGGATTTGCTTGCATTGTAATTACGTAGTCAGTGACACTTAACGAACGACATTACTAGTAAAACAAACATAATAATTTGGAATGCCAGAGCATTGTGTTCTGCTTAACCATCTTATTTTGTTAGGTAAATATTTTTTATATACAATTCGTTATACAAATGCAACCCCGTTTTTGACCTATTTTATTAGAAATGTAAAGGAGAAAATGAGTACTGAAAAACATATTTTAAATGAAAATAATGTTATTCAGAAATGGGGCCCGCTACAGCACCAATATAAATAAATAAATAAAAAAAAATAATAATTAAAACATAACAGATACCTTTTCCATACATTGAATATGCAAACATTAAACACGAGTCTGCGCGTCCAAGTTTGAAGTGCTCACTAATAAATTCGGCTTTAGTACCGAACTGACTGGAGTGGGCGGTTTCAACGAACATATACCAGCCTGGAAAAAACAAAGAATGTAAATAATAACAAACTCAAACGGATCATCACAATAAGGTATAGCACTAATAAGTATGACATAATCGAAAATGATACCATCGAAGGTCCGACAGCATATAATCGTTAACACATCCCATAAAATAGTCATTAAAATGCATTTTCGCAGCAAATTTCCAATAAAAGGAATGTTGATTCCACAAAATAGGATTGCAATCACTGCCAAGTACACGGAAATACAAATACCGTATGCGGTTCCTGTCGTATAGTCTGTGATTGGTCCTGTGTATGCACTGGGTCTGCTTCCACTATTCCACATCCAATCAAAATCGTCTTGATTATTTGGTACATTTTGCCACCCACACATGTTCTTCTCAAAATTGCAATGACCTGCAATCCATAAAAGACACACGTATATGTAACCACGCAAACAATTAAACGATTGCAGAAACAATAAGAATGTAATCATTCTCAGACTTGGCTGTGTTCCAACAATTATACTTAATAACTCACCCGTTTCCGGACAAGCCCCAGCACTAAGGTGGAGATCATCGATGGCTATATCGCCTTTTGTGTCGTCACCTTTGATACCTTCGATTGATATATAGTACTCCCGGGGGCTGTATACGGTGACTTGCGCGAAGTGCCAACGATTTCCCTGGTCGCCTGATAATAAACACGTTGATTTTAAAAGACAAGTAACACAATATAAAAATAGAAAGCGTCGTTATATTAAAATACACCAGTCATAAACAGGCGGGCGAGGGTAAGTAATCGGCTGGTCACCCGATACCATCTACTTCAAAAAACGGGTTAAATGAGTGGTTGAGCTTGGTTATGGTACAATATTAGAATGATTTAATCTAGAACGAAAGACACGTTACTAGGCGTCTGAAATATCATAAATTGTTTATATTGTTGATACCCACAGACGCGAAGAACTAATCCAATTCAAAAAAATGTTTCTGAATTTGAGAAAATAGTATTTCATATAAAATGACCCAATGGCGACCAATTTAGCGTCACTCATATTGAAAATAGAAAGTGATTTACGAGCGTTATCAAAAGAAACATTAACGAATAAAATCGAAGATCGTACTTACTATCTTTGTTCCATATTAATCGTGGCTCGTCAGGAGTAGATGTATTTGTTATATAAACATTCAATTGTCCGATATTTACACCATACATATGGTACCAGAATTGAAAACAGTCTTCACTCCCCTCGAGAATATGTATACTGTGTAATATTGCACGATCGTTTCTTCTTCGAAGTATCGACGTCTCAATAAATGCAAATGTTCCTGTCAGAACACACAGAGAGTATGTTTTTTATTGAGTACCGAGCTTTTGAGCAATTATTTAATTTAACAGTACTCGCACATTACCCAATTTAGGTCAAACGCACATAAATAAATGGATTTTAATAGCACAGTTCCCAACAAACGACATGAGACAAATTGTTTTATTATCTTGAATTTTCAAAAAAACAACAAAAAAACGCAAAACGTGTGTTCTTAATCAACGGCTTGTGTTCTACTTTTCCCTATAGAGAGGCATTACAATCTCGCTCCGTACTCTACATACTGTACACTAATGTCACGTTTATCTCAACCGGTACATATCTATTGTGTTTACATATCCGCATTAAGCCAGAAGAGTATGTTAAACAATAGAACTAGAATGCAAATAGGACATAGGCACCGGCGGAATGTCGGATAAATAATAATATCTAGAGTAGAATGAGAAGTACAAGTATGTTCTTCAATCATACCAATGAATACTGGGTTTTAACTGGTTGAATACACTAATGTATATTTCTTGAAATATATTTACCATCCGCAGTACCAGTCGTGTGATCATATTCTGGCCCAGTCCCACTAGAGGGAGTCCCATCACTACCACGGAACCAATTAAAATCGTCAATCTCCTCTTCCTGGGTCCAGGAACACCAATCAATTTCGAAATCGCATGTCGCTACAAAGATATTGTATTAATAAATTATATTTATGCATATTCGCCCATGAGGCTATCGGTGAACCTTAACTATGAAACCGTGAAATTGAAATACATAAAGGTACCTGTCCGAATTTCACATTGACCGTCTGTTACTTCAATATCGTCAATAGCGATATGGCCACCATTAGTTTCACCCATCACGGCTTCGAAATATATCTGTATAAAACAGAAGGAGTATACCGTATACAGTGGGTGGGTGAGGCTAGATACAATAAAATACAGCTTCCAAATTATTAGTAACTTTTAATCGACAAACTAGTCTTCGTAAACATTTTAATGATTGAATTTTATTTTTGAATTTTGTTAAAAGAGGTAAATTATAAATTGCAACTGATAAACATAATTAGATTTGGCATTGTTTTGCAGAAGGTCAATGATACATATATCATTGAAAATGTTCATATACAATCCAAAGCACTATTGGAATATTTTTATTCTAAATAGAATAAATGAAACATTAGCTCTACTCCTTGTTGGCAGTACAACTAGACAACAAAGGGTACGTACTTGCCACTGACCCTCGAAGTTGATTGTTCGATGTGCTTCTAACCACAAGTTGCCCTGTGTGTAGTAGCGAGTCCAGCGCAATAACTCAGGTAACCCCAATCGCTTAGTGTACATGTTCAAACTGTGCACATGTGGCCCATACATATGGTACCAAAATTTGACGCAGTGATCCGCGGCGTCTCTGTCATCTTGTGGGTAGGTAGTTATTCTGGCGATCTGACCCAGCTTCTGGGGCTCACCAGTACTTATATAGATGTACGATCCTGAACAAATAAATCAGTATATAAATGTAAATCAATCAAGTCACCAAGTAAACGATTACTAATATATGACGTGAATATGTTATGATGGTGTATGACAGGGGGAATTACGACTCACCGTTTCCGATAGTGTGGTCATATCCTGGACCTGTTGTAACAGACGGCGCACCGGAACCACCCAATAACCAATCAAAGTCATCCTGGTCGACGGAAACCTGATCCCAGGCACACCAACCTTCTTCAAAGTCACATGTCAACTCTAAAACATTCGTTGCAATATATCACAGACATTAGTAAAATATCATTGTCTATACATATATTTCTATACAAATATACTATGCATACAATTCAGTGTTTTTCATTATAATTAGAGAAACCAAAACAATGACGAAAATTCTCGCGAGATGTGTATTGCTATATCTTACGATTAGAATTAGGTGGAACATCATCCGGATGGCAATTGATAAATTCGATTTCATCAATAGCGGCATCGTTGGCATCCCCCAGTAGAGTTCCCAGCAATGGATACGACTCGATGTCAATCTGTTAAGTAATGTATTACGTCATATATATATATATATCATATATATAAATTGAGTAATCCGAATCTCCGAAAACTGACGATTCTAGATGCACATATTTTTAGCAACGTTATATTCATGACGAGTTGAGTAATTCGAATCTTGAAAACTGATAAGCTTAACGATACACATTCTTAGCTCAGATACATGTTGGTGTAGAAGTGAACTCAGTGTATTGATCATTTTTTTTTCTGCTACCCGGAGACATGTTAGTATGAACTTAGCATTATGCTGAGTTACTCACTCTATACCCAGCTTTATGACCGCCTAACATGATACGCGTCCGTTGCCATTGGTTTCCCTGGTCACCGGTGACGGTGAACAACAAAGCCAAGTCCTGGAACGTTGAACCATTTTGTAAATACACAAATAATGAGCCGGTGTTTTCTCCATGCAAGTGATAGGAGAAGTCCATTTCGCATGAATGTCCCATTTCCCCAAGCACAGGTGACTCCAAAAATGCTCCAGCATAGAACTGTGCAGTATGACCCTCGACCAACATGAAGTGACCTATACGATAAAAGTAAAAATGATGTCATGATATGCCACTTCCGATGTGGATGACGTGGTAGATCCACATTTCACGTACACAAATGGGACCATATATTCTGAAAAACTAGAGTGATTATACAACCCCCATCATATTCATAAACGAATTGTTGCCAAAATCCGAAATGCAGACCACAAGTATACGAATAAGTGAGAACAAGTTTTCAGAACCAAATCTGCAGACTTTGCAAACCATTTCGAATCTGACATTTACGTGCTTTCTATTTTTGAACAGAATTGCTACGATTCTTTCTGATGTTGAGTGTGACTTATAAAATAACTGTGACGGAACTGTGTTCTACAAAATGTCCTACAAATACCAATATAAGTTATTAACCTTCATCGTTCCCTGTAGCATCTGTTACTGGCGCATACAGCGATATAGATTCTCCAGCCTGGAAGTGTTCCCACTCGTACACCCCATTACTGTTATCGAACCATCCACATGTTCCGTTTTCAAATGTGCACGTGCCTGATGGAAAAACAAATTGTATATATTGCATAAACGTGAATATTGGACTTCATGAATTATTAAAGTAGAAGGAATCATAAATAAACATTGTTCACAACGTCAATGGTGGTATCTCAACAGCCCTTTGTTTATTTATTCCTAAAGAACCCCAAACAATATTGGCATAGTAACCGCTCACCGCAGACGAGTTCATCCGAGTTATCAGCACAATCTGACCGGAAGTCACATTTCAGTGACATGTCGATACAATCACCATTATTACAGGTGAACATTTCGCCACATGGGTTAGGGGTTGGCGTTGGTGGGTCAACAACTGGCAGTGAGGCAGTTGTGGTTACACAGTCAGGTGTGAAGGATATGTCATCAATGGAAATATAGCCGAATACACCGCTTCCGATAACAGCTTCAAACAAAATCTACATAAGAGAGTAATAGTATATCATCAGAGCCTGGCCGTAGCCAACATTCATTTACCAATGTGTGTTATGCGAGTTTTACGTCCTCACTGTGGCGTTTGTGGTTTGTAATAACGCGAGGCAAAAAAGAAGAAATAAACAAAAACAAAAAATGCTATTTGTAAAGTACCTTCCGTGCGAGATAAAACGTGGCATGATGTATGATACATGTGTCAACGATGTTGATACAATATTACTAATAAGGCACATACGCGAGTTTTGGGCATTTTTAGTATAAAATATGTACTATATTAATAGAATGTCCAAGTAGAATTGGAGAGACAGTTTTTACTTCATTTGCATATCAGGTAGGGTACCATTGTATGACGTCATGTATGTAATACAACAGAATAATATATAAGTGTCATTATATAATATAAATTATGATTACCTGCCAGTTTTCATTACTTGTGATTTGCACCTCAGCCCTATGCCATATATCGCCTTGATTTGCCGTTTTTGTAAATACCAAATCTGCTGGGTTGATATATCCCTCAGAAGTTCGATGATATGCATTTAGGGTTCCGATCCCAGACCCGAGCATGTGGTAATAGAAGCGAAGCTTCAATGAATAGAAAAGTATGCATTTATAATTTATGTTGACTTGAGAAAGTTTATACACATTACAATAATGAATAAAGATACATCGAAGACGATGCGGAACAGCCGTATGATACACTAATATTGATAGAATTTCGAAGATGTCGACTGCGGATTATCGCGATCAATCTGAAGAAACGTTCTGATTTTCAGTGTCTGTAGATGTAAAGACATTAATATTAACTCACGTAACACTTATTATTTGTTGTGGGCAGGTAATTCTCGCTCTTAAATAATGCGACATCCCCTCCGCGACGTGGTATGTTACTATCTGCATAGACGTACGATCCAGCAGATGTACCAGTGGTGTGATCACGGCCAGGTCCGGTATATGCTCCAATTAAACCCTGTCGCCCATCTTCTAGCCACCAATCAAAATCGGCGTACTTTGAATCCGGGTCATCTTCGTCGGTGTAATAAACAATAACCAGATCACACCAATTATCTTCAAAATTACAACCAGAGTACTTACCTATTAACAGAAATACGTTAATCATGCTCATCTTTTTCACATTTTAACAAAGTTATAAAAAATAAAATGTACATCTTTCAATAACCCTCAACTTAACTTTAAATTAAATTAAAGATATTTTGAGAAGGCTTAAGAAAATAGGCGGCTCTAAATTGTATTCATTCCACGCCGTATTTGGAAAAGCAGGCGGCTAGTGAACCATTATGAACAAGTAATTACTATTTGGCATATTTGATCTGTATTTATTCGCTATTTATTTCGAATTTCTTAGTAACTTTCTAGTTTTACATGTGTCCCTGAATGCTGGCTACATTTGATTTTACTTTTAAGAATGTGAACGACAAATTTGAAATGAACGCTTTTCGCGTGGCCTTTCGAATACCCTATTTTCGAAAACCTAGCGGGGCTATATAAGCCGATTCGATTTCAATCCTGTTCCTGTTACTGTCTCTCAATTAAGGTATTCTGAATTACCAGAACACAGTCTCGTTCTTACACACACCTCTTGTAGTCAGCCATCGTAGTCATTCCCTCTCGATAATTTGAAATCCTGTAAAAAAAAACTAGTCCCTCCCTACAATAAGTCAGATGTGCATGCTGGCTACTCTGCACACATAGTCTGATCATGGTCTGATCATGGAGCTAAAAAAGGTCTGATCAACTTACTGAGCATTGCACTGCAGTTGGGTTCTTAATTAATTAGGGAAGTTTGTGGATGAAATTCGCTCATTCAATCTACTCAAAATTAACTTGAGTAAGGAATTTAATAATTATCAACTCTTGAAAAACACATATCACAGACTAATCAGTGGATTAACCACTGGGCTACAGTGCTTAAGGTATAGATGCAGGTTCGTGGGCACTTGAGAGTGAATTTTTTTTTTGCTTTTTATTATCCAAACAGTCTTGGCTATAGACTGTTAAAATTTCACAGCATTGTGAATAGTGGAACATACTCAAAAGACGATTTTAAAATATAGAAAACTGGTACAAACATTCTCTCTTTTGAATGCTTAGCAAGATTTAGCAAGGCTGTACATAAATAATCAAAAAGAAACATGGTGAAAAAAGTAATGACGGGATATCCATATTATGCACTATATTTAACTTTTTACAAAACGATAATAGGTTTAAATTTGGAACTGTTACAGTCATTTTAATTATGAGCATTAGCAAACTTCTTACTGAGTGAATGGTTATGCAAATTAGCCATTATCTCCACTTGTGTTTTTCAGTTTACCATGGAAGTTCAAATCTAAATAGCTCGCACAATTCTTGTTTATTTTGAGTAAAACTTTCACACAAGGTTTATCAGTTGTTTATTAACAAAGGGGCGTCCAGGCGTATATATAGTATGTTTTGTTTTCATATTACAAAGTTGTCAAGCAGGATGTGTGCCGTATAGTCAATCTCGGTCTGTATTTCACACTTCGAATGTCATTGTCCGAGAATGCAAAGCTTTAAAAATAAGCCCAGACGTCCTTTTGTCCGTAGAGACGTTGTCAAAATAGTATGAAAATGTCATGACAAACTGACAAAAACTGTGGGAGCTAATTAATTTTCAATCTCGCTGACCATGGAAGGTACCTTCCATGCTCTGACCAACCAGAAAACACGAACGGAGATAATGGCCGTTTTATGAAAGTGACGTTAATCGTCCATAAAAATGGCTATTGCATCACGACGACATACCAAAATCCATCATACACCGACGCTTGCTGATGTTCAATCGTCAGATAAAAAAATAAAATAAAAATATTTAGAATACTAGGGAAACGGACGTAAAATCGTCCGCGGAGTCAAAACCTTGCGTGAAAACTGTCATGGAGTCGTGTTATCTTTTCCACTTAGGGAGGGGCACAATGGATTACGTAAAGCCGATGAGATATTCATACAGTTATACAAACATAGCGATCCCCATTGGGTGGGTTGAGTCTAAATTTACCTTTCCTCAAACCTTTAACAAATACTCTGTATGACGCAGTTTTTCACGATCTCCGGTGAAATGGATCGTGCAAAGTTAGATGGCTAGGTTGAAATGGGTTGTAATATTTTGCTACACAACGGCTATTCACAGTTTTTGTACTCAATCGCTCAAACGCCGGTGAGAAAAAGTCGAAATGGGAGACAACTATTGTAAATCGAAACAGGTTTCATTCAACTACGAGCAGACGCGATGGGTCGATAAAAATTAAAACGAACCCTGGCCTCTGGAAATACCTCATTCATAGAGTGCTATAGTACCAGAGGTCGCCGAGCACGGCCGTACAACGTACTTTGCTACAGATGCATGCTAGCTAACAAGGGGGGTTCCGATTAAGGTAACCAAGATGGCATCGCAGAGTGCGTGATTTTTCCCGCGGTGTTTAAAAACAGCATCTCGTTGCCGATGTTTCTGTAATTTTCGGGGTATTTTTTAATTTTTAAGTAACCGAGCATTTCACGTTTGTGTATTTTGCCACTGAAAAGTTAGTTATCGATGACAGCAGAGCAATGGTCTGAATGGTGTTTATCCACTACTACATCGCAATGCTATCAGCACGATGATCGTTACAGCGAAACGACAAATGTAAAATTAGTCAGTTTTATAATGCCTTCGGAGAAAAAAATGCGTGAAAAAAAAAATATTTAACAGTACTCCACTGGAAGCTGCCAGGCTAGAAGTTGTCGACATGTTGCGAGATGAGAGTGAAAAAGTTCACTTATCATTTACAACTGTATGTTTTTTATATTCCGCTTGCATGCTGGAAGCGTCTACGTCTTGTCTTTTTTTTGTAGTTTGCAAGACTAGTTGGTAGCGCTTGAGGTAAGTTAAACAGGGTTGCGGACAGAAAGTTACACATCGCCGCACCGTAACTGAGGCCAGCAACTAACTTGCATATAACATCAACAGTGACTTGTCAATCAAAGAGCAACGTAAACAAACTTTCGGGACTTTTAATCACATACGCGTGCCTCGATTCCCTATATTTTAAAATCCATTTTTGGGCATGTTCCAGCATTGACAATGCTCCGAAATTTCAACACTATCTAGAAAAGACTGTCTGGGTAAGAAAAGCAAAAAAAAATCACTCCGAGTGCCCACGAACACGCATCTATACCTTAATGTGATAAACAATAGACGTGCCAGCCGTTATGATAGATGATTTTACTTGTATGACGAGGATCGTGAATGTATGCAATGCTACGCTCATTCTCGCGATTGAAAATTATAACACTTACTACAGTCTGTTTCGTCAGATAAGTCACCACAGTCGTCGGTGAAATCACATAATTGACTTTCAAGGACACAACTTCCTCTGTCACACTCCACTTCCCCGTCAACACACGTCCTGATCTCTGAAACATTACACATACAAAATGTAAATATAATTAGAAATACCGTACATATAATGTGTATATTACGGTAGATGTAATATGTCGCGTACGACCCATACATATGTATGTACCCCGACAAGCTTACCGGGCATTTCACAGTTCAGAAACGATACATCATCGATAGCTATATCACCATACACACCAAACCCTCGGTAGGACGAAAACATTATCTGTAACATATAACAAGCGCACATCATGATTGAATCCGACACCGTTTCGTAGTTTCATATTTAACCACTATTGGCAATCCAATTCTCATATATCGTGTTGCTGCAGTAATTATTATTGGTCAATTTAAAAGAAATTCAGCGTAGTGTCCATGTATCATTTGTTTTCCAGTGCGATATTATAACATTGATATTTTATAACCTACCTCGAATGGTGTGTTTATACGACCGAGTGCAACAATGCCATGTTTCCACTCATCACCTTGGTTGCCAGGGAGATGCCAGTATCTGCTAGATATGCCAGACTTTAGCATGTATACATCTAAACGACCAATATCTATCAATGTATATGTTGTAGGTATCAGTGAGGTATGTTTACAGATATTGGCAACATCTCGATAATATATAATAATAATGATATACACATAAATGACGTATACACACAGTGTAGAAATCGTAGCATGAATAGAAATTTGGAATTGCACTAATGAATTTTAGTTTCCCCAGAATGGCTGCAACGATAGAATGTACTACTGAAAACATGATTTATAATAAAGTGCACATACTTTCACCGAACATGTGATACCAGAACGAGATCTCGCAATGTGACCCAGTCTCCATCAGCAGTCTGCTTCGCAACCTAGCAGGGTTGAACGCTGTGCCATTTGCTGCTTCAACTGCCATGTACCAGCCTACAAAAGACTTGCGTTAAATTAACATATAGCTGCTCTCATGGATCGAGTATATGGCATTCCCACTGTGACAAAATGACCTTAAAAATATGTTCTATTGTAGGAATGGTACGAGATTAAAAAATATTTTTTTTGTTGGTTCTTCCAAACATCTTCTGCTACATAGACACTCCCTCAGTCAAATACGTAAATAAACATGAACCAATAACAATATCTTTTTCGAAGACATCGTACCAAAACTGGCATTGTTCTTCAAGCAAAGAGTCTAGATAAGATAGACGTGATATGATCATCACCCTGATTCATTGATTCTGATTCATACCTTTAGTGAAACCATTACATAATTAAGTATGCGTGATAATGCATACTTAGCCTGTTTTTTGTACCTAATCCACATACCTTTACAACCCAAATCACTATCATGGAAATAAATCTTAAATTACCGTATTCGTCCCCACGTGTGTGATCGTATGAAGGACCAGTTTGTGACGTTTCAGTACCATTCCTATCCCGAACCCATAAGTAGGAACCATATCGACTTTGATCATAGTATTGACAGGTATCGACTTCAAAATTGCAATCACCTTGAACAAAACGTGAAAACATCATTGTAGAACACGAAAAACTATCTCACATAGTGCCACAATCATTTTTACACGAAGTTACTTTACCACAATCGACTTCATCCGAGCCGTCACTGCAGTCGTCCTCCCAATTACACACTTGACTAAAATCAACAAGTACACCATCACCGCATTCGAATGGTGGCGGTAACGTTGGAATAGCACAGACACCGGGCGTTGAAAAAATATCATCCAAAGCGATATCCCCCTGACCAGTTAGTCCACCACCAGCACCTGCGATTCCCTTGAAGATTACCTACATTGATAAACCATACACAACTGTATACGAAGAAGAACACATGTCTTGGGTGTCCGCAATAGTGGATACGCAAAGATCGATTTTGAGGATCAATTAACAACATTTGAATCATACGACGTTTCTATACGTTATTGGGGGCGTATTAAAGTGGGAATAACATATGTAATGTAGATATGGGTACAGAACTCGTATAAGAAAATTCAAGAACACAAAAGACAACAATAGATAAAACCAAACTGACAAACACACTACGCAACATCGTCCAAATCAGTAAAAGAAATATTTATACCCTATGGTATTTACGAATACCATGGGCCTATCATGAAAATACCGCAAAGTATGCACGAAGGCAGTATGGGGGATCGCTTCGATGAACGTATAGCGAAGTACGATAATGTAATCCTGTACTGCCTAAGTGCACACGTTTGAGGTATTCTCCTGACAACCTTATTATTATTATTATTATACATGATTTTCCTGCTTGTAATAATGATATAATGAGAGATAAGAGCCAGAAATGTCAACAAAAGGAGGTGTTCGAATGTGACGTATAAGTGACTCAAATAACTAAAGGAAGACACTTGAACACGTCGTTAACACTTCGAACACGTACGTACGGCGTTTTTCGGTCTCAGATGTGTAATATATATATAAATACACATCGCTAACATGTCCGTACCTGATAATACTCATCAGAATATATATCACCGGAATAGAAATACCATACATCTCCCTTGTTACCAGTTGTTTCCCATAGAATATACTCTTCTGTCGCTTGTCGTACAATGACCTGTGGAAAATACGCACACAGCACTTATGAGTATTTATTGATCAAAACAACATATAAGTTTTTCCATTTACAGATTTGGAAGCCCCACTAGTTTGCACAATCCACGGTATACCGGTATATTTATACGTGTTTATTCAATACTTCATATTCCCTGACTAAACCCGGGACGCCCTACCCTACCGCCGTACTATTCCCGAGAATAAACATAAATTCGTTTCTCTGTTCAACATTGAATACATTTAGATGGAACCTACTTGTAATGTGCCCACGTCCGATCCATACATATGATACCAGAAACCAAAACAACGAGGTTCTGGTGCAAATGATTCTGAATATAGCATTGCAGTTAAACCCTCGTAGTCACCTATAGCTGTGTTTAGCAGCATGTAGTAGCCTAACGAATTCAACACATGTTAAACGAAACTATGAGCTCCAGTCCCATTATATATCAATACATAATAAATAAACTCAATAAAGATACATCGGTGTGTAACACGTGTAGCAAGCTACGATAAATCTGCCATGGTAATACTAATATTGAACTTGAATATACTATACCATAATGAAATAGTTCAGAACTTTACAACGTACCGTGTTCAGTTTGTAACGTGTGATCTTTGGAGGGACCACTAAGATCAATATAACCATAAAATGCTGTACTGCCGCTGTATCTCACCCAGTCCAGGTCGTCTTCCCTTCGAGAGTTTGTCCACGTACAGGTACCCATCTCAAAGTTACATGCTCCTGTAATTTGAAGTATATGTTTTTTTCAACATGCATGATTAGCTCACGTATATTACAACATACGTTGTGTACATATAACAACATACGTCGTGTCTATATTACAACATACGTTGTGTACATATAACATACGTTGTGTATATATTACAACATAATTGTGTATCTATTACAACATTCGTTGTGTATATATTACACACATAATTGTGTATCTATTACAACATACGTTGTGTACATATTACAACATAATTGTGTATCTATTACAACATACGTTGTGTACATATTACAACATAATTGTGTATCTATTACAACATAATTGTGTATCTATTACAACATACGTTGTGTACATATTACAACATAATTGGGTATCTATTACAACATACGTTGTGTACCTATTACAACATAATTGTGTATCTATTTCAACATACGTTGTGTACATATTACAACATACGTTGTGTACATATTACAACATACGGTGTGTATATATTACAGCATACGTTGTGTACATATTACAACATAATTGTGTATCTATTACAACATACATTGTGTACATATTACAACATACGTTGTGTACATATTACAACATACGTTATGCACATATTACAACATACGTTGTGTACATATTACAACATACGTTATGCACATATTACAACATACGTTGTGTACATATTACAACATACGTTATGTACATATTGCAACATACGTTGTGTATCTATTACAACATACATTGTGTACATATTACAACATACGTTATGTACATATTGCAACATACGTTGTGTACATATTACAACATACGTTATGTACATGTTACAACATACGTTGTGTACCTATTACAACATACGTTATGTACATATTACAACATACGTTGTGTACATATTACAACATACGTTATGTACATATTGCAACATAAGTTATGTACATATTACAACATACGTTATGTACATATTGCAACATACGTTGTGTATCTATTACAACATACATTGTGTACATATTACAACATACATTGTGTACATACAACATACGTTGTGTACCTGTTACAACATACGTTGTGTACATATTACAACATACGTTATGTACATATTGCAACATACGTTGTGCATCTATTACAACATACATTGTGTACATATTACAACATAAGTTGTGTACATATTACAACAAGCTTCATGACATGTTCGCTGAACTTTTTCTGATTTTCTAATTAAAACCTAAACCCACGTATTAATTAGGCTGAAACGAATCGTAAGTGAAATATGTGGACGAAGCCAATTGGTAGTCATATTATTATTGTCAAAATTGATTTTGAAAAGTGGCACTGAAACATCAATCATACATCAGGACAAATATATCTATATTTATCGAATAAGAAATATTTTCGTAGGGTTCCATAATCATAACCCCAGGATGGGGTGAGAGTTTGCACATAAAAAAATAGGTGCAAATGGGGAGCGAGGGTGTCATTCATCTATCAAGACCCCCTAGCTGTTAGACGATTCATCATTGCCTTAGTAACTCACCATCCGGACTGCAGGGGCCGTCTATAATTTTGACATCGTCAATTGCAATGTCCCCTTTATAGCCGTTTACCACCCCTTCAAATACGACTTGGTAGTAGTAAAAACTGCGATAGTTAACAGTCGCTGAATGCCAGAATTCACCAGCATCTCCAGACATTCTCCAGATAGGGTTGCCACGTATTCCATTCGTCATGATGTACACATTCAATGAACCAATGTGCTCACCTAAATGTGAAAATATAAATTAAAGTATCTAATACATTAAAAATTAGACATCAAACCTGTCTATTAATGACTGTGCAAGACAAACAGCGGAACAGAATATATGGCAATTAGTAGACAAGACAAAAATTTGCCTCAAAACACCCACCATTCATGTGATACCAAAAATGTAGACATTTAGATAACTCCGGAGAATACACTGGACTGAGTAGACGTGATTTATCTCCTGCTGGTCGATCAGACGCGTCAATGTACATATAGTGACCTGTGGAAAGATGTATTTATTGAGTAGTTAGTACCAACTGTACCCCGCAATTGCGATGTTGTAAAATTGGTATTGAGGTGTGATGAAGTGACAATTTTCTTCAAATTTGACATATCCGATGAGTTGATTTGGCATGCAGACGCACCGTATTCGGTGGCATACGTATGGTCGTACTTAGGTCCTGTGTCTGATGAATGTTGTTCGTTTCCACTGGCCCAAACCCAATCAAATTCGGGACTGTCTTCAAGGTCTTGATGATAGCCACATATATCCGAACTCTCAAAGTCACAGTAGTCTACGAATACAAAAACATTATATATTAGTAGAATAAGATTATAAACTAAAATATAGCCAAAACGGTCACGTGTTGGGTACATACCAAGAGGCGGGCACTCTCCGTCCAACACGCGTATGTCATCCAACGCAATATCCCCTTGGAACATTTCCCCAGCGTGGCCTTCGAATACTAGTTCAATATCAGCATTCTCATTAAGAAACACTTGACCATACATCCAATCGATACCCTGTGTACCTGTACGGCTCCAAATGGCGTCACCTGTATGTGCGATAGATACATATTTGCATATACTCAACTAGTAAGTACAATTTAACCGTAGATGTAACTGCAAACTATATAAATACATGCGCTGATTCACAACGGCAGGTCCATTTCCATGACGTGTGGTTGCTGGTTTTCGCCTATACAATTACACATTTATACAAACTCCATGCATTAAAACTTCGATTATATATTAATCGGATTCTTACGATAAATTGTATTTTTCCTTGCGATAAGCTGATACACATTCATGAATAAAAATTGTTGGATATTATTTTTGAAATACTCACTCAATAGGCCCAAAATTCCACTTCTGTACTTCAACGCCAAGGTGTTAACGTTTTCTCCGTACATATGATACCAAAATGTCACACATCGGCCATCAGAATTGCTGGGAACTGTGCTGCTTCTTAAGTTTGCAGTCATGTTTGCGATGTTAATAAACGAATCGATGTATGCATACCATCCTAGCAACAAAGTATAACAGGCGTATGACAAGGAATCACATTATATAATATTCACATGCGATCGGAAAACAATTATACGTTGAACGTCAAATGGTACAACTTTTACGAATTGCTCATACGTTTCGACATGTACATATTTAGAGAAATGGTACAAAGAAAATGTCAATGAAAGGGTTTGATTGGGTTATTACGTTTCTCTTCCATTAAAGGAAAACAAATAAAAATCATATGCAGTCTCACCATTTTTTGTTCCAAGGGTGTGGTCAGCGGGAGGACCTGTGTTCGAGTGTCCTGTGTCACCCTGCTGAACATCCCAGTTAAACAAGTCGTTGGGGAAACTTTCTTGTTCCCACGTACAAATGTCACCTTCTTCAAAGTCGCAATCCCACTCACTGGGTGGCTGCGTTGGCTCAGGAGTGGCATCCGTTGGTCGTGTGATAACTGGCGGTTCAGCTGTACCAATATTAGATACAATATATATGTTACTGGTTATGTAATACGTGGCATGCAAGCAAAAACTACAGATATGCAACTCTCATACACAAATGACATCTATTCACAGCACGGCAGAAAAGAATATACTATACATTTCCTACTAATAATAATAATCTGAGTCCAGAACGCTCACAATATTAAATTGCAAACAGGACTTACTATTGCATGAACCTGGATATAGATCTGTGTCATCAATCGCCATGTTTCCTAATTCCCCAGGACCAACCGTTGATTCAATTACTATCATGTACTCGCCAACAGGATGAGTGACATTAATCATGGCAGGCAACCATATATCACCATAGTCAGCGCCATCAGACCACAGATATTCTCTGGTAGCCGTATTCCCAGCTTCCATCAAATAAACAGTTAGGTTCCCCATAGCTGTGTGAAGAAAAAAAAAGTATTATGAGTATTAGCCAAAGATTACGTATAACCTTCCATAAAACGACAACCAATGCCAACCGAAGAATCTTTTGTACACCAGTAATGTGAGTATTTTGTTTAGGATTTGGTCGAAATAAGATAATATCATGTCTATTTCGCATGGGTTATACAACTCACAAATAACACACAAATTGATAGTACGGCGAGATGTCATACTTGAATGTAATACGTGCAAACAGGTTACATCAGACACAAGCCAGTTATAATTCCCTTTTCAAGAAGAATGTGCATAATCCAAAACAAATAAAGGGTGATTGAGTGGCGCCTTCGTTCGTGCATACTCATTAAAGCGTTCATTCCATAAGGCGGCGTCTCTGATGCAAATGCGCAATGTAAAACTAAGTTAGATTTCATACTATTACTTACTGCTACCATACATGTGATACCAGAACGTAAAGCATGACAAGTCAGTTGGTTCATGATGTTCACTGATTAGTCTAGCTACCCATCCTTCTTCCATTGGATCAGAAGTTTCCGTGTACATATAAAAACCTGCGTAATATGATTTAATGTTAGAGTGCGTTGAGTAAAACAGGCATTGTCTCACAAAACAAACAAACCAGCGAGGGATAGATAAATAAATAGATTAACAGGCAAACAACAAGTAAACAAACACAAACAAACAAGTAAACAAAAACAAACAAACAAACAAATAAACAAATAAATAAATAAATAAATAAATGAATAAATAAATAAATAAATAAATACCTTGATTATTGTAGCTGGTATGGTCCACGACAGGCCCAGTTTGCGCTGTTGGTGTGCCTCCTTTATTTCGCTGCCAATCAAAATCGTCGTCCCTATCTTGGGTCCAGCCGCACAATCCAAATTGGAAGTTACAGTACCCTAGAAATTGCAAAGGAACAACTGTGTGATGGTGCGTGTGATGATCGGTTGCTATATTTCACTGCAACCTGCCTGACATGCATTATGATAAATGATATATATTATGCAATCACACTAACCTTTAATGCCGCAAGGACCCTCCACTGGTTTCAAATCATCTATTGCGATATCCCCCTTAGAGTCCTCGCCACGCGTGGCTTCTATGATAATCTGATAGTCGTTATCACTATATCCCTGGTAGTGATCATATCGCCAGAGATTGCCTTGGTCAGCTGTGACAACGGAAGCGAGACAAAATTAATGCATAGTACTGACTTACAAAAAGTGGTAAAAGAGAGAGTTATAGATACGAAACCAAACCACCGAAGCTCTTTTAAGGCTTGTAGATACATAATGTGGATCCAAAAGCGTGAGGTCAAGACCGACCGCATTCAATGATGCATACGTACATTCAAACAAAGATGGCGACTTTGACTGTTGCACAGACCAACGGAAACAAACTGAGACGTTACCAAGCTTTAATTAGGTAATTTTGTTGGTGATTGAAAACATATTGACGGAGTAACCGGTGGTAATTAGTGCAAGTCGCGCCCAGGTCAAAACTCAACACAGCACTCACAATTTCATCAAAATAGCGCATTGGATTGTGTGAAAATCAATGCGGAGCGGTGACCACCGCCCTTTAAATAAGTTGAGTGCTGTTATATCTGTAAGCAACACGGCGCGAACAGACGAGACCCGGTATAACAGGATACGGTTTGGTTGGAGCATGATATCATACTAGAATTATCATGCACATTGTTTGAATTGAGAGATATATTTGGTTGACATCTTACTTGATTTTGACCATTCAAAATCGCTTTTGTCTCCGCTGTCGACATCTCTGGCATACACACTGAGCGTTCCAATATCCGTGCCAAACATGTGATACCAGAATTCCAGACACTCCATAGTGCCACCCGGATACACGTGACTAGCTAACTTCGCTTTACTGTTTGGAAATGGTCTAGGTATAGAAGCTTCGATGTATGCAAACCACCCTGTAAAAATAAAACACTTATAGTACCATTTGTATGTGGGTGAAGTTGGACAAAAATTTAATTTTAATAACCAACACTTCCGTAATCGTCATCCACTCTGCTATACAAACTAAGTTACAAAACACGTTCGTCCATATGTTCTAAATTATTCTTTTTTTCAAAATAAAGTATACATTAGATACACGTTTAGGAACTAGTTTTATTAAAATGATTGATTGTGGGCATTCCCCGGTAAACACAAAAAGAAAACAAAATGACATACACAGTACCCAGTATAGCAACAATGATGTATAACCCACCACGGTAACTAATCATAGCAGATGTTGTGATATAACAGACGTAACTATAATTGTTTTTTTTTCTTTTTTCCCTGTAAATAGCTTGCTCATAAGAGACTTACCTTCAGCCGTTCCAGTTGTGTGGTCATACGCAGGACCAGTGTCACTGGACGCTGAACCATCTCGCCCTCTGAGCCAATTAAAGTCACCTTCATTCGTCCAATCACAGAACCCAGTCTCAAAATCACAAGCGGCTGTGTACATAAATTATATCCAACAAAGCCGCTAATTTATTAATTCAAACTTTAATTAATAGTTAATCGAACTTCGAGTCAACACAAATAACAAATTTAGTAAAATTTAAAGTTAAACAAAAAAACAAACCAACGAACTATGTGTTGCCCGTAACTTGAACTTAACTGTTAATTGAGCATCGACTTAAATTTGGGCGTGGTTTCTAAAATATGGGTGTGGTAATTTGAATCCCATACCTTGTGGGGGACATTCCTGTGGCACGAGTTTAACGTCGTCAATAGCGAATTCACTCTTTATACCCGAGCCTATAACAGCTTCGATGGTTAGCTGTGTGATAACGGACAAATCACTTATATTACATGTGAAAAACCTCCTAAATGCAGGGTACTTGTTACAGTGTTATACTTCTATGGTTCACGTTTGTCATATCCGTATCTTGTCATGGCAGTAAGCTCAAAAATATTCATATTTCTTTAAATACAGTTTCCATATATAAACACAGGCACACACTATTAAATTACGTCTTCATTCACTGCCCGGGCCTTGAAGGTATTGCCAACAGAGTCAAAACATGAGAGATTAAAACCGTTGAATAATCAAACAAATCCTTGAAAACGTGGTTCTGATGTTGCTAAAATACCAGTATTTCATATTTAACACAGTTACAAAATATATTACACGGAGTAGTTAAATAATATAACATAATGTCGATAAAATCACCCTAAATATCTAGATTACTAGATTAGCATCATTTTTAATGAATAACATTGATAGTCACCTGGAACTGGAGATCCGCGCTGATTGTAGCCTGGTGATAATGCCATTGATTTCCCCATGACCCGGTCTTAGTGAAAATCTTAGTCTCTGGCCATCCTAATCTATGAAAGTACACATTGAGTGTGCCCATTGTAGCACCATACATGTGGTACCAGAAACTGAAGCAGCCGATTTCTAACGGTGACTGTGGATAGATAGTGAGGCGAGCAATATCTCCCGCTGATTGGAACTCCGCCTGGGTGAACAGGAATCGCCCTTAAACGAGAATCATTACACATGTAAATTATTAGTAAGATCGACATATTACCATGTAACCGCATGATTCGGGCGATGACAGTGTGTATATTTATAGAGTAAGCTACGATAGAGAGGAATATGGGTCTGTACTTGTCATGTAGATATTTCTTTAGGAGATTAGATTACGGAAGTTATTTTGAACCTCAATTTGTTCCCCCTCGGGATGAACCGCTTCTCGTTGTTCGTTCATGCTGTGTTCATACTGAATTTTCCAGATATTATACATTATAATAAACTTCGAACTCCCATAGCTCTGGGGATATAGCCCGTAATGTTTTTTAGTCTAAAGTTCATTGACGCGTTCGTGATGTTGTTGATATTATAAAAAACGTTGTGAGATGTCTTCTTTTAGCAAATGGTGTGATGAATCTCAGACTAGTAATAACATTACTACATGCTAATTACATGTCGCTAATATAAACGACTGCACTCATCCAACGATCCGTGGTACATCGTGGCCATTTCACAATGTAATCTCATCCTTACAATTAATTAAATAAAAATTTAGTATATTAGTCTTATTATTGACTCGCTGTTAATATAACTCTGTACTATGGTATTGGTGATATATGAATTGGGTGCCATAGGATGGTAATTGATGGCCAACCAACCTATTCAAATATGTATTTTGCATTGTACGAGTGCAAATTAAGTTATTAGGAAATTAGGATAATAGGATATTAGTACCAGCTGTTTTATACGCATGCGCATTGGCCGATCCTGTCAAATGTCGTCATCTGTTTTGGGGCGTGTCTGGTCGATGTGAAACTGCTTCAGCCATTGGGTAACAGAATTACCTGGTGTCTGTAAAAACCGCTGTAAAGTGGCAGTAAAATGAATTTGCGCGGTTTTTGCGCTGCCATTTTCTGAATGATTTTGGAGCAGCAATGGAAGCCGACCATTTAATTGTCCAGAATATGATTTTAAATGGCCGAACTTATAGAGAAATCAGTCTCGTATTGGAAAGCACGTTTCCACAAAGTAGAGGTATCGAGGAGGAGTGGCGTGGTAAGTAGATTTCCTCCCCAGGACGCCGAGTTGGGCGTCGGTACCGAGAGGAATATGGTGTCGAGCGACCAACATAGTAAACCAAACTTAGAACTCGCGATACTGGTGCAGACGACTATGGTCGAACAACCATGAAAAATAAATGGCGGGTTTGGTGTTGCACATTTAGCACAGAAATACAAAACACGCCCACAGTTTAACATACACGATGTGCCGTCATCCAATGGCGGGATAAGCGGCTTCCTTTGTGTACAATCAGCGTCAACTTCATGAGTGAAACACGACGCACTTGCTAAGCCAGACCGTCTGGTGGCGCCCTACTTTTTCATCAATAACCAAATATACTATTATCCTGTTCCCGAATTGGACATTTGTTTATTTGGAGTAATTTCCAATTCTACGCCAGGTCCTTAGTAATTAATGATTCCACGTATTTATTTGGCCGTTATTTGACAGACGTAAAATGCCATAATGTTAATTCGCGGAAATTTAAACACACTGATACTGATAGTGAATTACAAATTTGCCAAAAAATACTAAATTTGTTATCCCATATAAATAATTGAAATCAAAATATTTTGCAGTATATATGTTTTGCGTCGCATGCACACGATTGAAATATCATATATAATGGCCCTAATATACTAATGTTGTATTTATTTAATTGTAAGAACGAGTTTACATCATGGAATGGCCACGATGTACCACGGATCTCCAACATTGCTAACATTATCATTATCAGTATAGTAGCATCGTTTTACTCACACTCTTACATGTTACTAGTATATACTGGAAATGAATAACATATAATGCTCACCGTCTCCATATTGTCCTAATGTATGATCGTAACTCGCCCCAGTAGCTAAGTTCGGTGATTTTCCGGATCTAGATACCCACTTAAAGTCTGAGGAATCATCCTCAACCCTTATCCAGCCACAGAACTGATTTCCAATGTCTTCAAAATCGCATGTGATGTCTGTATAATAAATAAACATCTACATTTATATAGATAGTATACGATAGCATCAAAAACAAAAAAACAACACAACATAATATGAACTAGAAATGTAATATCATATTTCAATTATCAGCAACAAAATTAAATGCTGTACACGAACGAACGTCATAATTGCGTGAAATTAGTTTGGAACGGTCGGTCCGTTTGATTGATTGTGCGTTTGTCCTGCCAGACGCCCGGTGCCGTCGATTGCTTGTTGGCCTGTATAACTGTAACAACAAACTGGCTACATTTTAAAAACAATCAGCGACGAAAAGGCGGAGGTTAACGAGACAAACCATTTACTCAAAGGAGTGGTAACAGTGATCTCATTTGCGCCGAACAAACCCGGAATGCGACAGGGATCGTTCGTATAAAAACAAGATTTGGATGGTAACGGTTTGACAATTTTCGAAATATACCACCGAAATCCACCGAAAATTTGCTCCCCAAAAATGCAGGAAACAGCGTTTCAGAGGGTCTAGATTTCAAAATTTTTCCCGGGGGAGCAAGCTCCCAGACCCCCCAAGAAAGGTCGTCCTCGCGCCATCGGCGCTGGATTTGTTGACATTCACATAAAATCTTTGCCCCCACAGTCAAAAAAAGCTGCCGCCGCCTCTGACTAGTGTAACAGTTTGACTTAACTGTGGGTCCGTTGCTCTTTTTTTGTCAGCGTTTAGTCTTTGTGGTGGTTTTTAGTTGGTGTCATTAAGATTGTTATCGACACAGAAGAGCTATGCCCCCTATAAACTAGCCTAACACAAATGTGCGTCGCCAATACAACCTTTACCGTCACCTATTTATATTACGTGTAGTGGGCGGTTGGGCGTTATGTTTGCTACAACGTATTTGTTTATCATAATTGTCTACTCTACTAACCAAAACATATCAGTTTACAAAGCCTGTCGCCGACACTGGGACACGTTTCGATCTGACTAATTTCACGCAATTGTGATGTTTGTTGTATCTTGTGCGATTTGCGTATACGATACGCTGTCTGGGTGATACCATATATAGATTGGCGTATACGATACGCTGTCTGGGTGATACCATATATAGATTGGCGTATACGATACGCTGTCTGGGTGATACCATATATGGATTGGCGTATTCGATACGCTGTCTGGGTGATACCATATATAGATTGGCGTATACGATACGCTGTCTGGGTGATATCATATATGGATTGGCGTATACGATACGCTGTCTGGGTGATATCATATATGGATTGGCGTATTCGATACGCAGTCTGGGTGATACCATATATGAATTGGCGTATACGATACACTTGCTGGGTAATACCATATATGGATTGGAGTATACGATACGCTGTCTGGGTGATACCATATATAGATTGGCGTATACGATACGCTGTCTGGGTGATACCATATATAGATTGGCGTATACGATACGCTGTCTGGGTGATACCATATATATGGATTGGCGTATACGATACGCTGTCTGGGTGATACCATATATGGATTGGCGTATTCGATACGCAGTCTGGGTGATACCATATATGGATTGGCGTATACATACGCTGTCTGGGTGATACCATATATGGATTGGCTTATACGATACGCTGTCTGGGTGATACCATATATATTGGCGTATACGATACGCTGTCTGGGTGATACCATATATGGATTGGCGTATACGATACACTGGCTGGGTGATTCCATATATGGATTGGAGTATACGATACGCTGTCTGGGTGATACCTTATATATGGATTGGCGTATACGATACGCTGTCTGGGTGATATCATATATGAATTGGCGTATACGATACACTTGCTGGGTAATACCATATATGGATTGGAGTATACGATACGCAGTCTGGGTGATACCATATATGGATTGGCGTATACGATACGCTGTCTGGGTGATACCATATATATGGATTGGCGTATACGATACGCTGTCTGGGTGATACCATATATATGGATTGGCGTATATGATATGCAGTCTGGGTGATACCATATATGGATTGGCGTATACGATACGCTGTCTGGGTGATACCATATATGAATTGGCTTATACGATACGCTGTCTGGGTGATACCATATATGTATTGGCGTATACGATACGCTGTCTGGGTGATACCATATATAGATTGGCGTATACGATACGCTGTCTGGGTGATACCATATATGGATTGGCGTATTCGATACGCTGTCTGGGTGATACCATATATAGATTGGCGTATACGATACGCTGTCTGGGTGATATCATATATGGATTGGCGTATACGATACGCTGTCTGGGTGATATCATATATGGATTGGCGTATTCGATACGCAGTCTGGGTGATACCATATATGAATTGGCGTATACGATACACTTGCTGGGTAATACCATATATGGATTGGAGTATACGATACGCTGTCTGGGTGATACCATATATAGATTGGCGTATACGATACGCTGTCTGGGTGATACCATATATAGATTGGCGTATACGATACGCTGTCTGGGTGATACCATATATATGGATTGGCGTATACGATACGCTGTCTGGGTGATACCATATATGGATTGGCGTATTCGATACGCAGTCTGGGTGATACCATATATGGATTGGCGTATACATACGCTGTCTGGGTGATACCATATATGGATTGGCTTATACGATACGCTGTCTGGGTGATACCATATATATTGGCGTATACGATACGCTGTCTGGGTGATACCATATATGGATTGGCGTATACGATACACTGGCTGGGTGATTCCATATATGGATTGGAGTATACGATACGCTGTCTGGGTGATACCTTATATATGGATTGGCGTATACGATACGCTGTCTGGGTGATATCATATATGAATTGGCGTATACGATACACTTGCTGGGTAATACCATATATGGATTGGAGTATACGATACGCAGTCTGGGTGATACCATATATGGATTGGCGTATACGATACGCTGTCTGGGTGATACCATATATATGGATTGGCGTATACGATACGCTGTCTGGGTGATACCATATATATGGATTGGCGTATATGATATGCAGTCTGGGTGATACCATATATGGATTGGCGTATACGATACGCTGTCTGGGTGATACCATATATGAATTGGCTTATACGATACGCTGTCTGGGTGATACCATATATGTATTGGCGTATACGATACGCTGTCTGGGTGATACCATATATGGATTGGCGTATACGATACACTGGCTGGGTGATACCATATATGGATTGGAGTATACGATACGCTGTCTGGGTGATACCATATATGGATTGGCGTATACGAAAGGTTACTTGGCGATTAACTTTGAAGATACGTGGGTTGGCATATACAGTATGTGGGTTGGCGTATGTGATACGTAGATAAACGTGTACAGTATTCGAATTGACGAATGCGATGTATGGATTGGCGTATACAATAGGTTGGTTGGTGATTAACTTGGAAGATATGTTGGTTGGTGTATGCAATATGTGCGTGGGTCGAGATATACGGTATGTGGGTTAGCGTATACGGTATGTGGGTTAGCGTATACGGTATGTAGGTTAGCGTATACCGTATGTAGGTTAGCGTATACGGTATGTGGGTTAGCGTATACGGTATGTGGGTTAGCGTATACGGTATGTGGGTTAGCGTATACGGTTTGTGGGTTAGCGTATACGGTATGTAGGTTAGCGTATACCGTATGTAGGTTAGCGTATACGGTATGTGGGTTAGCGCATACGGTATGTGGGTTAGCGTATACGGTTTGTGGGTTAGCGTATACGGTATGTGGGTTAGCGTATACGGTTTGTGGGTTAGCGTATACGGTATGTGGGTTAGCGTATACGGTTTGTGGGTTAGCGTATACGGTTTGTGGGTTAGCGTATACGGTATGTGGGTTAGCGTATACGGTATGTGGGTTAGCGTATACGGCATGTGGGTTAGCGTATACGGTATGTGGGTTAGCGTATACCGTATGTGAGTTAGCGTATACGGTATGTGGGTTAGCGCATACGGTATGTGGGTTAGCGTATCCGGTTTGTGGGTTAGCGTATACGGTATGTAGGTTAGCGTATACGGTATGTTAGCGTATACGGTATGTGGGTTGACGTATAGAATATGCTGGTTGGTATAAGTGATATGTGGGTTTGCGTTTACGATATGTGGGTTGGCTTACTTGATATGAATCGGTGTATACGTTAGGTGGGTTGACATATACGATATTTGATTTGGCGTAATAGCTATATCAATTATTGAAATGTTATACTCACCCGATACTGTATCCTTGACGTCCTCAGGGTGGCAATCACGTAGCACAATTTCGTCGATTGCAACATCATTTGCATCGCCAGTAAACGATCCCAGAAGAGGGAAAGACTCCACATCGAACTGCATAAATAAGATTTTCATTAGAAAATTGTTAGTTTCAGTTTCAACGTCAGTGCCGTTATACATTGACTTTAACCTTGAGGTTTTTGTACAGCAACTTTCTGTCTCGTATCCTTGTTTAACATATAATTTAAAAAAAGTTTATTTCATTTCATAAATGTAAAACAACAACATCTTGTTTCTTTGAACATGCATAATTATAATATTCTAATATGTATGTTAATTCTTACCCTCCATCTTCGAGGGTGGGCGCCAACATACACGTCATGTCTGTGCCATTCGTTTCCTTGATCTCCCTGTGTTTGAAATAGAACATACAGGTTCAGTCCATCCGCTGGATCTTGTAGGAACACGAAGAGAAGTCCAACACCGTCGCCAGACATGTGATAATTGAATTCCATCACGCAGCATTGCCCGATCTCACCGTGTACATCAGTCACTAGAAACGCCCCAATATACCATTGCGAATTGGCACCGTCTACCAACATATAGTGACCTGGTATTGGAAACAGAGGCTGAATTCAGTAGTGACGAGACACGTCAATTTAAGTTGTGACCTACATTAGAGCAGGCATGAACGTCACTAGGTTGAAAATAAACAATGCTTCATTTATGTTACGTTTAATAATCAAAAGAAATGAACAAATGACAAATGTATTTAAAAACTTCGATTTAGGAAGGAGAAATTGTTCAAAAAAGTTCAAATTTTATTTTTGTGATGTGATAGTCACCAGGAGGAATTGAATATATGTATATGCACATTTATATAAAATTTCTAAATAATAACCATCTAATTACAATACCAACTTGTTCTTTGTATAATCTAGCTATATTACGGACAGTTCTTACCATCGCTTCTGCCAGCAGCGTCCTCCTCAGGAGCCTGCACTGCCGTTGACTCGCCGACTTGGTACCTATCCCATCGATACACGCCCGTACTGATGTCTGTCCATCCACACTGGTCGTTTTCATAGTCACACGTACCTAAGATTATACGATAAAAGAACAGTCACACAAGTAATAGGTCAGAATAAATGATTATAATTGACTACAATATTGGTATGTAGGAATGGTTTGTGGACACTCATAATGAAGTGCTCAAATAGCAATCTTTTGCCGAGGACTAAACGAGAACTTCTCGTCGCCAGTTCGTGGCAGTCATTGGTCAAATTATTTGTGTCCTCATTTAATGGCAATCGACACCTCAGTCTGCCAGTCAAATTTACCATATTGTGTATTCATATTTCATTGTCCGTAATCGATTACTATACAAGTGCACCATTCAGACCAATCATATGACGAATTAGTATATTTCAGGTGGTAATATTTCATAGATTTAAGTTCGCAAACAAAGGACTTGAACATGTACACAGTGTTTGAATGAAGGGCGTCACCATTGTTTATGTCGCAATGTGTAAAACATCTGTGTGTGTGCGTACGGTGATAATGAAATAATTTTACGACAAGAACTAACAAACCTTGTACACGACTTAAAAAAAATACATATATGTGTATAGATGTGCATATTAATTCTTAAAAAATAGCACACATATCCTACCGCAGATATCTTCATCTGACCCGTCGCTGCAGTCTGATTTGAAGTTACACGTTAGGTTCCGAGGGAGACACGTCCCATCGCCGCACTCGAATTCGTCGGGACAGGGTGATGGAGTAGTCGGCTCAGGAGTTACTATGGGTAGTTCGTTATCTGATGGCTTACATTCTGGAGTGAAGGTGATGTCGTCCAATGCTATGTCTCCCTCAACACCGCCACCGATAACGCCCTCTATGACAACCTATGTAAGACAATGCATATAATATTTATCGAGACATAACATTCGCTATGTTCATGAGTGTTACCTTCTGCATATACAGCAAAAGCCGATAAACGTATCCCGGGAATGTATTCCAGAAAACTCGCTGTAGCGAACACAATACAGAAAACCAGTAACTGTTGTTTAAGTGCATACTCGGTGCTACGAGAGATCTAATTTTATCATTTGATAGTATGATAGTATTTGCCGGACATAGTAGGATACAAATACATACAATGAAATAATTGAAAATCGATGATGCAGATGTAAAAAATATTTCCTCCCGGTATTGAAACATATGAAGGAGATACTAGCATTGGAAAACCACCAATCAATGGTCCAATCTATTTGCAAGCTACACATGAGTTGCTCTCACCTGGACTCAATAAAGTGCAAGAGAACATGCGAGACTTCAACAAACGTAGCGTATCGAGTTTTAACGGAACACTGCATGTATCATGTACATTTACGCTCATTGACATAGAAGATTTCAAAAAATAAATTACCTGGAAGTCGTCAGGCGAAACTATGGCAATCTCGTCCCGAATATACATATCACCTGCTTGTACGTCACGTGACCATAATAGTTGTAGATGTCCACCAATTGCGGTACGTATATAAATATTCAAATTACCAATATCTTTTCCCCACATATGATAGTAGAAACGCATCTATAAACAAACGGACTGTTTCATATTCATTTCCTGTTTAAAATATGGGTTAGTCGTGTGTGGCGCCATCTTGAATGACCCCGCTCAACTCACGCATGAACTAATAACTCTCGACGTCCGAAGTTCATGCGCTTTGACGTTCTATGGTTACTTATTTCTGTTTTTAGTCAATAAATAAACTATTCATGTCTGTTACATATTACTAAAATAGTAACAGCATGCCAATCGGATAAATTCACTACAAGTTAAGTTATTAGGGCTTATTAAATACATTATTTGCAAATGGCCGCCGCGACCTCGTTGAGGAAGAGAGCCACGCGACTTGTATTTTTTTCTCCCTAATAACGAACCATTTTCTACTGCAATCGCGTCCACTGTACCACACAAGTGGGAGTGATGACTGTAGGTAATGGAACACTACCTACTCTCTCTCAGTGATACTTGGGCGGCCATTTGCGAGTTAGGTATATTAACCATTATACATTAGATATATTAACGCTCGAATGTAATTCTTATGGGTTAGTATGTTTTATAAACAATTTATTTTTTTTAAATTTTTCTCGCAGGATATTCTATTTCTTCAAAAATGTCTTCATGCAGATTTTGCTTATAATTTCCCCCTATCCCCTGCCTCTAGAATTCCTAATGATCGACAGAAAATACCGTGCAATTGCCGGATCCATCCATTCCTTTGAAATTTCGACTCAATAACCTGGCATAATCTCCTGGACTTTGTGGTACTCGTGAATAGATATACACATAATGACCAGCAGCTGTGTTGAGGGTGTGATCTCTACTAGGACCAGTCATTAGCAATGTGGAAGTTTTACCATCCTCCCGATCCCAATCTATGTCATCGTCCGTATCCTGGGTCCAGTCACACAGCCCAACCTCAAAGTTGCACCTCGTGTAGTCAGCTGTATACACAATATTTACATGAATACATATAATTATGGGCTGTGTTTGTTTTGAGAACAAGTCTCAATATTCAGTTGTCACGTTATGTATTGAGAGTAATCTACAAACATAATTTTCATTATCCCTCTATCATGAAAGATAAAACTATACATTTCAAATAGAGAATATAACAAGAAACAAAAAAAAACTTTTAGTGGTAAGGTACTGTTCAATATTTACCACAAAGAGTTTGATTTTCATCTGAGAAGTCTCCGCAGTCGTCTGTATAATCACAGATCCATTCGTAGTCCACACACGAGCCACGATTACACGTAAACCGATCACCACAATCATCTTCAATCTCTGTTTAAAGAAATGTAATGATAGTAAATATGATAAATATATTACATTTTTTGAAAAAGGTGACACTCACATCACCGGCGCACTGTTAATATGCAAATTATGGCCACGTTTCTTATTAACAGCATGTCTTAGAAGTAATGTGGCAACCAATTTGTAAACTCGTCAACTCTGGTAAACAGTGGTCGCGCCCACTCTAGTAAAAATGGCCGCGCCTACTCTGATAAAAAGTTACCGTGCCTATTCTGGTAAAAAGTGACCGCGCCTATTCTGGTAAAAAGTGACCGCGCCTATTCTGGTAAAAAGTGACCGCGCCTATTCTGGTAAAAAGTGACCGCGCCTATTCTGGTAAAAAGTGACCGCGCCTATTCTGGTAAAAAGTGACCGCGCCTATTCTGGTGAAAAGTGGCCGCGCCTACTCTGATAAAAAGTGACCGCGCCTATTCTGGTAAAAAGTGACCGCGCCTATTCTGGTAAAAAGTGACCGCGCCTATTCTGGTAAAAGGTGGCCGCGCCTATTCTGGTAAAAAGTGACCGCGCCTATTCTGGTAAAAACTGGGCGCGCCTACTCTGGTAAAAACTGCATTTTTGAAAAAAACAGTATCCCTTACGTACATGTACTACTATTTATACTTAGCAAGGATCCGAAAACAACATAAAAAATAAAACAGTTATGAATGCATTTATTTGATCTGAAGTAAACTTTTAGGTAACTCGTGTGAGTACGATAAGGGCTTCGGATTTTGTATGGTTCGTGAGAAACCTTATCCAACAGAATTCTGAATCTGAATCTGCAAATAAGAGGCTTTGAGTGATTACGGCAATCAAAATATGGCGATTGGACACAACGACCTTGTCAAATGATTTTATCTTTTTCCATGGTGGTCACAATAATCAGTAACAAGTGTTCTACATATATTACAAAGTAGAATTCAACATTAAACGTACCGGGCAGTTGACAATTAACCAAAAAGACTTGGTCAATGGCTAGATCTCCCTCTGGTCCAAATTGACGCTTTGCCCTAAACACAAGCTGGTATATATATATATAAGGAATTAATATGTTAATTTAAAACAAATTTGGAAATTGTAAAATTGCAATATTAAAGGGCGGCGTGCCGCGTCCTGTTCGATATGGGACTCATAGCGACGTATACAACGCGTGTAAAATACATTGTTTATTTACATGAAATTCGAACACGCGCTGCGCGACACCGCGCTTTAATAAATTGAAATTTGTTACCTGCCAATCTGTTGCTATTCGGCCCACACCAGCAGAAGCAGTCACCCAGTTATCGCCGTAGTCGCCTTTATGACTCCAGATTCGAGTCTGCATTCCATTCTGTACAAAATACACTTCCAACTTACCTGTATCTGTAATCGAATAGAATTATTATAATAAGATAATTAATAATTATATAATCGCATTGTTTATATTTTATGTAAATTGACACGTATTGAATTATTTGTTAGAGAGGCAGAATTCGCAAAATCATTACATGAAATCTGAGCCGATCAGCTGATGACTTACCGTCGCCATACATATGGAAACAAAAATAGAGCTGGCACGTAGAGCTACATTCTCTGACAATTGGTCCGTCTAGCACAGCGTAACTTAATACATTCCCACTATCAGCTTCTACTGCCATGTAATAACCTGCGGATATACAAAGAAAATGTAGTGGGAAAGAGTGACATTTGCTGACACATGGACAAAAAACTTAAAAAAGCTACCAAATTTCAAGCCAACTGAAAAAACTAGTGATACAGAATAAACAAGCAGAAAACAGTTAAATAGTATATGACAAGCTTAAAATACTTTACATTGTGTATATATCAATTATCCAAATGTACCTAAGTTGCAATCCATTTGAGCAAACAGTTAGGATACAAACAGAACATAATAAAACTATGGAGGTATTTTACCCCCATGATAGAACCGGCTAATATGTAAATGAGCCAATACAGAATAATCAAGTTCAAAACAGTTAAATAGTATGCAAATTAGCTAATTAATATGTACATATAATTTAGAAGTTGGTATGAGAGATATTGATCAACATAAACAACAATCGTGTTCCAAGTTTCAATGAAATTGTTCAAACAGATTCAGAGGTACACTATCAGATTTGGTGCTCATAAGTAGCTTTGCACAAAGTATTTCAGTCCAGTAATTGTCTCTTGAAATATCAGATTTAACAACACGATTTGACACATGTACACAAACGGCCAAACATCGTAACACCGGGGCAAAACGTACATAATCCCCTCTACATTGCATTTTTGTAACTCGATTTTTTTGTAACTCGAACGTTTCGACATCTCTGTAACAACACGTATTTGATGCAAATTGACAGTCTAACTTCTGTATAAAACAAGCTGCCTTCTCAAACAACAATATTTTGAACACAGAATACAATACTTTCGTTCACAAAACTTTCAGTGTAAAATAACGTTGTAATGCTGTAACGATGCTGTAGCGACGCGAATGCAAATGAAAATAACCTTGAGCCATACTGTAGCGGATTTTTGTTTATGTGAACCTGGAGTCAAATAAGCCAAAGCCTGTCTGACAGCGGTACTGTATTCCTCAAGTGCCAGTTCCTGGATATTCATTTTAATGGGCCTCACTGGAACTACGTAAAACGTTCATGAATGTTGAATGCTGAATTTAGAGGGGAATCATGGGAATCGATGTCACGCAAAACCTTCTCACCTCCATGCACACTTTTGCTCAAGAGGCTCTCTGACTCGTTCACACAACGTATGCAACAATAATAAAAATAAGTATAAGTATTCATACTAGTAAATACACAATGATGAATGTGGAGTTTGTCCCCATGCCGGACTAAATTGACCGATAAATTTGTGTTTACCTTCTTTGTTACCAGTGCAGTCAACAGATGGTCCAGTTTCAGGTGTGCTTGTACTTCCTTTCATTCTTTCCCACTCGTAGTCACCCCGGCTTATGTCCACGTAGCCACATTGGTCATCCTCGAAAGTACACTGACCTGTATATATACACACACAACAAATAAATAAACGAACAGACATACACGCAATATTTACTTTCCCATCTATCCAGATATTCTCCCTAAGACGAGTAACGCGATTTTCAATATATTTTGGATTAAAGAATGTGCCCGCGGTCGAATTAGCTTCATATGTGCTTCGACGATATCATCTGCGTTGGGGAACTGAAAACCATATAACGCAATGTTCTCTTTTTGAGATGCATAATTTGAACACGAAGTTCATCTTAATAATTAATATGCAAACATTTTTTTACCACAGTCGATTTCGTCTTGTCCGTCATCGCAGTCTTTCACCCAGTTACATTGTTGGTCCTTTGTGATATTCAACGTTCCGTTATCACACAGGAGCGGCGGTTCCACGGGTCGCTCGCTACAAGCCACTTCGTGCATATATGTATCGTCGATAGCAAGGTCGCCAAACAGGACATTATCAAGCTCACCCACAATAACTATCTGTTGTAAAATAATCATGAACCACATCTCAAATTTAAATGAATCGTATTTACAACATCGCGATAAATACGGCATGGTATAGTGGTGATATATACAACATGGCATAGTGGCGATACTTACGACATGGCATAGTGGCGATATATACGACATAGCATAGTGGTGATATATACGACATAGGATAGTGACGATAAATGGGATATGGTATAGTGGCGATATATACGACATGACATAGTGGCGATATATACGACATTGGATCGTGGTGTTATAAACGACATAGCATAGTGACGATACATACGACATGGCATAGTGGTGATTAATGGGATATGGCATATTATAATGATAAATACAACATGGCATAGTCTTGCGATATAAAGGAAATGGCGATATATGATGATAATATACACAACATGGTCTAATATGCCTATCTAATATACGACATGGCATAGTGGCGATATATATATATGACATGATATTGTATCGTGATATATAAGGCATGGCCTAAATGGCGACATATACGACAAGGCATAGTGGCGAAATGTTCGACATGACACAATATTATCGATATGTAATAGTATTATTACACTGTGGAGATGCAGTAGTGGTTAGATTGGTACATGTAATTAATAGACATATTACAACATATACCCCCTTTGTATAATAGAATTGGTTATGAAAGAGTATGCCATCATATAAGGCGACATATACGTACTTAATATATTGTGACATACCCTATATGGTTCGTTCCGATTAATGTCAACGGCGGCTTCGTGCCATCGGTCACCTTGATTACCAGTCTCCGACCACAGCAATGTCAAGTCCATTGTACTTGCATGTTCGGTATAAACCTACACGAGTACGTGAGTTGGATACGGTTACAGAAGCAACTATTTATATGTGAATTGGGGCATACTGATGAAGACTACTATCGAATTAAAGATAATAATGATAATATGTGTGCGTACATGCACTGAGAGCACGGACTAATGATCACTGGTATATAAATAAAGTTACATACAAGTATCGCAGTGCTACGAGACAGAAAGTATGCGACACGTCTAATTTCTCACCGAGATCGTGCCCGGAGCTGCAGAAGGGCCGTACATGTGATAATGAAATTCAAAACAGCGGTGGTTGGTATCGCTGAAAACGTCTGATACCATTATTGCTTTATCGCCATCTCTTGCTGGCGGTGCGCTTTCAAATAACATATACCAGCCTGTCAAGATAAAAAACAAAAAGTATATTACAAATTATTCTATCGCCATGTTTCAAATTACGAGTAGTGTTTAGAGGGAACTCACCTAACGGTGTGCCAGTAGTATGGTCACTGTGTGGTCCCGTGACACCAAGGAGAGAGCCGGATGAGCCGGTAAATCTTATCCAATCGAAATCGGCCCCGGCATGATTGGTCCAGGTGCACATGTCATATTCGAATGTACAAGAGGCTACATAGCAAAAAAACAAAAACAGGTTAATAACACGGTATATTTGACGACAGATAAATATACGATTGGAATTACGAAAGTTTATCATTCCATTCATAACATACGTTAAAGCGGGCGAGCCGTCACCTGCGCATGCGTCATATGGCCATACCGTCTCATTGTTTACAAACAAGCGTATACCCATGAATGAATACAATCAATATATGATACACACATATATATATATATATATATATATATATATATATATATATATATATATTATATGATCAATATATTGTATACCCATGAGCCTTTGCGTTTTTAGTGTGTGTTGTTATCGTCGCCTGGGACTCAATCTGATTCCCGCGCGTGCTCAGGTGACAACCCTCCCACGTTAATACCTCGAAGGCCTGTGCACCTCCCGGCTTCTATTTTGACGTCATCGAGTGAAATGTCATACACACTGGTGAACCCAATTTCAGCCTCGAATGCAAGCATGTATTTTGTAGATGACGTGAACTCTGCAGCACCGACATGCCAGAAAGATCCTTGGCTGAACTGAGTGACAAATATTGGTTCGTCTACAGGTGAACTATTTTCTGGGACTACGTGAACTGAAAATCTGCCGCCATTATCCCCTGTGAATGCAGACATTGTGTTACAAATTATGGTACATGTTAACATTTATATAGCTCCCGTTATAAGATTAGCACGCGCTTGCGTGTTCGGTTTATCTTATGATTCTATCCTGTACTCGACGACCTGGAAGGTTTACAAAACTAGAACATACAACGTGATACTCTGACTCGTCTTTTTTCAAAGAGGTGCAACCGTGGACATAGCCATAGAAGTTTATTGAGTCAACAATATTCAATAGATGGTATTTTCCAAACAATATGCTAACCTTACAGGAGAGAGTATTTTTATTATATTTACGTAAATAACCAACTTTGCACGTACCTGCCATGTGGTACCAAAACTCAACACAAGACTCCGGCGTGGCATTGTACAAAGGTGTCAACAGTCGTGATACAGCACCTTCTGGTTGATCTGTTGAATCTACATACATGTAATGACCTATACATGCAATATAGGGATACAAATGTAAATGACATCGACATACTTTCAAAAGTATTTCCGGTATAAATACTTATTGGAACTGCCACGAGTTCAGAAATCTTGCTCACATTCACACGGATTAATCGGTTCAGTCACAGCCTAAGAGTTACATATAAGTGAGATGCGCTAACTATAGTTTGATCCCGATAAAGGGATGTTTTTAGTATAAACTAACCCGACCCTGTCCCATATGTGTGATCCATTTCTGGTCCTCCTTCGTGATCAGCAGCTAGGATGCGTTGCCAGTCGAAATCATTGTTCACGTTGTTTGTAAAGCCACATACATCTTCAGCTTCGAAATCGCACTGGTCTGTAGAATTACAAATATCCTTGTAAACTAGTCAATTGAATTTGCCATGTGAATGTAAATTCGAGCCATAACACCATATAACACAAAATTGAATACAAATAAACCATAACGCACTGATAACACTATTTATTCTTATTTAAAACATATATGTTAATGAATCCGGAATTGTTAGATTTTAAATGAGAAGTACATATTTATTTGCCACATCTGGGGTACCAAATCTGTATCTGATTCACTTCAGCAGATCTGACACCAGGGTAATTTGTAACGAATTACTGGTTGACTAAGCTGATACAAATTTTAGTAATAGCATGGTTAGCATATTAGCGTTTCCTGACACTAACATACCTCACGAATACCTCAAAGTATGCACGAAGACAGTACAGATGGAATATCGACCGACGCGCAGCGGAGGTTGTTGCGCGGCGTACTCTCTGAGTGCATACTTTGATGTATTCTGGCAATAACCTTATTATTATACATTTCTCCCTCCAAGGATACACCATGGGAATGCTGAAATCCAAAATGTTTAGAACAGAATCAGCGAACTTCTTTGTGGTGGAGTCCGGTCAAACCCTAGTGGCAGCCATGTTTGTCTTTATTGTTAGAGGACGCTTACGCGCGTAATCGTTCCATATTTGGAATTCGCATTTCCTTATATGGTAAGATGAAAATACCCCGTAAAATACCACAAAATTACGGCATGCTGTAATTTATGGCGTTACGGGGACATATGTATAATAATATAATTTATGTTGTACTTACTCAGTGGTGGGCAATCTCCATCATATATCACGATGTCGTCAATAGCAACGACGCCTATGTTGGTGATACTTGCTGTTGTCTGAATAGTGATAACATGTTGTGAACTACCTGTTGCTAGAAAAATCTGCGCGTACACCCAGTCAGGACCTATGTCTCCCTCCCTGACCCAGACAGTCTCGTCAGCTGGATAACAATTACAGTAAGATGAAAATTATATGTCTTTCAACACTCACTGTTGGTGTCACAAACAAAACGGACATTCCAGAATAAAAAAAAAAAACTGTGTTAGGCTATGTACGACACTTACGCAGTATGTCCGAATCAGATATCACTTCCAGTGTACCCACTTGTCCTCCGTGCATATGATACCAAAATGATAGACAAACCTCCGATGATATTGTCGGGCTATTGAGTTTGGCCTTGTCATTCAATAATTGCGTTATCATTTCTACTGATGCATACCAACCTGGAGCGATAAACGACAGTCACCAACACATTCAACAACTGAGCCGGCTTTCTCATTTTAATAAAACACGTAATCTCTTTCGTCTGAACATTGATCCTGTCCATCTATATCCCTATTGAACCATTTTTGAGGTTAAAATCATTTAATGTATCCCCTATCCATACCGGGGAGCGTACACCATACATTGCAAAATCGGCCATACTAACTTGTAACCTGTTGTTAATATGGCCGCTTTTATACCTTATACCTAATATAGTCAAGCGACCGGGTCATTTTAATACAATACTATTTAAAGCGGGGCAGTCGTCACCTACGCATGCGTCAGGTGGTCATAGCGTGTCATTGTTTACAAACAAACGTCTATATATGAGCCTTTGCGTTCTTAGCGCGTGTTGTTATCGTCGCCTAGGACGCAATTCCCGCGCCGCGTGCGCAGGTGACGACCCTCCCGCTTTAATGCCGTCCTAATTCTGAATAAAAAAATAAAATAATTTTCGTTGGAAAAGTGTAGTTAGTTAAAAGATGCCACGGTATTAGATTATATAAATGACTGACTAAACAGACTGTCTAGAAGCATTGTGTTTTATCGCTGGTAGGCGCGGGAGGACAGGGTCGAATCCGTTCAAGGCAGAAATATTCACCCGAAAACTAGACAAACACAGACGCTATGAAATTCGTTGAGCGACAACAGGTATACGTTGTTCCAGTTTTGTGTTATTGTAATGATTTTCGTTTGGTCCAACAATCGGCATGAACACACTCATTGACATTGGTTTTCTTGTAATGGTATCCACACCTAATTTCTTGTTGAAAAATATAAGATATGCATATAAATGAGAGGACTTCTGTTGAACACTGTAAACGGACAATAACGAACATTTTGATAATTTCAAAATACGTCATTATGGCAGGTTCACCTGCATTCTCGTCAAACCGCTTGGAATGTTGATCTCCCAATACCACGTAGTGTTTTTGTGCACAAATATCCAACATGCAAATCAGTGACGAAACCTAACACAGCAAAGTGCTAAGGTTTAACATTGTGTTATTAATTTTTATTTATTTTCATTCACTGTCGAACAGCGCCACCTGTTCTCGGACGATGAACGGTTGATGGCGTACGCGAGCTGCTTAGTATGGTTTGTGATAAAGAGATGTTATCAGACGAGCACGGTCATGTTGTGAAGTAGGACACCGATTTGTAATCACGTGATATACTTGCCAATTCAGACAGATTAAGTGTCAGTGGATACAATTCAAAATGTCAAGGTTTCCAGTCCGACATTAAACAATGCGGTTGTTCATTGCTTACGGGGAGAGGGCACTTTACATAGATCTATGTGTACAGTCCATCATGAGAAGATGACATTCCTATTTTAAAAATTTTAACACGTTTTCTCATTTGGCGATTCCTAAAACATATACAACGTGTATATATATGTTATATATTAACGTGTTTGCGATTATATATTGTTTGTGTCTAGCCTGAAATATTACGTCAGACTTCCTTCATCAGCTTCATTCGTGCGTAACAGTAACCGGTTACCCTAGACTTAGAATCAACATCATATTGGGCCATGAACCAGTCATGCAACCCTGAAACACGAAGACAATTAAAGGGCGGTGCTCGTCGCAACGCGTCCTTTTCAACTCATAGCGACGTACACAACGGGTGTATTATGTATTATTTATTTACATGAAATTCGAACACGCACTGCTCGACGACCACCGCCTTTTAAACAAAATCAATAACCGATGTCAAACTTTGCTTTATATTTTTAAATGATTTTCCGTTAAAACATAAAATTTAGTGTCAGTTTGGAAATTTTAAAGTTGGGGCCTCACATTAGTCTTGTGTTGATTTCTTTTGAAGTTTACCGCAATGTCACCGTGTGTCAGTTTTATGCTGCGTGACACACTTACAGGCGACTCGGACTCTATATAAACAACATGCATGTGTTTAAGATAGGCGATGTCGTCGTGCGTTGACCCGCGTAATCACAGACGACATCTCCGATCAAAACCGAGTACAAATTGTACCACTGCCAATAAATAGGTCCGCACGTCTCTGCAGAATTTAATCAGAGGTTGTGGCCTCGACAACGATTTTTGTAATATTTACATTTGTCGTTCATTTTCAAATTTTCTCAAGTGTGCTTCATTTAGTTTATGTGAATATTGCTACAGTAATAAGATTGTGCACATTTTCGGGGGATGAAATTTTAGTCGGTACATCAAAAAAAAAGTCTAAGGAGCTAAACCTTATCCTAGGTCCCACATATATTTTGTATTTAAAAATATAATTTTTACTTTGTCCTGTTTTCTAGTATCCTACTTGTAAGGCATATACCAATGGAAAACGTTTGAGTATGTACAGACATAATGTTTAAAGGGCGGTAGTCGTCGCGCCACGCATGCGCGAGATATATGGGTCTCATATAAACAAAGCTGGCAACGTTGACTGTTGCGCAGATCAACGAGTACGAACTGAGATGTTTACAAGATTTAATTGGGTAATTTTCAGGTGATTGGAAGTCACCGGCGGTAATCAGTGTAAGTCGCACCCAGGTCAAAGCTCATACTTGTGATTTCCATTTGAAGAGCGCATTGGATTGTGGGAGAATCAATTTTTATCAACACAAATGTTGCACATGCGCAGGGCGGCGACTACCGCGCTTTAAACTGCACTATTCATATAATGATTGGGGAAAATTACTTCATCAGTAAATTTCACATGTATGTGTTACCTCATGTAACACACTTGTGAAAGGCGACGTGTATTTCGTACGTTTTCATGAATCAGGACAGCAGATACCACATGAAGTGAATATCAGGAGGATAACCCATTCTACGCGTAAGTGACCTACCTTCTGCCGTGCCAATGGTATGATCAGCTGGTGGTCCGCTTCTCGTGAGTGGTCCAGACTTGCCTTGTTGGATCGCCCAATCATCGTCGTCGTCCTGGTCTTGCAGCCAGTTACACGTATCGCCGTTTTCAAAGTCACAGCCAAGTTCAGGGATAGGAGTGAAGGCCGTCGCAACTAGGGAAGAAAATATCAGATAGCTAATTGTCATCGATCATTAGTAGAAAATGTGATATGATTCTCTGTGATCGGATACAATACTGTATTGAAGACTGGGCTTCTCATCTTCAGAAAGATATCGATCTTATTGAAAAGAAAGTTTAGAGCAGAGCGACGTAATTGTAGTTACGAACACAGGCTTCGCAAGTTTAATCTAACAACATTATAAGTTTCACATGAACTGTGGAAGAGTGCTGCAAAACGAGAGGTATGATTGAGTTTTTTTTTTAGTTATTAAGGAATGACATAGATCACATGCAATATTCGTGGTAACTCGATGTGCTTCCAAAAAACGTCTTGATCTCAGTAAACATTTATGTAACTAAAGAGTAAATTCATAGAACAATCTGTTAGAATCTGTGATTAGGGCACAAACAGTCAATTTGAGCTTCAAGAGAAAACTTAACATCATGACAAAAAAAGAAAAGGATACGTATATACAAATTGACTGACTGACTCATTGCTGCAGCAAGTTTCAGTGCTGTAGCCATCAAGTAAAATTACGTCTATTAATCATACTATGACATTTGCTGATCACAACGTTGCAGTTGCGTTTATTTATTGATGGAAACTTTCCACCAGTAATCAAAACCTGAGTGTTCACATCAGTGAACAAAACAGGAAAGTATCCATGTTTCACAGTCGTTAATGTCAAAGACTACTAAGAGTCGCTAATGTTAGGTTGTATACGTAGCAGAGACACTGTATATTCGAGTAGGACAACAGTGTGACAACATCTGGTGACATCTGCTGCCAGCTTGTTGTTTGTTTTATGTTGTTGCAAACTTGATTTTTCCATATTATATATCAATAAATAAATGACCACGGCACGGTCTGCCACAATCTGATTAAAATCTAATGTAGTGTACGGGCTTTAATTATTTTGGCTATAAACTTATTTTAATTTTATTTTTTATTACTTTTGTTATTAATTCCCTTTTATTTCATTATTTTACTTTGATTTTGATTTTGTGATTTTTTTTAATTCCGCCCTACCTACATCTGACCCGATGCCTATGTAACGAGATTTCAACGAGACCCACTACCGACGATTTTAGTCAACGAGTCTCAGACCTCCTTCTATAGCGCACATGATGACGTCACCGGGCAGAGTCAGGTGGCAAACACACTCAAATAAAATGGCGGATTATACCGACGTTAGCGACCGTGAATAACACGGCTTTTCGGTAAGTTTATCATTGTCAAATGCAACGAAAGTCATTTGTATGTTAATATTGTGGCTCGAATGGTTCGACTTTAGATCGTTATTTCGCATAGTTATTCTGGGAGTGACGATTTTGTTTCCACCGGTTCGACCGAACACCAGTGTCTTTTTCCAGTCCGACTGGAGTCGCCTGCCCTGGAGACGGGTGATGTTTTGTTGACGATCGGGTCAAAATCGTCTACGATATTGAAGCTGTAAATATTCATCAAATTGTATCATCATTTTGTACATTATATAATAACTCTTTATTAAAGTAATTGAGCTGATTTGGACTGGAATAAAATATTTTTTATTTGGAACACATCGCAATTGATCAGGAAATATTTGTTTGCTCCAATTTTCTGCGTCGATGCCGTGGGCCGGTGACCGTTATACAATTTAAAATCAGTTTGCATTGTTTACTATAACTGTTTACAGTGTTCTAATCATTACGATTTACTTATTTTTTTGCTTCCATTCTAGAAAATTATGATCAGTGATGTAAAATTGAAGCCATGACTGAATGAACGAACTTTGGCTGGCGAAGATGTATCTGGAAGTGTTGTTGGAAGTGAAAAAAATATTCAATGTAAAGACAAAATTTGTAAAATGCTGTGGAATTTTTTTTGCAAATAAAAATATACTAGCAATTTTCTATTAATGGTTTATTCAAGTGGGCAAAATATAATGTACAGAAAGATTGCCCGTATACACTGAAAAGTAAGGACCCGACAGCCTGTATAAAAGGGGGGCTGTGATTGGCTGTTACTTACGCGAGATTTGAACGGGACTTGCATAGGCGTCGGATCAGGTAGGGCGCTATTAAAAAACAATCTCAAAATCAAAGTAAAATAATAAAATAAAAGGCATTAATAACAAATATAATAAAAAATAATATTAAAATAAGTTTATAGCCAAAATAATTAAAGCCCGTACACTACATCAGATTTTAATCAGATTGGGTCTGCCATATTTGTTTATCACTGAAAAAAATATACGGTTGTGTAGTGCATGTACATGCTCCGCAAAATCAAAGAGACCATTTTCAGTTGACTTATAGATTTGCATTTTTCTCGGGAGGAGATCTGAGTTAAAACACGCCCTTTTAGGGTATTGGGTGCATTCGCGCGGGGGGGGGGGCACCCAGTTCATCGATAATCGTTTCAATTCACCAGGAATAAATAAAGACTTTTATCTTTTCAGGTTGAAATGAACCATTTTTTGTATTTTGAAAAGTAAAGTTTTCGTTTTTTTAACATGAAGTTTGAAAATAAATACCCCCTTTTTCCTGCAAAATTCAGAACGCTCAATCATGTCTCTTAACCGGCAAGGTGGCCGATCATCCGTTACATTAGCAATCAAAGAATCATTTTGAAAAGGGAAGCTAAAGGAAAGAAACGCGTTTATTAATTTTGTTTATTTGAATCTAGGTTTGATTAGTACATAGGCATGTCATGTGAAACAGTCGCAAGTTTATTTTTAAGTTTGGACATTTGCAAATACAATTATTTTTTAATTCTCTAGAATCGATGTAAAATTTGCAGAGTTATTACGCATGTGATAATTTTGGACTTGTGTTAAAAACAATGTGCGCAAGCGTGTTGAACATCAATAGTATTATTTAATCATGGATTCGATGGCAGGCACGCAATGTCAATTTCATCTCTGAATATAAATAGTTAGAACGACGTCTAGTATTCTAAAACAAAATTATTACTATAGCAACATCCTAATTCTAGCTATGAACACAAAGTAATAACATAACATAACATTTGCACAATATGCAGCCGTATCTGGGTCCGATACACCCTGACGTGTCACCCCATAATCCAATCCATTCGCCGGAAGTATCAATGCCCCAATTTGTAATGTACAGGCAGTCGTTGGGAACTGTTCAATTTCTAAAGCGTAAATACAACTCAACAGTGTTTTCTTTTTATTTCACAGGAAATGCAGCTATTACATAGACTGACCACGGACCCAAGTGTTAACGAGGTCAGACATGATGTTCAATGTTTACAGTCACCTGCTGGTAAATATCACAAGAAGCACTAACCTGCACAGAAGCAGAGTAACACAGTTAACACACGTATTCCATCCATGTTTTAGGCAATGGAACGCCTTATCTCGCAAGTATACCTGCAGACCTACTGGTAAAATACTTTTAAGTGATGACCGCCAACGTTAAGGTACGGTGACATTAAAAATAATAGTTACTATAAACACCTAGGGCGTAATTAGCACACACGGACATTGATCTGCGCATCTGCTTTGTGCAGACTGTTGCTGTTACTAATTAACTCTCTTAACAGTTTGTGATGATTTATAAATGTGATTAAAACACGAAGATATTGGATAATGTCAACACGTCATTTCACCTAATATGTCCGATGTAAGCAGCCTGATGAGACTGAAATGCAAAGTGACCCAGTATTTATCGTGAACAATTTGTTATAGAATATAATTTGAATAGAGCATTTTCATGTTAATTGCATTTTAAGCAAACATTACAAAAGAACATTTCTCATTTTTTGTTATATCAAAATTTTGCCGTTTATGTGAGATAACTTACGTAAACTTTTGAAATGTCATATGTTTTACTGATCACATAGATAATTATACGGTCTCATTGACGGATAGGAAAAAAAAACAATGGTGAGACAGGCGCAGTGATCATGTTAAGCTGTGTAAACAGGGACCAAGGTCACCGTTTTATCATTTCAGATTCGGTGCCAATTGTTACGAATAGATAACAACCTCCCACTAAATAGATAATTCCGAGTCGTATTTGAGTCGTATTTGAGTAACCGCATTCAAAAAGTGAAAATTGGAAATGTATTTTCTGATATGACGTCTATATTAGAAACCGGTGTTCCACAGGGCTCCGTCTTAGGGCCATTATTGTTCTCAATGTACATGCGTCCATTGGGCGAGTTATTGCGACGTCACGGCGTAAAATATCATTTTTACGCCGATGACACACAGATTTATTTATCGGTTTCTGAAGATGATCAAATTCGCGCCCGGGTGATACTTCAGACATGTATTCAAGACGTTAGCGATTGGATGTCTTGTAATTTCCTACTTTTGAATGTGTCGAAAACTGAATTTGTGTGCATGTCGTCTCGGAGATTCTCACAAGACTCGTGTCCTTTGTCTAGTATCGCAATTGGTGAAGAATTGGTTAGTGCTTCGTCAAGTGCTAGAAACTTAGGTGTCTTGTTTGATTCGCAGCTATCTATGGAAACACACATTTCTACTATTTGTAGATCTGGATATTCCCATCTAAGAAATATTAATCGTATTCGTAAATCATTATCCCAATCTGATACTGAAAAGTTGGTACATGCATTCATATCTTCTCGCTTAGACAGCTGTAATTCATTATTGTCTGGTCTCCCTGTAACTAAGATAAAACCTCTTATTCGTGTACAAAATGCAGCAGCCCGCCTTGTCACTCGTGCTCGAAAATATGACCACATTACAGACATTTTTATTAAACTTCATTGGTTACCAGTTGTACAAAGAATCAATTTCAAATTACTTTTACTAGTGTATAAATCTTTGTATGGTTTTGCCCCAAATTATCTATGTGAATTAATCGAATTTTATGTACCTAGTCGTAGTTTAAGATCTGAATCAAAGTTTCTTATTAAAACTCGTCAGGTGTGTAGTAAAAAGTCCAAGGTGTTATACAAAGACCGTGCTTTTGAAAATTTAGGTCCTAAACTTTTTAATGAATTACCTCTGTCTGTTCGTTCTAGTCCTTCAGTAGACATTTTTAAATCCAGACTGAAAACGCACTTATTTAAATGTGCTTTTAATATTTGACTGATTGTTTATTGTATCAGCGCCTTTGATCTTCATATGTTGGAATTGTTGCGCTTAATTAAATAAAGTTATTATTATTTATTATTATTATATGATGTGTCATCTATTCAACTGTATTATCGTAAACCACGTGATAATGTTTGGTTAGTTTAAGCCCTGCTTGCACGGTCTTCACTCCGGCGTACACACCATCCTGGCTCGACTGTAAAGCTGCTTACTGTACTTATTCGACACAGATAATACCTGTATTAAAACGTGTTTGGTTTATATGGGATATTTTTTTAGTTTTGTCTTTTTTGATACCACCATATTTTATGTGTTTTATATAATTTATATACGTCACCCCAAGAGGGCGCTTTACAGAAAAAGAAACTGATTCTGTGTGTTCAATCGGAATAAAAAATAGTTATCCCATATCTTTCGCAAAACTATATGATGTGAATTACATATAAATAACACTAGACTTTGCAATATGCCTTATACTTGAATGTCCGAAGACACATACCTGTACTCTGGGAATGGGAGGAAGCTCTGAATGATTTTATTTTTAAATGAACAAGCAGCTTTTATGGAATTAAAAATTATATAATGGTATGCGCGAATTTGAAAGTGTTAATCGTCGTGTTTTGTGTTTCAATTATTTACAATGTACTACGATCAAAAGCATATTGAAAAGTGCAAAATCGCATTAGTTCATTTATATTGCTCATAATCTCCCAAGTTTAAAATTTATTTTAGGTGTTAGTTTTAATTAAATATTTTTTTTAAATCATGATTCAGTGGAATTTCTTTTCTCCAAAATGTGTCTCTAGTACAAGTTTAATGAACATAAACATATACACGCTTTAACGTGTTGACAAGGTGACCCAATTTAAAACACTGAAATTGAACCATGGATCTTCCGGCGATGTCTCTGTGAACAACCTGGCGCTTACCCAGCTGACCTCAAACCACAATAGTTAGGGTTAGGGCTAACATAAAAGAAACCTTCATTTGCGAATTTAATTTACCCGAGACTTGAAACACCACGTTCTTATGATTCGTTATGAGATATTTTCAAAATTTGGCGTGTTCGAATAAAACTTGATAGTTATCAAAGCCTTCTGCACTTACTAGTGATACATTGTCTCCATTGCTAACCTTTGTCAGACATGTATGTATTAAATCTTCATTCGTGTTCCAGCGTTTTGCATATTCATTGTAGCCTACGATCTCGATTTCATCATGAAAGAATTACGGACGCCAGATTTGAGCATGCGTATAATTATTTGTTAGCGCACATTTGAGTACGGGAAAATCAAAATAGAACCAACTGGGCCTTATACTGGTTGTTTACAATACACACACAATACTAACGTCATATAAGCCGAATACGGAGACATACACAACACACATACAATGCTGTCACTGTATACAATATAGAACAACATCATAGACAAGCAGAGTTATTATTTCAGATAATAAGAGTCAAACGAACACCACATACGTACATTACCCGGGGTCTGTCCAGGTTATATAATATATGTAGACATTTTATTGAAAAATTGTGTTTTTGTGCATGTATTATTGTATATTCGGCTATTTTTAAATTAGTGTTTCTAATGATATTCATGTTGTCACAAAACAGTGGACGATTTAGCTGCCCTGGTATCTGTGTCTGTGTTATCGCGACCTGTACATTGTGCAACTGATAATTATTATCTAGGCTTTGGTATTCGATTGGTGTGAGGGGTGAGTGTATGTAATGATGTTACACGAGATGGCTTGACATACTTTGGTTATTAATTCATCAGAATCTACTAGAAGGTTATTTACATCAGCTTTGTATTGTTTAGCAATAAACAGTTATTTTCTAACAGCACTAAAGCTGCACTGAAAAATACAAGTGCTGTACTTTTAACGAGTCTGCACGTAATGGTATGTTCCAAAACAATTTAATGTATCTTTCCTATATCTTTCATCCTTGTTGCCATGGTTTCACAAAGTCCATCCCACTTTACGAATGTTGTAAAACAAATCAGTGCCACATTGTACCTGGCTTCGTTAGACCGGGACTGATGATATTTTGTTCAGTTAACCAGACCTCGTCTCGGAATTCTTCACAGCATCTTATACAGGCAATTGGGAAAGTTGCAACTCCTCTGTCTCGTCAAAATGAAGGGCCTGGCTTTACTGTGGGTTCTCTGTTTTACAGGTATGAAAACCTATTATTTTTATGAAAAACATTTTCCTTTTCAGGGATATGTAAAACAATGGCCGACGTTGCATATTGTTTACTCGTTTCAACATTTACAGGCGTGTTTGAATCGCGGCATACTGTGAATCGTGACAAGTTAACACATTTTTATTTTTGTTGATGTTGGGCCGCAAGTTGTTATGTGCCTTTACCGGGAAAGTTAGTGTGTTAATCTTATATAGTAATGATAACTCCATATATTATTTGAAAGTATAATAGAAACTTCGCCGCCTTGGATGAGGCAACGCTTACATTGAGGTCGAGTAAACTAACAACCATTACACGTCATCGCGTGATGGCAGATTTGTGTCGTGATAATACCGGCATACACTTACACAATCACTAATTACAGTTATTTAGTTATGTAAATAATTATATTATGCTTACGTAAGATTTAAATGCTTCTATTAACTTTGATCTTAAAACTGTAATCATAAAATCTCTGGCGTCCGAATTTCTTTGGCAATAAAGTTATTTTGCATAAGTATATCCTATATCATTACTGTCACACTTTTATCTGCGATTAGTTACAAGCAAACGCCATATATTTAGTGGCAGCCCAAATATTATTGAAAATGAACCCGTCCGAAATGTTGACGTCTCGTGTAAAATAAACTGAACACAATGGCGGCTCTATCAGTGAGCCTCTCAATACAACGTTACCCCATCATCCGATGACCCATTGTACCTTAGACTCATTAACGATCTGAGATGAACAATAGATACTGTATAAACGCGACACATATAATCTAATTCGCTGTGCGAGTATCAGTATTTGCATGTTTTTTACTGGTATCATTAACAACGATGTATAAAACTGATAAAATACAAGGTTTGATTGTCGTATGAAATACCGTTTTTTGAGTTGAAAGATGACTCGTATAAAATAAATAAATAAATAAATAAATAAATAAATAAATAAATAAATAAATAAATAAATAAATAAATAAATAAATAAATAAATAAATAAATAAATAAATAAATAAATAAATATAATAAATTTTCTTTATCAATCATAGAGGTAAGTAGTGGTTTTGAGTAAAGTGTGTAGCACTCTGTGAATCAACATCATTTCATATACAATGTAGATATAATTCTACTCGATCTCTTCAGAACATGAGCTTTTAGTAACCCCCCCACTTCATTACATATGAAAATTGGTGCTTACAAGTCTTAGTAGGGGATTTGGATTATAACACGATCTAAATCCAACGTTAAGCCTGTAAACGTTCCATTGTTTTTAGTGCCAAACCCCTTTATTAAGTACAACAACAAATATTTCGTTGGTGTTTGTGAGCTCTTGTGTGATTGGTCAATGCATGGACAGCTCTTCCACTTCCGTGTTTTACTCCCTATCAATTTGGGCCCTGTTTAACCATAGACAGTATAGTAGTATAGTAACACCAATGCCAAACTTAGGCAGAGCTGGAATATTATGATGAGCAAGTAAACAATGACGTCATATTTACTTCCATGCGATGTCACTAATTAATTGAATAAAATTAAAAGTTAGTTTAAGACGGCAGTAATGTTTCCGTACATGTTATATTCAGTCTGTACCCCATTTTCGACAAAATATTTGAATATTTTTTGTTTTCATGGTGCATGAATCTTATTATGTTATTGTTTACCGACTATGTTCGTGTTTTTATTTTCTCTGCCACGCATTTTTTTTTTCAAACAGACTTTGAATCCGTATGTTCTCTCGTCTGTCACCATCTTGACAATAGCTCACACTCTTTCAACCGGAATTCATGTCTAAGGTTGTATCCCGTTTTCGACAAAATACTCGAATATTTTAGTTTTCATGATGCATGAATCTTCTTATTATGTTATTTTCCACCGACTGTGCTCGGTTTTTGTTGTTCTCTGTCTTGCACTTATTTTGAAATTAACTTTCAATCCGTCCGTTTTCATGTCTGTCGTCATCTTGACTACTTATTCACACTCTTTCAAACGGAATGCATGTGTAAGTTTGTACCCCGTATTCGACAAAATACACGAATATTATTGTTTTCATGATGCATGAATCGTCAAATTTTGTTATTTTCACTGACTACACTTGTTTTTTGTTGTTGTCTGTCTCGCATTTTTTTAATAGACTTTCATTCCGTTTTCACGTCTGTCGCCATCTTGATTACACGTCCAGTCTTTCAGCCTGAATGCACGTCTACCTACGTTATACCCTGTTTTTATTAATAATTTCAACAAAATAACTCGAATACTTGTGAATAAATGAGGCACGATTGTCTTTATTATTTTATTTTCACTATTTTCGGGTTTTTGTTCGCGTTTCAAAGGGTTTCTTTTACGTGACGATCAAGAAAACGCAAATCTTCGCTATTTTCGATGTTGATGCCCGGGCTCTGAATCACACACACAGAGTTGTTAACATGAATTGCTGTGTCTACTGCGTTTGGATCTTCTTCACTATCATTTCCACCATCATCAAAATCCGAAAAAAAAACATCGAGCAAATCATCTACACACGGGAACTCGTGATCAGCAACGGCCATTTAGAATACCGATGGAATACCGTAGGCGACTCTCATCAACGAAATTACGCAGTCCGCTTCATTGATTGTTTAGTTTGATAATTTATAAACATATATTCAGTGTGAGACTGTTGCTTTCAAGTTGTGTTAATACAAAGATAATTTAAACTTGTCCCTTCCGTTACCAACGTATTCAATACACGGAAATAGCATGTGTGAGCGTTTGCGTGAGTGAAAGATGCAGGCGAAATTTCTCGTCAGTTCTATATATTTCGAACGCGCGTGGTCGGCGCCTTTGATTGCGTTTATTTTGTTCTTTCATTCGCGAAATCTATCACTGGCACCGTTTATTTTGTCATGTCTCACAACTGAATGTCCAAGCTGACTTTGTTTTGGTTGTATATAGTTTTGTGGACAAGGGAGGTCATCTTGGTTGCCTAATTAACTAATTAAAATACCTGTCAGGCATCTCTACCTTAACGAGAAATGGAAACAAATATTTAGTTTATGTTAACGGTTAGTTTAAATCAGTTTAACTTTTTTCCAGCCTACCCTGCTACAATAGAATCGCTGGAGTTGCTTGTCCTTCCTACTATATTGTCTATGGTTTAACTCCGGGGTTACGTCCAAACGCCACCCTCTTGACTGGAGATCTGTGTTAGAAAATAAACCTTTGTTGTTGCGGTGTACGCAAGAAGATGAACTACTTATGTTTTTAACATCACTTCACCTATTAACAATTCACCCCTAGACGTGATAATTTCATTTCAATAGTAAAAATCCGTTCTCAAAAATCCAAATAATCACAACCTCACCGAAATTCATTTTCTATTCTTACCCACAAGCCACACCCAGACCATTCATCAAAACGAGTGGTCTGGGGTATACTAGTACTCTGACCCATGCCGAGGACTTCCTGTTTGTAATGCTATATGATAAATCAGACTAACTATCACGTGAAACCAAAGACAATTGTCTTTGGTGAAACCAAATGAAAATCATTCTAAAATAACGTACTTATACCCAATTGATTCTGGAAAAATATGACATTTGCAATAATAATCGACGAGCAGATACGGGTAGTAACGTTCGGTTGACGAAATAGACGATACAACAGTACTGATTGGACCTACATGAATGCTACTCTATTTCACATAACCAAATGTTGTTGTTTTTTGCTGTTGTAAATTATCTTCGGTAATAACTCCGAAAGTGAAGTCTTATATCTTCAGCAGAACGTAGCCGTTAAAACTTCGATCCATCATCGCTTAAGCAGCATACAATTTATTTATTTTTTGACTCATTTAAAAAATACGAACGGTGTCAATATTTAAAACTGCATTTTGTCTGTCTCTAGCGTGCCTCAGAATGATATAGATCTTGGCCGACCGTATTTTTACAAAGGACCTGAATGTACAGCACTAATTTCACCCAACCTCCTGCTCGCTTCTGCTTTTCGATTATCATTTTTAATCGCTTTTGCAACCGCCTGTTGAATAATTTTCGCTTATTTTTTCGAGCGCGCGAACCCAGAAATATCGCCCGTCTGCATGCTCGCATTTTAAATACATGGCCGTGGCATCAATATGTTCCTGGTGTATCTGTTCTCTGCCCTAAGGAATTAGCATTGCCTGTGTCACGTAATTGTCTCGATAATCATGTTGTTGAAACGATATAGCAGCCCTGGATTCAAACGGAACACAGTCCCGCTGTACGTTCGTGAACGAAACAAAGTATGATGGTTTGGAAGTGTCGTTCGAAATTAAATAATGGTTAAAGAATACTCATTGAATCCTCAAACTTTAGCACTAAAACAACCATTTCGACAACTCATGTGCCAGTGTTCAGTGTTTGAACAAGCGGTCAGTGTTTTTAATAAGCGAGTGAGAAAAATAAAGGGATAAAAACATGGTCGTGTTTCCGGTCGGAAATTAAGTGATATGTTATAAAATGTTATAAAAGCGAAATATTGGGCGAAATGAGTATTGATGCCCATTTATAGTTGACATGCGTCACCAAATGGGGACATGGTTAGAGTTGGTAGTACCATGGAAGGTACTAATCCATGGTAGTACCAGTACTAGTATACGCGGGGAGGGAGTCCAGAGAGGGAACAGCCAGCATCCCTTTTACGGGAAAACGTGAAATCTCGACGGATTTGTTTCGTTCTCACATGTAATATCAGGTGTTGCGGGCTTCTGAGTTCAAAAATGATGACTAAATCAGCTAAAAAGCAAGCGTTTAGAAACATACCTATGCAGAAGTTGGTTTGCCAGTACTTAATCCATTTTTAACACCTAGGCTACTCTATTGACATTGGTTGTTTATTTCATGGATTTGGCACTTGAGGTGGCTGATAAGCCGTGTCGAAAACGTGCACAAAACGACCATTCTGTGCACGTTTTCGACACGGATTAAAAACCAGTTGTAAGCACAAATTTTCATATGTATTCCTCTGCCCTCATCGCGTTAGAGCTTTAGACTGTGTTACATTTATTGTATGTATAAGTATACGTCAAACTCTGCCACAGTTTACAGATAACACCTATACCCAGTGAATTTGCCAGGATTATTATCGCCATTTCAGATAACAAATATCGGACCACCGTACACCATTGCATATTTCACAATATCAGACACGATCGTGTATTGTTAGTGATCAAAGAGCGATTTTCAGTTGTTATTGGTGATAGGCAGTATTGTATATGTCTATGATTAAAATGATTAAACTACGCAATGCAATGATCAATGGTCACATTATAAATAGATAGACAGACTGCTGGATTTGATAACTTCTGTTATGCATATAAACAACTCACTTTACCAGAAACTTCTATTACTGTCATCAACGAAAATCAATGAAGGTTTAAACTTAATTGTGGACAGTCACGGTGAACACATAATGTGTGGTCACAAGTATAAACTAGGCTGAATCCAGTCATTTTTTTCCCGTGATACCACTTCTTGTTATTATCAAAACAGATAGGGGATTATGATACATATCCATATTTTTAACGAGGTACCGCCAGGTAATTTGGACACGGTTATTTTATATGTATATCTTGATTGTGACTCCGCTTAAAATTACACCGCAGTATCTTGGCCATAGATATACTACTGATGAAGAGACAATGCCGATTATATTGAATAACTGTATAATAGCTTTTACGTAACTTCAACGATCTTGATCGTCATTGGCAATCATAACAATCACACCCATGATGAGCGAATTGAAATTATAGTAGGACGTCTCGAAAAATTGACGGTAATACTCTGTTTTGATAATTAAATTAAAGCAACCTCCATCGATATCATACCACGGTTACTAGAAGAAAGTAAAGGTATAGTGATGTAATGTAACGTTTATTTTGGGTTTAACAACATTTTCTCTTCGCATATTCGTTTATTTCACAAATTTCATTTTGGATCAGGGTTATAAATAATACACAGCGCATATCTTAATGACAAATAAAAAGTAACTAAGCTTGATATGGAATTAAATTGTTATATGTCAAACACATTCAATCCATGATTAAAGACATCTAATCTATCTTGTAAATCCCAAATAAACCTACAAATTCTCTTATTAATTCTTTCAATTGTGCTTAACCTTTCAGCGTGGCGAGGCATTGCTGCTGACGCAGTCGCTGAGTGTAACTGTGATTTTGAAGACGGCTGGTGTTGCTGGCAAAACGATCCAGATAATGGCGAAGACTGGGACCTGGGCACGGGCGAATCGGAAAGACTTACACACTCAGGCCCACCGGCTGACCACACGACTGGAACGCAAGATGGTAGGCGCTGATCATGTTCATGCAATGACGCCATTCTTAGCTAGCAGTTCTCTCAGCTTATGTCGATGTCAAACGATGACAATGGTTTTGCATAATTACAGTATTAGTTGGAGACAAAATAACTTCCTTTTTTGTATTATTCGTCCGTTTTGTGACCACTTGTGATCATTAGATGCTGGACGCTATTCCATGGTACCTTAAAGCGCGGTAGTCGTCGGGCTGCGCATGTGCGACATTTGTGTTGATAAACATTGATTTTCCCATAATCCAATGCGCTCTTCAAATGGAAATCACAAGTACGAGGTTTGGCCTGGGCGCAACTTGCACTGATTACCGCCCTTGACTCCTTCATACCTTCCAATAACATGAAAATTGCTTAATTAAAGCTTGGAAACGTCTCATTTCGTACTCGTTGATCTGCGCAACAGTCAAAGTCGCCATCTTTGTTCATATGAGACCCATACGTCTCGCACATGCGCGCAGCGCGACGACTACCGCGCTTTAAGTTAAAGACAGTAATTAGATGGTATCCCTTTAACGTAACTTCGCGTATATTTTTCGCAGGTTACTACAGCTTCGTCGGTCAGCTCTCGCAACTTTTACCAGACAATACAGCTAGACTGGTAAGCAGCAATACATTCGACAAGGATCTGTGTCTGACCTTTTGGTATCACATGTACGGAAGTCAGTTGGGCACGTTTGAAGTGATAATAGAGAGAGATGGAGGTGAGTAACACATTGTCAGCGAGATTTATTTTCACGTTATTACCAAACGCTTCAGCGTGGTATTAAGAGTTTGTTTTCAGGGGTGGGTGATACCAAGGTGGAAAATGGATGCACATATGGGGTTAATTCCTGGAATTGCAATAGAGAGGGCTCAAGCCGAAATACAAAATGTAGTGTTTCCATGTTTCGTCTGATATTTCTGTGGTATTCTGCAACTGGAAATAATGCACGATTTGTTCCGAAATTCAGTGTGTTGTGTGCATTCCAGGGTTTTTCGTATTGTGCTGAAAACACCCCTATTTTTTAATGGCAAAGTCGAATAGTTTCACTCCCACTGGGAAATCTGCATTGTTGATTGAATGAGAGCTAATTAAACACATTTCCCAGACCGGCGAAAGTGTATGCAACAGCCAATTTTAACAGCCTGTCACGTGATTTTACTCTGAATGTCAACATGAAAAGAGGCAAGTCCATTTTACGTAGGAATGATTGGGAGTAGAATATGTGAAGGATAGTATCAACAGAGATGTGTATACTGAAAAGTAATATATCTATCCTTCTGTTGCATCCTTGAGCATTTCTGTTTAGTATACTGGTTTGAAGATGTTGAATTTGCATGATTTGCGATGTTTTTTTTACTGAAACTCCCCTATTGATTGAATGCCGGGTTTGAAGGAGAACGGCACACCACGTGATTCGTTTGAATACAATGGTGAAGGGTTGACACAAATTAATGTTGAAGTTAAAAGTTCCTCCACAGAATGTTGCATTGGCAAACATACCATGCTACTGCGGTACTCCACTGACAGGACGACTTTCGTCGACAGCGGTCGTCGCTGAGCTGCACGCTACAACTTCGCTTGTGATGTTGCTTGTTAGCCGTGGATTGAATGAATCTTGATTACGGGTTGAAATTTTGCTCATTTGGCGTTGGTAATCTTTATTTGGAACTGGGTAACGCCGCAACGTCGCCAACAGAAACCTCCTGGTACTTCGAAGTTGATGGTTGCGCCTCCATGACAATCGCTAATTTTACTGCGGGGGGGGGGGGTCTTCTAAAAGCCCTCCAGAGTTTATAAAACTCAACTCAACAGTTCTCTCAATCGTAGTATTCCATTAATTCCATCCGTAGTATTAATATGCCAAAAATGTTGCTGAACGATTTGAACTGGATAAAAATAGCAGACGAAAATTTGTATACAAAATAAAAGTAGTCCGGTTGCCAATGAAAACAAGCCGCTAAGTAAACAAGCAACATGTTTTCGTCTGTTGGCAGGACGTGAACGTGAAGCTAACGTTGGTTTATAACTAAAACCGGACACCGTATACGAAGTTCGCAAAAAACATTCAGTCTTTAGAAGTCACTTTTTTATTTTGTTGCTAGGACGTATTCTGCTGTTAAATATATTATTTCCAACTGTTTTTCGATAGTATTTTCTAGATTGGAGGCAGCATTCACATTTCATTCAAAGTTGCCTTACGTTGATACAGTGTAACAATGTTGATGCCGGTGTGCAACGTAGCCAACATAAAAGGCATGATCATTTAAACACTAGTCAGGCCCGTAGCCAGCTCTTTTGAATAGGGGGTTCGAAAACAACAATTATATATTTGATGTGAAATGTGTGAATTTTATAATATTCAAAAAGTGTTTTTGAGCTCTGTTACAGACATTTTTATATTATCGATTCTAAATTCAATTGGTTTACTTTGCGTTACATTGGTAAGATATTTTACATAAAATCTTTGGACTATTTTACCATTTTAGTGAAGGGGTCCTGAGCCATTCCCCACCTACAGACAAAAATATCCACACCATTGATCCACTACGGCAAAATGTTGTACACAAAAAAGACAAGACTGTACTTATCTTAGCATTATTGTCTAAGTATTTTAAGGTAGAAGGCTACTTACGAGTTTTTTCGCTCTTCGCAGATGTTAGCGCACATAAAAGTGACACGATTTCATGTCGAAATCTGTCTACAATTATTCATTTTAGTATTAGTCAATTTTTGTAATATGTAATTTTATTTCTGTACAGGGCCTCAGCCTATTGTACAAAATGTAATGGGTAGAAAAGTGCGTAGCACGTTTTAAACACAATACAACATCCATGTAAACATATGGTACTAAGTTAAGCTGAATTCATATTCATCTCGTCGCTTGAAAACTTTTAAAAAATATAGAGCTATTTGATATATGGTGTGGCAGTTTGTATAGCGACGAAGTAAGCCCAGACTGTCAGTATTTGCATAATTGCATAAGGTTACTGACAAATGATCAGCCCTTAGATCATTATATAATGGACATATAAAAACAAAGTGAATGTCATTTTCTACCATGCTAAATTCAAACGTATCACTGCAAAAACTAAAAATTTATTGATCTAACTGTATCTTTTTGTGTCTGCCTAATTCTACATTATGTTTATGGTCAAAACAGCGTAAACTCGTCAGTATATATTTTAGTCTATAATTGCTTGCCAATAAATCTCCCAGATTATAATACTACTTTGATTTTCCAAAAGTACACAGCTTGGATGAATGTGAAATTGAGGCATGCCACTATTTTTTTATTCTTTGAGTAAAAATACCTAAGAAATTTGCAGTATCTCCAACTTGTTTTTCAAACCAGACAATGCCGAAACCATATTTGAACAGGAGATTTCTATGTGGGTTTCCCAAGCAAGTCTGCCGGTCTTGTCTAATCGTTTAAGCATGATATATTATGTTTTGGGGTTTCAGTAATTTTAACCAATATGAGATACAACGCTTGAAATAACCACAGCACAATGGCAGCCTTCCACATTCGTCTAACATCGCTACATTGTTAGTACAACTATTCACGCTAAGTAGATATCTGCAAAATGTTATCTGTACCATCTCGATTTCCGAATTTACGTACCCCCATATCGCTAGCATAAGAAATAGTTGGCACAATGCTTGCATCAAACAAATTAAATGCACTAACCAATGGCATACTACCAAGTTTCTTACAGTATGTAAATATATTTGGTTCACTGTAAATCTGTTTTTAGAGGATGGTAAAATAATATACATACAGTGGCAGTTTAGCAGCGGTGTCAATAGACATCAATGACTACAACTCCTTTTATGAACCCATTAAAAATATAGTAAATTTTCTGAGACATCAAAAACAAAACAAAAAACGTGTAAAAAAATATGTTTGCAATTTATGATTCATCGCATAGTTTCTGTGCTGAAGCAAAACTGTAGGGTAAATTGTTGGCTACAAGAAGCTCTTCGACCTATACAACTCGTGATGATAAATCTTCCGCATTTTTTTAATATGTCCAACCCGTAGCTGTACACTATTGTCCAGTAACAGAGGCTACACATACTAATACAATAAGTTGACTACATTTGGCTGATACACTTGGAACAAAACAGTATATATGCCATCATTAACTTGAAGAATACAAAACTAATGAACCAAACTAGGAAAGTACAGTGTGTTGTTGTCGTGTCAATCCCGTTCGATCCCCACACTTTACTAACTGAGCAAACATTAGCACAAGACAAACTGCCCTATTCAGGACCACCCCATCATTCAGATAGTGACTACCATTACATTATTGTTTCAATGTTGTTTTAATATTTAACATCAGGTGCTTGAACGCGATCTTCATTACACCATCGCGGAAAAACCGAATAAAAGATGCCTATTTATAACAACCTGTTTTGGTTGGCTGCTGTTGAGCTGAGATAGCATAACTTCAAGATTGACATTTAAAGCTCTTTGGCACGTAAATGCTCATTACTATGCATTACTCATTACATTACTCTGATAGTTACATCACGGAGTCAAGTGATTAAAACAACGATAATTATTTTAATTAATACTGTTTGTTTTATTATGTTTCTAATCTACGATCATAAATCTATTCACTTCCAAAATTTAGGGGGTTCGACCGAACCCCCCGAACCCCCCCCCAAACTACGGGCCTGCTAGTGCTATTACAAGACTGGTAGGAGGTAATAAATTTGGGGCGAAAGTATACAAAATCAGTTTTTGGCTGTTGCCATGGTAACTGTGGGCCAGGATTGTTTTTCCAATTTGTGACGTTATGACCTGCCTGTCATGTATGAACAAAATTAGACAAGCCAAAAAAAAATCTCAGAGATGAGTTAAAAGCCGTCGCTGGCGAAAAGTTACCCCAACGTTGGGGTCCATTTTCTCGGTAATGAAAATAGACATAAAAAACAGTAAATTGTTGCCCACACTCAAGCTGACTAGAATGAGCTACGTCCGTGCCTTTTAATCATAGAAATGTAGGGTGTGGTTCATTTGGCATTTGTTCAAATTTTATTTCACTCGGCAAGTATATTCATGTACCCAAGGGTAAAATATCGTACTTCTAAATATAGTTTATCTCTGCTATGTTTCGAAAAACGCTACTCTTGAAAGGACAACTTTGTTTGCTCTCATACCTCATTTGCATATTTGGTGTGGAAATACTGATTTTGATTTCAGGGACGAATTAAAATAAAGTGCAGTACATATGCAATAATGTGAAATACTTCATTTTCACTGTAAACATTTTCCCGCTAAAATAAATTCCAGTAAAAATGCCATTTCCCTCATATTGAGACTTGACACAGCACAGTGAAAATTGGATTCACACGTTAATGCTTGAACACGAAAATAAATTAAGTGAAATTCTATGTGACTTCATGAGAGTTGGAAATGAACAAATTATATGACACCCAACCCTACTACTCCATACACAGTGTAAACTACACCCCCAAAACTTCCATTCACCAATGTATTCTATTTGACTTCAGGAGAAATTGAAATAAACAAATTATATGACAACGAACTTAATTATAATTTCAGCTTCTAGTTCATCACTGGTTAAATAAACTACCTCGTCTTTATGCCAACTTGAAGTTATTCATTGCCTACATCAGTGACTTCAAAATCTATGTTTCAATCCCTGGAATCTCACTTGCTATTAATTGCATGAGAGTGTCAGTCTTTTATTTTCTATTGTAATGTCAATTTCTTGAGATTACTCGGGACATGAAGTTGTAACCACAGACCGTCTAGGTGCTGTAACTAAATCCTGGTATAAGCACCGATTAGGCAGTCTTGAACTATGCATGTGAAGCCAGCTGAGAGGTATATCCAATCCTATAGATTTCTCATTGTTTGGTAACTATTTGCTGCAAATGCAACAAAATTCAATATAAAAATATTACCCACACAGCATTCTACAGGTTACTTGTATGTTATAGATTTGTTTCCGAATACGTTACGTTCTAGTTCATATATAGGTATCACATATGATTCTCACATAATTCATTATCGGAAATCGAGTATGTTTTTCCGGTGGACCCTAAAAGGGATTTTTTAAAAAATAATTTATGTATGAATTGCCACGTCATTTAAATTGGCTAACCAGCAAATATCTCACTAAAAGCACACTGAGACGTAAAGCAGGCCTAGTTTGTGTTTTGGTTTGTGTTCTGTTTACGACAAGAAACTTCACACACATTGCAGTCCACTGAACCAGCAAGTACGTGCAGTTCAAAACAAGATTAGTTCTGTTGCACAGCTGCCGTTGACACAACAAACAAAGCAATACAGAAACCTTGCAGCGCGTGTATGGTAGAGTAGTCACCTTGTCCCTGGCGTTGTTGAAGCTGTGTGGCTTGTAACGATTATTTAATGAATTGATTTGCATATTCTTTTTTTTTACTTTTCAGTTTCAAATTCGATATTCAAGCGAGAAGGAGGTTTGTCGGTTGAGTGGCTGAGTGCCCAACTACGAACGGAGGAAACCAGAGACTATAGGGTAGTCTTCGAAGTCGTTGGTGGTGTGACAAATGTCGGAACCATTGCGATTGATGATATCATGTTTTATGAGGGCGAATGTCCCCCGAGAAGTAAGACTCATTCACCTCGCTCGGAAATAAATGCAACCAGAAGTTTATCAAAAAAAATACCAAAACGATTTTTCATCACCATGGCTTTCCTTAAACTAAGATTTAGAACTTTATATTTGAGAGTTTTCTGATTGCTGTCATTTTTCATTTCAAGTCATTTCTTTTATGCGGGAATGTGCACATGTGTGTTGACACTGACACGTGTCGTATTACTAATTAAACCCGGATACCACGTCAATGAATGTTGAATCGACAGCATTTCCGAAAAATTAGACATACTAAAATGTTTGCCTATTGAGAGGATGGCACTGGGTGGAAGTTTCAGATAGATTGTTTTGTTAATCATGATCTACGAGTTGCTATTGGTGTGGATTAGAAAATATTATATTATTATTTTTCCTTTTTAAACAATTTACTTTTTCCAACCTGGAAACAGAAAAAAACAATCGAACAAAAACTTTTTTCGCCCATATGCGATTTCATTTATCGTTTGTAATTTCATTGCTCACGCAGAGACCTGTGGATTCGAATCCGCCGACATGTGTGGATACACCAATCATCCGGAAAATGATTTCGACTGGGAAGACATCCAGGCCATTGATCATAAACAAGGACCCGGATATGACGTCACTACAGGATCACCATCAGGTGAATATCTCCCTGCACACTGATTGCTTTTGAGATACATGTAACTCATTATAAACGCGTTCGAGAATAATGTATTCTAATGGCGGGTCATGATGCATACAAACACAATATTTGGTTTTTAATTTAGGCTATTACATGTACATCGAATCGGATGCAGCAGAAGGTTTACAGTTAGGACGACTTATTTCACCGGAGTATCGCCATACCTACAATAGCTTGTCGTGTCTACGTTTCTGGTACCACATGCAAGGTATACTTCCTGGGATTATGTTTTTATTGGTTTTCGCGAGAGAATTGTACATGGAACAAATTGTCAATTGTGATTACAACAGAGATTGTATGTGTATGTTTTTGCTCTTTAAACATCTCCCCACAAATGATGCTAATAATTATTAATTGTAGCCATCTGACTGTAACTTTGACTGGTTTCTTGAAAGCAGCGCAATCACGTCATTTTATAATAAGAAAATACCAGCATGCTGCGGCTTTTAAACTGGCCAATGAACTACCTCATGGAATGATACTATGAATGTCTTTCGGAACAGAACCGTGTGGCATTGTATCGACTCTCGGGATATTAAAGCGGAGGTGTCGTCGTCTGCGCATGCGGCGGGAAGCTATATCGTGTCGTTGTTTTCAAACAAGCGTCTACCAATGAGCCTTTGCGTTTTAGCATGCGTTGTTATTGTCGCTTGGGACTCCCACGCGCGAGCAGCTGACGACGCCTCCACTTTAATATAATTAAAGTCGGAGGAGTCGTCACCTGCGCATGCGCCAGATGGCCATAGCGTGTCATTGTTTACAAACAAGCGTCTGCCCATGAGCCTTTGCGTTTTTAGCGTGTGTTGTTGTCGTCGCTTGGGACTCAATTCCCGTGCGCGCGCAGGTGACGACCCTCCCGCTTTAAAATGTGCGGGATTCATATACATGACGTTTTTCGAACACGCTGTTTGTCATGTTATCATATGTATAAGTAAGTGACGCAGAATATCGAATATTTGAATCTACCCAGGGGACGACGGATCCACTTTAAATGTGTATCAAGCACCATCGAACTCAACTACTGGTAACCTCACTAAAATCTACAGCACGATGTATGACCAGGGTGCCTTCTGGCACGTTGCTGCAGTCCAATACAGAAGTTACGGTAACCACCGTATTGTATTTGAAGGAACAACACACGAAAGCGGAATGGATTTCGATGTTTCTTTAGACGAAGTACTCATTAAAGAAGGACATTGTAGCGGCGCTCAAGGTGTGTATTAGAAATTGTAAACAATGAAATGTGTATAACTATCACGTACTTTGCTCACCTGTTTCTTGATTTAAGTGTATGGCAGTGTTGCGAAAGGTTGTCACCAGATTTATGTGCAAAAAAAACAAAAACGCTATGCATCGGAAAATTCGTGACTCCCCATCAAGCAACTCTTTATAGTATTATGGTTTCAGGTATCGACATCTGTCAATTAATCGTAAGAGGAGGGAGGCGGAGGGTAATGTGTTTACACGGACTGGCCAGATAACAGCCTATTTATTTAAACAATTTGTGCAAGTTACATTTTTCATTGACCCTTAATCGTTTTATTTGCCATCATGTGCATTTGCCTTGGTATTTAGGGAAGAAACATTGTTATTACTGGGACGATCGAGCTAGTACCAGAGCAATAAAGCCAAACGAATACAGCATCATGTAAAAACAATACACATCTAAATGAACCTATTTTAATTTAGCCGCAAGCAGTAACAACTGAAATCCAACACATGCACATTAAATAATTATATTATCTTTGACTGGCTTCACTAATAACCTTCTTAGTTTAAATCATAATCCAATGCATTTCATCAACACACATTGTCAAACAACAAATTACAAGTTTTCATCCAAATATCATCTTTAATTGTAGATCATTGTGAAACAGTATTAGTTATTTCAACGTGTTTAACCTTGCAGCCACGTGTAATTTTGAAGTTGATCAGTGTACTTGGATGAACCTTCGTCACGGTGAAGACGACTTTGACTGGTTACGATACACGGGTGCCTCGTCTGCCCTTTCTGATTTGACTGGGCCCCAGAAAGATCACACTACTGACTCAGAAAACGGTGAGTTTCATTGTCCGTCCATATGCAGATTGCTATAAATATTGCATCAGCAATGTACATGCGAGTTGAAGTTACTGTATTGATGTATTGTGAAACAATATGTAAAACCCATATGGTTTCCCTAAAACACACTATAATATTCATGAAATATGACATAATTCGATATATGTACGCAAAAAAAATAATATTTGTAAAAACACTGATGTACACTGAAATTCGAATGTAAAAATATACTTGAACACAATTGTTATGTATTGTCTAGGTTGGTACATGTACCTGGAGAGTGCTCCGCCAGGAGATCGTTACGATATTGGTCGAATGGTGTCCGATGTTTTTATGCCAGGAGAAGACCGGTGCTTTCAGCTGTGGAATTTTATGTTTGGTGCATTCGAAGCACCTGGAACCATCCGGGTAAGTATATTAAATAATCGAAGGTATATCGTCATAATGTGTGTTTTTTTATGTTTCGTGATTATGACAGCTCATGTAGCCACGTAATGACCATCGAGATTATTGTAGTTTTATTATCACGCGACGCCTATGTTTTGTTTAACGTTGGTAGGTTCTTGCTGAGTTCACCGACGGATCAGGGGACGTCTTACTATGGAGCAAGACTGGTAACCAGGGAGACCAATGGTTTGAAGGACTTGCACAGATGCCAACTAATATGGCTTTCAGAGTAAGATATACTTTTTCAAAATGTGGTTTTATTTTCGGCCATTGAAAATAAAAAAAAGATATGGTTTATGCAACAAGTTTAGGAGCAGACCTCCACTATCTACAGCCAATGTACCCGGATACTACAGTTGTATACACTGATAAAATCTATGGGAGTAGTATTGATTACTATCATACACGAAAACAACGTTGCCATTCATATTTGCCCGCGCTAACATATTTTAGAATTGTCTCAATTTTATTTTGTAATTTGTGTTTAAAATTTTCGTAACAATAATCGAACGCTACCTTCCGTTCTTTACATCTGACGTGACAAAAGATGAAATTTAATAAAAATACAGAATGTGATATACAATAAAGAATATTGTTTTGGAATCATAGAAGTAGATCGCTGTTAAGTTTTTCAAACTATTACATTTTACATTGTCACAATATCACATATACACGCAGGTGCAATAAAAAACTGTCGCTTGTGTTTAAGACAAATGTTATCATAGATTCTGACCCCGGGTTGGCATGACCACTTTTTTTTCATTTGCTGAGTTACATAAAACACTAATAACCATCTGCAAAATTATAATCACAAAAAATACAGCTGAATTTAAGTAGAATCTGACTAATTTAATAATTATCTGTTACGTTCTTCAAACTTTTATTATAGTTATATAATATAAGTTAATGCCAAAAATGCGAACACAAATTTGGTTCACAGAGAAATTGTTTAACAATGGCACTAGAAACGGACAGAATTTGTGCATTTTTGTGCAATTTTTTATGGTGACATTATTTCTTCATGTCGCAAAGTGTTCATAGGGGCCACATTTAAAAATTGACGGAAAAATAGTATATTTTTAATGTATGAATTCTAATACGTTTGAACAATTAAATGTCATCAGTTTCTAGTGTGATCTTTGTATGTGCTGTAACCTGCCCAGTACGATGGAAATTTAAATCCAGCTTAACCTACCATAATATATTTATTTATTCATATTCATATGTTAATACTTGTATTTGGATTGTTTATCCAAGGTAGCCATTGAAGGGGAATTGGATAAATTGGGCGCAGGTGACCTTGCTGTGGATGATACCTTTATGCATGACGGACTGTGTTCGGACAAACCCGGTGAAGAGGATTTCGTCTGTCACGATGATTCCACCAGAGAATTAGATGCATCACTCAGATGTAACTGGGTGCTAGACTGTGAGGACGGCAGTGATGAAGTATATTGCGGTAAGATCATCGTTGAAATACGCTTCATTGAAGATCCCTGAAAGAAAATTATTGGCTGTGCCCATCGCAGTTTTTAAGAAAAATTTTCTAACGTAATGGAGTATTTCGAAACATTTGTATTTTTTGAATGCGAATGCATTGATAATCAACCCAGTGGTTTTGGTTAAAGCGGGGGAGTCGTCACTTGCGCATGCGTCAGATGGCCATAGCGTGTTAATGTTTACAAACAAGCGTCCACACATGAGTCTTTGCGTTTTAGCGTGTGTTGTTATTCATCACTTGGGACTCAATTCACGCGCGTGCGCAGGTGACGACTCTCCCGCTTTAAAGTTTCACATACGTTTGGTGAACTAGTAAATCAGATGTGCATGTGAAATGAACATAGATGTGTCTGTACGTCACGTTTATGTAACATTTGCATATTGATATAACAAAAAAAAATGTTTAAATGCGTGTTTGTTTTTTGACATCTCTCCAGAGCTTTTCTATGTGACATAAATATTTATAGTCCCTTCGACACAATAACATGACCATAACATTTCTCATGACACACTGTTTACAAACTTGTCATTGTAGGGGAGTGTACGTTCGATGTTGATTATTGTCGGTATGACGAAATTAGTAGAAGCGATTACGAGTGGGTAAGAGCCAGTGGTGCGACAATAACCCCGGGAACTGGACCATCAGGAGATGCTACCAGTGGTGATGGCACAGGTTGGTATGTCTTTCATTGGAAACTGTTAGTTATCAGAACGTTATATGTAATATATGATTGACAGCGTTTGTTGTCCGATTCTCAGGCTACTACATGTTGACGGAAGCTCACACGGGGTCTGTCTTTAGTGGCTCAACGATGAGGAGTCCAACTGTCAGGGAATCCTCTTCCACCTGTATGCTATATTTTTACTATCACATGTATGGAGACCGTGAGTATACAATACACAATTCATCTCGTGTTCGTACATCATGTGACGATCTTTATCGCTCTTGTTTTTTTGTACATACATACTGCATACTTTTACATTTCCTTCACAGTAGTAGTTCCAGTGGCGAGTAGATGAAGCAACAAGTGAAAAACACTTTCTCCACACGCCTGGGCGAATTGTCTTTTTTTTTCCAATGGATCGTATTTCTGTGAAAGATTTGTATTTTTGTTCTGATTTGTAGGAGTCTGTACAACGTTTTAGTTATTTAGTTTTATGCCACATTCAAGACGGCGGCCCTCATATACAAACATGTAGTAAATATCTAATTTAATTTTATCATCATGCGTGCGCCAGCTGTTAGTGTGTGAAGGGTACAGTTTTTCATTATGTGTCTGCACGTTACATTTAAGTTGTGTAGCGCACACCAAGGGAAGGTTTTCACTTGTTGGGGGGGGGGGCGATGACTTTGAGCTACACTCTTTGTTGAGGTAGGCAACAGCTGTAGGAATGTTGCACGTCAGCAGAACCCTTCTGTTCTTTCTGACTGACAGACAGAAAAAGTTCAGGACACAAGACAATTGATGTAAAAAGTAGAATCCGTAACTTATGTAAACTTATTAAGGTGTTATAGGCTTCATACCCTGCTTTTTTCTCTCTCAGAATTAGGTGTGGTAGTCATTTTCTTATATAGATATCTAACTGTATGCAAATATTGGTAGTAATCAGGAAATGACGACATAAACATAGTGCAGACCAACATTTTAGCACTACGTATCATCATTAGCTGTAGTAACAAAAATCGGGAAAGTAGCATATTTCATGGCAAAAGTCATTTAATAAAATGTATTATATTCCATTTTCAATTGAACCACATTTATACACGACACCTCTATTTTGTTTGCAGATATCGGTAAATTAGATGTATGGATTAATCAGAACGGCGGACTGAAAACACGGATATGGATGGCACGTGGGAGTGCTGGAGATGAGTGGCACATTGCATCCACTGTAATTGGTCGTGTAACTACAGATTGGTGGGTATGTATATATTTATTTATTTCTTTTTTTCTTTTCTCTCTCTTTCTTTCTTTCTTTCTTTCTTTCTTTCTTTCTTTCTTTCTTTCTTTCTTTCTTTCTTTCTTTCTTTCTTTCTTTTTTTATTTTATTCGGTCATTAAATTAAATATTGTATTTTAAAATTGAATATAGAAAGCCAATGAATGAATGCACAAAACCCAAAATAATTACAAAATACTATATATATGGCGTCATCTTACCCGTACATTTAGCAAGCGTCGCAAAATAACCCAGCGCATGGCCGCCGAGATCTCGTTGAGAGCGAGAAATCCACGAGACTTGTTTTCGCCCCGGAAATAGTGTTCCATTCGAATGCTCTTCCGTCATCGTATTCCCTGTAACCACTGATTTATGTAAGAATGGAAAATAATTTGAGGAACAAATTCAACCTCTCGCTCTCAACGAGATTTCCGCTGCTACGTGCGTCTACGGCGCAGTACAATTACTGACAACACACAATTAATATATGCTTATGTTGCAGTTAACGTTTCAGACAACTCCTCTATTTAACGAAGAAGGTGACATTGCAGTCGATGGCATAATTGTATCAGACTGTGCATTTCCAGGTAAGTGTCCGTAGTCGTTCTTTGACACATGTTTACGATCATTGTTAGTTCGGAAACTGGAACTCATAACTTCAATTGTGTGAGTCCGTTTGCCTGACCGGTACTCTTGACCAATCACAATCAAACTTTACAGACAAGTCACATTAAAGATGGCCGAACATTATCCATTTTTAGAGCTAACAATTCATCAAATTCAATTGAAAAAAAAGCAGAAATAAATACCGTGAAGAATAGAGCACATTTTGTGAGTGGCAACAATAATCTAAATGAAAAAAACAACGCTCAATTGTGCAACGGCGCTCCTAGCGGCTCATGTGTTCCCAAATTCTACAAATTGACTACACATTTCAAGGAATTCACGGCATAGAACGTTCTTCACATTCTTCGCAATCTAAGTTACATTTATATCGTTGTCTATGTTTTATCTTCTAATTTTAACGTTTCTCGATCTAGGTTAAGATTTGTACTGTTAACTTCAGTTCCACTGAAATGAATACGTCTTATTTTCACAGTTGCAGAGTCGACCTGTTCGGGAGAAAAGTTTTGGTGCGATAACGGTGCATGTATTAAAGATAGCAATCAATGTGATTTTACTGACGACTGTGGCGATCGATCGGACGAAGATGGTTGTGGTGAGTAATATATTATTGGCTAGAATCACTGGATTTGGTGTGTTTCATGCTCATTTATTTTCCTGAAGGTAATTCTCAGTGGAACTATAGCAAAACAACGGCATAGTCGTTGAAATTTATGCAAAACCTTCTTATCAACAATACGTTTGTGTGTCTCTGTGTGTGTGTGTGTGTGTGTGTGTGTGTGTGTGTGTGTGTGTGTGTGTGTGTGTGTGTGTGTGTGTGTGTGTGTGTGTTTGTGTGTGTGTGTGTGGGGGGGGGTACATCGGGACTGTGGATGAAATTACGTAACTCAACAGGAGTTTCTCCATGTTTGACTATAATTAAAAGTCACTTTCCGATCACATGTTGATAGTTATACGCATTTCCGACATGCAGTACTAAAAGTTGCTGTTATCACACGAAGGTAGTACGGCCGCCCATTTTTCGTGACGTTTGAGTAAATTCACATGATTAATGAGTAAAATACTGACAACAGTTTTAGAAAAGAACGCTGTTTTAGCCAGCCACAGTGTGTAATGCACATTTTTTTTGAAATTGTAAATTAACCACGCAGATGATCTGGGGTATCATGGATGTAATTTTGAACATGGCTGGTGCGGCTACACAAACAGCGAAGAGAATGTCAATGCTGAATGGTGGGAACATCAAGGCTTAGCATCTGAGATCGGCGGCGAGACAGGTCCAGCCAGGGATCATACCACAAATTCAGCGACGGGATACTACCTCTATGTCGACACAAGATTCCCTGTTCGATCAGGTGATAGAGCGAGGCTTTTGACAGTCAACTTTGAACCCGGAACGTGCGAAGTAAGATATATATATTTCATATAAACCAGTATGTATTTGTTTTCTGTAAATAAATCAAAACAATGCTTAGTATGTATTTTGCACGGATGTTTTGAAACCACAGTCGTCGCGTTTCCCCCGTGTGGCAGTCGGTGTCATCGGGTGAAAACGCATTGTCTTGTCAAATTAGAATAGAATGGCGACCAATTCAAGACCACGACCACAATCATGTGTATTCCATCCCAGCTTTTGTTCATATGCCAAAACACAGTTTACCAAACACGACCATATATTACACAGTATTTTCCTTAATAAGGTAGAAGCCTACTCATAAATTAAAATACCCAGAATTTAGTCAGTTTGAAATAAACTGTACTCCAAGGCAATACAAAGATATTGACCGAAAATAAATTGGAAGTCACCAGTTTTTTTTTTCGAGAAAATGATGGTTGTATTTTAGTGGAAAGTCGTCATTTTGACACTATTATAACACTTTTACCAAAGGTTCAAAAAATCATATATTGTTAATGAAGGAGTTCTCTGGATTTTTAAAAAAAGTGTCAAAAATGAAATTTTTCTTTAACATTGTGTTCTATGGAATTGTCTAAAAATAGCATTTTTAAGAAATATTAGGACACGTTTTTCAAAAAGCTTAACTGTAACACACAAAATAATGCTATTTCATTGCACAATGGGATATTTTCATTGCATGAATAATTTCATGCGATTTATGACAAATTTTGTCAAAAATTATGACTATAGGCTTCATATTACCAACTGAATACACCAACTAAAACACTATTTTGTCTATTACAGCTGCGTTTCTACTTTCATTTATGGGGCGATCATGTCGGTCGATTTACTGTCTATACTCGAACTGAAATCAACGGCCAGATGAAGACATTGTTCTCTGCAGAGAATGACCACGGCGACTTTTGGATTAAACAGGTTGTTCAGTTAGATGAAACAGAAGTATTCCAGGTACGCTGAGTAAAATTAATAGAGCCATGTTTCAAAGGATGATGGTCGTCGCCATGATGAGCGGATTTAGAGGGGGCCGAGGGGGCCGCGGCCCCCTATTTTCAACAACCAACAGTGCTTCGTGCCATCGGCGCTCGCAAACTTGGCCTTCGGCCAACTTATCGGCCCCCTATGGAATTTGACCACGCGCTGCGCGACGACCACTGCCCTCATACTCATACTCATAAACCTGTATAGAATTACATCTTTTCAATACATTACACCCTCTAGCCACGAATCTATTTCATCACGTAAATTGGTGACACGGAGGTAATTCAAAGCGTCGATACAGCGAAACAGCCCAAATCTGCTGTCGATTTCAAATTGAATGACACTACTTTAACCATTAACGACATTTTGATGTCACAAAACCGCTCCGTCACTTGAGGGCGCAACTTACAGAAATGGTGTACTGTGATTTATCACGCGGTGAATTCGACATTCAACACCAATCATCAAACAATTCAGAAACTTTTAGCCTTCGAAAATGAAAACAATTAGCAGTGTGTAATTGCTGTGTAATTTCCTGTTTGTCCGACGCTTCGTTTTCGTGTCACTGTCAAAATTATTGCTACCTTAACAGGGACTAAATGGTTTCTATAAAACGATAATCACGATTGCAAAAAAATTCAACTCATTTGAAACACTTGCCGGACGTCTCTATCTCTTCCGAAATCCGCCTCGGTGATCATGGGCTGGTCCGGAATCTATTTCTTTCAAAAGAGTGGCGCCAGGTTTACGTTGTCGGCGTTTAAACCTAATTTTTTTTTCATGGACGAGAACAGATTTTTCCACACAAAAAAAGAATCTGAGGTTAAGTGGCTTTCGTCTACTGATGTCACACCTTCGGATCGATTAGAAACGTGTGACTATACGTTTCACTGCAACTATCCACAACGCAACATCTAAAAACTCTCTCTCCAAAAAAGTAAAATAGACAAAAAAAAACAAAAAAAAAACAAAAAACGCCGACCGAAAAATGTGTATCGTTTAAAAGTATACTGAATGACCAGTGTTATTACGGCTCAGGGGTATGACTTCCTCTCACATTTTGTCATTTGGTGGCGCACTTTCGGCGAGAGTCGGAAATCCGGAAACAGTCGACCGTTTCAGGATAGGTGGGCGTGGCTACAACACGAGAAATATCCCAAATTTACTTGGATACGAGTAATCATTTTCTGCAAAAAAATCAATAACTGCCAATTTCAGTGGGACACAGATCTAAAATGGAAAACGCGAGGGTGGGCATTGCACGGGCACTTTAAAGCCTAGTGACATGTTGGAATATGAAAACGAAAATGCAGGAAAAATTACAAACAGACAACAAATATTTATAATAAACACACACAAAACACACATATGCTTGAAAGAGAAATGCAAAAATGAATTGAAACATGTTTGAACGATTTACTCTATTTTAAAAGACGAATCACTCTAAACAGTTTGGTGCTGCTATCGACGGCATTAATTACATCCACCTACGTAATTTTGATATTACAAAGAGCGTCGTCGCTAGAAGGCACAAGTTACAGAAAATGTATGTAGTAAATAAAATAACGTTGTTCTGAATCATTTCATTTCCAGGTGGTATTTGAACTAATTGTAGGTAGCGGTTTGTGGGGTGATGTGGCTCTTGACGATGTTGTTGTAACACCGGAATGTCCGGTTTCAAACGATGATCTCCCCGTCGTCGAGCCACAACCAGCGACCCCATCTCCATGTGCTACAGGAATGTTTGTATGCGGCGATGGCACGTGTATTGATGAAGAACTTAAATGCAACTACAAAGTAGACTGTCCTGACGGGTCTGATGAGACAGTGTGCGGTAAGTGTAGTATCGATGGTAATGAATCAACCATTCAAAATCGTGAGGGGTGTTAGAAAGAGTGGGACCAGTGGGATTTGTTTTATAAATGTATTTTAGCCTGTAACTGCTCATGCATGCACAATTGTTTTTTTTTAATGGTGTACCTTTTAGGGACGACGTCAAAAGATCGATGTCGGATAAAAAACTTAATTCCTTTAGTTTTTTTCCAACCCCCCTACCCCACACTGAAACTTAATTGATAAATATTGGTCACCATGATTGCGTCAGACTACATTCACCATTCAATACAAATTGATAATCGGACAGTAGTATTATATAGCAGTTGGTTGTCGGGTGGGTGTAAAAAGATTTTACAAATGCACCTCATTTGACGCACAGATTTACACTCGAACCAAACCATTTTTCTGTTTTTTTTTTCCTTTTCGGTTATTTCTGTCCATGATTGGATAGAAAAAAAAAACGAACTACAAATACTCCAAGATTGTTTTGACTTCATTAAAAAATAAAATCGTTTTTGTAGGATGGAAACATTTTGAGGTCAAAACCCCCCACCCACAAACTAAAGGAAATAAGTTATTTATCCGACATCGATCTTTTGACGTCGTCCCTTGCGTGATGTGATGTGTTGAATATCGTGCCTATGATATACTACTAATTACAGTCACAAATATCCATGTTCTTCAAAGTAAACGAACAAAAGGTAATCGGAACCTGTATGCGAGTATAGCTTCAATGTACTAGAAACAAGGTACCGCATGGCATTATCCAATTGAAAGTGGTATAGCTTATTCACTATAGCTTTTTAATTGTGGAGGAATGAATTTCACATCACATCTATTGTTGCGACAGTACAATAAACTTGATAGAAAGTTTACGATCGTCTTTATTTAGATAGAGTAACACCAACAAGATATATAGTGCTCATTTATTGTATATTTAGTAAATTATAATTACAATTGTCAGTTACCTTGATTTGCATTTTTAGAATCGTCTTCTTAGACTTCGATGTCGCAGCACAACTTGAGAAGAACGCAATGTGAAAATATCGTTATTAAAACTGCAATGAAACAGAAAATAAAATGAAATAAAAAAACAACATCACCGATTACACCGGTGTTTAATTAGATTAAATCAATATTTATATTTATTTTTAAACTATTTATTTTTAACAAAATAACAAAATTTAAATAATGAGAAAAAGGAATAACTAGATTATGCACTAATGTGTACATTTATTTATTATGCAAACAGGTGAATGCGATTTCGAAGTCGACCAGTGTGGTTGGTCAGATGCCAGCTCCGGCGCTTACCGTTGGAAGCGATACCACATCACCGACAATACAGCTTCCCATGCGCCAGCTACTGATGGAGCTGGGAGAACAGATGGTATGTGTCAAATACGACGACGTCATGAAACAAATATGAATGTCAATTGTGCCCTCTGGCAACGCAGTGATTATTTGAATGACACAAATGTAATGTTCGTATTCTGAAATCTGTTTTTGGTGTTTTGAATTTTACATTTCTCGTTGAGGGACTGTATCCTCATATGCGTTCTGTGATCACATCGATTTTTTTTAATGACTTCATGAAAAGTTTGATGAACTTTTCTCATGCCAGTCTGTTGGTATTAAATGTGTTGAAATGTTTGTGTCCACCCTTCTGGCTGATATTATGTATTATTTCAATTAATCCACACAAATATAGAGACAAAAATGACGAATCCTTCTCGTTTTAAAAGACACACTATTGGTTTGCATTGGCTATGCGTAAACGATAACGTTTAATAACTCTGTTCCAATAACCCAGGTCATTACATGATGATAGTAGGAGACCTATCTCTATTTTACTTCGCTGGCATAATGGTCACGGATGCGGGAATCATGGGTCAAAGCTGCAAGGTATCCTTCAAATACCATATCAGCGGAAATGACGTAGGAGCCACGGCACTGCAAATGCAGAATCCTGATAGGTCACTGCACGTGTACATGCTGTGGTTTAAGCGAAATGATCAGGGTACGGATTGGAAGAGGGCCGAAGTCTATATGGGAGAGCATGAAGACTTTAGATTGGATTTTGAGTCTTACCCAATAGCTGGCACCTTCACCGGAGACGCTGGTGACATCTGCGTAGATGAAATAGTTTATATAGACTGTCATCCTGATGACAACAAACCATATGTCAGTGGTGAGTAATAAACTTCGATATTACATTACATCATGCTTTTCAATTATTAATAATGGTCATTTATTCACAGCGACACGGCTAAGTAGAAATAAAAACTAGACGGACGCTATTCGTATTCGTTGAAGATTAATAAAAAAAAAACTTGTACATTCAAATACACCCCAATACATCAAATACATATTAGAATGCACTGCAATATACTGCAGTATATGGCAAAATATACTGCAATACACGCGCAAATAAACTGCCGTATATGGCTATATAAATATTTGTGTATACTGCAATACATGTCGAAATACGCTGCAATACAATACTTTACAATATATTGTCAAATACGTGGTCAAATACACTACAACACACGCATTACAACACATTGTCAAATACACCACTATATGGTCATATGCAATACAATACACGGCCAAATATACTACAATGCATTGTCAAATACACCACAGAACACGGTCAAATGCACTGTCAAATACTCCTTCAAATACACTGTCAAATACACAACAATACATGATCAGATACATTGCAATACACCATCAATTCAAGAGACGAAGATGTCAAGACGTTATTTCGGGTGTTTCGAAACGTGCGAGAACATACTGCTCCACAATCACACACATACACACTATTATATCAATCTTTGTTGGAAGCGTATTGTCTATGATATCGATGCTCGCTGAGATTAATTAAGTTATTTTATTTTATTTTAGAGTTATCATCTTCATCATTAGGTTTCAATGAAATCGTATTGTTATTGGAATAGAGTAGACAGTGTATTGCATGATCTAGCACAGCGGGTGAGCTGTGTATACTTCATAGATCAAATAAACACAGCAGAACAAATCTCTACTTACAAGCGGTTATAACAACATATACTGATGACAATTGCAGATTTAACGTGCGATTTTGAAATAGACATGTGCGGATGGCAGCAGGAACCAAACGATATTGATGTCGATGACTTTGACTGGAAGCGTCGGTCTGGAACGGGGCCAACAATTTCAACAGGCCCAGAGCACGATAATACAAAATATCCTGGCTCGGATGACGGTAATTATGACTATTGATTGATTTGTCATTGACGTAACCGTGTTACAAGTTACTTGAGTGAACAAAGTCATGTACGTTAGGAATTGTATATCAATCTAAATCATATCAACTCGAACGGCTCGTACGCTATGTATGAGTTCGTATAGCCACGCCACATAATAGCGAATTAAAATACTTGCAGTTTCTTTTATTTATTCGTAGATATAGGTGGTACCGAACAAGCCGGCCCAATCGTCACGTTTGGATTTGAATTCAACAAACTTCAATCGAAGGCAGTTGCGTTTATAAATATTGCAATGCGGTCTAGCACAAAGATAATGTGTTACGCTTGTACTCAGATTACGTTTTTCGCTAAGAGTAGTAAATCATAATTTTGAATCAAAACGAGCTTTCATGTAATTCCAGGAACGTATTTGGTTGCTGAAAGTACAGTACCAATGACTGAAAAAAGAGCCGTGTTTGTTACCTACCCGCAGCCCGCTACTACTGAAATGTGTCTGACGTTTTACTACCACATGTACGGTGCAACGGTTGGCTCACTCACGTTAAGACAACGTCAACTTGGCTTTGCTGCATTCGACGTATTCAGAAAGGAGGGCACTCTTGGAAACGAATGGCACAAGATGCAAAAGACCTTGGGGTTAGACGATGTGCAATTCCAGGTAAGTACTCTGATCATCGTTAACACGTTTTAGTACGGACAGTTATTCAGTTCGACTGATAATGAGAAACGACTGTCGGTCCTCTGGCGTGTCGCCGACGTTAATGATGAAGCCATGTTCCAAATCTTCTTTTAACGGTCTGCCGCGGTAAGAGTGACGCTTAATATTGCAAACGCTGTATGGTGTATGCATAGTTCTGTAGGATGATAAGTGAATATAAATCTGTGAGGACAATCCTAGTTACAACGCAACGTAAAGGCCCTCATACACACGATGTCGTTCTATTCGGACTATATTTATATGTTATTTATCGGATTGTGGGTGGTACATATGATGGTATTTCTTCTCAAGCAATACGTCGTGAGAGACGGCATTAGAAGCGCCGTCAAGGGTCATGTATTGGCCTCGAGATCACACCGATAATACTGTACGAAAATATATCATAACATTGTACTCGATTTAATAAATAAATTCTGGCGCCAAAGGGATCTCGATACAGCTGATTCTGCCACGGGGAAGGGGGTGGTGGTGGTTGGGCTTTTAATTATAAGTAATCTATGATTAGATACTGACTCTTACACTAGCTACTACTTTTATCTAGTTCGAATTTATCGCTGATATGGGCAATGGCGTTTCAAGTGATATTGCAGTCGACGATATAGAATGGACGGAAGGAGAGTGTCCACCATCATGTGAGAATCGTTTTTTTTTTAAATTTCATACATGCATACATTGTGTAAGAGTGATAGCGAAATAACGTGCCAATAACGGGCATAAAGCAATCGAACTTAACATATTAAGGGTATGACGAAGATGGTAAAAAAAAATGCAAACTATTTTTCCATAAATTTGTTTTTAAGCTAGGTTTTTTGTGATCAGAATAATCTATGTCTGTGTGTTTTTATGTTTATTTTCTCGATGTCTATTATTTCCCTCAAATTATTTGGGTCAGCCTGTTATTGTCTTTTAAACTTTAGCTACACCTGGCATTAGAACATACATTATTGGCTTGTTTGAACTGGAAATCACTTCGTCATATTCGCCATGCATTTTACACGTCGCATTTCTTGGACTTAATTAGAAACATAACGAATGTGGCATTGCAAATACAAGATTTCGGTTAATGTTACATGCCCGATTGCATGAAAAAAAAAAATAACCAGAAAAACAGTACATTTACAAATAAAATCGTAACCAAGATATGAATGTTTCCCATTAATTTCATTTCGTTTCATATCTCATTTAATTAGTGTGGTGTGACTTTGAAGGCCGTGAATGGTGTGATTGGACTAATGACGAAACCAATGACTTTAATTGGCGACGAGGACGCGATGGCACGATGTCTGACAATACTGGGCCAACTGTGGACCACACTACCGGGACAGAAGACGGTACGTTCGCTGTACGTTTATTATTTGTAGGCAGTTGCACTATTTTCACGGCATGTTTAGTGTATGTGTATATATCTTTATCAAACAATCAGATCAAGAACATGTGTACATATACATGTACGTACGCGAGTCGACCTATTTTTTAGACGTTTAATTACCGGACATTTTAGTATTCAAAATACGCATTTAACGATGAGCTGATTATGTCCGTGCAATCTATATGGTGTATTTTTTGACGAACATGTTCACAACACTTCTATATTGAATCTATTTTGTATTTTTCTTCATATTGATTCAAATCCAACAGGATGGTACTTGTTTATTGAAACGTCTTGGCCAAGACGGGAGGGATGGGAAGCCAGGCTTCTCAGTGCAGTTATTCCGGGTGGAACGACAGAGTGCTTGGAATTTTGGTATCACATGTCAGGAGACGATATAGGTTCGCTGTATGTATACACTAGAACGGTAGACACGGGAGGGGAGAGTGAGACGGTTTGGGAGAAACACAGTGAGTACATTTCTTTGTTATCATTGCCCAAACTGAAATGCAATTATGGAGGACACTTGTATATGTGACCGTACTTTATCTAGTTTAAACCGCGATGGTCGTCGCGTAGCGTGTGTTCGAATTTCATGTAAATAAACAATGTATTTCACACGCGTTCTATACGTCGCTATGAGTTCCATATCGAACAGGACGCGGCGCGACGACTGTCGCCCTTTAACCTACAAATACCGTCGATTGCACTGACCCTATTATCCACGACAACTCACGATGCATTTCTTTGTAGTAAAATATACGAGTATCACATCCAATTTTTTTAAAAAAAAGCCTGCACACCTATACAACATATTTCTCGGTTGTGAATGTAGTCGTTCGAACCGAGCTTATCTGGTTGTCAGTTGTTATAGTGCTTTATGGGCGACATAGACTAATCGAACGAACGAAAAAAATCATTCTTTCAGCCGACCAAGGAAACCAGTGGCGTTATGGAGTGTACGAAGCATATGCCCCATTCGACTATCAAATTGTTATCGAGGGCGTAAGGGGAGGTGACACTAAAGGAGATATTGCAATCGACGATCTCTATCCCAAAGTTGGTTCCTGTGGAATCCCTGGTAGGTGTCATAGAACCAGACCACTTAAAAGTTTGTTTTTTCTGAAAGTTTTCTATTTTTTCATGGGGAGTGGTATGTAGGTCAAATTAAATTTCCTAAATTTCTTGTGCTTAAGCCAATAAAAATGGCCGACTATTTGAAAGTCGTTAGTGTTATATGGCATACAGTTAGTTAGCGGTGGCAATCTTAGATATTATCAGAAGTAGTACCATGATGGACTATTCGTGGAGCTGGTGTACAAAATCTCACTTCTAACCATCACGATAATTAGATGTATAATTGTGAATAACCGGGATAATACAAGTAACGGACATTCAAGTTTTTTACCCCTTTGTTTGACAGACACACATTCCACCCATTTTTACCATTATCCTACATTTTTCGTTTCTAGGTCACTGCACATTCGATGGCGGCAATATGTGTGGATGGACTAATAATCGCGATGCAGATGATTTTGATTGGCAGCGTGACAAGGATGGTACTCCAACTTCGGGAACCGGTCCTCCCAGGGACCACACAACAGCCTCTGCCGCTGGTAATACCATCATTAATACACCTAATAGATGTGTCTCACTGTTTGATACATACATCGTGCAGGTAGCAGTTTATTCACGTGTATCATTGTGTAATGAGTTTATCATTATGTTCTCCTTAAATAGGTTACTACATGTACACTGAATCAAGCTCCCCTGTGACCCAGGGATGGAAAGCATGGCTCACCAGCGAACACTTCGATCCCACACCCGATGGTTGCTTTATCTTCTATTACCATATGCACGGATCAGGTGATTCAAAATATTATATATTATAATATATGAAGTACAATCCAATTTGGATTAATTCGGTCTTTTAAAATTGAGAGACTTTCAATTCCTGTTATGTTTCTGTTTGATTTTGAAAAAAACAATGATACATAATGTTGGACAATCGACCCACTTACTCTGTGTATAATAGCTTAGTTTAATATTAGCATGCTGACTGCACACACACCTCAGATATGAGTATCGAGAATGAAGGCACTTTAGCACACCATTCTTTGCAAATATAAACTAGTGTAAATCTCATCACAGACATGGGAATGTTAAGAGTGTACTATGCTCACGCCGAACAATTGGGAAGCCGAACAGAAATCTGGAGTAAAAAAGGAGACCAAGGCGATGACTGGAAGGAAGTGAGAATCAGTATAAACCTTGACTACGAATTTCAAATACTTATTGAGGGCATCCGGGGTAACGGTCAAAAGAGCAATATGGCTATTGATGATACCGAGATGTTTTACGGAAATTGCGATGGTATGTATATATTAAGTTATTTTAAATATATTTGGGTAAAACATGAGTTATAAAAAAATATATTTAGGGAGGGGGGGGGGTAGAATGGCAAATATAAAAATACTGAAACTCATTTTGGTAGGTATTATGAGTTGGGTGTCACGTGTGTAGCAGGATGAGCCGACTCTTCACAAAACACCTGAAATCACTTCATGATTGTCTATATATATTTCGTTTATTAGTTAGGCTGTGTAGTGTGGCGTGCATGCTATTTAATAGTGGTGTTCGTGTAATTGTAGCGTGCGTGGTTGTCTCGTTCTTGTCGGTCAATACTGCATACACTGAAAATCAATGTGTTTTAAATATGGCACTTTTTTGTCCCCACTTTAAAATCACTTTTATAATTAAACAAATTAAGCGTTTTTCTCAAAATCGCAAATGAGTTATTTTACAACATTAGAGTGTTATAAAACATTTTTACTGTTTTGTGATAAAACATTTAGAGCGTTGATAAGCTTGTCCCCACTTTAAAAACACTTAAAGTGTTTATAATCTGCATAATTGCAAAGTGTTCATTATGAAAATACTTTTAGTGGAACATTTCAGGGATGTTTTTATCCATAACACATTAGAAACACGTTTTTAAAAGTGTTTCCAGCAGAAACATGCATAAAACGTGTTTATTATCACAAAACTTTTTAAAAGTGTTTTACTAGTCACATATTTGTAAAGTGTTCCCACCAGGAACATGTATAAAAAGTGTTTATCATCACAACACTTTTAAAAGTGCTATGATCTATAATCGCGACACATAGAAAAATGTCTCAACCGAAGACTTGTTTTAATAAAGTGATTTCACTAGAAATATTTATTGAAAACGTGTTTATCACCGCAACACTTTGAACAATAAAACAAAATATTGACAAATGTTCGTAACAGAGACACATTTTAAAATGTATTTACACTGATAACATGATAAAAAAATCATTAAAATTATTATTTCTGAAAACAAAATATATCGAATGATGCGTTTCACGATGAGGCACTTTACACTATTGTACAGTAATCATAACAGACAATAAACAAATCACATAATCAAGTAAGATTGTATTCCTAAATATAAACATTAATAAAGTAAGTTCGAATGTAACATTTAAGGAAACCAGACATGTATAGTTGTTGTAAAAGATATTATCAATCGCGTGAGTAAGCGTGTTTATTTGTACTGAAATTCAAACTTTTCGTGAAACTGTAGATATAATACCCAATATTTGCGAAAATTTACACCTCAAAACAGACGAGTAATTAACTGAAACGAACAATAACATCTTTGAACCTTTTCAGTAGTAACCCATATTAACAGAACAAAATTAATTCCCACCATTAGCAGTTTCCTCTTGTTCGCTCCGATCGCTTCTCTTAAAATCTGAAAAGTATAATATTATCAAAATGCAGTGAGTAATGTTCAAATAATTATCATTATTGTTTAAAACAATGCGATATACGATGAAAATATTATTGTTGTTATAAACTAACGCGCATGTAATATATAGGCGAAAATATTACCACAAACCTGTTAAATTCTGCAAGATTTCTATGATTTTATTTGGTAACTCAGATATTGATCTGGGGGGTGTTGGCATGGACGTAATGTGATATGAAATTCTCTGGCCCTGTAAATTCATGAACTTGAGTTTAATCAGTTATGCCGAACAATAAAGAAATAAATGGAGACCGCTGCAAATATCAATGTAGTACACAAGTGCCGACGCTGGCTCTATCAATTACATTTTCCACACGCTTCGTAACGGAGTAACAATATCATGATACCTTCAGGTTTGTTTAGGATAACTTCCGGTTCCCTTTTCCCCCCGGAAAATAAAAAAAAGACTTCATTCGATTCAAGTTGTTATTGCTTCTTCAACGAATATGCCACCTGTCCACGTATACTCCCGATAGTATCATTCAGTCATGAATGGGCGTGCGCACGACACAAGTTACCCGTGACCTGAACACGCAACATACATTAATGTCAACCGTCGTTTACGAAAGGTATCTCAAAATATTTGCAAAGAAGTAGCAAACTTATTTATTGTTCAATATTTGTTTCCATATTGTATTTGTTGTATTAATTACATTTCTAAATAACAATGAATGGTTATGTATTATTAGAGGCCTAAATGAGCTTGTTTAAATTAGGCGACAATTTGCACAGGTGCGTGGTAATCACCATATTGGAATTCAACACCGAGGCTCTGCCAATAAAATAAGAGCTGTAAAGAAATTGAATCTAATGATTCGATCACAGGGAATAATTGCCTGTTTAGCGTCGTCCAGCTTACTAACTCGAACATTGATAACACGGTGCATGTTTAATTCCATCGGTTATTAAACTTGTGACAGGTACATGGTATGCACACTCGCAAAATACTAAAATCAGTAAATGTATCGCTACATGCACAGTATGTCAAATGTTTTTCCCAATAAATATGCTACATACAGTCGATAATAAATATTGTGTCTATTATAGATGCATACCGTAGACGGCATACAAAAGCGTCCTGTATATAATCGGGTAATTTAGGTTGAATCATTGCAAGTTTGTTTGTTTTCTGAAGTGACTCAAAATAAAACAGTTTCAAAGAAAAGTGTTTTAGTTGCTTTTAGTTTGTACATGTCATATATGTAAACACTTATAAAACATGCATAGTCGGGTGTTTTACCTCGAAACATTACATGTGTGTTTGTTTTAAAAAGTGTTTCAAGACAAAACAATTTGTAAGAAAAGTGTTTTAGTTACACTGATGAAATTGTGTACATGTCGTGTACATAAACACTTATAAAACATGCATAGTCGAGTGTTTTACCCTGAAACATTACATGTGTGTTTGTTTTATAAAGTGCTCCATGATAAAACAATTTAACAATTCGGAAGAAAAGTTTTTAGTGTTTTACTCGCATGAATACAAATGTGTATTATACATTAACACTCGAGGAAAAAAACAAACATGCGAGAATGCTCATATGTCATTGTAACGACAACTACTGTTCACCAAATGCAGATTAATAAAATCCGTTAGGCCACGATGTACTTAATTCACCACGTGTCTCGATTTCTAGTTGTGCTTAGGTTGGTAAAACCTTATTGGTTGGTGCGTGACATAACATTATTTTCTGGAAGTAATGTCATGACCCATCGCATCATTACGTCACTTTCGGTGATTGTCTAGTTGGCATATATACCATAATGTTTACTCACGAGTCCCCAGACTCTTCACTCAATTTTGCATAAAGGTGGATGCATTAGCCCTTAAATGTTCTATCAATAAACACTTTGATTACACATTTATGTCACCGTAAAACACCTAGTGTTTTATTTCAGAAAAAATGTATTTTTGTGTGTTTACAATGTGCTTAATTTTCATCAAAAAGTGTTTTAATAACTCCCTAAAACACTTTTCTAAAAATACTAAAACACTACTGTTTTGAGGGTTTTATTATATAATACACATGTTTTAATTACAACAGTGTGTTTTCAATTAAAACGGCGTGTTTTAATGAAAAACATGAAAGTGCTTCCGAGATTTACAGTACATGGTATATGGTGGCTGCCACATATGGAGCAGCCATTGTTCACTTTTTTCGAAACAGCTAAAAGCACCTATTGGTTGTATTCATCAACATTTCACAGAGTTGACCATGTTTGTTGTAATTTATTATACTGAATGTACCCTGGTTGTAGTCTTGTCTTTGTGTCTATGACTTGTATTTTCCCCATTCAACTAATGTCGGGTTGGTTTGTTATATTCACATATTCTCAGCGGCGGCGCTATGTCACAGGAATTTCTATAATGTTACTTGTACGCAAAACACTGTACAATGTATCATTACTATGAACATATGCGAGCTGTGGAACACCGATTTTATATATGTTGAACATGTAGGGGTAGATTTGTTATTGTTAGAGATTCTGAACAATTAACCCAAAATACCGTTTCCTGGAGTTTTCGGCTTTCGTTTTCTGTGATAATGGTTGCCAGGCGGTGAAAATGCCCGGATGTCCACCCTGAGAATATATTACCTTTAGATATCAGGCATTTCAAAAAACATTTTCCTTCTTATCACACCCTTCTACACTCTACTTCTCCACCAGATTATGTACCACCGAACTATCCTGAATATTCGTCAACCAGTAAGTAACTGATAATATACATTTTTTAAAAAGATCCATACATTCAATCAAATATAATCAACAATCTGTGTTCTGTTTCCTAGTGAATATATTTAAGAAACAAGGAAAGGCATTTCATTTTCAGTATTTCAGATCCCAGGTATATATTAATATGCATTATTTTTGTTATTTCATATTTCCTCTTGCATTGTGTTTTCTCAGATACGGGTGCTATTGTCTTCACTTGTATTATTCTCACATTATTGATTATTGGATGTTTGAGTGGTGTGTGGTATTATTATAGAAAGAAGCAAAATAAATCTATGGTCCCAGAGTCCCTATCAAACACGCTTTCCTCTATCTCGGCGTGAGTATACGTAACAATAAATACTCAACTAATAAAATGTATGGCATTGTCACGTGTTTTATTTTCATCTGTGATATTGACACTATTCAATACCGTTTCAATTTTAAATTTTACGTTTTTTTTCCTTTGAAATATTCTTTTCTTCTTTTCTTAATAAAGTGTAAGTTTCAAAAAGAGCACGCCAGCATCTACGGGCTTTGACTCGTCAATAGACAACCCTGGATATGGTATGCCGTCACAGGTACGTCTGTGTGTCTGTTTTAAGCGTCTGTAGTGTAATCACAAGTGGCCAATCACGGTGAGGCTTTCATAGCAAGCGTACGCCACGCGACACGATGTTTGTGACTTGTATAATACGTGTAAGATGACATTGATTGTTTCTGTTATTTTTGTATAGGACCATGGAGCCGCACCAGTTACCCTACCATCGACAACTAAAGATACAGCAACCTTGTATGACGTGAGTACTGTCTTGAATAAATTATTCGACAACACTATAATACCGTACTATAAAAATACCACTTTAGATAATATTTTCTTATACATGTTAGCACCCCACGAATAACTTAAGAATGTAGTGTTTACTCAGCTTATTTGCATTATTTACAGAAGGGGTCCTCGGCCTAATAACAAGTTATTGGACGCTGTTTTTTTTTTACACAAGAACCATGGACACAACATATATTAATCTAATTCAACATATGGTGGATGTCTCTTTTGAATATTTGAATACGTATTACAGTAATACATTTCTTTTTGATGGGCCTGTCATGATGTATTTCATATAGTATTTGTTCAAATAATCAATTAATGCGAAGAAACATTTACATATACCATGATAGAGCACAAACTTTTGAATATAAAAACGAACTCAATTTTGCAAGCTATAGTTTCCTATTTCATAGCGCACACCATAGCCAGCCACGATTGAAATTGAATACGTAATCTCTATTTGTCTATTTCAAATGATGTGCATTTAATCTCGTTATTGGCATTTGAATTTTTGAAAACTGTCAATGTTATTCACAAAATAGGCAGGAATGGGACTAGGCATGCAATACTTTCGAAAAGGTATTTCACTTGCTTGATAAGATATGTAAGTTTGAATAATTGCCTGAAATATAATTACATTTTTTTATACAAAATACAGATTGATTTTCCGTAGTATGCTATATATGTATAAGTATTGAAAGTGCGTTAGTGTACGAGTAACGTATTGTTATTTTTTACTGAATCTACTTTAGAATTCTGACGTTCGTTTAAGCTTTGAAATGTCATGTACAGTACTTGTATCGACGGTCAGACAAAAGTGACAAATGACTGGATTGAACACGACTGGACACCTGGGCGTTATGATATCATTATTATATCGGCATGTCAAACCCATTTATCATCTTTGTATGTCATTTGTCACCTACAAACGAACCAACAAAACTATCAATCCAGCCTTTCGTGTTGTTATGCTCACGCGTAGATATTTGGTGGCGTGTATATAGCATAATCTTTAAAACCTCACGACCTGGCGTAAAGGTCAACACGCACTATATGTCTGTTGAGACTTTGACCTTGAAATCATGACTAAACAAACTCTTCATTGATTATTTAGACTTCCAGACGTAAAGCATCGTTTATTACAAAATTGTAGTTTAGGTTGCAGGTGGCCAATCATCCTTAAATATCGCTACATGATTTTGTACAATTCACAGTATCGCTTAAGTATTTTATTCGACATACTATATCTATATAATAGATTAGTATCTGAAAACCTTTACCCTGTGTATATCACTGAGCCGAAATAACAAATATAAAATCCAGCGTAAATATGTGGATTTAATAAAAATCATGTACATATATTGTCATATGTAATTATAATTATATATAAAACCAATGTTTGTGTATGTCTGCGAAATGAAATCGCAAAGTATCTTGAACTCATGGAAAAACGAATGAGATATGACACCACTTGTACTAAAAATCGTAGAATTATGGTATAACTTGATGATGGCGTACAATCGTATGCTATGTACTAAGACATGTGTTTTGTCTTTCTAAGAGTGAAATCTGATTGAGAATAAACCTGGCGATACTCAACTGCATTCAAACTCTAGTTTGGTTGTTTACTTACAAGAGAACGTCAGATCGAATTTATCATTTTGACCCCTAAATAGATGTGTAGTAGTATTTGTTCTTTATGTCTTCTTCGCCACTGTCCTCGATTCCAACTGTGTTTACAATGTGCCATTAATATAAACAGGGGTATTCGTTATTATGAGGTGCGTTTGATTCCACCCCCTCTGCGGTGGCATACCCCGTTTATAGAGTATACCACATTCGTCGCAGATTTTCAGGAAAATACCAAGCCAATACCAAATGTTACAGCGACCGTATCAAATAACCAAATTGGATGCAGAATAAAAGGTACTCGTAATTTTAAAAAAATGGTATGATCCACCGACGCCGAATCAGCGTTGATAATCGTATCCATTTTATCTTGCCCTGTTTTTTGGTAACCATAGATATTGAGTCCACGATAGGTGGTGCCACCAGTTTTCAGCCCCTCTGTCGTGATCTCGCCGATCTACGCACCACACACCACTTTCAATAACATTGAGGATATAGGGAAAGTGTATCACCCTTTGCCTCGATATGAAGACGTTTTGGATGATTCTTCTGCTCTGTGGTTTTGCAGGTAAGATTGTTTCTGCTTCGTCGCCTTGTATAAATACAAATATCATGAACGAGATAACACATATACTAAAACATTATCGATGGTGGATGTTGTGGGCTCTTATTTAAAGAGACAATGTAAGTAAATATCAGCAAACATAAAAGTAATCATTCGATAAAATATTGGAAACAATTGTTTGTAATTACCTGTACGAATATGTAAATCAGAAACGCATACGCATATTATTTTTTTCAATTTATTTTGATACTTACTTTAATGTTTTATCAAGGTGTTATATCGATTTAAATTATTCAAACGCACTAAAAATCACATTGCCTCTTTAATACTCGTTTTTGTTATAAAAGTAAGAATTTACTCGTAACAGGTTAGGTTTAGGATTTCCGCAAGGCGCGACGCATGCGCAGTTCGAACAATAATCAAATGTATGGTTATTGTTATACTGTGTTAATATGTACAACCATTTTGTAATCCTAACTGGACATTTGTCCTATTTGTTCATTCACTTTCTCCAATGGTACAAACATTTCCAGGGAACAATGCCAGAATGTTCTCTTCTATCACAGGGACTATAATCAACTGTACACAGTCCCTATGAGCATGGGGGGGGGGTGTATCGGTTGGTACCAAGTGTAAGAAAGATAGCTCCAGCTAGCTCATATTTTTTGAACTTGAAAAAACAGACGAACAGAATGAAAAATAAAATCTATAAAAAAAATACCAGCTTGAAGAATATTAGTTGCTCTCTGTAATTTCGTCAAAGCCTTACCTATATTTTAACGATATCTGCAGAATAAGTCAAGAAACCTACCCAAATTGACTCCATTTATGAATAATTAACGGTCGCTCCGAAAGCACTGTACAGTTGGAGGCGTGGCCTGTTCAGAAATTGTCAACAACCAATCATAAGACTGGTTAAGAACCACACCGAGTTGACGACTCGATTAGCCTCGCCCAACTGGCTCATAATTAATTAATTAATAAATAAACTTATTAGCTCACTGTTACACCGTACGTTGAGGGAGCATCATATTATGAGTATTGTGCTCAATGGAACTAGTAATCGCGTACCGAAGTATCGCAACACAATTTCTAGCAATTGCACGCATTTACAACCTCTCCCATTCTTGTTTTCAATTCTTTGTCGATGGAAATATATTTCAATTTACGTTTGAACATGCCTGGGCCAATCAGATGTTATCGAACGTCAAGCAAGCACACTAAGGTGTGTTATTGCGTTGTTATCGTTATATATCTGTTGGGTGTTAGCAGTGACATCTCTTCACATTCTCTGTGTATTTAATCATCGTATAATTTTGAAAATCTACTTTGAAATGCACATGATCCCGTAGACGTTTAGATTCAAAATAATTGAGAATACTAAACGAAATTCAAAATAACATGCATTATTATGCACTCAAACATTTTAAAATCAATCAATCAATCAATCAATCAATTAATTTAAGATGCAGTGAGAATGATATGCGCTCATTCACTTTTCAGATTGACAGAAGGGAAGTAATAACTATTCATTTCTATTTTATATGTATTTTAGCAAGTGACTTGATAAACTAATGATTCTTTTATAAAATATACGAACTCACTAAAGCAATGTAATATTTTATATTTTACAAAAAGGAATGAAATTTCCCATTTATTATACCTGATTTTCATTGCTCGTAAATCCTCATTTTATATGCATTGTACAGATGAAAAACTGATAAGAGTTACAATAGTAGTGTTTTTGAAAACCGAAACACTGAAAGTATCAAATGCAATATCCAGTCAGAGACAGTATACTATTTGTGTTTTCCGATCAGTTGTCTCGGGTACTAAAGCTCGTTTGACATGTACTCGTTACCAGTTCATTAAGTTCTTCGACATGTTCGGATCCGCCGCGTAAATGTTTGCCTAATATTACAATAGCCATAATACGACCATGGAGCCGCGAAACCACGGCATGTTTTGTGACTCAGGTCCCCAACTGAATTTCGCCGTGGTCGAAATATATGACAAAATGTAACTGGGAATTAGTCCGATCAATTTGTATTTTTTAGAGCCACGCTCTCCGAGACCAAGCAATGGAATTTTGTATTCTATTTTTAACTTTTGTTTGTAATTTGTTTCCAATATTTTTTCAATTTTGTTTCGTATGACAATTTATTTTAAGGCTGTGTGGCTGCGACGTATACGCACAATTTTGTCTTGAGAAGTCACTCTCCCGAGAATTTGGCTGAAATTCAAATTCTTATTAAGACAATTCATTTTTGAAGTTTGTTTACAAAGGCTCCATTACAAAGCCAACAAATAAGCTGACATCGAGTAGCACACTTGTCATTCGTGATGTTTAGCTTGCCAACGTCAGACTGACCCACTTATACGAGTGTGAAGACTGCGTTCGGTTCGATTCGCGTTAAATTCGCGTTCGATTCACGTACGATTGAAACGTCCACTGAAATACCCATAATTGATATATATAGCAATTTCAGCTAACTAAACAATATTTTTGAGCGGGAAAAATAGAGATCAATTTAGTAACACTTTCATAGTGCGCATGACAGTTCCTTGACGCGTCTGCGAATGCACAGGAGGTCAAAGAACAATGATTATAAATAAAAACATCATCAACGTCCTTGTTTCAAAGATTTTATTTGTTTTTGAATTGAGTGGTGATAATTTATAAGACTATATAATTTTTTACATAAGATTCATTTTCTTTAAACATATTTATGCGTTTCTCGTATGTTTCTAGGTCTATTTTATACTTGTTTGAGCCCACGTGCCTTCCGATGTGAGCGAGACTGTAGGACTATTTATAACCATGATTTTCTCCAAAAAGAATAGTTTGATCCCCATTTTCCTACACAAAATATGCCATATATAAACTTTTGTGTAAATTATAGATATTTCAATTTGTAAGTCAATCGAACGCGAAACGAACGTGAATCGAACGCGAATTGAACGTGAATCGAACCGAACGCTGTTTCACACTTGTCCCACTTATTTATTATAACGGGGCATAACTGGTGACTAATTTCTTCCTGTAATGGATGATATTTTTTTCTATTGGGATAGCTAGAATCGATCGGAAAAGTATGAAGACAAAAAGCTCAATATAAATCAAATAGAAGTGAACAACAATAAATGTCCAAAACTGAATTGAATAGAGCGAGATGGGAACCCGCACATAAGGCAACGGGCTAACAAGAGCGGCGTATTTCGAAGAGTGGACCACACGATGTCCCTTGTTGTGTGCATTGCATGTGGGGTAAAATGTAGCTCAACTCATTGAAAACAAGTAACGACGAATTTAAACGCTAAATGTATATTTCTCGGGAATTCCACAAAGCTATGCCAAATTTACCCACGGAGACATGAACCGAATCGATAAAACTAATGTACCCCACCACAGAATGGATTGACCCAGGGAATAGAGAGTTGCCGAGTACACATAGCTAGACCATCAAAATCACATATTGTTCGCGAAAATCCACTCCATGTTATATACATTAATATTCATCAAATAAACCACAATTTATATCTAAGATGATCTTGTATGAACTTTATCGCGCGCAAAGTGATAGCATTATCAGCGTACCAGACACAATGGCCATTCTGTAATCTGAATTATGTTCCATTTTAACCTTTGATTTAGAACGATGAGCGATGTTTACAAAAAAGAAGTCAACGCGAAGCTACTTGCAACACTATGCGTGATTGGCTACCCGACTTTAAAATCTGACAGTCAGACCAATCAGAGCACAGTTATTATATATTTATATCAACTAACTGTAAATATCAAAATATAATTAAGATGGCCTTCATTATTAGCCCTGAAGGGCATGGCATATAGAAATATATATATATATATTGAGGTTGGTGGCTCCAAGATCATTGTAATACAATCTTGTTTAATCCACGGTTTTTTTTTACGCTGATGAGATTCATTCTAACGACCATTTAGGTATCAGAAAATGGTCTATAATAGAATGGAATGTACAAGCACATTTGCCAGTCCGAGGATGAGAGCACGCGCTCCAGGCAATACATTGATACCACAAATAAACTGATGTATTTTTAATCGCCTGTTTGACCCTGGCAACACCTTATAATTAGATGAATATAATGATATCAATTGAATTCGTCTTTTAATTTTGGACATCAGAAATGAATTAAACATGAGCCCGTCAGAAAAGTACATCATCACCTGTTTGTCTACAGTTTGACAAAGATAACAACACACATATTTCTGTTGTTGGCCATGGTACTTCGAAGTATTGTTTTTCTTCAGGACTGTTCACATCATTAATTTTATCTCATCTCTTAATCGTTTTACAACCTAACGAGATAAAGGAACTGGTCAATAATTATGGTATGTACTCCATTTGAGTGACTAAATTTAACGAGGCAAAACATATTTTAAGCCATATGCTTATCTTACACATGATCCTGGATAAAAAAGGAATAAGAAAGAATTATAATACAAAAAATACAATGAATTCAATGTGTGTATGCAATTTTGAAGCCATGGTTCTCAGCGCAAGAAAGAATTGGATGGCAATATTGAAGTATGAATTACAGTTTTGCTATGAAAACACTCGTCAGCTACATTACACAGCCCAGGAAGCAATGGCTACACCGGGAGCAATATAAATATATGCTAGCAAAACAGTGTCTTATACTGAAATATTGCCGTTCCATTAATTCTTACTTGCGTTCACAGTAATGGTATTACATTTCAAACTTGGAGAACTGAAAGCAATCTATAAATAACCTTTAATAATAATTTTCCTGGTGTTAGATATAATTTCGAGGGGACATCATAAATCTTGTACTTCAGATACACCACACTGACAAGTTTGAACATTTATAATTTAGGGCTGTTCCATCCATAAAGACCATTATCGATATGCGATAATCAACTCATGGCAGACATCCGCTTGACAGATGTTTTCAGTTCGCCATATAATTCCATGCCTATTGCTCTATTGTTCTATACTGCTGAAACCACTGAACTGTTTTTTCAGCCTCTGAGTCGCCCCTACTGCGCAACTGCCAGGCCTGATGAATCGGTTGGCTGTCACGCAACTAATCACTGGCTGTCATCCAACTTTTCAAACGAAAAGTCGACGCGCCAAAAAAATAAGTGTAAACCACGCCCTCCAACGTCACGAAGTTACGCCCATTGACCCGACATGACCTCCGAATTCAACCAATCAAATACTATAGCGCGTATTTCTATAATCAGTCGTCCGAGACTTTTTTCTCGATGTCATCACGGCGAGTTACGGCAACAGTCCTTCAAGAGAAAGTCAACTGGAATTGTGGTTAAGTGGCATTGATGTTGAACTCCTAAAGTATGTATCGATGAGGACTGAGGACACTGAGGACGGCCGGATATACAAGTGTTCGGGCGCTGGCTCGGATAACTGAGGATGATATTTATGATTTCTTACCAAAAATACCACCGGGACACAGACGTCTAATTTTGCACGAAGCGGCAAAGCTGAGAACTCCACTGAAAGCAGACAAGCCAACCCTAGCTGTCGATAAACGTGTAACGTTAAACTCATCTCCAAAGGTTATTATTCGTAAGCAGAATGTTGAACTTTCTGAGACTCATAGTAATTTTACCAGTAGCAAGAAATCAAAACGTCGCATTGACGATACTGAGCGAGATCAAGTTAGAGAAAATCGGCGAACTGCCAGGCAAAAGACACAAAGTAGCATCCGACCGGATGTTATTAACGTAGGTGGTTCAACTTTAAAATACCTGCCTCCGACCGAGAAAATGAAAGAAGATTTATTGGAAGACATTGAAAATAATCAGAATGAAACAGAAAGACTTGAGAAACAGTTACAGTGTCTAGAAGAGTCATTCCAGCCAACGTCGCCATTACATACTAATATCCGTGGACCAGCAAATGTCATCAGCGCCTGGGACATAACGTACTTCACTGTACTTATCCCAAGTGTGAAAGTGCTGCGTTTTGTAAAGACGTGACCAGGAGTGAACACCGAAACGAAAGACAGAAAATGAGTAAATTAAGAAGTGAAATAAAGTCACGAAAAGGAAAAAGTAAGGATAAAAATCTAGAACTTGAAAGGTTAGAAAAAAATATCTCGGCTACCAGGAACACATTTGCTGCAAAAATAAGACAACAACTCATTGCCAGTGACACGGACAAATATCTGACAACTGGGGGCCAGGTAAAATGGTTGGAAGTCAATACGGACAGTAGAAAACTTGAAACAATGTTAGAAGGAAGACTTCCGGGTGACCCGATTGATCTACAGGAATTAATCTGTGAATTTGACAATCAAAAAACGGGAGAAAATGAACAAAAAAGACATTCAAGCGCAAAACAGAGAAAAGTAATAGACCTCTGGAAAATGAAAGGTGTTACTTGGCCAGAAGCCACTGAATTCACAGTAAATACAGATACCGGTATTACACACTACATGGGTGACAATACTGCAAGTAAAAACATCGGCGAAATGTCGGCAGAAAAAAATCACTGTAGCAAAGTAGAAAAGGAACAAGACGACTTGATGTTGAAACTTGGGATTCAACAAAGTTTGAATACCTTCAGATTTGACCAAGGCCGTGCGACACGAAATGAAGGAGTTGCTGTAATTGAAAATCTAATAGAAGTAATATCAAGAATGCAAAACAAAGTGGACTTAATTTGCAAACAAACTCTTCGCAACGAACACGATTCTGTCCCGGGTTCGGCTTTCGACGTCACAGTGGCGTCGCCACTACAGACAAAACAAGACACCGTTACTGCCACTGGCAGGAAATATGAGAACCCGTCATGTACCGTTCTGAGTGATGAAGCTCCGGTAGACTTGACGCCTTCCTTCAACCAACACGCAGCACGAAACAGGGTCAGTCCAGAGATTCCCGTACCAAAATGTAGGCATATTACTGAATCATTCACCAGTCAATTATTGTCTCAGTCATCTGAGTCTTGTGAACCGAAATCCGGATTTGCCAATACAGTCTATGCCCCTGGAACAACCCGGATCAACGACGAGCTTGTCACGTCACAACCTTCTCGTGTACACACTAGTATTCACCATGACAACGTTGATTTCAGTACATTCAATCGTCCTCTTCGTCGATATTTCGAGACCAATCCAAACCGAAGTCAACATTCAAGACTTACCGAACTTTCTGTCAACGCCGTTAACGAGTTGTCACCGAGTACATGTTATAACCCGACCAAGACACAAATACAATATAAACGTGAAAGCGTGTTTTCACGTTTTGATAAAACTGAGTCAGATGACCAGTGTTCGAACGACATGCCAATTGATATGTCTATGCGTGGACTAAAAAATAAATCGCTAGACATTGCGGAGACTGAGCGTGTTGATCCGGTGACAGCATTATCAACACAACATGACTCTAGTACTACCAATAATAATTTAGACATGTTGTACGAAGCCGCCTGGTTATTACAAGATAAAAAATGACATTGCGATCCACTGGGATGCATGTATTATTGAAACATGTACATATTCGGAGGTGAATCTGGCAACACTTCTCGTGATATGCGGGAGAATGAAAAACATCGGAAGCCAAGCAGAGCGAATGATAATCAAGAATTACTCCAGAACTTTTAAATTTGGCAGGATTCTGATTCTAAATCTTGCAAATAATTCCAGTTGTCTGTCATAGTCAACTCAAAGTGATGCAGTGGTTATTGGAGTCAGTCGTTAGTGTAGATTGCACCCCAGTCATTTGAAATTGTTTGCAAAATACGTTGGTTGGTGCAGTGAGTTTAGTTGTGTTTGCTTGTTGTCGCTTGTTAAAATTTACAGGTGGCTGTATTTTTGAAGTTCATTGACACTGACTTGTTTACAGTAAACTGTTGCATTGGGTCACTGCTATACTGCATGGCTATACTATTAGTATTAGTAAATAGTAAGCGTTAACATTTTTAATTTTCCGCATTTAAAGATATACCCTTTGTTTGTTCCTAGCGTTACTGCTGTTTTTTGTTACTGTTATTTTGAAATTGTCGTAAATAAACTGATATAACAGCTTGACAATTGTCAGATATAAATAACTATGCAATGTTTTGTATTTGCTTTGAAATAAACCACATGACCTTGTTTATGAGTTACGGGTTTCTTTTATTTATATAACAAATTATATTGAAACTATGGGAATAACTACAATACAATAAAAGCATCAGATTGTAAAGTGGCACACGTTAAAAATAGTGTTGAAGATCCAACTAGCAATGTGGTAATACAAAACTAAAATAATTTTAAATTCATTCGAGTCCCAAATTTTGAATAAATGTTGTTACGTGCAGTAAGTTCGAAACATAATCTATTGTCAGCAGCCTGATTCAGTTACAAATCCATGAACCCAACACATTGGTAGTAACCGAATAAATCCCTCGGTGTAATTTCCCTGAGTGCTTCCATCACAGCAAGATGCAAGTCTCGTCGAATGAGTTCGTTAAAACGCTGGGAAGACAATATCTGCTTCATTTTCCCGAAAACAAACTCTGCCGGATTCAGTTCTGGTGAATAATAGGGAGTATACACCATGCCGATTCCCATGTTTTCCAACCACTGACCGAGGTAGCGACCGCCTTCATGTTGATGCGTTGGGTGGTTATCCAATACAACAATGTCATCATATTCCAGCACTGGTCGCTCGGTTAGCGGTCTAACATTTTCGCCAGCTTCTTCGAAAAAGATGAGAAACTGGTAGGTATCTGTTGTACCGTTGAACACCTTGAAATATGTAATACCTCCCAAGTTGCACAGAAGGTGCAAAGTCACGCTCGCCGATTTCGTGTAGCGTTGTATTTCGACTGCACGCTCACCTCGGAGAGCATGGCCGAAGTGCGGGTTAATATCTTTGCTGACTCTTACTCCAGCTACGTCAAAAAACTGTATCTTCATGGGGTCAATGGTGTGCAGGAAATTGACAAACTCGTTGCAGTAAGCAATATTACCTTCGGTAAATTTTTCCCTCGCTACTGAAGTCAACCTTTTGAATGTCCATGCACCTACCGTAAGTTTGGTTCTCACTATTCGTGCAATCGCGCTTTTAGACACGCCACCGGGGACATTGCCATATTCTTCTATTTTGTCTTTCATAACTTTATATGTAATTGACGGCTGTTGTCGTTTCATCGTTTCTATTAATTCTTTGTGTTCTTCGTCTATTCTGGAGAACGACCCCCTTGTAACGTTTCGATCTCCTTCAATGAATCGTCTCCATATCTTGCGAACGCCAGGAACAGACATTTTAAATTTGTCGGCCACAGGCGTGAAATTCCCAAAAACGTCCGGTTATTGGATCGCCACCACTGTTCAATATTTCTTGGGTCACCATGTCATGTATTTCTGGCGAAGCTCTCACCCCTCTGCGATACAACCGACCTTTAGTACTTCTGATCATTTCTGTTCTAAAAAAACACTAAACTCACCATGCAACGCAATGCAATGTAATAAACATCGAGAATGAAAGTTTGCGCTCGACTGTTCCGCGTATTTGATTGGTTGAATTAGGAGGTCATGTCGGGTCATTGGGCGTAACTTCGTGACGTTGGAGGGCGTGGTTTACACTTATTTTTTTTGGCGCGTCGACTTTTCGTTTGAAAAGTTGGATGACAGCCAGTGATTAGTTGCGTGACAGCCAACCGATTCATCAGGCCTGGCAGTTGCGCAGTAGGGGCGACTCAGAGGCTGAAAAAACAGTTCAGTGGTTTCAGCAGTAATTGCTGCTTCGTGATTGGGATTCATATATTACAACATGGAATACAACATGTCGTAAATCGGACATCACAAACACCTTATATAGCTCCAAATAAACCCACTAAGTTACGATTGATATCAGCACAAATCTGACCATCATTGCATCGCTTGTACAGCAGGTGGACCATCTATATCTCTAGGGGGCGCTCCAAAATAACATCAACAATAAACACAAATAACAATATAATCAATATAGAGGTAAAAGTGACTGATCCCTGTTATTGGTATGAATCCCTGTAACTCAAATATATATACTGATAAGATTTCAGTGTCTGATTTGCGGATAATGTGAAATATTGGCACAATTTTCTTTCAGAGTGGCATAATGCGACTGCGCATGAGTGTGATTGCGATTTTGAAGTTGATTGGTGTTGCTGGAGCAACGATGACGACAACGACAGAGACTGGGAGAGAGATACAGGATCACAGGGAGTAACAAACTCTGGTCCACCCGCCGACCACACGACTGGGTCACAAGACGGTAAGATTTAAACTCTCTTCAAAGAATGCAACTTAAAATCTCTCTTCAACTCTATGCAAAAAAGTGTTTTTGAGGATGTTTACGGTTCTTGTACTGGATGCTGTTATGGCGCCATTCTGATTAAATGAATTTAGAGAGTACATCTGGGTCTAATATGAACAAAAACGTTTCATTATGTTTCCTATGTCTTTGTTTATTGAGGTTTCCAAACGATCACGATCACCGGGCAAGCATTGAGCAAGAATACGCCACTTATTATATCATTTCAACTGAGTCTACAATTGTAACTATGTTGTATGCCGTTGTCGTCAATTCCATTTCAACATTGAACCTCTTAAGCGAACATACCCCTTCGTAATGGAGTGAGACACGACTTCATTATTCTGCTAAAAACTTGAACATGGAACTATGTGGTCTCGCACCGGAAGACGATTCATTGCCGACATATTCAAAGTGAATCGTCTTCTGAATTTCAGGCAAATACACATAGTTCCATATTCGAGACGTTATAACAAAATCGTTTTAGCATGTTTTTCGTGGATAAGATTAAGAAAATCAATCAAGGACTAAATCTAAATTTATTGAATGGAAATCGTTTTAACGAACTGCACAAGTTCTCTGGTGATGAAATGGAATGTTTTGAACCAGCCATGGAGGATGAAATAATTAAAATTATAAAAAAATCGTCGTCGGCTTCGTGTGATTTGGACTGTTTACCCACTAATATATTAAAAGAGGAAAAGATCCTTTCTATCCTGGTTTCATCTATAACAGATATCATAAATGAATCACTTCGCACTGGAAGTGTTCCTGAGAAAATGAAATGTGCGCTGATTAAACAACATTTAGAGAATTATTCGTTGTATGAAGAGTTTCAATCAGCGTATCGGACCGCACATGGCACTGAAACGGCTCTTTTGCGGGTCGCTAACGATGTACTATGCAGTATTGATAATTCTAAGTATTCAGTTGCTCTCGTACCTTTGGATCTTTCAGCCGCTTTTGATACTGTGAATCACAGGATTCTCATCGATAGGTTGATATCAAATTTTAGTTTAAATGTTCTCATCATTAAATGATTTGAGTCGTATTTGAGTAACCGCATTCAAAAAGTGAAAATTGGAAATGTATTTTCTGATATGACGTATATATTAGAAACCGGTGTTCCACAGGGCTCCGTTTTAGGGCCATTATTGTTCCCAATGTACATGCGTCCATTGGGCGAGTTATTGCAACGTCACGGCGTAGAATGTCATTTCTACGCCGATGACACACAGATTTATTTATCGGTTTCTGAAGATGATCAAATTCGCGCCCGGGTGATACTTCAAACATGTATTCAAGATGTTAGCGATTGGATGTCTTGTAATTTCCTACTTTTGAATGTGTCGAAAACTGAATTTGTGTCCATGTCGTCTCGGAGTTTCTCACAAGACTCATGTCCTTTGTCTAGTATCGCAATTGGTGTAGAATTGGTTAGTGCTTCGTCAAGTGCTAACAACTTAGGTGTCTTGTTTAATTCGCAGCTATCTATCGAAACACACATTTCTACTATTTGTAGATCTGGATATTTCCATCTAAGAAATATTAATCGTATTCGTAAATCATTATCCCAATCTGATACTGAAAAGTTGGTACATGCTTTCATATCTTCTCGCTTCAGCTGTAATTCATTATTGTCTGGTCTCCCTGTAACTAAGATAAAACCTCTTATTCGTGTACAAAATGCAGCAGCACGCCTTGTCACTCGTGCTCGAAAATATGGCCACATTACAGACATTTGTATTAAACTTCATTGGTTACCAGTTGTACAAAGAATCAATTTCAAATTACTTTTACTTGTGTATAAATCTTTGTATGGTTTTGCCCCAAATTATCTATGTGAATTAATCGAATTTTATGTACCGAGTCGTAGTTTAAGATCTGAATCGAAGTCAGATGAGTAGTGAAAAGTAAAAGTTGTTATACAAAGACCGTGCTTTTGAAAATTTAGGTCCTAAACTTTTTAATGAATTACCTCTGTCTGTTCGTTCTAGTCCTTCAGTAGACCAGACTGAAAACGCACTTATTTAAATGTGCTTTTAATATTTGACTGATTGTTAATTGTATCAGCGCCTTTGATCTTCATATGTTGGAATTGTTGGAATAGATTTTCGGCTTCATTTCCGCATTATATGAATATTGTACAATTTGTCCTTTTTGATCAAAACATGCAATTTTTTTTCATGAAATATAAATTCAAGTTTCTACCTGTAATGAATATCATTGTCATTGCTGTAGCTGCATTTAAGAAATCGCATCGGAAGATTATTATTCAAAAGTTCATGAGCGTAAATGAGCTTTACAAACGAAAACGTTATTTTCACTTACAATACTTTAACAATATTTACAGCGTTGGTTTGGTTGACTACTTTTATTGGTTACAACTGAAATACTGAAATTTGTCTTTAAACCCGTAATGTTTTCAAATGTATCGTGCGGTTACCCCGAACAGCTCTTCTTTTGTCCATTTCTGATGTGTTCCAGAAAATGTAAAAAAATAACCACTTCAATCTTCAAAACCGTCCAAAAATGCGGCTTTCCACACATTTAGATTATGACATATGACAATGTCGCTCCATGGTTGGCAGTATTTTCAGTTTGACCTGGATTATAGATGATTTCCGCTTTGAAGCCACTGTAAATGTCTTCGCAATTCAAAATCAAGACACGAATTAAGTGATCTATTATAATGACTGAAATATCATATTCACATTATAGGATATTACGCGTACGTTCGACAGATATCCCAACTCTTACCAAACAGTTTTGCCAGACTAGAAAGCCCAACACTCAGTGGTGAATACTGTCTTGGATTCTGGTTTCACATGTATGGTAGCATATTGGGATCACTGGAGGTCAAAATCGAGACAACAAGTAAGTATAAAATCGTCGTGAACAATTTCTTGCACTGTTAGTAGCGCTATCTTCAGTTACTTTGAAATTTGTGTAGAATTTAAGGACCTTTTTATGACATTTACATATGAAATCTTTTAGATAGGCAATGTATTTTAGACTTAATTTAATCAATATATATGGTGAAAACGAAATAAAATATAATAGTGAAAATAAAATAAATTATAATAAAATATATGAAAATAGAAAATTACACGCCGTACAACTAATTTTGGTACTGTAAAATGACTAATTTTCACTGGGTTTAAATTTCACTGATTTACCATTTCAGGCATATTCAGTGGGTTTTAAATTCACGGTTTCGTCATTTAGATAATGTGTTCTATGCTAAATTTTACATATTCACTGTGTTTTAATTTAGCGCATTTTTCAGTCAGCGAAATAAGCTAAATTAAAACCCAGTGAATAATTAACCCCTTTACAGTAATTAAATATTGCATACAGTCAACCATTCTTACATTTCGACGATGAACCATTGCGCAAATGTCATGGCAACAGTTTATATCAACCTTGATAATCCAAATCGACATCCAAAGAACGATGTCACACATACAATTTCATCTCAAACTGTGGCTAACAAATCAAATACTTAATTAATAACAGTGAGTTTGATCAGAGGTACATTACTTGGGGTTTGCAACTACGGTGACATGATACCAAGATCCCGTTCCAATCTCGCTTTCGCATAAGCGTTCCAACTTAGAAAAATTCGAATGCGCATGCCCGAGGTAACTAGGTTACTGGGATGTCCAGGTGGATCAAAATAGCTGCTCACGATATGACGGATTACGATAACTATATTTTCTGTACATTTTTTATGTATTACATTTTTTTCACTATGAATGTGGTAATACATGTGGTATAATGTTTTATTACAAACCGTCTTTGTCATGTCAGAAGGTCGTAGCATCAGTCTCGCTATCTACGAGATGAGACTTGAATGGGATCTTGACATGATGTCACCATACAGTACTATGCGCGTTGCAAACCCCAAGTAATGTACCTCTGGTTTGATACACTCTCTTTTTGCAGGGTCGACAACCATATTTCACCGGGAAGGTGGTTTATCCGCTGAATGGCTTTACGCACAAGTACGAACCGGTGAAACAAGAGACTACAAGATCGTTTTCGAAGTTACTGGTGGCTTACTAAATGTAGGTTCTATAGCGCTGGATGATGTTATGTTATACAGCGGCAGCTGTCCCCCACGTGGTAAGAAGTAATATATATCGTCTCACACAGTCTTCGTATTACTGCATACATTCAATGCGTGCATGTTCGTACTTTTGTAAAGATCTAAGCTTTAAATTTATTATTTTGTTTATTTTAATATACAACATGCAAACACTGATTAAATGATAAACCGACCATGGAATATGCTCATGATGATAAAACAAATAACGTTGACCATTCCTGAAAATGAGATAAAAGTCTATGATGTTTTTGTGGGAATTCGATCTTTTGACGTTGTTCGTTAAACATTCAGTTTTAGTATTATTATTATTTATTATCTGTTTAGAAAAATGCGGTTTTGAGTCGTCGGACTGGTGTGGTTATGAAAATGACCCAAAAAATGATTTTGATTGGACAGATACGAAGGCTTCTGATCATCACTCAGGACTGGGCTATGACGTCACAACGGGGACGGGAGAAGGTAAAGTTTAACAATGAATACACTGAACGATTAACAATGTATAACTTGTCATTGCATCCGTCACGCTGCCAAAAGATGAATTTAGTTCAGTCGAGTATTGTTGATTGCCACTTACTAATACTACAACTTATCGGCAAAGGCCGATGTAGAAGACAAAGAGCAAAATTATTTATATTGGATAATAATAGTACATCTGTATTTTTTTTCAAAACCGTCAGGTTATTATATGTACGTTGACACCGATGGTGGCGCTGTCGGAGAGACAGGCAGACTACGTTCCCCAAAACATGCCGCTACTAAGGGAGATGCCAGTTGCATAACCTTTTGGTATCACATAGAAGGTATGGTGATTTTTAGAATGAATAATCAATAAACCGATGATCAAATGTCCGCCGAGATCTCGTTATGAGCAAGGGCCACGAGACTCGCTTTCGTCCCTCAAAAAATTAGACTTCCATTCTGTTCCGTCACCGAGTCCATTGTTCTACTGACCCATGTTATCATGACGTTTAAAGAAGTGGATGAGAGTCGACGTGAAAGACCGAAAAGCTAAAAAAAAGTCTGGTGGTTCTTCCACACCCAACGAGATCTCGGCTGTCATTTGGGTATAGGTCTATCATATTTGACTACAAGTTTATTTGTTCTCTGTTAGTTTCTTTATTATCTCAACAAGGTCCATTATATTACACTTATAGATTTGTTATATAATAAATAAATAAATATCGAATGTGAAATATGTTGATAGATATCCTTTGCTGCGAAAATATTACTTGGTAACAGAACACGTCTTCGTTATAGGTGACGACGAGAGTGAACTAAGGGTATATATTGACACGCTGAATGGGACATTAATCGGACCAATCTGGAGCACCCACTTCGACCAAGGAGCGTTCTGGCATATTGGCGCGATACATCACGTGACTCTACAGGACCACCATATTGTATTTGAAGTCGAGATTGGTTCAACCGGATTGCACGATATATCGATTGATGACGTCAAGATTACGAATTCCAGGTGCAGTGGATTTCGGGGTCAGTAAAGTACTAGTTCCGTACGTTAGTATCGGACTGATATCTATTGAATAATTTCATCATCAATTTGCGAAATTAAACTAATTGTCACTCAGTCTATATTTTACACAGCTAGCTGTACTTTCGAAATTGATCAGTGTACCTGGACCAATCTTCGCAATGGGCAAGATGACTTCGACTGGATACGATATACGGGTGCTGCAACCGCACTCGAAGAATTGACTGGCCCTCAAAAAGATCACACGACTGGAACAAAACACGGTATTCAATTTTTTCTCATCCAGTATTTGGGAGGTCACGAGTCACTCAGATCGAAAGATACATTTATATTTTGGAAATGAGTTCATATATTGTTTCTATCGCTGGTGTTGTTTTTTATACAATTCAAATAACCTTGAAGCGAATGTTTCATTTGGTGCCCAAAAGTTACCCCAGATTTAATTTCCCGTAGGGTTCACTATGTCGTTAATGTGATATTAGCACTTATATTAGTCCTTGTCGAATTCAATAATTATCACCCCAAATACGCTATTGGCCCAAGCTTTTAATATGTTGTCACTGCAATCAGTTATGTACGTCCCTAGGTTGGTACATGTACTTAGAAAGCGCTTTACCCGCCGATAGGGAGGATATCGGACGCATGGTTTCCGATGTATTTATGCCAGATTTAGATCGCTGTTTCCAGCTGTTCTACCATATGTTTGGACCTGCAGACGCCCCGGGACATATTAGGGTTAGTTGTGCTTATATTGTTTTATAGTTCTGGGCAAAATTGTTAGGCTGCAATATTTAAATGCAGTTACATGTTACGTTATGGTATTAAGCCGCTATTCAAATTTCCATACATGACAACATCGGCAACGGGTTATATTTAAAAAAAGTAGTTTTAATTTGCTGAACATTCATAGGTTTCTTGAACTCCCATGAAATAGATGGAAACAAAACACACAGATTTCCATCTTTCCTTAAATTGACCTACTAAGTATTTCTTTTTAACTTACAAGCTTGCTCCCATCGTACAATGCGAGTTTGTGACAATACACACTGACTCATTTATCTCGAAAGATGTCGGCATATAACATATTGAAAAAAACGATTTAAATATCATATTAAATACATTTTACACAATATTGACAAAATATATCTCATTTTGCTCACGTTTTCGGCCAAACTGCATTGGTAGGTAAGATTTTGAACCAGTACAAACGTGATCGAATTGAACTATATCATATAGATGGCGTGCTTAAGAAAAACTTGTGTCGATTTATGCAGTCGACAACGCATAGTGTTTTATGCGTGTAATAATGTAAGTGAAATATTTGTTGTACAATTAATTAAATGTTGTCAAGGGTGACCCCTTCTTTTGAAAACGTGACCAGCATTTTGTTACAACAAAACCAGTGTCTACAATCCACTTTACTGTCGTGCAAGATAAACTTTTTGTATTTCAATATTTATGTCGGATTTACTTTTAGGTGCTCAGAGAGTTTACTGATGGAACAGAAGAGGAGCTTTGGACAATGTCTGGCGATCAGGGCGATCAGTGGTTCGAGGCACTGATTGATGTACCTATACCAGAGTCAAATGTTGGATATAGGGTAAAGTTGACACATATCTCCAATCAGAAATTGTATAAGTGGATTACATAGTACATATATTTACTTTTAACGCCCGTCGCAAATCATCACATAGTATTTCATTGTATTATATTATATTGACTTTTCAGATGGCAATTGAAGGTGAAATTGATCGAATTATTGCTGGTGATCTCGCAATTGACGACACCCGCATGTATAACCTGCCCTGTGTGTTTCAACCAGAGGAACCCGATTTTGAATGTCTGGATGGTTCCGATATCATTGATCCGTCAAGGAGATGCGATTGGAATGTAGACTGTAATGATGCATCGGATGAGAAGGACTGTGGTAAGTTGCCATACGTGAGAATATCGGTCTCCACGAGTCACAGTGATTCTTTACTGCCTATCTTCTACTATATTTTCCATCAGGGAAGTGTTTGTCACCGGTCTTATCGCACTTTCACATACAACATTACAGAATCACATTGCATTTTGCAGGTGAGTGCAACTTTGACGTGGATATGTGTCGCTATTTCGACTCTAGCAGAGGTGACTACCAGTGGGAGTGGGCCAGCGGATCAACGATAACAGAGGGCACAGGACCATCCTATGATTTTACTACGGGCACTGATCAAGGTACCACACTTTTGAAATCAAAACAAATTTATTCATTTATGTTCATGTGTCAGGGAAGTTAGTGATTATCATGAAACGATTACAAGATTTTACTGCAAGTATAACTGACATAATCATAGTTGTGGGTCCATATCTCTTTCTATGTACATACAACGCCCCCATATAGTCCCAATGTTAAAACACACACACATATATATAGAGCTATTGCACGTCGTAGTAGTCATTTCCATTTAGAGTGTAGTAGAGATTTTCAGCAAGTGAAATTCACACTAATTAATTGTTCTAGACCATATCAAACTATGTGTTTTATGAAAACACATAATACACGCTAATTAAAAATCGATGTAACGTTAGATACAGCTTTCGTGTAGTCATGTGACTGCTAAGTAAATATAAATCCTTCATTGAAAAATCAAATGAATACGGTGAAATTGAAAGGGATAACATTTTTTTTAGTGAAAAATGTAGAATAAGATTTGAGAAACATACACTATATATACAAGATATACCATTTATACACTAATTTGCATGTCAATAGATGAATAGAGTGGAGTTGCTGCATTTTCTTAAAGGTCATGAAATCTTCTGTGATTACGTCATGTAAATGAAATATGCAAATTTAGTCATTACAAAATTGAAAATGCGAGTTATTAATTTTGACCAGTTTTATCCATGTTCCATTTATGATAGAGCCCTGCAATTTTCATAGAATAATTAGAGATAATTTAATTTGTTTTGATTAACATGCGCCCCCCCCAAAAAATGGGAGTTTTCGGGAGTACATCATGATGAGTTCTGCGATTCTTTCAGGACATTACATGTTAGCCGAAGCACACACCGGATCGATATTCAGCGGATCTACCTTGATAGGACCCAAAGTCAGAGAAGCGTCTTCTAGCTGCCAGTTGGAGTTTGGTTATCACATGTATGGAGATAGTGAGTAACGGTTGTATCATAACGTGTTGCGTTGTAAGGTTGTGTTGGTAGGATTACAGTTATCGGACACATTATTTGATGCCATATTAGGCATTGTGCCAATCATGATTTCAATATTATTGGTTAATGCCATCTAAATATTTAAATAGTCAAAATTAAAATATTTGCAATTATTTCAAGGGGAAATTATTTCTTCATATCTATAATTGTTGCTCTATGACATTGACTGAAAAGGTCAATATATTATTATTCACACTTAAAAAAAAAATGACATAGTTTTTATTATATACAATGGGAAGTTATCTCCCACAATGCATTGCATACATGCGCAGTAACATGCTCAGAAATGCAAAAAATTAATTCGTTCCTTCGTACTATTGCTGCCTGACTGTTGCACTTCTGATAAATTGACGTTTATTTGTATGCACATCTCTTCAGACGTCGGTAAGCTGGAATTATGGTTCGTACAAAACAAACAGCTGACACGCCTGTGGATGTCAAGAGGTGACGCAGGTGACGCGTGGCATATCGCCACTGTGCCGATTGGTCGCATTTCGACTGACTGGATGGTAAGTATCGATAAAATAAAATATAGCCGTGAGCAGGATTTCAAAAGACCCAATTACAGACAATACATATTAGGATGCTACAGGATAGAAACTCAATATTGGTTATACCGGATTATAATTATTTACTCATGTAACTATGAACATATCTACAATCGTCATGGGCGGATAATAAACATAATTATTTATTTATTTTCTTATTTCCTTTGCAGCTCATTTTTATGTCAACGCCATTAATTAACGAGAGGGGCGACATCGCAATCGACGGTATCGTCTTATTTGGCTGCGACTTCCCTGGTATGTAATCTACGTGACATAATTTATATCGATAATTAACGTCATTTACGCCCAAGTACAAAGCTCTCTTGGGGAAAATATTTCTATTCACGATTGTGACCATCTATAGTAATTTTATTGTGACTGAATATGGTGAGCGTGAATCATGATTAACAACTTTGAATAATTATTATGGGCTGTGCTTTACTGAAGAAGACTTCATCCTAAATATGACCAAATGTTGGAAACACTTGTGTAGTATAGTTGTAATATCTTAACATTATGGTCTCTGATCCAAGTACATGTGAATTGATCGATTAAGTCTATTGTTTGTCAACTGACGTATTTGTTGTTGTTGTTTGTCAATTATACAATATTTGTATTTGGAATGTTTTGACACTTTGTGAAACGATTTGTCATTGTAATATCTAGCCATTTGCAAAATACATTTTGAGAAAAGTCCAACAGAACAAATTCAATTTTTAAAATTTTATAAATTTTGTTTAAAAACATTGAATCAGGGCTTGTATTTTAAACGGAGACAATTGCAGTTTTAGTAGCTTGTCGTATACATGGAAGATAACTGATATTACCTGACAATTACAATGAAATCGTTTTTATCTCAATATTGAGTTATAAAACAAAGACCGAAACTGAATAAAAAAATGAAGAATTACTTACGCGAATAACTGTAAAAAAAGTGCAAACGAAACTCAACCACAACTAGAGAAATACAATATTGATATCCATACCATTCGACGTCCTGAATAACTATATGTGTGAGGCGTTCTTATTCTCGTATGTTTTACGAGTGTAAGACACACGTACAAATCTCGCAATATATTGTCACACAGCTAAATTTTTTATCTTGTCATTTTTCATTCAATCTGTTTAAAAGCTGTAACTGGGAGTTGTGGCTCTGGAGAATTTACATGTGATAACGGCGCATGCGTAAGTACGGACGTGACGTGTGATTTGACAGACGACTGTGGAGACCAGTCTGACGAGAGTGACTACATTTGTGGTAAGTTATTTGTCCGCTTCTTCGCGCCATTCGAAATATAATATCTGAGCAATGTTCAGATAGTGCGTACGTAACTTCTTCACCTTATCCATTATAACTGATCTTTCTCATAGTTACTTTTACAGACTGTTACTACCACATACACTTTCTAAGTACTAATGGCACGACTTACACGCCATGTTTACGCCACAGATGCATTTAGTCGCAAGAGGGCGCGCTTTGCTAGAAATATGCAGATGTATATTCTCTATTAATCCTTTCCTCTGTAGATGGTTATCACTTCTGTGATTTCGAAGTTGGATTGTGTGGTTATACAAATGGCGATGACAACGATGCTGACTGGTGGCGTCATCAAGGATTGTCGTCAGAAATCAGTATGCAAACGGGACCATCTCGGGATCATACATTAAATAACGCTATTGGACACTATGTGTATGTTGATGCCAGGTTGCCAAGAAGACCTGGGGACGTAGCAAGACTTTACACATCAAATTTTCAACCAGGAGACTGTGAAGTGCGTAATATTGTACTTTCCTTTATAAATAGTAAACTATTTTCAGATTTATTCAGAGATTACTTCTAAATCGAAATCATTTTGTTTTGTTGTTTCCAGTTGACCTTTTATTACCATATGTGGGGCGAACATTTAGGATTATTTAGTGTATACACACGGACTGAAATCAACGGACCGATGAAGCATTACTGGTCTTGGGCAGATAACATTGGAGATTACTTTGTCAGAAAGAGTATGATGTTGTCAGAAACCAGCAACTTTCAGGTACGTACCACTTAAAGTAGACTCACGAGATTTACGGTCACGCGTGTAGCTGCGCTGTAGTCAATTTGTCACACTTCCTAAATATTAATCGCATGAACATTATTATTTCTGATTAAATTAATTAAAACCGATGGTTTTTCTCCTTACTGCAGATTGTTTTTGAGGTTATTATTGGTGTGGGTCTTAAAGGTGACGTGGCTCTTGATGACATAATAGTAGCACCTGAGTGCCTGGAATATAGTGGCGATCTACCCGTTGGTGAACCAGAACCAACGGAACCATCACCATGCGATGCAGGATACATTCATTGTGGCGATGACTACTGCATACCAATAAATGAGATGTGCGATTTCAAAGAACAATGTCCCAATGGTATCGACGAACAAGTATGTGGTATGTGGTGAATTGCTATTAGATAGCACGTTTTTTTTTATCACTACACAAAATGTTCCAAAAAACACAGCTATGATTGAAAACAAAAAAAATCACTCTCTTTTGCAGGTACTTGTAATTTTGAGGATGGTCAGTGTGGATGGAGGGATGCAAGTTCAGGGGGATACCGATGGGAAAGGTATCACACGACCGAACATACATCGGAACACGCACCGGGTATTGATGGTGCAGGCAGAGAAGATGGTCAGTTTTGTATTTAAATCAATATTAAAATTCTTTTTACCGCTTCATTTAAAAAAAAGAAAGTACCTTACATGGTGGACAGGCCTTGTCATATTGTCATCAGTCTAAGAAAGTCTACCAAACTAAGCGGACAGACGACGAACTTATTGAAGTATTTGACGTCGCACTCAATTTAAATGTTTGAGACAATAGACTGGTCCTACTCGATTGTGACAGACTGTCGGCTAGATAAAAATAGGCATTGACGAGCGATGGGATGAGGTGGAATAAAAAATAGTCCAAAAGAAACCTACAACGACCGACTCTTTAAAAACCACCAGTAGGAAATGTGTTTCGCCTGATATTTAGTTTTACAAATTACAAACTTGAAAATCTAGTATGACCCCGATGTCCTTTTGATTGTCATTACGTTTGGTCATCTACGTTACGTATACGTCACAGGAGCGATTCGTCGCTTGAGGGCGTATGACATTTAAAGGGCTGTGGTCGTTGCGCAACGCATGCGAAGATATGGACCCCATATTTCAATTGAAATAGCGCATTAGAATGTTTATTAGTCAACGTTTATCAACGCAAACCAGAAACATGCGTGGCGACGACCGCCGCCCTTTAATTATATACTTTCGTGCCATACCGCGTTGTTCGACAAGTTAGTGCATATTGCTGTTCGTGTTCGGGGTTCGTGCACACCCCGACAGAAATATTTACATATATACAGTATATATACAGAAACTTTACCTTTTACTAGATCGGCATTAGTGTACTCCAATAGTTGATGCCAACCAGGAACAGTCTGAAAGATATTAGACCAGGCGTATATATACTTATAAACTCCACACATGCGCTTTAACTAATCAATTGTTTTATTACGTATTCACAGGTTACTACATGCTTATAAGGGGACAGTCGTCTCTATTTTACCTCGCTGCGTTCATGGTCACCGACATGAGCGGTGAAATTGGACAAAGCTGTAAAATTAGTTTTATGTATCACATCAGCGGCGAAGAGGTGGGCATAACGTCGCTTCATTTGGCCGACCCTGAAGATGCCCTGAGGCTGTATATTTTGTGGATACGTCAAAACGATCAGGGATCTGAATGGAGAAGGGCCGAAGTTGTGGTCGGTAGCCACGGCCCTGGATGGAGATTCGATTTCGAGTCTTATCCACTATTGGGCACCTTCACCGGAGACACTTCAGATATCTGTGTGGACGAAATTGAGTTCATCGACTGTCACCCTGACGACAATGACGAATCTGCCAGCGGTAAGTGAACTGACGCCGAAAAACACTTATGCCGACATCATTTGTGATACGAATTCGAACGCGAGTAATGTACATTTCGTTGCTATGTTTACCTCGTAGAACTTACGTGCGACTTTGAAAGTGGTACATGTGGATGGTTTCAGGAACCAAACGATATTGGAATAGACTTTTTTGACTGGGAGTTGAGATCAGGGAGAGGACCTCAAAAAGCCACAGGACCAGACGCTGACCATACTCTAGGAACATCTAAAGGTTAGGCTACTCCCAGTAACTGTAAATGATGACATACGTTATAATTATGGAACGATGGGAAGAACAAAAAATGGCATTTTATAAATGATAACTTTGTAAATCTATAATTCAATGTATAATAACTTGTCGCTATTTACGACAAAGACCATCGAGAGTTTTCAAGAAACCATCTTTTCCTAGTCATTGGAATACTTTCAGTAGGGAAACAGTGCACGACATGATCAGATTAGTGTTAAGCTAATATGAAGCAAGTCGTATAATCCAATGTGGATGATGAGATGTAATTTATTGTTGTTTGGTATTGCATATTAAATATTATTTTATCTTGTTTCAAACAGGAACCTACTTCGTTGCTCCTGGTATCGGAAATACGCACACATGGTCGTTAATCAGCACGTATCCACAGCCAAAATCGTCACCCATGTGTCTCGAGTTTTACTATCACATGTATGGCGCTACTGTTGGCACACTAAATCTATTTCAACGCCGACTCGGTTTCGTTCCCACCGTGGTGTTTTCAAAGACCGGAACCTTTGGAAACCAATGGCATAAATATCAGAAAACACTGGGCATAGACGATATTCAGTACCAGGTCAGGACCCACTTTCTAAAAATAGTGGTTTTATCTGATTTTATTCTAAATTGTTATTAAAACAATTTGTCGGAGAGGAATTCTCCGTAACTTACAAAACTTAGGCATTAACTTACTACTGTTATTTATCTTATAGTTTCACTTTGAAGCCGCGATCGGCAGTGGTGATTCCAGCGACATCGCTATTGATGATATCTCATGGACAGAAGGAGAATGTCCCCCTTCACGTTAGTCAACATTTTTTCGATCGTAATAACAAAATAGCGTATTTTATGACGTACTTGTTCAAAGATATCACGTGACAATGAGACCCACAAATAGTATATTAATGATGTGTCTTTTCCTCTACAGTGGTGTGCGATTTTGAAGGACGCGAGTGGTGTGACTGGACGAACGATGATGATGCAAACATGAGATGGCGTAGAGGGCGTGACGGCACAATGTCGGACAATACTGGTCCTAAAGTAGATCATACGACGGGCACGCCAGAGGGTTAGCGCTTTCTCACTTTACATTCACAAATTCAATGCAAAACGACGGCCATATTTTCAATGTGACATACATACATTGAACTTTACCAAACCAGCAATGTAATAACAGTCCTTGTGAATGCGTTTACTATTTTACTATCATACAAAGTATTTTTCGTTTCTTTTTGTCTATTCGTAGGTTGGTACCTGTACATTGAAACATCCTTCCCACGACTTCCCGGCTGGAAGGCAAAACTGCTTAGCATGACCATAGAGGGAGGAACCACGGAGTGTCTGGAGTTCTGGTACCACATGTATGGCGACGATATTGGTGCCCTACGCGTGTATGCTAGAGATGTTGAAACCGGCGGAGAAAACCCGATCACATGGGAGAAGTCGTGTAAGATTTCTATTGTTAATTTTCATTAATATTGTTACATATCAGTCATTATCAGTTCTTAGCGTTGCCTAAAGGCATCGTTTGGTGTATCATTAAAACTTATTCATTAATCCTAACATCCTAACCACTGATACTGCTTAGTCACTGACACATACTAACCATGGATACTTCTTAGTCATTGTTACAACTCAACCATTGTTATTTCTTAGTCATTGATACATTCCAACCACCAGTACTTCTTAGTCATCGATGCAACTCAACTATCGATACTTCTTAGACATTGATTACAACTCAACCATTGTTACTTATTAGTCATTGATACAACTCAACCACCAGTACTTCTTAGTCATTGATACAACTCAACCATTGGTTTTTCTTAGTCATTGATAAAATCCAGCCACCAATACTTCTTAGTCATTGATACAATCCAACCACCAATACTTTTTAGTCATTGATAAAATCCAACCACCAATACTTGTTAGTCATTGATGTAACTCAACCACCAATACTTCTTAGGCATTGATACAATCCAACCACCAATGTTTCTTAGTCATTGATGCAACTCAACCATTGTTACTTCTTAGTCATTGATAAAATCCAACCACCAATGCTTGTTAGTCATTGATGTAACTCCACCACGAATACTTCTTACTTAGGCATTGATACAATCCAACCATCAATGTTTCTTAGGCATTGATCCAACTCAACCATTGTTATTTCTTAGTCATTGATAAAACCCAACCACCAATACTTCTTAGTCATTGATACAATCCAACCACCAATACTTCTTAGTCATTGATGCAATTCAACCACCAATACTTCTTATGCATTGATACAATCCAACCACCAATATTTCTTAGTCATTGATGCAACTCAACCATTGTTATTTCTTAGTCATTGATAAAACCCAACCACCAATACTTCTTAGTCATTGATACAATCCAACCACCAATACTTCTTAGTCATTGATGCAATTCAATCATCGATACTTCTCAGTCATTGTTACAACTCAACCATGTTACTTCTTAGTCATTGATAAAATCCAACCACCAATACTTCTTAGTCATTGATGCAACTCAATCATCGATACTTCTCAGGCATTGATAAAATCCAACCACCAATACTTGTTAGTCATTGATGTAACTCAACCACCGATACTTCTTAGTCATTGATACAACTCAACCACCAATACTTCTTAGTCATTGATACAACTCAACCATTGTTACTTCTTAGTCATTGATGTAACTCAACCACCAATACTTCTTAGGCATTGATACAATCTAACCACCAATACTTCTTAGGCATTGTTGCAACTCAACCATTGTTATTTCTTAGTCATTGATTAGATCCAACCACCAATACTTGTTAGTCATTGATGTAACTCAACCACAAATACTTTTTACTTAGGCATTATTACAATCAAACCACCAATACTTCGTAGACATTGATACAATCCAGCCACCAATACTTCTTAGGCATTGATGCAACTCAACCATTGTTACTTCTTAGTCATTGATAAAATCCAACCACCGATACTTCTTAGTCATTGCTACATTCTAACCGTTGGTATTTTTCAGTCATTGATACATCATAACAATTATCACTTCTTCGTAACTACTACTATTTCTTAATCATTGTTACTTCCTAATCACAAATGTGGATATTATGATTACTTTGACACTGATATATTGTTTCATTGCTATTGTTTTTCTTTAGCCATTGCTTCGCCAAGACAGTTTAAGACAAGTTCAACTTGTCATTATGTAACATGCATATAACGATTTGGTTGGTTGTAGTTAATTGCGGGATGTCCCGGCAATGTAAAACAAGAAAACCAACACAGATTGTAAGTCTATCTTCACTATATATTTTTGTTGGCAGCTAATCAGGGTAATATGTGGCGTTATGGTACAGCCGAATTATACAGCGACTATGATTACCAAATTGTGATAGAGAGTGAAAAAGGAGATGATACGAAAGGCGACATTGCGATTGATGATCTACTTCCTAAGATTGGTTCCTGTGGAATTCCGGGTAAGAAAAAAATGACGCATGAAATAATAAAGAAATGTCCTTTTACAAAATGATAAATAAACAAATCAATTGGCGAAAAAAGACTGCAAATAGTTGAAATGTATTTGTCTGTTTCTATGGCAACTGGATCTAGATTGCTTGCATACTCCAATCGGTTGGATTTTGTCTGAAGGACAACCTTCTATATTTTTCATCAAACTTTGTCGGTAACGTACTAAGTTGTCTGGTGAACAATTCTTCAAACTATTTCTGTTCCTTTGGCAACCGGATTTAAATTCGGTGATTTGCGATAAAATCCCTCTTAGACAAGTCTTGGCAATTCGTCCACTTTTTTTTAGTTGTCACGCTCAGAGAGCACTAGCATTCTTGTTTCTTTAAAAACACAGTTGATGGGTCCGTTTCTAAGATATCACCGGCGATATTAATTTATTTATTTATTAATGTTATAGGACACTGTACATTTGATGACGGCAATATGTGTGGATGGACGAATGCCCGATCCAATGACGAATTTGATTGGCAGCGTGATAATAAAGACACACCTACTGACGGAACTGGACCAGACAGGGACCACACAACAGCCTCCGATAAAGGTAATACCCGATTTTCTATCGTGCGCGGTATAGCAAAACCCGAAGCTATTAACAAATTTCAATAAAACTTGGTACATAAATGCTCTGGGATAATGCATAGACCTGATTCTTTTTTGGTTAAAATCCGTGCATAATAATTTGCATTTTAATTGATTAATTAATTAGTCCATTTTATATCTTTTCAATGATGCATATATAAGCTCGGATAATGCTCGGATAATGCTCAGACCTGATTAGTTTTTGGTTGAGATCCGTGCATGATAATGATCAAATTAACATAATGATTAGTCATTTTCAGCTTATCCATCAATATCCCAACCACTTGAAATGAAATTTCAATAAAAATTACTTTGATTTTATTTTATTCGTAACAGGATATTACATGTACACGGAGTCTAGCAGCCCAGTGACCCAAGGTTGGTCGGCGTGGCTGATTAGTGAACATTTCGATCCGGTGGACGAGGAGGGTTGCTTCGTTTTCTACTACCACATGAAAGGCGCAGGTAATGCTATTCACTTTGAATCATTTACAGTGTGAATTATGAATACATTATAGATAAATCGTATAACAGTAGCAAACGTTGTTATAATTATATTAATAATAATGCAATTATTTTTTGTAGACATGGGAGTATTGAGAGTTTATATAATATGGCCAGAATTACCAGAGACGAAAGAAGAAATATGGAGTAAGAGTGGAGATCAAGGGGATGACTGGAAGGAAGTGCGATTGCCGATAAAAAGTCAATACGAGTTCCAATTAATCATTGAAGGCGTCAGAGGAAGTGGCGATAAAAGCAACATGGCGATTGATGATACCGAAATGTTTTACGGAACCTGTGATGGCAAGTACTGTTAATGTGCTGTCAGTTTGTGCCAACCTTCATCAAACTAAAAATCGCCCACGTGTATTTGTGTAATTAATGTAATTACTGACTTATTTAAACAATGGCATAATAGAACGCAATAAATGTCTGGAAATGTAAAAGTACGCATGCGTTCACTGAATTGAACGCAAAGATCGCCATATTCAACAGCAACTAACAAAACAAAAACACGTAATACGAAGTGACGCACACTAGCAGAATTAGATCAAACCATGTCTTTTAAGGTATATGCTCAAACGTACACTAGCCAGTTCTTTGAAAGAAACAATTTCTTTGTTCGCTTGACATTGTATTTGCATATCACTCAACAACTCATTATCAACGCAACATAGACATTGAATTTGTCATGTGAACATGCATTTAATGACTCATTGGGTTTAATCACTCTTGAGTTTTACGCAATTCGGTAGTGGGGAGCTTTTATCTTTTGTTACCTGGGCGATATATTGTCAAAATAATAACTCGATCAACCAGTCTGAAATGTGTGAATTGTTAATTAAAATAATAAATAAATAAATCGTATATTATTTAACGTATGCGCAAAGATTGACGGTTGCTTATTGTTGAATGCTAAACCGTTGGAAACTCTCAATTACGTAAGTTGGCCGAGTGATGTCAACAATCCTTTTCTTCTTAGCTGACAGTTGAAGACCCTAACCATCGTCACTTGATAGTCATTGATGCATACTAACCATCGTCACTTCTTAGTCATTGATGCAACCTAACCATCGTCACTTGATAGTCATTGATGCATACTAACCATCGTCACTTCTTTGTCATTGATGCATCCTAACCATCGTCACTTCTTAGTTATTGATGCATCCCAACCATCGTCACTTCTTAGTCATTGATGCAACCTAACCATCGTCACTTCTTAGTCATTGATGCATCTTAACCATTGTCACTTCTTAGTTATTGATGCATCCTAACCATCGTCCTTTCTTAGTTATTGATGCATCATAACTATCGTCACTTCTTAGTCATTGATGCATCCCAACCATCGCCCTTTCTTAGTCATTGATGCACACTAGCCATCGTTATTTCTTAGTCATTGATGCACCCTAAACATCATCACTTCTTAGTCATTGATGCATACTAACCATCGTCACTTCTTAGTCATTGATGCAACCTAACCATCGTCTTTTGATAGTCATTGATGCATACTAACCATCGTCACTTCTTAGTCATTGATGCATCCTAACCATCGTCACTTCTTAGTTATTGATGTATCCTAACCATCGTCCTTTCTTAGTTATTCATGCACACTAACCATCGTCACTTCTTAGTCATTGATGCATCCCAACCATCGCCCTTTCTTAGTCATTGATGCACACTAACCATCGTTATTTCTTAGTCATTGATGCACCCTAACCATCGTCATTTCTTAGTCATTGATGCATCCTAACCATCGTCCTTTCTTAGTTATTGATGCATCATAACCATCGTCACTTCTTAGTCATTGATGCACACTGACCATCGTTATTTCTTAGGCATTGATGCATCCTAACCATCGTCACTTCTTAGTCATTGATGTATCCTAACCATCGTCACTTCTTAGTCATTGATGCATCCTTACCATATATCACCACACACTTGTTTTGCTGCAAATAATCGCAGTGAAAATACTACCTTATTAGAGCTATTGACTTGACTGCCGTCAGTTGAATTACAAATATACACACACACACAAAAGCATACCCAGGATGCACTACTTGCAGTCTTTTGTGGCACAATACAGGATAAAAAGTACATTTTTTTTTTCAAATTTCAGACTATGTGCCACCAGCATACCCATCATACTCATCATCAAGTAAGTAGTTTATGTTAGGGATACCGTGACGGTTTCAATTGCAATTTTAAACTTCTAGATAATAAGTACATGGCAACTGTCGTACTATGGACTCGAATATGTGTTGGTCGCCCTTCAATGGGTATAGTTGATGTGATTGTATTTCTAGTTTTGAAATAAAATCACCTGCCAGGAATCGTGAACAGTTTATCGTGTGCATTGCATTACGCGCCGAACCTGCATACATAAGTTAGTAACACTATCAGTGTGTCTTGTTATTTCCCACCATCTCTGTGACAGGGCTTTACAATTGCATCACGCTATTCTGTCGTAGGTTGTATTACAGTTAACATTTTCTGGCGCGATTAGTTACTGTAAAATGACTAATTTTCACTGGGTTTAAATTTTGCTGATTTACCATTTAGGAATATTCAGTGGGTTTTATCATTTAGATAATGTGTTTTATGCTAAATTTTACACATTCACTGGATGTTTATTTAGCACATTTTCCAGTCAGCGAAAAAAGCAAAATTAAAATAATTATCCCTTTTACAGTACATTGTACATGCTGGAGATGAGAAACAACTTTTTCTCGCAAAGCCACCTGTTCACCTAAACCACGAGCATATTTAGCGCATATGACAAGAATATTCAAGAAGTATGATAACTTCAATCTAAATTGGCATGTTTCTATCAACCCGGAACACAATTTGTATAAATAAACCAATACATTGAATATTTGTTATTCGTGTACAGATACGGGTGCTATTATATTTACTTGTATTCTACTGGTCATACTTATTATTGGTATTCTTGCTGGAGTCTGGTATTATTACCGTAAGAAGGAAAACAAAGCTCTTGTTCCTGAATCTGTATCTAGAACATTCACCTCCATTAAAACGTAAGTATACAACTAATATTTTAGTAGCCGAGTCAGGGTCAAAATTGAAAATGTAATTCACCCCCCTGTTCTTTCGAAATTAAATAACTATCACCCATAAATTCTTAAAACTTTATTTTTCTATTGAATATAGGGTGAAATCTGTATTTAATTATGGTTTCATTTATGGGAAAGCTACAACACGTCTTTCGAAACATACGTTTCACGAGTTTGAATATCATAATTATATAAAATTGTAGTTATAGAACAGGAACATTATGTCTTGTCTTTACGTTGAGCACAATCAGCCGACGCATATCTAAAAAAATATGGGTGAAGACAAGCGGAAATAAAAACAACATAGCCGACATTTGGCCATTTTGAACCACACCGCAAAGCAAATGCATGCATACGCGTGCATTAGTCTCCCATCGTGAGTGATAACAATATTAAGTTTGAATGAAATCGGTTCAGGCTTGCCCGAGAAACGGCTAATCACATGTTCAAATGTTAATTTTCCACGTAAATGGCTACCAGTCGGTTAAATGTTAAACGAAAGTAAAACTAATCGGCGTATACAAATCTAACACTACATAGTAATGCACCAATGGTGAGCAAAATCAGTCCAGGCATGTTTGAGAAATGATGTGGGACAGACGCACGGAACCTAAAACATGGGGCCTCGTTTCGGAATTTGTCCGACGGGAACTAACAAACAGAGCACAATTTTATAACACACACATGCCCTTCCCCTCTTAACAGAGTGTCCTTCAAAAAAGATAAAGCACCCGCACATGTACCGATGGATAACCCAGGATACGAGGCATCAATTGAGGTAAGTACAAAGTATACAATTGTCTTTTTTAATGACGTAATAATATATTCTGTGACACTGGCAGTATCGTGATTAATGTTGTTATCCGATATTTCTTTTAAACAACTATCACAGATGCCAGCAACGCCGAAAAGCACTCGTGACACAACAGTGTTGCATACAGTAAGTATTAATTCCATACAATTTGTGAAATAAATCTTTTCATTTTTCGTTACTAATTATACAAATGACAGTTCAGTGATATGCGTTTGCTTAGAAATCGTAATTACTATATATAGTTATTAAAACGATTAATGGGCGATAACGGTAATATTTTCTCTATTACAGAGTGCTTAAAATACCTGATCTTCCTGTGATATGGTACTCACAACTTCAGCGCAAACAAATGGCAAAAAACAACTATAAACAACCACATAATGTATTTTTATTCGAATGTTCACATTCAGTATACAACCGCTTGCCACAAAAGAATTCGTGACCAATCGCGGCCAGCGCCTAATGATCAAGAATTATCGTTATAACTTATCACTTAACATACTTTTTCATCCTTTTGAGTGTTTATGATTTTATCAATGTAAACGCGAATACGCCACCGTTGTCCCTTTTGACATAAACAAATAGTGGTTACATTTACATGGATGCATTAGCCAAGCAATAAAAGACGTGACAATTGACAGCCACCAAACATAAACCACGAATATTCGATATTACATATCACGAGACACCCGTTAACCCTTTTGACCGTTTTGATGTTCGCATCACATAGATACGAGCGGCGATATTTCTTCTAACAGGGTTTGATCATTACATTTACGGGGTAGATTTGTGTCAATTGATGCAGGGACAATTTCAAATATTTTTTTTAAAAAATGGCACAAATTTCATCCTGAAAAATTCCAGCTGAAAACTGAAGAACAAAGTAATATACTTGTTTTTACCATCTTGCCGCCCAACATTTCTGTTGGTGAAACCCATATTTTTTTATAAGGTCTGTGTCCCCCACAATGACTCGGCCAGACAAATTGTGTGGTTTTAAAATTTACCTAACCTCCAAAATTTACTTGTAGCCCTATCACGGGTTATTCTCACATTTTTACAACGTATGGTGCCGTTTTTTGTGATAAACTGTCCAATTCCGCATCTCGCCGTGGAGAAACCATATGCGTTCGAAAAGACGCTTAAATCTCCGGGGCTCAGCCAAAATTCTGGGACATAAAATATGCCATGCTTAGAATAGGAGCAAAATCAGAGGATGTCTTTGATTGTCGGGTCGATACAGATAATTCAAACTTATTTGAAAGAGCAATTAAAATATATGGTGAAATGTCCCCGGGTTGCGCTTGGTGCGTCGAGGGCGTGTAAACCATGTTGAAATGATCGGAGACTCAGAGGGGTCAAAGGGTGTATATGTAACATTGATCATAATGACAACTACTTGGATATGATTACTCACCCACAGATCCGTATAGACGATGGACTTCATGTTCAACAGATACACACTGATTATTTGCAATATTATAATTAGAATTAATACAGAAGGAGTACATGGGCGCGTATTGTTATTTCTTTTACTGATGTTCAACGCGCTCAAATCACGTGAAGGGTGCGTTAGGCGATATTTAGTCTTAATTATTCTCGATCCCCACATGATGGCGGCCGCGATTGGCTATGAATTCAACAGACAGATTCGAGACTGGTATCATTCTTCTCTAGTCTTGAAATCTAGTCTAGAAATTTACATCACATTTACCCGAGGTAAATACAACATCATGTGATATTCGATCGAACAGACACATTGACACAAATAGCAGAACTTGTAATTAATACGTTTTATTAACATAATAAAAAAGTTAATTTTACTCAATTTACATTTTCAGTACGTAGTAATAGTAACATTATGTATTATCAAAACTGATATGGCATATTTACAGTGCAAGATTGCTCAAACAAAATAAGAAAAAATCAATAAAATGTACTTTAGATGATATATATAAAATGGTCTGGGACGTGGTACGGTTTAACACCGTTATTTGATATGTTGGGGTTTGGTATTCATTGTACTTTATCAAATACGAATATCGTAAATAATACATTTCTTTACATGCAAAAATACAAACCATTTTCTACGTATTTTAAAAAAGTTTATCTGAATTAAATTATGAATGTAATTAAAAATTTCACAATTGACTGGTTTTTTTTCGCAACTACCAAGTATAGTATAGCACTTGTGTGGTGATATTTTAATATTCAGTCAGACTTGGCTTCGTGAATATAGTGGATACAAACATCAGAATACATTCACAAATACATTTGCATACTTAGATGTAATTTCGTAAAACGACACGATGGCGGGAAATATTATTTACAAGCGTCGGAAAAACAATAATTACGCGACTTAGGATAGTTTAAAGTACCTGGAACAGACGGAATATCATTACAAAATTAAAGAATTTGATGTTTGTTCCGAGTGATCAGAAACCTACATTTACGTACTCATTTTGAACCTGCTTCATCATTTGCATATTTGACTGTTCAATGGGTTTCTGAAAATCTGTCGTGTTATTATAGAATTCAGGCTAGTTGTCGCAGTACTCTTTTTCAAACATTCCCATAATGCGATAAAGACAACATGACTTGCGGTGTACGTACCATGTGTCAAACATTCATACTAATCAGTTTGAAAATGTAAAAAAAAGAATACTTGCTTAAGGTAGATGCCTACTCATGATTTCAAAAACCCAGAATTTATTCATTTTTTTAATATATTTACTTCCGGGTAATATAAGAATATTAACTTTGAAAAAAATGTGGGTCACCAGGTTAATTTACGAGAAAATCATGGTTGTATTTTAGTGGATAGCGTCCATTTTGGCAGTATTATAGTGCTTTTACTATAGGTTCCCATGGCAGAGATATTATGCCATCTCTCAAATTGTAGGCTGGTGACATGCTGCAAAAATAATATATTGTTAATAATGGCCTTCGTTTTGTTTTCCAGAATTTTTTCAAAAATCTGGGTTTTAAAAAGTGTTGAAAAATGCAATTTTTGTTTAAAATTGCGCTCTATGGAATTGTTCTAAAAATAGCTATTTTTGAAAAAGATTAGGACAAGTTTCTCAAAATACGTCACTGTAACACACAATAGAATGCTATTTTATGGTGCCATGGGACAATAGCTCCATGATTTTACATAATAAACCAATGAACATTGTCATGTGATTTATGAACAAATTTCTCAAAAAATATGAGTAGGCTTCTACCTTAAGTTGGAGAAATAGCATCATCCAAACTCATTTTATGTGTTTTGTGGTTCACAAAATCAGATAATATGCATTCAATTAAATGTAGAAAAATTGTCGGCGATATTATGTCGATCAACGCTTTGGTTGATTGAGAGATTCAGTAGCAAAATTCTCGAAACAGATAAAACCAACTATTAATTTATGTAACACTTTGTCAAATATAATGTTCAGTTATCATTATTTAATACATTTATGTTTTATTCATGAGAAGATTCACTGTTATAACCTCGATAGGTCGTCACTGATATACAATTACACTGTACTTCACTGAAATATTAAGAAATCACGGGATCCAGACCGTTCAGAAAAAGAGGTGTGGTTTTATTTTAGAGAAAAAAAATAGTCAAACAATATAAATTCCCCAATAACCTCGGTAACAACGATAAAGGTATATATAATAAATAGGCTTGTATATCTTGGCTGCCCGGAAGTGACGTTATTAGCACCTAAACATGCCATCAAAGAACTAGATCTTTATGTCATCATTCTGTGAAAAGAGGTACATATATATTTATACATGGCAATAAATTGTATCACATAATTTGTATATGAACGCTATGAAGCCGTTTAACCTATACCAAGTATTATGCCAGCAATGATACCGTGGGATGTCAAAGTATTTTTTGTCTTTAATTGTTGAATCGCAAAGCATATGTCATAGGTAGGCATCTAGAACGTCAAGTGATATTATAAATTAAACTTAAATGAGTAATTGGGTTAATTTTAAATGATGTTTGAAATATCTAAATATTATTTACCACTGATAGTTGCAGTAACTTTTTTAATGTTGTTCGAAGGTTGATTAACACTAGTTTACCATAACGTCACAACGAGCAATTAGTTTCAAGTATATTCGTGACCAAGCAGTTACAAAACGCCATTATTTCAATTGCAACCGAATTATTATTATAATTATAATTATTAACCTAGTTTTTTCGTGACTAGAACAGAATCCATACACAAATGATATTGAAGCGTGACTGGTTAGTTAACCCTACATCCATTTTGCCACATATCAGTGACCAATGCTGTAAACGTACAATCCAAGTCATATACAAGAGAAAATATTAATTTCTTAATTATCGAAATGAAAGCAATTGGAATGAAAAAAAAATATATATAAATATCACGAATGGAATCAGCATTAGCATGTCAGGTGAGTGGCCGTTTATAATGGAAACAACATTATAAGGCTAAATATATCGAATGCAATAAATGTTTAACACACTATGATGAAACGTACCGAGAACAAAACCGTTGTATCTCTGTCCGTTGACATCTGGAAGATAATTATGTATACGTTATGATGGAAAAATATTTTTGGGGGAGGGGCGAAGGTATGTATCATTGATCTAAAATGTTCATTCGAATAAAAAATATACTCACCCCAGCATTCGATTTACCAAAGCTGAAATGGAATAAAAAAAAAGTCTTAAAAACGTCTTAAAACAGTAAAAGTTTGCACGAATCGTCACATTAATTTAAAAAAACAACAATAGTAATTCATACCTGATATTTTGAATAAATGACGGAATGACAGATTTTTGTTCTCGTCTTCTATAATAATACCACAAACCACAAAACACTGTTATCACCACGGCCACCAAAATGATGCTGGCAAACACGATAGCTCCGACACCTAAAACGAAATGACAATAGTTAGGGTGCGTTTCTTTGAATGGTAGATACATAAATTCACGACATCTTCGAAGTATCATATGTATCGCAAATTATATTCGGTTGGTAGGTACTTACTGCTGGAATCATTGTCCTGCTCTTGTGGGGGATCTGGATAGACTGGCGACACGTAGTCTAAAAGCAAAACAAAACCGCGAAAGTTAGTTTGATGATCATATATTTTTTATTTAGGTTTTGGAAACAAGCCTCAAATAAAACTATATTGCAAAATTTACATTCGATTCTTTGTTTTAATAGTAGCTATTTACAACTTACATAAAATTTGTTTGGCTGCGAATGTAAGACAACACCTACCTGCACATGAGCCATTGTATAGCAAAGTGTCATCTATAGCCATATTACTCTGCCGTCCAGAGCCAATTACTCCCTCGATAATCAGCTGGTATTCATACGAGCTAACTATTTCTACCCTGGCTTCGTTCCATTCATCTCCGACATTACCGTCTCTTCTCCAAATGTCAGACTTACTAGAAATGTCCTCAGCTTTCATTAAATAAATAACCATACTACCCATTTCTGAAAGTAAATTAAGAAAATACAGGACTTTATCTTCGATGGGGAGTGGAATATTATTTTCTCGACCGTTAAAATGAAATTTTATAAAAGGGAATCTTAACGAATATACGCAATATGGTTTCGCATTGGGAGACTGTCCTGTATTTGATTATCTGGGTATAAAAGAACACAATTCATTGTCACTTTACACAATACATAACCATTGACAAGAGTGTTGTTCCGATATCAAACATACAGATGTTTTCATTGAGCCCAATGGCTCATGCCTTTGCATAGTTATTGACAAGTAATCGATCCAATTCTTGTCATGTGATTATTAACATTGAACTTTCACAGCACCACGTACACACAAATTGACTACAGTTTTGTAACCACAACATTTCACACATTTTGACATCAGTGGCATAAAAACATCTCAAAAATCAAAATACTCTGACCTGGATTTCACTCATCCCGATAACCGACAACCGGAACCGGAATTGTTCGCGTACCAAATGTTGTGATGACATTACCTTACACACCGTTGACGCTTCTCCCAGAAAGAACACTGGGACATACTTAGCGACATGCTATCAAAATTATCGTATAATAAAACTAGGGTGCGCCTAATTGCCAAGCCGCTGTACAGTGTATTAAACTACTATTCAGATTTTCAAGTATGTACGATCACAATTAGTTTGAAGCTTAATTTGGGTACAAGGAATTTTCCTCTCCGAAGGCAATGTATACAGTTTATGTGCACCCCTTCATGCAGAATTGTGTTTTTACTATTTTGATATACTCAAAATAGTGTGTTTCTGATTTTAGTCACCACGACCCCCATGGAATGTCATGCTTACCATCACCGTACATGTGGTAATAGAAAATAAAACAGGATTGGTCGGTTGCTTCGAAGTGTTCGCTTATCAGCCACGATATGTCACCCTCGACCACAGGTATGCTCGACTCAGTGTACATATAAAAACCTGTAACGCAAATGATGAGAACAGTATTTAGTGAAGTTAATAATTCACCCTGAACGATGTTACATCTGAACGCATTGTACTGTTAGACGGGAAGAAAACTTTAATGTGTGAATACCTTTGTATGTGGCAGTTGTGTGGTCATATGACGGTCCAGTGTCACTGGCAAGCGTTGTACCATAATTGCGCAACCAGTCAAAGTCATCATCGTCCATGTTATTTGTCCATCCACACATTCCGTTATCAAAATTGCAATAACCTAGATAAATGTATAACACATAATACATTCTTAAAATTGAAATTAATATTTAAAGACACAGTGTGGAATATTTTCATTATTGCATCATTATTCCATCAAGGGCATACTGATATGTTTGTTGCCATGGCAACACTGTTAATTTATACCTAATCACATCATGCTGTTTTATTGCGATTTTATATCAAGAAGAAGATTTAAATTGTCGACATATTATGACATATTTTCTACGAGCACACATGGTAATCGTCTGGATGTCGCACACTATACTGGATCTAATGCTTGCTGAATGGAACTCAACGTAGTTGGACGAGTAGCATAATCAATCAATTAATGTAATCGTAATTTAAATGACAATTATTTACAGCTGACTATTTTTTTGTAACATATGGTGGCCTACAGCCAGACCCAAATCGTTACGGGTAACACATGTCAACGGTACTAAACGTGATTACCTGGTAGTCCACACGCCCCTTCCACTGCGCGTAGGTCATCAATCGCAATGTCACCTTTCGTATCTTCCCCCTTTGTTCCTTCTATCACAATTCGGTAATCTTCGTCACTGTACGCACTGTAATGAGCGTAACGCCAGATCGAACCTTGGTGAGCTGCGTACGAACAAAATATCTGGTTACCGTATTATAATTTCATATAATTACTTCCTGTCCAGCAAAATGTATTGAAGGGGGGGGGGGGGTCCAAGCTACGCTTAAGATATACGGACCGTAAATCGCAGAGAAGCTATGCGTAATCCAGATGATACGAATCGTCATGCGTTTGGGGGGACTATGTAGAGGAGATAAACTTGTGTTGTCTATGGGCAGTATGGCACAGTACGTGATCAAAACATTCCTAGATCATTGTAGTATACTGTAAATGCATTAATTATTCACCGGGTTTTAATTTTGCTATTCTCCGCTGATACGCAACCTCCGCTAAATTAAATCTTTGTGAACATGTACGATAACAATAAAACTCGCTGTTTCCTTGACAAATTCGTGAAATTTAAACACAGTGAATATGCTCAAAACATCAAAATAGTGAAATTAAATGTCAGTGAAAATAAACGGTTTTACAACAACACTGATCCGATCGTATCTAAATAATACCATGAGAACTTTATGTTTTGTTTTTATTTGACTGAAACTAAATTGAATAAAATGTAATTTATCTGCTTTTCTCAAGTTGTGTAAAAGCGTTACTTTGAAATGAATGCTATTATAATATTTATTCTTTGTTTGGGTCTCATAATCTCGACACATAGAAATGTCAGTCACTGACCGTAAATCTTTTTCGTTATTTTCCATGCGGAAAAGGCTACTAGCCGATAGAGATCGTCTGATAAACTATCACATACTTTTTATATATGCGCAAATGACATATATTTCACATTACGTCATATTGCATAGAGATCGATGTTAAAGACGTTATTATCTTAAAATGCCAATTTTACATAGTTGTGGCATAAACTACCTAGTAGTTAACTTAGCTTACTCGATTTTTCCCACTGCTCTCCGACTTGTTCTTTGGATGCCACATCTTGTGTGAATACCCTGAGCGAGCCGATGTCTTCTCCGCTCATGTGGTACCAGAATTCCAAACACTCTGATGTGCCACCTGGATAGACGGGACTCAGAAGATGTGCCCTATCACCGGCCCGCCGTGGCTTTGAAGTTTCAATGTAAGAAAAGTAACCATCTGATGTTCCCGTCGTATGGTCATTCTCAGGACCAGTGCCACTAGAGGGCGTTCCGTCGTTCCCCCTTCTCCAGTCCATGTCATCATTCTCGCCGTTCACCCAGTCGCAGAAGTCAATCTCAAAATCGCACACGACTGATTAAAATAGTAATAAAAAGGATTTTCGTTGACGTTTTAAATACATTTTTTATACTTATTCGTAAGAGGATATATCCATGTATATTTGATTTATACATACCTGTGGTTGGACACTGGCCGTCTTCATATTTAATATCATCTATTGCAATGTCACTGGCCCAAGCATGACCCGTCACCCCTTCTATGTGGATCTAACAAAAGAGATAGAGTTTCAGCGCACTGTGACGTCTTTGGTGTCAGGCTTAAACCATGCCAATTGGTCATAACACAAGAAATGTAAAGGCAATGAAAAGATCCATGTAGGCAATATGTTAAACACCGGATGGCATATTACCCGCCTTTTATGTAGGAAGGTGTCTGGTGTCCGGGGGTCATTCGTGACTGAGTGAAGGTGAACTCACTATCGTAGATTTGATTTATTGGTGGTGAAACTTATCCTGGTATTTTGAAGAATTGTCGTTTTGAATCATGTGACATGTCAATTCGGATCATTTGATTAACCAGACTCAAGGAAGTTCGTTGGCCATCGTCCTGATAGAAACATTGTATTTAATTGTATGTATAAGTCTTCATTGGCCCCATATCGTCAGTCAGTACATCCATCGCTATTGTGATAAATCTATGTCATGGTGCGGTAAAGACTATAGGTTATACTGATTTGCAAAAATACTTTGATTTGCTTAAATATGCACCTCCAGTTGACGAGTTTTAAAAAAAAGGTCTCCCCTAGTGACATTTGATAAAACAACAGATAATTCAACTTCACGCATGTACGAAATGCATTGTGTGTAATAATAGTCATCAGTCAAAAATTTAAAAGTGATACTCACCTCGTAACTGCAAATACGAACAAAATTAACATAACTTAGATTAGTAATTTGTTTACCTGGTACTGATTATCGTCATGAGAGACTGTTTTCTGAGCATAATGCCACTCATTACCCCACGTACCACTACGAGTCCAAATACTGGTCTCGGGGAAACCCAGACGTTGTTGGTATATCGTGAGTGAGCCAACAGTGCTACCATACATGTGATAATAGAATGATATACAGGACATCGACGTGGGAGGCTGGGGATAGACGGTCAGTCGCGCTGTTTTCTCGAAATCTTTGGTCGCCTCGGTGTATAAGTAATATCCTTGTTTTAATTGGATGAAACAGGTATTATTATTATTAGATTTTTTATAGTAGTCTGTGATATGCGCTATGGTAATAAATTATCAACCAAGTATACACATTGCTATGACAACCATGAATATATGAAAGCATTTTGAATTGTACATGTACATTATACATGCAAATGACAATCTACATTTAAATATTAAGTTGCGTATTACATGTATCAAGATTGTAAACACGATGAATGTTATGACATAGAAGGACGCCGCGCTAAAACTCAAAGGCCGTTTAAACAATGGAAATAATAAAGCAATACAAATATAACAGCGCATATGTAGATTTAGGATAATTTACAAAATACAACACTAAACATTCTGCAAACACTCAAATAATGTAATTGATAAGTTATATAACTATCGAGTTATGAGAGTTCCCCTATTTGTCAGCATATTAAACAGAACTGACCTTCCCCGTCTTTGCCTTTAGTGTGGTCGTGATCGGGCCCCGTGGCTCTCGATTCCGTTGGCCCTGACATTCTTGTCCAGTCAAAACTATCATCGTCGGTATCTGACGCCACCTGCAGCCAGCCACAGAAGTCTTCTTCAAAGTCACAGCTGATGTCTGGGACAATGACACACATTTTCTCCCGTAAATTAATAATCGATAGCAACTTTGAATAAGTTGCAAAGATTTATAAGCGATTTATAATTCACAAATTTATATGTGAGATTTCGAAATGAATTCTGTGTAAGTCGTAATTATAGCACGCCCTATTACAGACGTTCAAGACGATAGTCAGGTTTTAGTGGGAAGTAGTGAATGACCGTTTGATGAAATACCGACGATTGTGCCAAACTTTACGGAGATGATTTTATATAGAGCAGCATCTTATATTTTTGAATAAGAGCAATGATTTATTCAATGTTGGGTGCAGCGATTGCCATACGCTCTAGTTTTACAAATGTTAAGGTACATTGAAACCAGTACGCTCCTTACCGTAAACGTTCTCCTTGGTTTGATCCGGATGGCAGTCTATAAACACAATTTCATCAATGGCAATGTCTACATAGTCTCCAGTTAACGTGCCTAATAAGGGATATGCCTCGACGTCAAACTATATAAAAAACACACAGAACAACCATATGTGAGCCTAGTAGTTCAAATTCACTTCACAGAATAAATTTGATGCAATATGGCCTCATCCTCATCATATGTTATACATAATGAACAAATATCCTACCCGCCATCCCGACCCGTGTGATCCAACAAACACCTCTGCACGTTTCCACCTAGATCCTTGATCGCCCTGTTTTGTCCACAGCAGCGCTAAGTTAAGATTGTCGTTTGGATCCTGCAAATAGAATGCCATTGCCCCAGAATCCTGCCCATCCATGTGGTAATAGAAGCTAGCAACACAGCATCTACCGATCCTACCAGTCACGTCTGTCTCCAGGTAGGCGCCGATATATAAACGTGAGTCATCGCCTTCTACAACCATGTAGTAACCTTTGGGATAGTGATATACAACTTCTGAGCTACTTTTATTTCCTATACTATTTGGCCGGTTTTTGAATATGTGGGTTCTCATCGTTAACACGAAAATATCATCGGTATTGAGTTCTGGCACACGCATTCTAACCGTACGTGGAGTCACGACTCTCACTAATCCTCAACACGTGGGTAATCCCCAACACGAGTTATCAATTACTTACCGTCGTTTCTACCAAGCCCATCTGTTGCAGGCGCATGTTCGGAAGAAGACTGGCCTACTTGCATTCTGTCCCAAGTGTATATCCCAGAACTGGTATCAATCCAACCACATTGCGAAGTCTCGAAATCACACGTACCTTGGGGTGAATGTGTGCATGTTAGAACATAATCGAATTTCTAAAAAAAAACGCCTGATAAGGAATATCATGTTTGGATGTGTTCGATGTAAGAAGATTGTCAGTATGCTGTATTACATATCTTACTTATTGTAATTAATGGCTAAAAATGACAAATTTGCAAATATGGCAGTTATCATTGGATTCTTTTTGTTTGTCAACATTACAAGATAGTATTACTTACAGTCGATCTGACGTAATCATAGAATCTGATACAAGCCGTGAAACAGATCAAATAAAGACAACGTATGGAAGTACTGGAGAATTATCACAGCGCCACAGCAGTTATAAATATGTTGTGATTTTTTTAGTTTTTGTTTACTCATTTTTTTCCCCAAATCGAACGTCTTCATGAAACAAACGCTATTCGGTAGTACGAGAACCACTGGGCAATGTCATTCACTATACACGCCAAATATCACAGGACGTGCAGGTAAAATTATACGTACCACATATGCTTTCGTCACTTCCGCTTGTGCAGTCGCTTTTGAAATCACACTTCTGTTGTATGGAAATACATTCGGGCTGACCGCCATCATTGCAGTAAAACTCACTCTCAGTACATGGAGTCGGCATCCTAGTAACGGGTTCAGGGGTCACGATAGGTAGTTGTTCGTCTGTTGGCGGACACTCAGGCGAAATGGATATGTCGTCAAGAGCGATATCACCATCGATGCCGTCTCCGACTGTTGCTTCAAAGACAATCTAATAAAATAAACACATTTAGGTGTTCAGTAATATATGTTGCTTTTTCAAATTAATTCGGCATTATCATAGAAAAATCTACAATACATTACCTCAAAGACTTTCACTTCTGAAAGGTCCAGTTCGATGCTGACCCAGACGTCGCCATATGGTTCATCCTCCCACCATATGTTCTTCATGGGTACACCTATTTCTGTTCTGGTGTACAGGACTAGGGACCCACAGCTTGATCCATACATATGGTAATGAAACAATAGCTATGGAAACAGGATAAAATAAATCAGTCATCTGAGGTCAGGAGTCATGGGTCAAATGTCAGGGTTCAGATATTCAGTGTTCCTATGTTTATAATGGCCCAATAAACACTTAGATCAATATTGTTTCCATGGAATCGAATGTAATGATCTATTATCTGCTATGTTTAACCTATTACGTTCGCTGCTTATCTCGGCATTTAAAGCAATCTGCAATAAATCATTTTTTTTATCAAAATCTAACAACTTGATTAAACAATATGAACATACTATCAAACTTGAGTAGGGATGTATACCTTGCAATTTCCGGGCGAAAACGTTCCACTGATAAGACGCGCTTGTTCATTGGCTCGTTTTGGAAGCCGTGTGTTAAGTAAGACGTAATGACCTGCCGCTGTGTTCACTGTATGGTCTCGACTGGGACCAGTCTCTAAGACAGACGCAGATCTTCCATTTTCTAGGTCCCAATCCCAATCGTCTGTATGATCCTGTCGAAATCCACACACACCGAACTCAAAAGTACACCTGGTATAGCTGCCTATCGAGATAAAATATGTTAAGTAGGTTTGGGCTTGTTGACAACTCCAGCTTCAGAAATGTAAAATTTGTCAGTTTCCCCGGGTATTAATCATGAGTCGGTGGATAGGACAAAATATATATCAAGTATTGTGGACAAAAATTAGTTTAAACAATTTTCAATTTCCAATCTGAAATTAACGTCGTTCGCGAACATGGCGGTAAAACTGGCCCAGATGAAATTGGCAAGGGTAATAATGACACAGATAATAGAGTGACACTGTGACATCTGTGATACCTATGGCACGGTGCCTTACTGCAAAGAACAGTATGAAACTGGAGGCGTTAAGTTCAGTTTCCACACAATACTAACGCCTTAGAACCTTTTTGTTCTGTACTTTTGTTCAGAAAATGCATTATTCAAAAAAAAACAATAAACACAATATAGTGATAGGAGTGGTTAACTTACCACAGTATTCATCAGATTCGTCTGTTGCATCTCCACAGTTATCCACAAAATCACAGAGCTCATCGCTAGCGACGCAGCTGCCTCTGTCGCATTGGATCTCATCATCAACGCACTCACGTATTTCTGAAATATGCAATCATGCAGGATTTATTTATCCATAAGTGACAGGGAAATTGACTTCACTATATATAATTTTACATATGAATGAATGAACAAAATATATGTTGTACATTATTGTCTGCTTAAATATGAAATAATGTCCCATCATTGTTTTCCATAGAAACTGTCCTCAAAACACAAAAATTACATCACATGTCCCAATGTTATTTCATAATTTACTAATTTAAATATTAATTATATTCGAATCCATTTTTACTGATTGATTAAAGAATTATGAGTAATGATAAATTATCTGCGTTTCGTAGATTAGCAGATAATTGCTCTATATTTGTATGTAAATTATTCAGGTGCCATTACACCTGCTCCGATTGGTTAGTGGCTAAGTAGCCAGGTGCTCATGAGTATATAGTGAGAAGAGTATTCTATTGTGTTCAGTCTCGGTTGCAAACAACTCACGATATATTTTTCATTTTTATAAATATATAGTTTTCTTAATATGGATGACGCCGGACGCCCACCCCTAGTACATCTGACATTGCGTCGGGTACAGGTTTCCAGATGTTTTTCTCCCTTGACTGTTTTTTTATATCTGTTTTTTCCTAGGCGGTCGATGTATTCTCGATGGGGCTTTGGCATCCATTTCGTGTATATTTACATATGTAAGAGGGGGGGGGGTAAATACACGTTGTAATAAACGCGTGTGACTCATGGGTGCTGTAACCAGCGCATATCGCATTTCATGCTTGTTGTGTAATTTGTATGAATAATTGAAGTTAAGTATAGATAGACTTCTTGTGACCATACTATTCATCAGTGCATACTTTGCATAGGGCGAGGGTATACAATCATCCTACATGCATTTCACACGTGTTAATAGAATTTGTTATGCGTAATTCACATCCGAAAATTTCCCTTCGTTTACATCATACACAAAAGCAGCATAAACGAAAACGACCGTAATTTCAAATACTTTTCGATTGTAATTTGGCTTGTTCTATCTCACTAGATTATGGCTACAATTAGAAAAAAATATAAGTATTAGTTTACCACTATAATATCACAATGTATAAATCCATGCAGTCCGGGGGTAGCATAGACACGATCGCCACAATGATACCTCCGGGCATAATAAAGTGCTCAGTGACCCTTAGTTGCATATACTAGTATACACGACGTACCTGGCAATGCACAGTTATGCATGATAATATCATCGATTGCTATGTCTCCTTCCTCTCCAAATGAACGATCGCATCTAAAGAATAACTAAGAATACAAACGTATAACATTGATATACGTTGCGATTTATTTATCAAAGTGATTACACTGCTCATGCGCCACAGATTCGCCCGCACATTCCCCAGTTGCCAAAACAATGTGATCTGAAGCATCCAATTTCATGAGAAAAACTTGCTGTTCTATATTAAGTGATAAATATTTTGCAAAATAGCTTTCTCTATTTCTACTTAAAATTGATGATAACCAGCGGCACACTTTAATACAATCCATCTAGTTTCTGTGAGTTAAATGGTTGTAAGGAAAGTCGTTTAAACGCAGGCATGGTTTTAAACTAAAATCGACGACAGAGAAGAAGCTCATCGCTAAAGGACGGTACATTGCAAATATTAGACGCTTTGTGAATCGTACTTGCCAGTCTGTGTATATGCGACCAATAGGAATCCAAGCCTGGTGCCATTCATCGCCTTGGTTTTCCTGAATTATCCATAATCTGGTTTCCAAACCATTTTCCAATATGAAAGCTTCCAACTTGCCAATATCTGTACATGAATCAGTCAAGAATTATCTAACAATAACAGTCAAACATGTACATTGCTGATACAGTCGTTATATAACCTTAACAACATTATGAAAACACGGTAAAAAAGGAAAATGTCAGTGGAAAATAAGTAAAAATGTCTCGAAAACAAATCACAGTTAAGTCATTACAATTCTTTGTTATTAACAGCTTAAAAATATATCGAATTTTTTTTAAAACTTGATGAAATAAAATAGCATGTACTATATACCGGTACATATTTTTTCATGCAGTTCATCTTATTTCAGTAGGTGTTCATAAATAAGTAACTTGTACGAGGTTCACTGTCATATTTATTTTAGAAAATGGGGCGAAGTATTCTTTGTGACATGGTTTAGGACAGCGACTTTTTGTCTGTGTCTCTTTCTTGTACCTTGTTGTTCTTACAATATAGATATAACACTGCAAATCTCTACATGGTTGTATTTATAGTTTCTTCTCGCTAGCTTCCACTACTATGAACGGCACAGAGACACACGTCAATGCTACTCACATTGCACATTGTACTATTATATACGTATTTCGAATTTTACAAACACAACCGTACCTGAGCCAAACATATGGTAATAAAAGACGACTTGACAGGTGGAATGGCATTCGCGCACTAACGGTCCATCTAAGGTTGCGGCACTGACGAATCCACCTTTGGTCGATGCTGCCAGCATGTAGTAACCTGCAATGATATTGACATGCAATTGACGAGAGCTCCCAAATTAAACAGCAAATCGCGTCATCGTCCGCATACATAATTCTTCGAATATGTTCATATAATATAAAAAAAAAACTTTCATACACTATGTATAAATTTACGTTCAATTGATCAGTGGCCCGGTTAGTGGCTCCTAAAATTAACCTTTTATACACAAAACACATCTTCCATTGCTGTATTTCTTCTATTGATGTAGTGGTTCATCCAATCGGTAGGTATATATATATGTATCGGTATAAGTCGGTAGAATCACGCGTGAGTTTGTGGGGGTTGCGGGGTATGCTTACATCGAATTTACAAAAGCATGCTACGAGTATTCAGATGATGACGAAAACACGAAACATTGAGACTACATTCTAGCAGTCTGTCTGCATGTCCGGTCAACGACTTACACCAGTTCAATCGACTCGATCTTCATGTGAGTTACCTGGTTGTTCTCCGCTCCATGTATGGTCATGTGAAGGACCAGTGTTTGGAGTCGGTGTCGGTCCGCTCCATCTCTCCCACCTATATTCACCTCGACTGTTGTCATTATATTCACATGTACCATTTTCAAACGTACATTCCCCTGTTATTAAAACAAACGAATAGACTTTAAAAATGTAGTAGATGAATAATTGTATTCTTTTGTAATTGTATGTATCGAAGAATTGTTTTATTGCAAATTATATATTGTTTATTATTTATTATTCGGTTCTTCTCTGTACATCCAGGTGCAAAGTTCAACCGGTCACGTGATTGATAGGTAAAGACAAATCATTTTTGAGGCTTCAAATTGGTACTATGAATAAATTAAAAGGAATGTTCAGTAATATTTGGCGAGCTTCTAAAAATGTTTTACTAGTATTTCAAACTTGACTGGGTGGATTATTATCTATAATTCTCACCGCTGTTTCATGTATTTCGCATGTATGACATTTTTATAAATCCATTAACCATAGCTAAGGATTTCATAAAGTAAAATGACCATTATGATCAACATTAGCCATGAAAGGTCTACTACTATAGTGTACTATCGGGGCCAAAATACAGCAATACTGGAAGAATAAATAAAAAAAAAAAAAATAAAAAAAAAAAAAAATAAAAAAATAATAATAAAAAAAAAAAATAATAATAATAATAGTAAAATATAAATAAAAAAATAATAAAAAAATAATAAATAAATAAATAAATAAATAAATAAATAAATAAATAAATAAATAAATAAATAAATAAATAAATAAATAAATAAAAACATGAAAGAATAGATAAATGAATAAAACAATGAATACAAACGTATAAGCATAAATAGAAACATAAAATAGTGATTACAAGAATAAAAGAAAGAATAGAAAAATAATTAAAAGCATAGAAGATAGAAAAATAATTCAAAGTATAGAAGATAATCAAGTAAATCATCGTTACTCGGCAACGAGGCTAAAAATTAAACCGCCGTTGCTTTGCACCGCGGCTTAAACTTTAACCTCAACCTTTAACCCCAAAGCCACAACGCACGTGGGAAAAAAAATGTTAAGAGAAGTTCAGCGTCAGCAGTGAGGTGGTGATCACTAGGTATTCATGCAGTTGAATTGGAGATTATGAACTTCTGTAGATATGCATAGTGTGATATTAAAATGACATAAAAGTGACACCAAAACATGACTATAGAGTTCTATGCATACATCTATAGTGTGAATGATAATTAGACGTCGTTGCACATTTTGATTTTGATCAATAACATACAGTACAACTAACCACAGTTTAGCTCGTCTGATGCATCAGGGCAATCGACAACCCAATTGCACTTCTCTTCAGAGGCAATTTCAGTACCATTACTGCAAGTAAAATTGTAGCTTGGTGGATTACAGCTGTAGTTAAACATTTTGGTATCGTCTATGGCCAGGTCACTAGCGAATTTGGCGTCAACTTCACCTTCTATCGCAATCTGAATCAACAAGAAATTAAAGTTATATATCATTAGCATATTTTTAGATTAATATTGTACATTGATGTAGCTACGCCATTTTAGCGATTTTGGTACAACGCCAAACCACAAATAACTTTACCTTGAAGCAGTGTTAACAAATACATTATTTTCAGCAGTTAAAAATGCAATTCGTTGGTGAAAAATCTAAAATATAGTTATCCCAGTTTGAAGCCACGGTTGCAATAAAGGCGTCGTGTTATATACAAGCCCGTGCAATATATCCAACGCGTGTAAAACATATTGTTTGTCTTCACATACACCGAACACGCTGCGCAAAAAGAATGTCGCTCTAACTTGAAAAAAAGTGATGCACATACAATGTCGAATAAAACTACAGTTACAACATGTCATGTTAAACTCTCAAACTTGTCAAAGGAATTGACAAATACAGTTCGAATTAGGGATCCCGAGAAAACTATTCACCTACTTAGCGAGTATATTTCACTTACTCTGAATGCTTTGGTTGAAAAGATATCAATATACTGTTCTTGCCATCGATCACCTTTGTTTTCACTATCCCGCCATAATTCTTGCTCTGTTTCGTCTGTATATTCAATAACGATCTGACGTAATAATTTGATATCAATGAAAATATTAATTCAAATGATGATGCAAATTATCGATAATCATACTGAAACCAAAATATATTGAGAGAATCATTTATCTAGCGTTGTTTTGCGACAATAATTACGACTGATGACTGGTCTAATCCGGAAATTATTTTGGTCTTTAATTATTGTCTGGGTCAGATATGGTCACGTGCATTCAATTTGCGACAGTATTACGGCTGCACTGAGATGAGAACGTGTATATTCATTTTATTACATATGGCATTCAATAGTCCAGATACATTTTTTGTTGAGTAGTGGTTTTTAGACATTGACTTGTTTGTGTTTTTCGTCTCAATAAATCAAAACTATTTATAGCTTTTGACGTGTGGTAATTCTGTGATGAAGTATGCTATTTAAATGTCAGTAGCTGCGAGGGGTGTTGATAACGAGTTACACGCTAACCTATGCGCTCTTTCATTAGCATGCATTACTCAAAACTGAGAGAATACAGTTGATTTAGAATTATTCAAGTTATATCGATTACCATTTAAATTTTTGTATTATTGAATCACTACACTACAACAGGGGAGACTTATTGATCGTCGATGATATATTCAACATCCTGGAACGAAACATACCCGGATGGTGCCAGGCGATTCCTCAGTCAACCCATACATATGATAATAAAATAAAAAGCAGTAATTCTGGTTCGGCATGAATACTTCAGATACCAGCCGGGCTTTATCGCCGGATGAACTTGGCGGGCCACTCTCAATGAACATGTACCAACCTACAATTGAAAATAAAGCAACGATTAGGTATTCCAATATATGGTAAATAATACAATATGTCTCTGTCTCGCCCAAGCTTAAAGCTAGTGACAAATAAAACAGCTTCAAAACGGTTATACGCAAAGAGAAGTATGAAAGAGAAGGAAAAAAGTGAGATAACAGGGAAGAATGTGTTCCCTGAGTTGAAACGCACCGTGAATTGATCCAGTTGTATGATCCTTGGTTGGACCACTTAGGTATGGCAGAAACGATGTCGAACCACTGTACCTTATCCAGTCAAAATCATCGTAGCCAACATTGGTCCAGGTACACATGTCATATTCAAAGTTGCAGGTTGCTGAAGTACAACATTATATATATATATATATTAGGTAAACAATCAATAAATCTCTTGTAAAGCCCCACATATATCTATTACTACGTTGTAACGAGTTCTTAAAACACTATTTATTTGAATTTATTAAAACAATTAATTCTGATTTTCAGCGAACACGCTTTATTATATATAGTATATATAAATATTTTGGTTGATCTCTATTATGTGGGTGTCAAGCCCCACGTTATTCTGCGTGTTGTTGTTTTGTCGAATTTATGCATTAATTTGTTTTCCTATCGTTTAAGCCAAGTATATGAAGTATTGAACAATTTACCGTGAAGCCCAGTGCAACCGCCAACGGGGATGTTCACACTAATGTCGTCGAGCGATATATCATAAACTCCTTGCTGGTCGACGGATCCTTCAAACACCACTTGATACTCGGTTTGGGGTATGAACTCCGCAGATGCGATGTGCCAGAAACCACCCTGGTCGTACTCTGTCTCCCATATAGGGGTGCCAAGATCGTCGTTTTCTTTGATGTATACTGATAATGTAGCACCCCCGCTGCCACCTATATGAGCAACATGTGTATTCGCAGAAACACTCAATGACATTTCAAATATTCTAGGGGATGATTTTATTTGGACACTATTCCGTATAACATTCAGAAACATTCATCTTAAACCGATATGGTCAATACTCAATTTATATGGGTAGCTAGAGTAAGCCAATAGAAACTCGCGTCTGGTTCATTAAATATACATAATTTATTCACACAGCAAGTGTACGCCCCAAGCCTATTTCTATCTTCCTGGGCAGACCTAACACACATGAGTTCGTAACGTTGTTATTTTATAATTTAACAAACAATTTAACTAAATATAAATATTAGAACTACAACTATCACATCATATATACACACAGATAACAGTTGGACAATGGTTTAAACAAATCACGACATTTGGCTGTAGTTATTCATTAAATCAAAACTGAATAGACCAATTGCGAGAAAATGTGTGTGATTTATCCCGTGTCCACAGTAGGCTAAATGAAATAAGAGTGTTTCATGTTTCACAAATTCTCTTCTATTGAGGTCAATCTACGTGATTACAATACAACTTGCCTAGTAGTAATAATTTGAAGTGAAGGACATACTACCGTATTTTCGAGTGGCTGAATCGGTATAAAGCAATTAGGGAACTTTCACACACAAAATCGTCAAATTGCATTCTATCAACTAAATTATTCACGATATCTTTCAGTGTTAGATCAAACTGTTCTGCTGGTAAAATGTGTCTCGCGGTATTTATGTCGACGTCGGGATCGGCTCGTCATTCACTCATTTTTTTTTTGTATTCAATTTACTGATGCATAATTTACTCTGAAATAAGAACAATTTATGTTAATTTATTTGGTTGTTGTGTGCATACTTACCGTGTATATAATACCAGAACTGCAAACAGGTTGACTCATATAAAGAACTGCTGTATAGAGGACTCAGAAGTCGTGCATATTTTCCCGTCTCCATTCCATTGGTATCCATATACACATAATTCCCTATACAAAATATGAAGAGTGGATATTAATTCTCAACTAAAGTTCAAATTGACGTGTTTAACATATACATTAAAACCTGTGCCATTCCACTCTGTCTTAAGGTGCTTACCTCACATGCTATGGCTTTGACTGTATAATACATAAAATAAAACATATCACTAACAAGTCTTCCATTCAACTCTCATACACTAAAACTTCTGTTGCAGTCGCACCTCTATGTCTCCACTACAGCGTATCTTATGTGATGTGTTCACCTGTGCACCTTTAGAGATAAGTCTATAGGGTTTCCCACTTTGTAACTTGAAATATTTGACCCTGGAAAACTCTAGATACTTTAACGCGACAGTATGCCTACAATTTGCAAATTCTACCCCAAAATATAGCAATCTGCTAACGCGATGTGCAGTGGTTGTGATAATGACCGAGTAACCCATTAACCTTACCCTGTGATGTTCCAGTAGAATGATCATAATCAGGACCATTTACGTGATTGTCGGCTTTTGTCCTGTTCCATTCGGCGTCTGCATTCTGGTCATTGGTGTATTCACACACACCATATTCGAAATCACAAATATCTAAGTAGAACAAAAAATACAGATTGTGTATTTGAATCATATGAATATTATGCTTTCTTGCACGTGATCGAACTTCGAAATATATATAATAGATACATTTCATTCGCAGTAATTCTTAATATATTATATTAAATGTATTCCTTAACCAGAATGCACTGCGTCTCGTATTTCATTTACGTGTAATATCAACAGAATCACTTATTTACGACTCAGAATGTTTCGGTATATTTTGAAGTTTGTTTTCTAAAACATGGCGAACTCATGGTATCTTAATATTAAGAAAAACAGAAATACCCAGCGGTGGACAATCGTCTTCGTCGTACACGATGATATCATCCAGAGCTACAACGCCGATGTTCAACAGCGTGGCTCTGGATTCGATAATGACGTTATAGGTACCAGTTTCTTCGATATGTACTTGGGCGTAATTCCAGTTAGAACCAACATTACCACTCCGAGACCAGATGCTCTCATGTACTGTCAAATAATATCATATCATATCATATCAATATCATATTCAATAAAAAAATACATACTGCACATTTATGAAAATGTGAGTAACATGTAAATATATCGCACACATTTGTTCACACATATGCTGTGTGTTTCTAAATCATATATATCGACGGTTTAAAGTCACGATTTCGATCGTATATATTAGAATGTACTAATGACACCATGCGTGTTGTCCTGCTCCTGTTATATGTATAAAACGTATACATTGGTTATGCAAACAACATGTCGATTTCTCAATATAATGTAATACTGATAATATTTACAAACTTACTCATCTGACCTGTATCAAGTAGTACTGAGAGTGACCCCAGACTACTACCATACATATGGTACCAGAATGTCAGACATTTTGGTCCGGTCCAAGCAGGATTCGTGAGGCTTGCTTGAACGTTCAACCCAATGTGAAGTGTTTGCTGTACATATGCGTACCAACCTGTAAGCGACAACAAGGCGATGTTACGACGTCACTATGCATCTACTCTACCGTTAGCGTCCGAGTATTTCATTTTAGTACTTTACTGTGAACGATTTAAATATTTAAAAAGACCTATAGAGGGCGTTTTAAGATCCCACGTGGGTGATCCCATTGTATATATTTTTTTAATTAAAAACACACTGTGAATATCTTTATTCTTTGAGCATATTAAAATAAGTTCTTGAAAAAAAAATATGGTATGATTTATGGTACAAAATAATGTTTTTGACTGTAAAATATTGCATATTATTCAATAAAATACTGAAAAGCCGAATTCGAATACTTGTATATATAGGTATAGCCGTATTTTATTTTATGAACAATTATTTAAGGTAGAGTTGCAGTTTACCTGACAGGTATTTTAATTAGTTAATTAGGAAACCAAGATGACCTCCCTTGTCCACAAAACTATATATTTTCGAAAAGCTTATTGTATGAATTTTAAAGTTTTGTGAGTATTTTATTTTTATGGACACTGTAGTTTGAAATATGCACAAAAATGTGCTTTTTTGGTCAAAAGTGATTTAAAAAAAAAAGCTTCTAAACCATGCTTCTGTTTCTTGTCAAAGTGGTTTATTGGTACATCTGTTTACTATGAAGAAAGTGCCGTCTTGAAAACTGTCTACCAGTTGTCAATTTTGTAGGGCAGGAGCTCAAATTTCACTACTTCAAGTTTATGCGTAAATTAACACACAGGCTAGTTGTCTGTACGATTGCTGTAATACTATTAAACTAAAAACAATGCCCCGACAGTTCTGGAATGTGCACTAAAAAGAAGCTAGGATAATTGCTAATTTGCATAACAATTCACTCAGTAAGAAGTTTGCTCATGCTCATAATTAAAATGGCTGTTACAGTTTCAAATTTAAATGTATTATCGTTTTGTAAAAAGTTAAATACAGTGCATATTATGGATATACCGTCATTTCTTTTTATCACCATGTTTTTTTTATTATTTATGTATAGCCTTGCTAAATCTTACTAAGCATTCAAAAGAAATAATGTTTGCACCTGTTATTTATATTTTGAAATCGTGTTTTGAGTATGTTCCACTATTAACAATTCTACAAAATTTCAACAGTCTATAGCGAAGACTTTTTGAAAAATAATAAGCAAAAAAAAAATTTCTCTCTCAAGTGTCCACGAACCTGCATCTCTACCTTAAGCAAGATGCAATATAAACAATATTTAAACAAGCTCATTATTACTTGTCATTCGTATTATCTTGTTAAACCTCTCTCTATAAAAAAAAGTGTTTATTATTTTTACAGAATTTTGTTTACTGGGGTGATTTAGCTTTCAAACGTCAGTTTCCCAGCATATTCTTTAATTGGTATTGAACTAAATAATTGTTCTTATCCAAAATTTTACTTATTATTATTTTTGCTCAGAAACACACGGGGCAGATGATTGACACTTGAAATATCTGACACGATGTCTGACAGGTGTAATAACTGAAATGTTTGGTTGTTCTAACAACTATTTTTGACAGAAAGATTACTAATCGCAACTCATGCCTTAATTAGTTATTGATATGTTATGAATTCCAACGTATTGTGCGTAAATATATCACAAACACTGTACAACAGTTACTACTTAGTTTATATGATAGGAAATCGTTGTTTCTTGACAACTCAAATCATGAACAATTTCTGTTCACCATACATAATACAAAAAAAACAAAACATCAGTGTCCTTTAGATTATTATATTAATTTAAGGCGGGCTAGTTACTTACCTTCCTGTGTGCCAGTGGTATGATCGGCTGGCGGTCCAGTTTGCGTTCGGAGTCCAGTCGATCCTTGCTCTCGTAGCCATTCCTCGCCCGCTTCTGGGTCATTCATCCAGGAACAAAAATCGTTCTCGAAATCACAATCATAAGGACCGTTTTGGCTTGTTACTTCGTAAGCTGGTGGTGAATATTAATTAGCACATTAATGCAGCAGAACACATCAAGAAGAAAATATGTTAGTTACACCTGACTAATGTTCATAAACGAACTCATCGAATGGCACCTACACTGTATAAATCTCACGCCGTTCATCGTAACACTAATTCCAAGAAAACGACCACCATTATTCTCATTGCCCGAGATACTATCGGTAGATCCGTGCAGTTAATCGTTATTCATTTAATGTCACATAGATACATGTTCTTAACCACTCAGAGCAAACAGAGCTACCGCAATCACTTCTTAGAGTACTACTATAATTATTACGATTTATTATTAATATGCAAGTTGGCATTGTATTTGACTGTTATAGCAAGTTCCAATCGTGGTCAAGTTCAGAAATTTTAGTTGGAAGACAAGTATGTTGGAATATAAAACAAAACGCCGAGTACCCACAAATCTATAAACTTAGAGATAGGAAATGTCGAGGCGTTAAATAACAGTGTTTGTTTATCAATCATTAACATTAATTGCGTGATTTAGGTTTATATGTACCCTGACACTGATACGAAACATCTGACTCATCAGACAAACTATTGAATATTCAAAGCAGGGTTCACAGGTAAACCAAATACCAACGGACACCGAATATTTTACAGTGTTTCCTGTTAACACGTATTATATTCAGCTATAACAATAATAAGAACGAATGAGAGACGTGTGGGCATTCACATTATTTGAAGGCATACGATTTTCACGTATTGTAATAATTTTGCGGTAAATGAGAATCAACTTAAATGTAATCATAACTGTTCTAACCTGGTATCGTTAGAAGCACTAGCGCGAACCAAACTGTGTGCACACTAATCATGTCTGTCAATGTCTGCAACTAGTTACCACTTTCGCCACGATCCGCAGATCTTCTTACTGAATAAGTCTTAGTGGTTGCAGTTGTCGTTTTTAGTTGAGCACAAACAAAACGAAGGAACCGCGAGTAACTCAGGATTGGACGTGTGGATGGTACGGCGCAGTGTTACGAATGACAAAGGTCGTTCGCAAGTATCATCGGTTAATAACCAACTAGTTATAATATGAATTGGCATGGTCATCTAGTCCACGCCCTTCTATTTAATATATTAAACGTGTAGGAACCGACGTGAAGTCAAGGTCAACGAATATCAAAGTTCCGTGATTGACAAGGTGCGCAACGATGTCATGACTACTATATTACGCCCATTGTTCAGTCAAAAGTATGAACTTGAATAGAATAATAAATATGTATCTCGGGCAAACAATACTCTCTACGTAATTCACAAACTGAGCGAGTGCACACGTGGAAACATCTTTTTCTATTTCATCCTCTACTCAATTCGTTAACATTGAATATTCTATCTATTTAAATAAACAAACTGCGAGGCAAATTTACACTGTGCCATTTTGAGGAATGGCGCGGATTGGGACTGTTGTTTTAATAATTAACTTTGCTGGATTTATGTTAAAATTACTCAGTTAATTATAGTTGAAAAGGAGGTATTAACGGGTCAGAGACGTGTTCGATGCAACACATACCACGCGTTTGTAATCAAGGGCGGTAGGCAACTTGCTTGGGTCAGTATAAGACTAGAGATAATAAATAAATATTGTGTATACTGAATTAATATTCTTGCCTACAACAAGTTCTTATTGACATTGCAGTCCGAAATGGAAAATAAACAGTACTACACGCTGTGTTGTGTTGACATGTGTTGACTCAAAAACATACCAGTTTTGTGCCTTGCTCAGACTCTTCGTTTTATAAACTCTCAGCGCAACAAAGGCATTCTTTTCATCTTTATAAATTTCAATAGCAGTTGAATCAAACCAGCCAATGAACGGAACGCAGCGACGTCATTTTAAAACATTCCAAAGTTTTCCAATCAGCCAATAGAAACCCCTCTTTCAGTTTGATTTGTGAAATTTAAAAATATGAAGGCAATGTTTTGTTATTATTTTCAGGGAAGGAGAATGGAAAGTGTGAATAAGGAGTGGGTTCTTCTATTCAGTTTGTTCACCTTTTTACACAGCGTTGATTCGGAGAGACAGAAGGCTGCACTCAAATCTCGACAACAGAAACTTTATTTTCTGCGATTCAAACAGCGTCGAAGACGAACACATTTTCTGTATCATTCGTCAATTTTATTATGACATAAAAAGTGGTTATATACATACATATTACACCAGAATTCCTTCTTTTGAACAATTTAGCTCATTATTGCAAACTGATCAAACTGATTATATAAGCATGCTAGGTAAAAGTTTATTTTCTGTGCTACCAAGAAAGTTCATTGGCAGATAATAAATTATTATTATAATTTTTAATTTAACTTTTCCACTATATACGCGTCCTCGGTATATTGTAGCGACATTGAAGCTGGTGACATATTGTAATGAAATAAAATAAATAAATAATCAACTTATACTATTCAGTTTAACGCGACACTTGCGCCACTTCTTAGCAATTTCCACATTTCCATAATCGAATATGTCATAATGTTTGTTGTTTCGGGTAAAACCTATTTCTGTCACAATATTCCAATAGTTATTTTTTGTTCAAGCCCTCTTTGCTATTACTATATAACTCTACAACCACATCCGGAAACTAATGTATCATATAATTGAAAGACATACATTTCTACCCCCTTGTGCATATTCTCTCACATTGTTAATGTAATTAAAGAAGGACCCGCCACACATACCTCTATCCCTTCTTCAGCTAGTAAGTGTATCGGTAATGGCTACACGCGAGATATACTATATATTAATGTCGTGACCTAGATGTATGATGACATCATTGGACCATAAATATCGATGGTCACATGATTCAGAAACGAAGTCCTCACGGTTGGATCGGCAAACATTACACCAGCTAACCATCACGTACCAACGGGACTGGTATTAGGTAGAGTGTTTAGCATTATTGAGCACCTTATTGTGGCGCTGGGAAACGCTCAACTGTTTCTTAAGAAGCGATTCTAAATCTACTTTAACTCGGAACAGCGGAACTACTGGACCGTTTTATTGTAAAGCAGACGGTCAACAAATACGCCATATTTGTTTGTGCTGTCATCTTTACCGCTGCCGCATTTCAAATATCTCACGTAGCCCTGAACATCATGGATAGAAACTCCTGGACGATATTTTGTCTTTTGCTGGCGGTTGTAGGTGAGTAATTACCGGGGCCGAACCCGTACTTACGAAGAAGAGTGGTACGTGGTGCGTCTTTTGATAATCAACGCAAACAACCATGTCAACACGTCTCTACATTCCAAACAGGAACCGGTTATCACTAAACTATTCAACTATGGGGTGTAATTATACCAGTTAGAAAACTTGAATGTAAAAACGTATTCACAAATAAGTGTGGCGTATTTTACGTATATTTTTAAATATTTATCATGATACGATTCAGACACCTGTTGCGCTGTACACACGTATTCCTCTGATGAATATATCTTATGAACGATGACGGCGACAGTTCGTGACAGATATCAATGCCGCCGGGGTCATGTTGGTTAGCCGTGGCAGGCAGACGAGGACTGTACTGTACATATATGTACAAATACAAGTTCACCCATACAGCTGACGTTATAGTTATACCATTTCATGTCATTTTACGTTTTCTTTATGGATTTTTTAAAGTTATTCGAAGTTATTAATTGTGTTGCCCACACTTAAATAGCTGTTGAGTTAGATGTAACATTGGTCGGATACGCATCACCAAAACATATAAAACTAGGTATGACTGGTTTCAGGTCAAAGGTTGAATAATATGCCATCCACCAAGAGAACATATTTTCTTACTTTTTGAAGCAGTTTAGAAACGACTACACTACTCATACATTTCAGAGATTATGTGAAATGTCCGTGTAGTGGGCTTTGTCACCATAGCAAGCATAACATCCAGAACACACCAGATACTTGCTCCACAACTGTTGCCATATTTACAAACTGAATTGAGAAATGAGACGTGACGTCACATCCGGTTATCCACTTGTTATTAAACTTGTTACAATAAATAGAAAACTAAAATTCAGCTAATACTGTAATAATATGAACTAAAATACGAAGGCAAAAACGAAGCTGGTATCAGCTAATACAAAAGTCATGAGACTAAAATAAATACTGTCGTAAATAAAATAATAAAAAACGGACCAACCTTTGTTAAAATACAATTCAATGTCTCAGTAACATTTTTTATGAATTTAGCCATTAGGATGAATAGTGGAAAGTTCTTTTATTATTTCAGTCTAGCTGATTGCTACTTGCTAATTATTATACAATTGTTCATCGTCAGTTCTGAAAATTTTACACATATCCTTTTCTCTTCTGGGTTTGTTTAAGCTATATGTTTAATTACGTAGTAGTAAGATCAGTTTAATTTGTAAGTCTGTAAGTCATCTAAAAACGCATTCACACTTACGAACACCATGTAATTCAATACTTCAAATTATATTTAAGTCATAAATAGATTCAATTAATGGAGTGTGATACATTAGACACAAACAGCATCCAATAGAAAACCGGCATTTCTGAATTAGTTCACAAAGTACTATGTAGATGAGACAGAGAAACTAAGAGACCCATGACCATACTGGTATTACACACATTTAGAGATCACGGTGCACTGCACACCATTGCGCAATATCAGATACACCAATTAGTAATATCATGCGAATACATTTCCGGCCCCCTTTAAGAATCAAAAAGACGAATACAATTACTAAATTGAAAATAATAATATAATATGAAAGTAGGACCTATATCAACGTACTTTGTACTTAGGAAGTTTTTTTAAACGTAAATTCAGACTTTGTCTCCAACGTTAGCGTAGGGTATATTGTATTTTAAGATTAATTACAATATTCTATAGCAAACTTCTGTCTTTGAGGGGGTCCTTGTCCATGATATACATAACACCCCGGATGTACGAATAACACACATGGCCAATGTACACTGCACGTGTTGTACACATGAACGAAAATGGCCACCACATTGTGTAGTTGTTTGTGTTTTCACTTAAATTTACAAATAGTCAGTTATCAAACTCAACGCAAACAATCGTAACAGCGAATAATATTGATGTTAATCAATGTAATGGTGAGCATGTTTCAATGTTATTCGTTTACAACATATCTCGACCTTGGTTTATTTGTTAACTTCTTTTAATAATTGATTGCCAACTACTGTATAACCATTAATCTCTATATAAACAACCACATGTCAGTACCACACACCTACTGTGTTATAACGTTTGTCGATAACCTAAGGGGTACCATCAACAGTTCAGTGCAGGATAAACAATTTATTTATATTTAGTTTTACTTCCAGCATCCTCACCCCCTAACTCACGTGTATTTTAAGATTTCAAAATGTATTATGCAATTTTGTTTTTAATCGTTCATATTTGTTTTAATTGAAGTTGAAGATTGTAGAGAGCAAAGTGCTGTTCCACTTCATATTGAGTTGTATCTTGCATATTGAATGTCATTATAGGGTGTATACGTGAGAATTAAATATATTATTAATATGATTATTATATATATGTCAGGTACGCATCACAACAGCTTGGATACAATTGATCTAGTAACACGTAGTCAGACTGGTTTGGAGGTCAAAGTTCAACTATGCATATATAGCCTTGACGCCATAAATTGTTAATTTAGGAGCGCATGCCTTTGTTAGAATTACGTTCCAGAATTATGTAATGCCATAGTGATATGAGACAGTGTGGTGCGTATGCGTAATATTCGTCGGCGCAAGTAAGGTACATTTCACAGACTATGTGTATTAGTATGCGATCATGATTTCAATGGCATTAGTCATGTGATACGTGACAATTATATCTTTCATCACATTTTGCAACGAATTTAACTTGTTAAAAAAAATTGGAGACTGAGATTATATCCGGAGTGACAGTAGCAATATCGTTGTTTTCAGGGGTCAGACTATTGTTTTTAGGTCATCGTCATAATTACCATAAATTCCCACTACTGCATGGAAACGCATGCGCATTAGCGGCTTGCAGGCTTAATTTGTATTGTGTAACCTATTAACGATCTGTTTGTTTTCATATGTGCAGCGGAAGTATCTACACAATGGAATACAACACAGTCAGAAACAACATTTCCGAGAACAACGCCATTAGATTCAACAACAGAAGTAACGACAGCATCACCATCAACACAGAAAACACCACCACCATCAACGACAAAAACAACAACAACACCAACAACACCAACGCCACCCAAAAATACTTCACATACAAATGAGACAACAACATTTGAGTCGTCTACTATTGAATATTCAACCCTGAACACTACGCAACCAGAACAATCAACTAATGCTACCAAAGGCACACTGAAAACCACAGAAAGCACTGACTATCATAATTCAACCGTCACCGAAGAATATCTATCTACCACTAAACCGGCATCGGACGAGAGTACTCCATTCAATGGTAAGAAATAAAACCACTCATTTTTGTTATTATGTGAATAACTAACGTGTATCGTACTTCATGTATACATGACTTATGATTATTTACTGTGATTGTGCTGGGAGTAAAATCTATATATTCTAACTTGTTTAATTTAATTTAATTTTAAACACAATCTACTAACACGTGTCTTTGTTTGTTCGATACGATTGTAGAGGACGAAGATGGCGAAATAGGTGAGAACAATTTACATCAGATACGTGTTTACGTGAGAACGTTTTTGTTGTTGTTGTTATTGCCGCTGTTGCTACTATTATTGATCGCATTATTCAATTGCTTATTATATTTTACAGTTTCCAAGTATTTTATTGCTGCACTTGTTGGTGCAGTTGTGGTTGTTATAATTATTGCTGTTATTCTGATTGTTCTCTCAAGAAAACGCCTTGTCAGCAGGTATGTCACAACCTCCCTCTGAATACCGGGTAATCATTTATGAGCCGTATGTTTATAACCAAGTCCATTTATACGTTTTGTTTGTCATTCATTTTAGCCGATTTCGACGTCTTATCGACGATAATGAAACTTTAACAAGAAACATGGAACATTATGATTTCGCTGGCGATTCGGAACCCGCAGAGGTAGGTTTCAATACAATACAGTGCAGTGCTATGCGATGCGCCATACGATGTAATACGACAGGGTACGATACACTTACAATACAATGCAATGTACCATCCTATGAGAGACGATATGATAATGATGCGAGTGATCATACAACAGTAATGTTGTAAATGCATTAATTATTCACTTGGTTTAATTTAGCTACAAGTATTTCCGTTGATAATTAAAATCCTCTAAATTAAACGAACGTGAACCTGTAAAATAACAACAAAACTCATTGTTTCCTTGACAAATTTGTGAAATTAAAACTAAGTAAATTTGCTAAAAACATCAAAATAGTGAAATTAAATGTCACAGTATATATATATATATAAATATGCTGGTATTTGTAATTAGCTGAAACCTGAATGAGTGTTTACGTTGTAGCAACATTTCTGACAGAGAACGTCACAGTCTTATAATTTTACTTTTTTTTTTATTAGATATCAATTAATAGCGGCGGTGATGCCAGGGTCACTATAATGGACGACGATGATGTAGTCGGGCGAGTCAGGTTCGATGTAGTAAGTAACCGTATTCAACTATTTAACTGTAGTCTTTCATTAATGAATTTTAGTATTAGGTTTTCACCCTAAGTTGCTTGTTTTTTAGAGCTAGTTGACATTCAATGTGAATACGCACATGTCACATTAACGACGATCAAGTCGACGTACGAGTGTAATTATTTACGCAAAGCTCACATTCTTGCTCTGTTCCGTTCCTGATATGAGATATGACAATTATGAATACGACGTATCATGGTCATGTGAAACTTAAAATGATGCGAATCAAGTTCATTATTTTTCATTTCAGAGCCAGCACAGAGATCATCGCGGCGATGGACGCGGAGAGTCCAATGCTTAGCATGTGATACCAGTGGATGCGTTATACATGTTATAATAAACAAAGCGGAGTCGACATGTTTCGACGTCTATAACAACGCTGATTTCTTTCTTTATAATAAAACAATTGAAAATGATAATAATAAACCAATCATCCAACCATCGAATTAATTATCGTTAAAGGGATGAAAACGCACAAGTAGTAATAAATGGGGTCCGCAATGCTACACAGATTTTCACCTGTTTTTTAAAGTTGTCTGTTCAAACAAATACGCTACTTATATTGAGAACATTCGTTCAATAATTCGGATTCCGTTTCTAAACAAAATAAATTCATTTTTTGTGTGTTTTTTAACCTTGCAAGCTATGTTTCAACATTGATTATTTTTTGCTTACGTATAATACATGTAATACATTTAATACACATATGTTATTCTATCATCATAATGTAACTTTGTAACTGCACGGCTGTGAAGGCTACTGTAATCATTAATACTGTATTGTACATTCAATGCTTCTGTGATATGCATAGACTGCACATCCATTGATTTGTAGAACTGAGTGTATAATGTACCTCTCCTAGTATTTCGTTTTAACTGCTGGTCGGTTCAATATAATTGTTGACAGTGATTTGCATCGGTAATTGCTGATATGCTATGCTATGCGTGACATATAAAACTAATAACAACTGTATCCATACATAGTCTTATTATCTCATTGTGACATAGAACGATTCGGCTGTGCCTTACGCCTTCTTTCGACTTCGATAAATTTATCGATATTTTTTGACCGTTTTCTATGACATGTATATTTGACCATTGATTCATATTATTTTAGCATTATCTCGCTAACAGTTAAAATCAGGGTTTTGGGTATTTTACGAATGTCACATTTGTTTTCAAACGGATTTACTGTAAAAAGAGTGAAATACACCACTTCTATAAATCCCGCCCTCCAGTGATGGATCGCTTCTGCGACGTCACTGTGTTTGTTTGAATGATCCTTCGTGACCTAAACCACAATAAAATCTCTTTCTAAAACTACAGATCAAAGTCACTGTGATATCGACGATTTGAGCTGCCTCCGTGGTATCTATTTACGTCATAGAAGCGATTCGTCGTTCGATGACATCAATGATTTATAGAAAGGTAAATTAAATCATAATGTGCGTTCTGGTGCATGATACATAATCTGTACTTTATTATTCAGAGACGAAATTGACTGCACATGTATAATGAATCATTTGACGACTTGATGTAGTTTTATTCCATGTACATCCGATTCAAGCATGGAACTACAAAAAGGAGAGTAAAGTCCAATTGATGCTATTGTTATCTTAAACAATATTGAATAATCTTGAATATTTCCCATGAGAATTCATTGTAACAACAGAACGTAGAAAAATTCTGTTGGAAACTCTGATTTGCTCTTTAAAGCACCAGAAACAAGTGTGTTTATCAGCGATATTTGAATTTAATTCAGCAACTTGCTAAAATGATGTTGCCAGCTTTACTATGAGGCCGCTACTAGCAGACAATATAATATACACAGCTCAATTATGGAATGCATAATTATGAAAAGTGCATATGTTGATTGCGATATTTCGAGTGTTTTTGCATATAACATATATAAAATGTTTTATCCAGAAACACAAAGTGAAAAGTATTCATTATCATAACACTTTTGAAAAGTGCTTTATTAGATACGCATTTTGTAATGTCAACTGGGGTCATGTTTTAATGAAGTGTTTGCTACCACAACGCTTTGAAAAGTGCTTTCAGGCAAAACAAATATGGAAAGGTGCTTGTATCAGACACATTTCAAAATGTGTTTCTGCTAATAATATGGTTCTAAATTCGTCATCAATACACATTATCAGCACTTGAAATATAATTTTGAATGTGCCCCTGAGCAGAATATATCAAATGATTCATTTTGTGGGCGAGCACTGTGAACAGTCATCACAACATGCAATGAACTAATCACATAACCAAGTAATTATTTATTACTAAAAATAAACATTAATAAGGTAAGTTTGTGTATAACATTTTTTTGTAAAGAATAATCATAATCGTACGGAGTATGTTTTTAAAACTAATTAAGTTCTCGACTTATGTGCAACAGAAAAAGTGTGTTTACTGAAATTGAAACTTTTCGTAAAAGTGTAAAAATAATACCGAATAATTGTAAACATCGAACAGCTGAATAATAAATTGAAACACACAATAACATCTTTATTAATTATTATAATTCGTTGATATGAATGAACGTGTCTAATTTTCTGTTCTGCGTTATTTTTGTCTCGAATGCAGTCAATCCAAGCACATCAAAGATCTGGGAAATAAACAAATAGTGGAACAAATAAAAAAACCATTAATTTCAGAGAAATTTCTCACGAGAAATAAACTAATTGTATTCTAATCCACGAATCTGCATCTATGCCAAGTTAAACTAAACAAAGTTATGTGACATCAATGCTATATCCAATAGTAATTCTATTCCACTAATGTCTTTTAGCTGATTGCTGATTTATTACCAGCAATTTTTAGCATTTATTCCAAAATTAGAAAAAAACAAATATTAATACACCAGCAGAAAGTATTTTCTCGAACAGCTAGAAACCTGAAAGCAAGACAAAAAGTGTACTTAGTATTTCTGTAAAGAATAGAAAGTTGAACAAATCTTTTGAATCATCAACAAATTATACACACAGCAGTGAATTCTGTCTAGGTAGCAAATTAGAGATTTCAAACTCACCGAAAATTCTGCGTCTTTTAAAATATAGTTTTTCGCACTTTTTGTTTTTACATTTGTTGCCGTTTAACTATTCAATGCAACGTTTGTGGTACCTTATATTAACTCATGTAACATTTTTATTATAATAGTATTCTACATTCCAAGGGTGCGGTGGAATTCGTGGTAACTGTATTTCATAGCTGGTAATGTACTCTCTACATAAGCTTTGCACTCCTATTAACAAATGTGCTTCAAATTGATACCACAGAAGACATTTTAGTATTACATATAACGAATGGAAAAACAATATTATTTTTGTCTGACAATAAATAAATTTAATGATAATAATAATAATAATAATAACATAATATCATTCTGGAACTATAAATGTTTACACAATTGGTACCGGATATTGGAATATAAAGCCATGGCACACTTATCAAGACGCTGCAACTTTTGTTGGCATCAAAATTTGAACAGTGTATCATGGCATCAAGACTCCAACTGAAAACAAGAAGTTGAAACATAAAAATTAGATTCTGAAAATGGGGAAACGTGAACTATATTGGAATCCTTGACCCATAATGGAGTCAATGGCGTAATTACCAAAACCAATACTTGATAACCAATAACACATCTAAAATTTGTAAAGAAGAGGAGGTTGGATAATGTGAAACCAAAGTAGACAATTTGGATTTCCAGTAAAAATTAGTATTATTTCTAAATAGCTACATATCCGGTTGTATGAATTAGATTAGTGGATCGTGAAATATTGGTAGTTAACATGATCCATATATACATGCTTCACAAAAAAAATGCATCTGAAAACTAGGTGACCATTTGTTTTACCTTACTGCCCTATTGTGGCTTGGTGCGCCATGCCTTGTATCATTCTTCAAGCCTCGACTGATGTCTACCGTTGGTGGCGTGGGTGAGGGTCCAGAATCTCTGCCACAGGCGACTTTTTAAACAACATTTCCTCAAGTCAAAATTCAACAACTTTAATAAATATCCATGGAAACACTGCCAAACTCAAAAGGTAGGTCCGCTTTTGATGAATGTCCGAACGGAACAACACCGTGAAGCGGATGATGAGTGAGGTCGTAATGTTCTGTTCATCTTTCTATAGTGTCTTGAGTGTTACTATATATGTTGAAGCGCGCGTTCACCGTGCGCGCGCATTAAGAATACAAGAATATTCAGATTCACCTGTGACAGAGACTGATTTAGAGCGTTCAGTCGATACTTGGAGAATGGCCTCGTACATAACATGTCTGGTTCCCGCCCCAAATGTTATGGCGCATCAAGTAACAAACGGCCGGTAACTTGTAGTGATTCCGGCATTCTGATCGTTCTCATTCTTTGTTCTATTTTCCTTGGATACCTGACATCGTCGCTTATGCTCAAAGTCCGGATAAGCAGAATTTTTACTTAATTTTTAAAAAGTTAAAAAAATGTGTATTGTACTTTTCTTGTACGAGCCAAAGTAAGAAAAAAGGGCCATGATACATCTAAATACATCCCAAGTTATTATTATACATTTCCCTCACCCGATTTTAATTTATATCGCTATTACAATTACAAAATGCAGTAATCTTGCGTAATATTTCTAAATTTATTTTTCTCGCCACAAAAAAAACGTTATACCATTATTTTGGTCTGACAGGTCATTTTTTTCATATTTTCTTGTTCTTTTTCAGTCACTGTAAAATGACATTGTCCTCTGTAAAATGTTATGTAATTACAATGAGTATACCTTGAGGCCGGAGGCCTACAGTATTATAAATAAATTTAATGATAATAATAATAATAATAATAATAACATAATATCATTCTGGAACTATAAATGTTTACACAATTGGTACCGGATATTGGAATATAAAGCCATGGCACATTTATCAAGACGCTGCAACTTTTGTTGGCATCAAAATTTGAACAGTGTATCATGGCATCAAGACTCCAACTGAAAACAAGAAGTTGAAACATAAAAATTAGATTCTGAAAATGGGGAAACGTGAACTATATTGGAATCCTTGACCCATAATGGAGTCAATGGCGTAATTACCAAAACCAATACTTGATAACCAATAACACATCTAAAATTTGTAAAGAAGAGGAGGTTGGATAATGTGAAACCAAAGTAGACAATTTGGATTTCCAGTAAAAATTAGTATTATTTCTAAATAGCTACATATCCGGTTGTATGAATTAGATTAGTGGATCGTGAAATATTGGTAGTTAACATGATCCATATATACATGCTTCACAAAAAAAATGCATCTGAAAACTAGGTGACCATTTGTTTTACCTTACTGCCCTATTGTGGCTTGGTGCGCCATGCCTTGTATCATTCTTCAAGCCTCGACTGATGTCTACCGTTGGTGGCGTGGGTGAGGGTCCAGAATCTCTGCCACAGGCGACTTTTTAAACAACATTTCCTCAAGTCAAAATTCAACAACTTTAATAAATATCCATGGAAACACTGCCAAACTCAAAAGGTAGGTCCGCTTTTGATGAATGTCCGAACGGAACAACACCGTGAAGCGGATGATGAGTGAGGTCGTAATGTTCTGTTCATCTTTCTATAGTGTCTTGAGTGTTACTATATATGTTGAAGCGCGCGTTCACCGTGCGCGCGCATTAAGAATACAAGAATATTCAGATTCACCTGTGACAGAGACTGATTCAGAGCGTTCAGTCGATACTTGGAGAATGGCCTCGTACATAACATGTCTGGTTCCCGCCCCAAATGTTATGGCGCATCAAGTAACAAACGGCCGGTAACTTGTAGTGATTCCGGCATTCTGATCGTTCTCATTCTTTGTTCTATTTTCCTTGGATACCTGACATCGTCGCTTATGCTCAAAGTCCGGATAAGCAGAATTTTTACTTAATTTTTAAAAAGTTAAAAAAATGTGTATTGTACTTTTCTTGTACGAGCCAAAGTAAGAAAAAAGGGCCATGATACATCTAAATACATCCCAAGTTATTATTATACATTTCCCTCACCCGATTTTAATTTATATCGCTATTACAATTACAAAATGCAGTAATCTTGCGTAATATTTCTAAATTTATTTTTCTCGCCACAAAAAAACGTTATACCATTATTTTGGTCTGACAGGTCATTTTTTTCATATTTTCTTGTTCTTTTTCAGTCACTGTAAAATGACATTGTCCTCTGTAAAATGTTATGTAATTACAATGAGTATACCTTGAGGCCGGAGGCCTACAGTATTATGAATAAATTTATTTATAGAAGGGTCATGAAATCATGATCGGTTCGTATCACTGCGCATATACGGTGCGCAGATGCATTGTATGCGTGTAAATTGAGATTGAACCAACACAGCTAACTAAGTCAACTTGAACTTCGACTCGAGCTTTATTCACTTATCTAGCCAACAACCATCGCACGGGCAATGTACACAACGACAACTGACTCTTAATTCTTTTCAATCATCTTGGTAATATCATAAACTATGACGAAGAACCTTAGAATATTGTTGACGGTATATTGTGCTATATCTGGTGAGTACTATTTGTATATTTAGAAGTGTGGTCAGAAATATACTAAATTTAGAGGCAAAACTAAACACATCAACATTTTTATTTTATCATTTTACCCGAGAAACCAAAACCAAAAGGAGTGTTATCGTTTTGTGAAGGTCATTTAGAGTATATACATTACACATTTAACATTCGTTTCATATCCATAGCGGAAACAGAAATTTCCTTTCATTGAAACAAATGAATATTATTCGTCAGAATTCCACAATAATTCATGACAACCACAAGTACTAAGTATCTCATATGACTATATGATACATTGATTTTTTCGAATGAAATTTTGGGATCTGATATTTATCGTAGAAATCAGTTGTCACTGGCTGGAACATCATCGTTTATTTACTACGAATTTACACATATTTTGTAGGAAAAGTATTTCGCGTACTTATATTTTAGTTTTGTTTTGTTTTGTGAAAACATATTGTAAAAAGCCAAGGAAATTCGAAATGTTTTATTGGTCTTCAACTACTTTAAAGCAGTTCACTGAAAATGCTTCATTAAAAAAATAATATGTTTTGTTAGAGACGCCCTAATCTGTAATCTGTAGATACATATAGTGAACACACATCTCAAATGTATTGACCGTTTAGCCAGCATACAATTAGCTGTGAGGGGATTCCCCTAAGTCGACGGGACAATGTTGTGATCACCATGTCGTTGATACCGAACTCATATTACAATGCACACAAAAATATTCAATGCTGTATTTTAAATTGAGTTTATCGCTAACAGATTACAAATACCTTCATCAGAATAAATATACCAGCAATTTATCAGTTAGATAGCAACATAGATAGTTAGATGGTACCGTGAGCACTGTTTACTTGGCAACTATCTTTACTCGAGAGACTCATGTGTCTGAATCACAGATCCCAAATGAGTCAACAATTGTGTTTATTAGTAAACTAAATGTGCCCCAATATATGCGTGATAATTGAAATGAGATGCTCTTGAATTCGTTGTTACAGCGTACATTGAACCAGTTACAAGTATTGGAGCATCACTAGACTGTGACTTTGAAAACGGCGATGCATGTGAATGGACACAAGTCGGTGACGACGACGATGGCGGCAACTGGAATTTTACACAGGGTGCAGTGTACCCTATAGCGAGCTCGGGACCATCAGCTGACCATACATGGCAAACACAAGAAGGTGGGGCATTTCGATTATGACATGTAGCGTTGTTTGTTATAGCTAGGGATCTAGTTATATTTCGATATTAGAGAGATACGCACTAACTAAGCCAAGATACAGGCTTAAATCTGTCGACTACAATTTTATTGCCGTCTTGAATACCGCCTGAGAGATTCATGGAGATGAGCGGGGACCTAAAGCCAATTAAAATGAAATTATTGTATGTGATTTTTGATTAGACGATGCAAACATTTGAAATTTGCGTATTGCAAAAAAGTATTTTTACATTAGCCAACTTCATTTCGTCTTTTTTAGTGTTTTGATGGGTTATCCCCCACCACGGGAAGCATAACGCCAGTACCATGATTCAATTGTATCTGTTAAACATGTTTTTAAAATTAAACTACAGGATGGTATGCATTCGTGGACTACAGTCCAGACCAGACCACACAGTCACCACAGCTTAAGAGTCCTACTATACGCAAACTACTAACTGGTTCATGTTTAACATTCTGGTACCATATGTACGGAGAAATGCAAGGAACGCTCACAATCCTAGATGACTGTATGTATTACATATAAATTGTCAATGTGTATTGGCTCGTTAAAACGAAACGAAAGTTATGTACATATTTATTGAAAACGAGGGTGTCGTCACCTGCGCATGCGTCAGATGGCCATAACGTGTCATTGTTTACTAACAAGCGTCCACCCATGAGCCATTGCGTTTTAAGTGTGCGTTATTATCGTCGGTTTGAACTCAATTCCCGCGCGTGTGCAGGTGACAACCCCTCCACTTTAATTATGTGTTTGTTGGTTTGTTCGTTTATACACAAATAAATTACAATGTACAGTGGTATGCCTTGTTATAATGATATATAAACATAGATATTTAAAAATATTGTTTGTCTAAATTTTTACTTAATTTTTACTCGAAGCAAAAATTCTGAGCAAAATAGAATCTGTGACTGGCAACCATGGTTCAACGTGGAGATACATGCAGGTGTTTGTAACAAATGAGATAGAACACGTGACCATTGAGGCCAGTGGCAGTGAAGACACATTGGGTGTTATAGCTATCGATGACGTAGTGATGTTGGATGGACAATGTCCATCACTGAGTGAGTAACTAGAACTAATTATAACATACGAGCCAGGCTCTAGTGTAACACGGTTGACAGATTCGCTGCTTTTAGATAATGCGTACGTGGAATAAAATGTAATTGCAATACTCGTTGTCAATGTTAACAGAGTTCTGTGGCTTTGAGCCTGCGTTGTATGGGGAGTGCGATTATGACGTTGGTGGCGAAGACTTGCCAGGACGCTTCAAGTGGGAGATGAAGGAGGCTGACAAGCACAAGGAAGGACCAGGATATGACCATACTTTAGGAAGTCAATATGGTAGGTAACTTCTGGATGATTTGATCAACTCAGTACCGTTGTTAACGGCATTCATGCTGCCTTAAAACAAGTGATTGTCATCTAGTTAATATCGAAATGTATTTTTGAGTTTTTAACAATTAGGTCATGCTATTTTTGACGTTACAGGAAGCTATATGTTTGCTAGTGTGACAGCAGACGGTCTGGCAGGGACACTGAAAGCACAATTGCGTAGCCCTACCTACAGTGAATTCGACACTTTGAAGTGCTTAACATTCTGGTACAATATGATAGGTTAGTATAATATATTATTATTATACCTCATAGCCCTATTCGCCAATCAGACTCGCGCATTTGGCCGTCGATATGTTTGCACCTGTCAACGGTCAAAGATGTTATACTAGGCGTCCGCGCTTGCGCAGACGTTCTGATTGATCTAACGAAATGCTGACTAACCGTTTTAAATTAATTTGTGAACAGGTAGAACAACTGTATCTTGGTATCTTGCTTTACTTGGACCGAGTTATTTTCTATGTGATTACTTGTAACCAGGTGTAATCATGGAAAAACACGACTTGTTGATTTGACGATTTACGATTTGTTGACGTTGTATTTCGGCGTATAGTGCTTATATATACTTCATCAAGTTGATTTTATTGCTTATTAAGTATCGTACACACATATGAGTTTAATTAATTGATTATTGAACCGGAATTGTGTTGTTATATTGCGTTTTATTTAGGTCAGAGTAACTGTTTTGTTTGTATGCGTGCGTCATGTGTAACCATAGCAGCTTCTGAAATGTCAGCTAGTTCATACATAAACAAATCTTGCATGTAAATTTGACAATAATTTTGGAAGGGATTATGAAAAATAAATACACACGAACCAAAAACGACTACTTGAACATTCTGTATGCTGTCATTGAAAACTTTGGCGGCAAAGATTTCGCAATGCGGCCATTTACAAAATGTTTGTTTTATTCGATATAATAATACAAATATTGACCCCAATCGATCGATGTCGATATTGATAACTTTGAAAACTTGGCAATGTACAACTTGCAGTGCTTTCTTTTACACTATATTCGGTAAATACAGATATTCGGGTTGTGTAAATATACCAAGGTGTCACTTCAATTTAAACTTCTTTGCAGAGGAAGATGATGGAGTGCTCTCTGTGTACGTAGATGACGGTAACTTGTTTGATGACCCATGGGAAATCTGGACCATGGACTCTGTAACGCACAACATATTCTGGAACATTGGCTACGCCGAATTTACACCATCTGCAGCCTATGAGCTGATATTCGAGTTCGAAGTCGATCGCGATATGATAGGAAATACTTATTATTATGACATTGCAGTTGATGACATCATGATATCAGATGGAGAGTGCAAGGATGTGTCAGGTGAAGTATACTGCTTCTATAACTTGTTATGGTGTTCATTGTTCACTTATGTGACTTTTTCCGTGACATAACACTCCTACTTTGTTACGTTCTGGCATGGTATACGTCAAAATATGTACGTCATACGTCATTGCCTCCTTTAATTTATCCCAGGCAGATTATATCCTGCTCTTGAGAAATCATACACTTATCATATACAAGTGAAAAAAAGCTGAAACTAGTAGAACACTGTAATAACATACAAATGTCCATGTTTGGATATTGAATTTAGCTATTACTCAGACGACTACGTTCCATCGGCTCTGCATAACATTAGTCGTTGGTGCAAACTTTCCTTCAGGTTTTGGACGTAAAACTTGGGGATCTTAATTCTAAATTTCTACTTGTAAGGAAAAAATAACACAATTGGAACTATTTCGGAATAACTGGATTCGCTTAAAATGTGTTACTGTGATGGTTTGTTTTCACAAAAATATTTTATTTGTTCGTTTTAGATTTTTTTCTGATAATTTCTTGTATTGATATCAGAAATGAGGAAATTAAGAACAATACTACCCTACAGGAGCACATTTTATGCGAATCCAATTATCTCGAAATAGTTCCAATTGTGTTAAATTCAATATGATCCTCTGACAAGTGAGAGATTAATTTTACAGAATGCTGAAAAAAAGAAGATTTCTACAAAATGTGAAAAAGTTGTATTTTTTTAACAGCGGAGCTACTATTATTTTGTACTCTCCTGGTCTTCAATAGAATACTTTGCTTTCTTGGGGTGGTACTACTTTTACTATTATATAATACTATTAACCTTCAAACATCGCTGTACGTCATACATGTACTAAGCCTCAGTTCTTCCACCTATAGATTAGTTGCTCTCTGGGTGATAACACGTTCGTTATAACCAATGACGACTACTCGTAATATACATATCGTCTAATTATACCGTGCAGATCCCATACTATCAGCATGAATGTATAATTTGGCACCTTTTGGAAGTCATAAAGCATAAGGCCTAAACGAAAAAAGTATATTTCTGGTCAACTGAACAATATTTCGCAATTGGACAGCGCCCTCTGTACGACCAGAAATATTTGTTTTTGGATGTCTGTATACAAGCCACTAAAATTAAACTAGCCAATCATAATGGGCATTGTATTATTTGTAAATGGAACTAAAGCTATCCAATAAAAAATTACTTCTCAATGATTTGCTCAATTTATAGTTTTATATATCAACCTCAACCACGGTTACTAACTCCGATGGCAGCCCCATTCTTCAGGTCGAACGAGGACAATTATGAAGTAACTAGATTTGATTCCCAAAGGATATCCCCGGCTTCAAAAGCGTGTGTATAATGCTCTGTCTTTTGAGAGAAATTTGCAAATAAATGTTTTTCCATGCATGTGGGATATAGGATGTAACAGACGACCATCTCTTGGAGTTTCAGCTGTTTCACTTTCCGATCGTGAGATGATCAAAGTGACAAGTAATTTTACCCTCGTTCGACCTCATCAAAATGGCTGTCACTAGATCCGGATAAAACAACTTCAACTTCATTTTTGACGCGGTTTTCGCGCTAGTTAGTGTTTGATAAACATACTGTCGATTGGTGATAGTTTCGATAAAAACGTTATTGCGTAATGTGAGGAAATTGTGTACGTTTATCGAGCGTTTTAAGCACATTTGAGCTATTCGAGTTTATGGGAGGAGCCATGGCTCTTCTGTGTCGGTACTAGTAACATTTCAATATCCAAAAAAAAAGGACACCAAATGTATCAGAAATGACTAAAATGCCATTACAAAGACAAAGGGCCGTTACGGAAAAAACTATATGGATCCACAGCACACATATAATACTATATAATATTACACATTCTATATAATTTTTGTGATACTTTACTTTGTGTTGCATTATCGTGTGTGTACTCTTGGGGAGTTCGTTTATACGTTTATAGCTGTCGTTATCAAATTATTTTATAGAATATGCATCAGCTATACTTCAATTGACAGAACGGTTGGCGTAGCTAAAAATGACCGAATAAACAAAATTGTCTCTGGTTTCTTTGATGTTTCGTTTGTTCCCGACACTCCACATGTAGATTAATTATAAATAACATTAGTAGGCCCAATAGAACATATTTTAGTTTCAGTCTATCTGATTCAAAATAATCCCCACCCAGTTACAACCTGTATGACCCCGTTGTGTATACTATGTTGATCTAAAACAGACTTGGAATTGGTGGTTAAAGCGAGAGAGTCGTCATCTGCGCATGCGTCGGATGACCATAGCGTGTCATTGTTTACAAACAAGCGTCTACCCATGAGCCTTTGTGTTTTAGCGTCTGCTGTTATTGTCGCTTAGGACCCAATTCCCGCCGTGAGTGCCCAGGTGACGACCCTCCCGTTTTAACTCTGGTGTTGTTCTCACTGTATTTACGTTATTTTACATTTAGTTAGGCAAAAAAAAATTAAATTTTATTTAAAAACTGATACGGTGGTGTGATTTTGTTTATGAAACACCAATCTGTGCATGCGTAATTTGGATATTGCGCAACCAACGGCAAGCACATTACCTTTCCTTTTTTCTTTGTTTTGTTTTTCCCTTGGCCATATTCTTGGTTACATCGCAGCAATGGTTCACGGACCAATACGTGCTGTTTCACTTCCAGGTATACCAACAACTTTTGGATGAAACTGTTGTGCCTGTGTGGTCCATTGAAGGTAACCAAGGAGACGAGTGGAATAAGGCTTTGATTGACTTGAAGGCAACTGCCGACTACAGGGTGAATGATTTATTTGGCTATTGGATTATATATATTTGTTAAATGTTTATGAAAACTAAACTGCGTATTCCAAAGAAAAAATAATAAGTTTCGTCACTTCATAGTAATACTATAAAACAATTTATGCCTGATTTTGTAAACTCCATAGATCGTAATCAAAGCTAAGGTCAACGTAACATTCTCAAGTGATATTGCAATTGATGATATCCAACTACTGAACCAAGCTTGTGAACATAGCACAACGCTTATGCCGACAACGACTACTGTCACTTCAACGCCAACGAATGTTGCCACTTCAACACCAACTCAACGAACTACTGCATCAACAGGCAGTACTAACACTGATCTGCAGACAACGGCGATACCACCATTACAATCATCAATCATGACAACACTTCGTATTGTGGATCCATCTTCTACACGTGTATCAAAAGAGACGGAAATTCACACTTTTAGTACCACTGATGAGGCCACCATTACCCATTATTTTACTGGTCAAACTACCAAGTTACTAACTGATGCACCAATAAATCCAACAACAGACGGAGGTGCCCGGTCCACTTTGAGGTCAACTGTAAACAAACCAGTAATTACTACCAGTGAATCTCCAAGCGACGGAACAATAGAAAACACAATAAGTCCAATAATATCTACAAATATACCTGTATCAAAACAGACGGCAAATTCTACTCATAGTACCACCCATGATGCAGTTACTCCACCTTACATTAGTGGTCAATCTACCAAGTTCGATGTACCAATAAACCCAACAACAGACGAAAGTGCCCAGTCAACTTTGAGGTCAACTATAAATAAACCAGTAATTACTACCAGTGAATCTCCAAGCGACGGGACAATAGAAAACACAATAAGTCCAATAGTATCAACAACTATACCCGTATCAAAACAGAAGGCAAACTCTACTTATAGTACCGCCAATGATGCAGTAACTCCCCCTTACATTAGTGGTCAATCTACCAAGTCCGATGTACCAATAAACCCAACAACAGACGGAGGTGCCCAGTCCACTCTGAGTTCAACTGTGAATAAACCAGTAATTACTACCAGTGAATCTCCAAGCGACGGAACAATAGAAAACACAATAAGTCCAATAATATCTACAAATATACCTGTATCAAAACAGACGGCAAACTCTACTCATAGTACCACCCATGATGCAGTAACTTCCCCTTACATTAGTGGTCAATCTACCAAGTACGATGTACCAATAAACCCGACAACAGACGGAGGTGCCCAGTCCACTTTGAGGTCAACTGTAAATAAACCAGTTATTACTACTAGCGAAACCCCAAGCGATGGAACAATAGAACAAACAACAAGTCCAATAATATCTGCAACCATACTTGTATCAAAACTGACGGGAACCTCTACTTATAGTACGACCCATGATTCTACCACCAATTCTTACATTACTGGTCAATATACTAAGACACACACGGAGGTACCAATAAATCCAACAACCGATAGAGAAGCCCAGTCCACTTTGAAATCAACTATGAATAAACCAGTAATGACTACTAGTGAAACTCCGAGTGACGGAACAATAGTAAATACGATAATATCCACAACTCAACCAGTGTCGACATTTACTACAGACCCTGAGTTTAGTATCAGTTATAGCAGCCCCACTCAGAAACATACTACAGATCGTCCACCCGAGTCAACCAGCGACGTACCACTGTTTATGTGCGGGGATAACAGTACATACATTCCATTGTCTGAAGTGTGTGATTGGAAAGACGATTGTCCATATGGTTCTGACGAGTTCGACTGCGGTAGGTTTATTTACGGATTTTGTCTTTTAGGCAAGAATAATATTACTCGGTATCCAGTCCTGATAGTAAATTTTAAATGTGTATGAGTAATGTAGGCGATAATTAACTTCATAAAAATCATTGCGCCCTCTATTGTTTTATTTTATTTCTCACAATGTTATTCAAAATAGTTAGAATGATTGACCTTTAACAAAATACAATCATATATTGATGTATTTAAAAATATATCTGTGAAGTAGTTTCTATGAATGCATTCCATCGATATTATGTTATGATCGGATATATACAGTACATAGAGTTTTACATGAATCTGAATACGAATATAACCTAAGTAATAATACAATCTGCGTAAAAACAGAGTCAAGTGTGGGTACACCGAAATAAATGTACGATCCAAACGCTGGGTCACATGATCAAATTTCTAATTATAGCAACATTTTCTTATGTCTAGGACGTTGTTCGTTTGAGGAAGGATCGTGTAGGTATGAGGAAACTAGTGTTGGTTCGTATCACTGGATGGTTACTAATGGAAACAGTCACTCGGGTCCTCTCCTGGATCACACTCTCAATTCCCCAAACGGTAAAAATTAAAAAAAAAATATATTCTGTACAAAAAAATCATCTTCTCAAATCAAGTAACTTGCAATTGTATAAGTCATAAGGCGTGTCAATAATAATCTGTATTCAATACGCAAACATAACTGTTCTTTTTTTTCAGGGTATTATCTTGTAGCAGACGCTTTCAACACCGACGACGCGCGTGGCAACTTTAGAAAAATGTCTCCTGCCACAGTAGAAACGTCATATCTTGGAGCATGCAGTTCGACTTGCACTTTAGTGTTCTGGTATTTTTTAAGTCAATCAGGTAAAAATGATCCACAACAAATATTGTTTCTGTTCACATATTTAAATCACCGCAAAAACACATTATAAGTATATGCATCTAAAAAGCAGCAACCAAAAATGATAATAATAAACACAGATATGTAAAGATTTATTATTATGTTGCTAGATAATTGGGCAGTTTTTCTTCCGGTGTACGGAGGCGTAATTAATTGTGTTGCCTTGGCAATGCACATTGTACTGTAGCAACTCCTCTCAATAACTATCGTGACGTCAACAGATGTATTTTGTAGAGCTCTCGGCTATGGATGGTTTGGTCAAACAATTGTTTATATTAATTATTATACATGTTTTTTGTGGCTCGCGTGTCACGTGGTTGTGATCTATATCTGGCATAACTGTCTGTATATAAAAAAAAATATGCTACATTGCGTAGATTCTAAATTTATATTTAGTCGTTAATGTCAATTGCTGTTTATATTTCGATGTCATGCGATTTTGTTTCTCTTATTGCAATTAGATGGCTTATTGACTGTATACACCATGCAAAATAATCTGCGAACGCGAGTGTGGCAAATGAATTTTAATGACACTGAGATAGGAACGTGGAGTAGCGCCCTCATACAAATAGGTCGCATACAAACTAAATACAAGGTAGGTACGTTTTTATCTTTGAGCAACTTTAATGTTTTCTCAAACCTGACGGCCTGAATAAAGTTGTAACCCCACTATATTTCTAGTGATACATGTGTTGATTGACAAACAAATGTCCGGAAACAAATAATCTATCTTCAAGTGAAAAACAAGAGTTCCTATAACTCATTAGTGTATCCAGATAAAGTTTAATTTGCTATGTGGCTTTGGCTGCAAGATTTTAATTTAGTTTTGCTGGTTCCGTTCCAACTAGTACGTTATTGGGATTAATATGAACTCCGGCTTAGTAAAGAGAGTTAATTCACTACGAACAATAACATGTCGGCCGGCAGTAGTTTCGTACAGCAATCGTGACGAGCTTGTACCAAAAAAAGCGTATAGTAATTGTATGTATGTTAACACCTATACTTAAATCATAATTACAGCTAATTTTCGAAGCAGTATCACCGTCAGGATTTGTTGCTGTTGATGATATATTAATGGTGGATTGCGGATTCGAAGGCAAGTTCTACATCGCAAAGTTGACTAAAATTAATTTGAATAAATCGCTGCTCAGTTTTCAACAACAACAACACCACCACCACCAAAAACACATTTAATGTAAAATTTCAACATTGCAGAATCCACAGATAATTGTATATCCGGAAAGTTTCACTGCTTGTCTGGCGGATGTATATATATAAACCAAGTATGCGACTTGACAGACGACTGCGGTGATGCGTCTGACGAAGACACCGAACTTTGTGGTAATTTAAGACATATTTTGAAGTCAAATTAGCCTAAAACAACTTAAATAATAAAATACGCAAGATTAAACAGGCGCATTGGTATTTTTTGCAATAGGAACTCACGACTCATGTGACTTTGAAGAAGATTTATGCCAGTGGATGAACGACCCATCTGGCGAGTATGATTGGCGGCGTCACCAAGCGTTGAATTCTACAAACGGACTTGGTAGAGATCACACCAAATGGACTAGTGAGGGCGTTTTCATGTTAGCTGACCATTTCGCCAGCGACGTGCCGACTGTTGCATCTCGGCTTGTCACCAGTGTGGTGTTTTTAGCAACGACATCTTACGAGTGCAAGGTATCTTGAATCGAACATCGGTTCTAACATGCCCGATTGATACAGATCGAACCATGTGGTCGAACGTTATATCCACTACTTTGCCGAATGTCAGAATTGAGGATATACGGTAGAGCAACATATCCCTCACTGTTAACTAGAAAATGTTTCGCGAACTAAATAATATATAATTATATTTAATTAAGAGTACGACTCTGAACCGATAATAGAAGGTCTCGTATTTAGCTATTACCAAGATGAACCAGCCAAGTCTCTACTACGGGATTGGGATGAAAACAGATTACTAAAATAAAGCTCCGCGCCTTATGCATGGATATTTTGTAGGGCATTTCAAAACGTTAGTAAATCATGTGCGAGTTCTTAGCCCGTCTTTTTATGCACGTTTAATTACGTCCGTACTTAAATAACAGCTGTTATACATATTTGCAATGCTTTTTTTGAAGATACGGTTCTACTTTTATATTTATGGGACACAATCAGGAAAATTGTCTTTATATATCCAACCTGAAACTAACGACGATGAGATGAATGCCATCATAAATGTCTGGACAAACGTGGGAGACGTAGGTCAGTATTATAAGAAAGCTGACGTAACGTTAGTTCACCACCACGACTTTAAGGTGAGTGTAATTGAAATGTGTACGTGAATATGCGTATGTTTTTAATTGGTGCCTGGGAAATATAATTACCCAGGATGTCGGTTGTTTTGATTCCATTTCGCCCGAGTGGAATGCCACAAGACGAGACAAAGCTGCTTGGAAATGTGTACGCGTATCAGATGAATATTTTTGCCCGAATCAGACAAGTGTCCTGTTACTAGCAATACGAGTCTCCTTTATCAAAGGCGCATGTTCACCACTCTAAAAGGAGGACGCGATAATTCACGATAGTCTGCCGTTGGTTTTTATATGAACATTTTTGGATGCATGGACATATTCTCCATATATTGGCAATTTACATATTATTACAAATTATTAAACACGTGTTACTATGACAGCTTGAGAAGATCGATTCATCTTATTCAGACTTCTGACACATTACCTCAAACGATGAAAATATTGCATGGGAAAGGATTTGTTTGTGTTTCCAATAATCGAATTAAATAACCATGTGACCAAATGTTGACACACAATTGACGAAATGCTGACACTCATGTGGTTTGACAATCATGGAAATATCACGCCGAAACGGTTACGATGAAAGTCAAATACAATTAAGAATACCAACTTGTTCCAAGTGTATATTTTCTTTTGTGATATCGTCATTAACTTATTTTTATTTACGTATGGACATCACATTCTTGTAAATATCATGATTTATATTTCAGTCAGTTTGACAGTGGTTGTCATGACCTATACTGATAAAGGTTAATGACAAGACCAGATGGCGAGCTGGTCGAAATCAACCAAAAACATCTCATGACTCTGCAGTTTTTAAGATACAAGACAGTAGCTGTAATTCTAAACCAATGTTGTTTGCGAGTTTAAAAAAGGTAGTATCATGGTGGAATGTTAGTGCGAGATTATTACCCCATCAATATTAGTTAGTGTTGACAATATATAGTAGTGTTTTTTCTAGACAGCTTGACGAGTAATTAATTGATTATGATGTGTAAAACTTTCATGTGATTGGTTGTTTGTTGGAAGGAAAGGCCTTGGAGTCTCTTATACTGATTGTAATTGGTTAAGGGGTGACAAGAAATAAAGATGGATTTAATGCTGTCTCGGGTGAAAACCAGGGACTTGGCAGAGAATCGTTTTGGGAACATGAACGAAACTTGTGTGTGTCTTTTGTTAGCCTAGCGTGGAAACGACCGAACCCCGGTTACCTAAGTGAAAGGTTTTAACCATCAAAAATACCTATCACATAAAGTTCTCCTCGGGTGAAATGTGTTAATGAGCCAGTGGGCTCCTCGGTAGTGTAAACTCGATTGCTCGAGCAAACGGTTCATGGTTGGCTATTAATCACACGAGAGCTGCATCGTCTCAATTTTAATCAGGCATTTGAATCGACCACACGTATCAACACGTTATGTAATTACATTGCAATTACGTTAGAAACTTCTTAATATATAATAAACAGGTCATTATAGAAGCTGCTGACATATCTCTGCCGGCCGGGTAAATAGCTATTGATGATGTAACTTTCACACCAGGCTGCATCCAATCAGGTACTACGCATTTTTCTTGTATACAATTATTCATTCAGTTATTGATTCAGAATTATTTTAGCATTGTATTAACATTTTATGAAATTTACTGTTTTTTTATTTACCGAAATGCGCTAGCTGGCACTGAGAAAGACAGCGAAGTAGGTAAATATTTTTTTTATCTCAAGTCTATTTAAATGTTTCTCGCTAAAGAATTATAATTGCAGCGTACTTGCACTATATGTTTTTGCCTGTACACGTATCTGAGTCTATGCATTAGAAATTGGAATTTGTCTTTCAAACTAAACTTTTCATACTTATGACAATACTCTCCGCTGACTCCTATCATTATAATTGTCATGTTAATATCAAATTGTAATACACTTATACACGGTCCTTCTATTGTCTATACAGGTATCGGATTGATCGTGCTGGCTTCAGTGCTGTTATTTATAGTAATTCCCATTATACTTGTCTTAGCCATCTGTCGAATATGTCAGAGCAATATTTTCAAGTAAGTCGTCATGTTGCTATAATTTTAACATTCAAAAATCACTACTTACAGAAGTACATGATTTGGGTAAAAAAAAATAAGATCTATATCAATTCTATATGTTAAACCTGTATTTAGGAAATCTGCAGTAACACACACAACCGGGGACAAAATACATGCATACGATAACGACGTGTACGATGCCTATGAAGGAAGTCATGTCACAGACACGTCATTACAGGTAATTGTTTTTGCACAGTTAAAATGTTACATACCGTCTTATCTATTATATAATGAATGACAATAGAACGTTCATCATTTCTGTGGTTTGTGTGTTTTATTCATTTCATTTACTGTATTCATATTTTATTGTTTTATTTCAGATTCAGACAAGACCGTTTAACCCAGATGTGAAAAGCCGTACCGAGACTGACGATCTCAAATATACCAACTACTGGTTGCCCATAGACAAAAAGAAAGCACCAAGTGTCAATATATATATTTAATACTTCGTACTAAAATATTTTAAGAAACAATTTTGTCGTGGTTTATGCTTTGGGAATCCGAGTTTACACCACTGCGTACTACTTTATATCGCCGATTATATTATACCAGTATATTGATGGTGTTAATCCATTGATTTGATTGGTCCAAACACAAAATTTGCATATGCAATCCATGGTATATTGGCTGATAATGCACGGCTAAACCAAGTGGCCCTGGAACATGAATTGACTACAGGTTTAATACGGAAATATATAAAACCGGTATTATTTGATTTTTAGGGAAATATAGTGGTTGAATTTTAGAAGAATATTGAAAAAAATACTGAATTAAAAACATCTGAAAAGTTATATAACTATAATATTGCTTTTTGTTAATGGTGGGATCCAAGTTGTGAGCGTCGGTCGTTGGGTGATTGTCGTTCGCCACACAAACCTAAACCACCGTCCCTTAACACCGTGAGGTGCCTACACGAACGCCAGAACGCTAGGTTCTCAGTGTTGTTACTTTGAGATGGATTGCGAACTTCCAACAAAGAAAACATGATCTTTAAGTACAAGATATAATTGAGGGATTTAATGACATAAAAATGCAAAAACTATGAGTCACATGCAAAAATGTATGCCACCAATAACAACCGGTGTCCGGTAGCGACAGCTGACAAAATTGCAGTGCACCCGGGTAATTGCCATCTGTTTCAAAAAAACACGGGACAACGCAGGATTCGACGACGATATATGGTATTGTAATTGTTCACTATGGGTAAATAAATTACAGGAGATGATGAAGGTAATTTCGAAAGCTACAGATTTGTGCCGAGTGTACACCAACCACTGTGGGCCCACTGTATTAGAGCGACGGCGTGCAAAGTCTTTCGGCCGGAGTTGAGACAAGGCATATCATGTACGTGTCACAAAAACGATGCGAAAATCCGATCTTACACCATCAAACTTACCCCAGAACAACGACAAAACTTGTCAGTCATACTGTCACAAAACTTTGGTTATACCAAAGGTATCCAGGTCAGATGTTGGAACTGAGGTCGCTGTGCCGGTCGCCGTACATGATACACCGCGTCCCGCCGCGTACCGCTGAACGTCAAATATCCACAGTTACAAGTAGTATGATGAGTCACAAAACCGGTTTATTTCACAACTGTACTTTCAATGGGGAAATTACAGTCCAAATTGTACAAAAACCGGAATGAAAACGTGGAAAATCCGTTGTTTAAATGATCCAAACTGTACACGACCCTGTATTTCAAATCGCGTTGTGCGTCAGTAAAAGGTCAGAAAGGTCATCCTTTGTTATGCTAATTTGTGTGTTTACGCTGCTCTATTCAACGTGGATATGTTTTTTTTTCATGTGGAATAAAAATTAGTTTGTATTCAATTTGAACTGTGTTGCGCATGTAATTTTTGTATGCATTCAGCGTACAACTACATACTATTCTTATAAATATTCATGTTCAAGGGCCATAATCATGATCTTTTAGTAGATGAAAGTAAACTCTTTTTTTACAAGTTTTATCGAATTGTCAATATACTGGTATAATATAATAGCAATAACCCCCGCCGAAGTTGGGTATACCACTTGATATTGCACAATTCACTCCATATATGCACTCGCCTGCGGCTCGTGCATATATGTCGTGAATTGTGCAATATCTCGTGGTATACCCGCCTTCGGCGGGGGTTATTGCTTAATTATTGCCCTTGGTAGTTATTTAATATTACCAAAATGTCTGATTATATTGAACGATTACAAATGACTACTGTTTCCTGTACATTATATCGGCCCAAATACTAAATTTTTTCGTCTTCAATCACACATATCGTCAACGTGAAATCATAGTTGTTTTGTTAAAGTCCATATAGATTTTACTTTTGGGTTAATCGTTAATCGTTTCTCGGATTTGACTGAAAAATTCTGCTTCAGTAAACAACAACAACAACAACAACAACAACAACGACGAAGACGACACAAGGCTTGAGAAAACTAGTGTCAGTTTGCTACGTCGGTCAATGATTTCTTTGTTAACTCCATCAAATCATTCATAATAATCGTAACAACACTTATGATAAAAGATAATATAGTTTGTTTATTATTGTGATTAATCATATCTATAGCAATCACATCTGTCGTCCTTCGCGGAATATTGCGGATTATTGGAACGACAATTCAGTTATGCTTAATGATAAGTCGTAAAGCAATATATATATTGAATACATAGTAATTCACATTTAAATTAAAACTGTTGTAAATGACATTCTAATAAAGCATATGGTAAATGCAATACGCTAGACAATGTTCTTCATTTTTCACGCTATGTAGACATCCAGGGATGCACATATCAGACACTGGGGCAATCTATCGTCTGACTTCTCACAGACGCCTTAATTTAGAAACGTGTTTGTATGCAACAAACCACTTTGCGGTTGCTGACATACCAAGGGTCAGATTATGCTTCGACAGAAGCAGCACGGGTTCGTAATATGAGACTACCACAATCATGCTTTACATGTCAGTCATTTGATTTAGGGCAAACTGTGTATATTTGACAAAACCATTGAAAGTAAAATGCAGCTGAACAATATAGCTTCGCTATAATTTTAATATTTGTTTATGAAAATATGCATATAACAATTAAATGACAATAATATATTAATAAGACCAAATATGTGGACTCGGCGACAGCAGCTCGCAGTTTTAGTAATTTTTAATTCTAATTTTTTCCCCACCGATGAGCCGTTGGGGTATTGCTAGAACATAGTCATAAAATACATATGTAAAGATACATGTCTTGTTAAAGTTTGATTCACACTGACTAGTGTGATCAAAATGAAAAAGTCGATAATAAATCCGAGTATTGAAGCTAGTCGCATGTTACGAAACAGGGTCATTGTGTCTAATCGCCAATTCAAACATGATATTCACGGGAGGCTTTTAAATTTGGCTCTAGGATTAGGTTGGATAACATTTATCACAAACTGCACAAAGTTTTTATGATGTTTAAAAGAGTAAATGATCATGCAAAAACAAATGCAAATTTAATACAACTATGTGGTTTACATTCACTAGATAAAGTAGATATGGAGGAATTATAATAGCTATTCTACAAAGACGTAACAAATATTTGCAGATCAATTGCTATAACATAAGCTTTCGACATTTACTTGGTATAGGATTACCGAGAACAAGTCTATTTTTGACATAAAATACATTCAAATGTTCATATATCTAAGTCGCTAGACCAATTTAAATGAAAATGACAAAAAGCACAATTGCTAAGAAAAAATGGTACACTGAACCCCTAATGTACTTATTTTTGTTTTATAAATTTCACTAATGTAACATTGTCTAGCGCGCATACATTTCTCAACAAAATACTAATAAAACAAACTTGTCAATGAATAAACAATTAAAATCATTTTCTAATAGTATTAGAGATACTAATACTGAAGTGTTGTATTATTACCCACTGGATAAATTCAACTGAATATCACAAAAGTTAGTTTACAAAATGCAGCATGGCTACATGAGCCACGGATGTATTTACACATCTAATTTAAGAGAATATGTATTTATTATTACATTGCATTACACTGTCATTATAATAGTTATCATATTATAACGAGTGTTGGCGTCAATAGTAAATAGTAGTGGTTGTCAATGCATAATCAGCTTTGATAAAGCAAATGAAAATGAATTAATACACTAAACAAAATTCGCAAAAAACGTGGAAAGAGTGGCCGAAACCTTAAAGATTCATTATTGAGAAATTTATTTCTATTTAACACTGTATAATATTGATAGATACCTTGGACTATGATTCACGTCTGAGTATATTCATTATACCAAACAATTGAATTCTTTAATACGCATGTGCACTGATTATTTTGGTACGTACTTTAAAACAATCATTGCTAATGCGTGTTATTTTCACCAATTTAAATACTGTCGCGTGTCCTGTAACAGTTTTCGTTTATGATGAATCATAATCCGAATAGGTAAACAGTATGGAGTATCGAACAACAATATTAAATAATAAAAAAATATATTCAACAAATTATTAAATGGTAAACAAACACCGAAGACACGTGCTGGACAAATACATAATAAAGCATAATTAGAGTGCGCTTATCCTCGAATGAGCTATCAAGATGTCTGAATATATAACAACAAGAAATACGAAATATTTCATGGCAGATGTAAGACCTTGATGGCTGGATTCCGACTGAACATGTGATAATATAATTGATTTGAATTGAATAGCGAGTAATAATATACGTTTTCCACTAAAATGGTCATGACAAGTAGAAAAACACCCCAGGCATATATAATGTAAATTAGAAATATATAATGTAATTGTGCATTTTAAGAATGAACTTTACAACTGCATTAAAACATGTATGATAAAGAAACACTATGATGAAGTCATGTGCGTTTGGCAACGCACTCATAAAAAAGAACGTGAACTTTTAACAGTGATCGTTTCTCTCTGGTGCACGTGGTTCTTCATTCGCTCTTTATGAACATACGCACTTTTTCACAACCACGTCATGAAGCGTATCGACCTTGATTGTGTAACTGTCTGTGAAGAATATAATTTGTATACCAGACATTTTGGCCGGATTGCAGCATTGTTGAATACCGTGAGTCGAGACCAGTATTGAGTAATCTAAATATGGGTTGTAGGGATTCATAAGACGACATTCTCCGCTACAATAATACGCATCGTAAGATTTGGGTTGTAAGATCCAATCACTATAACCCAGTTCGGTGAAGTTCACTACCAATGGATGGCGACAACAATAATTCACTTCTTCATTCGACGGACAGTCTGGAGCTGCTGAACGTTCACTTCTGGTGTGTCTATGTTGGGCGGTTTGTATCTCCAGATAAGGTAACTGAAAACAGAGGAAAATAAACAGGTTGTATGTCTGGTGGGCGCTGAAGTAAGCGTAACTGCAATCGAGTCGGGAATGATACATTTTGAAGTTAGGCCCAAAAGCATAACTGAAAATGAGCCATGCTCTGCAAATTAACCATTATCATTAATACATGCAATATAAAAGTCATTTGCCATTAAACGCCTTATTCTGTACAATAGTATGCGCTCCCTGGATTTTTATAATTCCCCTAATAAAGCAATTGTTATTTCATATTGAAGAGTTAGCCATTTTCAATCACTTTCATCGTAGTTCCTGCTAGTGCTATTTTTCTACTTCATCTATTCTGTTTTCTTGACTTGCATTGTAAATAGTGTCACGATTTACCGATTTGATTGATTTATTGTGTTCTTCGGATTTATTGATTTCGTAGTGTATGTGTGTGTACGCACATGTAGCAATGTTTTGCTCAGCTCGGGTTTATTTCTGAATGTGCCGTGTTACTGAAGTTGAATATTTTACTTTAGGCATGCGTTATGTTACTACTATTGCCTATGCATTTCATGTTGATTGATACATGTATATTTTATGCTGTGAAACGAGTTATGAGTGGAGAGGTAAAAGTTTATTCAGTAATCTATTTGCCATACTGTTCCAATTTACTGTTATGCGACTCGCATTAGCTTCGAATGTTGAATACTCAATAATACTCAATACTAAATTATTACTATGTCATGGTTTGTACAATTTACACTTATTTTGTCTATGTTGTATGTACAATAATCATAAATTACCTTGTTGTTCCCAGTTTCAATGGGTCCTGTTACTACTAAATCTACGACATTTGGGCTCACAATTTCTATCCCCCAGTTAGTGGAAGGCTGGCCAACCCAGTACCGAACAGTACGTTTGATGTTAAAACTGATCCATCCAGAATGGCGGCTCGTGTCTATCTTTGTTTCGTTGAGAAGATATTTAGCCCTTGCTTCGTTCTTAGTCTGTGACAGAAGACCATAAATCTTCAGCAGTCCTACTGTATCTTGGTTGATTTTACCGGGTTGTACATAGAGCCATAAATACGCGCGCGAAATCTTATTCTGACGTACATCCGGTGTAAATTTGAAGTAACAGCAGTCAGTCGTATGAGGTCCTGAAACAAAGCAGTTATCAGTAAATCGCAAATTTAATTTAATTATAAGCAAACTGTGCCAAGCCACATTGACTTATTCATTGTCATTCCGGGGGGTGTTCAATTAATTCAAATTATTACTCAATATAACATGCAATTGCCCAAATTTGGACATTGCGTTACGTTGCTGGGAGACATTGTCAGATGATAGCGCATTACTCATTTGCGTTTCATCGGTCCTGAATTTGCATAACATTTTGATGTTGAATTCGCCAACAAAAAAGCATACAGTTTTTCCAGTGTTGTGGGTTGCGAGGCTTGTGACTTGTTTTAGTGTAGAAAGATACGCGCGTTCTTACGTTACAGGGCCACGGCGTTTTACGTTACGCGCTGGCCGACGCATCAATCGAGTCTTGGGTTTAAACACGAAATCAGATAGGCGTTACCACAGCGGGTAACACACTTAATACATTAGATAATTGTTAATACCGATGATCGGTATTTACATTTACTGTATTGATTAAAATTATGAAACTAATTTAACAAAACCTAGCGATTACATACAATTCCACTGAAACTCAACGAACAACATGGCGAATCAAAAAATTGCATAAATTACCTTCCCCACCAGCCAATGAGTGTAGTGTACGCGCTATCTGCGAGCAGTATTTTCCCGTAGATGTTTCATCAACTGATGATTGGGAGCACAGGCAACCGGTCCCCAAGCGATAATAAAATAAATGCTATATTTATTCTATGGGAACAAGCTGTGAAACGCGTTTTTAAGATTCCTACAAAACAGTAACAAAATACCAATTTTTAACAGCAAAACAATCCGTTGGTTTAAATATTACGTCAACCGCTAACAAAATTCGGCTAAACTCGTCGTTTTTGTGTAGACAGACTCCCTGCATACGAACACCTAATTACACGAAAGACATTACACTGTCGTGGGATATTTGAAACCGAAATCGTCATTCAACTCAGGAGCCAATCAGCGACGATCTTACAGTTAGACAATTTAGACAAATTAAACTCCCTAAATGAATATGCATAATCTGATTGTTTCAGGTTCGTTTTGATCAAAATAATACTCCATTTCACATAGCCGTTGAACAGAATTCTGGTTTCAATTTTTTTTAAAACGATTTCACGAATAACGTCACACTATTCACAACACTACATTCACAATCCACCCTGATTCTGAGCTTGATAATTAGCTTCGAGATACTATCGTATAGAGAATTGAACATTTTATGTTAGTAAAATTGTTGAATTGTTGTGACCTATTGAACAGGCAATTCGAACGAATTCGGACAACCACATACGTGTATCTTTGCATGTATGTATGTGGAATATAAACCGCAGACAGCATTACACAACGAACGCGTGATAAGGCAACTTCCACTGACCTCCAAAACCATATCTGTCAATCAAATTATGTTTAAATCTTAACTGCGCACTGGGCTATCCATCTGCAATGTTCGGTATTTTTAATTTCCCTTTTATACGAATTTTGCTCATGGTATCAGTAACTGCGCTAATTCTCGAACAAACTTTATAGTTATGACCAACACCACCAACCTGTACCTCGCAACGTCACATTTACTTATCGTGTAAAGCTATGACGTCATGAAAATCTCTGATTCTGATAGTGGTGACTTATAACACGCGATATTGGGCAGTGCGGATGCCTAATATGTTTTATTATAATACCCTGGACCCTCGTGAAAATTGAAAATACGTGCAACGGTAGATTGAGACGAAAAAAAAACACAGTATAGAGGCATGTATTTCAGTTACACGAGCAAACGACATCGAATTATATATTTTTTTCAAATGAAAATGAACAGGTTTTTTAAACTGAGAGATTGTTGATGTTTTTTTTTTGTTTAAACAATTCATACAATTGTAGGAGAATTTTGAATATTGATGAATCACATACACATAATCTTGTTCGTGCATCAACCTCAAGCACTGCCCAGCCAGTAATCGTCTGATAATGTAGGGCCACACGTGGTGCCAATCGACTAATGAGAACACAGCTACGTTATCATTGTCACTGGGTTGATTCGGCTTTATATTTAAGACACTCGTTTGACGTTTTAATAAGTCTATAGACGCCTGGGACCCTAAATTTGGCTTTGTTTTTATAGTTAGAAAGTTCTTACTTCACACCAAGCTCGATTTAAGACAAATAGAACAAAATATAAAATATGTGCACTCATTATTATGCATAGCGATGGAACTCTCATTTTAAGAGTGTAAAAAGCGGCGACGCTCAACCCATTTAATCTATGCATAATAGACGTGTTAGTGCTTGTACATTGCCGTGTGTGTACTTGTGGCCAGAAACATGAATTAAACTGTTTCAACCAGTGGCAGACACATGCTGTCCCTTGACATAGTAAACGGATACTTGGAGTGTGCATGTTATATGAATAGTTACTACTGTGCTTATCTATATGTATTATAAACCCTGCTTAAGAAATGTTGGGGGTGGGGTGGGGTGGGCTGTTATTTTTTACTAAGTTTTCTACTTGACCTTCACTGCAAAAAAAAATGCAGGTTGCAATAAAAGGGCGATAAATATGTAAAAGTAACAGATACAAGTTTTAATTATTATATTCTTTCATATTTACATATGCCCACACATTAACGAATATGGCATTTGTGGACACGTTTAATAGATCTCTATGAATGAATGTGAATTACATATCGCCTATTTAATAAAGCTGACACTGAAACAATTGCATGTTTACTGTTGATTTTCAGAACCGATGGCAATAATCTAGGAGTATAAGTTTGATCAACTGTTGAGATGATATATAATATAATTTTTTTTTTACAGTTGAAACAAAAGTGTTACTCACGTGTTCTTGCAAAAATTATCACTTTTTTTGTTTCCGAGAAAAAATCATCTGGTTCGTCAAATTCTGCTGGATAGTCACTCTGAAAATCTGATTGGAGCAAGTCGTTCAGGTTGGAGGGAACCGACATTGGTACATTCAGTACAGGAGCATGTTCCAAGCCGAGTTTTTTGATGATCAGCGCTTTGATATATTCTAGGCGTTTCTTTGTTTCATCAGTAGATTCTGGAGACCGGGTCACTGGGGTCACATCCTTCTTCAAGTTGTCCGATGTCGTCCAGAATTCGGAATCAGGATTGTGTTGTTCGGCCTCCTCAATCCATGCTCTACAAACATCGTCAAAAATAATGGAAAGCCACAGAATTGCAAAAAATAGCCGCATTGCTGTTCTTTGGAATTGAAACTTAGAACGGGCTAGGCAAGGATTAGTTCATAAACACTACGGATTGCAGTCGAATCAACACACCACCGTCTCCGCGCTCTGTTAAAATGAGAAGACTACGTTTTGGTAACGTGCATATGCTCACTATCTCGATGATTACGCCCGTATCATAGTAGTGTTCACATATTTTATATGTTTCTTTGCTGGACGAACTAACCAATCAGCTGACGTGAAATAAAACTTTCAATGCCATGCGATGTCAAGGAATATTTTTCACGCTGGGAAATAAGCAATATCATATTTTATACATTTATTAAGTAACCAAGTAGACGATCTCGTATTGGCGAAAACCTCTCTTCTCACGGCCCATGGGGTAGGAATGTATGTGCCAGGTCATTCCTAATCGTCGGTCTAACAGATGACTGGTGCCGATGGCCTGACTATCGGCGCCATACGGAGTCGAAGAAGGAGATACACAGGAGATGTTGCGAAATAGTATCTGATTTGACAGATCATATCGTTACAATCATTGGCGCCAATGACCACAGCATTGCACAATGATAACATTTATTTAAAGGTAGCGTATCCGCTACTCTGGAATAACAACTTTACAAACCCGACACTTTTAAAATCAGATTTATGACGATATTTGTAAGATACACGTTTCCAATAAACGGCGCTCGATAGCAACATATGACGCACGCGCTCACAAAAACGTTCACACGAGCCACTCTCATTAACCGATCGAAGACTGCCTTCGTGTGGTTATACAATGATTCTCTGAAGGATATAATAAAATAAAATAAAATAAAATAAAATAAATTAAATTACGTTGGTTGAGTTATCTTTTATACTAATATACCTATATACTTGTGTAAATTTCAAATAATTGAATTAATGTTGCACTATGGTTTTATTCTCATCTATCACATCTGTTATCAATGATGTGATTGGTCACCATGCAAACCAATGCTCAACGACCAGCTTAGATAGTATAACACGTTTATAATTGTTTTTTCCCATGAAGTATTTCATTAAACAAAAAATAAGATGTGTGAGTAGCGTTGATTGGTCAAATAGCTCAGTTTATACAACAGCTATCACAACTGGACCACTGTCGACTAGGGGTTTATGGAAACCATAACATAAACGAGACCTTGCTTATAAAACAGATTAAACGATTTACAGTGGTGAATGATTCGAGAGTATAATATACGGCTTAATGTCTTTAATGTCTATTTGTCTTAGTGGCAGTTTAATTTGTTTTCAATTTCGTAATAACGCTGATAATTAAAATAAAACTACACGCATTGTTTCGGGAATAGATAATTGCTAGTCATCTGAGATATATGAAAAATACCCCGTACTTATTTCAATTTCAAATTACATATATTTGGCTATGGTTTAAATGAGCGATCGAACTACAGTAACGCAAAAAACATCAGGCCAAATTGCTATTAGAAATTCGGGCGGTGAGAAGATTGATTTTTCCAGCAGCGTCATATTTCGCAGGATTAATCAATAATCAATTCATCAAAAGAGGCCTGCCCAGTTTTGTTGGCATAGTGAACGCTGAGTAGAAACTGGTCTTAACACGCGGCATAGTGAGGTCAACAACCGAGAACAATGGAACGCATGTGTTTTCAAGACCCACTCTTTTCATCCGTTCAGACAGTATCGGACGTGACTGGCACCAGACCATCGAGAGAAACTGCAGATGCAGACGTGCGTGGCTTTTAAAAAGCCGGCATAGTTCCACGCTACGATAATTGGGATCAAATGGTGTAAATGTTAATTTAAATTGCGACATGGAAACGCAGGAACGCAAACTGCGGTTAACCACTAAACATTTCATGCAGAAATGCACATTTTTCGGCAAACAAACAATTATATAATTATAAATTTATCTTTTTTGCGTAGTTACGCAGACGTAATATTGAACATGACGGTATTCCACCAACTACCCACGTGCACGTATTCAGAACTGGTTCAATGACCTTCGAGAACTTGAATATCAATGTCTTGCATTTAATTTATGACAGCCTTCAAACATATTGATTTCAACATTGAACAAATCGCTCCGTCTGTGGATTGCGATGCCATTTCAGTGACTTGCATGCCCACACGCGCAACTTTTCCCTGGTATACACGTACAAGATCTATATGCACAGGAAGTATGGTCTAACAATCTGGCATAATACCGTGTGTTTATTTTGCCAGCTTCATTCCCATAGCTGTCAACTTTTAATAAAAAAACAGGAAGCACTCGAATACGTCTTCATCGGCTATTATTACACACGGCAAATGAACTCATGTACGTATCATAACAGCCAGTAAAAAAATCGAATGAAATATTATATACTTTTTACGAAACATTTCCAGCTTTTGAAGTTAGAAAAATACTTTGAAAGCTGAAATAAATAATTCAGCTTTTAAATTTCAGTTTTAAAGTTCAATATTGACGTTAGTAATGTCATCATCATCTGTTAGACAATGCTGTTTTAGTAGCAACAAATATCGAATTGAATTTGTATTTCCATGTCAAAGTCTTGAATGTTGGTTTATGCTTGTGCAAACATAGAATTTCTAGATCAATCAAACTGCCCCATTGTCGAATTTATAAACACTCAATGTCCTCGTTATCTGCAGCCAAATGTATTTTCTAGGAGTTTTAAACAAGGTCAAAGAGATGAATGTAACCTAATTTTATTCTGCTCAGAAAGAACCACAAAAAAGTTCAAACGTGAAGCTCAGACAGCGGCATATCTGACAGGTTAGCTATCTGGATCTCGATGTCGGTCATTGGTTTTTAAGCTATTCCATATTATAAATTTTCGTTTCAGCTCATGAATATTCATAAGTACCACTAAGCAGATCTTTAGTATACGACCCACCTGCCTTAATTTCAGACTGCGAATTGTATGAGAAAAATGGTCACAACATCAGAAACAACAACGCTCAGGCACCCGTCTAATAATTCATGCACTATGTAACAAAAGTTCGAAGACTTTATAACATATTCCGCCTGACATGTACAGCAGGGGCATCCTTTTTCATTAGGAGCTTGCAAAATATTGGTCTTTGGTATCATTGGCAAAATTTACATCTATGAATGGTTTGGGCGGAGGGTTTTAAGTCAGATAAAGCCATTCTATTCAGGCTCTCCTGAGAAATAACGACCTCCCCGCAATAAAATAACTCGGCCAGGATAGAACTTTATACAATACGAAGCGTCCTTGTAGTGGGGGTTTTATTCTATACTCAAAATAAACTGACAACCGACAGCGCTTTACAGAAATTACACGATCAGAGCATCAATCAGTCAATCAATTTCTACCATTCTTAAAAGCCGTTCTGCACAACATTCAACCTGGTTTCATTGTCGCAGTATCGTTCAATACTCGCCGATACGGTGTAACAATTGTTAGTTCTATATTTGCAAAAAACAGCAATATTAAGTTATGTGTTGTTGCTATGCAGTCACGTGCACGTCTTCGAAATGGGCGAATGGACGCGTGAACTTTAATTTCAATTACTGGCTTCTGATAAATACAACCATGTTGGCTTCAACTTTGAACAAATCGACTCGTCTGTCATGTTGATTGGTTGTTTATCACACATGACGCAACAAAATCTGGTCTTTATAAAACGTCGATTTAGCTAACAGAATTTTTTTTCAAATTTATTTATGAAAGTTAGACCTTGCCATTCAATATGGGAAGTAGATCTTTAATGATCACAATTGTTTAATATTCCTAAAGTCATCTCATAGTTGTCTGGCTAGCGTGCTATCTATTTTTCAGCATGTTATGAAAAGCATTTTCACTAATATTGTAAATCACCATTGTATACATGCATATACCTAAATCATACAAACAGTAATGTTTTATAGCTATTTAGTGTACGTTTTATTCTATGTTTATGTTATATTTAATTTGTAGTCAGACTATTTTTCTATTTAAAACGGGACGAACAAACCTTTGCGCAATATTATTGTCATTAACAACAGTAAAAAAAAATGTCATAGCTATGGTGCCATCAACGGACAATCTGAGTGTAGAATTTATATATATTTAAAAGTAAAACAATGTTTCCACACGTCATGGTATTATCGCCCTCTTGAGTTTTGTTCATTACATATCTCGAATATTAGCCAACACTATTAATTGTATTCATCTCGTCATTAGGTACTAACGTAGAAAAAATACAATACGTAATCCATATCGAAAACGCATGGACGTATTAGTTTGCAAGTGCAATATTTATTTTGCCGTTTATTTTTAATCCCCGCCGGACGTAGTTCGAAACGGGGACGTGTGTTTTGGATTCCGTGCGTGCCTGGACAGATTTTCTTCAAAGCTGGTACAAAGAGAGTAATAATGGGAGACATGTGCACATCATTTAATTTTTGATTTGGTTGACCTTTGGAAGATTGGCGGCCATTTTTGTCCCACAAAAAACACCAAAAATCAACATTTGGACATTTCATACACATGTTTCTCGGACATGCCTAGACCGACTACATTCAAACTTCGTATTGACATCAGTCATAGTGGGTTACTGATGCTATTCATTTTTGTGTGTGATTCAATTCAAAATAGCCGAGTGGAGGCCATTATGTTTTTATGAGTTGCGTGTTGATGGTTGATCAAGCAACGGTGTTCTATGAATTCTAATTAACTAATCAGGGAAAGTAAGTTAAACTTGCCGGCACCACAGTGTGCATGATCAGTGAAAGTAATATAAACTTGATGGCACCACAGTGTGCATGTTGATAGTTGATAAAGCATCATGTTCTATCAATCCTAATTAACCAATCAGTGAGAGTATTGTAGACTTGATGGCACCAGTGTGCATGTTGATTATTGATCAAGTATTGTTTTCTATGAATCCCAATTAACCAATCCGTGAAAGTAATGTGAAGTTGATGGCACCAGTGTGTATATTGATTATTGATCAAGTATTGTGTTCTATGAATCTAAATTAACCAATCAGTGAAAGTTATGTGAACTTGATGGCACCAGTGTGCATGATCAGTATAAGTAATATTGATTTGATGATGCCATGTGGTCTCAATAACGTTGATAGTGTCCATAATTAGTCCGCGAATGTATTGCTCATTTTGATTACAATTATCTGGTGAGCCGTTCATTTCAACTAAGTTTTACTAACCTGAATAACCTATAACTGAAGTTAGTATGGATTGGTTGATATGTAATGGCATTACTAATAAATACTGTCACTTGTACTCTGGTTTGCCTTCATTGCTGTAAATATGAACTTGCATAAGAGTATAGTTCATCAATTCCTATAAAAAGCAGTTGTAAATAATTTGCCAACAAATTTCAGTTAAATATCTTACAAGATGCTCTTAATATTGACAAGCATGGCCGAAATTTGTCTTTAGATGTACGCAATCCTTGAGAGCGGGGAAGGGGTATCGTCTGGTATCTCGTGTAAGAAATAGACAAGGGATGAAGGCTCAAGCGAGCTCATATTTTTCAAACTGGGAAAAACAGGTTAACAGAATGCACAAATAAAATATATAAAAAATACCATCTACCGTTTGTCATTATCAGTTTCTAAACATAATCTGACTATGCTATTCATTGTTTGACAAAGTCACTAAAACCTAAATCAGTCTAAGCATGGAAACATGGTGGAGGGCATGTACAATGACAAGGGATTCCACTTTATGTTGTAACAATTTCACAATACGCAAAAAGGAGAGTTTCCTAGATCGAAGTGTCACCGTTACTTGTCCAAAAACCAAAGCTTCACATATGAATCTAACAGCTGATGTAATTTATGTACGCCCTCACACATCACATTACAGATAAAACGCAGTAGAAACTAAACATTGGCTAAAAAAATCTCACGATTTGTTGGCTAAAAAATCTGATAGACTAATTGGTGGTATTTTACCAATAGAACGCTCTGTCTGCCTGACATCTAATTGTTGTGCTACCAAATAGAAAAATCATAGTCATTACTTTGTAAGGCTATACGATTTCGTTTCAACAACTACATCATTATCACCAGTCCATGTCGAATCACAAATCAGTCTAAGCAAAGCTACGAACAGGTGGAATCCGACATTGTCGTATGATTTTCACGTCATACCAAAACGATTGTCAGAAGTGGGATTCGAACCCATGTCTACAGACGTAGACTGCCACCTTAACGCAGCGCCTTAGACCACTCGGCCATGCTGACATGTTTACCATTAAAGACAATAAACACAAATCATCAGGTATTTTGCTCATAAGAATCATTGTGAACAAGTATATCATTGTCGCAAGTTCATGTCGAATGACAAATCAGTCTAAGAATAGCAGCAGGCGGATCTCATGAATAATGACAAGGAGTCTCATATTGTGGTATCAATTACGCGTAATGTAAAAAGGTTTGTCAGAAGTGGGACACCAACTCACGCTTACACTTCTGGACTGCCGCTTAAAAACAGCGACTTAAGGTTGATACCACTTATTAGATATTCATGGTCGAAGGTGTTAGCGTTTGGATGAGTTTCTATAAATAAACGTTTGCAAAGATGAAAACATTGTTTTAGCTTGCAGGAAACACATGGGTTTGATATAATTCGTTTGAGGAAATCAAATGTTTTCCAGCTCAAACTCCTACAAAATGGATGTAAACAAAATATACAGATTTGTCAACCTTACTGCCTTCATGAATATACCCAGAAAAGCAGCCATTTTTGAAGTGTCTAATCGAGGGTTTCCTAGATCCAAGAAGCAACGCTACTCGTCCAAAAACAAAGCTTCACACATGAATCTAACAGCTGATGTAATTTATGTACGCCTTCACTCACCACATTACAGATAAAACGCAGTAGAAACTAAACATTGGCTAACAAACACCTCACGATTTGTTGGCTAAACATCTGATAGACTAATTGGTGGTATTTTACCAATGGAACGCTCTGCCTGCCTGACATCTAATTCTTGTGCTACCAAATAGAAAAACCACTGTCATTACTTTTGTTAAGGCTATACGATTTCTTGTCAACAACTACATAATTATCACAAGTTCATGTCGAAACACAAATCAGTCTAAGCAAAGCTATAAACAGGTGGGATCCCACTTTGTGGTATGACTTTTACATCATACCAACATAATTGTCAGAAGTGGGATTCGAACCCACGCCTACAGATGTAGACTGCGACCTGAACGCAGCGCCTTAGACCACTCGGTCATCCTGGCACATATTTTTATACCATCAGAAACAATAAACACAAATCATCAGGTATTTTGCTGATAAGAATCATTGTGAACAAGTATATAATTGTCACAAGTTCATGTCGAATGACAAATCAGTATAAGAATAGCAGCAGGCGGATCTCATGAATAATGAAAAGGAGTCTCATATTGTGGTATCAATTACACATCATGCAAAAAGGTTTGTCAGAAGTGGGACACCAACTCACGCTTACACTTCTAGACTGCGGCTTAAAAGCAGCGACTTAAGGTTGATACCACTTAATAGATCTTCATGGCCGACAGTGTTAGCGATTGAATGCGTTTCTATAAATAAACGTTTGCAAAGATGAAAACATTGTTTTAGCCTGCTGGAAACACATGTGTTTGATACAATTCGTTTCAGGAAATCACAAGTTTTCCAGCTCAAACTCCTACAAAATGGACGTAAACAAAATATACAGATTTGTCAACCTTACTGCCTTCATGAATATACCCAGAAAAGCAGCCATTTTTGAAGTGTCTAATCGAGGGTTTCCTAGATCCAAGAGGCAACGCTACTCGTCCAAAAACAAAGCTTCACACATGAATCTAATAGCTGATGTAATTTATGTACGCCTTCACTCATCACATAATAGATAAAATGCGGTAGAAAGTAAACATTGGCTAGCAAACACCTCACGATTTGTTGCCAAAATACCTGATAGACTAATTGGTGGTATTTTACCAATGCAACGCTCTGCCTGCCTGACATCTAATTGTTGTGCTACCAAATAGAATAACCACCGTTATTACTTTTGTTAAGGCTATACGATATCTTGTCAACAACTACACCATTATCACAAGTTCATGTCGAATCACAAATCAGTCTAAGCAAAGCTATAAACAGGTGGGATCCCACTTTGTGGTATGATTTTCACATCATACCAAAATAATTGTCAGAAGTGGGATTCGAACCCACGCCTACAGATGTAGACTGCGACCTGAACGCAGCGCCTTAGACCACTCGGCCATCCTGACACATATTTTGTATACCATCAGAAACGATAAACACAAATCATCGGTATTTTGCTGATAAGAATCATTGTGAACAAGTATATCATTGTAACAAGTTCATGTCGAATGACAAATCAGTCTAAGAATAGCAGCAGGCGGATCTCATGAATAATGAAAAGGAGTCTCATATTGTGGTATCAATTACACATCATGCAAAAACGTTTGTCAGAAGTGGGACACCAACTCACACTTACAATTCTAGACTGCGGCTTAAAAGCAGCGACTTAAGGTTGATACCACTTAATAGATCTTCATGGCCGACAGTGTTAGCGATTGAATACGTTTCTATAAATAAACGTTTGCAAAGTTGAAAACATTGTTTTAGCCTGCTGGAAACACATGTGATTGATGTAATTCGTTTCAGGAAATCACAAGTTTTCCAGCTCAAACTCCTACAAAATGGATGTAAACAAAATATACAGATTTGTCAACCTTAATCCCTTCATGAATATACCCGGAAATGCAGCCATTTTTGAAGTGTCTAAACGAGGGTTTCCAAGATCCAAGAAGAAACGCTACTTATCCAAAAACAAAGCTTCACACATGAATCTAACATCTGATGTAATTTATGTACGCCTTCACTCATCACATTACAGATAAAACGCGGAGGAAACTAAACATTGGCTAACAAACACTTCACGATTTGTTGGCTAAACATCTGATAGACTAATTGGTGGTATTTTACCAATGGAACGCTCTGCCTGCCTGACATCTAATTCTTGTGCTACCAAATAGAAAAACCACTGTCATTACTTTTGTTAAGGCTATACGATATCTTGTCAACAAATACATCATTATCACAAGTTCATGTCGAATCACAAATCAGTCTAAGCAAAGATATAAACAGGTGGGATCCCACTTTGTGGTATGATTTTCACATCATACCAAAATAATTGTCAGAAGTGGGATTCGAACCCACGCCTACACATGTAGACTGCGACCTGAACGCAGCGCCTTAGACCACTCGGGCATCCTGACACATATTTTGTATTCCATCAAAGACAATAAACACAAATCATCAGGTATTTTACTGATAAGAATCATTGTGAACAAGTATATCATTGTCACAAGTTCATGTCGAATGACAAATCAGTATAAGAATAGCAGCAGCCGGATCTCATGAATAATGAAACGGAGTCTCATATTGTGGTATCAATTACACATCATGCAAAAAGGTTTGTCAGAAGTGGGACACCAACTCACGCTTACACTTCTAGACTGCGGCTTAAAAGCAGCGACTTAAGGTTGATACCACTTAATAGATCTTCATGGCCGACAGTGTTAGCGATTGAATGCGTTTCTATAAATAAACGTTTGCAAAGATGAAAACATTGTTTTAGCCTGCTGGAAACACATGTGTTTGATACAATTCGTTTCAGGAAATCACATGTTTTCCAGCTCAAACTCCTACAAAATGGACGTAAACAAAATATACAGATTTGTCAACCTTACTGCCTTCATGAATATACCCAGAAAAGCAGCCATTTTTGAAGTGTCTAAACGAGGGTTTCCAAGATCCAAGAAGCAACGCTACTTGTCCAAAAACAAAGCTTCACACATGAATCTAACATCTGATGTAATTTATGTACGCCTTCACTCATCACATTACAGATAAAATGCGTTAGAAACTAAACATTGGCTAGCAAACACCTCACGATTTGTTGCCAAAATATCTGGTAGACTAATTGGTGGTATTTTACCAATGGAACGCTCTGCCTGCCTGACATCTAATTGTTGTGCTACCAAATAGAAAAACCACCGTTATTACTTTTGTTCAGGCTATATGATATCTTGCCAACAACTACATCATTATCACAAGTTCATGTCGAATAACAAATCAGTCTAAGCAAAGCTATAAACAGGTGGGAGCCCACTTTGTGGTATGATTTTCACATCATACCAAAATAATTGTCAGAAGTGTGATTCGAACCCACGCCTACAGATGTAGACTGCGACCTGAACGCAGCGCCTTAGACCACTCGGCCATGCTGACACATATTTTGTATACCATCAGAAACAATAAACACAAATCATCAGGTATTTTGCTGATAAGAATCATTGTGAACAAGTATATCATTGTCACAAGTTTATGTCGAATGACAAATCAGTCTAAAAATAGCAGCAGGCGGATCTCATGAATAATGACAAGGAGTCTCATATTGTGGTATCAATTACACATCATGCAAAAAGGTTTGTCAGAAGTGGGACACCAACTCACGCTTACACTTCTAGACTGTGGCTTAAAAGCAGCGACTTAAGGTTGATACCACTTAATAGATCTTCATGGCCGACAGTGTTAGCGATTGGATGCGTTTCTATAAATAAACGTTTGCAATGATGAAAACATTGTTTTAGCCTGCTGGAAACACATGTGATTGATATAATTCGTTTCAGGAAATCACATGTTTTCCAGCTCAAACTCCTACAAAATGGACGTAAACAAAATATACAGATTTGTCAACCTTACTGCCTTCATGAATATACCCAGAAAAGCAGCCATTTTTGAAGTGTCTAATAGAAGGTTCCTAGAACCAAAAGGCAACGCTACTTGTCCAAAAACAAAGCTTCACACATGAATCTAACATCTGATGTAATTTATGTACGCCTTCACTCATCACATTACAGATAAAACGCGGTAGAAACTAAACATTGGCTAACAAACACTTCACGATTTGTTGGCTAAACATCTGATAGACTAATTGGTGGTATTTTACCAATGGAACGCTCTGCCTGCCTGACATCTAATTCTTGTGCTACCAAATAGAAAAACCACTGTCACTACTTTTGTTAAGGCTATACGATATCTTGTCAACAACTACATCATTATCACAAGTTCATGTCGAATCACAAATCAGTCTAAGCAAACCTATAAACAGGTGGGATCCCACTTTGTGGTATGATTTTCACATCATACCAAAATAATTGTCAGAAGTGGGATTCGAACCCACGCCTACAGATGTAGACTGCGACCTGAACGCAGCGCCTTAGACCACTCGGGCATCCTGACACATATTTCGTATTCCATCAGAGACAATAAACACAAATCATCAGGTATTTTACTGACAAGAATCATTGTGAACAAGTATATCATTGTCACAAGTTCATGTCGAATGACAAATCAGTATAAGAATAGCAGCAGGCGGATCTCATGAATAAACAAAGCTTCACACATGAATCTAACAGCTGATGTAATTTATGTAAGCCTTCACTCATCGCATTACAGATAAAACTCGGTAGAAACTAAACATTGGCTAACAAACACCTGACGATTTGTTGGCTAAACATCTGATAGACTAATTGGTGGTATTTTACCAATGGAACTCTCTGCCTGCCTGACATCTAATTCTTGTTCTACCAAATAGAAAAACCACTGTCATTACTTTTGTTAAGGCTATACGATTTCTTGTCAACAACTACATCATTATCACAAGTTCATGTCGAATCAAAAATCAGTCTTAGCAAAGATATAAACTGGTGGGATTCCACTTTGTGGAAGGATTTTCACATCATACGAAAATAATTGTCAGAAGTGGGATTCGAACCCACGCCTACAGATGTAGACTGCGACCTGAACGCAGCGCGTTAGACCACTCGGCCATCCTGACACATATTTGTTATACCATCAGAGACAATAAACACAAATCATCAGGTATTTTGCTGATAAGAATCATTGTGAACAAGTATATCATTGTCACAAGTTCATGTCGTATGGCAAATCAGTCTAAGAATAGCAGCAGGCGGATCTCATGAATAATGAAAAGGAGTCTCATATTGTGGTATCAATTACACATCATGCAAAAAGGTTTGTCAGAAGTGGGACACCAACTCACGCTTACACTTCTAGACTGCGTCTTAAAAGCAGCGACTTAAGGTTGATACCACTTAATAGATCTTCATGGCCGACAGTGTTAGCGATTGGCTGCGTTTCTATAAATAAACGTTTGTAAAGTTGAAAACATTGTTTTAGCCTGCTGGAAACACATGTGATTGATGTAATTCGTTTCAGGAAATCACATGTTTTCCAGCTCAAACTCCTAATGTAAACAAAATATACAGATTTGTCAACCTTAATCCCTTCATGAATATACCCGGAAATGCAGCCATTTTTGAAGTGTCTAATCGAGGGTTTCCAAGATCCAAGAAGCAACGCTACTTGTCCAAAAACAAAGCTTCACACATAAATCCTACAGCTGATGTAATTTATGTAAGCCTTCACTCATCGCATTACAGATAAAACCCGGTAGAAACTAAACATTGGCTAACAAACACCTCACGATTTGTTGGCTAAACATCTGATAGACTAATTGGTGGTATTTTACCAATGGAACGCTCTGCCTGACTGACATCTAATTCTTGTTCTACCAAATAGAAAAACCACTGTCATTACTTTTGTTAAGGCTATACGATTTCTTGTCAACAACTACATCATTATCACAAGTTCTCGTCGAATCACAAATCAGTCTAAGCAAAGCTATAAACAGGTGGGATCCCACTTTGTGGTATGATTTTCACATCATACCAAAATAATTGTCAGAAGTGGGATTCGAACCCACGCCTACAGATGTAGACTGCGACCTGAACGCAGCGCCTTAGACCACTCGGCCATCCTGACACATATTCTGTATACCATCAGAAACAATAAACACAAATCATCAGGTATTTTGCTGATAAGAATCATTGTGAACAAGTATATCATTGCACAAGATCATGTCGAATGGCAAATCAGTCTAAGAATAGCAGCAGGCGGATCTCATGAATAATGAAAAGGAGTCTCATATTGTGGTATCAATTACACATCATGCAAAAAGGTTTGTCAGAAGTGGGACACCAACTCACGCTTACACTTCTAGGCTGCGGCTTAAAAGCAGCGACTTAAGGTTGATACCACTTAATAGATCTTCAAGGCCGACAGTGTTAGCGATTGGATGCGTTTCTATAAATAAACGTTTGCAAAGTTGAAAACATTGTTTTAGCCTGCTGGAAACACATGTGATTGATATAATTCGTTTCAGGAAATCACATGTTTTCCAGCTCAAACTCCTTAAAAATGGATGTAAACAAAATATACAGATCTGTCAACCTTACTGCCTTCATGAATATACCCGGAAAAGCAGCCATTTTTGAAGTGTCTAATCGAGGGTTTCCAAGATCCAAGAAGCAACGCTACTTGTCCAAAAACAAAGCTTCACACATGAATCTAACAGCTGATGTAATTTATGTACGCCTTCACTCATCACATTAAAGATAAAATGCGTTACAAACTAAACATTGGCTAGCAAACACCTCACGATTTGTGGCCAAAATATCTGGTAGACTAATTGGTGGTATTTTACCAATGGAACGCTCTGCCTGCCTGACATCTAATTCTTGTGCTATCAAATAGAAAAACCACCGTCATTACTTTTGTTAAGGCTATACGATATCTTGTCAACAACTACATCATTATCACAAGTTCATGTCGAATCACAAATCAGTCTAAGCAAAGCTATAAACAGGTGGGATCCCACTTTGTGGTATGATTTTCACATCATACCAAAATAATTGTCAGAAGTGGGATTCGAACCCACGCCTACAGATGTAGACTGCGACCTGAACGCAGCGCCTTAGACCACTCGGCCATCCTGACACATATTCTGTATACCATCAGAAACAATAAACACAAATCATCAGGTATTTTGCTGATAAGAATCATTGTGAACAAGTATATCATTGCACAAGTTCATGTCGAATGGCAAATCAGTCTAAGAATAGCAGCAGGCGGATCTCATGAATAATGAAAAGGAGTCTCATATTGTGGTATCAATTACACATCATGCAAAAAGTTTTGTCAGAAGTGGGACACCAACTCACGCTTACACTTCTAGACTGCGGCTTAAAAGCAGCGACTTAAGGTTGATACCACTTAATAGATCTTCAAGGCCGACAGTGTTAGCGATTGGATGCGTTTCTATAAATAAACGTTTGCAAAGATGAAAACATTGTTTTAGCCTGCTGGAAACACATGTGATTGATGTAATTCGTTACAGGAAATCACATGTTTTCCAGCTCAAACTCCTACAAAATGGATGTAAACAAAATATACAGATTTGTCAACCTTAATCCCTTCATGAATATACCCGGAAAAACAGCCATTTTTGAAGTGTCTAATCGAGGGTTTCCAAGATCCAAGAAGCAACGCTACTTGTCCAAAAACAAAGCTTCACACATGAATCTAACAGCTGATGTAATTTATGTAAGCCTTCACTCATCACATTACAGATAAAAGGCGGTAGAAACTAAACATTGGCTAACAAACACTTCACGATTTGTTGGCTAAACATCTGATAGACTAATTGGTGGTATTTTACCAATGGAACGCTCTGCCTGCCTGACATCTAATTCTTGTGCTACCAAATAGAAAAACCACCGTCATTACTTTTGTTAAGGCTATACGATATCTTGTCAACAACTACATCATTATCACAAGTTCATGTCGAATCACGTATCAGTCTAAGCAAAGCTATAAACAGGTGGGATCCCACTTTGTGGTATGATTTTCACATCATACCAAAATAATTGTCAGAAGTGGGATTCGAACCCACGCCTACAGATGTAGACTGCGACCTGAACGCAGCGCCTTAGACCACTCGGCCATCCTGACACATATTCTGTATATCATCAAAGACAATAAACACAAATCATCAGGTATTTTGCTGAAAAGAATCATTGTGAACAAGTATATCATTGCACAAGTTCATGTCGAATGACAAATCAGTCTAAGAATAGCAGCAAGCGGATCTCATGAATAATAAAAAGGAGTCTCATATTGTGGTATCAATTACACATCATGCAAAAAGGTTTGTCAGAAGTGGGACACCAACTCACGCTTACACTTCTAGGCTGCGGCTTAAAAGCAGCGACTTAAGGTTGATACCACTTAATAGATCTTCAAGGCCGACAGTGTTAGCGATTGGATGCGTTTCTATAAATAAACGTTTGCAAAGTTGAAAACATTGTTTTAGCCTGCTGGAAACACATGTGATTGATATAATTCGTTTCAGGAAATCACATGTTTTCCAGCTCAAACTCCTTAAAAATGGATGTAAACAAAATATACAGATCTGTCAACCTTACTGCCTTCATGAATATACCCGGAAAAGCAGCCATTTTTGAAGTGTCTAATCGAGGGTTTCCAAGATCCAAGAAGCAACGCTACTTGTCCAAAAACAAAGCTTCACACATGAATCTAACAGCTGATGTAATTTATGTACGCCTTCACTCATCACATTAAAGATAAAATGCGTTACAAACTAAACATTGGCTAGCAAACACCTCACGATTTGTGGCCAAAATATCTGGTAGACTAATTGGTGGTATTTTACCAATGGAACGCTCTGCCTGCCTGACATCTAATTCTTGTGCTATCAAATAGAAAAACCACCGTCATTACTTTTGTTAAGGCTATACGATATCTTGTCAACAACTACATCATTATCACAAGTTCATGTCGAATCACAAATCAGTCTAAGCAAAGCTATAAACAGGTGGGATCCCACTTTGTGGTATGATTTTCACATCATACCAAAATAATTGTCAGAAGTGGGATTCGAACCCACGCCTACAGATGTAGACTGCGACCTGAACGCAGCGCCTTAGACCACTCGGCCATCCTGACACATATTCTGTATACCATCAGAAACAATAAACACAAATCATCAGGTATTTTGCTGATAAGAATCATTGTGAACAAGTATATCATTGCACAAGTTCATGTCGAATGGCAAATCAGTCTAAGAATAGCAGCAGGCGGATCTCATGAATAATGAAAAGGAGTCTCATATTGTGGTATCAATTACACATCATGCAAAAAGTTTTGTCAGAAGTGGGACACCAACTCACGCTTACACTTCTAGACTGCGGCTTAAAAGCAGCGACTTAAGGTTGATACCACTTAATAGATCTTCAAGGCCGACAGTGTTAGCGATTGGATGCGTTTCTATAAATAAACGTTTGCAAAGATGAAAACATTGTTTTAGCCTGCTGGAAACACATGTGATTGATGTAATTCGTTACAGGAAATCACATGTTTTCCAGCTCAAACTCCTACAAAATGGATGTAAACAAAATATACAGATTTGTCAACCTTAATCCCTTCATGAATATACCCGGAAAAACAGCCATTTTTGAAGTGTCTAATCGAGGGTTTCCAAGATCCAAGAAGCAACGCTACTTGTCCAAAAACAAAGCTTCACACATGAATCTAACAGCTGATGTAATTTATGTAAGCCTTCACTCATCACATTACAGATAAAAGGCGGTAGAAACTAAACATTGGCTAACAAACACTTCACTATTTGTTGGCTAAACATCTGATAGACTAATTGGTGGTATTTTACCAATGGAACGCTCTGCCTGCCTGACATCTAATTCTTGTGCTACCAAATAGAAAAACCACCGTCATTACTTTTGTTAAGGCTATACGATATCTTGTCAACAACTACATCATTATCACAAGTTCATGTCGAATCACGTATCAGTCTAAGCAAAGCTATAAACAGGTGGGATCCCACTTTGTGGTATGATTTTCACATCATACCAAAATAATTGTCAGAAGTGGGATTCGAACCCACGCCTACAGATGTAGACTGCGACCTGAACGCAGCGCCTTAGACCACTCGGCCATCCTGACACATATTCTGTATATCATCAAAGACAATAAACACAAATCATCAGGTATTTTGCTGAAAAGAATCATTGTGAACAAGTATATCATTGCACAAGTTCATGTCGAATGACAAATCAGTCTAAGAATAGCAGCAAGCGGATCTCATGAATAATAAAAAGGAGTCTCATATTGTGGTATCAATTACACATCATGCAAAAACGTTTGTCAGAAGTGGGACACCAACTCACGCTTACACTTCTAGACTGCGGCTTAAAAGCAGCGACTTAAGGTTGATACCACTTAATAGATCTTCATGGCCGACAGTGTTAGCGATTGGATGCGTTTCTATAAATAAACGTTTGCAAAGATGAAAACATTGTTTTAGCCTGCTGGAAACACATGTGTTTGATATAATTCGTTTCAGGAAATCACAAGTTTTCCAGCTCAAACTCCTACAAAATGGACGTAAACAAAATATACAGATTTGTCAACCTTACTGCCTTCATGAATATACCCAGAAAAGCAGCCATTTTTGAAGTGTCTAATCGAGGGTTCCTAGATCCAAGAGGCAACGCTACTTGTCCAAAAACAAAGCTTCACACATGAATCTAACAGCTCATGTAATTTATGTAAACCTTCACTCATCACATTAAAGATAAAATGCGTTACAAACTAAACATTGGCTAGCAAACACCTCACGATTTGTGGCCAAAATATCTGATAGACTAATTGGTGGTATTTTACCAATGGAACGCTCTGCCTGCCTGACATCTAATTCTTGTGCTATCAAATAGAAAAACCACCGTCATTACTTTTGTTAAGGCTATACGATATCTTGTCAACAACTACATAATTATCACAAGTTCATGTCGAATCACAAATCAGTCTAAGCAAAGCTATAAACAGGTGGGATCCCATTTTGTGGTATGATTTTCACATCATACCAAAATAATTGTCAGAAGTGGGATTCAAACCCACGCCTACAGATGTAGACTGCGACCTGAAAGCAGCGCCTTAGACCACTCGGCCATCCTGACATATATTTTGTATACCATCAAAGACAATAAACACAAATCATCAGGTATTTTACTGATAAGAATCATTGTGAACAAGTATATCATTGTCACAAGTTCATGTCGAATGGCAAATCAGTCTAAGAATAGCAGCAGGCGGATCTCATGAATAATGAAAAGGAGTCTCATATTGTGGTATCAATTACACATCATGCAAAAAGGTTTGTCAGAAGTGGGACACCAACTCACGCTTACACTTCTAGATTGCGGCTTAAAAGCAGCGACTTAAGGTTGATACCACTTAATAGATCTTCATGGCCGACAGTGTTAGCGATTGGATGCGTTTCTATAAATAAACGTTTGCAAAGTTGAAAACATTGTTTTAGCCTGCTGGAAACACATGTGATTGATATAATTCGTTTCAGGAAATCACATGTTTTCCAGCTCAAACTCCTTAAAAATGGATGTAAACAAAATATACAGATCTGTCAACCTTACTGCCTTCATGAATATACCCGGAAAAGCAGCCATTTTTGAAGTGTCTAATCGAGGGTTTCCAAGATCCAAGAAGCAACGCTACTTGTCCAAAAACAAAGCTTCACACATGAATCTAACAGCTGATGTAATTTATGTACGCCTTCACTCATCACATTAAAGATAAAATGCGTTACAAACTAAACATTGGCTAGCAAACACCTCACGATTTGTGGCCAAAATATCTGATAGACTAATTGGTGGTATTTTACCAATGGAACGCTCTGCCTGCCTGACATCTAATTCTTGTGCTATCAAATAGAAAAACCACCGTCATTACTTTTGTTAAGGCTATACGATATCTTGTCAACAACTACATAATTATCACAAGTTCATGTCGAATCACAAATCAGTCTAAGCAAAGCTATAAACAGGTGGGATCCCATTTTGTGGTATGATTTTCACATCATACCAAAATAATTGTCAGAAGTGTCAAACCCACGCCTACAGATGTAGACTGCGACCTGAACGCAGCGCCTTAGACCACTCGGCCATCCTGACATATATTTTGTATACCATCAAAGACAATAAACACAAATCATCAGGTATTTTACTGATAAGAATCATTGTGAACAAGTATATCATTGTCACAAGTTCATGTCGAATGGCAAATCAGTCTAAGAATAGCAGCAGGTGGATCTCATGAATAATGAAAAGGAGTCTCATATTGTGGTATCAATTACACATCATGCAAAAAGGTTTGTCAGAAGTGAGACACCAACTCACGCTTACACTTCTAGATTGTGGCTTAAAAGCAGCGACTTAAGGTTGATACCACTTAATAGATCTTCATGGCCGACAGTGTTAGCGATTGGATGCGCTTCTATAAATAAACGTTTGCAATGTTGAAAACATTGTTTTAGCCTGCTGAAAACACATGTGATTGATATAATTCGTTTCAGGAAATCACATGTTTTCCAGCTCAAACTCCTTAAAAATGGATGTAAACAAAATATACAGATCTGTCAACCTTACTGCCTTCATGAATATACCCGGAAAAGCAGCCATTTTTGAAGTGTCTAATCGAGGGTTTCCAAGATCCAAGAAGCAACGCTACTTGTCCAAAAACAAAGCTTCACACATAAATCCTACAGCTGATGTAATTTATGTAAGCCTTCACTCATCGCATTACAGATAAAACCCGGTAGAAACTAAATATTGGCTAACAAACACCTCACGATTTGTTGGCTAAACATCTGATAGACTAATTGGTGGTATTTTACCAATGGAACGCTCTGCCTGCCTGACATCTAATTCTTGTTCTACCAAATAGAAAAACCACTGTCATTACTTTTGTTAAGGCTATACGATTTCTTGTCAACAACTACATCATTATCACAAGTTCATGTCGAATCACAAATCAGTCTAAACAAAGCTATAAACAGGTGGGATTCCACTTTGTGGTAGGATTTTCACATCATACGAAAATAATTGTCAGAAGTGGGATTCGGACCCACGCCTACAGATGTAGACTGCGACCTGAACGCAGCGCCTTAGACCACTCGGCCATCCTGACATATATTTTGTATACCATCAAAGACAATAAACACAAATCATCAGGTATTTTACTGATAAGAATCATTGTGAACAAGTATATCATTGTCACAAGTTCATGTCGAATGGCAAATCAGTCTAAGAATAGCAGCAGGCGGATCTCATGAATAATGAAAAGGAGTCTCATATTGTGGTATCAATTACACATCATGCAAAAAGGTTTGTCATAAGTGGGACACCAACTCACGCTTACACTTCTAGATTGCGGCTTAAAAGCAGCGACTTAAGGTTGATACCACTTAATAGATCTTCATGGCCGACAGTGTTAGCGATTGGATGCGTTTCTATAAATAAACGTTTGCAAAGTTGAAAACATTGTTTTAGCCTGCTGGAAACACTTGTGATTGATATAATTCGTTTCAGGAAATCACATGTTTTCCAGCTCAAACTCCTTAAAAATGGATGTAAACAAAATATACAGATCTGTCAACCTTACTGCCTTCATGAATATACCCGGAAAAGCAGCCATTTTTGAAGTGTCTAATCGAGGGTTTCCAAGATCCAAGAAGCAACGCTACTTGTCCAAAAACAAAGCTTCACACATGAATCTAACAGCTGATGTAATTTATGTACGCCTTCACTCATCACATTAAAGATAAAATGCGTTACAAACTAAACATTGGCTAGCAAACACCTCACGATTTGTGGCCAAAATATCTGGTAGACTAATTGGTGGTATTTTACCAATGGAACGCTCTGCCTGCCTGACATCTAATTCTTGTGCTATCAAATAGAAAAACCACCGTCATTACTTTTGTTAAGGCTATACGATATCTTGTCAACAACTACATCATTATCACAAGTTCATGTCGAATCACAAATCAGTCTAAGCAAAGCTATAAACAGGTGGGATCCCACTTTGTGGTATGATTTTCACATCATACCAAAATAATTGTCAGAAGTGGGATTCGAACCCACGCCTACAGATGTAGACTGCGACCTGAACGCAGCGCCTTAGACCACTCGGCCATCCTGACATATATTTTGTATACCATCAAAGACAATAAACACAAATCATCAGGTATTTTACTGATAAGAATCATTGTGAACAAGTATATCATTGTCACAAGTTCATGTCGAATGGCAAATCAGTCTAAGAATAGCAGCAGGCGGATCTCATGAATAATGAAAAGGAGTCTCATATTGTGGTATCAATTACACATCATGCAAAAAGTTTTGTCAGAAGTGGGACACCAACTCACGCTTACACTTCTAGACTGCGTTTTAAAAGCAGCGACTTAAGGTTGATACCACTTAATAGATCTTCATGGCCGACAGTGTTAGCGATTGGCTGCGTTTCTATAAATAAACGTTTGTAAAGTTGAAAACATTGTTTTAGCCTGCTGGAAACACATGTGATTGATATAATTCGTTTCAGGAAGTCACATGTTTTCCAGCTCAAACTCCTACAAAATGGATGTAAACAAAATATACAGATTTGTCAACCTTAATCCCTTCATGAATATACCCGGAAATGCAGCCATTTTTGAAGTGTCTAATCGAGGGTTTCCAAGATCCAAGAAGCAACGCTACTTGTCCAAAAACAAAGCTTCACACATAAATCCTACAGCTGATGTAATTTATGTAAGCCTTCACTCATCGCATTACAGATAAAACCCGGTAGAAACTAAATATTGGCTAACAAACACCTCACGATTTGTTGGCTAAACATCTGATAGACTAATTGGTGGTATTTTACCAATGGAACGCTCTGCCTGCCTGACATCTAATTCTTGTTCTACCAAATAGAAAAACCACTGTCATTACTTTTGTTAAGGCTATACGATTTCTTGTCAACAACTACATCATTATCACAAGTTCATGTCGAATCACAAATCAGTCTAAACAAAGCTATAAACAGGTGGGATTCCACTTTGTGGTAGGATTTTCACATCATACGAAAATAATTGTCAGAAGTGGGATTCGGACCCACGCCTACAGATGTAGACTGCGACCTGAACGCAGCGCCTTAGACCACTCGGCCATCCTGACATATATTTTGTATACCATCAAAGACAATAAACACAAATCATCAGGTATTTTACTGATAAGAATCATTGTGAACAAGTATATCATTGTCACAAGTTCATGTCGAATGGCAAATCAGTCTAAGAATAGCAGCAGGCGGATCTCATGAATAATGAAAAGGAGTCTCATATTGTGGTATCAATTACACAACATGCAAAAAGGTTTGTCAGAAGTGGGACACCAACTCACGCTTACACTTCTAGATTGCGGCTTAAAAGCAGCGACTTAAGGTTGATACCACTTAATAGATCTTCATGGCCGACAGTGTTAGCGATTGGATGCGTTTCTATAAATAAACGTTTGCAAAGTTGAAAACATTGTTTTAGCCTGCTGGAAACACATGTGATTGATATAATTCGTTTCAGGAATCACATGTTTTCCAGCTCAAACTCCTTAAAAATGGATGTAAACAAAATATACAGATCTGTCAACCATACTGCCTTCATGAATATACCCGGAAAAGCAGCCATTTTTGAAGTGTCTAATCGAGGGTTTCCAAGATCCAAGAAGCAACGCTACTTGTCCAAAAACAAAGCTTCACACATGAATCTAACAGCTGATGTAATTTATGTACGCCTTCACTCATCACATTAAAGATAAAATGCGTTACAAACTAAACATTGGCTAGCAAACACCTCACGATTTGTGGCCAAAATATCTGGTAGACTAATTGGTGGTATTTTACCAATGGAACGCTCTGCCTGCCTGACATCTAATTCTTGTGCTATCAAATAGAAAAACCATCGTCATTACTTTTGTTAAGGCTATACGATATCTTGTCAACAACTACATCATTATCACAAGTTCATGTCGAATCACAAATCAGTCTAAGCAAAGCTATAAACAGGTGGGATCCCACTTTGTAGTATGATTTTCACATCATACCAAAATAATTGTCAGAAGTGGGATTCGAACCCACGCCTACAGATGTAGACTGCGACCTGAACGCAGCGCCTTAGACACTAGGCCATCCTGACATATATTTTGTATACCATCAAAGACAATAAACACAAATCATCAGGTATTTTACTGATAAGAATCATTGTGAACAAGTATATCATTGTCACAAGTTCATGTCGAATGGCAAATCAGTCTAAGAATAGCAGCAGGCGGATCTCATGAATAATGAAAAGGAGTCTCATATTGTGGTATCAATTACACATCATGCAAAAAGTTTTGTCAGAAGTGGGACACCAACTCACGCTTACACTTCTAGACTGCGGCTTAAAAGCAGCGACTTAAGGTTGATACCACTTAATAGATCTTCATGGCCGACAGTGTTAGCGATTGGATGCGTTTCTATAAATAAACGTTTGCAAAGATGAAAACATTGTTTTAGCCTGCTGGAAACACATGTGTTTGATATAATTCGTTTCAGGAAATCACATGTTTTCCAGCTCAAACTCCTACAAAATGGACGTAAACAAAATATACAGATTTGTCAATCTTAATCCCTTCATGAATATACCCGGAAAAACAGCCATTTTTGAAGTGTCTAATCGAGGGTTTCCAAGATCCAAGAAGCAACGCTACTTGTCCAAAAACAAAGCTTCACACATGAATCTAACAGCTGATGTAATTTATGTAAGCCTTCACTCATCACATTACAGATAAAAGGCGGTAGAAACTAAACATTGGCTAACAAACACTTCACGATTTGTTGGCTAAACATCTGATAGACTAATTGGTGGTATTTTACCAATGGAACGCTCTGCCTGCCTGACATCTAATTCTTGTTCTACCAAATAGAAAAACCACTGTCATTACTTTTGTTAAGGCTATACGATTTCTTGTCAACAACTACATCATTATCACAAGTTCATGTCGAATCACAAATCAGTCTAAACAAAGCTATAAACAGGTGGGATTCCACTTTGTGGTAGGATTTTCACATCATACGAAAATAATTGTCAGAAGTGGGATTCGGACCCACGCCTACAGATGTAGACTGCGACCTGAACGCAGCGCCTTAGACCACTCGGCCATCCTGACATATATTTTGTATACCATCAAAGACAATAAACACAAATCATCAGGTATTTTACTGATAAGAATCATTGTGAACAAGTATATCATTGTCACAAGTTCATGTCGAATGGCAAATCAGTCTAAGAATAGCAGCAGGCGGATCTCATGAATAATGAAAAGGAGTCTCATATTGTGGTATCAATTACACATCATGCAAAAAGGTTTGTCAGAAGTGGGACACCAACTCACGCTTACACTTCTAGATTGCGGCTTAAAAGCAGCGACTTAAGGTTGATACTACTTAATAGATCTTCATGGCCGACAGTGTTAGCGATTGGATGCGTTTCTATAAATAAACGTTTGCAAAGTTGAAAACATTGTTTTAGCCTGCTGGAAACACATGTGATTGATATAATTCGTTTCAGGAAATCACATGTTTTCCAGCTCAAACTCCTTAAAAATGGATGTAAACAAAATATACAGATCTGTCAACCTTACTGCCTTCATGAATATACCCGGAAAAGCAGCCATTTTTGAAGTGTCTAATCGAGGGTTTCCAAGATCCAAGAAGCAACGCTACTTGTCCAAAAACAAAGCTTCACACATGAATCTAACAGCTGATGTAATTTATGTACGCCTTCACTCATCACATTAAAGATAAAATGCGTTACAAACTAAACATTGGCTAGCAAACACCTCACGATTTGTGGCCAAAATATCTGGTAGACTAATTGGTGGTATTTTACCAATGGAACGCTCTGCCTGCCTGACATCTAATTCTTGTGCTATCAAATAGAAAAACCACCGTCATTACTTTTGTTAAGGCTATACGATATCTTGTCAACAACTACATCATTATCACAAGTTCATGTCGAATCACAAATCAGTCTAAGCAAAGCTATAAACAGGTGGGATCCCACTTTGTAGTATGATTTTCACATCATACCAAAATAATTATCAGAAGTGGGATTCGAACCCACGCCTACAGATGTAGACTGCGACCTGAACGCAGCGCCTTAGACCACTCGGCCATCCTGACATATATTTTGTATACCATCAAAGACAATAAACACAAATCATCAGGTATTTTACTGATAAGAATCATTGTGAACAAGTGTATCATTGTCACAAGTTCATGTCGAATGGCAAATCAGTCTAAGAATAGCAGCAGGCGGATCTCATGAATAATGAAAAGGAGTCTCATATTGTGGTATCAATTACACATCATGCAAAAAGGTTTGTCAGAAGTGGGACACCAACTCACGCTTACACTTCTAGATTGCGGCTTAAAAGCAGCGACTTAAGGTTGATACCACTTAATAGATCTTCATGGCCGACAGTGTTAGCGATTGGATGCGTTTCTATAAATAAACGTTTGCAAAGTTGAAAACATTGTTTTAGCCTGCTGGAAACACATGTGATTGATATAATTCGTTTCAGGAAATCACATGTTTTCCAGCTCAAACTCCTTAAAAATGGATGTAAACAAAATATACAGATCTGTCAACCTTACTGCCTTCATGAATATACCCGGAAAAGCAGCCATTTTTGAAGTGTCTAATCGAGGGTTTCCAAGATCCAAGAAGCAACGCTACTTGTCCAAAAACAAAGCTTCACACATGAATCTAACAGCTTATGTAATTTATGTACGCCTTCACTCATCACATTAAAGATAAAATGCGTTACAAACTAAACATTGGCTAGCAAACACCTCACGATTTGTGGCCAAAATATCTGGTAGACTAATTGGTGGTATTTTACCAATGGAACGCTCTGCCTGCCTGACATCTAATTCTTGTGCTATCAAATAGAAAAACCACCGTCATTACTTTTGTTAAGGCTATACGATATCTTGTCAACAACTACATCATTATCACAAGTTCATGTCGAATCACAAATCAGTCTAAGCAAAGCTATAAACAGGTGGGATCCCACTTTGTAGTATGATTTTCACATCATACCAAAATAACTGTCAGAAGTGGGATTCGAACCCACGCCTACAGATGTAGACTGCGACCTGAACGCAGCGCCTTAGACCACTCGGCCATCCTGACATATATTTTGTATACCATCAAAGACAATAAACACAAATCATCAGGTATTTTGCTGATAAGAATCATTGTGAACAAGTATATCATTGTCACAAGTTCATGTCGAATGGCAAATCAGTCTAAGAATAGCAGCAGGCGGATCTCATGAATAATGAAAAGGAGTCTCATATTGTGGTATCAATTACACATCATGCAAAAAGTTTTGTCAGAAGTGGGACACCAACTCACGCTTACACTTCTAGACTGCGGCTTAAAAGCAGCGACTTAAGGTTGATACCACTTAATAGATCTTCATGGCCGACAGTGTTAGCGATTGGATGCGTTTCTATAAATAAACGTTTGCAAAGATGAAAACATTGTTTTAGCCTGCTGGAAACACATGTGTTTGATATAATTCGTTTCAGGAAATCACATGTTTTCCAGCTCAAACTCCTACAAAATGGACGTAAACAAAATATACAGATTTGTCAATCTTAATCCCTTCATGAATATACCCGGAAAAACAGCCATTTTTGAAGTGTCTAATCGAGGGTTTGCAAGATCCAAGAAGCAACGCTACTTGTCCAAAAACAAAGCTTCACACATGAATCTAACAGCTGATGTAATTTATGTAAGCCTTCACTCATCACATTACAGATAAAAGGCGGTAGAAACTAAACATTGGCTAACAAACACTTCACGATTTGTTGGCTAAACATCTGATAGACTAATTGGTGGTATTTTACCAATGGAACGCTCTGCCTGCCTGACATCTAATTCTTGTTCTACCAAATAGAAAAACCACTGTCATTACTTTTGTTAAGGCTATACGATTTCTTGTCAACAACTACATCATTATCACAAGTTCATGTCGAATCACAAATCAGTCTAAACAAAGCTATAAACAGGTGGGATTCCACTTTGTGGTAGGATTTTCACATCATACGAAAAGAATTGTCAGAAGTGGGATTCGGACCCACGCCTACAGATGTAGACTGCGACCTGAACGCAGCGCCTTAGACCACTCGGCCATCCTGACATATATTTTGTATACCATCAAAGACAATAAACACAAATCATCAGGTATTTTACTGATAAGAATCATTGTGAACAAGTATATCATTGTCACAAGTTCATGTCGAATGGCAAATCAGTCTAAGAATAGCAGCAGGCGGATCTCATGAATAATGAAAAGGAGTCTCATATTGTGGTATCAATTACACATCATGCAAAAAGGTTTGTCAGAAGTGAGACACCAACTCACGCTTACACTTCTAGATTGCGGCTTAAAAGCAGCGACTTAAGGTTGATACTACTTAATAGATCTTCATGGCCGACAGTGTTAGCGATTGGATGCGTTTCTATAAATAAACGTTTGCAAAGTTGAAAACATTGTTTTAGCCTGCTGGAAACACATGTGATTGATATAATTCGTTTCAGGAAATCACATGTTTTCCAGCTCAAACTCCTTAAAAATGGATGTAAACAAAATATACAGATCTGTCAACCTTACTGCCTTCATGAATATACCCGGAAAAGCAGCCATTTTTGAAGTGTCTAATCGAGGGTTTCCAAGATCCAAGAAGCAACGCTACTTGTCCAAAAACAAAGCTTCACACATGAATCTAACAGCTGATGTAATTTATGTACGCCTTCACTCATCACATTAAAGATAAAATGCGTTACAAACTAAACATTGGCTAGCAAACACCTCACGATTTGTGGCCAAAATATCTGGTAGACTAATTGGTGGTATTTTACCAATGGAACGCTCTGCCTGCCTGACATCTAATTCTTGTGCTATCAAATAGAAAAACCACTGTCATTACTTTTGTTAAGGCTATACGATATCTTGTCAACAACTACATCATTATCACAAGTTCATGTCGAATCACAAATCAGTCTAAGCAAAGCTATAAACAGGTGGGATCCCACTTTGTAGTATGATTTTCACATCATACCAAAATAATTATCAGAAGTGGGATTCGAACCCACGCCTACAGATGTAGACTGCGACCTGAACGCAGCGCCTTAGACCACTCGGCCATCCTGACATATATTTTGTATACCATCAAAGACAATAAACACAAATCATCAGGTATTTTACTGATAAGAATCATTGTGAACAAGTATATCATTGTCACAAGTTCATGTCGAATGGCAAATCAGTCTAAGAATAGCAGCAGGCGGATCTCATGAATAATGAAAAGGAGTCTCATATTGTGGTATCAATTACACATCATGCAAAAAGGTTTGTCAGAAGTGGGACACCAACTCACGCTTACACTTCTAGATTGCGGCTTAAAAGCAGCGACTTAAGGTTGATACCACTTAATAGATCTTCATGGCCGACAGTGTTAGCGATTGGATGCGTTTCTATAAATAAACGTTTGCAAAGTTGAAAACATTGTTTTAGCCTGCTGGAAACACATGTGATTGATATAATTCGTTTCAGGAAATCACATGTTTTCCAGCTCAAACTCCTTAAAAATGGATGTAAACAAAATATACAGATCTGTCAACCTTACTGCCTTCATGAATATACCCGGAAAAGCAGCCATTTTTGAAGTGTCTAATCGAGGGTTTCCAAGATCCAAGAAGCAACGCTACTTGTCCAAAAACAAAGCTTCACACATGAATCTAACAGCTTATGTAATTTATGTACGCCTTCACTCATCACATTAAAGATAAAATGCGTTACAAACTAAACATTGGCTAGCAAACACCTCACGATTTGTGGCCAAAATATCTGGTAGACTAATTGGTGGTATTTTACCAATGGAACGCTCTGCCTGCCTGACATCTAATTCTTGTGCTATCAAATAGAAAAACCACCGTCATTACTTTTGTTAAGGCTATACGATATCTTGTCAACAACTACATCATTATCACAAGTTCATGTCGAATCACAAATCAGTCTAAGCAAAGCTATAAACAGGTGGGATCCCACTTTGTAGTATGATTTTCACATCATACCAAAATAATTGTCAGAAGTGGGATTCGAACCCACGCCTACAGATGTAGACTGCGACCTGAACGCAGCGCCTTAGACCACTCGGCCATCCTGACATATATTTTGTATACCATCAAAGACAATAAACACAAATCATCAGGTATTTTGCTGATAAGAATCATTGTGAACAAGTATATCATTGTCACAAGTTCATGTCGAATGGCAAATCAGTCTAAGAATAGCAGCAGGCGGATCTCATGAATAATGAAAAGGAGTCTCATATTGTGGTATCAATTACACATCATGCAAAAAGTTTTGTCAGAAGTGGGACACCAACTCACGCTTACACTTCTAGACTGCGGCTTAAAAGCAGCGACTTAAGGTTGATACCACTTAATAGATCTTCATGGCCGACAGTGTTAGCGATTGGATGCGTTTCTATAAATAAACGTTTGCAAAGATGAAAACATTGTTTTAGCCTGCTGGAAACACATGTGTTTGATATAATTCGTTTCAGGAAATCACAAGTTTTCCAGCTCAAACTCCTACAAAATGGACGTAAACAAAATATACAGATTTGTCAACCTTACTGCCTTCATGAATATACCCAGAAAAGCAGCCATTTTTGAAGTGTCTAATCGAGGGTTTCCAAGATCCAAGAAGCAACGCTACTTGTCCAAAAACAAAGCTACACACATGAATCTAACAGCTGATGTAATTTATGTACGCCTTCACTCATCACATTACAGATAAAAGGCGGTAGAAACTAAACATTGGCTAACAAACACTTCACGATTTGTTGGCTAAACATCTGATAGACTAATTGGTGGTATTTTACCAATGGAACGCTCTGCCTGCCTGACATCTAATTCTTGTGCTACCAAATAGAAAAACCACCGTCATTACTTTTGTTAAGGCTATACGATATCTTGTCAACAACTACATCATTATCACAAGTTCATGTCGAATCACGTATCAGTCTAAGCAAAGCTATAAACAGGTGGGATCCCACTTTGTGGTATGATTTTCACATCATACCAAAATAATTGTCAGAAGTGGGATTCGAACCCACGCCTACAGATGTAGAGTGCGACCTGAACGCAGCGCCTTAGACCACTCGGCCAGCCTAACACATATTCTGTATACCATCAGAAACAATAAACACAAATCATCAGGTATTTTGCTGATAAGAATCATTGTGAACAAGTATATCATTGCACAAGTTCATGTCGAATGGCAAATCAGTCTAAGAATAGCAGCAGGCGGATCTCATGAATAATGAAAAGGAGTCTCATATTGTGGTATCAATTACACATCATGCAAAAAGTTTTGTCAGAAGTGGGACACCAACTCACGCTTACACTTCTAGACTGCGGCTTAAAAGCAGCGACTTAAGGTTGATACCACTTAATAGATCTTCAAGGCCGACAGTGTTAGCGATTGGATGCGTTTCTATAAATAAACGTTTGCAAAGATGAAAACATTGTTTTAGCCTGCTGGAAACGCATGTGATTGATGTAATTCGTTACAGGAAATCACATGTTTTCCAGCTCAAACTCCTACAAAATGGATGTAAACAAAATATACAGATTTGTCAACCTTAATCCCTTCATGAATATACCCGGAAAAACAGCCATTTTTGAAGTGTCTAATCGAGGGTTTCCAAGATCCAAGAAGCAACGCTACTTGTCCAAAAACAAAGCTTCACACATGAATCTAACAGCTGATGTAATTTATGTAAGCCTTCACTCATCACATTACAGATAAAAGGCGGTAGAAACTAAACATTGGCTAACAAACACTTCACGATTTGTTGGCTAAACATCTGATAGACTAATTGGTGGTATTTTACCAATGGAACGCTCTGCCTGCCTGACATCTAATTCTTGTGCTACCAAATAGAAAAACCACCGTCATTACTTTTGTTAAGGCTATACGATATCTTGTCCACAACTACATCATTATCACAAGTTCATGTCGAATCACGTATCAGTCTAAGCAAAGCTATAAACAGGTGGGATCCCACTTTGTGGTATGATTTTCACATCATACCAAAATAATTGTCATAAGTGGGATTCGAACCCACGCCTACAGATGTAGACTGCGACCTGAACGCAGCGCCTTAGACCACTCGGCCATCCTGACACATATTCTGTATATCATCAAAGACAATAAACACAAATCATCAGGTATTTTGCTGAAAAGAATCAATGTGAACAAGTATATCATTGCACAAGTTCATGTCGAATGACAAATCAGTCTAAGAATAGCAGCAGGCGGATCTCATGAATAATAAAAAGGAGTCTCATATTGTGGTATCAATTACACATCATGCAAAAACGTTTGTCAGAAGTGGGACACCAACTCACGCTTACACTTCTAGACTGCGGCTTAAAAGCAGCGACTTAAGGTTGATACCACTTAATAGATCTTCAAGGCCGACAGTGTTAGCGATTGGATGCGTTACTATAAATAAAAGTTTGCAAAGATGAAAACATTGTTTTAGCCTGCTGGAAACACATGTGATTGATGTAATTCGTTTCAGGAAATCACATGATTTCCAGCTCAAACTCCTACAAAATGGATGTAAACAAAATATACAGATTTGTCAACCTTAATCCCTTCATGAATATACCCGGAAATGCAGCCATTTTTGAAGTGTCTAATCGAGGGTTTCCAAGATCCAAGAAGCAACGCTACTTGTCCAAAAACAAAGCTACACACATGAATCTAACAGCTGATGTAATTTATGTACGCCTTCACTCATCACATTACAGATAAAAGGCGGTAGAAACTAAACATTGGCTAACAAACACTTCACGATTTGTTGGCTAAACATCTGATAGACTAATTGGTGGTATTTTACCAATGGAACGCTCTGCCTGCCTGACATCTAATTCTTGTGCTACCAAATAGAAAAACCACCGTCATTACTTTTGTTAAGGCTATACGATATCTTGTCAACAACTACATCATTATCACAAGTTCATGTCGAATCACGTATCAGTCTAAGCAAAGCTATAAACAGGTGGGATCCCACTTTGTGGTAGGATTTTCACATCATACCAAAATAATTGTCAGAAGTGGGATTCGAACCCACGCCTACAGATGTAGACTGCGACCTGAACGCAGCGCCTTAGACCACTCGGCCATCCTGACACATATTCTGTATACCATCAGAAACAATAAACACAAATCATCAGGTATTTTGCTGATAAGAATCATTGTGAACAAGTATATCATTGCACAAGTTCATGTCGAATGGCAAATCAGTCTAAGAATAGCAGCAGGCGGATCTCATGAATAATGAAAAGGAGTCTCATATTGTGGTATCAATTACACATCATGCAAAAAGTTTTGTCAGAAGTGGGACACCAACTCACGCTTACACTTCTAGACTGCGGCTTAAAAGCAGCGACTTAAGGTTGATACCACTTAATAGATCTTCAAGGCCGACAGTGTTAGCGATTGGATGCGTTTCTATAAATAAACGTTTGCAAAGATGAAAACATTGTTTTAGCCTGCTGGAAACACATGTGATTGATGTAATTCGTTACAGGAAATCACATGTTTTCCAGCTCAAACTCCTACAAAATGGATGTAAACAAAATATACAGATTTGTCAACCTTAATCCCTTCATGAATATACCCGGAAAAACAGCCATTTTTGAAGTGTCTAATCGAGGGTTTCCAAGATCCAAGAAGCAACGCTACTTGTCCAAAAACAAAGCTCCACACATGAATCTAACAGCTGATGTAATTTATGTAAGCCTTCACTCATCACATTACAGATAAAAGGCGGTAGAAACTAAACATTGGCTAACAAACACTTCACGATTTGTTGGCTAAACATCTGATAGACTAATTGGTGGTATTTTACCAAAGGAACGCTCTGCCTGCCTGACATCTAATTCTTGTGCTACCAAATAGAAAAACCACCGTCATTACTTTTGTTAAGGCTATACGATATCTTGTCAACAACTACATCATTATCACAAGTTCATGTCGAATCACGTATCAGTCTAAGCAAAGCTATAAACAGGTGGGATCCCACTTTGTTGTATGATTTTCACATCATACTAAAATAATTGTCAGAAGTGGGATTCGAACCCACGCCTACAGATGTAGACTGCGACCTGAACGCAGCGCCTTAGACCACTCGGCCATCCTGACACATATTCTGTATATCATCAAAGACAATAAACACAAATCATCAGGTATTTTGCTGAAAAGAATCATTGTGAACAAGTATATCATTGCACAAGTTCATGTCGAATGACAAATCAGTCTAAGAATAGCAGCAGGCGGATCTCATGAATAATAAAAAGGAGTCTCATATTGTGGTATCAATTACACATCATGCAAAAACGTTTGTCAGAAGTGGGACACCAACTCACGCTTACACTTCTAGACTGCGGCTTAAAAGCAGCGACTTAAGGTTGATACCACTTAATAGATCTTCAAGGCCGACAGTGTTAGCGATTGGATGCGTTTCTATAAATAAACGTTTGCAATGATGAAAACATTGTTTTAGCCTGCTGGAAACACATGTGTTTGATATAATTCGTTTCAGGAAATCACATGTTTTCCAGCTCAAACTCCTACAAAATGGACGTAAACAAAATATACAGATTTGTCAATCTTAATCCCTTCATGAATATACCCGGAAAAACAGCCATTTTTGAAGTGTCTAATCGAGGGTTTCCAAGATCCAAGAAGCAACGCTACTTGTCCAAAAACAAAGCTTCACACATGAATCTAACAGCTGATGTAATTTATGTAAGCCTTCACTCATCACATTACAGATAAAAGGCGGTAGAAACTAAACATTGGCTAACAAACACTTCACGATTTGTTGGCTAAACATCTGATAGACTAATTGGTGGTATTTTACCAATGGAACGCTCTGCCTGCCTGACATCTAATTCTTGTTCTACCAAATAGAAAAACCACTGTCATTACTTTTGTTAAGGCTATACGATTTCTTGTCAACAACTACATCATTATCACAAGTTCATGTCGAATCACAAATCAGTCTAAACAAAGCTATAAACAGGTGGGATTCCACTTTGTGGTAGGATTTTCACATCATACGAAAATAATTGTCAGAAGTGGGATTCGGACCCACGCCTACAGATGTAGACTGCGACCTGAACGCAGCGCCTTAGACCACTCGGCCATCCTGACATATATTTTGTATACCATCAAAGACAATAAACACAAATCATCAGGTATTTTACTGATAAGAATCATTGTGAACAAGTATATCATTGTCACAAGTTTATGTCGAATGGCAAATCAGTCTAAGAATAGCAGCAGGCGGATCTCATGAATAATGAAAAGGAGTCTCATATTGTGGTATCAATTACACATCATGCAAAAAGGTTTGTCAGAAGTGGGACACCAACTCACGCTTACACTTCTAGATTGCGGCTTAAAAGCAGCGACTTAAGGTTGATACTACTTAATAGATCTTCATGGCCGACAGTGTTAGCGATTGGATGCGTTTCTATAAATAAACGTTTGCAAAGTTGAAAACATTGTTTTAGCCTGCTGGAAACAAATGTGATTGATATAATTCGTTTCAGGAAATCACATGTTTTCCAGCTCAAACTCCTTAAAAATGGATGTAAACAAAATATACAGATCTGTCAACCTTACTGCCTTCATGAATATACCCGGAAAAGCAGCCATTTTTGAAGTGTCTAATCGAGGGTTTCCAAGATCCAAGAAGCAACGCTACTTGTCCAAAAACAAAGCTTCACACATGAATCTAACAGCTGATGTAATTTATGTACGCCTTCACTCATCACATTAAAGATAAAATGCGTTACAAACTAAACATTGGCTAGCAAACACCTCACGATTTGTGGCCAAAATATCTGGTAGACTAATTGGTGGTATTTTACCAATGGAACGCTCTGCCTGCCTGACATCTAATTCTTGTGCTATCAAATAGAAAAACCACCGTCATTACTTTTGTTAAGGCTATACGATATCTTGTCAACAACTACATCATTATCACAAGTTCATGTCGAATCACAAATCAGTCTAAGCAAAGCTATAAACAGGTGGGATCCCACTTTGTAGTATGATTTTCACATCATACCAAAATAATTATCAGAAGTGGGATTCGAACCCACGCCTACAGATGTAGACTGCGACCTGAACGCAGCGCCTTAGACCACTAGGCCATCCTGACATATATTTTGTATACCATCAAAGACAATAAACACAAATCATCAGGTATTTTACTGATAAGAATCATTGTGAACAAGTATATCATTGTCACAAGTTCATGTCGAATGGCAAATCAGTCTAAGAATAGCAGCAGGCGGATCTCATGAATAATGAAAAGGAGTCTCATATTGTGGTATCAATTACACATCATGCAAAAAGGTTTGTCAGAAGTGGGACACCAACTCACGCTTACACTTCTAGATTGCGGCTTAAAAGCAGCGACTTAAGGTTGATACTACTTAATAGATCTTCATGGCCGACAGTGTTAGCGATTGGATGCGTTTCTATAAATAAACGTTTGCAAAGTTGAAAACATTGTTTTAGCCTGCTGGAAACAAATGTGATTGATATAATTCGTTTCAGGAAATCACATGTTTTCCAGCTCAAACTCCTTAAAAATGGATGTAAACAAAATATACAGATCTGTCAACCTTACTGCCTTCATGAATATACCCGGAAAAGCAGCCATTTTTGAAGTGTCTAATCGAGGGTTTCCAAGATCCAAGAAGCAACGCTACTTGTCCAAAAACAAAGCTTCACACATGAATCTAACAGCTGATGTAATTTATGTACGCCTTCACTCATCACATTAAAGATAAAATGCGTTACAAACTAAACATTGGCTAGCAAACACCTCACGATTTGTGGCCAAAATATCTGGTAGACTAATTGGTGGTATTTTACCAATGGAACGCTCTGCCTGCCTGACATCTAATTCTTGTGCTATCAAATAGAAAAACCACCGTCATTACTTTTGTTAAGGCTATACGATATCTTGTCAACAACTACATCATTATCACAAGTTCATGTCGAATCACAAATCAGTCTAAGCAAAGCTATAAACAGGTGGGATCCCACTTTGTAGTATGATTTTCACATCATACCAAAATAATTATCAGAAGTGGGATTCGAACCCACGCCTACAGATGTAGACTGCGACCTGAACGCAGCGCCTTAGACCACTAGGCCATCCTGACATATATTTTGTATACCATCAAAGACAATAAACACAAATCATCAGGTATTTTACTGATAAGAATCATTGTGAACAAGTATATCATTGTCACAAGTTCATGTCGAATGGCAAATCAGTCTAAGAATAGCAGCAGGCGGATCTCATGAATAATGAAAAGGAGTCTCATATTGTGGTATCAATTACACATCATGCAAAAAGGTTTGTCAGAAGTGGGACACCAACTCACGCTTACACTTCTAGATTGCGGCTTAAAAGCAGCGACTTAAGGTTGATACCACTTAATAGATCTTCATGGCCGACAGTGTTAGCGATTGGATGCGTTTCTATAAATAAACGTTTGCAAAGTTGAAAACATTGTTTTAGCCTGCTGGAAACACATGTGATTGATATAATTCGTTTCAGGAAATCACATGTTTTCCAGCTCAAACTCCTTAAAAATGGATGTAAACAAAATATACAGATCTGTCAACCTTACTGCCTTCATGAATATACCCGGAAAAGCAGCCATTTTTGAAGTGTCTAATCGAGGGTTTCCAAGATCCAAGAAGCAACGCTACTTGTCCAAAAACAAAGCTTCACACATGAATCTAACAGCTTATGTAATTTATGTACGCCTTCACTCATCACATTAAAGATAAAATGCGTTACAAACTAAACATTGGCTAGCAAACACCTCACGATTTGTGGCCAAAATATCTGGTAGACTAATTGGTGGTATTTTACCAATGGAACGCTCTGCCTGCCTGACATCTAATTCTTGTGCTATCAAATAGAAAAACCACCGTCATTACTTTTGTTAAGGCTATACGATATCTTGTCAACAACTACATCATTATCACAAGTTCATGTCGAATCACAAATCAGTCTAAGCAAAGCTATAAACAGGTGGGATCCCACTTTGTAGTATGATTTTCACATCATACCAAAATAATTATCAGAAGTGGGATTCGAACCCACGCCTACAGATGTAGACTGCGACCTGAACGCAGCGCCTTAGACCACTCGGCCATCCTGACATATATTTTGTATACCATCAAAGACAATAAACACAAATCATCAGGTATTTTACTGATAAGAATCATTGTGAACAAGTATATCATTGTCACAAGTTCATGTCGAATGGCAAATCAGTCTAAGAATAGCAGCAGGCGGATCTCATGAATAATGAAAAGGAGTCTCATATTGTGGTATCAATTACACATCATGCAAAAAGGTTTGTCAGAAGTGGGACACCAACTCACGCTTACACTTCTAGATTGCGGCTTAAAAGCAGCGACTTAAGGTTGACACCACTTAATAGATCTTCATGGCCGACAGTGTTAGCGATTGGATGCGTTTCTATAAATAAACGTTTGCAAAGTTGAAAACATTGTTTTAGCCTGCTGGAAACACATGTGATTGATATAATTCGTTTCAGGAAATCACATGTTTTCCAGCTCAAACTCCTTAAAAATGGATGTAAACAAAATATACAGATCTGTCAACCTTACTGCCTTCATGAATATACCCGGAAAAGCAGCCATTTTTGAAGTGTCTAATCGAGGGTTTCCAAGATCCAAGAAGCAACGCTACTTGTCCAAAAACAAAGCTTCACACATGAATCTAACAGCTTATGTAATTTATGTACGCCTTCACTCATCACATTAAAGATAAAATGCGTTACAAACTAAACATTGGCTAGCAAACACCTCACGATTTGTGGCCAAAATATCTGGTAGACTAATTGGTGGTATTTTACCAATGGAACGCTCTGCCTGCCTGACATCTAATTCTTGTGCTATCAAATAGAAAAACCACCGTCATTACTTTTGTTAAGGCTATACGATATCTTGTCAACAACTACATCATTATCACAAGTTCATGTCGAATCACAAATCAGTCTAAGCAAAGCTATAAACAGGTGGGATCCCACTTTGTAGTATGATTTTCACATCATACCAAAATAATTGTCAGAAGTGGGATTCGAACCCACGCCTACAGATGTAGACTGCGACCTGAACGCAGCGCCTTAGACCACTCGGCCATCCTGACATATATTTTGTATACCATCAAAGACAATAAACACAAATCATCAGGTATTTTGCTGATAAGAATCATTGTGAACAAGTATATCATTGTCACAAGTTCATTTCGAATGGCAAATCAGTCTAAGAATAGCAGCAGGCGGATCTCATGAATAATGAAAAGGAGTCTCATATTGTGGTATCAATTACACATCATGCAAAAAGTTTTGTCAGAAGTGGGACACCAACTCACGCTTACACTTCTAGACTGCGGCTTAAAAGCAGCGACTTAAGGTTGATACCACTTAATAGATCTTCATGGCCGACAGTGTTAGCGATTGGATGCGTTTCTATAAATAAACGTTTGCAAAGATGAAAACATTGTTTTAGCCTGCTGGAAACACATGTGTTTGATATAATTCGTTTCAGGAAATCACAAGTTTTCCAGCTCAAACTCCTACAAAATGGACGTAAACAAAATATACAGATTTGTCAACCTTACTGCCTTCATGAATATACCCAGAAAAGCAGCCATTTTTGAAGTGTCTAATCGAGGGTTTCCAAGATCCAAGAAGCAACGCTACTTGTCCAAAAACAAAGCTACACACATGAATCTAACAGCTGATGTAATTTATGTACGCCTTCACTCATCACATTACAGATAAAAGGCGGTAGAAACTAAACATTGGCTAACAAACACTTCACGATTTGTTGGCTAAACATCTGATAGACTAATTGGTGGTATTTTACCAATGGAACGCTCTGCCTGCCTGACATCTAATTCTTGTGCTACCAAATAGAAAAACCACCGTCATTACTTTTGTTAAGGCTATACGATATCTTGTCAACAACTACATCATTATCACAAGTTCATGTCGAATCACGTATCAGTCTAAGCAAAGCTATAAACAGGTGGGATCCCACTTTGTGGTATGATTTTCACATCATACCAAAATAATTGTCAGAAGTGGGATTCGAACCCACGCCTACAGATGTAGAGTGCGACCTGAACGCAGCGCCTTAGACCACTCGGCCAGCCTAACACATATTCTGTATACCATCAGAAACAATAAACACAAATCATCAGGTATTTTGCTGATAAGAATCATTGTGAACAAGTATATCATTGCACAAGTTCATGTCGAATGGCAAATCAGTCTAAGAATAGCAGCAGGCGGATCTCATGAATAATGAAAAGGAGTCTCATATTGTGGTATCAATTACACATCATGCAAAAAGTTTTGTCAGAAGTGGGACACCAACTCACGCTTACACTTCTAGACTGCGGCTTAAAAGCAGCGACTTAAGGTTGATACCACTTAATAGATCTTCAAGGCCGACAGTGTTAGCGATTGGATGCGTTTCTATAAATAAACGTTTGCAAAGATGAAAACATTGTTTTAGCCTGCTGGAAACGCATGTGATTGATGTAATTCGTTACAGGAAATCACATGTTTTCCAGCTCAAACTCCTACAAAATGGATGTAAACAAAATATACAGATTTGTCAACCTTAATCCCTTCATGAATATACCCGGAAAAACAGCCATTTTTGAAGTGTCTAATCGAGGGTTTCCAAGATCCAAGAAGCAACGCTACTTGTCCAAAAACAAAGCTTCACACATGAATCTAACAGCTGATGTAATTTATGTAAGCCTTCACTCATCACATTACAGATAAAAGGCGGTAGAAACTAAACATTGGCTAACAAACACTTCACGATTTGTTGGCTAAACATCTGATAGACTAATTGGTGGTATTTTACCAATGGAACGCTCTGCCTGCCTGACATCTAATTCTTGTGCTACCAAATAGAAAAACCACCGTCATTACTTTTGTTAAGGCTATACGATATCTTGTCCACAACTACATCATTATCACAAGTTCATGTCGAATCACGTATCAGTCTAAGCAAAGCTATAAACAGGTGGGATCCCACTTTGTGGTATGATTTTCACATCATACCAAAATAATTGTCATAAGTGGGATTCGAACCCACGCCTACAGATGTAGACTGCGACCTGAACGCAGCGCCTTAGACCACTCGGCCATCCTGACATATATTTTGTATACCATCAAAGACAATAAACACAAATCATCAGGTATTTTACTGATAAGAATCATTGTGAACAAGTATATCATTGTCACAAGTTCATGTCGAATGGCAAATCAGTCTAAGAATAGCAGCAGGCGGATCTCATGAATAATGAAAAGGAGTCTCATATTGTGGTATCAATTACACATCATGCAAAAAGGTTTGTCAGAAGTGGGACACCAACTCACGCTTACACTTCTAGATTGCGGCTTAAAAGCAGCGACTTAAGGTTGACACCACTTAATAGATCTTCATGGCCGACAGTGTTAGCGATTGGATGCGTTTCTATAAATAAACGTTTGCAAAGTTGAAAACATTGTTTTAGCCTGCTGGAAACACATGTGATTGATATAATTCGTTTCAGGAAATCACATGTTTTCCAGCTCAAACTCCTTAAAAATGGATGTAAACAAAATATACAGATCTGTCAACCTTACTGCCTTCATGAATATACCCGGAAAAGCAGCCATTTTTGAAGTGTCTAATCGAGGGTTTCCAAGATCCAAGAAGCAACGCTACTTGTCCAAAAACAAAGCTTCACACATGAATCTAACAGCTTATGTAATTTATGTACGCCTTCACTCATCACATTAAAGATAAAATGCGTTACAAACTAAACATTGGCTAGCAAACACCTCACGATTTGTGGCCAAAATATCTGGTAGACTAATTGGTGGTATTTTACCAATGGAACGCTCTGCCTGCCTGACATCTAATTCTTGTGCTATCAAATAGAAAAACCACCGTCATTACTTTTGTTAAGGCTATACGATATCTTGTCAACAACTACATCATTATCACAAGTTCATGTCGAATCACAAATCAGTCTAAGCAAAGCTATAAACAGGTGGGATCCCACTTTGTAGTATGATTTTCACATCATACCAAAATAATTGTCAGAAGTGGGATTCGAACCCACGCCTACAGATGTAGACTGCGACCTGAACGCAGCGCCTTAGACCACTCGGCCATCCTGACATATATTTTGTATACCATCAAAGACAATAAACACAAATCATCAGGTATTTTGCTGATAAGAATCATTGTGAACAAGTATATCATTGTCACAAGTTCATTTCGAATGGCAAATCAGTCTAAGAATAGCAGCAGGCGGATCTCATGAATAATGAAAAGGAGTCTCATATTGTGGTATCAATTACACATCATGCAAAAAGTTTTGTCAGAAGTGGGACACCAACTCACGCTTACACTTCTAGACTGCGGCTTAAAAGCAGCGACTTAAGGTTGATACCACTTAATAGATCTTCATGGCCGACAGTGTTAGCGATTGGATGCGTTTCTATAAATAAACGTTTGCAAAGATGAAAACATTGTTTTAGCCTGCTGGAAACACATGTGTTTGATATAATTCGTTTCAGGAAATCACAAGTTTTCCAGCTCAAACTCCTACAAAATGGACGTAAACAAAATATACAGATTTGTCAACCTTACTGCCTTCATGAATATACCCAGAAAAGCAGCCATTTTTGAAGTGTCTAATCGAGGGTTTCCAAGATCCAAGAAGCAACGCTACTTGTCCAAAAACAAAGCTACACACATGAATCTAACAGCTGATGTAATTTATGTACGCCTTCACTCATCACATTACAGATAAAAGGCGGTAGAAACTAAACATTGGCTAACAAACACTTCACGATTTGTTGGCTAAACATCTGATAGACTAATTGGTGGTATTTTACCAATGGAACGCTCTGCCTGCCTGACATCTAATTCTTGTGCTACCAAATAGAAAAACCACCGTCATTACTTTTGTTAAGGCTATACGATATCTTGTCAACAACTACATCATTATCACAAGTTCATGTCGAATCACGTATCAGTCTAAGCAAAGCTATAAACAGGTGGGATCCCACTTTGTGGTATGATTTTCACATCATACCAAAATAATTGTCAGAAGTGGGATTCGAACCCACGCCTACAGATGTAGAGTGCGACCTGAACGCAGCGCCTTAGACCACTCGGCCAGCCTAACACATATTCTGTATACCATCAGAAACAATAAACACAAATCATCAGGTATTTTGCTGATAAGAATCATTGTGAACAAGTATATCATTGCACAAGTTCATGTCGAATGGCAAATCAGTCTAAGAATAGCAGCAGGCGGATCTCATGAATAATGAAAAGGAGTCTCATATTGTGGTATCAATTACACATCATGCAAAAAGTTTTGTCAGAAGTGGGACACCAACTCACGCTTACACTTCTAGACTGCGGCTTAAAAGCAGCGACTTAAGGTTGATACCACTTAATAGATCTTCAAGGCCGACAGTGTTAGCGATTGGATGCGTTTCTATAAATAAACGTTTGCAAAGATGAAAACATTGTTTTAGCCTGCTGGAAACGCATGTGATTGATGTAATTCGTTACAGGAAATCACATGTTTTCCAGCTCAAACTCCTACAAAATGGATGTAAACAAAATATACAGATTTGTCAACCTTAATCCCTTCATGAATATACCCGGAAAAACAGCCATTTTTGAAGTGTCTAATCGAGGGTTTCCAAGATCCAAGAAGCAACGCTACTTGTCCAAAAACAAAGCTTCACACATGAATCTAACAGCTGATGTAATTTATGTAAGCCTTCACTCATCACATTACAGATAAAAGGCGGTAGAAACTAAACATTGGCTAACAAACACTTCACGATTTGTTGGCTAAACATCTGATAGACTAATTGGTGGTATTTTACCAATGGAACGCTCTGCCTGCCTGACATCTAATTCTTGTGCTACCAAATAGAAAAACCACCGTCATTACTTTTGTTAAGGCTATACGATATCTTGTCCACAACTACATCATTATCACAAGTTCATGTCGAATCACGTATCAGTCTAAGCAAAGCTATAAACAGGTGGGATCCCACTTTGTGGTATGATTTTCACATCATACCAAAATAATTGTCATAAGTGGGATTCGAACCCACGCCTACAGATGTAGACTGCGACCTGAACGCAGCGCCTTAGACCACTCGGCCATCCTGACACATATTCTGTATATCATCAAAGACAATAAACACAAATCATCAGGTATTTTGCTGAAAAGAATCAATGTGAACAAGTATATCATTGCACAAGTTCATGTCGAATGACAAATCAGTCTAAGAATAGCAGCAGGCGGATCTCATGAATAATAAAAAGGAGTCTCATATTGTGGTATCAATTACACATCATGCAAAAACGTTTGTCAGAAGTGGGACACCAACTCACGCTTACACTTCTAGACTGCGGCTTAAAAGCAGCGACTTAAGGTTGATACCACTTAATAGATCTTCAAGGCCGACAGTGTTAGCGATTGGATGCGTTACTATAAATAAACGTTTGCAAAGATGAAAACATTGTTTTAGCCTGCTGGAAACACATGTGATTGATGTAATTCGTTACAGGAAATCACATGATTTCCAGCTCAAACTCCTACAAAATGGATGTAAACAAAATATACAGATTTGTCAACCTTAATCCCTTCATGAATATACCCGGAAATGCAGCCATTTTTGAAGTGTCTAATCGAGGGTTTCCAAGATCCAAGAAGCAACGCTACTTGTCCAAAAACAAAGCTACACACATGAATCTAACAGCTGATGTAATTTATGTACGCCTTCACTCATCACATTACAGATAAAAGGCGGTAGAAACTAAACATTGGCTAACAAACACTTCACGATTTGTTGGCTAAACATCTGATAGACTAATTGGTGGTATTTTACCAATGGAACGCTCTGCCTGCCTGACATCTAATTCTTGTGCTACCAAATAGAAAAACCACCGTCATTACTTTTGTTAAGGCTATACGATATCTTGTCAACAACTACATCATTATCACAAGTTCATGTCGAATCACGTATCAGTCTAAGCAAAGCTATAAACAGGTGGGATCCCACTTTGTGGTAGGATTTTCACATCATACCAAAATAATTGTCAGAAGTGGGATTCGAACCCACGCCTACAGATGTAGACTGCGACCTGAACGCAGCGCCTTAGACCACTCGGCCATCCTGACACTATTCTGTATACCATCAGAAACAATAAACACAAATCATCAGGTATTTTGCTGATAAGAATCATTGTGAACAAGTATATCATTGCACAAGTTCATGTCGAATGGCAAATCAGTCTAAGAATAGCAGCAGGCGGATCTCATGAATAATGAAAAGGAGTCTCATATTGTGGTATCAATTACACATCATGCAAAAAGTTTTGTCAGAAGTGGGACACCAACTCACGCTTACACTTCTAGACTGCGGCTTAAAAGCAGCGACTTAAGGTTGATACCACTTAATAGATCTTCAAGGCCGACAGTGTTAGCGATTGGATGCGTTTCTATAAATAAACGTTTGCAAAGATGAAAACATTGTTTTAGCCTGCTGGAAACACATGTGATTGATGTAATTCGTTACAGGAAATCACATGTTTTCCAGCTCAAACTCCTACAAAATGGATGTAAACAAAATATACAGATTTGTCAACCTTAATCCCTTCATGAATATACCCGGAAAAACAGCCATTTTTGAAGTGTCTAATCGAGGGTTTCCAAGATCCAAGAAGCAACGCTACTTGTCCAAAAACAAAGCTCCACACATGAATCTAACAGCTGATGTAATTTATGTAAGCCTTCACTCATCACATTACAGATAAAAGGCGGTAGAAACTAAACATTGGCTAACAAACACTTCACGATTTGTTGGCTAAACATCTGATAGACTAATTGGTGGTATTTTACCAAAGGAACGCTCTGCCTGCCTGACATCTAATTCTTGTGCTACCAAATAGAAAAACCACCGTCATTACTTTTGTTAAGGCTATACGATATCTTGTCAACAACTACATCATTATCACAAGTTCATGTCGAATCACGTATCAGTCTAAGCAAAGCTATAAACAGGTGGGATCCCACTTTGTTGTATGATTTTCACATCATACTAAAATAATTGTCAGAAGTGGGATTCGAACCGACGCCTACAGATGTAGACTGCGACCTGAACGCAGCGCCTTAGACCACTCGGCCATCCTGACACATATTCTGTATATCATCAAAGACAATAAACACAAATCATCAGGTATTTTGCTGAAAAGAATCATTGTGAACAAGTATATCATTGCACAAGTTCATGTCGAATGACAAATCAGTCTAAGAATAGCAGCAGGCGGATCTCATGAATAATAAAAAGGAGTCTCATATTGTGGTATCAATTACACATCATGCAAAAACGTTTGTCAGAAGTGGGACACCAACTCACGCTTACACTTCTAGACTGCGGCTTAAAAGCAGCGACTTAAGGTTGATACCACTTAATAGATCTTCAAGGCCGACAGTGTTAGCGATTGGATGCGTTTCTATAAATAAACGTTTGCAATGATGAAAACATTGTTTTAGCCTGCTGGAAACACATGTGTTTGATATAATTCGTTTCAGGAAATCACATGTTTTCCAGCTCAAATTCCTACAAAATGGATGTAAACAAAATATACAGATTTGTCAATCTTAATCCCTTCATGAATATACCCGGAAAAGCAGCCATTTTTTAAGTGTCTAATCGAGGGCTTCCTAGATTCAAGAGGCAACGCTACTCCTCCAAAAACAAAGCTTCACACATGAATCTAACAGCTGATGCAATTTATGTACGCCTTCACTCATCACATTACAGATAAAACGCGGTAGAAACTAAACAATGGCTAACAAACACCTCACGATTTGTTGGCTAAACATCTGATAGACTAATTGGTGGTATTTTACAAATGGAACGCTCTGCTTGCCTGACATCTAATTCTTGTGCTACCAAATAGTAAAACCACTGTCATTACTTTTGTTAAGGCTATACGATATCTTGTCAACAACTACATTATTATCACAAGTTCATGTCGAATCACAAATCAGTCTAAGCAAAGCTATAAACAGGTGGGATCCCACTTTGTGGTATGATTTTCACATCATACCAAAATAATTGTCAGAAGTGGGATTCGAACCCACGCCTACAGATGTAGACTGCGACCTGAACGCAGCGCCTTAGACCACTCGGCCATCCTGACATATATTTTGTATACCATCAAAGACAATAAACACAAATCATCAGGTATTTTACTGATAAGAATCATTGTGAACAAGTATATCATTGTCGCAAGTTCATGTCGAATGGCAAATCAGTCTAAGAATAGCAGCAGGCGGATCTCATGAATAATAAAAAGGAGTCTCATATTGTGGTATCAATTACACATCATGCAAAAACGTTTGTCAGAAGTGGGACACCAACTCACGCTTACACTTCTAGACTGCGGCTTAAAAGCAGCGACTTAAGGTTGATACCACTTAATAGATCTTCATGGCCGACAGTGTTAGCGATTGGATGCGTTTCTATAAATAAACGTTTGCAAAGATGAAAACATTGTTTTAGCCTGCTGGAAACACATGTGTTTGATATAATTCGTTTCAGGAAATCACAAGTTTTCCAGCTCAAACTCCTACAAAATGGATGTAAACAAAATATACAGATTTGTCAACCTTAATCGCTTCATGAATATTCCCAGAAAAGCAGCCATTTTTGAAGTGTCTAATCGAGGGTTCCTAGATCCAAGAGGCAACGCTACTTGTCCAAAAACAAAGCTTCACACATGAATCTAACAGCTCATGTAATTTATGTAAACCTTCACTCATCACATTAAAGATAAAATGCGTTACAAACTAAACATTGGCTAACAAACACCTCACGATTTGTGGCCAAAATATCTGATAGACTAATTGGTGGTATTTTACCAATGGAACGCTCTGCCTGCCTGACATCTAATTCTTGTGCTATCAAATAGAAAAACCACCGTCATTACTTTTGTTAAGGCTATACGATATCTTGTCAACAACTACATCATTATCACAAGTTCATGTCGAATCACAAATCAGTCTAAGCAAAGCTATAAACAGGTGGGATCCCATTTTGTGGTATGATTTTCACATCATACCAAAATAATTGTCAGAAGTGGGATTCGAACCCACGCCTACAGATGTAGACTGCGACCTGAACGCAGCGCCTTAGACCACTCGGCCATCCCGACATATATTTTGTATACCATTAAAGACAATAAACACAAATCATCAGGTATTTTACTGATAAGAATCATTGTGAACAAGTATATCATTGTCACAAGTTCATGTCGAATGTCAAATCAGTCGAAGAAAAGCAGCAGGCGGACCTCATGAATAATGAAAAGAGTCTCATATTGTGGTATCAATTACACACCATGCAAAAAGTTTTGTCAGAAGTGGGACACCAACTCACGCTTACACTTCTAGACTGCGGCTTAAAAGCAGCGACTTAAGGTTGATACCACTTAATAGATCTTCATGGCCGACAGTGTTAGCGATTGGATGCGTTTCTATAAATAAACGTTTGCAAAGATGAAAACATTGTTTTAGCCTGCTGGAAACACATGTGATTGATGTAATTCGTTTCAGGAAATCACATGTTTTCCAGCTCAAACTCCTACAAAATGGATGTAAACAAAATATACAGATTTGTCAACCTTAATCCCGTCATGAATATACCCGGAAAAACAGCCATTTTTGAAGTGCCTAATCGAGGGTTTCCAAGATCCAAGAAGCAACGCTACTTGTCCAAATACAAAGCTTCACACATGAATCTAACAGCTGATGTAATTTATGTACGCCTTCACTCATCACATTACAGATAAAAGGCGGTAGAAACTAAACATTGGCTAACAAACACTTCACGATTTGTAGGCTAAACATCTGATAGACTAATTGGTGGTATTTTACCAAAGGAACGCTCTGCTTGCCTGACATCTAATTCTTGTGCTACCAAATAGAAAAACCACTGTCATTACTTTTGTTAAGGTTATACGATTTCTTGTCAATAACTACATCATTATCAACAGTTCATGGCGAATCACAAATCAGTCTAAGCAAAGGTATAAACAGGTGGGATCCCACTTTGTGGTATGATTTTCACATCATACCAAAATAATTGTCAGAAGTGGGATTCAAACCCACGCCTACAGATGTAGACTGCGACCTGAACGCAGCGCCTTAGACCACTCGGCCATCCTGACACATATTTTCTAGACCATCAGAGACAATAAACACAAATCATCAGGTATTTTGCTGACAAGAATCATTGTTAACAAGTATATCATTGTCACAAGTTGAAGTCGAGTGACAAATCAGTCTAAGAATAGCAGCAGGCGGATCTCATGAATAATGAAAAGGAGTCTCATATTGTGGTATCAATTACACATCATGCAAAAAGGTTTGTCAGAAGTGGGACACCAACTCACGCTTACACTTCTAGACTGCGGCTTAAAAGCAGCGACTTAAGGTTGATACCACTTAATAGATCTTCATGGCCGACAGTTTTAGCGATTGGATGCGTTTCTATAAATAAACGTTTGCAAAGATGAAAACATTGTTTTAGCCTGCTGGAAACACATGTGTTTGATATAATTCGTTTCAGGAAATCACAAGTTTTCCAGCTCAAACTCCTACAAAATGGACGTAAACAAAATATACAGATTTGTCAACCTTACTGCCTTCATGAATATACCCAGAAAAGCAGCCTTTTTTGAAGTGTCTAATCGAGGGTTTCCAAGATCCAAGAAGCAACGCTACTTGTCCAAAAACAAAGCTTCACACATGAATCTAACAGCTGATGTAATTTATGTACGCCTTCACTCATCACATTACAGATAAAAGGCGGTAGAAACTAAACATTGGCTAACAAACACTTCACGATTTGTTGGCTAAACATCTGATAGACTAATTGGTGGTATTTTACCAATGGAACGCTCTGCCTGCCTGACATCTAATTCTTGTGCTACCAAATAGAAAAACCACCGTCATTACTTTTGTTAAGGCTATACGATATCTTGTCAACAACTACATCATTATCACAAGTTCATGTCGAATCGCGTATCAGTCTAAGCAAAGCTATAAACAGGTGGGATCCCACTTTGTGGTATGATTTTCACATCATACCAAAATAATTGTCAGAAGTGGGATTCGAACCCACGCCTACAGATGTAGACTGCGACCTGAACGCAGCGCCTTAGACCACTCGGCCATCCTGACACATATTTTGTATACCATTAGAAACAATAAACACAAATCATCAGGTATTTTGCTGATAAGAATCATTGTGAACAAGTATATCATTGCACAAGTTCATGTCGAATGACAAATCAGTCTAAGAATAGCAGCAGGCGGATCTCATGAATAATGAAAAGGAGTCTCATATTGTGGTATCAATTACACATCATGTAAAAACGTTTGTCAGAAGTGGGACACCAACTCACGCTTACACTTCTAGACTGCGGCTTAAAAGCAGCGACTTAAGGTTGATACCACTTAATAGATCTTCATGGCCGACAGTGTTAGCGATTGGATGCGTTTCTATAAATAAACGTTTGCAAAGATGAAAACATTGTTTTAGCCTGCTGGAAACACATGTGTTTGATATAATTCGTTTCAGGAAATCACAAGTTTTCTAGCTCAAACTCCTACAAAATGGACGTAAACAAAATATACAGATTTGTCAACCTTACTGCCTTCATGAATATACCCAGAAAAGCAGCCATTTTTGAAGTGTCTAATCGAGGGTTCCTAGATCCAAGAGGCAACGCTACTTGTCCAAAAACAAAGCTTCACACATGAATCTAACAGCTGATGTAATTTATGTACGCCTTCACTCGTCACATTAAAGATAAAATGCGTTACAAACTAAACATTGGCTAGCAAACACCTCACGATTTGTGGCCAAAATATCTGATAGACTAATTGGTGGTATTTTACCAATGGAACGCTCTGCCTGCCTGACATCTAATTCTTGTGCTACCAAATTGAAAAACCACCGTCATTACTTTTGTTAAGGCTATACGATATCTTGTCAATAACTACATCATTATCACAAGTTCATGTCGAATCAGGTATCAATCTAGGCAAAGTTATAAACAGATGGGATTCCACTTTGTGGTATGATTTTCACATCATACCAAAATAATTGTCAGAAGTGTGATTCGAACCCACGCCTACAGATGTAGACTGCGACCTGAACGCAGAGCCTTAGACCACTCGGCCATCCTGACACATATTTTGTATACCATCAGAAACAATAAACACAAATCATCAGGTATTTTGCTGATAAGAATAATTGTGAACAAGTATATCATTGCACAAGTTCATGTCGAATGACAAATCAGTCTAAGAATAGCAGCAGGCGGATCTCATGAATAATGAAAAGGAGTCTCATATTGTGGTATCAATTACACATCATGTAAAAACGTTTGTCAGAAGTGGGACACCAACTCACGCTTACACTTCTAGACTGCGGCTTAAAAGCAGCTACATATAAACCAATAAAGTGTGGTGTTCCACAAGGATCGATTCTTGGCTCACTTTTATTCCTAATTTACATAAATGATATCAATAACTCAACTAATGCTTTTGACTTTCGCCTATTTGCAGACGATACTAACCTCTTTCAGTATATTAAAAGTAACACAATCAAACTTGCACATACTAACAACGATTTTCAAAGAGTCTGTGAATGGTGCAGTGCCAACAAACTTACAGTCAATGTAGAAAAAACCAAATGCATGACTATTAAAACGCCTCATAAACACCTGGGCATTGAGGGCAGCTTGGATATAAATGGGTTTGAGATAGAGGGCGTTTGTTCAATCAATTATCTTGGCGTGTCCATTGACCAGCACCTCAACTGGAAACCTCACATTGAAAAAGTAAAAAAAATAATTGCCCCCAAAGTTGGTATTATCTCCCAGATCAGACATTATGTGCCCAAATCAGTTTTACTTTTGTTATACAATTCCCTGATTCTCCCGCATATTAGTTATTGTTTAGAAGTATGGGGAAACGCCTATCATACACTATTAGAGCCTATCCTTCTTTTGCAAAAGAAAGTTGTACGGCTTATCTCTTTTGCTGTTTACAATGCACATACTGCCCCTCTATTTAAAAAACTGGGCATACTTGATATTCACAAGTTGTGTAAATTTAAGATATGTCTGTTCATTTATGATCTGAAAAGCAACCGCTATGCCCATACTATCAATGACTATCTCTCCCCTCTACCTCATTTATATCCAACACGACTTGCGTCAGGTAATAACTACTATGTCCCCAGGATGAATCTTTCACTTTCCCAACATACTTTAAAATATACAGCCGTAAAACATTGGAATTCTCTACCTGAGCCAATCAAACAAATTACTAATAGAATAACTTTCAAAAGTTCCCTAAAACAACATATACTGAACACCGTACTTTAATATTTAAATACTAGCTTTATCATATGTATGATACAAATATTATTTGCAGCTAAACTTTATTTGTACTTGCCCACGATTGTTCCACTAATAATATGATGTGCAGAGTAGCGCATTAACAGCTCCATTTTTTTTCGTTCTTTTTTTCTCTCATTTTTTTTTATTATTATTATTTTACTTATTTATTTCTGGAGATTTTGTTTTTTGTTTGTATGTGTATATATGTATGTGTGTGCACGTATGTGTACGTATGTGCATGTGTGTATATGTGTATATATATATATATATATATATATATATATATATATATATATATATATATATATATATATATATATATATATATATATATATATATATATATGTATATGTATATATATATATATATATATATATATATATATATATATATATATATATATATATATATGTATATGTATATATGTATATATAGCCTGCATAGAAATGTATATTGGTTAGGATTGGGCCACAGACTAGATTAGTTCGGATGAACTACCTCTGTGGTCCACACCAAGAAATTATTATTATTATTATTATTATTATTATTATTATTATTATTATTATTATTATAAGATTACTAGAATTGTTATTATTATTGGTGAAATAAATCATAAATAGTCAAAAAAAAACAAAAAAAAAACAAAAAAAAACTTAAGGTTGATACCACTTAATAGATCTTCATGGCCGACAGTGTTAGCGATTGGATGCGTTTCTATAAATAAACGTTTGCAAAGATGAAAACATTGTTTTAGCCTGCTGGAAACACATGTGTTTGATATAATTCGTTTCAGGAAATCACAAGTTTTCCAGCTCAAACTCCTACAAAATGGACGTAAACAAAATATACAGATTTGTCAACCTTACTGCCTTCATGAATATACCCAGAAAAGCAGCCATTTTTGAAGTGTCTAATCGAGGGTTCCTAGATCCAAGAGGCAACGCTACTTGTCCAAAAACAAAGCTTCACACATGAATCTAACAGCTGATGTAATTTATGTACGCCTTCACTCGTCACATTAAAGATAAAATGCGTTACAAACTAAACATTGGCTAGCAAACACCTCACGATTTGTGGCCAAAATATCTGATAGACTAATTGGTGGTATTTTACCAATGGAACGCTCTGCCTGCCTGACATCTAATTCTTGTGCTACCAAATTGAAAAACCACCGTCATTACTTTTGTTAAGGCTATACGATATCTTGTCAACAACTACATCATTATCACAAGTTCATGTCGAATCACGTATCAATCTAGGCAAAGTTATAAACAGATGGGATTCCACTTTGTGGTATGATTTTCACATCATACCAAAATAATTGTCAGAAGTGGGATTCGAACCCACGCCTACAGATGTAGACTGCGACCTGAACGCAGCGCCTTAGACCACTCGGCCATCGTGACACATATTTTGTATACCATCAGAAACAATAAACACAAATCATCAGGTATTTTGCTGATAAGAATCATTGTGAACAAGTATATCATTGCACAAGTTCATGTCGAATGACAAATCAGTCTAAGAATAGCAGCAGGCGGATCTCATGAATAATGAAAAGGAGTCTCATATTGTGGTATCAATTACACATCATGTAAAAACGTTTTTCAGAAGTGGGACACCAACTCACGCTTACACTTCTAGACTGCGGCTTAAAAGCAGCTACATATAAACCAATAAAGTGTGGTGTTCCACAAGGATCGATTCTTGGCTCACTTTTATTCCTAATTTACATAAATGATATCAATAACTCAACTAATGCTTTTGACTTTCGCCTATTTGCAGACGATACTAACCTCTTTCAGTATATTAAAAGTAACACAATCAAACTTGCACATACTAACAACGATTTTCAAAGAGTCTGTGAATGGTGCAGTGCCAACAAACTTACAGTCAATGTAGAAAAAACCAAATGCATGACTATTAAAACGCCTCATAAACACCTGGGCATTGAGGGCAGCTTGGATATAAATGGGTTTGAGATAGAGGGCGTTTGTTCAATCAATTATCTTGGCGTGTCCATTGACCAGCACCTCAACTGGAAACCTCACATTGAAAAAGTAAAAAAAATAATAATCCCCCAAAGTTGGTATTATCTCCCAGATCAGACATTATGTGCCCAAATCAGTTTTACTTTTGTTATACAATTCCCTGATTCTCCCGCATATTAGTTATTGTTTAGAAGTATGGGGAAACGCCTATCATACACTATTAGAGCCTATCCTTCGTTTGCAAAAGAAAGTTGTACGGCTTATCTCTTTTGCTGTTTACAATGCACATACTGCCCCTCTATTTAAAAAACTGGGCATACTTGATATTCACAAGTTGTGTAAATTTAAGATATGTCTGTTCATTTATGATCTGAAAAGCAACCGCTATGCCCATACTATCAATGACTATCTCTCCCCTCTAACTCATTTATATCCAACACGACTTGCGTCAGGTAATAACTACTATGTCCCCAGGATGAATCTTTCACTTTCCCAACATACTTTAAAATATACAGCCGTAAACATTGGAATTCTCTACCTGAGCCAATCAAACAAATTACTAATAGAATAACTTTCAAAAGTTCCCTAAAACAACATATACTGAACACCGTACTTTAATATTTAAATACTAGCTTTATCATATGTATGATACAAATATTATTTGCAGCTAAACTTTATTTGTACTTGCCCACGATTGTTCCACTAATAATATGATGTGCAGAGTAGCGCATTAACAGCTCCATTTTTTTTCGTTCTTTTTTTCTCTCATTTTTTTTTATTATTATTATTTTACTTATTTATTTCTGGAGATTTTGTTTTTTGTTTGTATGTGTATATATGTATGTGTGTGCACGTATGTGTACGTATGTGCATGTGTGTATATGTGTATATATATATATATGTATATATATATATTATTATATATATATATATATATATATATATATATATATATATATATATATATATATATATATATATATATATATATATATATATATATATATATATATATATATATATATATATATATATATATATATATATATATATATATATGTATATGTATATATATATATATATATATATATATATATATATATGTATATGTATATATGTATATATAGCCTGCATAGAAATGTATATTGGTTAGGATTGGGCCACAGACTAGATTAGTTCGGATGAACTACCTCTGTGGTCCACACCAAGAAATTATTATTATTATTATTATTATTATTATTATTATTATTATTATTATTATTATTATAAGATTACTAGAATTGTTATTATTATTGGTGAAATAAATCATAAATAGTCAAAAAAAAACAAAAAAAAAACAAAAAAAAACTTAAGGTTGATACCACTTAATAGATCTTCATGGCCGACAGTGTTAGCGATTGGATGCGTTTCTATAAATAAACGTTTGCAAAGATGAAAACATTGTTTTAGCCTGCTGGAAACACATGTGTTTGATATAATTCGTTTCAGGAAATCACAAGTTTTCCAGCTCAAACTCCTACAAAATGGACGTAAACAAAATATACAGATTTGTCAACCTTACTGCCTTCATGAATATACCCAGAAAAGCAGCCATTTTTGAAGTGTCTAATCGAGGGTTCCTAGATCCAAGAGGCAACGCTACTTGTCCAAAAACAAAGCTTCACACATGAATCTAACAGCTGATGTAATTTATGTACGCCTTCACTCGTCACATTAAAGATAAAATGCGTTACAAACTAAACATTGGCTAGCAAACACCTCACGATTTGTGGCCAAAATATCTGATAGACTAATTGGTGGTATTTTACCAATGGAACGCTCTGCCTGCCTGACATCTAATTCTTGTGCTACCAAATTGAAAAACCACCGTCATTACTTTTGTTAAGGCTATACGATATCTTGTCAACAACTACATCATTATCACAAGTTCATGTCCAATCACGTATCAATCTAGGCAAAGTTATAAACAGATGGGATTCCACTTTGTGGTATGATTTTCACATCATACCAAAATAATTGTCAGAAGTGGGATTCGAACCCACGCCTACAGATGTAGACTGCGACCTGAACGCAGCGCCTTAGACCACTCGGCCATCCTGACACATATTTTGTATACCATCAGAAACAATAAACACAAATCATCAGGTATTTTGCTGATAAGAATCATTGTGAACAAGTATATCATTGCACAAGTTCATGTCGAATGACAAATCAGTCTAAGAATAGCAGCAGGCGGATCTCATGAATAATGAAAAGGAGTCTCATATTGTGGTATCAATTACACATCATGTAAAAACGTTTTTCAGAAGTGGGACACCAACTCACGCTTACACTTCTAGACTGCGGCTTAAAAGCAGCTACATATAAACCAATAAAGTGTGGTGTTCCACAAGGATCGATTCTTGGCTCACTTTTATTCCTAATTTACATAAATGATATCAATAACTCAACTAATGCTTTTGACTTTCGCCTATTTGCAGACGATACTAACCTCTTTCAGTATATTAAAAGTAACACAATAAAACTTGCACATACTAACAACGATTTTCAAAGAGTCTGTGAATGGTGCAGTGCCAACAAACTTACAGTCAATGTAGAAAAAACCAAATGCATGACTATTAAAACGCCTCATAAACACCTGGGCATTGAGGGCAGCTTGGATATAAATGGGTTTGAGATAGAGGGCGTTTGTTCAATCAATTATCTTGGCGTGTCCATTGACCAGCACCTCAACTGGAAACCTCACATTGAAAAAGTAAAAAAAATAATAATCCCCCAAAGTTGGTATTATCTCCCAGATCAGACATTATGTGCCCAAATCAGTTTTACTTTTGTTATACAATTCCCTGATTCTCCCGCATATTAGTTATTGTTTAGAAGTATGGGGAAACGCCTATCATACACTATTAGAGCCTATCCTTCGTTTGCAAAAGAAAGTTGTACGGCTTATCTCTTTTGCTGTTTACAATGCACATACTGCCCCTCTATTTAAAAAACTGGGCATACTTGATATTCACAAGTTGTGTAAATTTAAGATATGTCTGTTCATTTATGATCTGAAAAGCAACCGCTATGCCCATACTATCAATGACTATCTCTCCCCTCTACCTCATTTATATCCAACACGACTTGCGTCAGGTAATAACTACTATGTCCCCAGGATGAATCTTTCACTTTCCCAACATACTTTAAAATATACAGCCGTAAACATTGGAATTCTCTACCTGAGCCAATCAAACAAATTACTAATAGAATAACTTTCAAAAGTTCCCTAAAACAACATATACTGAACACCGTACTTTAATATTTAAATACTAGCTTTATCATATGTATGATACAAATATTATTTGCAGCTAAACTTTATTTGTACTTGCCCACGATTGTTCCACTAATAATATGATGTGCAGAGTAGCGCATTAACAGCTCCATTTTTTTTCGTTCTTTTTTTCTCTCATTTTTTTTTATTATTATTATTTTACTTATTTATTTCTGGAGATTTTGTTTTTTGTTTGTATGTGTATATATGTATGTGTGTGCACGTATGTGCACGTATGTGTACGTGTGTGTATGTGTATATATATATATATATATATATATATATATATATATATATATATATATATATATATATATATATATATATATATATATATATATATATATATATATATATATATATATATATATATATATATATATATATATATATGTATATGTATATGTGTGTATATATGTATATATGTATATATAGCCTGCATAGAAATGTATATTGGTTAGGATTGGGCCACAGACTAGATTAGTTCGGATGAACTACCTCTGTGGTCCACACCAAGAAATTATTATTATTATTATTATTATTATTATTATTATTATTATTATTATTATAAGATTACTAGAATTGTTATTATTATTGGTGAAATAAATCATAAATAGTCAAAAAAAAACAAAAAAACAAAAAAACAACTTAAGGTTGATACCACTTAATAGATCTTCATGGCCGACAGTGTTAGCGATTGGATGCGTTTCTATAAATAAACGTTTGCAAAGATGAAAACATTGTTTTAGCCTGCTGGAAACACATGTGATTGATGTAATTCGTTTCAGGAAATCACATGTTTTCCAGCTCAAACTCCTACAAAATGGATGTAAACAAAATATACAGATTTGTCAACCTTAATCCCTTCATGAATATACCCGGAAAAACAGCCATTTTTGAAGTGTCTAATCGAGGGTTTCCAAGATCCAAGAAGCAACGCTACTTGTCCAAATACAAGGCTTCACACATGAATCTAACAGCTGATGTAATTTATGTACGCCTTCACTCATCACATTACAGATAAAAGGCGGTAGAAACTAAACATTGCCTAACAAACACTTCACGATTTGTTGGCTAAACATCTGATAGACTAATTGGTGGTATTTTACCAATGGAACGCTCTGCCTGCCTGACATCTAATTCTTGTGCTACCAAATAGAAAAACCACCGTCATTACTTTTGTTAAGGCTATACGATATCTTGTCAACAACTACATCATTATCACAAGTTCATGTCGAATCACTTATCAGTCTAAGCAAAGCTATAAACAGGTGGGATCCCACTTTGTGGTATGATTTTCACATCATACCAAAATAATTGTCAGAAGTGGGATTCGAACCCACGCCTACAGATGTAGACTGCGACCTGAACGCAGCGCCTTAGACCACTCGGCCATCCTGACACATATTTTGTATAGCATCAGAAACAATAAACACAAATCATCAGGTATTTTGCTGATAAGAATCATTGTGAACAAGTATATCATTGTCACAAGTTCATGTCGAATGACAAATAAGTCTAAGAATAGCAGCAGGCGGATCTCATGAATAATGAAAAGGAGTCTCATATTGTGGTATCAATTACACATCATGCAAACACGTTTGTCAGAAGTGGGACACCAACTCATGCTTACAATTCTAGACTGCGGCTTAAAAGCAGCGACTTAAGGTTGATACCACTTAATAGATCTTCATGGCCGACAGTGTTAGCGATTGAATGCGTTTCTATAAATAAACGTTTACAAAGATGAAAACATTGTTTTTGCTTGCAAGAAACACATGTGATAGATATAATTCGTATCAGGAAATCACATGTTTTCTCGCTCAAATTCCTACAAAATGGATGTAAACAAAATATACAGATTTGTCAACCTTACTACCTTCATGAATATACCCAGAAAAGCAGCCATTTTTGAAGTGTCTAATCGAGGGTTTCCTAGTTCCAAGAGGCAACGCTACTCGTCCAAAAACAAAGCTTCACACATGAATCTAACAGCTGATGTAATTTATGTACGCCTTCACTCATCACATTACAGATAAAACGCGGTAGAAACTAAACATTGGCTAACAAACACTTCACGATTTGTTGGCTAAACATCTGATAGACTAATTGGTGGTATTTTACCAATGGAACGCTCTGCCTGCCTGACATCTAATTCTTGTGCTACCAAATAGAAAAACCACTGTCATTACTTTTGTTAAGGCTATACGATATTTTGTCAACAACTACATCATTATCACAAGTTCATGTCGAATCACAAATCAGTCTAAGCAAAGCTATAAACAGGTGGGATCCCACTTTGTGGTATGATTTTCACATCATACCAAAATAATTGTCAGAAGTGCGATTCGAACCCACGCCTACAGATGTAGACTGCGACCTGAACGCAGCGCCTTAGACCACTCGGCCATCGTGACATATATTTTGTATACCATCAAAGACAATACACACAAATCATCAGGTATTTTACTGATAAGAATCATTGTGAACAAGTATATCATTGTCACAAGTTCATGTCGAATGGCAAATCAGTCTAAGAATAGCAGCAGGCGGATCTCATGAATAATGGAAAGGAGTCTCATATTGTGGTATCAATTACACATCATGCAAAAAGGTTTGTCAGAAGTGGGACACCAACTCACGCTTACAATTCGAGACTGCGGCTTAAAAGCAGCGACTTAAGGTTGATACCACTTAATATATCTTCATGGCCGACAGTGTTAGCGATTGGATGCGTTTCTATAAATAAACGTTTGCAAAGATGAAAACATTGTTTAGCCTCCTGGAAACACATGTGATTGATATAATTCGTTTCAGGAAATCACATGTTTTCCAGCTCAAACTCCTACAAAATGGATGTAAACAAAATATACAGATTTGTCAATCTTAATCCCTTCATGAATATACCCGGAGAAGCAGCCATTTTTAAAGTGTCAAAGCGAGGGTTTCCAAGATCCAAGAAGCAACGCTACTTGTCCAAAAACAAAGCTACACACATTAATCTAACAGCTGATGTAATTTATGTACGCCTTCACTCATCACATTATAGATAAAACGCGGTAGAAACTAAACATTGGCTAACAAACACCTCACGATTTGTTGGCTAAACATCTGATAGACTAATTGGTGGTATTTTACAAATGGAACGCTCTGCCTGCCTGACATCTAATTCTTGTTCTACCAAATAGAAAAACCACTGTCATTACTTTTGTTAAGGCTATACGATATCTTGTCAACAGCTACATCATTATCACAAGTTCATGTCGAATCACAAATCAGTCTAAGCACAGCTATAAACAGGTGGGATCCCACTTTGTGGTATGATTTTCACATCATACCAAAATAATTGTCAGAAGTGGGATTCGAACCCACGCCTACAGATGTAGACTGCGACCTGAACGCAGAGCCTTAGACCACTCGGCCATCCTGACACATATTTTGTATACCATCAAAGACAATAAACACAAATCATCAGGCATTTTACTGATAAGAATCATTGTGAACAAGTATATCATTGTCACAAGTTCATGTCGAATGGCAAATCAGTCTAAGAATAGCAGCAGGCGGATCTCATGAATAATGAAAAGGAATCTCATATTGTGGTATCAATTACACATCATGCAAAAAGGTTTGTCAGAAGTGGGACACCAACTCACGCTTACACTTCTAGACTGCGTCTTAAAAGCAGCGACTTAAGGTTGATACCACTTAATAGAGCTTCATGGCCGACAGAGTTAGCGATTGGATACGTTTCTATAAATAAACGTTTGCAAAGTTGAAAACATTGTTTTAGCCTGCTGGAAACACATGTGATTGATATAATTCGTTTCAGGAAGTCACATGTTTTCCAGCTCAAACTCCTTAAAAATGGATGTAAACAAAATATACAGATCTGTCAACCTTACTGCCTTCATGAATATACCCAGAAAAACAGCCATTTTTGAAGTGTCTAATCGAGGGTTTCCTAGATCCAAGAGGCAACGCTACTCGTCCAAAAACAAAGCTTCACACATGAATCTAACAGCTGATGTAATTTATGTACGCCTTCACTCATCACATTACAGATAAAACCCGGTAGAAACTAAACATTGGCTAACAAACACCTCACGATTTGTTGTCTAAACATCTGATAGACTAATTGGTGTTATTTTACCAATGGAACGCTCTGCCTGCCTGACATCTAATACTTGTTCTACCAAATAGAAAAACCACTGTCATTACTTTTGTTAAGGCTATACGATTTCTTGTCAACAACTACATCATTATCACAAGTTCATGTCGAATCACAAATCAGTCTAAGCAAAGATATAAACAGGTGGGATTCCACTTTGTGGTAGGATTTTCACATCATACGAAAATAATTGTCAGAAGAGGGATTCGAACCCACGCCTACAGATGTAGACTGCGACCTGAACGCAGCGCCTTAGACCACTCGGCCATCCTGACAAATTTTTGTTATACCATCAGAGACAATAAACACAAATCATCAGGTATTTTGCTGATAAGAATCATTGTGAACAAGTATATCATTGTCACAAGTTCATGTTGAATGACAAATCAGTCGAAGAAAAGCAGCAGGCGGACCTCATGAATAATGAAATGGAGTCTCATATTGTGGTATCAATTACACATCATGCAAAAAAGGTTTGTCAGAAGTGGGACACCAACTCACGCTTACACTTCTAGACTGTGGCTTAAAAGCAGCGACTTAAGGTTGATACCACTTAATAGATCTTCATGGCCGCCGACAGAGTTAGCGATTGGATACGTTTCTATAAATAAACGTTTGCAAAGTTGAAAACATTGTTTTAGCCTGCTGGAAACACATGTGATTGATATAATTCGTTTCAGGAAGTCACATGTTTTCCAGCTCAAACTCCTTAAAAATGGATGTAAACAAAATATACAGATCTGTCAACCTTACTGCCTTCATGAATATACCCAGAAAAGAAGCCATTTTTGAAGTGTCTAATAGAGGGTTTCCTGGATCCAAGAGGCAACGCTACTCGTCCAAAAACAAAGCTTCACACATGAATCTAACAGCTGATGTAATTTATGTACGCCTTCACTCATCACATTACAGATAAAACCCGGTAGAAACTAAACATTGGCTAACAAACACCTCACGATTTGTTGGCTGAACATCTGATAGACTAATTGGTGGTATTTTACCAATGGAACGCTCTGCCTGCCTGACATCTAATACTTGTTCTACCAAATAGAAAAACCACTGTCATTACTTTTGTTAAGGCTATACGATTTCTTGTCAACAACTACATCATTATCACAAGTTCATGTTGAATCACAAATTAGTCTAAGCAAAGCTATAAACAGGTGGGATTCCACTTTGTGGTAGGATTTTCACATCATACGAAAATAATTGTCAGAAGAGGGATTCGAACCCACGCCTACAGATGTAGACTACGACCTGAACGCAGCGCCTTAGACCACTCGGCCATCCTGACACATATTTTGTACACCATCAGAGACAATAAACACAAATCATCAGGTATTTTGCTGATAAGAATCATATCATCAAGTATATCATTGTCACAAGTTCATGTTGAATGATAAATCAGTCGAAGAAAAGCAGCAGGCGGACCTCATGAATAATGAAATGGAGTCTCATATTGTGGTATCAATTACACATCATGCAAAAAGGTTTGTCAGAAGTGGGACACCAACTCACGCTTACACTTCTAGACTGCGGCTTAAAAGCAGCGACTTAAGGTTGATACCACTTAATAGATCTTCATGGCCGACAGAGTTAGCGATTGGATACGTTTCTATAAATAAACGTTTGCAATGTTGAAAACATTGTTTTAGCCTGCTGGAAATACATGTGATTGATATAATTCGTTTCAGGAAGTCACATGTTTTCCAGCTCAAACTCCTTAAAAATGGATGTAAACAAAATATACAGATCTGTCAACCTTACTGCCTTCATGAATATACCCAGAAAAGCAGCCATTTTTGAAGTGTCTAATCGAGGGTTTCCTGGATCCAAGAGGCAACGCTACTCGTCCAAAAACAAAGCTTCACACATGAATCTAACAGCTGATGTAATTTATGTACGCCTTCACTCATCACATTACAGATAAAACCCGGTAGAAACTAAACATTGGCTAACAAACACCTCACGATTTGTTGGCTGAACATCTGATAGACTAATTGGTGGTATTTTACCAATGGAACGCTCTGCCTGCCTGACATCTAATACTTGTTCTACCAAATAGAAAAACCACTGTCATTACTTTTGTTAAGGCTATACGATTTCTTGTCAACAACTACATCATTATCACAAGTTCATGTTGAATCACAAATCAGTCTAAGCAAAGCTATAAACAGGTGGGATTCCACTTTGTGGTAGGATTTTCACATCATACGAAAATAATTGTCAGAAGAGGAATTCGAACCCACGCCTACAGATGTAGACTGCGACCTGAACGCAGCGCCTTAGACCACTCGGCCATCCTGACACATATTTTGTATACCATCAGAGACAATAAACACAAATCATCAGGTATTTTGCTGATAAGAATCATATCAACAAGTATATCATTGTCACAAGTTCATGTTGAATGACAAATCAGTCGAAGAAAAGCAGCAGGCGGACCTCATGAATAATGAAATGGAGTCTCATATTGTGGTATCAATTACACATCATGCAAAAAGGTTTGTCAGAAGTGGGACACCAACTCACGCTTACACTTCTAGACTGCGGCTTAAAAGCAGCGACTTAAGGTTGATACCACTTAATAGATCTTCATGGCCGACAGAGTTAGCGATTGGATACGTTTCTATAAATAAACGTTTGCAAAGTTGAAAACATTGTTTTAGCCTGCTGGAAACACATGTGATTGATATAATTCGTTTCAGGAAGTCACATGTTTTCCAGCTCAAACTCCTTAAAAATGGATGTAAACAAAATATACAGATCTGTCAACCTTACTGCCTTCATGAATATACCCAGAAAAGCAGCCATTTTTGAAGTCTCTAATCGAGGGTTTCCTAGATCCAAGAGGCAACGCTACTCGTCCAAAAACAAAGCTTCACACATGAATCTAACAGCTGATGTAATTTATGTACGCCTTCACTCATCACATTACAGATAAAACCCGGTAGAAACTAAACATTGGCTAACAAACACCTCAAGATTTGTTGGCTGAACATCTGATAGACTAATTGGTGGTATTTTACCAATGGAACGCTCTGCCTGCCTGACATCTAATACTTGTTCTACCAAATAGAAAACCCACTGTCATTACTTTTGTTAAGGCTATACGATTTCTTGTCAACAACTACATCATTATCACAAGTTCATGTTGAATCACAAATCAGTCTAAGCAAAGCTATAAACAGGTGGGATTCCACTTTGTGGTAGGATTTTCACATCATACGAAAATAATTGTCAGAAGAGGGATTCGAACCCACGCCTACAGATGTAGACTGCGACCTGAACGCAGCGCCTTAGACCACTCGGCCATCCTGACACATATTTTGTATACTATCAGAGACAATAAACACAAATCATCAGGTATTTTGCTGATAAGAATCATTGTGAACAAGTATATCATTGTCACAAGTTCATGTCGTATGGCAAATCAGTCTAAGAATAGCAGCAGGCGGATCTCATGAATAATGAAAAGGAGTCTCATATTGTGGTATCAATTACACATCATGCAAAAAGGTTTGTCAGAAGTGGGACACCAACTCACGCTTACACTTCTAGACTGCGGCTTAAAAGCAGCGACTTAAGGTTGATACCACTTAATAGATCTTCATGGCCGACAGAGTTAGCGATTGGATACGTTTCTATAAATAAACGTTTGCAAAGTTGAAAACATTGTTTTAGCCTGCTGGAAATACATGTGATTGATATAATTCGTTTCAGGAAGTCACATGTTTTCCAGCTCAAACTCCTTAAAAATGGATGTAAACAAAATATACAGATCTGTCAACCTTACTGCCTTCATGAATATACCCAGAAAAGCAGCCATTTTTGAAGTGTCTAATCGAGGGTTTCCTAGATCCAAGAGGCAACGCTACTCGTCCAAAAACAAAGCTTCACACATGAATCTAACAGCTGATGTAATTTATGTACGCCTTCACTCATCACATTGCAGATAAAACCCGGTAGAAACTAAACATTGGCTAACAAACACCTCAAGATTTGTTGGCTGAACATCTGATAGACTAATTGGTGGTATTTTACCAATGGAACGCTCTGCCTGCCTGACATCTAATACTTGTTCTACCAAATAGAAAACCCACTGTCATTACTTTTGTTAAGGCTATACGATTTCTTGTCAACAACTACATCATTATCACAAGTTCATGTTGAATCACAAATCAGTCTAAGCAAAGCTATAAACAGGTGGGATTCCACTTTGTGGTAGGATTTTCACATCATACGAAAATATTTGTCAGAAGAGGGATTCGAACCCACGCCTACAGATGTAGACTGCGACCTGAACGCAGCGCCTTAGACCACTCGGCCATCCTGACACATATTTTGTATACCATCAGAGACAATAAACACAAATCATCAGGTATTTTGCTGATAAGAATCATTGTGAACAAGTATATCATTGTCACAAGTTCATGTCGTATGGCAAATCAGTCTAAGAATAGCAGCAGGCGGATCTCATGAATAATGAAAAGGAGTCTCATATTGTGGTATCAATTACACATCATGCAAAAAGGTTTGTCAGAAGTGGGACACCAACTCACGCTTACACTTCTAGACTGCGGCTTAAAAGCAGCGACTTAAGGTTGATACCACTTAATAGATCTTCATGGCCGACAGAGTTAGCGATTGGATACGTTTCTATAAATAAACGTTTGCAAAGTTGAAAACATTGTTTTAGCCTGCTGGAAACACATGTGATTGATATAATTCGTTTCAGGAAGTCACATGTTTTCCAGCTCAAACTCCTTAAAAATGGATGAAAACAAAATATACAGATCTGTCAACCTTACTGCCTTCATGAATATACCCAGAAAAGCAGCCATTTTTGAAGTGTCTAATAGAGGGTTTCCTCGATCCAAGAGGCAACGCTACTCGTCCAAAAACAAAGCTTCACACATGAATCTAACAGCTGATGTAATTTATGTAAGCCTTCACTCATTACATTACAGATAAAACCCGGTAGAAACTAAACATTGGCTAACAAACACCTCACGATTTGTTGGCTAAACATCTGATAGACTAATTGGTGGTATTTTACCAATGGAACGCTCTGCCTGCCTGACATCTAATTCTTGTTCTACCAAATAGAAAAACCACTGTCATTACTTTTGTTAAGGCTATACGATTTCTTGTCAACAACTACATCATTATCACAAGTTCATGTCGAATCACAAATCAGTCTAAGCAAAGCTATAAACAGGTGGGATTCCACTTTGTGGTAGGATTTTCACATCATACCAAAATAATTGTCAGAAGTGGGATTCGAACCCACGCCTACAGATGTAGCCTGCGACCTGAACGCAGCGCCTTAGACCACTCGTTCATCCTGACACATATTTTTTATACCATCAGAGACAATAAACACAAATCATCAGGTATTTTGCTGATAAGAATCATTGTGAACAAGTATATCATTGTTACAAGTTCATGTTGAATGACAAATCAGTCGAAGAAAAGCAGCAGGCGGACCTCATGAATAATGAAATGGAGTCTCATATTGTGGTATCAATTACACATCATGCAAAAAGGTTTGTCAGAAGTGGGACACCAACTCACGCTTACACTTCTAGACTGCGTCTTAAAAGCAGCGACTTAAGGTTGATACCACTTAATAGATCTTCATGGCCGACAGTGTTAGCGATTGGATGCGTTTCTATAAATAAACGTTTGCAAAGTTGAAAACATTGTTTTAGCCTGCTGGAAACACATGTGATTGATATAATTCGTTTCAGGAAGTCACATGTTTTCCAGCTCAAACTCCTTAAAATGGATGTAAACAAAATATACAGATCTGCCAACCTTACTGCCTTCATGAATATACCCAGAAAAGCAGCCATTTTTGAAGTGTCTAATCGAGGGTTTCCTAGATCCAAGAGGCAACGCTACTCGTCCAAAAACAAAGTTTCACACATGAATCTAACAGCTGATGTAATTTATGTACGCCTTCACTCATCACATTACAGATAAAACTCGGTAGAAACTAAACATTGGCTAACAAACACCTCACGATTTGTTGGCTGAACATCTGATAGACTAATTGGTGGTATTTTACCAATGGAACGCTCTGCCTGCCTGACATCTAATTCTTGTTCTACCAAATAGAAAAACCACTGTCATTACTTTTGTTAAGGCTATACGATTTCTTGTCAACAACTACATCATTATCACAAGTTCATGTCGAATCACAAATCAGTCTAAGCAAAGCTATAAACAGGTGGGATTCCACTTTGTGGTAGGATTTTCACATCATACGAAAATAATTGTCAGAAGAGGGGTTCGAACCCACGCCTACAGATGTAGACTGCGACCTGAACGCAGCGCCTTAGACCACTCGGCCATCCTGACACATATTTTGTATACCATCAGAGACAATAAACACAAATCATCAGGTATTTTGCTGATAAGAATCATTGTGAACAAGTATATCATTGTCACAAGTTCATGTTGAATGAGAAATCAGTCGAAGAAAAGCAGCAGGCGGACCTCATGAATAATGAAATGGAGTCTCATATTGTGGTATCAATTACACATCATGCAAAAAGGTTTGTCAGAAGTGGGACACCAACTCACGCTTACACTTCTAGACTGCGGCTTAAAAGCAGCGACTTAAGGTTGATACCACTTAATAGATCTTCATGGCCGACATAGTTAGCGATTGGATACGTTTCTATAAATAAACGTTTGCAAAGTTGAAAACATTGTTTTAGCCTGCTGGAAACACATGTGATTGATATAATTCGTTTCAGGAAGTCACATGTTTTCCAGCTCAAACTCCTTAAAAATGGATGTAAACAAAATATACAGATCTGTCAACCTTACTGCCTTCATGAATATACCCAGAAAAGCAGCCATTTTTGAAGTGTCTAATCGAGGGTTTCCTAGATCCAAGAGGCAACGCTACTCGTCCAAAAACAAAGCTTCACACATGAATCTAACAGCTGATGTAATTTATGTACGCCTTCACTCATCACATTACAGATAAAACCCGGTAGAAACTAAACATTGGCTAACAAACACCTCAGGATTTGTTGGCTGAACATCTGATAGACTAATTGGTGGTATTTTACCAATGGAACGCTCTGCCTGCCTGACATCTAATACTTGTTCTACCAAATAGAAACACCACTGTCATTACTTTTGTTAAGGCTATACGATTTCTTGTCAACAACTACATCATTATCACAAGTTCATGTCGAATCACAAATCAGTCTAAGCAAAGCTATAAACAGGTGAGATTCCACTTTGTGGTAGGATTTTCACATCATACCAAAATAATTGTCAAGGTGTGATTCGAACCCAAGCCTACAGATGTAGAATGCGACCTGAACGCAGCGCCTTAGACCACTCGACCATCCTGACACATATTTTTTATACCATCAGAGACAATAAACACAAATCATCAGGTATTTTGCTGATAAGAATCATTGTGAACAAGTATATCATTGTCACAAGTTCAAGTCGAGTGACAAATCAGTCTAAGAATAGCAGCAGGCGGATCTCATGAATAATGAAAAGGAGTCTCATATTGTGGTATCAATTACACATCATGCAAAAAGGTTTGTCAGAAGTGGGACACCAACTCACGCTTACACTTCTAGACTGCGTCTTAAAAGCAGCGACTTAAGGTTGATACCACTTAATAGATCTTCATGGCCGACAGTGTTAGCGATTGGATGCGTTTCTATAAATAAACGTTTGCAAAGTTGAAAACATTGTTTTAGCCTGCTGGAAACACATGTGATTGATATAATTCGTTTCAGGAAGTCACATGTTTTCCAGCTCAAACTCCTTAAAATGGATGTAAACAAAATATACAGATCTGCCAACCTTACTGCCTTCATGAATATACCCAGAAAAGCAGCCATTTTTGAAGTGTCTAATCGAGGGTTTCCTAGATCTAAGAGGCAACGCTACTCGTCCAAAAACAAAGTTTCACACATGAATCTAACAGCTGATGTAATTTATGTACGCCTTCACTCATCACATTACAGATAAAACTCGGTAGAAACTAAACATTGGCTAACAAACACCTCACGATTTGTTGACTGAACATCTGATAGACTAATTGGTGGTATTTTACCAATGGAACGCTCTGCCTGCCTGACATCTAATTCTTGTTCTACCAAATAGAAAAACCACTGTCATTACTTTTGTTAAGGCTATACGATTTCTTGTCAACAACTACATCATTATCACAAGTTCATGTCGAATCACAAATCAGTCTAAGCAAAGCTATAAACAGGTGGGATTCCACTTTGTGGTAGGATTTTCACATCATACGAAAATAATTGTCAGAAGAGGGATTCGAACCCACGCCTACAGATGTAGACTGCGACCTGAACGCAGCGCCTTAGACCACTCGGCCATCCTGACACATATTTTGTATACCATCAGAGACAATAAACACAAATCATCAGGTATTTTGCTGATAAGAATCATTGTGAACAAGTATATCATTGTCACAAGTTCATGTTGAATGAGAAATCAGTCGAAGAAAAGCAGCAGGCGGACCTCATGAATAATGAAATGGAGTCTCATATTGTGGTATCAATTACACATCATGCAAAAAGGTTTGTCAGAAGTGGGACACCAACTCACGCTTACACTTCTAGACTGCGGCTTAAAAGCAGCGACTTAAGGTTGATACCACTTAATAGATCTTCATGGCCGACAGAGTTAGCGATTGGATACGTTTCTATAAATAAACGTTTGCAAAGATGAAAACATTGTTTTAGCCTGCTGGAAACACATGTGTTTGATATAATTCGTTTCAGGAAATCACATGTTTTCCAGCTCAAACTCCTTAAAAATGGATGAAAACAAAATATACAGATCTGTCAACCTTACTGCCTTCATGAATATACCCAGAAAAGCAGCCATTTTTGAAGTGTCTAATCGAGGGTTTCCTCGATCCAAGAGGCAACGCTACTCGTCCAAAAACAAAGCTTCACACATGAATCTAACAGCTAATGTAATTTATGTAAGCCTTCACTCATTACATTACAGATAAAACCCGGTAGAAACTAAACATTGGCTAACAAACACCTCACGATTTGTTGGCTAAACATCTGATAGACTAATTGGTGGTATTTTACCAATGGAACGCTCTGCCTGCCTGACATCTAATTCTTGTTCTACCAAATAGAAAAACCACTGTCATTACTTTTGTTAAGGCTATACGATTTCTTGTCAACAACTACATCATTATCACAAGTTCATGTCGAATCACAAATCAGTCTCAGCAAAGCTATAAACAGGTGGGATTCCACTTTGTGGTAGGATTTTCACATCATACGAAAATAATTGTCAGATGTGGGATTCGAACCCACGCCTACAGATGTAGACTGCGACCTGAACGCGGCGCCTTAGACCACTCGGCCATCCTGACATATATTTTGTATAGCATCAAAGACAATAAACACAAATCATCAGGTATTTTGCTGATAAGAATCATTGTGAACAAGTATATCATTGTCACAAGTTCATGTCGTATGGCAAATCAGTCTAAGAATAGCAGCAGGCGGATCTCATGAATAATGAAAAGGAGTCTCATATTGTGGTATCAATTACACATCATGCAAAAAGGTTTGTCAGAAGTGGGACACCAACTCACGCTTACACTTCTAGACTGCGGCTTAAAAGCAGCGACTTAAGGTTGATACCACTTAATAGATCTTCATGGCCGACAGAGTTAGCGATTGGATACGTTTCTATAAATAAACGTTTGCAAAGTTGAAAACATTGTTTTAGCCTGCTGGAAACGCATGTGATTGATATAATTCGTTTCAGGAAGTCACATGTTTTCCAGCTCAAACTCCTTAAAAATGGATGAAAACAAAATATACAGATCTGTCAACCTTACTGCCTTCATGAATATACCCAGAAAAGCAGCCATTTTTGAAGTGTCTAATAGAGGGTTTCCTCGATCCAAGAGGCAACGCTACTCGTCCAAAAACAAAGCTTCACACATGAATCTAACAGCTGATGTAATTTATGTAAGCCTTCACTCATTACATTACAGATAAAACCCGGTAGAAACTAAACATTGGCTAACAAACACCTCACGATTTGTTGGCTAAACATCTGATAGACTAATTGGTGGTATTTTACCAATGGAACGCTCTGCCTGCCTGACATCTAATTCTTGTTCTACCAAATAGAAAAACCACTGTCATTACTTTTGTTAAGGCTATACGATTTCTTGTCAACAACTACATCATTATCACAAGTTCATGTCGAATCACAAATCAGTCTCAGCAAAGCTATAAACAGGTGGGATTCCACTTTGTGGTAGGATTTTCACATCATACCAAAATAATTGTCAGATGTGGGATTCGAACCCACGCCTACAGATGTAGACTGCGACCTGAACGCAGCGCCTTAGACCACTCGGCCATCCTGACATATACTTTGTATACAATCAAAGACAATAAACACAAATCATCAGGTATTTTGCTGATAAGAATCATTGTGAACAAGTATATCATTGTCACAAGTTCATGTCGTATGGCAAATCAGTCTAAGAATAGCAGCAGGCGGATCTCATGAATAATGAAAAGGAGTCTCATATTGTGGTATCAATTACACATCATGCAAAAAGGTTTGTCAGAAGTGGGACACCAACTCACGCTTACACTTCTAGACTGCGGCTTAAAAGCAGCGACTTAAGGTTGATACCACTTAATAGATCTTCATGGCCGACAGAGTTAGCGATTGGATACGTTTCTATAAATAAACGTTTGCAAAGTTGAAAACATTGTTTTAGCCTGCTGGAAACACATGTGATTGATATAATTCGTTTCAGGAAGTCACATGTTTTCCAGCTCAAACTCCTTAAAAATGGATGTAAACAAAATATACAGATCTGTCAACCTTACTGCCTTCATGAATATACCCAGAAAAGCAGCCATATTTGAAGTGTCTAATAGAGGGTTTCCTCGATCCAAGAGGCAACGCTACTCGTCCAAAAACAAAGCTTCACACATGAATCTAACAGCTGATGTAATTTATGTAAGCCTTCACTCATTACATTACAGATAAAACCCGGTAGAAACTAAACATTGGCTAACAAACACCTCACGATTTGTTGGCTAAACATCTGATAGACTAATTGGTGGTATTTTACCAATGGAACGCTCTGCCTGCCTGACATCTAATTCTTGTTCTACCAAATAGAAAAACCACTGTCATTACTTTTGTTAAGGCTATACGATTTCTTGTCAACAACTACATCATTATCACAAGTTCATGTCGAATCACAAATCAGTCTAAGCAAAGCTATAAACAGGTGGGATTCCACTTTGTGGTAGGATTTTCACATCATACCAAAATAATTGTCAGAAGTGGGATTCGAACTCACGCCTACAGATGTAGACTGCGACCTGAACGCAGCGCCTTAGACCACTCGGCCATCCTGACATATATTTTGTATACCATCAAAGACAATAAACACAAATCATCAGGTATTTTGCTGATAAGAATCATTGTGAACAAGTATATCATTGTCACAAGTTCATGTCGTATGGCAAATCAGTCTAAGAATAGCAGCAGGCGGATCTCATGAATAATGAAAAGGAGTCTCATATTGTGGTATCAATTACACATCATGCAAAAAGGTTTGTCAGAAGTGGGACACCAACTCACGCTTACACTTCTAGACTGCGGCTTAAAAGCAGCGACTTAAGGTTGATACCACTTAATAGATCTTCATGGCCGACAGAGTTAGCGATTGGATACGTTTCTATAAATAAACGTTTGCAAAGTTGAAAACATTGTTTTAGCCTGCTGGAAACGCATGTGATTGATATAATTCGTTTCAGGAAGTCACATGTTTTCCAGCTCAAACTCCTTAAAAATGGATGAAAACAAAATATACAGATCTGTCAACCTTACTGCCTTCATGAATATACCCAGAAAAGCAGCCATTTTTGAAGTGTCTAATAGAGGGTTTCCTCGATCCAAGAGGCAACGCTACTCGTCCAAAAACAAAGCTTCACACATGAATCTAACAGCTGATGTAATTTATGTAAGCCTTCACTCATTACATTACAGATAAAACCCGGTAGAAACTAAACATTGGCTAACAAACACCTCACGATTTGTTGGCTAAACATCTGATAGACTAATTGGTGGTATTTTACCAATGGAACGCTCTGCCTGCCTGACATCTAATTCTTGTTCTACCAAATAGAAAAACCACTGTCATTACTTTTGTTAAGGCTATACGATTTCTTGTCAACAACTACATCATTATCACAAGTTCATGTCGAATCACAAATCAGTCTCAGCAAAGCTATAAACAGGTGGGATTCCACTTTGTGGTAGGATTTTCACATCATACCAAAATAATTGTCAGATGTGGGATTCGAACCCACGCCTACAGATGTAGACTGCGACCTGAACGCAGCGCCTTAGACCACTCGGCCATCCTGACATATACTTTGTATACAATCAAAGACAATAAACACAAATCATCAGGTATTTTGCTGATAAGAATCATTGTGAACAAGTATATCATTGTCACAAGTTCATGTCGTATGGCAAATCAGTCTAAGAATAGCAGCAGGCGGATCTCATGAATAATGAAAAGGAGTCTCATATTGTGGTATCAATTACACATCATGCAAAAAGGTTTGTCAGAAGTGGGACACCAACTCACGCTTACACTTCTAGACTGCGGCTTAAAAGCAGCGACTTAAGGTTGATACCACTTAATAGATCTTCATGGCCGACAGAGTTAGCGATTGGATACGTTTCTATAAATAAACGTTTGCAAAGTTGAAAACATTGTTTTAGCCTGCTGGAAACACATGTGATTGATATAATTCGTTTCAGGAAGTCACATGTTTTCCAGCTCAAACTCCTTAAAAATGGATGTAAACAAAATATACAGATCTGTCAACCTTACTGCCTTCATGAATATACCCAGAAAAGCAGCCATATTTGAAGTGTCTAATAGAGGGTTTCCTCGATCCAAGAGGCAACGCTACTCGTCCAAAAACAAAGCTTCACACATGAATCTAACAGCTGATGTAATTTATGTAAGCCTTCACTCATTACATTACAGATAAAACCCGGTAGAAACTAAACATTGGCTAACAAACACCTCACGATTTGTTGGCTAAACATCTGATAGACTAATTGGTGGTATTTTACCAATGGAACGCTCTGCCTGCCTGACATCTAATTCTTGTTCTACCAAATAGAAAAACCACTGTCATTACTTTTGTTAAGGCTATACGATTTCTTGTCAACAACTACATCATTATCACAAGTTCATGTCGAATCACAAATCAGTCTAAGCAAAGCTATAAACAGGTGGGATTCCACTTTGTGGTAGGATTTTCACATCATACCAAAATAATTGTCAGAAGTGGGATTCGAACTCACGCCTACAGATGTAGACTGCGACCTGAACGCAGCGCCTTAGACCACTCGGCCATCCTGACATATATTTTGTATACCATCAAAGACAATAAACACAAATCATCAGGTATTTTGCTGATAAGAATCATTGTGAACAAGTATATCATTGTCACAAGTTCATGTCGTATGGCAAATCAGTCTAAGAATAGCAGCAGGCGGATCTCATGAATAATGAAAAGGAGTCTCATATTGTGGTATCAATTACACATCATGCAAAAAGGTTTGTCAGAAGTGGGACACCAACTCACGCTTACACTTCTAGACTGCGGCTTAAAAGCAGCGACTTAAGGTTGATACCACTTAATAGATCTTCATGGCCGACAGAGTTAGCGATTGGATACGTTTCTATAAATAAACGTTTGCAAAGTTGAAAACATTGTTTTAGCCTGCTGGAAACGCATGTGATTGATATAATTCGTTTCAGGAAGTCACATGTTTTCCAGCTCAAACTCCTTAAAAATGGATGAAAACAAAATATACAGATCTGTCAACCTTACTGCCTTCATGAATATACCCAGAAAAGCAGCCATTTTTGAAGTGTCTAATAGAGGGTTTCCTCGATCCAAGAGGCAACGCTACTCGTCCAAAAACAAAGCTTCACACATGAATCTAACAGCTGATGTAATTTATGTAAGCCTTCACTCATTACATTACAGATAAAACCCGGTAGAAACTAAACATTGGCTAACAAACACCTCACGATTTGTTGGCTAAACATCTGATAGACTAATTGGTGGTATTTTACCAATGGAACGCTCTGCCTGCCTGACATCTAATTCTTGTTCTACCAAATAGAAAAACCACTGTCATTACTTTTGTTAAGGCTATACGATTTCTTGTCAACAACTACATCATTATCACAAGTTCATGTCGAATCACAAATCAGTCTCAGCAAAGCTATAAACAGGTGGGATTCCACTTTGTGGTAGGATTTTCACATCATACCAAAATAATTGTCAGATGTGGGATTCGAACCCACGCCTACAGATGTAGACTGCGACCTGAACGCAGCGCCTTAGACCACTCGGCCATCCTGACATATACTTTGTATACAATCAAAGACAATAAACACAAATCATCAGGTATTTTGCTGATAAGAATCATTGTGAACAAGTATATCATTGTCACAAGTTCATGTCGTATGGCAAATCAGTCTAAGAATAGCAGCAGGCGGATCTCATGAATAATGAAAAGGAGTCTCATATTGTGGTATCAATTACACATCATGCAAAAAGGTTTGTCAGAAGTGGGACACCAACTCACGCTTACACTTCTAGACTGCGGCTTAAAAGCAGCGACTTAAGGTTGATACCACTTAATAGATCTTCATGGCCGACAGAGTTAGCGATTGGATACGTTTCTATAAATAAACGTTTGCAAAGTTGAAAACATTGTTTTAGCCTGCTGGAAACACATGTGATTGATATAATTCGTTTCAGGAAGTCACATGTTTTCCAGCTCAAACTCCTTAAAAATGGATGTAAACAAAATATACAGATCTGTCAACCTTACTGCCTTCATGAATATACCCAGAAAAGCAGCCATATTTGAAGTGTCTAATAGAGGGTTTCCTCGATCCAAGAGGCAACGCTACTCGTCCAAAAACAAAGCTTCACACATGAATCTAACAGCTGATGTAATTTATGTAAGCCTTCACTCATTACATTACAGATAAAACCCGGTAGAAACTAAACATTGGCTAACAAACACCTCACGATTTGTTGGCTAAACATCTGATAGACTAATTGGTGGTATTTTACCAATGGAACGCTCTGCCTGCCTGACATCTAATTCTTGTTCTACCAAATAGAAAAACCACTGTCATTACTTTTGTTAAGGCTATACGATTTCTTGTCAACAACTACATCATTATCACAAGTTCATGTCGAATCACAAATCAGTCTAAGCAAAGCTATAAACAGGTGGGATTCCACTTTGTGGTAGGATTTTCACATCATACCAAAATAATTGTCAGAAGTGGGATTCGAACTCACGCCTACAGATGTAGACTGCGACCTGAACGCAGCGCCTTAGACCACTCGGCCATCCTGACATATATTTTGTATACCATCAAAGACAATAAACACAAATCATCAGGTATTTTGCTGATAAGAATCATTGTGAACAAGTATATCATTGTCACAAGTTCATGTCGTATGGCAAATCAGTCTAAGAATAGCAGCAGGCGGATCTCATGAATAATGAAAAGGAGTCTCATATTGTGGTATCAATTACACATCATGCAAAAAGGTTTGTCAGAAGTGGGACACCATCTCACGCTTACACTTCTAGATTGCGGCTTAAAAGCAGCGACTTAAGGTTGATACCACTTAATAGATCTTCATGGCCGACAGAGTTAGCGATTGGATACGTTTCTATAAATAAACGTTTGCAAAGTTGAAAACATTGTTTTAGCCTGCTGGAAACACATGTGATTGATATAATTCGTTTCAGGAAGTCACATGTTTTCCAGCTCAAACTCCTTAAAAATGGATGTAAACAGAATATACAGATCTGTCAACCTTACTGCCTTCATGAATATACCCAGAAAAGCAGCCATTTTTGAAGTGTCTAATCGAGGGTTTCCTAGATCCAAGAGGCAACGCTACTCGTCCAAAAACAAAGCTTCACACATGAATCTAACAGCTGATGTAATTTATGTACGCCTTCACTCATCACATTACAGATAAAACCCGGTAGAAACTAAACATTGGCTAACAAACACCTCAAGATTTGTTGGCTGAACATCTGATAGACTAATTGGTGGTATTTTACCAATGGAACGCTCTGCCTGCCTGACATCTAATACTTGTTCTACCAAATAGAAAAACCACTGTCATTACTTTTGTTAAGGCTATACGATTTCTTGTCAACAACTACATCATTATCACAAGTTCATGTCGAATCACAAATCAGTCTCAGCAAAGCTATAAACAGGTGGGATTCCACTTTGTGGTAGGATTTTCACATCATACCAAAATAATTGTCAGAAGTGGGATTCGAACCCACGCCTACAGATGTAGACTGCGACCTGAACGCAGCGCCTTAGACCACTCGGCCATCCTGACACATATTTTGTATACCATCAGAGACAATAAACACAAATCATCAGGTATTTTGCTGATAAGAATAATTGTGAACAAGTATATCATTGTCACAAGTTCATGTCGTATGGCAAATCAGTCTAAGAATAGCAGCAGGCGGATCTCATGAATAATGAAAAGGAGTCTCATATTGTGGTATCAATTACACATCATGCAAAAAGGTTTGTCAGAAGTGGGACACCAACTCACGCTTACACTTCTAGACTGCGGCTTAAAAGCAGCGACTTAAGGTTGATACCACTTAATAGATCTTCATGGCCGACAGAGTTAGCGATTGGATACGTTTCTATAAATAAACGTTTGCAAAGTTGAAAACATTGTTTTAGCCTGATGGAAACGCATGTGATTGATATAATTCGTTTCAGGAAGTCACATGTTTTCCAGCTCAAACTCCTTAAAAATGGATGAAAACAAAATATACAGATCTGTCAACCTTACTGCCTTCATGAATATACCCAGAAAAGCAGCCATTTTTGAAGTGTCTAATAGAGGGTTTCCTCGATCCAAGAGGCAACGCTACTCGTCCAAAAACAAAGCTTCACACATGAATCTAACAGCTGATGTAATTTATGTAAGCCTTCACTCATTACATTACAGATAAAACCCGGTAGAAACTAAACATTGGCTAACAAACACCTCACGATTTGTTGGCTAAACATCTGATAGACTAATTGGTGGTATTTTACCAATGGAACGCTCTGCCTGCCTGACATCTAATTCTTGTTCTACCAAATAGAAAAACCACTGTCATTACTTTTGTTAAGGCGATACGATTTCTTGTCAACAACTACATCATTATCACAAGTTCATGTCGAATCACAAATCAGTCTCAGCAAAGCTATAAACAGGTGGGATTCCACTTTGTGGTAGGATTTTCACATCATACCAAAATAATTGTCAGAAGTGGGATTCGAACACACGCCTACAGATGTAGACTGCGACCTGAACGCAGCGCCTTAGACCACTCGGCCATCCTGACATATACTTTGTATACAATCAAAGACAATAAACACAAATCATCAGGTATTTTGCTGATAAGAATCATTGTGAACAAGTATATCATTGTCACAAGTTCATGTCGTATGGCAAATCAGTCTAAGAATAGCAGCAGGCGGATCTCATGAATAATGAAAAGGAGTCTCATATTGTGGTATCAATTACACATCATGCAAAAAGGTTTGTCAGAAGTGGGACACCAACTCACGCTTACACTTCTAGACTGCGGCTTAAAAGCAGCGACTTAAGGTTGATACCACTTAATAGATCTTCATGGCCGACAGAGTTAGCGATTGGATACGTTTCTATAAATAAACGTTTGCAAAGTTGAAAACATTGTTTTAGCCTGCTGGAAACACATGTGATTGATATAATTCGTTTCAGGAAGTCACATGTTTTCCAGCTCAAACTCCTTAAAAATGGATGTAAACAGAATATACAGATCTGTCAACCTTACTGCCTTCATGAATATACCCAGAAAAGCAGCCATTTTTGAAGTGTCTAATCGAGGGTTTCCTAGATCCAAGAGGCAACGCTACTCGTCCAAAAACAAAGCTTCACACATGAATCTAACAGCTGATGTAATTTATGTACGCCTTCACTCATCACATTACAGATAAAACCCGGTAGAAACTAAACATTGGCTAACAAACACCTCAAGATTTGTTGGCTGAACATCTGATAGACTAATTGGTGGTATTTTACCAATGGAACGCTCTGCCTGCCTGACATCTAATACTTGTTCTACCAAATAGAAAAACCACTGTCATTACTTTTGTTAAGGCTATACGATTTCTTGTCAACAACTACATCATTATCACAAGTTCATGTCGAATCACAAATCAGTCTCAGCAAAGCTATAAACAGGTGGGATTCCACTTTGTGGTAGGATTTTCACATCATACCAAAATAATTGTCAGAAGTGGGATTCGAACCCACGCCTACAGATGTAGACTGCGACCTGAACGCAGCGCCTTAGACCACTCGGCCATCCTGACACATATTTTGTATACCATCAGAGACAATAAACACAAATCATCAGGTATTTTGCTGATAAGAATAATTGTGAACAAGTATATCATTGTCACAAGTTCATGTCGTATGGCAAATCAGTCTAAGAATAGCAGCAGGCGGATCTCATGAATAATGAAAAGGAGTCTCATATTGTGGTATCAATTACACATCATGCAAAAAGGTTTGTCAGAAGTGGGACACCAACTCACGCTTACACTTCTAGACTGCGGCTTAAAAGCAGCGACTTAAGGTTGATACCACTTAATAGATCTTCATGGCCGACAGAGTTAGCGATTGGATACGTTTCTATAAATAAACGTTTGCAAAGTTGAAAACATTGTTTTAGCCTGCTGGAAACGCATGTGATTGATATAATTCGTTTCAGGAAGTCACATGTTTTCCAGCTCAAACTCCTTAAAAATGGATGAAAACAAAATATACAGATCTGTCAACCTTACTGCCTTCATGAATATACCCAGAAAAGCAGCCATTTTTGAAGTGTCTAATAGAGGGTTTCCTCGATCCAAGAGGCAACGCTACTCGTCCAAAAACAAAGCTTCACACATGAATCTAACAGCTGATGTAATTTATGTAAGCCTTCACTCATTACATTACAGATAAAACCCGGTAGAAACTAAACATTGGCTAACAAACACCTCACGATTTGTTGGCTAAACATCTGATAGACTAATTGGTGGTATTTTACCAATGGAACGCTCTGCCTGCCTGACATCTAATTCTTGTTCTACCAAATAGAAAAACCACTGTCATTACTTTTGTTAAGGCTATACGATTTCTTGTCAACAACTACATCATTATCACAAGTTCATGTCGAATCACAAATCAGTCTCAGCAAAGCTATAAACAGGTGGGATTCCACTTTGTGGTAGGATTTTCACATCATACCAAAATAATTGTCAGATGTGGGATTCGAACCCACGCCTACAGATGTAGACTGCGACCTGAACGCAGCGCCTTAGACCACTCGGCCATCCTGACATATATTTTGTATACCATCAAAGACAATAAACACAAATCATCAGGTATTTTGCTGATAAGAATCATTGTGAACAAGTATATCATTGTCACAAGTTCATGTCGTATGGCAAATCAGTCTAAGAATAGCAGCAGGCGGATCTCATGAATAATGAAAAGGAGTCTCATATTGTGGTATCAATTACACATCATGCAAAAAGGTTTGTCAGAAGTGGGACACCAACTCACGCTTACACTTCTAGACTGCGGCTTAAAAGCAGCGACTTAAGGTTGATACCACTTAATAGATCTTCATGGCCGACAGAGTTAGCGATTGGATACGTTTCTATAAATAAACGTTTGCAAAGTTGAAAACATTGTTTTAGCCTGCTGGAAACACATGTGATTGATATAATTCGTTTCAGGAAGTCACATGTTTTCCAGCTCAAACTCCTTAAAAATGGATGAAAACAAAATATACAGATCTGTCAACCTTACTGTCTTCATGAATATACCCAGAAAAGCAGCCATTTTTGAAGTGTCTAATAGAGGGTTTCCTCGATCCATGAGGCAACGCTACTCGTCCAAAAACAAAGCTTCACACATGAATCTAACAGCTGATGTAATTTATGTAAGCCTTCACTCATTACATTACAGATAAAACCCGGTAGAAACTAAACATTGGCTAACAAACACCTCACGATTTGTTGGCTAAACATCTGATAGACTAATTGGTGGTATTTTACCAATGGAACGCTCTGCCTGCCTGACATCTAATTCTTGTTCTACCAAATAGAAAAACCACTGTCATTACTTTTGTTAAGGCTATACGATTTCTTGTCAACAACTACATCATTATCACAAGTTCATGTCGAATCACAAATCAGTCTCAGCAAAGCTATAAACAGGTGGGATTCCACTTTGTGGTAGGATTTTCACATCATACCAAAATAATTGTCAGATGTGGGATTCGAACCCACGCCTACAGATGTAGACTGCGACCTGAACGCAGCGCCTTAGACCACTCGGCCATCCTGACATATATTTTGTATACCATCAAAGACAATAAACACAAATCATCAGGTATTTTGCTGATAAGAATCATTGTGAACAAGTATATCATTGTCACAAGTTCATGTCGTATGGCAAATCAGTCTAAGAATAGCAGCAGGCGGATCTCATGAATAATGAAAAGGAGTCTCATATTGTGGTATCAATTACACATCATGCAAAAAGGTTTGTCAGAAGTGGGACACCAACTCACGCTTACACTTCTAGATTGCGGCTTAAAAGCAGCGACTTAAGGTTGATACCACTTAATAGATCTTCATGGCCGACAGTGTTAGCGATTGGATGCGTTTCTATAAATAAACGTTTGCAAAGTTGAAAACATTGTTTTAGCCTGCTGGAAACACATGTGATTGATATAATTCGTTTCAGGAAGTCACATGTTTTCCAGCTCAAACTCCTTAAAAATGGATGTAAACAGAATATACAGATCTGTCAACCTTACTGCCTTCATGAATATACCCAGAAAAGCAGCCATTTTTGAAGTGTCTAATCGAGGGTTTCCTAGATCCAAGAGGCAACGCTACTCGTCCAAAAACAAAGCTTCACACATGAATCTAACAGCTGATGTAATTTATGTACGCCTTCACTCATCACATTACAGATAAAACCCGGTAGAAACTAAACATTGGCTAACAAACACCTCAAGATTTGTTGGCTGAACATCTGATAGACTAATTGGTGGTATTTTACCAATGGAACGCTCTGCCTGCCTGACATCTAATACTTGTTCTACCAAATAGAAAAACCACTGTCATTACTTTTGTTAAGGCTATACGATTTCTTGTCAACAACTACATCATTATCACAAGTTCATGTCGAATCACAAATCAGTCTCAGCAAAGCTATAAACAGGTGGGATTCCACTTTGTGGTAGGATTTTCACATCATACCAAAATAATTGTCAGAAGTGGGATTCGAACCCACGCCTACAGATGTAGACTGCGACCTGAACGCAGCGCCTTAGACCACTCGGCCATCCTGACACATATTTTGTATACCATCAGAGACAATAAACACAAATCATCAGGTATTTTGCTGATAAGAATAATTGTGAACAAGTATATCATTGTCACAAGTTCATGTCGTATGGCAAATCAGTCTAAGAATAGCAGCAGGCGGATCTCATGAATAATGAAAAGGAGTCTCATATTGTGGTATCAATTACACATCATGCAAAAAGGTTTGTCAGAAGTGGGACACCAACTCACGCTTACACTTCTAGACTGCGGCTTAAAAGCAGCGACTTAAGGTTGATACCACTTAATAGATCTTCATGGCCGACAGAGTTAGCGATTGGATACGTTTCTATAAATAAACGTTTGCAAAGTTGAAAACATTGTTTTAGCCTGCTGGAAACGCATGTGATTGATATAATTCGTTTCAGGAAGTCACATGTTTTCCAGCTCAAACTCCTTAAAAATGGATGAAAACAAAATATACAGATCTGTCAACCTTACTGCCTTCATGAATATACCCAGAAAAGCAGCCATTTTTGAAGTGTCTAATAGAGGGTTTCCTCGATCCAAGAGGCAACGCTACTCGTCCAAAAACAAAGCTTCACACATGAATCTAACAGCTGATGTAATTTATGTAAGCCTTCACTCATTACATTACAGATAAAACCCGGTAGAAACTAAACATTGGCTAACAAACACCTCACGATTTGTTGGCTAAACATCTGATAGACTAATTGGTGGTATTTTACCAATGGAACGCTCTGCCTGCCTGACATCTAATTCTTGTTCTACCAAATAGAAAAACCACTGTCATTACTTTTGTTAAGGCTATACGATTTCTTGTCAACAACTACATCATTATCACAAGTTCATGTCGAATCACAAATCAGTCTCAGCAAAGCTATAAACAGGTGGGATTCCACTTTGTGGTAGGATTTTCACATCATACCAAAATAATTGTCAGATGTGGGATTCGAACCCACGCCTACAGATGTAGACTGCGACCTGAACGCAGCGCCTTAGACCACTCGGCCATCCTGACATATATTTTGTATACCATCAAAGACAATAAACACAAATCATCAGGTATTTTGCTGATAAAAATCATTGTGAACAAGTATATCATTGTCACAAGTTCATGTCGTATGGCAAATCAGTCTAAGAATAGCAGCAGGCGGATCTCATGAATAATGAAAAGGAGTCTCATATTGTGGTATCAATTACACATCATGCAAAAAGGTTTGTCAGAAGTGGGACACCAACTCACGCTTACACTTCTAGACTGCGGCTTAAAAGCAGCGACTTAAGGTTGATACCACTTAATAGATCTTCATGGCCGACAGAGTTAGCGATTGGATACGTTTCTATAAATAAACGTTTGCAAAGTTGAAAACATTGTTTTAGCCTGCTGGAAACACATGTGATTGATATAATTCGTTTCAGGAAGTCACATGTTTTCCAGCTCAAACTCCTTAAAAATGGATGAAAACAAAATATACAGATCTGTCAACCTTACTGTCTTCATGAATATACCCAGAAAAGCAGCCATTTTTGAAGTGTCTAATAGAGGGTTTCCTCGATCCATGAGGCAACGCTACTCGTCCAAAAACAAAGCTACACACATGAATCTAACAGCTGATGTAATTTATGTAAGCCTTCACTCATTACATTACAGATAAAACCCGGTAGAAACTAAACATTGGCTAACAAACACCTCACGATTTGTTGGCTAAACATCTGATAGACTAATTGGTGGTATTTTACCAATGGAACGCTCTGCCTGCCTGACATCTAATTCTTGTTCTACCAAATAGAAAAACCACTGTCATTACTTTTGTTAAGGCTATACGATTTCTTGTCAACAACTACATCATTATCACAAGTTCATGTCGAATCACAAATCAGTCTCAGCAAAGCTATAAACAGGTGGGATTCCACTTTGTGATAGGATTTTCACATCATACCAAAATAATTGTCAGAAGTGGGATTCGAACCCACGCCTACAGATGTAGACTGCGACCTGAACGCAGCGCCTTAGACCACTCGGCCATCCTGACATATATTTAGTATACCATCAAAGACAATAAACACAAATCATCAGGTATTTTGCTGATAAGAATCATTGTGAACAAGTATATCATTGTCACAAGTTCATGTCGTATGGCAAATCAGTCTAAGAATAGCAGCAGGCGGATCTCATGAATAATGAAAAGGAGTCTCATATTGTGGTATCAATTACACATCATGCAAAAAGGTTTGTCAGAAGTGGGACACCAACTCACGCTTACACTTCTAGATTGCGGCTTAAAAGCAGCGACTTAAGGTTGATACCACTTAATAGATCTTCATGGCCGACAGTGTTAGCGATTGGATGCGTTTCTATAAATAAACGTTTGCAAAGTTGAAAACATTGTTTTAGCCTGCTGGAAACACATGTGATTGATATAATTCGTTTCAGGAAGTCACATGTTTTCCAGCTCAAACTCCTTAAAAAAAGGATGTAAACAAAATATACAGATCTGTCAACCTTACTGCCTTCATGAATATACCCAGAAAAGCAGCCATTTTTGAAGTGTCTAATCGAGGGTTTCCTAGATCCAAGAGGCAACGCTACTCGTCCAAAAACAAAGCTTCACACATGAATCTAACAGCTGATGTAATTTATGTACGCCTTCACTCATACATTACAGATAAAACGCGGTAGAAACTAAACATTGGCTAACAAACACCTCACGATTTGTTGGCTAAACATCTGATAGACTAATTGGTGGTATTTTACAAATGGAACACTCTGCCTGCCTGACATCTAATTCTTGTGCTACCAAATAGAAAAAACACTGTCATTACTTTTGTTAAGGCTATACGATTTCTTGTCAACAACTACATCATTATCACAAAAGTTCATGTCGAATCACAATCAGTCTAAGCAAAGCTATAAACAGGTGGGATTCCACTTTGTGGTAGGATTTTCACATCATACCAAAATAATTGTCAGAAGTGGGATTCGAACCCACGCCTACAGATGTAGACTGCGACCTGAACGCAGCGCCTTAGACCACTCGGCCATCCTGACATATATTTTGTATACCATCAAAGACAATAAACACAAATCATCAGGTATTTTGCTGATAAGAATCATTGTGAACAAGTATATCATTGTCACAAGTTCATGTCGTATGGCAAATCAGTCTAAGAATAGCAGCAGGCGGATCTCATGAATAATGAAAAGGAGTCTCATATTGTGGTATCAATTACACATCATGCAAAAAGGTTTGTCAGAAGTGGGACACCATCTCACGCTTACACTTCTAGATTGCGGCTTAAAAGCAGCGATTTAAGGTTGATACCACTTAATAGATCTTCATGGCCGACAGTGTTAGCGATTGGATGCGTTTCTATAAATAAACGTTTGCAAAGTTGAAAACATTGTTTTAGCCTGCTGGAAACACATGTGATTGATATAATTCGTTTCAGGAAGTCACATGTTTTCCAGCTCAAACTCCTTAAAAAAAGGATGTAAACAAAATATACAGATCTGTCAACCTTACTGCCTTCATGAATATACCCAGAAAAGCAGCCATTTTTGAAGTGTCTAATCGAGGGATTCCTAGATCCAAGAGGCAACGCTACTTGTCCAAAAACAAAGCTTCACACATGAATCTAACAGCTGATGTAATTTATGTACGCCTTCACTCATCACATTACAGATAAAAGGCGATAGAAACTAAACATTGGCTAACAAACACTTCACGATTTGTTGGCTAAACATCTGATAGACTAATTGGTGGTATTTTACAAATGGAACACTCTGCCTGCCTGACATCTAATTCTTGTGCTACCAAATAGAAAAAACACTGTCATTACTTTTGTTAAGGCTATACGATTTCTTGTCAACAACTACATCATTATCACAAAAGTTCATGTCGAATCACAATCAGTCTAAGCAAAGCTATAAACAGGTGGGATTCCACTTTGTGGTAGGATTTTCACATCATACCAAAATAATTGTCAGAAGTGGGATTCGAACCCACGCCTACAGATGTAGACTGCGACCTGAACGCAGCGCCTTAGACCACTCGGCCATCCTGACATATATTTTGTATACCATCAAAGACAATAAACACAAATCATCAGGTATTTTGCTGATAAGAATCATTGTGAACAAGTATATCATTGTCACAAGTTCATGTCGTATGGCAAATCAGTCTAAGAATAGCAGCAGGCGGATCTCATGAATAATGAAAAGGAGTCTCATATTGTGGTATCAATTACACATCATGCAAAAAGGTTTGTCAGAAGTGGGACACCATCTCACGCTTACACTTCTAGATTGCGGCTTAAAAGCAGCGATTTAAGGTTGATACCACTTAATAGATCTTCATGGCCGACAGTGTTAGCGATTGGATGCGTTTCTATAAATAAACGTTTGCAAAGTTGAAAACATTGTTTTAGCCTGCTGGAAACACATGTGATTGATATAATTCGTTTCAGGAAGTCACATGTTTTCCAGCTCAAACTCCTTAAAAAAAGGATGTAAACAAAATATACAGATCTGTCAACCTTACTGCCTTCATGAATATACCCAGAAAAGCAGCCATTTTTGAAGTGTCTAATCGAGGGATTCCTAGATCCAAGAGGCAACGCTACTTGTCCAAAAACAAAGCTTCACACATGAATCTAACAGCTGATGTAATTTATGTACGCCTTCACTCATCACATTACAGATAAAAGGCGATAGAAACTAAACATTGGCTAACAAACACTTCACGATTTGTTGGCTAAACATCTGATAGACTAATTGGTGGTATTTTACCAATGGAACGCTCTGCCTGCCTGACATCTAATTCTTGTGCTACAAAATAGAAAAACCACCGTCATGACTTTTGTTAAGGCTATACGATATCTTGTCAACAACTACATCATTATCACAAGTTCATGTCGAATCACGTATCAGTCTAAGCAAAGCTATAAACAGGTGGGATCCAACTTTGTGGTATGATTTTCACATCATACCAAAATAACTGTCAGAAGTGGGATTCGAACCCACGCCTACAGATGTAGACTGCGACCTGAACGCAGCGCCTTAGACCACTCGGCCATCCTGACACATATTATGTAAACCATCAGAAACAATAAACACAAATCATCAGGTATTTTGCTGATAAGAATCATTGTGAACAAGTATATCAGTGTCACAAGTTCATGTCGAATGACAAATCAGTCTAAGAATAGCAGCAGGCGGATCTCATGAATAATGAAAAGGAGTCTCATATTGTGGTATCAATTACACATCATGCAAAAACGTTTGTCAGAAGTGGGACACCAACTCACGCTTACACTTCTAGACTGCGGCTTAAAAGCAGCGACTTAAGGTTGATACCACTTAATAGATCTTCATGGCCGACAGTGTTAGCGATTGGATGCGTTTCTATAAATAAACGTTTGCAAAGATGAAAACATTGTTTTAGCCTGCTGGAAACACATGTGTTTGATATAATTCGTTTCAGGAAATCACAAGTTTTCCAGCTCAAACTCCTACAAAATGGACGTAAACAAAATATACAGATTTGTCAACCTTACTGCCTTCATGAATATACCCAGAAAAGCAGCCATTTTTGAAGTGTCTAATCGAGGGTTCCTAGATCCAAGAGGCAACGCTACTTGTCCAAAAACAAACCTTCACACATGAATCTAACAGCTGATGTAATTCATGTACGCCTTCACTCATCACATTAAAGATAAAATGCGTTACAAACTAAACATTGGCTAGCAAACACCTCACGATTTGTGGCCAAAATATCTGATAGACTAATTGGTGGTATTTTACCAATGGAACGCTCTGCCTGCCTGACATCTAATTCTTGTGCTATCAAATAGAAAAACCACCGTCATTACTTTTCTTAGGGCTATACGATATCTTGTCAACAACTACATCATTATCACAAGTTAATGTCGAATCACGAATCAGTCTAAGCAAACCTATAAACAGGTGGGATCCCACTTTGTGGTATGATTTTCACATCATACCAAAATAATTGTCAGAAGTGGGATTCGAACCCACGCCTACAGATGTAGACTGCGACCTGAACGCAGCGCCTTAGACCACTCGGCCATCCAGACATATGTTTTGTATACCATCAAAGACAATAAACACAAATCATCAGGTATTTTACTGATAAGAATCATTGTGAACAAGTATATCATTGACACAAGTTCATGTCGAATGGCAAATCAGTCTAAGAATAGCAGCAGGCGGATCTCATGAATAATGAAAAGGAGTCTCATATTGTGGTATCAATTACACATCATGCAAAAACGTTTGTCAGAAGTGGGACACCAACTCACGCTTACACTTCTAGACTGCGGCTTAAAAGCAGCGACTTAAGGTTGATACCACTTAATAGATCTTCTTGGCCGACAGTGTTAGCGATTGGATGCGTTTCTATAAATAAACGTTTGCAAAGATGAAAACATTGTTTTAGCCTGCTGGAAACACATGTGTTTGATATAATTCGTTTCAGGAAATCACAAGTTTTCCAGCTCAAACTCCTACAAAATGGACGTAAACAAAATATACAGATTTGTCAACCTTACTGCCTTCATGAATCTACCCAGAAAAGCAGCCATTTTTGAAGTGTCTAATCGAGGGTTCCTAGATCCAAGAGGCAACGCTACTTGTCCAAAAACAAAGCTTCACACATGAATCTAACAGCTGATGTAATTTATGTAAGCCTTCACTCATCACATTACAAATAAAAGGCGGTAGAAACATTGGCTAACAAACACTTCACGATTTGTTGGCTAAACATCTGATAGACTAATTGGTGGTATTTTACCAATGGAACGCTCTGCCTGCCTGACATCTAATTCTTGTGCTACCAAATAGAAAAACCACCTTCATTACTTTTGTTAAGGCTATACGATATCTTGTCAACAACTAAATCATTATCACAAGTTCATGTCGAATCACGTATCAGTCTAAGCAAAGCTATAAACACGTGGGATCCCACTTTGTGGTATAATTTTCACATCATACCAAAATAATTGTCAGAAGTGGGATTCGAATCCACGCCTACAGATGTAGACTGCGACCTGAACGCAGCGCCTTAGACCACTCGGCCATCCTGACACATATTTTGTCTACCATCAGAAACAATAAACACAAATCATCAGGTATTTTGCTGAAAAGAATCATTGTGAACAAGTATATCATTGCACAAGTTCATGTCGAATGACAAATCAGTCTAAGAATAGCAGCAGGCGGATCTCATGAATAATGAAAAGGAGTCTCATATTGTGGTATCAATTACACATCATGCAAAAACGTTTGTCAGAAGTGGGACACCAACTCACGCTTACACTTCTAGACTGCGGCTTAAAAGCAGCGACTTAAGGTTGATACCACTTAATAGATCTTCATGGCCGACAGTGTTAGCGATTGGATGCGTTTCTATAAATAAACGTTTGCAAAGATGAAAACATTGTTTTAGCCTGCTGGAAACACATGGGTTTGATATAATTCGTTTCAGGAAATCACAAGTTTTCCATCTGAAACTCCTACAAAATGGACGTAAACAAAATATACAGATTTGTCAACCTTACTGCCTTCATGAATATACCCAGAAAAGCAGCCATTTTTGAAGTGTCTAATCGAGGGTTCCTAGATCCAAGAGGCAACGCTACTTGTCCAAAAACAAAGCTTCACACATGAATCTAACAGCTGATGTAATTTATGTACGCCTTCACTCATCACATTACAGATAAAACGCGGTAGAAAATAAACATAGGCTAACAAACACCTCACGATTTGTTGGCTAAACATCTGATAGACTAATTGGTGGTATTTTACAAATGGAACGCTCTGCTTGCCTGACATCTAATTCTTGTGCTACCAAATAGAAAAACCACTGTCATTACTTTTGTTAAGGCTATATGATATCTTGTCAACAACTACATCATTATCACAAGTTCATGTCGAATCACAAATCAGTCTAAGCAAAGCTAAAAACAGGTGGGATCCCACTTTGTGGTATGATTTTCACATCATACCAAAATAATTGTCAGAAGTGGGATTCGAACCCACGCCTACAGATGTAGACTGCGACCTGAACGCAGCGCCTTAGACCACTCGGCCATCCTGACATATATTTTGTATAACATCAAAAACAATAAACACAAATCATCAGGTATTTTACTGATAAGAATCATTGTGAACAAGTATATCATTGTCACAAGTTCACGTCGAATGGCAAATCAGTCTAAGAATAGCAGCAGGTGGGTCTCATGAATAATGAAAAGGAGTCTCATATTGCGGTATCAATTACACATCATGCAAAAAGTGTTGTCAGAAGTGGGACACCAACTCACGCTTACACTTCTAGACTGCGGCTTAAAAGCAGCGACTTAAGGTTGATACCACTTAATAGATCTTCATGGCCGACAGTGTTAGCGATTGGATGCGTTTCTATAAATAAACGTTTGCAAAGATGAAAACATTGTTTTAGCCTGCTGGAAACACATGTGATTGATGTAATTCGTTTCAGGAAATCACATGTTTTCCAGCTCAAACTCCTACAAAATGGACGTAAACAAAATATACAGATTTGTCAACCTTAATCCCTTCATGAATATACCCAGAAAAGCAGCCATTTTTGAAGTGTCTAATCGAGGGTTTCCAAGATCCAAGAAGCAACGCTACTTGTCCAAAAACAAAGCTTCACACATGAATCTAACAGCTGATGTAATTTATGTACGCCTTTACTCATCACATTACAGGTAAAATGCGGTAGAAACTAAACATTGGCTAACAAACACCTCACGATTTGTTGGCTAAACATCTGATAGACTAATTGGTGGTATTTTACCAATGGAACGCTCTGCCTGCCTGACATCTAATTGTTGTGCTACCAAATAGAAAAAAAACACTGTCATTACTTTTGTTAAGGCTATACGATTTTTTTGTCAACAACTGCATCATTATCACAAGTTCATGACGAATCACAAATCAGTCTAAGCAAAGCTATAAACAGGTGGGATCCCACTTTGTGGTATGATTTTCACATCATACCAAAATAATTGGCAGAAGTGGGATTCGAACCCACGCCTACAGATGTAGACTGCGACCTGAACGCATCGCCTTAGACCACTCGGGCATCCTGACACATATTTTGTATTCCATCAGAGACAATAAATACAAATCATCAGGTATTTTACTGATAAGAATCATTGTGAACAAGTATATCATTGTCACAAGTTCATGTCGAATGACAAATCAGTATAAGAATAGCAGCAGGCGGATCTCATGAATAATGAAAAGGAGTCTCATATTGTGGTATCAATTACACATCATGCAAAAAGGTTTGTCAGAAGTGGGACACCAACTCACGCTTACACTTCTAGACTGCGGCTTAAAAGCAGCGACTTAAGGTTGATACCACTTAATAGATCTTCATGGCCGACAGTGTTAGCGATTGGATGCGTTTCTATAAATAAACGTTTGCAAAGGTGAAAACATTGTTTTAGCCTGCTGGAAACACATGTGTTTGATATAATTCGTTTCAGGGAATCACATGTTTTACAGCTCAAACTCCTACAAAATGGACGTAAACAAAATATACAGATTTGTCAACCTTACTGCCTTCATGAATATACCCAGAAAAGCAGCCATTTTTGAAGTGTCTAATCGAGGGTTCCTAGATCCAAGAGGCAACGCTACTTGTCCAAAAACAAAGCTACACACATGAATCTAACAGCTGATGTAATTTATGTACGCCTTTACTCATCACATTACAGGTAAAATGCGGTAGAAACTAAACATTGGCTAACAAACACCTCACGATTTGTTGGCTAAACATCTGATAGACTAATTGGTGGTATTTTACCAATGGAACGCTCTGCCTGCCTGACATCTAATTGTTGTGTTACCAAATAGAAAAAACACCGTCATTACTTTTGTTAAGGCTATACGATTTTTTGTCAACAACTACATCATTATCACAAGTTCATGACGAATCACAAATCAGTCTAAGCAAAGCTATAAACAGGTGGGATCCCACTTTGTGGTATGATTTTCACATCATACCAAAATAATTGTCAGAAGTGGGATTCGAACCCACGCCTACAGATGTAGACTGCGACCTGAACGCATCGCCTTAGACCACTCGGGCATCCTGACACATATTTTGTATTCCATCAGAGACAATAAATACAAATCATCAGGTATTTTACTGATAAGAATCATTGTGAACAAGTATATCATTGTCACAAGTTCATGTCGAATGACAAATCAGTATAAGAATAGCAGCAGGCGGATCTCGTGAATAATGAAAAGGAGTCTCATATTGTGGTATCAATTACACATCATGCAAAAAGGTTTGTCAGAAGTGGGACACCAACTCACGCTTACACTTCTAGACTGCGGCTTAAAAGCAGCGACTTAAGGTTGATACCACTTAATAGATCTTCATGGCCGACAGTGTTAGCGATTGGATGCGTTTCTATAAATAAACGTTTGCAAAGGTGAAAACATTGTTTTAGCCTGCTGGAAACACATGTGATTGATATAATTCGTTTCAGGAAATCACATGTTTTCCAGCTCAAACTCCTACAAAATGGATGTAAACAAAATATACAGATTTGTCAACCTTAATCCCTTCATGAATATACCCAGAAAAGCAGCCATTTTTGAAGTGTCTAATCGACGGTTCCTAGATCCAAGAGGCAACGCTACTTGTCCAAAAACAAAGCTACACACATGAATCTAACAGCTGATGTAATTTATGTACGCCTTCACTCATCACATTACAGATAAAATGCGTTAGAAACTAAACATTGGCTAGCAAACACCTCACGATTTGTTGCCAAAATATCTGATAGACTAATTGGTGGTATTTTACCAATGGAACGCTCTGCCTGCCTGACATCTAATTGTTGTGCTACCAAATAGAAAAACCACCGTTATTACATTTGTTAAGGCTATACGATATCTTGTCAACAACTACATCATTATCACAAGTTCATGTCGAATCACAAATCAGTCTAAGCAAAGCTATAAACAGGTGGGATCCCACTTTGTGGTATGATTTTCACATCATACCAAAATAATTGTCAGAAGTGGGATTCGAACCCACGCCTACAGATGTAGACTGCGACCTGAACGCATCGCCTTAGACCACTCGGGCATCCTGACACATATTTTGTATTCCATCAGAGACAATAAATACAAATCATCAGGTATTTTACTGATAAGAATCATTGTGAACAAGTATATCATTGTCACAAGTTCATGTCGAATGACAAATCAGTATAAGAATAGCAGCAGGCGGATCTCATGAATAATGAAAAGGAGTCTCATATTGTGGTATCAATTACACATCATGCAAAAAGGTTTGTCAGAAGTGGGACACCAACTCACGCTTACAATTCTAGACTGCGGCTTAAAAGCAGCGACTTAAGGTTGATACCACTTAATAGATCTTCATGGCCGACAGTGTTAGCGATTGGATGCGTTTCTATAAATAAACGTTTTCAAAGTTGAAAACATTGTTTTAGCCTGCTGGAAACACATGTGATTGATATAATTCGTTTCAGGAAGTCACATGTTTTCCAGCTCAAACTCCTTAAAAATGAATGTAAAAAAAATATACAGATCTGTCAACCTTACTGCCTTCATGAATATACCCAGAAAGCAGCCATTTTTGAAGTGTCTAATCGAGGGTTTCCTAGATCCAAGAGGCAACGCTACTCGTCCAAAAACAAAGCTTCACACATGAATCTAACAGCTGATGTAATTTATGTACGCCTTCACTCATCACATTACAGATAAAACCCGGTAGAAACTAAACATTGGCTAACAAACACCTCACGATTTGTTGGCTAAACATCTGATAGACTAATTGGTGGTATTTTACCAATAGAACGCTCTGCCAGCCTGACATCTAATTCTTTTTCTAACAAATAGAAAAAACACTGTCATTACTTTTGTTAAGGCTATACGATTTCTTGTCAACAACTACATCATTATCACAAGTTCATGTCGAATCACAAATCAGTCTAAGCAAAGCTATAAACAGGTGGGATCCCACTTTGTGGTATGATTTTCACATCATACCAAAATAATTGTCAGAAGTGGGATTAGAACCCACGCCTACAGATGTAGACTGCGACCTGAACGCATCGCCTTAGACCACTCGGGCATCCTGACACCTATTTTGTATTCCATCAGAGACAATAAATACAAATCATCAGGTATTTTACTGATAAGAATCATTGTGAACAAGTATATCATTGTCACAAGTTCATGTCGAATGACAAATCAGTATAAGAATAGCAGCAGGCGGATCTCATGAATAATGAAAAGGAGTCTCATATTGTGGTATCAATTACACATCATGCAAAAAGGTTTGTCAGAAGCGGGACACCAACTCACGCTTACACTTCTAGACTGCGGCTTAAAAGCAGCGACTTAAGGTTGATACCACTTAATAGATCTTCATGGCCGACAGTGTTAGCGATTGGATGCGTTTCTATAAATAAACGTTTGCAAAGGTGAAAACATTGTTTTAGCCTGCTGGAAACACATGTGTTTGATATAATTCGTTTCAGGAAATCACATGTTTTCCAGCTCAAACTCCTACAAAATGGACGTAAACAAAATATACAGATTTGTCAACCTTACTGCCTTCATGAATATACCCAGAAAAGCAGCCATTTTTGAAGTGTCTAATCGAGGGTTCCTAGATCCAAGAGGCAACGCTACTTGTCCAAAAACAAAGCTACACACATGAATCTAACAGCTGATGTAATTTATGTACGCCTTCACTCATCACATTACAGATAAAATGCGTTAGAAACTAAACATTGGCTAGCAAACACCTCACGATTTGTTGCCAAAATATCTGATAGACTAATTGGTGGTATTTTACCAATGGAACGCTCTGCCTGCCTGACATCTAATTGTTGTGCTACCAAATAGAAAAACCACCGTTATTACTTTTGTTAAGGCTATACGATATATTGACAACAACTACATCATTATCACAAGTTCATGTCGAATCACAAATCAGTCTAAGCAAAGCTATAACCAGGTGGGAGCCCACTTTGTGGTATGATTTTCACATCATACCAAAATAATTGTCAGAAGTGGGAATCGAACCCACGCCTGCAGATGTAGACTGCGACCTGAACGCAGCGCCTTAGACCACTCGGCCATCCTGACACATATTTTGTATACCATCAAAGACAATAAACACAAATTATCAGGTATTTTACTGATAAGAATTATTGTGAACAAGTATATCATTGTCACAAGTTCATGTCGAATGGCAAATCAGTCTAAGAATAGCAGCAGGCGGATCTCATGAATAATGAAAAGGAGTCTCATATTGTGGTATCAATTACACATCATGCAAAAAGGTTTGTCAGAAGTGGGACACCAACTCACGCTTACAATTCTAGACTGCGGCTTAAAAGCAGCGACTTAAGGTTGATACCACTTAATAGATCTTCATGGCCGACAGTGTTAGCGATTGGATGCGTTTCTATAAATAAACGTTTTCAAAGTTGAAAACATTGTTTTAGCCTGCTGGAAACACATGTGATTGATATAATTCGTTTCAGGAAGTCACATGTTTTCCAGCTCAAACTCCTTAAAAATGGATGTAAACAAAATATACAGATCTGTCAACCTTACTGCCTTCATGAATATACCCAGAAAAGCAGCCATTTTTTAAGTGTCTAATCGAGGGTTTCCTATATCCAAGAGGCAACGCTACTCGTCCAAGAACAAAGCTTCACACATGAATCTAACAGCTGATGTAATTTATGTACGCCTTCACTCATCACATAACAGATAAAACCCGGTAGAAAATAAACATTGGCTAACAAACACCTCACGATTTGTTGGCTAAACATCTGATAGACTAATTGGTGGTATTTTACCAATGGAACGCTCTGCCAGCCTGACATCTAATTCTTTTTCTACCAAATAGAAAAAACACTGTCATTACTTTTGTTAAGGCTATACGATTTCTTGTCAACAACTACATCATTATCACAAGTTCATGTCGAATCACAAATCAGTCTAAGCAAAGCTATAAACAGGTGAGATTCCACTTTGTGGTAGGATTTTCACATCATACCAAAATAATTGTCAGAAGTGGGATTCGAACCCACGCCTACAGATGTAGACTGCGACCTGAACGCAGCGCCTTAGACCACTCGGCCATCCTGACACATATTTCTTATACCATCAGAGACAATAAACACAAATTATCAGGTATTTTGCTGATCAGAATCATTGTGAACAAGTATATCATTGTCACAAGTTCATGTCGAATGGCAAATCAGTCTAAGAATAGCAGCAGGCGGATCTCATGAATAATGAAAAAGAATCTCATATTGTGGTATCAATTACACATCATGCAAAAAGGTTTGTCAGAAGTGGGACACCAACTCACGCTTACACTTCTAGACTGCGGCTTAAAAGCAGCGACTTAAGGTTGATACCACTTAATAGATCTTCATGGCCGACAGTGTTAGCGATTGGCTGCGTTTCTATAAATAAACGTTTGCAAAGTTGAAAACATTGTTTTAGCCTGCTGGAAACACATGTGATTGATGTAATTCGTTACAGGAAATCACATGTTTTCCAGCTCAAACTCCTACAAAATGTATGTAAACAAAATATACAGATTTGTCAATCTTAATCCCTTCATGAATATACCCGGAAAAGCAGCCATTTTTGAAGTGTCTAATCGAGGGTTTCCAAGATCCAAGAAGCAACGCTACTTGTCCAAAAACAAAGCTTCACACATGAATCTAACAGCTGATGTAATTTATGTACGCCTTCACTCATCACATTACAGATAAAAGGCGGTAGAAACTAAACATTGGCTAACAACACTTCACGATTTATTGGCTGAACATCTGATAGACTAAATGGTGGTATTTTACCAATGGAACGCTCTGCCTGCCTGACATCTAATTCTTGTGATACCAAATAGAAAAACCACTGTCATTACTTGTCAACAACTACATCATTATCAACAGTTCATGTCGAATCACAAATCAGTCTAAGCAAAGGTATACACAGGTGGGATCCCACTTTGTGGTATGATTTTCACATCATATCAAAATGATTGTCAAAAGCGGGATTCGAACCCACGCCTACAGATGTATACTGCGACCTGAACGCAGCGCCTTAGACCACTCGGCCATCCTGACACATATTTTGTAGACCATCAGAGACAATAAACACAAATCATCAGGTATTTTGCTGATAAGAATCATTGTGAACAGGTATATCATTGTCACAAGTTCAAGTCGAGTGACAAATCAGTCTCAGAATAGCAGCAGGCGGATCTCATGAATAATGAAAAGTAGTCTCATATTGTGGTATCAATTACACATCATGCAAAAAGGTTTGTCAGAAGTGGGACATCAACTCACGCTTACACTTCTAGACTGCGTCTTAAAAGCAGCGACTTAAGGTTGATACCACTTAATAGATCTTCATGGCCGACAGTGTTAGCGATTGGATGCGTTTCTATAAATAAACGTTTGCAAAGTTGAAAACATTGTTTTAGCCTGCTGGAAACACATGTGATTGATATAATTCGTTTCAGGAAGTCACATGTTTTCCAGCTCAAACTCCTACAAAATGTATGTAAACAAAATATACAGATTTGTCAATCTTAATCCCTTCATGAATATACCCGGAAAAGCAGCCATTTTTGAAGTGTCTAATCGAGGGTTTCCAAGATCCAAGAAGCAACGCTACTTGTCCAAAAACAAAGCTTCACACATGAATCTAACAGCTGATGTAATTTATGTAAGCCTTCACTCATCACATTACAGATAAAAGGCGGTAGAAACTAAACATTGGCTAACAACACTTCACGATTTGTTGGCTGAACATCTGATAGACTAATTGGTGGTATTTTACCAATGGAACGCTCTGCCTGCCTGACATCTAATTCTTGTGCTACCAAATAGAAAAACCACTGTCATTACTTGTCAACAACTACATCATTATCAACAGTTCATGTCGAATCACAAATCAGTCTAAGCAAAGGTATACACAGGTGGGATCCCACTTTGTGGTATGATTTTCACATCATATCAAAATGATTGTCAAAAGCGGGATTTGAACCCACGCCTACAGATGTATACTGCGACCTGAACGCAGCGCCTTAGACCACTCGGCCATTCTGACACATATTTTGTAGACCATCAGAGACAATAAACACAAATCATCAGGTATTTTGCTGATAAGAATCATTGTGAACAGGTATATCATTGTCACAAGTTCAAGTCGAGTGACATATCAGTCTCAGAATAGCAGCAGGCGGATCTCATGAATAATGAAAAGTAGTCTCATATTGTGGTATCAATTACACATCATGCAAAAAGGTTTGTCAGAAGTGGGACATCAACTCACGCTTACACTTCTAGACTGCGTCTTAAAAGCAGCGACTTAAGGTTGATACCACTTAATAGATCTTCATGGCCGACAGTGTTAGCGATTGGATGCGTTTCTATAAATAAACGTTTGCAAAGTTGAAAACATTGTTTTAGCCTGCTGGAAACACATGTGATTGATATAATTCGTTTCAGGAAGTCACATGTTTTCCAGCTCAAACTCCTTAAAAATGGATGTAAACAAAATATACAGATCTGTCAACCATACTGCCTTCATGAATATACCCAGAAAAGCAGCCATTTTTGAAGTGTCTAATCGAGGGTTTCCTAGATCCAAGAGGCAACGCTACTCGTCCAAAAACAAAGCTTCACACATGAATCTAACAGCTGATGTAATTTATGTACGCCTCCACTCATCACATTACAGATAAAACGCGGTAGAAACTAAACATTGGCTAACAAACACCTCACGATTTGTTGGCTAAACATCTGATAGACTAATTGGTGGTATTTTACCAATGGAACGCTCTGCCTGCCTGACATCTAATTCTTGTTCTACCAAATAGAAAAACCACTGTCATTTCTTTTGTTAAGGCTATACGATTTCTTGTCAACAACTACATCATTATCACAAGTTCATGTCGAATCACAAATCAGTCTAAGCAAAGCTATAAACTGGTGGGATCCCACTTTGTGGTATGAATTTCACATCATACCAAAATGATTGTCAGAAGTGGGATTCGAACCCACGCCTACCGATGTAGACTGCGACCTGAACGCAGCGAAATAGACCACTCAGCCATCCTGACACATATGTTCTTACACCATCAGAGACAATAAGCAAAATGCTTATAAGAATCATTGTGAACAAGTATATCATTGTCACAAGATCATGTCAAATGACAAATCAGTCGAAGAAAAGCAGCAGGCGGATCTCATGAACAATGAAAAGGAGTCTCATATTGTGGTATCAATTACACATCATGCAAAAAGGTTTGTCAGAAGTGGGACACCAACTCACGCTTACACTTCTAGACTGCGGCTTAAAAGCAGCGACTTAAGGTTGATACCACTTAATAGATTTTCATGACCGACAGTGTTTGCGTTTGGATGCGTTTCTATAAATAAACGTTTGCAAAGATAAAAAACATTGTTTTAGCTTGCAAGAAACACATGTGATTGATATAATTCGTTTCAGGAAATCACATGTTTTCTCGCTCAAATTCCTACAAAATTGATGTAAACAAAATATACAGATTTGTCAACCTTCATGAATATACCCAGAAAAGCAGCCATTTTTGAAGTGTCTAATCGAGGGTTTCCTAGATCCAAGAGGCAACGCTACTCGTCCAAAAACAAAGCTTCACACATGAATCTAACAAATGATGTAATTTATGTACGCCTTCACTCATCACATTACAGATAAAACGCTGTAGAAACTAAACATTGGCTAACAAACACCTCACGATTTGTTGGCTTAACATCTGATAGACTAATTGGTGGTATTTTACCAATGGAACGCTCTGCAAGCCTGACATCTAATTCTTGTTCTACCAAATAGAAAAACCACTGTCATTACTTTTGTTAAGGCTATACGATTTCTTGTCAACAACTACATCATTATCACAAGTTCATGTCGAATCACAAATCAGTCTAAGCAAAGCTATAAACAGGTGAGATTCCACTTTGTGGTAGGATTTTCACATCATACCAAAATAATTGTCAGAAGTGGGATTCGAACCCACGCCTACAGATGTAGACTGCGACCTGAACGCAGCGCCTTAGACCACTCGGCCATCCTGACACATATTTTTTATACCATCAGAGACAATAAACACAAATCATCAGGTATTTTGCTGATAAGAATCATTGTGAACAAGTATATCATCGTCACAACTTCATGTTGAATGACAAATCAGTCTAAGAATAGCAGCAGGCGGATCTCATGAATAATGAAAAAGAGTCTCATATTGTGGTATCAATTACACATCATGCAAAAAGGTTTGTCAGAAGTGGGACACCAACTCACGCTTACACTTCTAGACTGCGGCTTAAAAGCAGCGACTTAAGGTTGATACCACTTAATAGATCTTCATGGCCGACAGTGTTAGCGATTGGCTGCGTTTCTATAAATAAACGTTTGCAAAGTTGAAAACATTGTTTTAGCTTGCAGGAAACACATATTATTGATATAATTCGTTTCAGGAAATCACATGTTTTCCAGCTCAAACTCCTACAAAATGGATGTAAACAAAATATACAGATTTGTCAACCTTACTAGTTTCATGAATATACCCAGAAAATCAGCCATTTTTGAAATGTCTAATCGAGGGTTTTCTAGATCCAAGATACAACGCTACTTGTCCAAAAACAAAGCTTCACACATGAATCTAACAGCTGATGTAATTTATGTACGCCTTCACTCATTACATTACAGATAAAACGCGGGAGAAACTAAGCTTTGGCTAACAAACACCTCACGATTTGTTGGCAGAACATCTGATAGACTAATTGATTGTATTTTACCAATGGAACGCTCTGCCTGCCTGACATCTAATTCTTGTGCTACCAAATAGAAAAACCACTGTCATTACTTTTGTTAAGGCTATACGATTTCTTGTCAACAACTACATCATTATCACAAGTTCATGTCGAATCACAAATCAGTCTAAGCAAAGCTATAAACAGGTGGAATCCCACTTTGTGGTATGATTTTCACATCATACCAAAATATTTGTCAGAAGTGGGATTCGAACCCACGCCTACAGATGTAGACTACGATCTGAACGCAGCGCCTTAGACCACTCGGCCATCCTGACATATATTTTGTATGCCATCAAAGACAATAAAAACAAATCATCAGGTATTTTGCTGATAAGAATCATTGTGAACAAGTATATCATCGTCACAACTTCATGTTGAATGACAAATCAGTCTAAGAATAGCAGCAGGCGGATCTCGTAAATAATGAAAAGAAGTCTCATATTATGGTATCAAATACACATCATGCAAAAATTTTTGTCAGAACTGGGACTCCAAATCACGCTTACATTTCTAGACTGCGACATAAAATCAGTGACTAAAGGTTGATACCACTTATTAGATCTTCTTGGCCGACAGTTTTAGCGTTTGGATGAGTTTCTATAAATAAACGTTTGCAAAGATGAAAACATTGTTTTAACTTGCAGGAAACACATGTAATTGTTATAATTCGTTTCAGGAAATCACATGTTTTCCAGCTCAAACTCCTACAAAATTGATGTAAACAAAATACTGTATACAGATTTGTCAACCTTACTACTTTCATGAATTCACGCAGAAAAGCGGCCATTATAATATAAATGCAAAATGTATACGTTGAGGACTGATTTGATGGCTTGACGTCCAGGACACGATGGAAGTAGTATACATGCAAAATGTATACGTTGACTACTAGTTTGATGGGTTGACGTCCAGGACGCGATGGAGGATTTACATATGAAAAATGCATACGTTGACCACTGCTTTGATGTGTTGACGACCAGGACACTATAGACTGAGGATTCACACATGCAAAACGTACACGTTGACCGATGATTTGATGGGTTGACGTCCAGGAAACAATGGGGGAAATATAATAGCAAAATGTATACGTTGAGAACTGATTTGTTGGGTTGACGTCCTGGACACGACGGAAGGGGTATACATGCAAAATGTATACGGTGACTACTGGTTTGATGGGTTGACGTCCAGGACATGATGGAGGACTTACAAATGAAAATGTGTACGTTGACCACTGCGTTGATGTGTTGACGTCCAGGACTCGATGGAGAATTTGCACATGCAAAATATATTATTTGACTTCTGTTTTGGATAGCTTAGGGTTAAAAGTCATAAGACCATATGTTGCTGTATGCTGTGAATGATTTTAAATTCGACATGGACTTGCGATGGTGTATTTGTTATCATAATTGTTGATGTATGCCATTGACAGCATACCAATGAAATGTCAAAATGGCCGAGTCATCGAAATCACATCTGTAGTCGTGGTTCAAACCCCGCTTCAAATAATGATTTTATGTGTTCTGGGTGCAGCACTTGCATGTTGCTGTCTACATAAACTGATTCGAGGTTCAACAAAGATTTGTGACGATGTGCTGGTTACCAAACTCAAAGCTGATCAAAAGAATGATTATGTTTAATAAATATAACACAATTCATGAGTACCAATTGTTTCCGACTACAATGAGTATAAAAAAACTCAAATTTGTTTTTCTGAAATCTGACGATGGTGATCCAGAATTTGCTAATGCAAATGCATACTTCAAGGCACAGAATGTCCATCTAAAGAAAGGTGGTAAAGCAAAGGTGAATCATTATGCAGAAACCGAGCCTGAAAACTTGAAACGACTGTATTCACAGAAGACAGATGTATTTGATGTAACTTCTCCAAGTCATCTTCAAAAGAAAGCTTTCTTTGAGATCATGCTGTGCTTCTGTCGAAAAGGTGGAGAAAATGTAGATGGTTAAGCCTACATTTAGTGTGGATACCAGACGGCAATATGAGTTTGTCCACCAAGTTACTGACGAATGGAACAAAAATCACACACTCGATGACAGCTTTAATGATACCATTGGTGAAGGAAAAATGTATGCTATTCCTGCTTAGTTCATTCTTCAACATTTCTATTTATATTGTTGTAACTATTGAAATACACTAATGTTAAATTGGTTCATTATTATTTATTTTTGTTTATTATTACTTCTATTTAAGATGTATTCAAGTAAGCTCAACCCTGCTCTAGGTGTACAATGGCGTTTGGTAAATGCTGCATCTGATGATGATATTTGGTGCTGTAATTCTCCAGTTGGTCATAATACTCTGAACAAAACTATGATTCAAATTTCGAAAGACGGCAGCCTTAGCAAAATATATACAAACCATAGTATTAGAACTACCACTGTTGTCATCTTAGATGGTACTCACGAAGAGCGACACACAATTCGATTAACTGAACACAAGTCAGAAGAGAGTATTAAACATTACTCACGGACTAACAAACTCTAAGAGAGAAATGTTTGGTACTTTCTCTACAGTATTAGGTCTGGAACCACGAGGTTCCAGTTCTAATGATATGCATTCTCACTGTGATCTAAAATTTGAAATAGTTTTGGAAGATGACATCATTGAATCCATTGATGATGGCCCGAAAGTCACTTACAATCAACAGTAAATATTCCTGTCCCACAACCAACTAGTAATATGTGTCCAGCTACAGCCATTCAGGAGAGTCATGTAAATTGTCACAGTGTGTTGTAAATATTTATTATCACAAATGAATATTTGTTTAATTTAAAGATTAATGTTTTTACTACTTAATGTTGTTGTTGATATTTAATAGGAATGGCGAAGCTCATTGTCAACCGAGGCTTCGTATAATATCGTACAGTGGAAATATGCATTTGACAAATATATATTTCTACAATATTTTCTCTGACGTTGACGTCAGCATACACTAGTGATTAATTCATTCAAAACTAAGAGAAAATATTGCGGAATTATACATATGTATTTGTGAGACCAAGTTATGCAAATGAGGCTTGCTTTTCACCGCCATGCACTTTGCCAGCATTCATCGGCTCATATAGTGGGTTGTCTACTCCATTCTTGTCTTTCATTTTCTGCAAAAAAAACCAAAAAATGCATATAGTATATATATATATATATATATATATATATATATATATATATATATATATATATATATATATATATATGTGGGGGAGTGTATATAAATAAATACATAAGCAAACAAATATCAAATTTAAAGCAGTTGAAATCAATTCCAACTTACCATACCAGTGTCGTCACTTGCAAATAACGATGTGTCTACGTCACTTAGTGCGAACTGGAAATTAATAACACATTTGTAATTAAAATGCCGTATACTTTGACAATCGTGTGCCAGTACTGCGAAATAATCATATTATATACATCATGTTTGCATACTGCATAAAATTTAAAACTATACACTAATATCAAGAGATTAATACGATTGTTCATTTTAACCTAAATAATTAATGTTACGATCAGTATCTATTACTGTAACACCACATCATATTACTGTTAACACCACATCGCAACCTACAAATATCAAAGTTGTTGGGATTGTCAATGAGCTCTTTGGATCGCTAAAACTACATGTCCATTTCTGTTGGGGTGAACATTTCTATAATGTAACTTTTTCTCAAACTCGCCCACCTCATAAATAATAAGTGCTAGTTAATTAAAGAGATACCACGAATAGATACCAAGAATAAATAAAATGTAATGCTTACATCAGTAACTGTGTCAGTGTCATAGTATGCATAAGTTTGGTTCATTATGCTCTGAGAAAACGGTGATCTAATCGCTTCAAAACGCCTGCAGAATAAACATATCCACCAACAAGTAATGTATGTTAAATTAGAACATTATCATAAGCATTACTGAATATCATCTTCGATTATATGCAAATGAATTCTATCGCAAGTTCCAAGTAAAACCATTTTTCCACAATCACTCTCACTGTAAACACAGTTTGTTGTTTCTATCACAGACAGACAGACAGCTGACAATTATTTCATTACCTCCTCTGTTTTCTTCTTGAACAATATACAGCCAGTGTAACGATGGCAATCAAGACCAGAAGTATTACAGCGCCACTAACGCCGACGTACAACACAGTATCTATAAGAAAGGAATATGAATAGTTAACGATAACCATACATACCGCATATGTAAAGATATTGATACCCGTTAACGGCTCGCTCGAACCTTGGCAAATGATTACCGCCACCATCGTCTCTCATTATACCAATTATTGGGATGAATTATTACTAATACTTAGCACGTGTCTATCGCATGTGAGGTATTGTTAAAATGGTGTTTTCAAATCACACTACTGCGAATTAATTCGCCATACCTGATTTCATCTTTCAGTAATGTATGCAAGCGATGGGAACTTTCAGCCAAGACTGGATATATAACTGCGTTTTAATTATAAAATGATTCATTGACAGTTTTTTGAAAATATGATTCGATGTCTCACCGGCCGATGTAGCCATTTCTCCTTCACCTAATGTAGTAGCTACAGTCGATATTATTGTTGATTTCGGCTTCGTTGTTGTTGACCGTGTTCTTGTAATCGATAACGTTGACCAGGATGTCGGTGTTGATGTTACTAGGTAAAATATAAAAAAATAACACGATCAAACTATGAGTAGTAAAAGGGATAATTTGAACAACAACTATAGCGAAAATGTGAGCTTATATAATATGACAGACGGTATTTTGTGTCGAAGCATATCAAAAACCACATTGCACAATTCTGGCAAAACCGAATCAGACCGGACGTACATTCAGTAGTTCGAGCAGCGGTACTTGTGGTGGCAGAAGTCGTAGACATTGATGGCGTTGTTACTACTGGCAACGTTCCCTGATACTTATCACATCCCGTAGTGAAAGATATGTCATCTAATGCTAAACACCCTTCTTGTAGTTCCGCAACACCTTCTATCAATATCTACAGAGAACAAAAAAGAAGTAATCTCAATCTTGAACAGCTCAATCGTATTGTTCGATCGATACCACGGTCCAATTACCAGCCGAAAATATCACCGTTATTTAAAAAACATACACAGTCTGTGTCACTCGAATGAACCATATTACAGTGTTATACAATGTTCCCCCACATTCAGATGAATCAAAACAAACAAACGAAACACATCTACATCACCCTTATATCCCGAATCAATATACTTATTTTTTAATATTATATAAAGCATGCTCTTCGATAAGTAATTCAAACTACTAAGCATTGATACTGCTACGAAGGACAGGTTAGCATGTGTTTTGCCTTTACGCCACGACTATCAATGCGCCGGTACTCAACAAACTATCTATACTCGTGCACATTACCTTATTTGTCTCACAGCAATGCTATTGAATTTCCCCAAGCTTCCAATGCGCCAAACCACAGATAACGCAGACGTACAAAACAAAGTGCCACACGTACACGACAAGCATTTCAATAATAAAAACGGTACAGAAAACAGCCACCTTATTCTGTTTTACGTTGTACAACGATGAGATACATGTTTATTTCATTACCTGAAATGGTTTATTCACGTGTAATGACATTTCGAACAGTGTCCATTGGGAGTGTTGTGGGTGTGGAATCGATTGATACACGTCAGGCGGAGCACCGCCGAGTTCAGTGATAATGTAAATATTGAGACTTCCTACGTGTGCTGGGGTTGCGAAGTAGAAGAATCTCATCTGTGGACACAAGTGTGATTATATTTTAGATGTACATTGGCTGTCGAGATCTCGTTGAGAGAGAGAGGGAGCGACGAGACTTGTTTTTCTCTCAAAAAGTATGTATTCCCTTTTCCTGCTATCGCGTTTATTGCTCGACTGATCTATGTAACTATGGTATCATGGTATTTGGAACAGTACACGCTATGAGGGAGGAGAATGTAGCACTGTTTAATATGGCAAAACAAGTTTTCTGGGTCTCTCGTTCTCGAATGCCGACGACCAGGTTATATCAACATTTTATTCACATTTAGGATTTGGTCAACGTATATTATTATCGATGCATCATAGTGATTAGAAACATTCATTTTAATAGAAAGAAAATTGTGAATAGTAGTCAGCCATATATTTTTTACTTATTTCAAAAAATCGATTGAAATACAACATCGTGAGGGCACTTGAAAAAATCACAAATCGCGGCCTACTTCTACATGGGTGATCATAAGTATTTGCTTCCAAATATTTTAACACATCGCTCGAATTATTATATTCCAGAGTAAGCGACATTGAATTTCATAAATGAATATTCATAATGTTGATTAAATTTAAATTCACGTTCATATACGTACATTGCACGAATAAGTCGGTTGTAGTAAAAAACTACCAATCACTGCCTTCCCTCCTACTGGAACTCCATTTGACACGTCAAAATGAAGGAAATACCCTACCAACAAAATAAATGTAGATAATTATTATTTGTAGATCTGACATTGATCAAATTTCCCACTTATTGTATTGTACATGGTAATAATTTTTACATTGGCATTATTGCGTTACTCACCGTTATTACTGTAAGACGTGTGGTCATAAAATGGTTCGGTGATCCCATGCGTGAATGGTGTGTGCCTGTCCCAATACGAATGGCCCGAGAGCACGTTTTTCCAGCCACAGAAGTCATTGTCAAAATCACACATGATGTACCCGGCTGTTGGATACCAAGATATATAGTATACGTGATGTTCCTCTTATATGGATAGTTAACGACAATTTTCATAATGTTGAATGAAATTTTACGTATTAAATTACGAATGGTGTTGACTTATTATATCATAATTCGATGGGTGTCATATCTTTGGTAAATGCACAAAAAATAGCATAGCAAACAAGATCTTGTAGTTCGAAGAACATTATACACACTTTTTTCTGTCAATGCAACAAGACTTCATAATTGGTATGCTCATACATATATACATGTTAATATGAATTTGCCAGCTAGCTGCACGCACGACCTGGGCCCTGGACTGTGAGTATACTTACCACATGTGGATTCATCAGTTTTATCGATACAACAGTCTGGCTCAAAGTTGCATGTTTGTGAAGCTGAATAACAATGCCCACTTTGACAAGAAGAAAGACCATTACAATTTGACGGCACGGATTCGTAGGCACATCCACTTGTGAACCTCACATCGTCGATAGCTATGTATGTAGAATCACCACCCGATGGATCAATGTGAGCATATATTTTGATCTAAAAAAATGGAGTAAAATCACATTGATAAGATCCCACAAGTTGTGTCTACATCGAAAGATAAGTGCAAAAATATTACGATAAAGACTTTTCCGTTTTCGACGCTGTTAAATTCTTCGTTTTTTTTGGGAGAAACAACCCTGACAAAATAATTCAGAAATTTATATTAAGAATAATTCATAACGAAATGTATTTCATATGCACCCATAAATAATTTTCATAATTACCGATTACACAAGAATATTACATAAAAAAGATAATTTGCTATATTCTCTATACTCTTTCCGTTTATTTGTCTCAAATTATGGCTGAAAGGAGCTGAATCAAGCTGTATGGTGTATTTAACAACTCATGTATGAACAATAACTTTAATAATTATGATTTTACTTGTTAAAAATACTGTATTTTTCTGCATAAAAACGTAAGAATTTCAGTGTTAAAAACGGAAAATCTTTATCGCAGTGTTGCATCCTTAATCCAGTAATCATCAACCGACATGACCCAACCCACAAACGTAATTCGGTTCGCCTATATCCACAATGATGGTATATACACAACAGCGTGAGTATCGTATTGCCGTTTATGTCGCAATTGATTTCAATACGTGTACGAAATTTTAAATTCGTATAGCTACCTGGAAATCCTGAGAACATGGAAGGGTGTTTATTATAACCGGCGTCCACTCATTTTCTATTAATATGGCCGATTGCCAAATTAATGTCTGTGTATTTGCATCTGTCAGATATACAGCCAAGGAGCCACTGGCTGTTCCCATTCTAGCATGGTAATACAGACTGAACGAGCAGGCAGAACTAGACTGTGTATATGACGGACTCTCCAAAACTGAACTTTGTGAATCGGTATCGCCAAGAAGGTACATATATTGCCCTGGGAATAATAATGTGAAAATGAGTACATGTTACTGCATGAGTTTGCCAGAATTAAAATAAACATAACGCCAATTTTTGTTTCTATTGTAACATATTAGAATAGGTGTGAAAATGTTGGCCTATAATAGGTTACGTAGTGTGCCGTGTACAGCGTTGTTTGGTCAACCAGCTGATGAAGTTGTGATTAAGTAATATACTTCTGACGCAAATAGCCACCGCGATTTTGTTCAGAACGGCAAAACCGCGAGAGTTTTCACCCCTCAAATAGCGTCTTATATTCTTCAGTCATCGTATCCACTTTTCAAAGTTAAATCATTGAAGTTGTATATAGGGCAAGACCCTGTATATAATGACAGCTTTGAAAGATCAATAACTGTGACATCACAGCATGCTCAATCACCTGTATGAGTACTTGTTGAGTGATCCTGTGAAGGGAGTCCTGGTGGAGGGGTGCCTTCTTTTTTTAACCACTCGTTGTTATTGCTAACCGCCTGAGTCCAGCCACACATACCGTCGTCAAAGTTGCACACCAGCGCTACAAAGAAAAATCACACTGTAACATGAAAAACACGAACAGTAGTCATTCACCTAGATCGTTGAGTTGATTAAAAAATCCAATTGTGCGTATCCTTGGTTACAGCGATTTGGTTACCTGATACAAGAATGGTGAATTCAATGAATTTGAGAAATTAATTTGAACTGTGAACAAACGATTGTGTTATGATACAAACAAATTGACATGAAAGTATATTTAATTTAATCACCCGTAATTAAACATACGAAGAAGTACAATAAATGATGAAGAAAGTGTTTAAATTTATTATTTGTTTGAACAATCAGTAGCTTGACTGATAAGAGCTGATACGTATATATTTCGTCACATTTGGGCCCTCAAATACGACCATTGAAAATTATATAGGGGTGTTTTTGCATGGGAGATAACGCTAGTTTACACTGAGTTGAGATCCACGTTTTGTAAAAGAACTGTCCTTTATCAATCACAGCACACGAGATGTTTAATTCCATTCTTGTCTACATCCCCTATGAAATCAGACACGTATAGTAAATAATAAGCATCATGACACTGAACGATGAATAATAAACTGTATTGACTGATATATTAAAGAATGTTCGTATAAAGCGCCTTCCAGTAACGAGGCGCTTATATGACGTAAACGGACGACATGAAGGTCATTTAAAGATTCGATATCGTGTTGATCTGTAGTCTTCCATTAATAAGGTTTATGTTTTTTATTTATTCACCATATTCGAAAATTACTACACAACCAGACAAAGATGTCGATTTGAATGGTATTGTCTATTGTATTAACCATATACGTTATTTTAACGTCACAGAAGCACCCGTCACCAGCGGGCATGACTTATAAGCAATGGTGCATCTTAGCGAGCAATTGCATCTATGGTTGGTTACTTACGACACGATATTTCATCGGAACCATCACTACAGTCGTGTCTAAAATCACACACGTTTGAACCATCAATGCACTGTCGATCAGTAATGCACTCCATTCCATCACTGCCACAGGGAGGAGGGACTAAAATAAAACAATTATATAAAACAGGTACATTGTGACTTGTTAAAAATAGGTTTGCGCAACGCGTGTATGCTAGTACAAATAAGTACCTATGTACAATTGACAAAAAAGTAACTTACTTGTAGGACCATGCGTTAATTCGTTGTTAGGGTCCAGTTTACAATGAGGAGTGAATGAAACATCGTCTATAGCAATATCACCACGGTCACCTGACCCTCTAACAGCGGAAATCACAACCTGTATAGGACTTGTTTATTTGAGTGTATTTGTAAAGGGTGAGATCAGTGACAATATCAATACATGTACATCTTTTTATTATTGTAATATATTTTAGTTTTATCTCACATGACAGCACAAAAACAATTAAAGCTGGTTTAATAGATATGTTTCGGCGTTTCTGTATTTCTTTACTTGCTTTCGATGCATGCGCCATTAGACATATAACTACGAATAGGCAAGCTTACATGACCAGCATTTGTTATTATCTTGATTTGATAACTCATGGTGTGGAACAAATAATCACGAAACAGTGGTTACAGCTATAGTTAGCATGTGGGCCAGAAAGTGAATTATTACAGACTTGCCTGGAATCTCTCGGCACTCATAATAGTAATATCTGTTCTTGCCCATTCGTTTCCTTGATCTCCACTGGCAGACCACTGTTCTATTAATTTACCATTTTCAGTCATACGTATGGAGACGCGCAAAGTACCAATATCTCGTCCATACATATGATAAAATAACCTCATCTTGAATATGTAACAAACGGCAGAGGGTTAATATCAATTTCACTCACGTGACAAAAGAAAATCTAAATAATGACAATTGCCCATGTTTATTTTTAAAATGTTTTTGCTTCGGCAATGTCTAATTTGTCAGATACTTTGTTTATGACATGCGATTTGATATATAGGTACGTAGCAGTAATTAATTGACGTAATTAACTGATAAAATAGTTTATATTGAAAGTGTAAATAGTATTATACAACACGAAAAATAATAATAAAAAGTTCTCAAGTTTATCCACATAACGGATTCCAAACAGTCCTGTATTGGACTTAGCATCAATGGTTTTCGGGATATTTTCTTGCACAAGCCATCCCATTGCGCAATATATAGATATGATTGATAATCGTGCGTTTATTATTATTATACACCTACTTGACACGTGTCCGCAGCACTGAATACATCACTGACCAAATTAGCTACGTCAGCCTGTCGATTCTGGTAAGATACGTCGACGTAAGCGTATTGACCTAGCGAGACAAACCAGTGTGTGTCCGGTTAATACAGTTATATCTCTTCACTGCTTTCAAGTTGTTACACATCCAAAATTTGTTCGGCTATATAATATCAGTTAATACAAAAAAAACTCCATAATAGTCTTTACCATGACTATCCCCTCTGGTGTGATCAGCATCAGGCCCCGTTTCTGGTGACATTGTACTACCTTCTCCTAGAATCCAGTCGAAATCGTCGTCGTTGGTGCTTTGGGCCCAGCTGCAGAATCCCGTTTCGAAGTTACATCGATCAGGGTACATTGCTATAAAATAGTTCAAAACATGAATTTTACAATTTAGGTGTCAGAGAGTGTATCAATCGAAAATGTTAATACGACACATTGCATATAAGATATATTTAAATGTATAATTTCATATATCCGTCTACTACATGGCTTCATTGAATTTAGGGCAACGTTAAAACGAATTAAAGTTTGCCACTCCGTTTGATATCATATATTCAAGTAGGAAATGCAAAAGTTAATTATATTGCTCTGAAATGCTATTATTACAAATATATAGTACCATGGCGTTGTTTAGTGACAGGGCGTGGCATTTTACTGCACTTTTTCAACAGTCAGTAAACATATGATCAGAATACACGTTTCAAATAACCCGGCTAGCATAAGTGTTTTTTTAACACTACCTGCTATACCCTGCTATAATATTTTCGTACAACTGATTTTTGTCAACGTGAATGATGGTACACTTATATATCTTCGAATGAAATCCATCCAGTTGACAATTAATTCGGCGTTCGAGACATTGCTTCGCGCGAATCGTGAAACGATTGATCGTATCCTATGTTTATCTTGAGTTCTTATTATATTTAAGAGTGTCCATTATATATTAGGCTTGTTATTGCTACATGGAAGATATCTCATGAGCGACTCTTCAATATCAGATTTTTAAAACTTAAGTATCGGAACAAACAAAAATTAGCATACGAGTTAAATCAATCTGGTGTTGTAGAGTCACACATTCAATATCCTGTTTATCCCACTTATCCATTTCGCTAATTCTAAATGCTGAAAACTAAATCGGTGATCGCAATTTGTGAGCGCGTATTCAATATATCGTAGAGCATTTATATGATTGACACGGTTAATGAACACTGTATTCCGTTAATTCACCAAATTGCAATTAAAATTATTTCTATTTCTTGAGACGCGTGTATGAGTTGGTGGAGGCAAACGATTGGATGGTGCGCACAAGCATGTACATACGGCACGCGACCTGCTTCAGCGAACACGTTAATATAAAGTGGTGAAGGCCACTGATTGGATGGTGTCTACGTGTAGATGCATGTATACAAGGCACGCGATCTAATTAAACTGCAAGTTTATATAGGTGTCATTGATTGACATGGCGAGACAACTCCCAGAGTGGATAATATAGAGTAGGGCTGGTCATCATATAAACTACATCGTATGGCCGATTTTTCATTTGACATTTGTGAATTTCTCGTCGTGTTGAGCCAAACTCCGAGAAGGTGCATGTTTGTTCCCGGCAAACTACATACCCTTGTGTGAGAATACTTTTTGGCGCCTTTACAATTTTGAACCTCTTGACAATTACTAAGTTGAGAGTCAATTCACAATCCCTGAACAAACTGCGACAAGACACGGGTGAGTAAATTTGTGGTTGGAAGAATTGTAAATGGCGTCGAATGCATAGGGGCTTTATATTAGACTCGCGTTTTAGCCGACAAATTGCCAGACTGTATTCAAAATATTATATTACAGTAATTCAATATACTATTTCATAATGATAGAATGTACAATTATTTTATTTCATTCAGCCGTTCACCAAAAAAAGTAGTGGAATAAAGAGAAACTATCAATCGTAGAAAACTCTTACCACACATTGAAGTCAATTCATCCGTACTGTCATCACAGTCGTTCGTAAAGTCGCACACAAGATTGTTCTTAACACATGACCCGCTGTGGCATTGATATTCGTCATTTTGACACATGGGATACATTCCTGATACTGCACAGTCATGGAACAATATGTCATCTATGCCAATGCCTTGAACACCCGATGTGGACATAAAACTCCCAAAATAGAGAACCTGCGTAAAAAATAGCACGTAACTTACCAATGCAAGAGTATGCTTGATGTATTTTTGTCAATCAGCGTATAAGTTTTCGTGAATACCTGGATTTGACCGCTCCATTTTCCAATATATATTGTCTCTTGCTGCCATGCCGTTGAGGTGGTGTCTGTCGATTCCCAGATCAACGAAGACGATCCGTTTACAATCAAACTTACTATTAAAACAGTTCCACTCTGCAAGACAGTAAAACAGAACTCTAGGGATCTGAAACTTTATAAACGCGATGTTAAATTATTGAATGTCAAAGCAAGAAGTTGTGAGAATCATCGAAATACAAAACGTTGCTCCATACCTCTGGTTGGAGTCGCCAAAAGCTCATTGAACACTGTTCCGATGTATCTGGAAGAGATGGACTGTATATTCTTGCTATGTTGAAATTTATTCCATTTCCGTGATCTAATAACATGTACCAGCCTGGGAAAAACAGAATTTCAAATACACATGTTGTTTAATCAATGTACATTCAGGTTTCTCGAACAAAGAACTGCATTATCAAACAATGTTGGTAACCATACCATTTCCAGTAGTTTTATCTGCTCCCTGCACTCTATTCCATTTGAACATCCCTTGACTATAATCCTCATAACCACACAGGCCTGTTTCGAAATCACAAGGACCTACAAAATTTATAAAAAATAATATATACATGGTACATACTACATGATAACAACAGTCTGTAGATCAAATACAAAAAGCAGTGTGTTTTCGGTAGCCCAATCTTGCTGCTTCTACATCTGTCATGGCTAAACCGGCCAGTGAATGATGTAGACTTCAAACTGTATGCCTTGTTTTGCATCTTGAATTTTCGGAGTAACACTGAATCTATTTATTTTTCAATTTTACCTGAAACGTATTATTTATTTCAATTATTCTCAATCTATTATATACCAATGTAAGAAATAAATAACGAACTACGTAATTCTTCACCTTTTCTGAATAGATATAATAAATATTGATTTTACACTTACCGCATACCATTTCATCAGATTCATCTGGGCAATCGACATTCCAATTACAATAATAATTAGTGTAAATACAATATTCACCATTAGCGCAAGGCCAGTAACCTTCTCCGCATATATTATATGGTGTTGTTGGTAGTGGTGTTGTACCAATCGGCAAATGGCCTGAAAGGAAACAGTTAGATAATTAATGTATTATCTCCCATTAAAAAAGTTCAGTTGATAATAATGCATAAAGGTTTCATAATACCTCAAGAACGACACCGTCCACACACATCGTATATGGGAATATTTTACTTGGTCTTTACTATAGCCACTATATGTGAGGAACGACGTACTGGTTACCTTTATGCAATATAATTAGTGCAGCGAATGACTGAATATACAAACGTACCGTTATAGACCTGGCAACCAGGGGTAAATGAAATATCGTCAATGGCAATTACAATGCTGCTATACTTCCCCCTTACTCCCTCAATTATGACCTGCAGAAAATGACAAAAATAAATCCGTCAACAAATTAAGCACAGTATATGTGAGCTATATCATTGTTATTCTCTGTGCATTACAAAATTTGTATTCTCTGTGCAACCCACAGCAGAAATTCCAATGCACAGTGTAACACTGTGACTGACAGCCAAACCTGTTATTGTTGGACAGGTGAACATTGTACATTAGGATGCTTAACCTTAATAAATAACCGCGATCTGCCATGTAATTTCTGACTAAGTACGTGCAGGTTCCTCAGGCTACTGTATTTGGGGATATTACAGATATATGTCTGTGTTATGACGAAGAATGAATGTGTATCTTGTCCAGTTCGTATTCCAATGAGAGTGTACATGATACTCGTGACCCTGCGTAATTGGGGACATGCACACGTGACGCAATATTTAAATTGTTATACATTGAGGTAAATGCTTCGCGAATTAACAGAACTGCAGAGTTTAAACGAAAGTACAAGAGGTACGTCACAGTTTATAAGTCGATGGGGCACTTGGTTAAAACTTGGGTACACAACCTTTAAAATGTTGAATGAGATTTTGGACGCGCCAAACGAAAGAGGTACGCAACATGATGCAAGACATATCACTGGAGAAAGATGATAACTTGCTACTAACTTGGAAATTATCTGATGGCGATATCACAACTTCGGCTCTTCGGTAATAATCACCACTATGTGTAGCAAATGACCATACCAAGGACATAGGACCACCAACAGATGTTCGCGTATATATGTTCAGTGTCTGAGTATCAAACCCAGTCATATAATACCAAAATCGCATCTAAAAATGAGAAGTAATAATACAAAAATAACCATATTGTTGATTTCAACCAGCCATTAATCCACAACGGCAAGTATGCAGAGCCTAGAGCGTGTGTTAGAATGTCATGGTCGTAAGTTGTAAGAACTTAACTCGTGCGTTGTAACTTTCAAGTTAATTTGACATTTCATAAATTTACTGTTAGCTTGTCATGAAACGTGATTTATCGGGACTATCCAATAGTAAAAATCGTGAATTGTGTAACAACTCCTCATAGGGAACTAGGACAGAGAGTAATGTATACAACTTAAATATTTCAAAATTATAAAATATTTAACATTCTTTGCAACTCTATGCGGTTCATCTATACTACTTTTGTAATATGTATAGTAAAGACATTACATACTTCACATTCTTCAGTTGGGCTTGGACGCACAAAGTACATACTACCAATTCGAGCACGGTCACCTCTACTTGTGGAGTGGAATGGAATGTACATATAATGGCCTATATCCACGTTATGATGAAACGAAACAAAGTAAATCAATTGATTAGCCAGTCTTTTATATCATGGTCACGTGTTTTCAAGAATATCATTAAAAATTATTGTCTTGACAATAAAATAATAGGTGTAATCACATACACCGATGCGACACCAATTACGTACCACTATACGTTTTTATAGTGTGATCTCTCTTAGCTCCACCGAACGTACCACCACTCCCTAATTCCCAGTCAAGTTCATCTTCATCTAGATTAGTCCAGTCACACATCCCTGACTCAAAATCGCAACGTTCATATGGATCTGAGAAGAGAAACCTGTGAGTATCAACCGATACACTGATTTTAAATATTGTGTTTCGATTCACTTGTCAAAAAGTATGAAATAGGCTACATCTCCAGATTTCACTGGCGGTGATGCGTTTTGTTACGCCACCGGTGTAGGTTTGACTTCAGAGTGTCTATTTACGGAGACGGCTACCTCCACCCCGGAAATAATTATTTGCATAAGTCTGAAATCATATCAGTTGATAACATTTATATTATATGACCAACGCAAATAAGACGAGGAAACAGTAATTTTATATGTCAACGCTTACGAATCATATTTTAATGACATCTAAGCACGCGTATATACAGTCACGGCAGCCAATGTTTTCGATAATCAGCAAAAATCACCCTTTTTTCAAAATAAACATTTAATCGGCATGACCATGCGTTAATATCAATGCAATATGCGAATCATTGTTGTTATCCAGTCTGAAAATATTATATTGCTACAATAAATATGCTACTGTCGAACGTTTTTCTGTACGTTCGAACACAAATAAAATGACGACGCGTAATAGATTTTTTGACGTTTACCTTACCATACCCTAGCAGTGATATTCCACGACAAGCGTCACCACAGCGATTATATAATAACACATGCTTGTGAGGGTAATATCACATATTGTTGCCTGCCCAAGGGGTGGTGGTCATGACCATAATATTGATGATGCCGAAGGCGAGGGCATCATCAATATTATGGTCATGACCAAAAGCCCGAGGGCAGACAACAAATCGTGATATTGTCCAAATAACCATGTGTTATTTATTTTATCACATCGAACAGACACCCACCATGACACCCACCATAGCTACCATACATCACTCACATCCGCTCTCCCACAAAATAACAACACTATTATATTATATATTTGAAGTATGCAATATTTTATTTTATCTATTATAACAAGTTTCGCATTACTCAATAACATACATACATTGTTTGCTGAAAAAAATACACTCAATAATGTTATTTTCAGCCACGCATACTCTTTTTAGTGACCGTGTTTAAGCAGTGTGAATCACTCAATTTATCGAGAATAATTTTGAAATGATGTAAGAAATACTCATACGCAAGTTATTTGATCACTCTGCAGATAAAAAAATGTCAGAGTGCCGTGGAAGTGACTGAAATTACTTTCTCACGAACGTACCATATCTATTCACAAGTCACACAGCTTTGGAGTGTTTTCGGTTGGCATCGGCGTGGAACGCATAGAAATGCTCACAGCGTTGAACGCGCCGCAGCGACACCTGCTGCGACGTTTCAGTGGCGACTTTGCCGTACATTTTTGCTTCATATAAAAATACCATAAACATCAAAACAGAGTATCTTACTTAATATCCATTCTGGTACGTTCACTGTCTATTTCAGATGGCTAAAATCCTTTCAAAACCTTGAAAGCAACCTCGAAAACAACAGCGGCCGGGCAGCGCCAGTGCAGCGAACGACAATTTGTTATGCGCAGTATCGTTGCGCAGTAGTTTCAGTGACGTCATCCATGTGATTTACCAATATAATATCCACTTGGCGGCAATATACCATGCAATATCCATTTTTATTCAATGTCACGTGACCGAGTCTCAACCAATCACAGCATGCGTAACAACAGTGAGATGTGATAATCATTAATATTCCTCCACAGCATAATAGTTATAAAATGATACGACTTACATCGGTTTTTTTACATTGATACGACTTACCACATAGCGCTATGGCTTCATCAGAATAGTCTCCACAATCGTCATTATAGTCGCATAGTCTGTCACTTTCCACGCAGGAACCCCTTGTACATCTGAACTGATCTGTTTGGCAGCTTGGTACGATCTCTGCAATAGAAGACCAAAACAAGGTGACTTGTCCGCCTTAGTTCACCAGTTGTTCATACCCCTCCCCTCCTACGCCAATATGTTCCATTGTTTATTTTAATATAAATGTCAATAATTCACTTTTTATAAAGAAAGTTTGCTCCATTTACTCATTTATCAGTATTTCGACTAACACAGGACATACGAATTGTGGATACACACCTGGCAAAGTACAACCTTCAAAAATAATGTCATCAACAGCAATATCACCAAGCACGTTGAAGGTTCGCTGAGCTTCAAACACAACCTGAAATAAATGCAATCAAATTACATTTAAAGTTGACTACCATTTCGCTATTTGTAGGAATAGTACTTGTTATACGTCTCACATATATTCCACAACACCTTGCTTCTATACTACAATTTCCATATCAGCACAAACGCATACCAGATGTCACTATGACATTCAGTAACATTTATACATGAAGACAAAAAGTACAACTTACAAAGAACGGATTATGCATCCTACCAATAATAGCTACTCCCGCATTCCAATTATCGCCTTGATCACCGCTACGGGACCATACCTCGGATTCATAGCTGGACTCCTTCACATGGACCCGCAGTGTACCTATACCTTTTCCTTTCATGTGATACCAAAAGTAGAGTTCGCAAGAGGAACCGGATTGCTGCAGCGTAGGACTAGTATAGTGGGCCCATTCAACAGTATTTCCAAACACGTTGGCATCAACGTAAATATACCAACCTAACACATTCAAGAATAGATTTTGAAATATATATCAATGACACTATATTACAAACTACACTAAGTTATGATGAGCCAAATGACAGTAAAATTATATATACTTTAATGTTACACACTGAGAGTTTGATAGCTTTTGCAATGGAACACTTATCATACATATCTTACGGAAACTAATCATTTGATCCAATAACTTAATATTAAACCATGGTATTTCGAACAGTGGACGCGATGTCGGAAGAGAATGGAACAATACTACAAAGATAAATGTTTCGTGACTTTTTAGCTTTCAACTATATCTCGGTAGCCACTGGGACGTGCAGGGCCTGTTTTAAACGTACCTTGTTGTGTGTAAGTAGTGTGGTCATATGCCGGTCCTGTGTTTGATGTTGGCGTGGCCCCACGCCATCTTATCCACTGATACTGCCCCTTAGCTGTGTCATTCCAGCCACATTCACCAGTCTCAAATGTGCACTGATAGCCTTCAATGAGAGTGGTCAATAGGTCAATAGCATATGTGCTACTAAATGTGATTTATGTATCAACACTATCACGACATTAGTTAAGCCTTATTTACTTTATGCTTGTGCAAAATACATAAATGAACACGTAAGTGTAACACGTGTAACTTCATGTACATGCGATAAGTACATACGTTGACGTTAAGCACATACAACTTGACTAACATACAACTATCTGCATATTATAATTGGAGGTTGAATAGACTGAAAAAATTTCATTCAATACTCGAAAATGAATATTAGCATAGTAGTCAAAAAAACTTTGCAATGACTACAGCAATGAACTACGACACAATGTAACCGTTATTACAGTTGTCGCTTTCGTATTTTGATACTATGTTTAACGACATACCACATACTGCCTCGTCTTCATGATTGTCGCAATCATTGTTGAAGTCACAAACTTTGCTCATAGGCAGACAGTTTCCAGTTCCGTCGTTACATTCAAATTCACATGGTGGCGGGGGTGCTGATGACGCAAATAATACGCAATTTTGTTACAGTGAGATTTCAAACACATGGTCATTTTATCAAATTATTTTGTAAATCAGAACCCAGAACTCGACAACAAAAACTTACGCGGGCACAGACCGTCTGTAAATGAGATATCATCAATTGCTATGTCACCCGGTGCACTGCCAACGATTCCTCTGATAGTGACGATATTAGTGGATGTTGCTGGTACATCTACATATGCTTCTATCCACGTACTTCCCTGGCTCCCAGACACACTAAACAGTGCGTTAGGCGCATCATAATGAATCACTGACAGTGTGCCTGTATCGCTACCGTGCATGTAGTACCAAAACCTCATACACTGATCAGCCCCGTCTTCAAAGTGAACCGACATGAGTATTGCGACATCGCCTTCTACCCTTGGTCCGGATGTTGACAAGTACAGGTATGTTCCTAAAAAGCAAAATATTTGTGTTACCATAAAAATACACGCTAAATGAAAACAACAACATAATTGAAGACCAGTCAGAACACATGAATAATCCAATAATTGTCTATGTAAATACATATTTATTTAGATCGATCACCGTGGACAAGCATTACCATAGGCTGTTCCAATCGTGTGATCTACAGTCGGAGCCGTCTCACTTTTGATATGGGCACCACTCATAAGCATCCAGTCAAACTGATCTATAGTTGAACTGCCGTATTGTACATTTGACCAAGTACACGTGTCACCATGCTCAAATGCGCAGTGACCAAGTGGCTCGCAACCACCATCTTTAAAATCAATATCGTCGATTGCTAGATGGCCAGTGTTGTCAGATCCGGCAACAGCTTCAAATATTATCTGTTGATAGAAACTTTGGTTTAGTCACAAATAATATTCAATCGAAATATTTGATTGGTATGCATTAAATTCAGTCGAACATATGAACATCGTGTTAAAGGAGTTGGCAAAATTGTGTGGATGAATTAGAATTGGCAAAGTTGAGTAAATTGTTAAAAACTTTAAAGTGCTTTTATTAGTTGTAAACGTCGAATTATTGGATATGCAATGATTCAAAAAAAGAATACATATGTAAGTATGTATTCAATCATTACGAACAGTGATTATTTTCGCTCATGGTGGGGAGTTACATATTCACCTGAAACGGTATTTGATGATTAATAGTGACTTCGGCAATTTGAAATACCGCAATCCCCTCGTATGGTGAACTCCATAACAAATACTCGTCGTTGCTTAACTCCTTCACGTACACGCCCAGTCCTTCGAATCTATTACCCGTCGTAGACATGTAATATGCAAATCGTAAACACCTGCTTTCAGTGGTGTCGTATACGCCGCTGACAAACCGGGAGATCGATCCTTGTAAGTTCGATGTAGTCTTGTTAGCATAGATGTAATGACCTGTACGCAATGTCAATCAGTCAAACAAATAAATGAATACGGTATCACTGCACACTACATCGTTACAATTAGAATCTTTGTTCCGAGTATACAGAGATATATTTTCGTCTAGCATTGTCATAAACATTATATTAAGACGATTGTTGAATCTCACCATATGATGTGCCGTATGTTACATCAACTAATGGTTCTTCGCTGTCCATTGCTTGAACTATATACCAATTGAACTCATTAAGTGGGTCGAGTGAAAAACCACACATACTATTCTCGAAATCACAGCCGTCTGACAAAGAGACAAGCGGCAACAAACTTATGTGAATACAGTACATATAAAAATGTATTTGTGCTAATGTCACGTGCTATTGTTGTTTGTGACGGAAAAACCACAATATCCAGAAACAGGGGGAAAAACTTCTTCTGAGAAAGTGCAATTTTAAGGTCTGTATGGCGAATGTGTGAGTTAACTTACGAGAGGTAGGACACTCTCCAATATTGAAAAATACATCGTCTAATGCAATATGACCATCCCAATGCTCCTGGACCGTTCCTTCTATGACAATCTAAATATAAACATAATTATGGACAAATGGTATTAATATATACCATTGACAAAATACACTCAATATGATCGAGTATAAGACTGTTACCTTGAACGTCCGTGTTTCTGGTATGTGTATATTGTCATAGCCCCATCTTGGTCCATGGTCCCCTTGTTTCATCCACAAAAGAACGTCGCTCTGTCCATCTATTTTCAGATAAATGTTTAGGACGCCAACCTGAGCACCAAGCATGTGATACCAGAATTTCATGCATATTCCTTCTGGGCTATGGTAATTGAAGTAACCGCTGATTATGCGGGCTTTCTCGCCAGGGGTCCGTGGGACGGAGGATTCTATGATAATATAGTAACCTGCAAAGTCATAAAAAAACTTGTGTGTTACCATATTATGTACATCATTGTGTACATGGTTTGAGGGTGGTTATAATTTAACGCAGCTATATATTAACACGACCCACCTGTTTCAGTTCCTGTGGTGTGATCAAACGGAGGTCCCTGAACTAACGAACCATCTAACGCTGTAATCCTGGTCCAGTCAAAGTCAGAACTATCTTCATCATATGTCCAGGTACAATAATTAATTTCAAAATCGCAGTCATGATAATCTGGTGCTGTGAACGACAATTGTCTTGTCTGAGTAACAGATAAACTGAACAAACATACATATTAATATTATAATTGCCTAATGCGTTGGTGTGAGAAAAGATCGATTTTAAAGATGGCGTTATTGCAACATGCACCAGCAATCACCCATTAGACGATACAATTTCGATAACACAACCCAAGTCAACTCACGATATGTTGGAATAGGCGTGGGTGAAGTGGGTGGAGGTGTTGTCACAGGGCAATCACCATCGTCTACCTCAGTATCATCAACTGCAATATCCCCATATACGCCACCATTGGTTGCCTCGAATATAATCTGAAACAGGAGAATTTATTCTAAAAATCAATCGAGTACCTATTATAGCTTCCACGTTCATCTCACCTGATTATGTTAATTATTACACTACTATAATAAAATCAGTAAGACATTTCAGTTATTTGATCGCCGCCATCAGAAAATATGTCAAAGGAATCACACATTTATCACACGATTTATCAAGTGACAATTAGGGATTCACACAACCCATTGGAAAATATAATCAGCGAATGCCAATTAGAAACTATAAGTTATTTAGAATGACAGGGGGGGTGCCAGTTTGTAAACATGTCACCAAAATAACATATAAAAAAGTAGCACACCTAGTCCGACGCTACAATTCATGCATCTATTACATTACTGAATTTTGCAGCCAACTCACCCAGTATTCTACCGCGGAATTGACCGTCACATGTCCATTCTTCCATACGTCTCCATGGTCACCCGAAGCCGTCCACAATAGTGTCATGCCATCAACAGCAGATTCGAAATAAACCCTCAAAGTACCAATAGTTGCTCCAAACATGTGATACCAAAACTTGAAACATTTCCCTGAAATTATTCGAAATGCTCACATCAGGTTACAGTGTGCATACAAACTAATTAAACACAGACGGTACAGCAGAATACCATTTGTGATTTATAGATTTCAACACGTGCACATAACAAAGACACCGTTTCAAAGCGATTATTTACGTTAATAGGCGTAAGGAACATTGCAAAACAGTGTTCTATTGGAACATTGATTACACCCAACTACGTCATATTGACGTCACAGATGTGTCTTTGACACTGGGGGGGGTGCAATATATAAATAAATTCATAAGCATGATGTTGCCTAGTACCAAAATATGTTTTGATTTGAATTAGAATGCTATATATATTTACAAATATACTACTATGTTATTCTAATTAACATTCATTAAAGGGAGGTAGGGCCACTTTCACTAATTACCACCGACGACTCCTTCGATTCCTTGAAATCACCAAAAGAAATACAAAATTAAAGCTTGGTAACCTGTCGGCTTGTACTTATTGGTGTGCGCAACAGTCACAATCGCGACGACTATTGCCCTTTAAGATAGTATAATTAGTTTGAGAATAAATAATTACATTATTTTCATTTAATTTAACAATGTATTACCGATCATTCCAAATTACTGACAGTCTATATCTTATGGAATACTGTATAAAACCACTTTTAATTTTCAAATTTAACAATAAAAAAATTTAGAAAATTATGAGAATGTTATAATACATGGCTAATAAAGCCACATGCTCTTACAAAACTACCTTTGCAAACATTAATTTGGCCCTAAAAACAAAATATAGGACACATTACATCTAGCGATGGTAAATTTAAACTAGCAGCCTGTCGGCTGAGATAATTCAAGAACTGAATATATCATCAGAAAATGAACAATATGTATAGTATTGAAGCAATAAGACTTGCTGTTTTCAACAAAAATTTGAAAATATAACTTTTTAGCAAAAATATTCATTAAAATTAGATAATTGTAGAACAAAATCATCACGAAATGAACAAACCTGAGAGAGGACCACATGTAGTACCTAGATATGTAATATCAAAGCAATTGGACCTGCGGTTTTTAACAAGAAGTCGAAAATATCACTTTTTACTAAAAACGACAAAAATATTAATCAAAATTAGAGAATAAAAGATATCATCACGAAATGAACAAATCTGAGAGGTCCACATGCAGTACTTACATATGTAATATCTAAGCAATCGGACTTGCAGTTTTTAACAAGAAGTCGAAAATATCACTTTTACCAAAAATGACAAAAATATTTATCAAAATTAAAGATATCATCATACAAATCTGAGAGAGGTCCACCCAGGGTACCTACATACCAAGTAGTAAAACATTTGGGCTAGCGGTTTTCAAGAAGAAGTCGTAAATAGCATTTTTGACCAAAAATTACAAAAATATTCGCTATAAATAAGCCAATTGAACATATCCACATGAAATGAACAAATCTGAGAAAGAACCACCCAAGGTACCTTCCTAGAAAGTTTCACAGCTATACAGTTTGTGGTTTTTAAGAAGAAGTCGAAAATGTAAAGTTGACGACGACGACGACGGCGGCGACAACGACAGCGCCGACTGACGCCGACGGTCAATCAGTAATACTATAAGTTCCGCTCGACTTCGTCGACAGCGGAGCTAAAAAACATGCCTTATTTGAAATAAAAAAATCAGTTACTGCGGTAACATTAGCGGCCCCTAGTATTAACGACGTCAAATCAAGCAGTTCTGTATCTGATCGGTTCTGTTCTGTACCATCTTACCTGATGTTGGTTGCAGATGTTCACTAACTAGCCACGCTCGGTCACCAATATTTCCATCGCTTGTTTCCAGAACCATGTAATATCCTATATAAATAAATAAGATAACTGACATTGTGTACAGAGAACAACTACACTATATATTTGCATAGATATAGTAATTCTGAGACATTAACAGTCACTGTGATTCTTTCGGAAAACAGGAGGTTACTAACCTTTTGCAGTGCCAAGTGTGTGGTCAATCTTCGGACCCGTGCCCCCTGTGGGAGTGGTGGCTGCATTCCGTATCCAATTATAATCATCGTCCTTTACTAGTTCATTTGTCCAACCACATGTATTCATTTCAAAATCACACCAGCCTTCTGGTTGACAAGGAACATCATCTACGAGAACATCGTCAATTGCTATGTCTCCAAGTGTACCATTGCCAACAACACCTTGAAAGGATATCTGTGGAAAAGTCGCAATGAGCAATGTCATGAATGTGAAACTGTTTTATTGTTAACAACAACTTGATTTCCCATTTCTTTTTTTACATATGGCAGTATTCTACGTTGTCGAACACCCATGCAAATGACAATTGGTTTCGAAGGTAATAACGTCGTTGAACGTGTTACAACTAGCAATAATTTGCGGTGTCATTATACATTCAACATAAACGCAAATTCATGAATATTGATTTACACTTTCATATATTTGTGAACTGTGAATTTACCTAAAAGAAATTAGATATCTTATCTTTATTTATTTTTCTATATCGTTCATAATATACGTAGTGATTTAAAATAATCATTTAAATAAGTTTTTACCGATGTGTGTTTTGTTCTTCTATAGAACAAACCTACACACAAATATATCTTAGATTTTAATAATTGTACTATGAAGTTATTTTGTGTGAAATATTAAATTACGAAGAAGCAGTACGAGATTCTCTCACAAACGAGAAATTCATCTCGCCACTGTTAGCGTGTGGCATGGACCGTTAGTGACTAGAAGTACATGCGCAAAGCAAACTTCTGACGTTACAAACAACATACGGAATATTATTATGCACACATAAAAGACCAAGTATGTGTATAATATGTTTCAGTTATCGTAATTACGGCTTCAGCCTTTAGTGTATCTGTTGATTATATGTAGAGAATAAAACACTATTATGATTTCCTACGTTTCAGAACATTGTACTCACCAGATACGGATTACCAGTTAGTTCTACGGGCAAAGGTATAGTCCCTCTTCGCCACATGTCATCCTGATTTCCTGATCGAGACCATATTGGTGTTTGGAATATATTGCCAATGTCAATTTGGTAAACGTTAAGTGATCCGATATCTTCTCCATACATGTGATACCAGAATCGCAAACAACGATCAATGTCAGATGTGAATTCAGTAGTAGTCAACACTGCTGAGTGGCCAATCGTGGATGTCGATGTTTCGATATATGCAAAATGACCTGAATAAGAAAAGAACCAATTAAATGTTATTTTATTATAAAGATATAAGGTATACTATGTCTGAATGATGAGTTGTTTTGTTCAATCTTCCGGGCCAGCAACATCGATGGCCAGCTATAAAAAATAAAATATCATTATTGTGATATGATATGAAGCGAAACTGATTACCTGTAGCTGTTCCTGTGGTGTGGTCAATCGTTGGGCCTGTTCCAGTTGTTTCAGTACCATTTCTCCCCCGTAACCAATAAAGCTCGTCGCCGTCTATGCTATTAGTCCATCCGCAAAAATCATACTCAAAATCACACGCTCCTGGTGCGAGACAATATTTGGAATTATTCCGTAAAATAACGATTTGAATTGACGTGATATGTTTTCAAATGAATCATCAAATCAGACTGAATGACCTAAAATTACAACCATTTCAAGATCGATTGGTTGAGTGCATGGTATCAATTCAGTTCAGTTCAACATAATTGTATGTTCAATTTATATAATTTATCAAATTTCTTACGGTGTGGAGGGCAAGGTCCGGGATGCACAGACAAATCGTCGATAGCAATGTCACTCCGTTGCTTTGTTATCCTGGTAACTTCAAATATGATTTCATAATTTGATGTCATATGCAAATCTCGTTGTCCATATCTCCACTCATCAGCTTGGGTTCCCATACGTGACCATATCTATGCATCAAAAAGTGAGCTACGTGAGCACATTATTAATATTTGATTGCATTTTTTTTTCGTTTTTTTTTTCAATTACAGGTTTTTTGTCAAATCCTGGTGATTCTACACCAATGTCTAATGTAAACATACCTTTGTTTCAACACCATAGTAATCTCTAACATACACATTTAGATCACCCACTATATTACCAAGCATGTGATACCAAAATTGTAGACAATACCCAGAACTCGTTGTAGGTGGTAAAACATCTGATATCAATCTACCTCTCTCATCACCATCAACCGAATTTGCTTCAATATAGAGATAGTAACCTGACAATACGGATATATAATCAAGAAAACTACATTACATTATATATATTATAGTTGACAATAGTCTATGTAGAGATTTGGTAAAAACAACTAAAACTTAATATAGTAGGCGCTTACTATAATGATCATAGATAATGATACATTAAGCAAAGCAATATAATGTGTGTCGAACACCACATATTATTGTGTTAGTCACGAAGTAAAATAGTATTGGTAATGTTCTCTAGAGTGTGGTTTATTGCAGAACATTGTATTTTTATCTCATATATGTATTACCTTCACTTGTGCCTAATGTGTGATCAACCGTTGGTCCTGTGTATAATGTCTGAGTGCTACCTTTATGTCTGGTCCAATCAAAGTCATCAGTATCGTCTTGCCTCCATGTGCAAAGATCTTCCTCGAATGTACAATCATATTCTGCAATTACACAGCAACATTAGGCAAATACACGAAGACACTAAACACGTATTTATTCATCTAATTCAATTACCTGCATTTTAGCATGATTTGTTATGTTCCTAAATATGTTCGTATACAATAAACTCATATATCAATCATGGGTGTGTAATCATAGTAATTCACATCACTTTAAAATAACTGTTCATATTTGATATTGCACTACTTAGGCCAATTCGTGCCTTGCCATAATACTGAAACACGGAGTATGAAAATTGTTCCATGTTATACATGTCCAACGGCAAATATAAAAAAGGTAAATAGTCAGGTGTCAATCTAAACATATCCCCGAAGTGTATTGATGACTTACGCGTTGTGGGACATGCGCCATCATTCAGTGCAGTGTCATCCACGGCAATGTCCCCTTTGGTTCCACCCTTTGTAGCCACAAATATAATCTAAAACAAAAAGTTCCAGATGGAGTTGAACGTTTGACACAATTTCTGTATTGAATCCCATGTCAATGTACTGGTATTATAATAGTCTTCATAATAATAATAATAATAACCTACCCAGTATTCTTCTGTTGAGTTCACCGTAATCTGTCCAGGGTGCCAAAATTCCCCATGATCACCGGATGTTGAGAACTTCAGTGACGAAGGTTTATTGCGCGACTCGACATATACGTTCAGTATTCCGATACCAGTACCATACATATGATACCAAAATGTGAAACATTTTTCTAAAAAAAAAACAAGCAGAGGAAACTTATTCGGACATTATCAGAACAGTACAACTAAACATAAATTTGAGTATGTGGTCTGAATATGAGATTATAACGTACCATACGTTGGCTGTAAATGTTCACTAACAAGCCATGCCCGGTCACCTACATCCTTGTCACTTGATTCTATGTACATATAATACCCTACGGACAAGAAAATAGTCATTAATGGTTATTACATGATTTTAGTAGCAAAGGAAGGATTTGTCCCCAAATCACTGGTAATTACTTACTGCTTATATTAATGATGACTATATGTTAGGTGACACAATCGTGAATCGATCATTTTTACATTAATCTATAATGCACGAGGAGTCATAAGATTATCTTGATGAAATAACAGTAAACATTGTTATACGCTACTAGAGCATATAACTGTGTTGTTCGATGATTATTTTCTGCCCATGCGGATTTATATGAGACATAACACATCCCAAAAAATGTTAAAGATGTTTACATATTAAGATGATGCACTTGATGATAGGAGAACTCAACAACAGTTTCAAATCATTGGCAATGTTTGTTAATACATGATTATATCAACTAGTTATCTGATAGGAGTTATGGGGATATAATGCATTTCATTGTATAACTTTACTTTGCATTGTACAATAGTCGAACTGGCTAACGTCGATATACATATTTGTCTACCAGAAGAGGGCGTCAGTTGACCGCTGCGAACATTCGTAATATTTTACAGAGAAAAGCACATTCTGTAGAAAACTACACTTTCCCATGCTGCATTTTCCAATAAAAACATCCAGAAATGATTTTATTCACCATTGTACATGTAGTTATTTAACCACACATTTTATAGTTTGTTTGTAGTTGTATGTTCTATAACCCCTTCCGGAATTACTGTCGTTTTTAAGATTTTGGCGAACAAGGTATGAGTGGTCATCTGAAATTCTGAAAGCGACGACGTTTACATAAGTATAAATCAATTGAGCTGCGTGAAAAGACTTCCAACAGCAGCGATTATAATATAATCTAAACATTTCAAATGCGACATTGATTCAGAACATGGAGCCACAGTCTAGCCGTTGTGTCGTTAGTAACACTCGACGTTGGTTTCATCACCGCTGGTAAAATTAATGGGCGTGTCTATTGATACGCCACGTGGTAATAGCCGGCCCAACTGAATATTCATTCTACGCTAGTTCAGTTATAACTCCTCACCCGGACCCGTCATACTACTCTTGCTGTAGTTGTATTTCATCAATAGTAGTGCATTAATTTAAAGTTTACAAAGCATCGTGACTGCATGTGACATATTTTTTCAATTATATGCACACCAGCAACATCATGCTCACTTTGTGGATTGAACGTTGATCAATGTAATAGCGACCCGACCTGGCAACAAACTAGCTGCGAATTTATCATCTGAAAAGTTGCGTCATATTTCAATGCAAACTATCCAAGAAAACAACGTATAACAACGTAACTTCTCAAAATGTATTTGACGAGAATGACCAACCTAGTGATGGGTCAGATGATCTTGATTTCAACTTTTCTAAATGTTCGTTTTGATTTGTTTTTCAATATACGCATTTGATTTGTGCCACTTCAAGAAATTTGTAATATTAATATTAATATTTTAGGAAACTTGTTATCACTTAGACCCAGCAACAAATATTATTATGGTGTTCCATTGCTCACCTTTGCCAGTGTCAATAGTGTGGTCTTCCTTTGGTCCGGTATTACTTGTAGGAGTAGTGCCTGCATTTCGTATCCAATCATAATCATCATCATTTACAAGATCATTGGTCCAACCACATGTATTCATTTCAAAATCACACCAGCCTTCTGGTTGACAGGGAATATCATCTACTAGAACATCGTCAATTGCTATGTCTCCTAGTGTACCATTGCCAACAACGCCTTCAAATGATACCTAGAAACAAACTCACAGCATTATAAATGGATAACGTTTCGTCACAACCACTTTATACAACATGGATAAAGTAATTGCCGATTGGGTAAAGCAGATCGTGTTTGTTCACACGTCACACTTACCAAATACGGATTGCCTGTTGGTTCCATAGGCAAAGGAACAGTACCTCTTCTCCACATATCATCTTGGTTTCCCGTTCTTGACCAAACTGGTGTGGATGATACGTTGCCAACGTCACTTTGATAAACATGCAGTGATCCGATATCTTGACCGTACATGTGATACCAGAATGTCAGACACCGATCAATATCTGATGTGAACTCTGTGGTTGTCAATATTGCGGAGTGACCAATCAAAGCTGACGTTGTTTCAATATATGCAAAGTGACCTACATTGACACAATAGAAGTGTGACATTCCACCAGTTGAGAGTATTGTAGATCACGGTAAATTGATAATCGCACAACCAACAGCACATAATATGCATTATATTTTGAATTATGTTTCACCTGTTTCTGTTCCTGTAGTGTGGTCAATACTTGGACCTGTCCCCTCTGTCTCGGTACCATTGCTTCCTTGTAACCATTGTAATCCATACTTATCCGTATTAGTCCACCCGCAAAAGTCGTACTCGAAATCACACTCACCTAGTTTATTAAAACAATGACAACAGTAAGCTCTAAACCGAGAATTTTAAGTTCCATATGTAATTAGATAATTAGTATAATTAACGATGTAAAGGTGACAATTAGGCTTCTCTTACGATGTGGAGGACACGCCCCGGAATGCAAAGACAAATCATCAATAGCAATATCACTCCGCTGATGTGTTATCCTTGTAGCTTCAAATATAATTTTATATGTTGATTTCATATGCAAATCTCGTTGACCATATCTCCACTCATCTGCCTGTGTGCCCGTCCGAGTCCAGATCTAGGAAAAGTTACACCAAAGAAACATAGGCAGGACTCCAGAAGACGTACCTACACTTTATGCAATTTTTTTTAATTACGCTAATTTATTCATGACGTAGCATTTTCTGTGCTCATGGATATTCATTAATTTGTGGGTCAATACATTTTAAAAGTCCTTTTTGACTGGTTGTGTTTGCATTTGATAAGAGTATATAGTGTGTATATATATAGAAATACAACATATTTCTATTAATGAGTTACAATTGTCCAAAAAATTGGCAATTTTGTGTTTTTACTTGTGTAAACTATATACATGGCATAACCCGTTAGTGTACATTTTGCCAATTGAGTGTTTGCCATTTGCGTTGCCCATACCTGACCCGATCCTAACCCTAATGCCAAGACAAGTTCCTGTTAATAATTCCGTTGCCCATACATATTTTAGACTTATTTTGGTGTAGACAGCTCTCGTTTAATTATTTTACACCATTACAAGTTGTTAAATTGAGAGAATAAATGTGCGGACAAATATTTTAGACTTATTTTGGTGTAGAAAAGTCGCATTTAATTTACTTCCACAAATTACAAATTGTTAAATTGAGAGAATAAATGTGTGGACAAATATTTGAAACTTATTTTGGTGTAGACAACTCTCATTTGATTAAGGTAGAGATGCAGTTTATTTGACTTGCTTTTTAATTGAGTAATTAGACAATGAAGATGGTATTATATATCCAACATGTTATATATTTTCTGAAAGCTTATTATACAAACTTTGTAAAACTTGTCTTTATTTTAAATATCCAGAATGCGTTTTTGATTTTGGGTCAAAAATATGCTTTTTTGGACAAAAGTGGTTTAAAAAAAATTAGCTCAAAAACTTCAAGTCCGTTTGTGGGTAAAATTACATCACTGGATACCTTAGTATACTACTAATTCAAATGCGTCCACTCATCTCTCTAACGGCTTTCAAAGTCGCACAGCATGACCTCAAAGTTCACTCTTTTCTATTTTTGCATAATTTATAGATCCATGTTAATTGCGGACTTGTTATTTTTGTTCCGATCGCCGTAATAAACTACCCGGACGCATTTTGAAGGGGGAACACCTTGTCAATAATGTGTGAAAATTTCGAGGCAAATGGCCAAAGCGTCTATCAGCTATTTTAATTTAAACCCCAAGAATTCACCAAAAATAGAAGACGAGAAAAAGGCTAATTTGCATATTTGCGCGTTAAACCGGGAATTACTGCTTTGTCATACTTTGTCATACTTTCTAGACTATTGAAATTGAAAGTTAACGTATAGACATAGACATTTTATGTAAAATCGTTGGACCAGAACAACTGCTCTTGAATATATAAATCAGAAACACGTCATTCATACCAGTGTTTTGATGAGGGTTGGTAAAAACACGTGGCAATGCCCAGTAAATATGACGTCATCTCATGAATTATTAAACAGGGGCGGTCCTAGGAAGATGACCTTTTATCACGATCAAAACATCATGGCTTCTCTTCGCTGTATTTTCAATAAAAATTCTACGAGTATTTCAGAGCCTATGGTTTACCGTGAAGAGTACAAAGTGGGATATTAAATTATTTATCCTCGATGATGTTTATGTAGTATTGAGAACCAACTCCCTAGAATCGAAACGCGAGGCACAGAAGTTTTGTTTATCGTTTCCAATCCCATTTTTCCCACTGCAACATATTTGTTAAAAGAAATATTTGAATTCTGTTCGTTTTTTAAGGAGGCAATTTTTTATTTTTTTCCGATTTTTGTAACGCCTTATTCAGGGATTTTCTAAGACAGTCGCAGACAATAAGCGCACGGATGTACGTACAAAACATGCTGTTGTACTACCGGCGACGGTCGCCTGCAAGAAGAGAGCTCCAGCTCCTAACGTAAAAGTTCGAAAATTTCGACCGGTTTTAAATAATTTTTGTTGGAAATCTGACATGTTTTAAGAGTGCTAAATTAAGGTGCATTTTCGAGCGGTTGAATTTTTCTGAATAGAAATCGGCAAATGAAAAAAATAGGAGTGCTAAACAGTGTGCTTCGTTAGTTTAAAAAAATGGAATGTCCGTCAAATTGACGTAAACTTCCCCATTTTTCACGGAAAAAGCAAAGGTCGTGGCCGAGTTGCAGGCTAAAAAACTCAAAAATCAAAACAAAATCATCAATCAGTAAGTATTATGACAAGGAAAACAAAACATCAGACGCGGAGAAGCGGTCAGCGCGTCAAGAGTTGTTAATGTATCAAGTTACCTCTCTCTGTGATTTATTTTTCATTAATATTATTTGCTTGTTTTCAATTTATTTTAGCGTACCTCTGCAATTTATTTTAGCTTTGTCAGTTGTTTGCTTCATTGAATTAAACGGAGTTCGTCTGGTTGCAAACAAAGCTGTCTCGCACCACCTAGCAAAACTTGCGAATGATCGAAGTACAGGTATCCATTGGACAAAAGATACACGAAAGTTTGTATCTCCCCGGCCCAGTGCAATATATCCGTTAGAATCAAAGCTCACGTGTCCCTCATTTGAGGGACCAGATTCTACCGTAAATTCGGGATGGAATTTAGAAAAAAATAAAATGGGACTTTTAAGGTGTATTTTGGCGTCATTTTCGGACATTTCAATCATTCCTGATGCCTAAAATAGAGTCTAAGTTTTACCGTAGTCATTGACTCCTATTCAAGAGTATGATGTTTATTGTGACTAGCGTGAATGGGTAAGCTTCGTTTCGTCAATGAGCAGTTATCACTGTAAACAATGTTAAATTATTCTTCACATGCTTAGTTTATTTTTTGAGAACAATCATTTAAAAATAAAATCTCTCAGTCAATCAGAAACTCGGATTCACGCCTTCAGGGAAAGTCACGTTTGGACGTTCACATCGATTTTGTTTTTCGTTCGGTGGGCTGATGCCTTCAGTGTAGCTTTTGCCTCTTCCGACATAGAAATCATCTGAATCTTCTTTCTACCTCTCTTTCCTTTCACACCACGCATAATGTAATGATACAAATTAGGAAAAAACGCCGAGGGAAATATAATGTTTGGTTTGCTAGCGAGCGATAACTGAATTGAGAATAATTGCACATGCGCGTGAATTGAATGAACTATGACCCGTACAAGCTCGATTTGCATATTGTCAATCAAAGGTCCTGTTATTTGGTTACTCATGCAAATTAGGCAATTGGACATAAATATTGCCACGTGTGAGTGTTTTTTTATTTTTAACCAGAAAATAAACAGCAATTTTAACGGTGTTCCAATAAGAATTCATTGGTCAAATTTTCACAGAATGTTCTTTAGATAGAAATCTATATAAAAAACGAAAAAAAATATTTTGGATTGAAATTCACAAATAAACTGCATCTCTACCTTAATTCCAACAATTACAAGTTCTTAAATTGACAGAATGAATGTATGGACAAATATTGACCATTATATTTGTGAGTAAATACCTGTTGTTTAATTTATTTCCACCGCTACAAGGTTGTTAAATTGAGAGAATAAATGTGTGGATAAATATTTGATACTTATTTAGGTGTAAGAACTCGTGTTTGACCAACTAACACCATTGCAAGTTGTTAAAATAATGAAATAAATATACTGGTATCATTGGATATTTGATTTAATTGTGAAACTTTCTAACAAAATGTTAACTGCTGACTTCGAACCCTCAATCAACAATTCCGCAGACACAGTATAAATTCCACAACACCGCAGAAGATATTCGTCTGTTGCCTGAATTGTTTTCGTAATATAGGGACCGCCATCGACACTTTAACAAAACTTACCTTGACTTGGGTCTTGTTTATCTCTTGCGACTGGAAACTGTTGAACAAATTGCTCGTCGTCCAGTTTAAGACGTAAGTTATTTTATTATTTATTCATTCAGTTTTGTATGGTGGAGTTTTGTGAGGTTTATTATTTTTTTCGCGACGTTCTTTGCTTACTTGTTTACGGTTTGAGCGGGACTCGAACCCACTGTCTTTTCAAGCTAATTTTGTTTTATTTTGATGGCACGCTTGTGTACCACGCCACGACGTTGGTCGTTAAGTGGTGTTCATTTTTCTAACTACTCCAGTGTTCCGATGAGTTGAACGGAAAAGCCAAAACGATTGCTCGTTTCTGATTGCTTCAGTTCTGGTGAGTGTGTATCTCGTGTGATTCGAACCCATGTCGTTTGTATTGAGCGTTTTTTTTTATTTCCCATGTTGGCTACGCCGTAATATGCAACCACTTCGCCGTTTTATTGTGATTTTGAGAGTGTTTAATGATGTCTTCCTCGCCCGTCACGCCATGACCCAGTTTCAACCACACGGCCATTTTGCAACAAGTGCGTGACCCTCGGCGTCACCCGACTGACTATATGATCGTTCTGTTCAACTGTTAAGCTAGGATTTATTACCGTTATTATCATTATATTGTCACATGATTTGTTTTACCTTATGTGTAATGTCTTAAGTATCTTTATTGTAATTTGTATATACCAATTCGTATATACCGAGGAAACAGCCCCGATTGAAGGTCATGTATTTTGTGACGTCACCAATTCGTGTGTAGGTACGGCTTCTAGATCCGTGCCTATACGTCAAAGTATGCACGAAGACAGTATTGGATGACACGCAGCGGAGGTCGATGCGACAGCATACTGTCTGAGTGACTTTCCTACCAAGAATACATCATGGGAATGACGAAATATAAAAAGTCTAGTACAGAATCAGCGAACTTGTTTGTATGAAGTCCGGTCAAACCCTGGTGGCAGCCATGTTTGTTTTTATTATTAGAGGACGCTTACGCGCGTAATCATTCCATATTTGGAATACGCATTAATATGGTAAGATGAAAATATCCCGTCAAATACCGCAAAATTACGGCACGCTGTAACTTATGACGTTATGGTGACAAGTGCATATGTATACCAAAGATACATCATGGGAATGCCGAAATCTAAAAAGTTTAGAACAGAATCAGCGAACTTCTTTGTATGGGGTCCGGTAACACCCTGGTGACAGCCATGTTTGTTTTTATTATTAGAGGACGCTTACGCGCGTAATCATTCCATATTTGGAATACGCATTTCCTAACATGGTAGGATAAAAATACACCGTAAAATACCGCAAAATTACGGCACGCTGTAACTTATGGCGTTACGGTGACAGATGTATAATAATAAACATCACTAAACAGAATAATTTCCAGTGTTTACCTGGCGTCGTATGCTAACATCAATACTACTAATTTACAATACCGTACAATTAGAACTATGATATAGTCATGTAGAATCACAAGGACTGTGATTATCAACTAGCACTTTCTCTATGAATGAGCTAAATCGACGAACAGTTTATACCTTTGTTTCGGTGCCATACGCGTCTCTCACATACACATTTAGGTCTCCAACACGACTACCAAGCATGTGATACCAAAACTGTAGACAAGATCCCGTATTCGTTGTAGGGGGGAGGACATCTGATATCAGTCTACCACTCTCACTATCGTCAACCGAATTTGCTTCAATATAGAGATAGTAGCCTGTCAATAAAGATTTAAAGACGAATGTGTACATATGTAACTCTCGTAGAAGCTTAATTTCAATCGGCATTCCTATAACACTAATATTTAGGTACACCGTGCTATTTTTTATACTGTACCTTGACTCGTGCCTAAAGTGTGATCAATCTTTGGCCCTGTATGTGACGTCGGAGTGCTTCCTTTGTGTCTCGTCCAATCAAAATCGTCTGTTTCATTATCCTGTTTCCATGTGCAAAAGTCTTCCTCAAATGTACAATCGTATTCTGCAAGTATTACCACAATGACAATGATCAATGAATATAAAAATCATTCACCAAGTAAACAAATCGTCCGTTGTAATTAAATGAAACAACTTCCTGCATTTAGCCCAATATATATATGATTTTCAAATTTGACATTTCCAACGACAAACAGTAAAATGAAAATATAAGAACAAATGTTACAAAGAATATTGTGTTAGTACCATATATAATTCTATAAATGGACGTCAAAATTTAAGAACGTACTGTTTATTGGACAGGGTCCTTCGATTATTTCTGTATCATCCACACCAATATCACCGCTACTTCCGCCGTTCGTTGCTTCAAGAATAATCTATAGATATACATAGTTACTGTAAATCACATAGCTTTAGAAATTATTCCAGTTAGTGCAGAATTGATGTATTGCAAGAATATTTATAAACCATTATCCTTGCGAAATAATATTGAAAAATAAAGCTGTCTCGAAATGAAAAATTGTGTAGTTTTTAACTTTGTAAACACGTTTTCTATACGTTAGAACGTATTTTTTGGCGATATTTGGATAGAGACACATTCTTGTTTTGTTTTGTTTTTTTTGATGCAATGAACCATGTGTGCAATTCTGTTTATCAGGACTAATTACGTTCGGTAAAGTAAATGAGTAACAAATTTGTCGACCGTCGAGAATGAACAGTAACTGTTGTATGAACGAATGAAAAACACATATAAAATATATTGTTCAGGCAAAAAAATAAACTCATCCTCCATATTTCCTAAATATGGAATCAAATTTGTTTACTGTAGGGCAATAAAAAGTAACAATACGAAAGCTATAGGTATCATTACACCATATATTTGTTCGTGATATAATTAGTTTATGGTAATATACGTCGTGTTGTAATATCCGAGATTCTAACTTGTCACTGCGTGGCCGTGTTCCTTCTGTGAAACTCTAAGCTGACTGTACGAATTCGGTATTGTAATGTAATTTAATGGCGATAAACATGAATATTTACCCTCAGGTATATGGTATATACCTACATTATTTCTGACTTACCCAATATTCTTTTGTTGAGTTCACTGTGATTTGTCCACGATGCCACAAATCTCCATGGTTACCGGATGTTGAGAACCTTAGCGTAGGTTGATCATTGGCTGACTCGACATACACGTTTAAATTTCCCACACTACCACCATACATATGATACCAAAACATGAAACATTTGCCTAAAATGAATGTACAATTTCATATCATTCACGTGGTGATATTCATGCTTAGTGTCGTCAGTGGCGTTTCACACTTTGCACACTCCTCAGTGTTTCATTACTACTAATGTTAATTATATTTTATACCATTAAACAATGATGTCATATCTAGATCTGAACGTTCCATTAACATTGCACATATTGTCAACCGAGACATATCTTACCCGATGTCGGTTGTAGATGTTCACTGACAAGCCATGCTCGATCACCAACACTCCCATCATTTGTTTCAATAACCATATAATACCCTGTGTGGGAAATATATAGATATAGTCATTCTGAGATTATATCTGTGATGCAAAATTCGAGTAGGTGACAATTTTTTAAATAACCTTTTGCAGTGCCAAGTGTGTGGTCAATTTTCGGGCCTGTGCCCCCTGTGGGAGTGGTGGCTGCATTCCGTAACCAATTATAATCATCGTCCTTTACAAGTTCATTTGTCCAACCACATGTATCCATTTCAAAATCACACCAGCCTTCTGGTTGACAAGGGACGTCATCTACTATAACGTCGTCAATTGCTATGTCTCCCAGTGTACCATTGCCAACGACGCCTTCAAAGGATATCTGTGGAAAAGCCGCAATGATCAATGTGATGAATGTGAAACTGTTTCAGTGCAATTTGACCATATCTTCTTATCCCAAATTTCACTCAAGAACTTGACATGGAAGAGGCGGCCACAACTGATGAACTGCCTATCAACAAACCCTGTAACAGGCTTACTACAATTTATTTCTGTGATACTGATATATTCAAGATTTTAATAAACTGTACAAAAGCGCTAAACTAAACAAGGGTGTAGTGCGTACGTCTGTGTGTAATACAAATATATTAACTACACACATTGCACATTACTAACATCACTTAAAAGGCATTGTGCATTAGACATTATGCGGACTTACAGTGACTACAGGGACATGCGCAAATCGAAAATTTGACGTCCTAAACAACATGCATTTTACAACATTGTACAGTGTACTCACCATATACGGATTACCAATTAGTTCTACAGGCAAAGGTACAGACCCTCTTCGCCACATGTCATCCTGATTTCCTGATCGAGACCATATTGGTGTTTGGAATATATTGCCAATGTCAATTTGGTAAACGTTAAGTGATCCGATATCTTCTCCATACATGTGATACCAGAATCGCAAACAACGATCGATGTCAGATGTGAATTCAGTAGTAGTCAACACAGCTGAGTGGCCAATCGTGGATGTCGATGTTTCGATATATGCAAAATAACCTGAATAATAAAAGATTCAATAAATCGTTAGATTATTATTTGGATATAAGGGATATTATGTCTGAATGAAGAGTATTTATGTTTAATCTTCCTGGCCAACAACATCAATGATCAGCTACAAAAACTATAAAAATATCACTATGAACCGGTATTGTTCACCTGTAGCTGTTCCTGTGGTGTGGTCAATCGTTGGGCCTGTTCCAGTTGTTTCAGTACCATTCCTTCCCCTTAACCAATCCAACTCATCGCCTTCTAATCTATTAGTCCATCCGCAAAAATCATACTCAAAATCACACTCTCCTGGTGCCAGAAAAGAAATATTATCCGAATTGTATTATATTATAGAAATATTGACCCGGGCCAAGCATGGTTGACCGAAGCTCACTTCGGGTCGACAAATCTGTATATCGACCAAGGCTGGGGTCAATATTTGTACTCATTATATACCCTATATATTTCAGGTTTTCAATGACAACATCCAGATTTTTTTCTATTCACAGGTAGCTATTTCATCACACTTCCGTGTGTATTTATGTTCTATAATAATAATCTCCGAACTTTCTGTAAATTTTAAGATTTTTGTAGGCAACAATTTGCTACGGGCAAATTTCAGAAGCCGCGATGTCTACTGGGGGAACTCGGACATAAATAAAACAAATTATAACAACACATTTTCGATTAATGAAAAATTCAATGAAACCCAGATGTTTGTACAATACACAGCGAGAAGTAAATGCCTTTATAAAATAAATAGAGCTACTATACGTCGGTATACGACGTCAACAAATGCAGGAATACCTTGCGAAATTCAAGTTATCAACCCTAGCTACGTACACGGTATATTTCTAGATACTTAGCGACTACGGTCGGACCGACCGATTGATGTAGATCTATTGTTGGATGATTACAATAGATTACACGTATTCACATGGGACATAACTCGTTCAAAGTAAATCAGCATTTCTTAGACCGGTTGTATTGTTTGCGCAAGCGCAGAAACCGAATATTACGTCTATTACCACTGAAAAGTCAATATGGAAATATATTCAAGGCTAAATGCGCGAATCGGATTGGCTATTATATTATATTATATTATAAAGATTTGGTGAGTATATGTTTTTCAACATGGTTTCAATGGTTCATAGTATATAGAATCAGGTTTCTTACGGTGTGGAGGACAAGGTCCGGGATGCACAGACAAATCATCAATAGCAATATCACTTCGTTTCTTTGTTATCCTGGTTACTTCAAATATGATTTCATAACTTGATGTCATATACAAATCTCGTTGTCCATATCTCCACTCATCAGCTTGAGTTCCCATACGTGACCATATCTTACATCAAAGAGTGGGCAGCGTCAGCACATTATTAATATTTGAATGCATTTTTTTTTCCTGTAAGTTGTCAAATTCTGGCGACTCTACACCAATGTCTAATGTAAACATACCTTTGTTTCAACACCATAGTAATCTCTAACATACACATTTAGATCACCCACTATATTACCAAGCATGTGGTACCAAAATTGTAGACAATACCCAGAACTCGTTGTAGGTGGTAAAACATCTGATATCAATCTACCTCTCTCATCACCAGCAACAGAATTTGCTTCAATATAGAGATAATAACCTGACAATACAAATGTTGTCAGAATTACATAACAGTAAAAATTATGTGCATGTAAAAATATATAACATTTGAGTAAAACAACTGAAACTAAATAGAGAAGGTAATTTCTAGTGATGTCACTTCCTTATATTATTATATATTATTATATATTATTATATATTATTATTATATATTATTATATGTGATTCAAGATGGCGGCATACCAGATACATCTGCAAGAACTAAATTGGGATAACATTCGATTTGGGGATTTGAGCATAAAAGCATAACAAAACAAATTTTATTAGCTTACCAAGCGTATAATTAATTCAATACATATTGTAATAATCTTACATAAAGAAGATTAAACGTGTCGACAATTAAACTGTTGGAGAAGCAATATCAATTCTGTTGCACACCATATAATATTGTGCTAGTTAGTTAGTATTGGTAATGTTTTCTAGAGTATAATGTACTGGCATTGCAGAACATTGTATTTTTCTGTCATATATGTATTACCTTCACTTGTGCCTAATGTGTGATCAACCATTGGTCCTGTGTACAATGTCTCAGTGCTACCTTTATGTCGTGTCCAATCAAAGTCATCAGTATCGTCTTGCCTCCATGTGCAAAGATCTTCTTCGAATGCACAATCATATTCTGCAATTACGCAGCAACATTATACAAATACACGAAGATATTAAATTCGAGATGTCGATATGGAGTATGAAAATGGTTTCCTGTTATATATACAATGCAAACTCAACAACTACTATGTTCATTGGCAAAAATATTTGGAAAAAAACACAAAAAAAACGAAATAGTCAAATAAGTTTTTGGTGTAAACTTAAACAAAGAGTAGTGACTACTTACGTGTTGAAGGGCATGCACCATCAATCAGCGCAGTGTCATCCACGGCTATGTCTCCTTTGGTTCCACCTTTTGTCGCTTCAAATATAATCTAAAAACAAAAACAAAACATCAGATAACGTTGCACATTTGCAACAATTGCAGATTATACTGATATACATAACGCATTATTAATAACCTACCCAGTATTCTTCTGTTGAGTTCACCGTAATCTGTCCAGGGTGCCAAAATTCACCATGATCACCCGATGCTGAGAACTTCAATGATGAAGGATTACTGCGCGATTCAACATATACGTTCAGTATTCCGATACTAGTACCATACATGTGATACCAAAATGTGAAACATTTATCTAAAAAAAAGCAGAGAAATCGTATTCATCATTGTCAGAACCGTACAACTAAACATGATTCATTAGTATGTAGCCATACATTGGACAACGATATTGTAACGTACCGTACGATGGCTGTAAATGTTCACTAACAAGCCATGCCCGGTCACCTACATCCTTGTCACTTGATTCTATGTACATATAATACCCTACGGACAAGAAAATAGTTATAACATGATTTTATTAACAATTGAAAAAGCGAATTATATGTTTCGTTCTTGAATGAGCATTGTGGAACATTCTATAATCTCTTCCAAAATTACTGTTTATAGTAATTATGATTTTCCAAAACAATTGTTTCAAATACCGCGATGTTTACATATTATGAAAGCGCGCATAAAGTGAAACACGGCACATACAGAGCAAAACAACGCACAGCAATTCGATTGCTCACCTTTGCCAGTGTCAATAGTGTGGTCCTCTTTTGGACCTGTATTAGTTGTAGGAGTAGTGCCTGCATTGCGTAACCAGTCATAATCATCGTCATTTACAAGATCATTGGTCCAACCACATGTATTCATTTCAAAATCACACCAGCCTTCTGGTTTACAGGGAATATCATCTACTAGTACATCGTCAATTGCTATATCTCCTAGTGTACCGTTGCCAACAACGCCTTCAAATGATACCTAGTAGAAAATTCACTGCATTATAAATGGATAACCTTCTGTCACAACTACTTTATACAACATGGATAAAGTAATTGCCGATTGGGTAAAGCAGATCGTGTTTGTTCACACGTCACACTTACCAAATATGGATTGCCTGTTGGTTCCATAGGCAAAGGAACAGTACCTCTTCTCCACATATCATCTTGGTTTCCCGTTCTTGACCAAACTGGTGTGGATGATACGTTGCCAACGTCACTTTGATAAATATGCAGTGATCCGATATCTTGACCGTACATGTGATACCAGAATGTCAGACACCGATCAATATTAGATGTGACCTCTGTGGTTGTCAATATTGCGGAGTGACCAATCAACGCAGACGTTGTTTCGATATATGCAAAATGACCTACATTGACACAATACAAGTGTTTTGTAAACATACTACCCAACAACCCAAAACATACATTTGAAGGGTAATTAAATGTATTTTTTAATTATGTTTTATGTCATATAATAGTTAATTCACCTGTTTCTGTTCCTGTAGTGTGGTCAATACTTGGACCTGTTCCCGCAGTCTCGGTACCATTGCTTCCTTGTAACCACTCTAACTCATCACTATCCATATTTGTCCACCCACAAAAGTCATACTCGAAATCACACTCACCTAATTCATTCAGAAAGCACAAATGTATTCTATAAGCCGGGGCTCAAGTATCATAAGTAATTAAATAACAGGTATAATTAACTTTCTAATAATAACAAGAACGATTTCCTTACGATGTGGAGGACACGCCCCGAAATGCACGGACAAATCATCAATGGCAATATCACTCCGCTGATGTGTTATCCTTGTAGCTTCAAATATAATTTCATATGTTGATTTCATATGCAAATCTCGTTGACCATATCTCCACTCATCTGCCTGTGTGCCCGTACGAGTCCAGATCTAAAGATTAAACCAGATAACATATAACTAAATACTGACTTTGTATCTTATGTGCAGTTTATCTTTGGACTTCATCATTATAAAAAAATCTGGCGTTTAACTAGTGTCAAAATGTTCTACAGTCTTTACTTCTGTTAACACCAATACTGGTAATTTAAAATATAATTACAAAAATGATAAATAGAATAGAGCTCTGAGGGCTATGATTACCAACTACCTCTTTCTCTGTATACTCTATATTATGACAAATGCACTAAAACCATACACAGTTTATACCTTTGTCTCGGTGCCATACGCGTCTCTCACATACACATTTAGGTCTCCAACACGACTACCAAGCATGTGATACCAAAACTGTATACAAGATCCCGTATTCGTTGTAGGGGGGAAGATATCTGATATCAATCTGCCTCTCTTCTGATCGTCAACCGAATTTGCTTCAATATAGAGATAGTAGCCTGGCAATAAAGAATGTTGGCGTTTAAATATTTAATTCGTTTAACAAAGTGCATAGTATTTTATTTCAAGGACACATGTGGCAGAAGTAAGCGTCTACAATTAGAACATGATTTCAATCAGCATTCCTACAATACTAATATTTAGGTACACCGAGTCATTGTTTAAACTTTACCCTGACTTGTGCCTAAGGTGTGGTCAATCGTTGGCCCTGTATGTGTTGTCGGAGTGCTTCCTTTGTGTCTCGTCCAATCAAAATCATCTGTTTCATTATCCTGTCTCCATGTGCAAAAATCATCTTCAAATGTACAATCGTATTCTGCAAGTATTACCACATTAACACTGATATACATGAATTTCAAATTATTCATCAAGCAAACACATCGTTCGTTGCAATTAAATGAAACAACTTTTTGCAAATAGCCCAATAAATACGATAAGTAAATTTGAATGTCCTAAGGAAGATCTGCAGATCGCAGGATCAAATATTACAAAGCATGCTTTACCATGGATGTGCTGTGAGTCAATATTATTTACGTCACAGTGTAATTACTTACGGTTTATTGGACAAGGACCTTCACTTATTCCAGTATCATCTACACCAATATCACCACGACTTCCACCTTTTGTTGCTTCAAAAATAATCTGCAGGTATATACATAGTTATTTTAAATCACATAGCTAAGTTCACATGGGGAATTATTTAGTATTTAGTGAGATAGTGTTGTTCATGCATGGAGGTATATTAACTCATGTGTGTACCCCGATTTTACGCATACCGGAAATGCGTTAGAATGCCGTTGGGTTGACTGCACACTGTTCAACTGAACACGCCGTATAAATTCGGAAAATCGCACTTCATCGTGTGAAACCTCATTTAAATTTCATGAGGCGACTAAGTGTTTTATTTTGGGTGTTGGATAGTAACAACATACACCGTCACATCCTTAGCGTTTATATAGTTTGGCTAAACGATGATTATATTATGGGCTGTTGCGTATTCACACTCTCCAAACATCTGGTAAGTACAGGTTTGGCTAGCTGTGCTCGGTTGACCAAGTACACTTACCAGTTTGAAAATAACGCTTCATAATCGTGGTTATACTCCGCCTTTGCTCGACTGATTCGATCGGTGACTGAGACTTTAAAACAGTGGCGTAACATGCCTGAAATCGACTTGTTCAGACTTACCCAATATTCCTCTGTTGAGTTTACTGTAATTTGTCCAGGGTGCCACAAATCTCCATGGTTACCAGAAGCTGAGAATCTTCGTGTTAGAGGATTATTGGCCGACTCGACATACACGTTTAAATTGCCCACACTATCACCGTACATATGATACCAAAACATGAAACATTTTCCTAAAATAGAGCGAGCAAGGCAATATTCAATGTCATGCACAACGATATAGTATTAAATCCCAGTTGGCTGTGATGCATAAATGCGTATATTTATCGGTATCATTTACCTGAATTAGGCTGCAAATGCTCGCTAACAAGCCATGCTCGATCTCCTACATTATTGTCATTGGTTTCGATGTACATATAATATCCTGAAGAAAAATAATATCTGATGAGTGATTGTTTATTAATAGGAATTTTGAACAGCTAAGTATTTTCAGATTCAATACAGAATATAACATCAGATTGCAACGAGGACGTTGAGGAAATAGTGAAAACTAGGGAGCTACATTACTAGAAAGGAACATTGATGACCTTTACGAGAGTCGAGAGTGTGGTCTTCCGTTGGCCCTGTATTACTTGTGGGAGTAGTGCCTGAATTGCGCATCCAATCATACTCATCGTCATTTACAAGATCATTGGTCCAACCGCATGTACTCATTTCAAAATCACACCAGCCTTCTGGTTGACAAAGAATGTCATCAACAAGAATGTCATCAATGGCTATATCTCCTAAAGAGCCACCGCCAACAACGCCTTCAAATGAGATCTGCAAGTAAACTTGAAGTGTTATGATAGAAATAGTGTTGACACAAGGCATACATGACAAGGACATGGTGGATGTGATTCTGAATTCGCACTCACCAAATACGGATTGCCAGTTGGTTCTATCGGCAAAGGCACTGTTCCCCTGCGCCACATATCATCTTGATTCCCCGATCGTGACCATATTGCGGAAGAGAGTTCGCTTTCAATGTCAATTTGATATACGTGAAGTGATCCGATATCTTGACCGTACATGTGATACCAGAATGTCAGACAGCGATCAATATCTGATGAGAACTCTGTGGTTGTCAATACTGCAGAATGGCCAATCAAAGCGGTAGTTGTTTCGATATATGCAAAGTGACCTGCAGAGTAGAAGAAGCCACGTTGAAGCGTTCGATGCTCACCGATACAGTCTAACTAAAAGGACTAGTGGCGACACGTGATTAGAAAAATATAACAAGTTTTACGATAAATTATATTAATATTATGACACGTCACGTTTTCATGAGTCACCTGTTTCTGTTCCTGTGGTGTGATCAATTGTTGGTCCTGTCCCATCATCACCAGTTCCATTGCTCCCACGTAACCAATCCACATTATCATAATCCGCGTTGGTCCAGCCACAAAAGTCGTATTCAAAATCACACTCTCCTATTATGCAATAGACACATCGAAATATACGTTGAGTAACCTACATAATCTATCATTTGTGGCAGGTGTTACAAGAATGAATATTCGGCAGATCTTAATCAGAATCAGAAACTCACTGTGTGGGGGACATGATCCACTATGTACAGACAAATCATCTATAGCAATATCACTTCTTGCATTCTTTATGCTTGTCACTTCAAATATTATCTCGAAATTTGAATCAATATGTAAATAACGTTGACCATATCTCCACTCGTTTGCTTGTGTACCTGTACGAGTCCAGATCTATTATGAATATATACAATACAATACATTAACACATTATTAATCTGAGAAACACAGTTTTCCAAGTAACTAACTATTTCACGGAGAGCTCAAATATCGGAATTTCAATAACTGTAACTGGATATAAAATGTTTTTGGATGTTTCGCCAGTCTCCTTGTTATGTACGGTTAATTCACGATTCTGAATTTAAATCTAAACGAAATTAAGTAAAATGTAGAAAATCTGATTATGTTATTCCACAAGCTTCTACTGCATAATTAATAGTCTACCTACCCTTGTCTCCCAGTCGTTTTCTCTTACATAGACATTCAAATCGCCCACGTGACTACCAAGCATATGGTACCAAAATTGCAGACACCACCCATCACTTGTGGCCGGTAAGATAGCAGATATCAGCCTACCTCTTTCATGGTCGTCAACTAATTCAGCTTCAACATACAGGTAGTATCCTTGTAATATAATATAATATAATTAAGTGTATATTTTATTATATTATAACATTATTATTTGCAGCTAAACTTTATTTGTACTTGCCCACGATTGTTCCACTAATAATATGATGTGCAGAGTAGCGCATTAACAGCTCCATTTTTTTTTCTTTCTTTTTTTCTCTCATTTTTTTATATTATTATTATTTTACTTATTTATTTCTGGAGATTTTGTTTTTTGTTTGTATGTGTATATATGTATGTGTGTGCACGTATATATACATATATATATATATATATATATATATATATATATATATATATATATATATATATATATATATATATATACATATATATACATATATATATATATATATGTATATATATAGCCTGCATAGAAATGTATATTGGTTAGGATTGGGCCACAGACTAGATTAGTTCGGATGAACTACCTCTGTGGTCCACACCAAGAAATTATTATTATTATTATTATTATAAGATTACTAGAATTGTTATTATTATTGGTGAAATAAAAATAAATCAAAATAAATCAAAATTATGAACTCATTTTACCATATGAAATTGTGATGATTACATTACTTTGGCAGAAGTATTGAAATGAAAACGATTGCCGTTGTACTCAATTTGAACAAATTGTATTTGAAACAGATTGTACTTGAAAAGTATAACACATGAAAAAAAACGTTGCTCATGTCAATACCAAGTTTGAATGAAATTGGTGGAATGACTTAGGCACGTATTTAATGTTTAATGTTGTTTATTCGGACGAAAATCGCTTCCAGAAACAAAACAAAACGATAAATAAAATCGGAGTGCATAAGTATACTATTATATTGTGTCCTTATACTAACTCTAAATGTAAGGATGCATGAATGAATGAACAAACGAGCAGAACCCAAAACATAAGTCTTTTGATCGACGGTGTGCTATTATGAGTTACGGATTACGGATATGGGGAAATGTTCCACCGGTGTTTTTGTATAGTAACATTGCAATCAGTACACACCTTGATTTGTTCCTAATGTATGGTCAAATTTCGGTCCTGTATGATAAGTGGGAGTGTCTCCTTTCCTTCTGATCCAATCAAAATCGTCGCCCTCAATATCCTGTCTCCAGGAGCACAAATCTTTCTCAAAGGTGCAATCGTAATCTGCAGACAAAGAAGTGACATTAATTGTTGTTAACACGGAATAGGTGTCGCCATACGATACTGGTAAGTTACTCACCGTAAGATGCACACGAAACATCTTCTAGCGCCGTATCATCAATAGCAATATCACCAATACTGCCACCTTTTGTTGCTTCGAATATAATCTGTAAAACATATCAATGATTTTGCTTAACATTTCATGCTAGCCATTATAACTCATAACCATTGAATTAATAACTACACCCAACTTAATCAGTATGTGGACCACAATTATATGAAACTGGAGTTGTATATTGTGATGTATAATATACATTATTGAATTAAATGCATCATTATTATATAAGAGCGTTGTGATGTCACTGACACTGAAATAAATTCCATAACAGCTATGATGTAGCATAATACTGATTATGAGGTTATTACGAAGATGCCGAAAAGTATGCGCGAAGACAGTACAGCGGAAATATCGACCGACGGGCAGCGGAGATCGATGCGACGGCGTACTGTCCGTGTGCATACTTATAACCTTATTAGTATACATCTTTTCCTCCCAAGGATACATCATAGTAATGCCGAAATCCACAAAGTTAAGAACAGAATCAGCGGACTTCTTTGTGTGGAGTCTGGCCAAACCCTGGTGGTAGCCATGTTTGTTTTTATTATTAAAGGACGCTTACGTGCGTATTCATTCCATATTTGGAATTTGTATTTCCTAATATGGTAGAATGAAAGTACCCCGTAAAATACTGCAAAATTACGCACGCTGTAACTTATGGCGCTAAGGTGACAGATGTACAATAATATATATTAAACTTTTTGGATTTCGACATCCTTGTATGGTATCCTTGGGAGGAAAAGATGTATACTAATAAGGTTATTACGAGGATACCTCAAAGTATGCACTAGGACAGTATGCTGCGCGTCGGTCGATACTCCCGCTGTACGGTCTTCGTGCATATTTTGTGGTATCCTCGTGGTAACCTTATATTATTTCCTAATAATATATAGAGATTACCCAGAATTCCTCTGTTGAGTTCACTGTTATCCGCCCTTGATGCCACTGCTCTCCATGGTCACCTGACGTACTCCATAGTAAAGACATTGGCACATTGCTTGATTCAAAATACACATTCAACGTTGCAATAGTGCTGCCAGACATATGGTACCAAAATATGAAACATTTACCTACAAAAACAAATAAATTACAAATTCCTTTCGTTCGACAAACTCCTGAAATATACACACCACTGAAAGGGAATATACTGTTTTTGGATTGCTCGTTAGTGGTGTACTCATAGTTGTTTTAACCTAAATGTTTTTGCTTTTATCTTGTCAGTCCACTTAGAAGTTATCTTGTGTGATCTTGCTATGTAGGCGTTTGTACATGCTATGAACACGCCCAAAACGAATTTGTAACCAAAATGGATGGTTAAAAGTTTAAGAAAATGTGCAGACAGTCTGGTAAGGGTTTTGATATGTATGCACCAACATACTACATATGTTGTTAGATCAGTTCAAAGATTTCTTATGCGCGTTTATTCTAGAAATATAAAGATTTATACTGTTTACCAGGAACGTGTTCATAGTTGTAAGGATCACACCCAACTAAGTCCTCGCCAAAACGTTGACCTCAACATCATTTATATTCATATCATAATAATGTTAAATCAGTCGTTGTCACATGATATCGAACACAATTTGTCCATTCAGTTTCAATGCATTTTTGGGAATAATGATAAAAACAACTACCATGCTTGATATATTTCTTCTTGTTTATTTATTCCAAAAGTTCAATTGGCGGAAAACAATCTAGCACTTCTCTTCCATAGTTATTTATGCGTGATGCAATTGGGGCTTTTATAAACAGAATTTTCGGGGAAGGAATTGATGCATAATTATGAATCATTAAATTAGTAGAAGTGAAAAAATACCCAGTAGCATCTAGTACACTTGGGGATTAAGTCACTTACTCGATGTAGGTTGTAAGTGTTCGCTCACAAGCCATGCCCTGGCATGAACATCTCCATAGTCTGTTTCAATAAACATATAATATCCTGCAAAAAATGTTTAAAAAAAATATTATGTAAGGAAATAGAAATAGCTATTCAAAATATTGCAATGTATGTCATTTACCTTTCGGTGTCCCCAATGTATGGTCTTTCGTAGGACCAGTATTACTTGTAGGAGAAGAACCAGCATTCCTCAGCCAATCATAGTTGTCATCTCTCACCAACTCATTAGTCCAACCACATGTATCAGTCTCAAAATCACACCAGCCTTCTGGTTGACAAGGAATGTCGTCCACTAATATATCATCAATGGCTATATCTCCCTGGGCACCATCGCCAACAACACCTTCAAAGGAGATCTAGAAGAAAATTACGAGATGTGATAAATGATATTATATTGTATTCAGTGCGTATTGCATTGTATTGAGAGGAACGCTACGGCTTACTCACCCAATAAGGAAGACCGTTCGGGTCTATTGGCAAATGCACGGTTCCTCTGCGCCACATATCATCTTGGTTTCCTAATCGTGACCAGATTGCCGGAGATTGTTCGTGATTTACATTAGTTTGATAAACATGAAGTGAGCCGATATCCTGCCCATACATATGATACCAGAATTTCAAGCACCGGTGAATGCCTGAATTAAACTCCGTGGTCGTCAACACTGCAGTGTGTCCTATTGTAGCTGACGTTGTTTCAATATAGGCGAAGTGACCTAAAGAACAGACAAAGCAATTTCCAAACGTTATAGAACAGTATGTTACAAAATCATTTTCTCATTGGAAGTTCAGTACTAATTAGTGTCCAACTGAGTTGCCTACAGTTGCATGCCTCTTTTGAACAATGAATCCCGCTTTGATTTTTTGAGGTTAGGAAATCCAGACCATTCTCATCTGCAAAATTAATTATGAACGCGTTTAATAGCATAATGCATAATCACTAAGTCGATTTGTTCGTAAATTCAAGTTTTTGGTATTTCGTGGTATTATAATTGAAAAGCAGAACATCAAAGATATCGTGAAAGCGTAGTGGTATTTGACATTGTAGGTTGTAGTAAAACTCACCTGTTTCCGTTCCAGTTGTATGATCGATTTGTGGTCCAGTCCCTTCAGTATCAGTACCATTGCCACCTAGCAACCAATCTAAGTTATCATTTTCCACGTTAGTCCATCCACAAATGTCGAACTCAAAATCACATTCCTCTGTTCGGCAATAGAGAGAAAATATAGTCAGAAAACGTAATCGGCGATTTAGCACTTGTTGTCAATTCATATACCTGAAATCACGACAGATACTTACTGTGTGGGGGACATGATCCTGTATGAACAAACAAATCATCTATAGCAATGTCACTTCTTGTATGTGTTATCCCTGTTACTTCAAATATGACTTCAAAAGTCGATGTCATATACAAATCTCGCTGCGCATATCTCCATTCGTTCGCCTGAGTGCCCGTACGTGCCCAAATCTAGGGAGATATTCATTATTATTAACTACATTTACTGCAGTGATGTTTTGTCATTTATAAGCCGATTGAAGTGTATGTCATTATCGCACGTTTGGAGTTCAGCGTATTAAAGCATAATTCTCGTAGTTCAAAATAAGTTATACCATCAGCATAACCATGTGGAATAGATGACGTGGCCTCGTACCTTTGTTTCTATGCCATATGCATCTCTTACATATACGTTCAGATCACCCACAACACTGCCAAACATGTGATACCAAAACTGTAGACAAAATCCCGCACTGGTTGTCGGTGGTAATATATCAGATATCAGCCTGCCTCGTTCGTGGCCCTCAACTGAATTGGCCTCCACATACAGGTAATAACCTTTCAGTTAGATATAAATTATGTTACATTATAAAATTATATAAATATTTATTACATACCCCCATTTATTTAGATACTCAACCAGTTGTGTGTGATTGTTTATGACAATAGCATACAATAACAAACATGGATTGTTGGTGTACCGGTATGACTTAAAGTTGTTTCTAAAGTAACTTCATATACTTGACCAAGGCACGCAAACAGTGTCAACATACCTTTGTTTGTTCCTAAAGTATGGTCTATCTTAGGCCCTGTGTGATATGTTGGGGTGTCGCCATTCCTTCTGGTCCAATTAAAATCGTCATCTTCAACATCCTGTCTCCAGATGCACAGATCAGTCTCAAAAGTGCAATCGTATTCTACGAACCAAAAAAATGAAATTGCATCAACAATCATTACATTTGAGTGTGTGATTGTCATAATAACACTATAGTAGCATACTCACGGTTAGATGAACATGGATCAGTTTGTAATGACGTATCATCCACAGCGATATCTCCAGACATGCCCCCTTTGGTTGATTCAAATATAATCTGAGGAAAAAAACATTCATTTACCTTCGATTGTACCAATTGTAATACCACTGAATTGCAATTTCATATACGAATAAGACATTTCCACCGTGAAAATTGCAAAATATTCTCTTTTTAGACAAATATATAAAATGAGTGGTTCATGAATACAGATTATTACCCAGAACTCCTCTGTTGAGTTTACTGTTATCTGTCCAGGGTGCCACTCCTCTTCATGGTCACCTGACGTACTCCATCGTAATGACATTGGCACATTGGCTGATTCAAAATACACGTTCAACGTTGCAATGGTGCTACCAAACATATGGTACCAAAACTGGAAGCATTCACCTATGCCATAAAAACAAATGGATATAAAATTGCTAGACTTCGAGTTACACAGCAAAACACATGTTTGGGTCGATGTGATAATAAGATATGGTCTCAAGACATATAGAAGCTGAATGTCTAAATAAATTACCTAAAACAAAAGCTAGAAAAGAAAATGTAGATATATTGATGTACTCCCATCAACAATCCTAAATTTAGTGTTTATATTCCAATAGTATATGCAACTGAACTTATAAGAGTACGAAATCTGCTTCGCCCGCTTCAAAATTGAGCCTAACTGATAGAATTCTATTTCTGCCAGACTTTATGACAATTTTCAGTTGAGTCGAAACATATATACAAGGCCGAATTTGATACCCCTAAGACAACCTATCGACAAACAATCTTTTTGATTGGTCAGACTGCTGGGTGTTATGGTTAGTTAGCTAATCAGACACAATCTTGTAAGTAACTTCACATTGAAGTTACATCTTTACAACAATATTCCAGTTTTTCCCATCTGGTATGCATTTCCCATCCCATTTTCTTTGACCGACATGTAGTACATTTGCAGAGATTATTTGTTACATCCAAACTATTAAACCAATTTTTTAAAGGATTAGTAGAGAACGACTATCCTAAATATTCAAAAGGTTGTTTTGGCAGATTTAGTAAGCTTCTGGTTAATTGTGATAGCATTATTACAATTAGGACCCGGAATGATACATAGTGGGTGCTCTTGTGGATCAGAATGTGCTCACTACTTTCGAAACTCCTGAAATTACCCCTTGTTTTCCTAGAGTATACAATTGGCTTGACTATTTTGTTATATAATGTATTATGTTTTGGTTGTAGTTGTCTTGTTTCATGAATTCTTAGGTATGTTATTTTCAGAATAGTTAGTAAATAAAAGTGTTTTTTTCGACATGACATAAGGTCTACTCGACAGTACTTACCTGTTGTAGGTTGCAAATGTTCACTCACGAGCCATGCCTTGGCATGAAGATCGCCATCGTCTGTTTCGATATACATATAATACCCTGGAAAACACAACAAAATATACTGCTGTATTCACCGTCTTCTTGGGAGTAAGGTGATAATAAATACGTGCCACAAATCAGAATAACATTATTCACCTTTCTGATTATCTAATGTGTGGTCTTTCTTCGGACCTGTTTTTGATGTTGGAGAGGTACCAGCATTCCGTACCCAATCATAGTTGTCATCCCTTACCAACTCATTAGTCCAACCACATGTATCAGTGTCAAAATCACACCACCCTTCTGGTTGACAAGGAATGTCATCCACTAATATATCATCCATGGCTATGTCTCCCTTGGAACCATCGCCAACAACACCTCTGAACAGGATCTGGAAATGTTTTGTGACAAGCATATTGAGACATAACACCCTTAAAATGTACATTCTCAGAATAAAAAAAAAACATAGCAATAAAGAAAACGAAAAAAACGAACAATATATGGCTTCTGTCAAAGATCAAAAGGACATATATATTATAGACTGTATAGACTAGTTTGAAGACAGTGATAAAAACTAGAGATGGATACATTCAAAGAATAAGACATGGGAACAGTGAAAAATCAAGACATTACTTCAGTGAAACATCAAGATATGGATGCAGTCAAAGATACCAACATGGCAACATTAAAAGATCCAGCCATAGCGAATAAATACCACAGTGAACTAACCAGAGTGCAACCTCAGTTAATAACACTTCTGTGAAAAATCATTATAATGTAAACTTTAATTTTAAAAAAAATATTAATAAATAAATGATATACATCTGAATAAAGGATTATTTGACAAGACGATAAACAATTGGAACTAACCAAATAATGTTACCTTATAGTTATTTCCCGTGCCTTCAATTGGCAATGGAACACTACCTCTACGCCACATGTCTTGCTGGTTCCCTGACCTTGACCAGATAGGTCTAATAAATGGATTTCCGATATCGATTTGAAATACATGCAGCGATCCAATGTCTTCGCCGTACATGTGATACCAGAATCGTAGGCAACGATCGATGTTGGACGTGAATTCTACTGTTGTTAACTCGGCTGTGTGATTTTGCATAGCTGATGACGTATTGATGTACACAAAGTGACCTAAGATGAACAAAGAAACGTTAAATATAATTCAATTGCATAAATGGTATTAGAATTGCACATTTCGTTATCTAGATTACTATCGAGGATTACAATTGACGTTTAATTAACTGAAGGGAGCCTACAGATTTATGTATCAACCATACCTGATTCTGTTCCTGTCGTGTGATCGATTGTTGGTCCAGTGCCTTCAGTGTTAGTACCGTTGCTTCCTCTAAGCCAGGACAATTCGTCATCCATCACATTAGTCCACCCACAAAAGTCATATTCAAAATCACACCCTCCTATTCGGAGTAATAATAGGAAATGCACAATCAACTGTTTTTGTACATGATTGTGAAATGAATAGTTATAGATTTCGGCAATACTTTCACTCACTAATGGCGTCACAAGTTATTAGTTATTCATGTGATTGTTAATGTAAAGCCCGTCACAATCAGGCAGATGAATTCCTGAATAATAGGAATCAATTTTCTTACGGTGTGGAGGACATGTCCCTTCAAGCACAGACAAATCGTCTATAGCAATGTCACTCCTCTTATGTGTTATCCTGGTAGCTTCGAATATAATTTCATAAGTTGATGTAATATGCAAATCACGTTGACCATATCTCCACTCGTCTGCCTGTGTGCCCGTACGAGTCCAGATCTATTATGAATTTAAATGGATTTTTGAAGATGACTAAATAATAGTAGACACAATTTAATAGCACATTATTAATTGTGGCCGGGATTTCGGCTTACTAAATAGTTATACTCTTACTGCAGATATCAATGCTTCGGTGGTAGTTTTAGATATAGTTAAAGCAAATAACATGTACAGTAAGGATGATATATATATTTAAAGTATTCGGTGAAAGGCCAATGAAAAGTATGGTTGAAACTCGTGACAATCGTTTTAGTATGCGTTCGTTTAGTAACCGCCATTTCGTCATGATTTTGCGAGTAATAAAATTAGATCGCTATCACTATCCACATTCACACCAAAAATTTCGACCTGGAATTTATCATTTCCTGATTAGCCATAAACCTGAACTCGTATTTAGTTAGTAAATTAACATGGCGTTTGCGATTTTTGGGTCGTGTATATTTAATTCAATCAGTCCTCAATACGTTTAACCGAACAGAACTCAATATATTAAAGCGGGAGAATCGCCATCTGCGCATGCGTCAGATGGCCATAGCGTGTCATTGTTTACAAACAAGCGTCTACCCATGAGCGTTTTAGCGTGTGTTGTTATCGTCGCTTGGGACTCAATTCCCGCGCGTGCGCAGGTGACGACCCTCCCGCTATTTTGTGACAAATCACATATCCACGATATTCATATTGTGACATAAGTGATAATGCATTCATATGTTTCTGTACCTTTGATTCTAAGCCGTTTGCTTCTCTTACATAAACATTTAGATCGCCAACACGACCACCAAACATGTGATACCAGAACGTTAAACAGTAAGTCGAACTTGGTATTGGGGGCAATGGGGTTGATATCAGCCTCCCTCTCTCATGGTCGTCACGTGAGTCTGCCTCAATAAATAAATAATAACCTTGAAAAACGAAATGAGGTTTAGTTAGTCAGTCAGTTGCTGTCATCAATGCTCTGTAGCGTGCAATTGATAGTATAATAGGTATTAATAGGTTGATCTACAATTATACCTTCATTTGTCCCGAGTGTGTGGTCAATAGTTGGTCCTGTATGGGATGTAGGCGTATCGCCTTGGTTGCGTTTCCAGTTAAAATCATCCGTGATCTTATCCTGTCTCCAACTACATAGATCTTCCTCAAACGTACAATTGTAGGCTGCGAAAACATAAGTCTCAAAATCTGTTTTCAACAGAACAGCAACGACAAAATGTATTTTCAAATATATGGCAAATATATGTCAAATCTTGTACTTACAGTTGGTGGTGCTTATGACACATGCACCGTCATACAACTCAGTGTCGTCTATGGCAATATCACCTGTATCGCCGTCGCCTTTGATTGCTTCAAATATGACCTTTATGGAAAATAAAACATAAATATTTGACAGTGCGGTTCCCACATTTGCATTAGAATACGAAAACACTTATCATTCTGTCATGAGCTAAAAATAATATGCTCCTTACCCAGTATTCTTCTGTCGAGTTGACTGTTATTTGCCCAGCATACCAATCTTCCCCACGATCGCCCGAAGAGCTCCATCGTAGATTGAGGGGTATATTGCCAGACTCGAAATATACGTTCAAAGTTCCAATGGTATGACCGAACATATGGTACCAGAACTTGAAACATTTAGCCTCTGAATGAAAGAATATCTACTGTCACTCACATTTAAATAAGTATTTACTATTATGGGCAACTTCGAATAACACTGGGCGAACTCACCTGAAGTGGGCGGGAGATGTTCGCTTACTAGCCACGCCCTGTCTTCAGTGCCACCGCTGCTTGTTTCAATGAACATGAAGTAACCTAGCGTAGAAAAATATAATTCAAATCATTGCAAATATTACAGAAATGTTGCTATATTTCCAGTTGTAATTATTAATTGAATAATACATTATTGACAGTCAAAGAGCAATAGATACAGGGACTAGTGGTGATATAGAGAAGAAATGCACAGGAGATATAAATGTAAGTGGTCAGTTTTAAGTGACATGTTCAATTGTTAAACAGTAATGTAAATGTTGGGAAAGATATTCAGCATGTTCACTGCAACTAGTGTTATTTCAAATTGTGTCAACTTTTGTGTCAGCTTGTATATAGGTATGAGGTGTGATCGGTTTTCAAAATGATAGGCGTGTCACTAATGTTATTTAAGTTTTATTTTTACGGCAAACGTTGAATTAAATTGTATCAATCATCGAAAGAAACACGCAGCTAATTAGTAGTGTGAACTTATTATTGTTGTTTTTTCATTGTTTCCAAATAACAAATTGACATGCATATTTCTCTCCTTAATTCATTGTACAAACACAATCGGTACATCCGATAAATAATGTCGGGTGGACAGAATATGAGAGAAAACAATGAATATAAACAGATTAAGAAAATACTAACCACTGCCTGTTCCAAGTGTATGATCCACTTTCGGTCCAGTTGCATATGTGGATGTAGTGCCTGCATTCCTCAACCAATCATATTCGTCATCCCTTTCTCGTTCATTTGTCCACCCACATGTGTCTCTTTCAAAACTACACCATCCTTCTGGTTGGCATGAAGAATCGTCAACCAGCGCATCGTCTATCGCAATGTCGCCTTGTCCACCGCCACCTACGATGCCTTGAAATACTATCTGAGAATGGAGAAACGCAATTTCTTAACAACCGCAAGGTACAGGACATCATCCAATATCCAATTACTACACAATTACAATACATTGAACTTCATGAGACCTTGATGTATAATTTGGTTTTACAGAACGAATTCAAAGTGGTCGACTTTCGGCCATTTTATTTGTTTCGGAGCCACAGCTGATTTATCTAACTCACAATGTAGTTGTTGATAGTTGATCCAGCAGGCAGGGGAACACTTCCTCGTCGCCAGATATTCCCTTGGTTTCCTGATCTTGACCAGATTGGACTCAGAAATATGTTTCCGATATAATTTTGATGAACTTCTAGCGATCCAACATCTTCTCCATACATGTGATACCAAAATGTCAAACATCGATCAACATTAGGTGTGAATTGTGTTGTTGATAACGTTGCGTAATGGCCCACCATTGCTGATGACGTATCAATGTAAGCAAATTGTCCTACAATTGTACGATAACACACCTGTTAAATTGTATATACTAGTAGTTGTCATGGTGTAGATATAAAAATGTATTAGTCTCTGAATATTACATTTTTAGCGATATTTCATAACTACTGATATCCGTGCGTCTCTGCCTTATGCAATAAATGTACACATGAATGTGGTTTTATCACTAGAGTGAGTGTGACAAATTACAAATTACCTGTAGCTGTGCCTGTAGTATGATCATAGGTTGGACCAGTCCCATCAGTCTCAGTGCCATTGCTTCCGAGTAACCAATCTAAGGTGTCATTCCATGTGTTATTCCACCCACAAAAATCATACTCAAAGTCGCATTCGTCTGAATACAAATTAGGAAATGAGTTGACACCAGTTTCTTTAAAACAGTGAGATGTGTAAATCTGTCATCCATATAAATAATTTAACATATATATTATGAATAATTCACGAAAAGAAAATATAAAACTGATTACGATGTGGGGGGCATGCTCCATTCGTCACAGACAAGTCATCAATTGCGATGTCACTTCGTTTATGCGTTATCCTACTGGCTTCAAATATAATTTCATATTCAGTAGTTATATGTAGATCGCGTTGACCATGTCTCCATTCGTTCCCCTGTGTACCCATTCTTGTCCAGATCTGTTGAGAACCAGTTGACAGAACTCGTTATTTCAAAAGATGCCCATTTACTGTAAACTATAATGTATCTATTATATTAAGCCAAAGTTACAGTATCAACTAGCTGTATTGCAATATCGTGTTATTGCAATAGTTAGAGCCTACACATTACACTTAAATAGTCGATGTTCAGCCATTATGTAATACCATATCAAAGCACGGGATAACTAAGACTAGAGTAAGTGGGAAAATTAACTAAACTGATTTGTTCAACTTAAAACGGGGGAGTCGTCACCTACGCATGCGTCAAATGGCCATAGCGCTTCATTGTTTAAAATTTACAATTCCCGCGGGTGCGCAGGTGACGACCCTCCCGATTTAAGGATGTTACTATCCGCATCATACCTTATTTTCCGTGCCATGTGAATCTAATACATAGATATTCAGGTCACCTACATAACTCCCTAGCATATGATACCAGAACTGTAAACAGTGTCCGTCTACGGGGCTAGGGGGCAGTGATGACGATATGAGCCTGCCCCTATCGTGATCATCTACGGAGTTTGCTTCGACGAATAGATAGTAGCCTGGCAACACATCAGCATAAACAAATGCAACAGAGACAAAACAAAAACTATATTATTGTACGTAATCAGTCAGCTTGTCGTAACCGCATCTGCTCTATACGTGTATTAAACATATTTTAGATTTTAAGCTGCTCATGCCAGTGTCCAGTCTAATTTCATAGAACAAAACATCATTGGTACATAGTATGCATATTGTATTTGTGGTATCTCTAACTCGCTGCTAAACAGTTTAAAAAACAATTTGATTAAACAATTCGAAAGAAAAAAATATCACACTGCTGGTCAATTATTTTAAACTTAGCATAAAACATTGTCTAAATTATAATGCTAATAGGAATTAAGTGGATTTTTGAACCCTATAAATGAACTTTTTTTATGAAAATTAACGGATTTAGTCTGGATGCTGTATTACATCATAATAAGCCCATGGTTATTTCGCTATCAATGCGCACATACTGTAAAATAGCTCCGATACATTGCCACATGTATATATGGATTATGTCCATACCTTCACTTGTTCCCAAGGTGTGATCAACCCCTGGTCCTGTGTGTGATATCGGAGTATCCCCTTTCCATCTTGTCCAGTCAAAATCGTCTGTCACGTTGTCCTGTCTCCAGCCACACATCCCCTCTTCGAAAGTGCACAGATAATCTGCAAGAGCCAATTATTAGACAGTCACGAAAGATTCAGGCTAGTAACGTTTCCAGTAACGCCATCTTGAAACAAGTCATTACGTGTCACTGTAGAAATTATGAATATGCACGTGATGCGTGATATATACCACTTGGTGGCGCGCTCCAACAAATAACAGTAAATACCTACCACAATTGACCTCATCCGATCCAGTCGGACAATCTAATTGCCAGTTACACCGTTGAGAACCATCGATGACAGTGACGCCATCATCACAATAGAACGTTGAGGCCGTCGTTTGGGTTAAGCATTGTCCGTCCACGTATTCAATATCATCAATGGCAATGTCCGCAACCTCGCTACTTCCAGCAACGCCCTCTACGATGAACTGAAACAAATAAAATATGAATTCCCATAAAATGAATTAAATAGGTCAAATAACAGGCTTTTAGTATACTATTCCTTGTTAGTTCAAATACTGATGGCTGTTTAATAAGAGGGAGGTTAGGGGCATGATCGCGCACGGTGGACGCCATCATGAGGATGAAAATGTATACAAAATATGCCCCATTTGGCATTACATTCATGTACAAATATGTTACTCATGAAATACATAAACAGTTATTTTTTCAAATAACTTTCTAGAAATATTATTCAATATAAGTAAGCAAAATTGACCAGAGGCATGCATTGCGCCCTCTGTCGGTATTATGTTGTAACATATGGCTCGCCAGTAAGTTGTATTGTCGGAAACTTTTCGACGCCAGAAACTTATCGTACTCAATTTGGTATTATTATTATTATTATTTTAGAACGAAAACACTCATATAAAAATCCGTTAAACTCCACTTTTAAACGACGTTGATATGGGGCGCCACTAACTAAGTTAGTCAAACGAGGCATTCTTAACATTTACTATGGAAACAATAAATAAACTGAATGAAACATATTCATCGGAAATTTAAGCCCCAGCATACGTTGAAATATAGTTTGTATAAACACATTCAGAAGATTCTGGAAAAAAACCTTGTGGAAATGATTTATTTTATTTACAGATAAATTTTAAATAAATATTTATATTATCGACCAACACTAGGTCGAGGATGTCAAAATATGCGGCTGTCTATGTGTTTGTTTTGTCATGATATTAATGTTCATATTGTGATATACGCTATGTCAACTGTGTTGTTTTTTACGTGTCAAGAATTGCTTACACGAGTCAGCTAGTCATGTAAGTATTGACTGCAATACTATGTACGAGTTAAGGCTTCCGTGATTGCCGGATGGATTATCTCGCGAGAGCCCGTACAAACTTTGTTTGCTTTCTATCGTTGACCAGTCGAAGCTTAGTTCAAAAAATAAGTTAGAGGGCTTACAAGCGAAAAAACTATTACGATGCCTGTCCACGTATCTACAGAACTAGCCATTGTCATAATGTAAATGTAAATGTCCTCGAACATTTAAGTTGTTCTGGGAGATGTTGACACATCGTCACAATTTTAGGGTTGTTGTAGTGTTGATTATTTAAAGAACATTATACATATACACAACATATGCTACGAGTTACAAGACAGATCATTTGACAGATTGGGTAACGTGAGTGGAACACACTATTCCTATTAAGTTAATAACCATCACGAGTTTCCATGACGTAAATAGTGTGAGGACATCGTTTATAGAGTATTGTTTTTATTTGTGATCGGGTGACAAATTACTGAGGTGCACGACATTCTAAATAACGAGCGACAACATAACCAAACAAAAAAAGTCTATTGGAACGACCTCACTTACACCAATCGACGATATTCTGATGTGTTTCGTCGATAGAGGGTTCTTACCGATAAAGTTTCCGAGGCGTTGATCGCAATTTGTCCAAGAAACCAGTTCTCGGCCGTTGGGTTGTCATATATAGAGCTCCATATCATCGTCGTAGAGGTCGCTGTTTCATAATATACCTGTCATCAAATCAGAGAATATATTTGTGAGTGAACGTTTCACGAAACATACTGTAAGGTGTATGCTGTTTACGGGTTTTATTGTCTGATACATCACCAAATCTTTGATCTTATTATTAGTTCGTAGCTAATCGCCATGGTGTTAAACCTTCCGTGCTAATTGGTATCCGAATATTTATATTTCTGTCAGGTCAGATCAGATCACGATGAAATACTAAAAAATCTTTACAAATTTGCGCGTTTGAAGAGGTATAGACAATGATGACCCAATGGAACACGTGTATGACGTGTTAATCTCACAAACTGTGCATTTTCTCAGCAATCGCTATAAGTCACCGACTAAAGCAAATCTAGTTAGCAAGCTATGTGAGAATGTGAGTGTCACACAGCTTCGTATGAACGAAATAATAAATTACGAAATCTTACATTGATGTCCCCAGTACCAGAACCATTTCTGTAGTAATAAAAAGATAGGCAGGCATCTTGAGTGTCTACAGCAGACACTGTTTCCGACCGCAGGTGAGCCACCTGTCCCTCGTCTATCCCGGATGTATCCAGGTAGTAGTACACACCTGTGTAATAAGAACGTAGGAGACGGAAACCAGTTACGTAACAATAAGTATTATAGTACCAACACCCATTCGGCTTTTGCACGCTTCCCATAATTTTTAATTCTCGTATCATTTCCACAGCTTGAAATAGATGGGGTAGTCAATATCACATGTACAACATCTTGAACACTATAATATCTATACACGCAATACCCCCGAATACTCATAAGGGCAATGCTCTCAATAAGCATCCAGTGCACAGTTTGTTAATATCGGAATAGTTGAATTAGTCACGCGTTTCTTTTTTACCTAGAGTCACGTCATGTATGACATAACCAATATTATGATCAAATACGGCAAAACTTTATTATTTGACGGCAAAACACTATTATTTCACGGCAAAACTCCACAATTTGACGGCAAAACTTTATTATTTCACGGCAAAACACTATTCCTTCACAACTTTTATTTATTTGTTCAGTGAATAATCCCTACTGGTTCGAGCATAAAGCAAGTGTATATCTAAAGACGACACAATGTGCGAACGACTGCGAATTGTTGCACCTTTATTTTATAGGGCGGTTTCCTTATCTTGATTTGTTTTTCAAATTTGTCATTGTGTATGCCTCTCAATAAATATTGAGGTGTCCTTGACGAGGCTTAATTTATATAAATACTCGTAGTCAAACTGATAAGAGTTGATTATTTTTAATAATGTTACCACCCGTGTCCCGCCATGATGGATGGATAAAGTAGGCGTTACCATAAATCACGGCTACGTGCACGCCATAAACCACTCCAGCGCTCAGAGTAACTTTTTGACACATTGAATCAGAGGGGATTACAATTATGTGAGATGAGATGGGTCCCATTAATAATAATTATAAAATTATTAAGCATTTTTTTGTTGTTGTATTTATATTGCCATTGTTATGGCGGCATCCTTCGACCATTACCTTACCCTACCCAGACACGGGGAAATCTGATATGGCAAGACGTACGACGATGTTACAGTTAGCAGGCGTACAAATAGTAATATAATGCATACAACAAATTTTCAGATATTTACTATATCTTCATTAATTTTAACAAATAATATTTACACCATCAGTTGCTGTTTAATCAATTTTTCAGAGATTTTCTAATTTTTTCTTTCTTTCTTTTGTTGAATTTTAGTGTTTTAGTGTGTCTTATTTTATTTGTCTTTTGTAATAATTTTTTACCTTATTAAACCCAAAGATGGTTAAGTTGCGTAATAAAGTTATTATTATTATTATTATTATTATTATTATTATTATTATTATTATTATTATTATTATTATTATTATTATTATTATTATTATTATTATTATTGGCTAAAGATAAGGGCGATAGGATACGTCGGCTTCGAGAGTTTTGAGTCACCAACACATTCCGACAATTTCTGCCCATTCCGGTAGAGACAGGGGACATGTACGAACTGTGGATTACAAAGCCAAGTACACTATTCTCAAGTTGCTGCCTGGGTAATTAATGGCTTATTCGATGCAATATCCCCTTATTATTACTTTTCTGCAATATCGCTACTGAAATTTGCAGAAATTGTCGTAAAAAACTTACCGATGAGTCGATTTTACAGCGGTTGTGTTTCACAACTTGTGTTTTTTAGAAAATGACCGATTTATTTGTATTTTCAGCCCTTGAGTAACTACATTTGTTTTATTATGGTTATGTAACAATGTAATGTAACAATGTAATAGACTCTTCAACTAAACAAAAGATACAAACTGATACACGCCACTACCCCCTCCCACCACCACCACACACACTTCATCAAAACAAAGATTGCCGCTACGAGCAGATTTGCATTCAAGTATTGTTCAATAAGTCCGTGTTTACCTGTTGGGGAGTTGGTAGTATGGTCTCTCAGCGGCCCTTTCTCTCTTTCATCATAGCTACCGTCAAACCGGACCCAGTCAAAATCATCGATGCCTCTTGGTTCGTTGCTCCATGTACACAGATCAAACTCAAAGTTACACTCTATCGTGCCATAAGTGTAGTATATCAATGTCGTCACCAGAATTATAATATTAAAATATACGTAGCACACGCATCTCGCCATGCTCTGAACAATTTGTTACTACAGGTCAACCAGATTAAATATCTTATCCACAGAACAAGGTTTAGGTTAGAGCGGGGCGAATGGAAACGTTGCCTCTGCGGCTGTCTGAGTGTAGATTTTAAGAGCTGTGAAGCGATCTCCAGTTCAGCCGTTTGAACTGGGCGTGTTTCGACAAATATGAATGTCGAATTTTGCGACATAATCAGACTGATTTATTGTGAAGGCAGTCGAGACTAATGTATACATTACTATAGTGATGATTAAACAATATAGTTCGGACTCAAATACTAGTAGGTCATCGAACATGCTCGAAGTGTGGTAAAAGTATACTACTAGTATTTTGGTCATTGGCCGTGACTTAGTAACTGTCAGATATTGCAAGGGCCAAAGTGGTAAGGATTGCTAGTAATTCGTTGTTCCCAATCGCCTTAATTGTAGTAATCTTGCGTCATAACTAATTATTGTGCGAATTCATTATTTTAAAGAATTATCATATAGAGTTAATAAAATTGCACTGGCCACCAGCGTCGAACAATTTCGTAAATCACTATTTCGTATTTCGTTGCCATCGGAACAAGCGAACATTGGTTTCGTACTAAAATATTCAAGTTGGAAACTTGAAGTTTTTTTTTTAATTATTGTGTGATGAGTATTAGTTTAATTATGGTGGGTAGTGTGAACAAGGGTGAAATTGTCCCATGCTTACGTCCCGAATTTCGACAAATCAGATTAATTGCTCATGTAGTTTAGATATACAATGTATAACCACGGATATTCTAGAACGCCCATTGGCCAATTCTAGACAGTCGTGGTACATAAAATGACACGTTATTTATACTTTGAAGAAGATAACTTTACTTGAGCCAGTAGCTGATCAGTCAGATTTCTTAGATTCGAGTGGCGGGGGCATATTCGTGAAGAATTTCGTTTTATTTTCTATTCAAGTAACAACATGACTACAAACACGAATCTAATGTGATACAAACTCATTTCATTGCAGCAAGGTGCTACAAACGAGAATCGCGGCAAATTTCGTTCACGCACGGCATGTCAGTTCGTAATCAAAATATCAGCCGCACATAAACACACTTTACCGTGTTTTACTAATGCATAAATGACAACCATGAATATCGGTCATTACGAGTTCCATAACATTAACTGGCCTGTAGTTAGTTGTGTATAATTCCAAGTTGTAATCAGTGTCGCTGTTCATATAAGATTACATTTCCAAACACGTCCACCAAAACAAAAATGCAATCCAACGCTATCGGCGACAGAAAAATACGTGCTGCTTAAACCCAAAATTCAGACTCCGAATACTAACTTCAAACTAGGTACAAATGAAACAATCTGAAGTCCATACCTATAGTTTTGGTATTGAAATGTTTTAACCCATGTTTATACTGTGACTGTGTGTTGGTTTACCAGGTGATTCTAAACTACCTTTTCATAATCAGTATACTGTCATGCATCATGGAAGGTAGACGGATGTCCTATAACCATATTGCAAAGTAATCTAACGCCGATATCACCCAGCCGCAAGACAAATTACCGTAGAGAGATTGTAGTCAAAGTTGAATGCTTGAAAGTAAATTTGTTGCGCCCTCTATTGCTGGTGAATTGACGCCATTGTCGCCATGGTTGGCGCTTGTGAATAATGAATATTACAAGTCGTCGGACGTTGTTCAACTTGATTAGGCATTGTACAAGAATTGTTTGGGCTTGAGTACAATTTCCCACTTCTTTGTCTGTCTTTTTTTTAATATAAAAGCCATATATATATGAGCGGATAATCCTCAAAGAATGGAATCATAAAATTGGACGTTGTCAGAATTGAAAACTTATGTTTTGGGTTCCGTTCGTCCGTGTTACAGCGCTCATAATGGGATTACTGATGCGCGTAACCCTGTTTTGCGATGTCATTCAAAATGGCTGACTGGCAGCCACTTTCATATCAAGTTTCCTACCCGTTTCTCAGGCACACATACATCCATCTGTTTAATTTGAAAGAAAAGGAAAAAAAATGGCTTGTCCGTTACCGGTTTATCATGCAGATGCACTTTCCCTGGTTTTGTTCAACCATAATTGTACCAGAGTTTACAATTAGTTACATTTGGTACAAAGCCAAGGCAGGAAGGTGAGAATAGTTCTTGTGATAGATTCAATGTCTATGTAGGTTTCCCTAATTTTTGAATGCATTGCATTCGCATCAAGTCCTACATGTGGGCTGGGTAATTCTCTTATTTAGTAATAACAAATTAGGAATGATGTAATCAGCGAATAGAACATTTTCCGTTCACTGCGAGAATCACGCGTTATGCATGAATGCGAAAGTAAAAACAGGACAAACAAAGGTCATAGCGTCGTAGTGGCGTCAAACATCGCGTGAGATTCGACAAACGCGAAAGTATTTTGGGGACATTTCCATGTCAATAATATGCTGTACACATTTGATGAAGGGCAATTTCGATTAAGTGAGGATATTCGAATGCAATATTCCTCTGTCGAAGATCGGCCGGTCGATGTGCGCTACGAAATAAAGAAATTCGAGTTCAAAATCAAATCGTTCGATTTTTGCGGCAGACGTTCGACGGGCGTCTTTCATGCATCTGGCGAGATCTCGCAGTTGTACGGAAAATCACCTATTCATTAAACCACAGACTGAGATTTCACTCAAATTTACACTTCAGAGTCACATGACAGTAAGATGTTATCATTTATTTAAATACAAAAAAATTAAGTCACATATATTACTGTTCAATTCTTTTTCTCATGCTGCATCACATAGTAGTGCAGATAAGGCTAATTTTCTAAAGGATCTGCAAGACTATAGAATAAAAAAAAATATTTAAAGTTGTATCTCGATAACACAGGGATAATTTTCCATGGGAAGCCTGAACCCTGCTGATAGTGATGTTTATAAACACCTAATAACAGTGTCTGTTTACTGTAATAATACCGATAGTCAGAAGTATAAATCCTTATCTTTGTTGCTTATTTGAAAATTGCAAAATCTAAACCTGTTGATAGGAGCAGTTTATGGTTAAAAATACAATGTGGATAACTGAGTTAGACTTATCGAAATTATAGAATCACAATTAGCGTAATTCGTCTCATTCGCAGTGTATTCAAATGAAGACAATTATTTAAACGTCATTCACATTGCTTCTTCAAAAATAGATTAATGTTTCAAATTCTATACTAAGACAAATACTAAGGGTTGAGACTTTAGCGGTACAGTCGCCACGCTGCACATACAAACTTTGTATTCTGCATGCATTGTTTACATCACTACGCATCCCATGTCGAACATGTGGCAGCGCAACAACTGTAGAGCTATAATTTGTAAATAACAGTAAAATTATTATATTATACTATTTGACACATTTTGGCTAATAATCAAAAATAAAAAAAAAAAAAACGAATATACTCGTAGCATAAAACAATAATTGTGATGTATATTTTGTATCATATATTAAGTTGCTGTAAAGAATATTTTTTCTGAGCATATATGTCTAATATTGGGGTAAGCTTTAAAATAATAATACAATGATAATAATAATGATCAGTGTTTGATTCTAATTAACAATTTGTTCTGTAGACTTCTTAAACATAGGTAGTTGGTCATTTTTGTTCATGATATTAATTTAAACAACCAGAGCATTCCTTCTCATAAAATTCAGATGCTAAAAATATTTTTGTTGGCAGTAATTAAAAAAAAAAAAGTAAAAAATAAAGCAATTAATACATCATAAGTCAATAACTGTGCTAATTACACACTAATATAATTATGCGGCTAAACTTCATGAGGTTTAACAACTCCACTAAATGCAAGATTTAAAACAAAGAATAAGTACTGTTTTTGCTGCAAAAAAAAAAAACATTTGCGGTTTAATAACTTGCAGATCCACAGAACCAGAATAGATGTATAAAGAAGAGGGGGTAATTTCCAGAGAAAGGATGCTGAATACATAACTATACAAAATGTCATCATCACTGTTCACAGACGCATGCTGGGAATTAAGACAAAGTACAGAATCGTTATAAAATTTCACAGTACAATTTTTAGACATTGACAGTCACATAGTCTTAACTGATGATAACTTGTGAAGATGAATTAGTGTGACTGAAAGTGAGGGAACAAAATAATCAAACCTAAATATCCCAAAATATTTTCTGTTAATAAAATAATAACATTTACAGTTACCATTTTGTAATTGTTTATTTAGTAATTATGCATTTAAAAGGACAAGTATGGTAAAAAAAAAATAACATATTTGGGGCAGATAATCATCTTGCTACTGCTCGGTGATTACCTCTCGGCAAATCTGCTAATTTTTTCCACAAAAATAAAATATATATTTATACTGGGAAATTTTTTTTTAAATTTATGACTTATTTATCGGTAGTATTTTTCTTTTAATAAGTCTGAAATTTTTTACCAAAAATGACAAAAATACTGTGTAACAAATCAATATTATAATGGCATATTATCCTCCTCATTCTTGGAGAGTGATAACTGAGTAAAAGCAGCAAATAAATATTACCAGTTTTTAGTTCTGCGTTCCATTTTTTCAAAGCTTTACACACATGTACAAGAGATAGAGTGTATAATGTTATGAAATTAAAGCCTGCATCCATTCAATGACACCATAGTGTTTTGCATAAGAAATTAGAAAACTCTTCACACCTGATATTGTGAAAAAGTTGTTATCTGGAATGCTAATGTAAAAGTCAAACTAAGACAACAACAAAATCAGTTTCAGGGTCATAACCTAATGCTTGACATCGTAAGAATATTGGCAGAAATATAATTATAGTATTTTACTTGCTTTGTACAAATTCAAATTTCATTCAGCTTATTTCTGCTTGACAGCATTTTATAAGCTGAATATTATGTGTAAACTTTTCCCTTTTTCTGACAATTTTATATTTATCCATGATTTGCATTTGACAGATTTCCATCATTCATGTTTCCACAAATACACTTTCTCACTCCACTTCACTGGTCACCATGTTTTTGTTTTGTTTTTGAGATTTTAAAATATTTTTTGAAGCCTGGCTTATTCGATACCACTGGCTTGTAATACCACATACAGTATCATGTTGTGAATTGCCCAAATAATTATGCACGACGTATTCTGCATGTTGCTTGAGATGACCCGCTATGACGCTATTCGGTAACTTGACACACATTGAACTTTGATGGAAACATGATTGGCTGATCTAGTTGCCTAGCAATGGTACGTGTTCATTCATCATTGGTTGTTTGAATTTAAAAGAAACAAATTTTTCAGAACTCGTCATACATTGCTAAAGTACGTTCTAGATTTTCGGTGATTTTCTTGTAGAATGTGATCTGCTCTCGTAAATATTTCTGCATTGTTGCCTTAAAGTCTCGCACTCTTTCTCCTTGGAAGTGATTTATCTCGGCTGAAAGAGAAATACAAATTAATTACTACATCTTACACAGAGATTTTGTTAGCCCCTGAAAGAACATTTCCCAGACACATATTCCAAATATTTCCATGACAAGGGAAGACTCCTTTCATAGTATGAATACAATACTGAAACATGGTAGTAGATAAGTATAGTGTTACCTATCACATTCTGTGTTATACAGAAATGCATTTTCAGCCAAAAGTATTATTTACAATTTTATGGAAGAACCAAATTTTCATCTTACCCATCAAAGCGTACGATACAATGTCTGCCCTCTGACTCACACTAGCAACATCACTACCATCCATTTTGTTTTCTTCTTGTAATTTTTGGCATTCCTTTACCTTTGATAGAGAACCCTGAAAAGCAACAACAAACTTTCACTCAATTATGTAAATTATGTAATCAGCATGCAATTCATAAAGTTTTTACGACTAGAAGTTATGTTCTCACACGTCTAACAAACGCCAGCGTTAACACTGTTTTTTTGTTGTGCAAATATTAGATAATCTGCTGAATTGTCTGCTCACATTCTCAACGAATCATATCACAGAAAGGTCAATAAACTAATGGAAAGGTCAGTCAACAAAATGCCCCCCCCCCCGGAAATGCATTTGCTTTGTTCCTGTTTTTCCAGGTATTTTTACACTCGAGAAGAAGACAACGACAAACGATTTATCGAGATTTCGAAGAGCAAGAAATCGCTACTTTGATAGGTCGAACAAGACCGAGAAATGATCGGTTCATATTCTCGCTATTAGCGTGTATGAAAAAGGCAGCAATAGACCCAGCAACTCGGGCGATTTGGACTCGACAACACAGAAATAACTGGTGGGAAGAAATAATGTTACGAACATGGGATAACAGAGATTGGTCATTGTATTGTGTTCACACGCCACATTGCATTGTGCAAGAGCTGGTGTGACAACGACGTTTAGGATATGGTCCACCACTTTTACGACGGTGTCAAAAACGCCGACGCCACAACAGCGTATTCTGTTCACACACACATTTTAACAACGTTCTCAAATAAAAGGCATTGTGACAACGGCTTATTTCGTCCAGTGAGAACACCAATTATGTTGACATGTTCAAAAGCAAACTGATGAATTATTTATAATCTATTTCCAGACAAAACAACTAACATTAAAGGCATTTGTGAGAGCAAAAATTAAATGTCACTCCGACTCTGTTCTTAAAGTAAATTGTTGTGTATATGTATGACATATCAGGTAATGTGTTCGTATTGAGTTTGACAGAAATCAGTCAATGCATGGACAAGGTAATGCATGATAAATGACACTAATATCAGACTGACTGACAAAACCAAATTATTAAACTGAACTACAAAACAAGACTAGCATATTAAAATGAAACTCCTACCTTGTGAACATGTAACATATCAGGAAAGGTTGACAACAATCCATCATATTCATGCAACGTTGTCATCATTGGAATTAGATCATATTGGGGTTGTGCTGCATACAGCGTACCTATATCTTCATGAGTCTTACCAGTGTGGTGAATCGCTGCTGTTAGGGCATTTGATTCTAGAAAAATATAAACATTAATGACATTGACATCGCTAGTTATTATTACAAAAGGGTTTCACAAGTAATGGATAAATATTAGATTTTACCCAATTTTACCAATTAAATACAGGTGTTTGTGACAAATTGATGGTGATCATTTGCTTAAATTTCAGGGAGATATATAGACCTCCTTGCAGAATAGCACACAGGCCTTTACATGTATGTACTACATTGCTCTCAGACAATACTTGTGAAATATAATCTCCAACTATAATCCCATACAACAACAGTTAAGACAATCAAGCAGCATGTTTGTGATGGTGGCCATCTTGAACAACATTTCACTGTGTGGAAATGGCCCATTCAATTTGTCTCTGAACTCTACATGTTTAGTGTTTGTATTGTTGGCATGTAGTGAGTGACAAATCAGTCGCCAGCAGTGAAGATAACAGAGTAGTGGGACTTTTATCAAGGTGTTTTTACACCTGGTTATTGTAGATGCAACACACCTATGCTGTACTTATTATTTGTTATTATCAGTAAAACCACATTAATAACATTTAATGTACATTGTTGTACATGATATCTTTAGAATAGAATCATATTTAGAATTTTTAGTGAGAACTAAAGTGCACTACCAGTCCAGAAAATGCACAGCACTACCAGAGCTTGTTGTGCAATTTTCCCAGGATGCCTTTAAGCATCACAGATTCACTCTCACATTCACAGACAGTAAAAGTCTTCTATATTATTACTGGGAAAAGCTTAGGTGTTATTTAAAGCGGGGGAGTCGTCACCTGCGCATGCGTCAGATAGCCATAGCGTGTCATTGTTTACAAACAAGCATCTACCAATGAGCCTTTGCATTTTTAGTGTGTGTTGTTATCGGCGCTTGGGACTCAATTCCCTCACGTGCACAGGTGACGACCCTCCCGCTTTAATTCATTGCAGCAAAATTAATATCCGAAGGATGATATCATATGAGTAAAAAAAATATTGAAAAAATGATTTCTACAATGTTTGATTTTTTTGTTCATTCATTCATTCATTCATCCATCCAACCAGTCTTTCATTCTTTCATTCATTCATTCACAGATACTAACAGAGAATAATACCAAGACTAACCTGGGAAGTTATCAAGTTCGAAGGAATTTGCTAATGCATTAAATGCATTACCAAGCTTATTAAACTCTTTTCTGAAAGCTAGGATAAAAAAAACAACAAATATCAGAATGAGCATTTAGGATTTGCAATCAAAATACTGTCTTGGCTTCAACATTTGTGCATACATTTACATAAATGAAAGTTTATATGTGCTTCTATTGCACATAAAAATGTTAAAAGAAATAGAAATAAATTAAATGTAGGTATCATGAAATCATGTTGATTTCAAAAATCAAGAAACAAAAAAACAAAAATACATTTAAACTTGAAAAATGTTTCCCTAAAAAAGTTTTGGAAAAATTTGTAATGTTGAAAGTGTTAATACAATTTTTAAAAAAATGATGTATAAAATCTGTTCACAACAGACTAGTTCTAGTTCTACTATTCACACAGATTTGTTCTGTATCATAGACTTTTGTTGTACTATATACTTATAATTGTAATTGGGAAAAGTCACAAAGAAAACATCCTGTCAACTCTCTGACATTTCAAATTGTGACTTTTTCTAATGCTTATACCTGTAGCATAGTGTTTTTGTTTTTAAATTATTCTATTGAATAACAGAATTAATATTCTTAGATTTGTATTTGTATGATGTAATCTGTCTCAAATTGGTACATGTACACTCAAAATATAACAAAGCAAATACTAAATTTGCCTGGCCATGTGTTTTTTTTTACTGCTTTAAAATTAATATCTACATTCCTTCTTAATAACTGATAAAATTAAAATTAACTTACGCCCCTGGTGTTTCTTCTCTCGATCGTGTGAAACTTGTAGTAGTTTACTCACACTATCATCCATACTTTTAGTAAATTTACTGAAGTGCTCATGTTGAGATTCACTGCATAAAAAAAGATTCACAAACACTGATTATTCAAGCTACATTGACAGCCATACGGGACCAACAACTAAGTCTTTAAACATGACAAGTTCATTCATAGACTCTATATTAAGTCATCCAATCAAGTAAATCTTGTTATGATAATAGAAAGCACTTACACAGTGGCTGCATCTAAAGGATGTGGTGGTGGCTGAATGGCCAAGAAGATGGTGGATCCAACAAGGTCATCTTTCTCAGCTCTCCGCTTTCCGGCTTTCCACATCTGTCAAATAAAGTTTAAGGATTATGCACGTCATTATTCCCGCAAATCCACGATTATATTTTTTGCAGATTGAACACACTTATATGAATTCATTAACTCCTTTACAGTAATACAAAGTAGAAATGTAATTTTAAGAGCATTCAAGAAAAACAAAATTCACAAAAGTCCCTGTGAACAATTATATTTTTCAATACTACATAATATTCAGATATTCACTTGTGAAAAGTTCTTGTATCATCAATGACCAATTCACAAATTTTGTAATCTTGGAATCATCTTCAGAAATATAGCAAAATTATTACCTTGTCATCTGTGCAAGTTAAGAAATGGGTAAATACAGCTGCTCTGGGTATAATAGGGTGCTTAGTCATCCGGTCTAACCAAGCCTGTAACTGATTCATTCTCCCTTGAATGAAATCATCTTCATAACGACCTAGAAGAGCCAAATTGACAGGAATGCATGCATGTATATTAAAATTATTATGCATTGGACCAACATGCCTGGCGTCAGAAATTATAAACAGTCGAATTAATAAATCTTTCTGTTCTAGCTGTCAGTACTAATAATTCATCTATGCGTTCAGCGACAAGGTACCCAGACAATCAATTATCCGAACAGTGAATCATTTTCTAACGAGTGAGTATATATTAGTACAGAGTATAAATAAAATTATAAATGCAAATTATTTAATTCTTAGACTTTTTTTTTTTTAAGTGTGTCTGACTAAATTCTTAAAATCACTGTTTACTCAGTTACTCACCTGTGATTTGCTTGTCTGGCAATGGAGGCACGGCAACAAAAGCAAATTTTTCTACTAATCTATTGTACAACCAATCAAAGTGTTTATACCTTCTACTAACTTGTATATTCGTATTCTACGTAAACAAAAAAAAAGTGTGTATATTTTTTTTATTATTTTCAGTTTTCTTGATAGAATTTTTCTAATTAAAAGTGAAATTAACATGTTAATCAAATTATTTATTACTAGCATTTTGAATACATTTGAAGGAAATTTTCTTGTGAGGAAATGAACATTGCCTATAATCTACACAGTGTTTTCTCACTATGCATACTCCACTATAAATGCCTAGGTATGATGCTAATAATATCTCATTATCTCATATTTAAATTTTGCAAACATCGAATACTATGGAAAATCTTGAGAAATAAAATACTTCATGTTCATTTTTAATCAACCAATCAAATTTCAGGTCATTAGCTGAGTGCAAGTAATGATTACTAGCATCGTGCATAGTAGTTACGGTAGTGGAGTGGTATATGTATATACATAGATTCTAGGCAAGAAATATTAAGGCACGTAATATCATTATACTGCCATATTCAACTTTTTGAAAGTTTCTTGCAAATGAATTTTAAATGTTTGTTTGCTAATTACTATTTTAAATTTAAATAAACTAAACGCAACATAAATTTAACATTGTTTATACATTTTTTGAGTTTCAAATTGTTATGAACATTTTGAACCAAATTTGAACAGCAATATTTTATAATGACAATGCACTAATGAGACACTGTACCTAAGCTCTGCACAGCACACAATTATATTCAAAACATTCAACACAAAATGTTGTTACTGAAAGAATAGATTTAATTATTACTACATATTACTGTACTGCATATTTATTTTTAATACTTATGATGCAGTGTATCCATGCTGTATTTTATGGCAACAGGATAAATCCTCATCGTGACTAAAAATATCTTCCATACCCTCACAAGCTTCAGGGCATTTTGTAATGGGAGATATCAAGAGATATTAACATGAGACGACTACTTACTGATGGCGTAACTTGATAACAAATATAACTTTTAACTCCTTTGTATTTACTTTCTTTTTTCGGATTAGCTATCGTACATGTGAATGGCTCTGGGTTGACTTCCCACATCGGACCTGATTCAGTTTCCTAGAAACGAAGAGAACAATGATGAAGATATTTCAAAAAAAGCATTATGGATTCAAAGATGTATATTGCATTGTCAATTAAGACATAGTTTCTTACAAAGTGAAGACTGATAAATGCAGTTATTGACTGAATCAAATCGGTTAATGCATGTGACATCTTAGTAACACAGGAAAAAATATTTTCAAAAACAATATGGCAGCCAAATATCTAACCATCACTGTTATAAAATCAACCCATTATGCTTACTTGTGTTAAGATTATAAAATCAATCACTCTATTGTATGTCTGGGAAATCTTAGAGACAGACAGATGGGCTGATTAATAAAAAAACTTAATCCCAGTTATAAATAAAAGAAATCTACATATACATGCATAGATTGAAAATGCTCAGACTGTTATTGATTCTGTTTCTGGAATAATACAAACAGGGCGCTAAACATAATTTTAATTCAGGTAAAACTAATGAGCATGTACCTAATGATTTCAGAAAAGTTCATGTATTAGTCACGAGTGGAAGGCAATATTGTCTAGCAAATATAATACATGTGAATGAATAAATAATGTAATTGGTGCACCAATTGTCAGAATGATAAAAAACATGTGGTGTGGATAGCGGTGGGTGGTTTCATTCATATGTATATACAGGTGACTCAAGTCCTGAATTTGGAAGTTTGTAAATATATCCTTAGAGGGACATTCTGTTTAGTACAATTATAGTTATCAACAGTTTGAATGCAAATTTATATTAATAATACCAAACATACAAATTCATTTACATCTAGAACATAGTTTGAATATACTTTAGATAGTGAAACAATCACTAGATTTATTTTACCAGTTTTGATGGTACAGAAATATTCACTGGGTTTAAAATTTACTGGTTTGTGAAGAAAAGAATATATACTATGGTTATATTTTGCATATTCACTAGGTTTTAATTTAGAAAGTTTAGCTATCAACGAAGTAAGCAGCTAATAATTAAGCCCTGTACAGTACTATTAGATTACGCAGACACATTCTTCATATACTGTGAAGCCTGCAGTAAAGGTAACCAACAGAAGCAACAATAAAGGTGAGTACAATAGTCAATTATTTAAAAAGTTTATAAAGACTTAATGTGTTCATTTAAAGCATTAAGCACACAAATAAACCCAACAGAATATTTTATTTTTGCTTGCGATTGATTTACGCTGTTTTCGTTGAAGGGTTTATTCAGTGAAAATAAAATCCAGCAAATATACTTTTTTTCCCTATATTTTACATTCCACACATCAACAATCAGTGAAAATAAACTCCATACAAAACACCCAACAAATCTTTTCAGTGAAAATTAATTCCAGCTAAATTTTTTTTTTTTTAACCAGTACTGGTATAGGTTTAATGAGAGACACCTGAGTTAATACAATGATGAATGCCATTAAGAAATACTAAATCTCTAATTAATGAGAAACTGTATGCAAAAAACATTAATTTATTTTAAATCTATTGATATACCTCCTCCATTTAGACATGGAAAACTGCCATTTATTAATTTTTTTCTGCCAAACTTTTTTTTTAAATTCCTCAATTTTTTTGTACTTTGCTTTTCCCCAGAAATGGACTTCTCAATGCAAGTGCAACCACTAATTTTCAAACTGAGTAAGACACAGCGAATACAAAAAAAATTAATAAATTTAAAGTTAATATTTTCTGTGAAATCTTTAGTAAAATTTGGAAATTACACACGACCACTTACAACATTGAATGACACTAAATATCAAAGTAGCTTTGTTGTTCCTCAATAAACTAAATGCTTTATTGACCCCGGCCAAGTAAATAAAATAATGTCATCTAATACACACTACTAGAAGTCACTGATATTTTACTATGTTTTTGCTAAGAGCAATATGCAGGCAATACTGGCTCATGTTACCATGGTTCCTAACACAAATTTGTTTTAGTTACATTATACAGTGCTAGCTGAATATAAGCATACTTTTTGATGGTGATACCCAAGTTCCCCAGTCATAGAAAAAAAACACTGTTTTATAATGGTAGTACATGTATTAAATGACAAGCAGCCTGTCAGCTGAGATAGCTCCGCTGTTAGCAATGCACATGGCAATTAAAGAACAGAAGATATCATTAGAAAATGAACAAATCTGAGAGAGGTCCACATGTAGTACCTATATGTATAATATATCAAAGTAATTGGACTTGCGGTTTTCAACAAGAAGTCGAAAATATCACTTTTTACCAAAAATTACAAAAATATTCATCAAAATTAGAGAATTGAAGATATCATTACAAAATGAACAAATCTGAGAGAGGTCCACATGTAGTACCTATATATGTAATATCAAAGCAATTGGACTTGCGGTTTTCAACAAGAAGTCGAAAATATCACTTTTTACCAAAAATTACAAAAATATTCATCAAAATTAGAGAATTGAAGATATCATTACAAAATGAACAAATCTGAGAGAGGTCCACATGTAGTACCTATATATGTAATATCAAAGCAATTGGACTTGCGGTTTTTAACAAGAAGTTGAAAATAACACTTTTTACCAAAAATGACAAAAATATTCACCAAAATTAGAGAATGAAATCAACAAATCTAAGAGAGGTCTACCCAAGGTACATATACACCAAGTATCAAAGCATTCAGGCTTGTAGTTTTCAAGAAGAAGTCGAAAAAGTAAAACATTGACACGGACGACCACGGACAATCACTCATATAATAGGCTCAGCTCGACAAAGTCGACAGTGGGGCTAAAAAAGGAAAAAGCTACACGACAAACAGTTAACTTTTAGAATTATACTTAGTCAGGCAAAAATTACATTTTCCATGACACTTTACTATGACATTATAAGTATAGCATATCAATATGGCATCTGAATGTAGCATATATTCCAGCACAAGGCAGTGAATAAGTACAAAATTATGTAAATCTAGAGAAAATGACTATTTTTATCTGTGCAATTCAGACTTATTTTAATCACTTCAAATCTCTTCCACAGGTGTGGTCTGGTTAATTTTCAAAGCAGAGTAATATTAGTAAGCCGAACTGAATGTGGTGAGCCAGACAGACCAGAATGTGGTGAGCCAGATAGACCAGAATGAGGTGAGCCAGACATCTATTTTTCGCATCATGGAAGACACATTTCCACAATAAAACACCCTATGAATATACTCAGGGATTACAAAAATGCAGGGTATTATTTCCTGTCTATGTTAAAGATTAACTAGAATGTAAATTTACTCTGACTCAAAATTAAATTAAAACTTGCTATGCATAAGAGGAATGTCTGTAAGTATAATGTACATAATAAACTCAAGAAACATTCTTTTCTGAGAGGTATCAATTTATTACTGATTCAATATAGTCTTAATTGGTTATTAATTAAACCAAACACATTATGTTAATTATAAATAGTACTATGAATAGTTTTTAATTGGAAAGCTGAAAAGGTAAATGTATACAAATTAAAAAGCCAAAGCAAAATCACTTTTTAAACCAATTAAATTGTTTCAGGTCTATAATTTTAGTGTTCATTATTAATTTTAAATAATAAATAACCCCTCTGGGAACATAGTCGCAATATTTTACAGCAGATTTTATTTAACTATGTCATCTCAATCACCTGACCAGCTTGCACCATACTAGGGTTTGTTCAAGTCATAAATACCAATTGCAAAAAGTGTTAAATTTTATTAATACATGTATATGCAATGTTTTCATAATTTTTCACTTTATACTAAACACACCAGTTGTCGCTATATAACTGCAGATCCTTGGCATTTTTTTTTCGTATCAGTCAAAAAAAATATGTTGGTTTTCAAAACTACTGATCCTACACGACAGGGGTTGATTTCCAACACTTCTTGCAATCTTTATACTATTATGAGATGAGATATGCAAATAAATAAATTTTAAGAGTGATATGCCAAGTATGAGATGTTAGTAGTGAAGTACTTACATGAATCCTGATATGCCAAGTATGAGATGTTAGTAGTGAAGTACTTACATGAATCCTGATATGCCAAGTATGAGATGTTCGTAGTGAAGTACTTACATGAATCCTGATATGCCAAGTATGAGATGTTCGTAGTGAAGTACTTACATGAATCCTGATATGCCAAGTATGAGATGTTCGTAGTGAAGTACTTACATGAATCCTGATTTGTTGTTCAACTGGTACATTGGCCTTAGCATTACCTAGAATGTAAGCTTCACCTCCTGTCTTCACAAAAGTTGAAAAACTGAAGAAAAAAAACAAGAGAAAAAAGCTGATAATGACATGATGTCACACAATGTACCATCCTCATACTTGTGATAAATTGGGAGGAAATATCACAATGGGCACGTAAAGATAAATGTTACAATGTTCAACATTGAATGTCATTATTTTATGCAATTTGAAACAGTGTGCAAAGTACAACCATGTGACGATGTCGTATTTACCACAGCAAAAAACAATTACTCACATGATTCAGCCAAAAGAATGAAATGACTCACCGACTAAATCCTTTTGGTTTGATAGTGGCTGTTTTGCTGTCTGTCCTTCTTGCAACACTATTGGTGCCAGTATCTGTTGGAGATCCAACTGCATGCTATAAATAAACATAAGTAAGGTGATTGCTTGCATGTACGAGCATGAGGTTGGGTTTATGTTGATCATCAATGAAAAACCATTGGCAGACTTCGATGATTTTGATCAAATTATGCAATAACACAGCCAATGGTAATACAATATGAGTATAGTATCTGTGTGCAAACTTTCAACTGAATCAGGCATTATATTGAGAAATCAACATGAATATAAACAAAATGACCACCAGTCGGCCATTTTCAGTTGAATCTTGAAACAAATATGATGTGCACTTGTAACCCAATATGCATTATCCTGATACAAAATTCGAATAAAGTCGTTTAGCAAACTTCTATACCAAAATGGCTACCAGTCAGCCATATTTTATCAAATAGTAATGAAAATTGGTGTACATATGTAAGTCATAATACATGGTCTTTGTGTTGATAATCTTGAATAAAAACAGATGAATGAATGGACAGACAGAACCCAAATAAACCTCCACCTGAATTACAATCAAGAATATTAGAATCTCTGATAGGTGATAAAAAAACGGTATCATTGGTCTGCGTCAATTTGAACAATTTGGTGTAACTTGATTTTGTAATTGACACACAGCTGAAGCTGATTACCAATTCGGTAACATCGGTTGTACTGGTAATATTCTTTCAAATTTTATGTTTAACAATCTGTGTAACAGCGGATGATAGTGTGATTTTGATGCATACAAACACATCATTCTCCAGTCATCAGGTGACTTTGACAATGGCAGCATTCCTTAAGATTTGTGGAGATCAAACCAACCAAAAATTGTCACAAACATCTACTATAGATTGTAGTTACATAACATTAAACATGTATTGCTAAAGTTTTTCAGTTTTAATACTGGCAAGCTCAAGTGTTTTGCACAAAGAATTATTATTCAGTTCAGTTCAGTCTTAGAAAAAAAGAAATCTTTGCATTTAACCTAAAGTAACATACTAGGCACAAGCAATGATATACTGGTTCCACATTTAAGACTCTGCTTTTTCACTCTTTCAGAATGTATAGAAATATGAATTTGATAAATAAATCCTCTAATGATAACTGGGGGATGACATCAGCAGTAACTTTTGAGTATCAAAAGATTAGATCCTCATGACTAGGATTGATACATTACTCTGCCTGAATTCACTCAAGGTTGCTGACCCAAGAGAAAATATTTCTAGGTTATATATAATTATGATTTTTAAAATGTCTGCAATACTTACTTGTCCCCTGCCATCAGAGTATGTACTACTATCGTCATCATCCCAGTCATCTTCATCCCAATCATTATCGGGTGTACCACCATCGTACGTCTGTGAGTTCTGCCCATCATACTGATCTGCTAGTGGTACTGGAAATGCTGGTGGAGGCGCTGATGGCGGTGGGTGTCCACTCGTTATTAACTATAACACAATAAGAAGTCGGTTACAGTCAAATTAACATTTGATCCATTCATTAATAGTCACCTTGACTGTTGAATTTATAGGCCCCATACTTTACATAGCAATATAATATGCATGTGATTACAACATCTACCTCTCTTACAACTTTTCTGAGAATTATTCGGACTGTCAGTTAGCTTGTAACTTTGCAAAACTCTTGGCTTTTGATTTGCTCACCATTTGTCTGATAGCAAGCTGTGTGGGATTCACTATTTTTATAAAGAATGTTAACATAGAACTAAATTGGCTAATCTATAGTTCCTATTCAATAACTTTCCGTCATTTCTTGAGTATCGATATCTACGATGTATGTGATTCAAGAAATATTAAAACACTTCAAAAAAACCTGTTCATGTATTCAAATGAACGTAGTATAACAAAATGTGTCAATGAAACGGCTCCGTCAATTCTAAATTGAACAAAAAACAAAGTGTTTTGCAAAAGTTGCATGCCATCTTGCTAACAGACATTTCAAAATGATTCTGAGAATGGATGTGAAACCACGATAATCAGATTATACAAATATGCGAGTCATTGAAATGTGCAACATTCCACGGCATCCCATCACTATCAGTGACAGTAGCCAAGGAACAAATAAAGATCAACATTTACATATAATTAATTATCAACGTGCACAAATCATTGAAATTGAGAATGTAATGAGTTATACTATTAGAAACAGATAACATACCCTGTTCCACTTAGACTACATAAACATAAAAATGAAACTAATAGGTAACCTCATTGTTATATATTCATTCTTTCCGTTCCCTATTTCATTCATCTACAAATTAAATCCTACAAACATGTTCTCCAACTACTAGTAAGTTGAAAAAATTCTATTCATAAGCTACCGTAATCTTGTTATTGTCCAAACAACTATACATTAGCATATTTTCTTAATTTCCAACTAACCATCACAAATCACAAAGGTGACAATATAACTTATAAATATTGACAGAAAAAGCATCTATATTTTTTTGCAGGCATTCAGTGAGCAAGGGAATTGAAAGTGTGGAATGTCAATAAAAAAGAATACTTTGTTAAAAACATGTCATATTGAAATATACCTCAACATATGCAGCAGGAAAGAGACCGCTTTCACCTCGGTCTGTGTATCCTTCCCACCATCCTTCCCCTACATCTTGATTTGTCACCGTGAGAATGTCATTTTCTTTCACCGATAGCTCACCATGAATGGTGTCACCTTCAAAGTCATACAAGGCTTTTGCCTAAAATGATACCAAAAGAAAACTTATTTCAATTCAATAAGTACAGTAAAAACATAGTACAGTGAAAAATTTGTAGGATTTCTTAGGGAATATATATACATTTGTGTATTATTCGTTCTAGTGGTAGTGCATACTTTTGCATGTAAGTAAATGACAGAGGCATGTTGAAAGTGAATACAAGTCATATTTTAAAGATCCAGTATATAATAAATGCATTAATTTTGGTTTACTTGGTCTTATAATCTAGCAAAAATGATAAATTTCATATTTGTTATCAGCATGTACATGCCTTGTACGATATATAACCTCTGGTTATGCAACAGAACACTGCTGCTGATTTCCAGCAATTACATAATTGGAGGACGTACATGTGTAGCTGCGTAAATGCATTGTGGGTAACATTTTGGCTATCATAGTAGATTAAGACATTTGTTCTGGTAATGCAGACCATAGCTAGTGGACCAGATGATCAAGATGTTAACAGTTCCCACCATAAAACTACATCTAATTTGCTACTACAACCAAAATCATTATTTTCATGAGTGTCCCATATCTCTTTTTCATTCAAAATTTTGACAAACTTTAAAAATTTCCATGGAAACAATGATCTTTCCATATCGCATGAAATCCTAATTTGGCATCCAATTTAGAAATGTCCTTTTCAGAAGAGAGTGTTAGCTATGACATTTCTTTACACTATAATTCAAATCACTTTTGAAACAGTCAAAAAACCTGTAAAATAATAAAGACCCCTCCATGACAAGAGTTAGTTACCAGAGGCATAGGTACATATAAAACACTGTATTCATTACTACTATGGTACAAGATAAAATGGAAGATAGATTTTTTTCTAAAATGTCATACTATTTCAGAAAAATAATTTATTCAAGATTTTGATACCAAAATATTAATAAAACAAACAATCAAAGTCTTAGAATAGAATTGATCAAATTTCAAAAGTAACACTACCAGAATATATAAACACAAATTTATGATACAACAGCTGAATTGAATAGGAGGTTATAATTTGATTCAAGCTCAGACTAGTAATACAACAGACTCGCAACGCGGCGTTTTCTTTTGAAGTAATGCGTGCCACGTTTGTTTAAGTTATCAGTTCTTATCGTACCGAGTAAACGTTGCTGAGCAACAACATTTTCATTATATTTCACAAAATAACGCGAAATCTATTCATATTACAATCAACTATCGCGATGCATCGCGAGACATAAAGACAGGAAGTGGCATTGACGACAGTAGTTGATAGTGAACTTCGAAAATGGCATTTACGGAAAAATTTGGCGAATCTGAGGACGATAATTACGAGTGGGAAGCTATTTTAGGAGAACATTTAGACGAAGATAATGACAATTTTTCTGTAGAACTTTGCAACCCCTGGTCGATCTCGTGTTTTTCATTTCCTGAAATTAAGAATAAGAAGAAATATACTGGGCTATTTTTATACAAAACTATGACGGAAGTCAAACAAAATCAGTGAAACTCGAAATAGCAACAATACTGACACACAATAGAAAATTGAAACAGTCACTGAACAATGCGTAAATCGCGTACTATGAAGTCGAACGCGACAAAAATAACACACCTCCAGTTTTTACCGTTACCGGATCACGCTGATTCACTGAGAGAATTAGTATGTACATGACACTAGCTATCTGATGTTTCGGCATCCCGGAACACGAAAACAAAACGGGTAACACACAAAGAAGTATGATCGTTCAAAACGCAGCGATATGCTCTCTCCGAAAAAATATTGGAAACCTTCCGCAAAATCCGCAACGGCGAGAAATATCGTTTCAATGTTGCTCATTATATATTCAAAAACTATTTGAGGTAAACACTAACACATTCAGTTACTTGTAACTCCCCTGATTCTTGGTCGATTCTTAAAATTCTTACCCAGCTGCAAAGGTCAAAATGTCCAGAACGCATCTCCCGTTTTTTTAAAAAATATCCGGATCCGTTTCACGAAGAAATACGCAATTTCCGAAGAAGCGCGAAGTGTGCAGAATATCCAGTGTTCGGTAAACTTCGACGGTGTCTATGCCAATGCTACAGAGCGTGGCACACATAGCATATACAATTAAGCCGATTAACACCTTTAACAATAGGCGTTGCGAGTCTGTTGTATTACTAGTCTGAGATTCAAGTATGTACTTTGCTTTACACTTCAGGGTGTGTCCAACAAAGGTGTGGAATGGGGTGATTCACGAATATACAATAAACAGTGCTTCGGTATATATCGCTGTTTACTCAATAAATTGATAATCCGTCTGACCATGTTTACTACACGGAACAGTTAGTTCCGAATTCGGTAACACACACCCGGAAGTGCAATAAAATACGTTTGACGTCACATCAATGGGGGTTCACCTGAATTGCGTCACCAATGAATAGCACTACGCGTCAACACGAACAACACTCTCACGTTTCCACGCAAGGCTGTAGACAGATCGAAACGTGAAACTGTCGGTGATGTCAAAAGTGCGTAATATTGTCAGTATCGCTGAATAATAACAGTAGTAAAATTGTGTATTACTTAATTCAGGAAGTTGGAGCAAAGTAAACCTTTGAACTCCAAGAATAACTAATTAAATGACTAATTGTATGAAATGTCATCTAAAGATGTTAAGTTGTTAAAACTGATCGAGGTCAAACGTAAGTCAATAATACCGTATTTTGTTGACAGTGTTACTTAAAGTGATAAGATTCGTCGGTGAGTCAGGCCTAGTCGACAGCGTCACGGGTCATTCCAGTTTTTATCCACACCCCCCCTACGGATGGATATTAAGGTTAAGACACCCTATGGATTCAAATCCACCATTCAGGTGTCGGATTTTTGTTAACTAACACACCCCCTGGAAACTACTGATTTGACGTGTACGGATGGGTATGTGAAAAAATTATACCCCTCGGATACACACAAAAACAGAACCCCTCGGAAAAAAAGCAGTGTGACTTGCAAGTGGCCTACTTGGGTCTTCTAATTATAAAAAAGAAATTGGTGAATTGGGATGGTATGTTGCGAAGAGCAGTGCAGTTAGAAGGAGTCAATGATTTTTTTGGAGAGGGGGGGTCTGCACAACTAGAGTGATGTCATAATATGATGACGTCACCTAGAGGGATGTGTGTGTCCCACATTGTTTTGTGCACCTGATTTGCAAATCGGTCCGAAAATTAGTTGAATGACTTTTGTCATTGGTGTTGATTTTTTTTTTATTGTGATATGTCTCTAGTAATTGCAATCATGTAGAAGTACGTTCAACTGAATGGTCAGGTAATTTGCAGACTGATTCACAAATCATATGTATGAGGCAATATGGCGCTCAGTGTAAATGCAAAAATATACATCTAGAGTGCATATATACATGTAGAGTGTTATATAATAACATTTTTTTATTGCTCACAATTTGCTTTATACATAAAAGCAAGCAAGGTCTAATGACTATTGGTAAAACTTTAATACACAGGTTTACTGCTTTGGATTTAATGTCACAAAAACATTAATTTAAAGTTGTATATATTATGTTTTATATTTAGTTGAAAGCCCTTTGTAAATAGGTTAGTTTGACCCCTTAACTAAATCCAAAAACAAAATCCAGGACAACATCTATGGGTTTTGCCTGAAAAATGGCCAAGTTATTTAAGTTAGGAAAACAACTTAAATCCCATGATGCAACAGTGAGTAACTTACCAACATTGGCCTGTGGAGTCTGGCTGCACATTAAAAGCGTAAACTAATGAAAAGAAATGTTATAACACAGCGAAACTTAGCGAAAAAGTATTGTGATAACAGTAGAACCTGCCAGCAGTACAAAAGTTCATAGTTTATTTACAATGTTGAATTGAGACTCCCTAAGTTGTTGAAAACTCAAACCAACTGGTTTCAGGCCTTATAATGTATGCTGTAAACATATTTCTGAAAAGAGGAAATGATCAATTTTCAACAAAAATTAAAACATAATACAACTTTAAAACCTAAATGTTCATATGATATGTCAAAAGTTTGATAATTATAATTGTGAACAGTCCTCAATACTTTTGCCCTGAAATATTGAACCATTTTGGTGTGACAAAAGACACAAGTTAACCAATTAATACATAATGTATGTATTTATGTATTGTCAACTTCAGCTAAGGGTAGGCATGGGTAGACACACTATGGACGCATGCGTAGATGACAACTCTCCCGCTTTAAATGTCAGTGCATGAACTCTGGAGGTCATTGCCCATCGTCGCATGTAATTCAAACATGTGGATATCAGTTGAAATGTACATGAATAATGTAATCGAAGTGCGCTGCCCAGAGTTTATTATATTATAGTAAAATTTAAACATTGCGCATGATATGGTATGTTATTGTATGGTTTAAATTGCATATTCATTTCATTTCGAATAAAATAATTCACAATAGGAACATCGATGAAGTATTTAAAATATTTTCCCGACATTCAGTAGACACCTGACTACTATCTTTTTCAATGATTTAAATGCGCACATGTGTAAGTTTGCGTAATTATTACGAATGCAACATTATCAAGTCGGTAATATTGAGATACTCACAGACCCAATACCCCGGGTCAGTACCCTAACAATAGTAAAAATAACTTGAGTTTGCGTAATTATTATGAAAGCAATTACAATGTTGAACTATTAATCAGAGCCGGTACAATATTGTAAACAAAATTGCGTAGTTAGAAAAGCCAGTACAGAGTTGTGTACAAGTTGCGTAATTACAGTACCGTCGGATATCATAACAATTTTACTAGAACGACACACGAGGCAAGAACGAAAGGGGTTGCTAAGGTAACGTGCCAAACTTCGGTCAACATACACTTGATGTCAGCATCGCAGCGCAGCAAGTTTCGCAAAGAAGTACTTGAATTCAATTGCGCCCAAAATGATGTCGCTGATCACTCAGTTGTCGCGGCGTATGTTGTACCAAATTTTGACTTCGGCTTTTTTTTCTAAGTGCATGTTCTTGTTCACGTAAAATGCGACCTCTCACCAATGTATTAAAACACTTTGAATTTATACTTTGCGTGATTATATTTGGTCTACGCGGAACATTAAACTTTCTAAACATTAATATCTGAGACCATGCATGATGTATATTCACAAAATCATATTTTATATTATGTACGTCTTTCATTCCAAGGCTCAGGCAAATAAAACAAATGTTCTTCTGCCAACTATTATAGACTAGTTTCCAAGCTTTTGACTAAGCAAAATTTATTTAATTTTCCATTTGAAATTTTTGTGATCCTTGTAATTTCCCAGTCCTTTGTGTTCATTCATGGTCTTGACAATAAATGTGAATTGCCGTGCGAGCCTACCATACACGACCGTGTATGTACTAGTAAGGGTGCCTCTACAGGGTAGTTGCGCGTGGAAAAGGTGAGACGCAGTTTTGTATATATGCCACTTGCGCGTACGCCCAAATCAGACTTGTGCATGGCATTCTAATGATAACCTGCGCGCAAACCAGACTTACGCGTGTGAATAAAATAGAGTTAGAATAAAGGGAATGAACGCGAAGCTTTCTAATTATGCCAGCCAGTAAAATACAGAGATTTAAAATATTATAAATAAAATGTATACAAGTGTTGTAATGTCCGATGTAATAGCCACATGTCGAGTTGAGTTTATTTTAATTTATAATGTGAACTATTCATGGATGCCAATGAAATTTGAGAACAACTGCAATGTACAAGTAAGTCAGACTCTTTTAAATGAATGTATCAAGTATACACATGAATTAGTATTTGCCCCAACACATTAGTTTATTCTTTATTCTAAGTTGCGACTGATATGTTTGTGTGGGCTTGATCGACACAGTAGTAGAATAATAAATAAATTTTGTTGGATTAAAACAGTTTGCAAGCAGGGGTACAGCCACGTATGACTGCATGCATTTTAAAAGGGCGTAAACCCTCCCCCAGGTCTCTTGGCTGACAGTTTTTTTTTTTTACAAACCTACCCCTTGGAAGCTTAAAAATTACGACCGCATGGATTCACATCATCTGTGGGGAGTGTGGATAATATGAAAAAAAAAATTAATCAAAAATATGACCCCCCTCGGAATTAAATCATCTGTAGGGGTGTGGATATAGAAAAAAAAATAGTCAAAAAATGACACCTCTCGGAATTGAACCATCCATACTTTTTGTAGAAATATGACCCCTCGGATTTAAACCATCCGTAGGGGGGGTGTGGACAAAAACTGGAATGACCCCACTCCCATCACAACATATCGTCATCACAGCCCACAAACATTATGTCATTTATTCACAAAACACACTCCCAAGACACGATAGACAATCGAAAAAGTGGGTATAATCGTTTAATGACAACAGTTGTGTGTATACTAGTTGCTCTGGGAAGATTTCTATAATACATAGCCAACATATTAAACGTTCTAGAAATGGGTAGTACCAGAATGCACCTACCTTCAACGCCATATTGGAGTCGCCTGACCTGAGCCAATGGGGTCATGTGATGAATGGACGTGACCTGAGCAGAAGACTACCTAAGTTGTCCAAAATTCACATCAACTCTGTACGGTCGGCTCCCGGGTGAGACGCAATTTTCCAAATAGTTTTTTTTTTTTTGCATTTGTTCCCCGTATTTGCTGTTACGAACGACAGACGTACAGTCCTAACTTTTATACTAGTAATCACCCCGGCAAAACAAAACATATTATTTTGGACTATATTATATGAGCTGGGTCAAGTGTTTTGGGTAGGATTGTCCCGAAATCAGATATATAAATACAGAAGGCACAGGTCACATGTCCCAACGGTTATATTATTTTTTTTAAACTTCTCAACAGAACATACGTAGGCCAAAATGAACATAACAAAATCCAAGATATGATTAAGATGTTATTATTTTGTTGAAAGATCTTGAAAAGTTGAAATAAGAATATAATTTATTTTTCAATAATACAATAAACGACTCCATTAGTTTGTTAAAAGTGGTACAAAGAACACCAAAATTAACTGGCTGAATCAAAATATAATTTGAGAAAACTATGCCGAACACTCTTTCATTGTGTTTGGCCGTGTTTGTATTGCCATAGCTATGCGTTATGGTGCGTTTTGACATCGTTGCGTGCAACTATCGTGTAGCAGAGATAACTTTCGTGCAATTCGTGTTTTGTTTTTGTTTTTATTTATTTATTTTTAATCGCCGGTAGGCTGATTCGTCTAAAAGTAATTTGTCAATTATCTTGAACAGGGCGCTCGTTTATCGCACAGAAATCAATGCCAACATGAAGATGCTCATCTGTTGCGTCATAAAGCTACTTTTAACCGTTTGGATGAACAAATCAGCTACCTGCTCAGGATATGAAACATATTATAATTCACTGCAGTTAGTAGCTGTACATTGTATATGAGCCAATCATTGGAAATGTTACAGTTTGTTTGAAAACAAATATTTGTTTTGCTGTATATTCGTTTAAACAAAACAAAAAAACATTGGAGTTTCCATACAACTAATTATATTTATATTTGCCACTTGGACTTTGATTTCTTACATTATGTTCGCTTCTTGATTGTGAATTAAAAACAATATTAAAGCGGCTACTATTTTTGAGTATTTTAAAATAAAATTGTGATAACATACATGAGTATGATTTATCGTTATATAAAATTAATGTTTAATGAAATACTGAAAAATTCATACTAGTGTAAATGTTCAAAGTATTAAAATTGAAAATAAATAGTTTTACAGTATACGTACGTGTCACATTTTAGTACTATTACTGGAATTGTTTATGCGGTTTTAAATTTGTGTCGTCTTTAATTGCCTCCTTGTATATGACATTATATTACACATATTTACTTTTATCTTAAATACAGTTTAATACTAATAATAATATAGATAAGTGAATACGCAAACTGTAAAATACAAAATAAATTCTAGCATGAAGCCCACGTGAGTTTCTGCGCCCTCGCCGATGGACACATATGCGAGTATGATATATTGAAGATAATATTTGGTAATCGTATATAGTCCTAAATAACTATTAAAAATAGCTAGACGTTTCGAGCAATGGCTCTTTATCGATAGCATAGAAGCAAGTGTGATAACGTACAGGTAGAACATAGGAACGTAAGAACGCGCATGAACTATAAGTTAGAATCACAAAAAAATTCCACAATAGAACAAATAACGCGCCTTAGGTAGTGAGCTCAACAAATGAGTTGAACTGTTTGTTAATACCATGGGGTTCTTTAGTTCCAAGGCGGAATATAGTTTCCTCCTCGACACGCCTGAGCTGATTTTCGTTGCCATTGACAACACATACACCAGAAATAGACATATCTGTAATATTATGTCCACTAGAATTAGATTGCGCATTTACTATGCATTTCTCCTTACAGATAACCCAATACCAATCAGCCTTGACATATATCATAAATATCAAGTCATTCGCTTCATCATAAGTCGACCGTCCGGGAACACATGAAAAAATCCTTTATCGCTTTATTGAAAGAAAAAAATACTGGAAAACTACGCCTGTAGCGATAACGGATGTATCGAGGGTGGATGGATGTCGGCGTACAATCAGATAAATTGACATAAAAATACAAGTAGCATGCGTTCAATTATTATGCAGCAATGCCCATACCTGACAATATTCATGTCCGAATAGCAGCCGGCACTCAGAAATCCCTACTCCATGGATTAAGTTCTATCTTATTTCAATACCTCCTGAAATATTCTAAGCCAATGACTTCTTGTTGCCAGGAATGTGTGTTACTTACCACAACTACAGTTCCAATCAGGTCTAGAGATAGTTATATACCACAACACCACAGACAGAAATATGAAATAAAATATAAAAAAATAAATGCATCTCCTGGCTGTCCACCTGAGTTTTGAAAATTTAAATTCTATTACCGGTTTTGCAAAATTCTTGTATCAAGTGCCCCGTCGGTCTGAACCGTAACTCTCTGGATCGGTCGACCACAGACATCGACGTATTTTCATAGTCACAACTTTCTAGTTACGCAAGAGAAAATATATGTATTTGGAGAAGGGCGGATTCACGGGAAACACGAGAGCTAAGCGAGATCTGCGAAATCAGAGCCGGGACTATGGCTAAATAGGTATTACACCAACTTAAACATATTAATACTGTATTATTTTACTATTATTTGTGACCATCGCCACTCTCTCCAGAGAGTGAGTAAGTGTTAATAAATAAATAAATAAATAAATAAATAAATAAATAAATAAATAAATAAATAAATAAATAAATAAATAAATAAATAAATAAATAAATAAATAAATGAATAAATAAATAAATAAATAAATAAATAAATAAATAAATAAATTAATTAATTAATTAATTAATTAATTAATTAATTAATTAATTAATTAATTAATTAATTAATTAATTAATTAATTAATTTATTCATACAGTAACAGTAGCACAAAAGTGAAAAAACTGTTGCGAAATCCTATGTCATAAGCTCAATACTACATTTATGCCGTTGCAAATTGCAAAGTTATGAAATAGTCGGCATATTCAAAACGCTATCGGTATTACATGACTTCGACACTGACTTAGCGCCCTCAATAACATAATTGAACATTATATCGAACATACAGCGCCCTCAATTGATGATTATTCAGGAACGTTTGTTCCAGAAAATTTACATAATCATTTCTAGGATTTCACGTTGTTATTCACCAAAATTATCAACCATCTTCACTGAAAGTACGAATTCGACCGTTACATCACGGCGAACCAACAAGTCATCGACCAATCGGAAGAGCCAAACGTTAACCCGAGGTGAAACAAAGCAGAAGCGCAAAGTAGCCGTAAACGTATCGCAATTGGTAATTAGCCTTTATCATATACTAGTATCTCCACATTAACGGCTGACTCATGTAAACAAATAGTGTTAAAACACATAACAGCTAAATTTTTAAAGTAATGCCTGGATAATTTAATTCATTCGACATCACCAAATTAACATGTACGAATTAAGATAGAGAAAAACAATTATTTTAGAGTTGACATCGAGAAAAGTCAGCAGAAATAAGCATTCACTGTACACAATCACAAAGAAACATATTTATTTCATGAAACTCTGGCAACTAAGCTGCCCCTACAATGGGGCCTGGCGGAACATTATAATTAGAAGTGCATGCCTGCATGCATGCAAGCACGCCCGGAAAATCTGGTTCTCCCGTTGAAAACTAATCATTGGGAACAAAAATACATCTTACATAGGAGGCCGCCATGTTCTGATACACACTTTATCTACCAAAATGTACCAATCCGCACAGACCCATGACAGCCCTTATTATATATCCATCCATTATACAGCAGACCGATGACCTTCAATACACTTATCATAACTAACTAATTAATTAACTGGTTTTTGTACGTGTGGCCGATCTCATGATAATGGCATATACTAGTACTTATATACGTACAGCACGCCCATAAAATAAACAGGCTGATTAATTGCACGTATACCATATATATCTAAAGTGTTCACACTCACGGTACATCATTACATGCACAGCCAAAACACGCACCTCTTATACCACAAACAATCGCCAAATTTATAAAATATATATAACACATGCCATTCAGGTAAATAATTGCAAGATTAAGATGTTTGTCAATTGTATGTGTACGTGTATGTGTCGATGTTTTATACACAGAATTATAACACTATTTCCGCACATAGTACGATGAGCCTTTGTCACCTGTTTTCAAGTATGTTGCATGATGTGTGGTCTCTTTTATAATATCAACAATAGCAATATTAACACATAAAATTGGGCAGTATCTATAGTAATTCAGATAACTATATTCCTGTACTGCGAACGACGAAACACTTATTCTATATAGAGAAATTAAATAATATAGATTATTTTCAGCAACGTACAACCGCCAGCAAGCCCGCCACTTTCACACGTGGTATTATAAGCATACTACATGTATTATAAAATATACTCCATCGCGTTTATTACAATTTAAGTTCACACGTCAGAGGCCCTCTCGTCTATTACCAGATGACGCGTGTCACGTGTGCGGTTCTGTTTTCCCCTATAGGACTGTACACAGAACACATACACAAACATCCGGTTGGACTATTGATGAATCCGGTGAGTTTTTGATCTTTCTATTCAAGGTTACCACCATGGAATTGCGTATTGAATTGTCCTCAAGCCCTCAATCCTAACAAAAAATGATATTGCTGAAGGTGCTCGTTAGTAATAGTATCAAGATTTTTAGAAAGACCACTGGTTATCCTGTTTGTTGAGACAATATACGGAGCATTTTAGCGTTACAAATTACTCTAGTTTAACGTGTGGCACATGCCGCGGATTACAACAGACCAACGAATATTTATGTCTAAATACTCCACAATGAGCCTAAGTTCACTAGTAAATCTAGTTTCATTTTGCGCAATTTTTTTTTTTCTAATATTAAACACAAAGTTGAAAACAAGTATTACAATCAAACTGTCAACATGCATGGACGCATGGTACAACTCCATATTTATATCGCCAGCGATGTTAATTTATTGAAGCAGCAGGTGTGCGCGGTACTGGAATACATACGCAACACCAACGGGAATACAGCAAAGACGCACCATAATGTCCGATTTACTGATATAAAGCTGTTATTATTAAATTCTGTCCATTTCCATTTGAAGGTTTAATTGTTGTATGGTATGAACGTCAGAAATGTTTGTTTTTAACGGATTAACATCAACACCAGCAAATTTCTAATATTCCGTGTACACGTCAGTATACACATAGACGAGTCGTAAAATAATATTTGACTGGAATACCGTGACGTCTAAATGATTACCTACCACAATATGTGAAGATCACAATCTCACGTCACGAAATTTCATTGTTGTGTTTTAATGTTGTCCACGTTTCTTAAACGGTATGTCATTACATTAATATGTGAATGTCGTCTGTGTACATAAAACGACATGACATTTTATTAATATGTGAATGTCGTGCACGTACCTCAAACGGTACGGCATTGTATTAATGTGTGAATATCGTGTACCTACTTCAAACTTTACGGCATGTTATTAAAGTGTGTGTGGGGGGGGGGGGTCGTCACCTGCGTACGCGCGGCAATTGAGTCCTGTGCGCTAAAAGGGCAAAGGTGAATGGGAAGACGCTTGTTTGTAAACAACAACACACTAGCTATGGCCGTCTGCCGCCCACCTGCTTCAATATGTGAATGTCGTGCGCCTACTTCAAACTATATGGCATTGCATTAATAAGTAAATGTCGTGGACGTGCATAAAACGGCACCTAGTTAAATGAGCCTGCTGTCACGTGTTTATAATTATGTTGTTTAATGTATAGTTCTTTATATAATATGAAATTTAAAGAATATTTTATATTTTGAAATACATTAGGTAAAGTGTGTTCACTAGAAACGTGTTCATTATTACAATACTGTTTAAAATACATACATTTTGTTTCCACTTGGAACACATATTAAAAAGTGTTCATCATCACAACAATTCCAAAAGGGCTTTCACTAGAAGTACATTTTGCAATGTGTCAGGAAACATGTAACATCCGGAGACATGTTTTAGGTGTTTACTATCATAACACCTTGAAAGGGGATTTCACGGGAAACATAATTTAAATACGGAAAGGTGCTTGTAGCAGAAACGCATTTAAAAAGCGTTTCCACTGACTTCAACGTGATTACAAAACTCATTATCAATACACTTGCCTGTGGCACACAAGCACCTGTACCAAAATACATATTGGAACGTTTTTATGACCGAAATATCAAAATTGATAAATTTATCGCTAAATGCATGTCTGCTGACATTTTTAACATGCGTGGGCATTTTTTCTATTTTTGTAATAACTACACTGTAAACAATTCACGGGAAATTTGTTTCACCAACACCATCCTTCACCGAATGCGGAGTACCAAACTCCATTGGGCCCTCAGGATACTTACTTCGCCACGTGACTCGATTTCCAGTTGCACTTTATATGTTGGTAAAGCCATATTAGAGTAAATACAATTAATTCATCCACAATTGCTAGTGATATGTTACTAACTAATAATTGTTGAGCTTAATAATGTCGGAACATCTTAACACTATGAATAAAATAATGTTAAGACCATCTCATTATGCGTTGAATTACGTACCTTTTGGTGTCGAGCATAAAGTTTGATGCTCTATCAATAAACACTCTAATGGCACATTTATGTTCCTGTAAAACATTTTGTTTTGAAAATAGAGTAGTTGCGTGTGTTTACAATGTGCTTAATTTTCATCGAAAAGTATTTTTAATTATTCCGACATACACTTTTTACAAATATATTAAAACACTAGTAATTTGAAACTACAGCAGTGGCGGATCCGGGGGGGGGGGGGGCATATCATCTGGATTACGCATAGCTTCTCTGCGATTTATGCTCCGTAATGTTAAGCGAAGCTCCCCCCCCCATACATTTTGCTGGATCCGCCACTGAACTACAGGTGTGTTTTCGTGTAACTACTGCCATAATAGGTGATTTTCCGAACAATTGCGAGATCTCGCGAGATGCATGAAAGACGCGCGTCGAACGTCTGCTGCAAAAATCGAACGATTTGATTTTGAACTAGAATTTCTTTATTTCGCAGCTTACATTGACCGGCCGATCTTCGACAGAGGAATATTGCTTCCGAATACCCTCACTTAATCGAAATTGCCTATCAACAAATGTGGACAGCACATTATTAAGCATGGAAATGTCCCCGAAATACTTGCACGTTTGTCGAATCTCACGCGATGTTTGACGCGACTACGACGCTATGACCTTTGTTTGTCCTGTTTTTACGTTCGATTTCACGCATAACGCGTGATTCTCGCAGTGTACGGAAAATGGTCTATTGTGAATGTAGTGAGGAGTCGGGTGTGTGTTGTTCGCTGTGGTCAGGATATCGGGAGTGGTATTCTTCGAGTCGGGGAAACTCACTTAGCAGCGGAGGTACAGTGATCGTTGATGTACACCCATTCAATCACAGGGAGCCCAGGAACTATAATCAACTGTAATACGCAGTCTGTATGAGCGGGGGGGGGGGGGGTATCGGCTGGTATCTAGTGTAAGAAATAGACAAGGGATGAAAGCTCCAGCCAGCTCACATTTTTTAAACTCGAAAAAACGGACGAAAAGAATGAAAAATAAAATCTAAAAAAAATACCAGGTTGAAGAATATTAGTTGCTTCTTCAAATTTCGCCAAAGCCCTACCTACATTTTACCCATATCTGCAGAATAAATCAAGAAAACTACACAAATTTACTCCATTTTGGAATTCCTAACGGTTTGCCCGAACGCACGGCACAGTTGGGGGCGTGGCCTGTTCAGCATTTGTCAAATTGAAATAAGTATAGATTTTAGCATTTGTGTGTTAACAGGAACCCACAAATGATTTGGAATGTATTTAAGCTTTGTGACATTGTATTTGCTTTCCAAAAAAAGGAAATGTCCTCATTTCGAAGGGAGCTATCTATTCTGTTTATGGACAAATAGCTTGCAAAATAATTGTATACATGACACATAAAGATAATACATAATAAGCACAAACACACACACAAAATATTATAATTAGTGATAATACATACAAGCCGGTAGGCTGGTTGGCGACCCGCTCCGCTCAAAAACAAGCACCATGTTTTTGGCTGTTTCCATGGTGTGACATAAACGTGAAGCTAACGTCGGTTTATAACTAATACGAAGTTCGCAAACACCATTCAGTTTTTGGAAGTCACTTAGTTTATTACTAGGACCACAATCACTCTCCTAGTCGAGTGACTGTGCTAGGACGTATTCTGCTGTTACATTTATTATTTCCAACAGTTTTGCGATAGCATTTTCTACAATGAAGCGTTTCCTGTAAATGCTGGAAAGCGAAATAATGAAATAACGAGATGATAAATATTTACCTAAAGTACAGTGTGTTGACCTTCATAAAAATATACTTCATAATGCAAAACATTAGTCACGGTGAATTATTTAAATATACGACTCCTAATCGAAAAATATGACCACAGTCCAGAATTTCAGATATTAAGAAACCTAAGAGCATATCAAAAGCATTTACTCTAAAATATAAAAAAGAACTGCAGTCAAAAGTCAAGAATGCCAGCAAATAAAGGACTCTGTCCCACAATCCTTTGTGCGCGTTATTACGGACACGCGCAAAAAACTGTACCACGCTTGTCAAATCTGGGTCAAATATACAGTACGCTACTATCTTGCCACAGTGGAGTGTTCGGTGACCATTGAATTAGCCCGTGATTCATATTTTATGTGTATTAATTTATTCATCAATTTTCGTGACTGACAGTACTGCCCAAATTTTAGCCAAAAAAACGCAACTGGTGAAACGGAAGAGCATTGCCAGGCGATGGACGCGGGGCTCTTTGGCAACGACCGCATAGAGGTCAAAATACGCGTTCTATTTTTAGGCATAAATATGGCTCTTCCATTTCGCCCCCTCCGGAATGTTCTACTTTCACAGCCTAATCGCAGGTTTTTCGAAAAACGTCGAAAAAACACAAGAATTAGTAGAAATGTTCCTGTTTTGGGCGGATTATTGATGGAGAATAATGTCTTTATTACAAAAATGCTGAAAAACCGTGAGTTGTTGCCTTAGTTATTTTTTTATTGGCGAAAAACTGCGAACTCGGCAAATTTGGTTGCACAACTTCCCTTTATCATATACACCCAGCACCAATAAAACTGGTAGGAGGTAATACATTTGGGGCGAAAGTATTCAAAAATCAGTTTTTGGATGTTGCAATGGCAATGGTGGGCCAGGATTGTTTTCCAATTAGTGACGGCACGACCTACCTGTGAAGTATGAACAAAACCGGCCGTGCCGAAACAATCACAGAGGAGTTAAAAGCCGTTGCTGGTGAAAAGTTACCCCAACTTTAGGGTCAAATTTCTTGGTAATGAAAACAGATATCAAAAATTCAAATGGTAAATTTGTGCCCACACTCAAGCTGAGTAGAATGAGCTATGTCTGAAGTGTTTTATCCCAAATTTGTAGGAGGAGATACATTTGGCGTGAAGCTATCCAAAAATCAGTTTTTTGCTGTTGCTATGGCAACAGTGGGCCAAAAAAATTTTTCAGATTTTTCCTTATAACTAGGGTTAAGGTGTGACCTACCTGCCAAGTTTGAACGAAATCGGCCAAGCCAAAAAAATCACAGAATAAATAATAGTGAACACTGGAAATGTACACACACAGACACACACACACACACACACAAAACGACAAAAGTGATTATAAGGGCAATCCTAGCGGAGCGGATCGCCAACAAAAGTGATTATAAGGGCAATCCTAGCGGAGCGGATCGCCAATAAAAATGAGCACAAAATTAATAAATGGATCGAAATATACAAATTCAAATCAAGATAAGCTATAAGTAGAACTAATGGTAATATTTAAAAAATGAGCACAGAAATTAATAAACAGATCAAAATAAGAATCGGAAATATTGGCTTTAGTAATCACCAAGAGTAATAATTTGATACAGATATCTTATAAGGTACACTACATTAATTGGAATTGTCCCCCAAATCTCAAAGAATAACATGGAAATCGTCAACGATGTTAATTTATATGGCGATTTAAATGGAGAGGCATATACCGTACAACCAAATTTGAACTGGAATAAAGTGTCGGGTTTAGGGTAGAGTTAGAATGAGGACTTAAGGAAGTCTTATCCCAAACTAAGAACTGGAGGTTTGTCGAGTCGACTATGTACTAGTTAAAATATAGTCACTTGATAGCTATAGCATGTAAACAACGAGCGCGCATCGTGATTAGTTTACGTATCACGTGAAAATGACTAAATGACGTGAAAATGACTAAATGTGTATCAAGTCAATCATATTTTAAATTAATTTTAGGCATCCGTGGTACAATTTATCGAGCTCGTTGATGTAAAGTTTACCTCGGATCATACATACATACAAGCATACAGGATTACATTTGCTTGGTTCCAATGTTAATAAGTGCATGGTAACCTGCAACGTAATAAAGAAGTATTCGGAAAATGCAAGGAAGTACTGTGCTTATTCACACCACAGTCAACTGCAACTGTCATGCTTCAAAAAACTAAACTGTGCAGATAGTAAGCTTATTTGTCATAAAAGCGGTCTTTAAATGGCGGTGGTCGTCACGCCACGTCCTGTTTCGATATGGGACTCATAGCGACGTACACAATACGCGTGTAAAATACATTGTTTGTTTACATGGAATTCGAACACGCGCTGCGCGACGACCACCGCGCTTTAAGCACTGCCGGCATTCAATTATATAACAGTAACACGTTAAAATTTGCGACACCAAACACATTGTTCGATGTATTTATTACAGAAAGTTTTGAGATGTTGTTAGTCTAAACATACTCTGTAATTTATATTTGATGCCAATGGCATTTTGGTCACCTCTTTTTTTTCAACAAAATGTTAATGGGAATGTATATCCATTTAGATTATATAATTATACAAAATGTAGAATAATTTCATATTCAAATTTTGAAAGGGGAATGAGGAACTTTAATAGGTTCACATTGAGTTGAGTGAATGGTTTCACGCCACTTAGTAACATCAAACAATTGTTTTCCCCTGTGAAATCGGTTGCATTTATTCACACGATTGTGTTAGTCATTGTGTTAGACAATAGACAAATATGTGTCGAGTGTTATGTATCCAGAAAATGCGGTTTAATGGAATCGTACAAAACACTATAACAGTTAAACATAAACAAAAAGATTGTATTTAATTTGTTGACATTTCGTTTTATGTGCTGACACGAGCCTTTAAATGGATTATTATTGCAATGTTTTTTTTTTAACTTATGAATTTATTATTAACAAATCCGTTTTAAAATAGTTAGTGCGCATCGCGAAGAGGAGGGGGTACGTAATATAAGCTTGATATGAATGGAAAGGTGGCAGCAGAGAATTGTACTAGATTAAATTACTACACTCTATGGAAATGTATATGCTTACAAACTCACTGTTCACCGCATAGACAGGCCAAATTGTCTGGTGATTTATATTATTCTTGTCTTATAGTCCACGTGTGAGACATGTCGTTATTATGAACACTTTATAAAATGTATTTTATGCAAAAAACAAGAAAACACTAAGTGATGTTATTATATATACTTTGCTAATTATGTTAATTAGAAACCCTTTGAGCGTTTTTAAAGTGTGGACAAAAAAATTATTTTGAATGTTTTGCACGGAAAACATTTTATGTGTTTAATTATCAAACACCCGAAGTGACTTTAAGATGAAGGGGGGGGGGGTAAATGCGACATTTTACCACCTACACGTTATACATTTATAATTGTTGTTTTACAATTATTTTAAAATAACATATTTGAATAAAACCAATTTGTTGTTCACTTTACAATTTTCCATTTTTTAACTCAAAAGATATAAGTTTCATTTAACAATCATGAAGTGTGTATTATCTATCAAAATAAACATATTAATAGATTCATAGAATTTGCATATAAGAAGTGCCCATTGTAGAGTTCAATCATTAGAATATCTTGTTACACGAGCATTATATTAGTCTGCGTCCTGATCCTCATCATACGTATTCCTTACCCACGAACGTATAACTTTCACACCCATCACAGATGGTAAAATAATAAGTTTGTATTATGCGTTTTGATCTAAACGAATTATAAAACTGAATTTGTTAAAACAATATGCTGCGTTCATCCCTAATATTATAATGCTTTGTAAAGTTTTTTTCTGGTTGAAATGTGAATGTAATTAATTCAGTTTGCAATTGCCATGGCAACGTATCCACAGGTTTTCATACAACTGTTACATCGATTGCAGAACCACGTTTCTCATTAATTTGTCTGGGTTGCGTAGCTCTAGTTCCGCGGACCACCCAAAGTAATACTTTATTATTTCTCTAGGTTTATCTGGATGCATGAAAATGTTTGAACAACATGTGTGCATTATACCATAGTATAACATTCAAAATATAAAAAAAAAAAATTCCAGTCACAACAATTTCTAATTTGAATTAGTACCAGCATTATTTCATATCAACGGGATTTATGTTAAAATAAATTAAGACCAGTCTACACGTCACTACCAGTGAATATTACCTTACAATTTTTATTATATTCAGCCTGATTATGATTTAGAATGCTGAAACATTTAAATCAATATTTTATTGACATGTTATAATACCAGACACTCTTGGAAAAACTGTAAAACTATATATATTTATTTGTTATATATTCGAACTGTGCCGCTATTTTAGCGAAATGTTAATCTCTCAATGGTTTTATAGCCAGGTTACAAAACAATTCACCCATGTGTTCCTTGTACCAGTGGCGGCGGTACAGGGGGAGGGAAAGAAACAAAAGTTGGGTGGGCGTCGCCTCTCCAAAATGAAGCTTTGTGTCAGCAAAATTTGCCCCTCAAAATGAATAAAATAGCGCTTAAGAGGGGCTAGATTTACAAATTTTTAAGGGGGAGCATGCCCTCGACCCCCCTAGTAAGGTCGCAAAGTTTCGTGCCGCCGCCTCTCCTGTACTTAAGGTCATTTCCGCGGTTGAGTAGATTTGTGTGTGTTGAAACTATTGAGATGATATATCGAACATCTGACACCACTAATATCTTCCTAATTGTATATGATCGAAAGCAAATGATTAATTTCTCTAAGGCCACACTGATTTAATTTTATGGATGACATCCTCTGAAGACCCCAAAACTAATGCGAGAGGGCGAAAAAAAAAAATCGGCCCCCCAAAAAAATGCTGCTAAAACCACAGGACTACGGAGCTATTATTACGAATTTAACCACAGTGTATCAAAAAAACAACAAGTCTTTATTTGTAGGAGGCACATGCTGATGTACACATTTCGTACTGTATTACTGTCACAGGTATCATCACCTTTGATTTTGAAAAGACAATAGGGTAAGGCAGATGTTAGCTTTGCCAAAGGCATATACATCAACTCAATAATAAAGAAAAACTTACTGTGTTGTATTGAAAAAAACAATTAAAAATGAACAATAAGTTTGTCAACAGCAACCTGGAAATTAACTTCTTTGACATTCAAACTACAGCTTTTAGATAGACTAAGTGTAGACACAAATGCTCAAGAACTACTTCAACTCGGTAACAAATTATAAGAGGCTCGATATTGGAAAAAAACACCAACAGAGAGTCAACAAAAATTTGGATGCAGAAAATTATGTACATGAATCTTGATGAAAATGCGTCATATGTTCAAAATATTACTGAATGTGTGTGCAAGCAAATTATCCGAATCAGAAAATGAAAAAAAAAATAAGAAGGTACCTACCATTCGCAAAGGACGCCGGGAACCAGCGAAGTTTTGAGGTAATCCAAAACGAGTTTTACAACAAGTCGGCGCTTTGCGACAATATGAGTCGGCAAGTTCCGGACAGAAAACCGATCTGTTTTCTTTTGAGAACAGGCGAAAACTAATGCGCGCGCGGATGTCATCCATAAAATTAAATCGGTGTAGCCTAACTGTAAACCATAATTTAGTCGTAAACTCATCTCCTCTGAATTTTCTATTACTCCAACTAGTCAGTCCTTTTTAGAAACCTGTTGGGGGTAGAAACTGAATGGGTTTTTTTCTATTCAATGTCCTATTGTTAAAAATTTTCAGCACGCTTTGTGAATTTCATGGAAATTAAACCATAACATCCTGTACACAAATGCTATGCTATATCACTTTCAAACATCTATAGTTATTTCTGACATGTGTACATTTTGCCATAACTTTTTGTCAACTTTTGCAGTGCCCCCAGCCACTTTCAGCAAAACAGATTCTCTTAGGTGAGGAAAGTTTCTCGAACCTTTTGAAGCATTTAAATTTTTAAAAAGTGTATCTATACAAGCAAAATTAAAAAAGAATTACCATCCTTTGTTGCCATTAAAGCTGAAAGTAGTTATATAAGAAAGATGGAAAATATGATTTCTATAAGAAAAAAATACCACGTTACTGCTTCTAGAAAAATGGGCCAATTTTGCACCATAACGTAGCTTCCAACTCTACTTCTATGTTTTGGTAGTGAACCCATTAGTAAGTACGGCCTTATTTGTTTTTGTTTTTTTGTTTTTGCAAGCTTTTGGGGGATTAATGTACTGAAAGTGTTTCAAGAAAAATAATCAAATTTCTTTATCTTTTGTACAGCAAAGCCTATAATGTATATGATTGTCTATACTTGAATACAAATAAGGCAGTTTATTTGTTTACTACACACTTATTGTTTTTTTCTAGTTTTTTCTATTTTCTTGTCTCTGTATTTGTAATAATAAAACTACGTTAAATATAATAAAAAAATATCACCCTAATGCAGTGATTAGTTCATGCATGCAATTATAATTGCGCGATTTGCAGCATGCACTGAAAAGCTTTCCACAACGGCTGTTGCCATTAAACGACAATCGCGAGTGTGAAACGGTAAATAGTCTTTTGTCTGGGTTATAGTATCGAGTTGAATATCAATAATTCTAAAATAATCCTACTATCGTAAAACATTTTAACTCCTTGCACAAACATATGTCCGTGATTGTTAGGTGTATTTAAATTTTCTTAAAAGTAAAATGAGGTATTACTATCAATAAATGCTATCATTAACATGCATCAGAACACTAATATAGTGTGTGCATTCAACCACGCATCGCTTTTTGTTCTAGTTTTGCTTCATGTGTGCGCTAAACATAACTAATTTGGAGGTTCGTAATGTGCAAAGACCGCAACAATAGTCTGTACCACGCAGCAGCCTTAATGTGAAATGTTTCATATTAGATTTTGTGAGTTATTTTTCAACACGTAGATCACAAAGTGTGATTTGGTGACTCATCATTTTTTTAATTATCAACGAAGTATCATTTTAACAATTGCTGTTCACATGGCAACCGCATCCAGACCACTGCATCCTTACGTGAATCTTGATTTTCCTGTCACAACATGAAACAATTTTGTGAATGCACCGCTACAAATTACTTGTATGCAATAAGTAAGAAACATAAGTAATCGCATCACTGCGAATTTGAAAAAAAAATCGGAATCACCAGAAATTAAACGGATAAACTTGTGCCCTTACTTTTGAGACGGACTGAACTTGTTGAGTTGCTAAACAATCATTGGCAAGGTCAATTAAATAGGTCAAATAAAATCTCTTAAAATAAAAACGAGCTATGTTCATTACATCATGTGTAAAATTACATTATTACTACTCTCGTTACTTATTCCTCTTTCTCATTCCAGATATAACTTGTAAACCGTACTTCACATTAATTTACTATGGCTCTAAATCACAAGAAAATGTTCATATTGATTATGTTGATTATAATTCCCCTTATGGCGTTCACCATGTACTTCACCGATGGTAAAAATATACAATGGTTAAAAGCAAATAATGAATCCAAGTTTCTAAATTCCCGAAACATGTAAGTAAACTATTAATCAATAATCATTGTTATTTTTGGGTGGTATATCATTGAGCGTATATATTCAAATGAGATATAAATATGACATACATTTTCCAAATAAGGAAAACGTTCGTGACATGATCGAATACGTCTGTGTGGACGACTACCTAACACCTATTTGCGTACGTCGGGTCATCCAGAACTAATACGTTAAGATTTGAACGCAGTCACAAGCTAAGTTTTGCGAACGCGTATTAAAATGCAATATCGGAAAAACTATAGTGCTGTGAACAATGTGCCGGTAACAATGGCGTCATCTTATAGTACAATGCTGGGCAATGTTCACATCTGATAAATCTTCTACATCGGTTGACACAGTAACCATTCAGGCAGAACCACACCGTTTTTACGAATTCACTGCCTAAAATACCGTAGTGGGGTAGCAAGTTACAATATGGTAGCATGATGTAGAACAGTATAGGTCACACACATAGCATAACGATATATAATATGCTGCAATTCTTTTGTATATTTGTAAGTTATACGTACAACTTTAAATCTGCCTATATTCCCATTATAAGTGTATCAACAGCTGTGTTTTTCATATTTGCCAGCCTGTTTTGAGACCAGTAAGAACGAATTTCCAGTAAGAATGAATTTTTAAATAAAATAGCTAATTTTTGTTACTCAAATTTGGGTTGTGAACCTTTTACTTATATTTTTTAAATAGGTATTGTTGTCATTTTTGTTCTGATATTTATGTTTGATGTGATGTTCGAACTAACACGCCACTGATATTGGTATTGGCTATTGGTCAAACAAAATAACTAAACAAATACATTATTTATTACGCGTTTCAAGATGCACCCTTATACTCATGATTACATAGCTTTTTTAATAATGAATCAACACAAAAGTTGTAGTTATCAGTATACTGTCACCAACGTTAATCCCTCGTATTGCCGCAATTAGAGAAACTATCGCATCATACAAAAGACAATCCATTGAAAATTCTGAATCGCGAGTTATAAAAAAAATCGATATTACGCCTGTAATGCGACAGATACGATACGTATACATTTTTCAGATGTTGATTTGTTGTTTTCTCACATTTCATCAGCAAATCTTTGGCATATAATTTCCAAACAATCATACTTTAAATCCTAAAATAACGTTTTTTTTTATAGTTTATTTCGAGTGTTGGTTACACACTGTTAATATTTCAGGACTCAAAAACAAGTGCAAAACATTAAAATCACAATTTAAAACAAATCTATTTAGTTGATTAAATATTTAAAAAATTTTGATTTACAAAATTCTGTTGACATGTATACACAACGACAGAGCAATTCATCGTAACAACTACAGTGTGAGTGTTTCCGTGAAGTTCAGTAGTAGTGACGGGTAACATTAATATATCAGTTATTATCACAGTTTAACATATCGTCATTTTTAAAATGCACAGATTGCTTTTCTAAATGGTACAAATAATGGTACCAGTAATGGTACGGCCTCCTTTTCAAAATAATGATTGGTATTTATTTGCTCCAAAGTTTTTCTAATCATGGTCATATGTATGATTAAAACCAGATATTGTTTCGTTGTTCGCATATTTTGATTATGTTTAGTACTTTTGTTATTATGAAATGAATTACCGACATTAGCAATTGTGTATGTTAGTAATATGACCACGGAGAAATCAAACGTGGAGTTAAGACGAATGAAGACATGACCACGACGATGGGTCACATGACAAATAAGGATATAAAGGTTTTATCGTTCAATTTAACAATTCAGGTTCAGTTTTATTATGATTGTTACAATAATAAGTAACATGAAAAATACACTAATTTTTGCAGCTTTGTGTGCTTACTCCACACACTACGACGCTAGTATGCAGTCAGAGTTTCAGCATGATTTGGTGTTATAATTGTATTCAATTTATTCCAGAAACTTAACGCAAGTACTAGAAGAGAAGGTTACGGGTCCCACAATGAAAACCCGATCGATTGAAACTACAGCGTGAGTATATCTTAACACATACTGTATTTAGCTAAAAGGAGAGACAGTATATCAATTACTATTACGACTAAAGTATCGTCATTTTCTAAATGTCTAAATTCTTCTCCAGATGTATAAATAATCAGAAGCAGGTTTCACCCAATCTGGGCGTGTATGATGATTGATTGACTGATTGATTGATTGATTGATTGATTGATTGATTGATTGATTGATTATTTATTTTCTTAATCTGCTATGTATACGCGGCCATTCTCTTCGATAGATAATTACAAATAGTGTTTTTGTTTTTCTACATATTAAATATTTTGTTATACTTAAGTGGTCATATAATTGATTATTGGATAAAAAAAATAGATAATAGATTATTTAACAAATAGTATATATCATTCTAATAAATAAAATAGACAAAGCAATGACATTAAGCTAAATCATTCTGTTACATTTTTTTTAAATAAATCACCGAAGAGATTCATGGTTTTTTTTAACATCTAATCCAGAAATATGACAAGAGTCAGTCCCACATTAATACCATGTACGAAGGGATATACTCACAGAGCTATTAAACGGCTTGTACCAACGTAAGTATACAATATCACACTTTTTTCTGCCTTTTATTGACTGTAACATCACTGATCAGTCGTCGATTTGTTAATCATGGTGTATAATTCCACGCCGTTGTTCAGAAACTCTTCAAATTAATTTAGTTGTTAGTGACATATACATACCGGCTACCTAATATTTACAACAATGCTTTCATTACTTTTCAGATTCGATCCCGATTTACCTTTATTCTTAAATCGTGATTTTAGAAAATGGAAAGATTTCGATAGATTAAAGGAAACGACAGAGCCTTACGGTTTTAAATATCACGGTATGATTGTTTTCGTGGTATATATTGTCATATTATTTCATAAGTAAAAACATGCGTCAATCGAACCTGGCACAGGTACACGATATCCATATACATGAAATTGTTTTGATATGCGAGTTGATCCATGGGTTTTACGGTTTTTATTATAGTATCATTCGTAGAAAAATTGATGCAGGCATTACCGGGTAATACACCGAATATTATGGGGTAAGCTAATTCTTTTGAGGTTTATGTTTACGTAGCATACACTCATACAACCAAGGGGGCTACTGATGTATTAGCGTTTGTGGAATTCCCAGCTTACCACTAAAGCACAAGCAGTATAATAAAAATAATTTATTTTTTCTTCTTAACGAATGATAGGAATGATATGAAATGCAGACGTTGTGTCATAATAGCTAGCTCAGGTGGCAGCATCGGCAAACATTTGGGTTCTCTCATTGATCGCTATGACGTTGTTATACGGTGAGTGGATTTATATAAAATCTCCGTTGGTGTTTTTTATACATTCGACCATAGCGTGATGAATGAATGTTTTAATTTAATTTTTTTTCTTATGATTACCAGAATGAACGACGCACCGGTGAGAAATTATGAAAGGGACGTTGGTTCAATTACAGCATTTAGAATGTTATACCCAGAGAGCGCAACAGCGAAGAGAATTGATATCAGCGATGCCTATATTGTGTTCTTACCATACAAATTAAGCGACTATCAGTGGCTGTACGACGTGATAAAAGGGGTTCGTATAACTACCATGATAGCTTTTATATCACGGTATAATCAGCAGTATTTAATGATGTTATAATATTTTTTTATTTCACAGAAAAATCCATTAAAAAGAATTGGTGCGCATTTTTGGAAGTCGGTTCCTAAAATGTTTGATAAGAATGTTAACAAAATACGAATTCTCAATCCATATATTCACGAAGAAGCTAAAGTATACCATTTGAAGAATAATGTAAGTACGAGTATGAAAACTCACCAAAAGTCGTACTCCACTCTTTTTTGATTGATATTACTGCTTATCGAGGCATTATGTTGGAATAATGTTTTTTTTCTAATATGTATATAATGAAATTGCACTCAATGAATGAAGATGTGTATATACGATTCTAATTATCACCACCGGTCAAGGTTGAACAAACAATTCAGGCATCATCATCATTATCATCATTCAAGGTGTCAGTTAATGGTAGGGTGTTTTCTCATATATCACTGATTTATATATAAACTCATATACCAAACTAGCTTATGTAGGACACTACGTGTAAATAGCTATTTGATAACGTTAGGGTAAAATTAGTGTTCCATACTTTCCGTAACTCAACTCACTTCTCTGTTTGTCTGTTTTCATTCCTCAGAATAGACCATCGTGTGGGATTGTGGGAATCGTTATGGCGCTGCACTACTGCGATCACGTGGACATAACGGGATTCAGTGCATATGATGACGATCCCAATATTCCCATCCATTACTACGATCCGGAATTGAAAAAACCTAGAAATACTGTTCATGATTGGACGTCTGAGCAGAGATACCTTAATAAACTGCTGAAATGTGGTGTCATTGAGAGAGATTTGACAAAAACTGATAGGACAAAAATCACTTACGATCCTGAATTATGTCAGAGTTGATAGACAAATATACTGGGGCGATAAATATGTTCTAAACGTGTATATTATGCGAGGTCTCAGAAACCCCAACGGTAACTTTGTGTAATTATTACGTGGTCCGACTGCGAGCTGTGGTGTGTTTGCCAGATGCAGACTAAATGTATAACTACACGACTAAAGATAACTGACTAATCGCTTTGGATATAGATAAACCAAGTGTCCTGTCAAGCGAACATCACAATTTGGCTTAGAGCACGTTAGAGTGGCGATCTACCCTGAAATACGCACGAATTTAGATTTAGAATATGTTAGTTGTATTTATTTATATATTTACAGAATTCACAGAAACGCATTTTTATGCATTTAAGTTGGTTACGCTTCCGAATCGTCACACCACTGTGGGAGACTGTTTTTGTTTATTTTTCCCTTCGGGTGGACAGCGTCAGTCTGTAAGTTTATGTTTATGTTCATACTTACTTTAAACTCATTTTATGTTAGATCTTAATTATTGCATTAATTAATCCCTGACACCTGGTCAGCGCAATGTATTGTTTTGGCGGCACCTTTCATGTGTGCCAAATATTGCGTGAGTTCTTTCAATTTCCCGACCTATGTATTTCCCCTACCACAACTACCGCCTACGTGTATTATAAAAAACTGAACTAATTGTTATACCAGTGCGCATTTAGCGGGGCCAGGCATTAATACAGATTAATGGCATAGAGAGCATGTGTGAAACACAAAGCAATATAGCTGAAACTATGAGACGAAGTCGTAAGCTGACCATATGGATCTGTTAGCGGATTGCGATCAATTGACCGAATAGACTGGATACCGTTATTGTACATGGAGTTGGTCTGTATTGCGTACTGGGCCTCTGTCAGTCTATTCATGTTAGGTTTTTCATTTCATGTGTAAAGCTCAAATAAATAATTGGTATTTTCAAATAATTGTACAATAAATTGTGGCACACGTGTTTTTTACACTGGATTAATACGCCATAATATTGATAGGTCGATTAATTTCCACTGCCTGAATTTACTGAAACTGAGACCTTGTGTTAAGCAGAGTTATATGTTTCTATAGAAAAGGTTTAAACTGCGTTTTTACATCATGTTAACGCTATTATGTTAGACAGTTAAATTAGATGCGTAAAATATTCTTTTTAATGGTCTATGCCTTTTATTCGACTATCACGTGACCACTGCAGCCTTTGGATATCACTCGCTAATTTACCTAAATTATACATTTATTATGCGAAAGCATGCATATAGTTGGCACAGCTTTCGGTTATGGATATTTGTTTGTGTTTTCAGTCATGTTACCAATCCCATTGCTTCACACGCAGGTGTTTGTGATTTTCTCTCACAACATCATGTACACTAATTCATATTGTCTGGGCTGTTTTATCAAAGAAATAATTTCCAGACCTTTCTAACTGTTATTTCAAAATCAGGCACATTGCAATGACATTTCAGTAGTTATAAAGTTAACTGCTGAAAACTAAGTTTGGTGTAGCTTTTAAAATTGAATCAATCGTCTCCACATTCGAACCATCAGCTGTAAACTACGGAAGTCGGTTTATATTGTATTGAGACACTCAACTTTAAACGTATTACATACACAATATCCGGTACAATAAAAACAAGCTTTGGTTTGAATGATGATTGGTGCTAAACTACATCGTATTGGTAGACCCAAAGGCCCTTTCCCTTACTACTAACACCAGACCTGAATGTCTAACTACAATACATTCTAATCCCTCCCCCGTGACATGAGATCGAAGTGTAACATGCGACATCATGAGAGAAATAATCGGCGGGGAGTCACAATTTGAATAAAATACTAGGGTAATAATGACCTGTCGATTGAACCAATGCTGCCAGTGCAATTATTTTCACTTCAGACCGCTCAGATTTAGTTGATGGTGGCGACGGCTGTTCGTGTGTACATGGGGAATACATTGATTGCTCCTTCGCTAGATCGAGAAGCTGATTATTTGTGAGACTACATACCAGACGATAAAAACACAAAGTTTATTATGGAATTCCTGTAATTATAGGCGTATTTCCTGAAACCTGTGTTATAAGTAGTTACATTATTTGTACGAGAACATGTGTCAATACAGGGAAAACGTGTAATGGTACTATAACGTACAGATTTATTCGTTTGAACGCGCTGTATTCGATCACCTTAAATGTAAACGTGCAGGTAAACATGTGAAACTTCATACCCGAATCTATCAGTATTCTGTCTACCATATCGGCTATACAACTGTGAACAAATTTACAATCACCACGGCATACAATATAATGTTAAAGTGCCTGTGCAATGCCCACCCTCACGTTTCCCATTTAAGATCTGTGTCCCACTGAAATGGGCAGTTATTGTTTTTTTTTTTGCTGAAAATGATTACTCGTATCCAAGTAAATTTGGGATATTTCTCGTGTTGTAGCCACGCCCATCTATCCTGAAACGGTCGACTGTTTCCGGATTTCCGACTCTTGCCGAAAGTGCGCCACCAAATGACAAAAATGTGAGAGGAAGTCATACCCCTGAAGCGTAATAACAGTGCTCATTCAGTATAATTTTAAACGATATACATTTTTCGGTCGGCATTTTTTCTTTCTTTTTTGTCTATTTTTTTTTTTTTAGAGAGAGTTTTTAGATGTTGTGTTGTGTTGCAGTGAAACGTATAGTCATAGTGTATGTATTCACACGTTTCTAATCGATCCGAAGGTGCGACATCAGTGGACGAAAGCCACTTAACCTCAGATTATTTTTTGTGTGTGGAAAACCTAACAAAAAAATAACAACTAGGTTTAAAGAGAAACGCCGACAACGTAAACGTGGCGCAACACTTTTGAAAGAAATAGATTTCGGACCAGCCCATGATCACCGTGGCGGATTTCAGAAGAGAAGTCCGGCAAGTGTTTCAAATGAGTTGACTTTTTTTGCGATCGTGATTATCGTTTTAGAGACCATGTATTCGCTGTTGAGTAAAAGGTAGCAATAATTTTGACAGTGACACAAAAACGAAGCGTCGGACAAACAGGAAATTACACAGCCCTTACACACTGCTAATTGTTTTCATTTTTGAAGGCTAAAAGTTTCTGAATTGTTTGGTGATTGGTGTTGAATGTCGAATTCACACCTCTGTTCTTTTTTTACCTCCATGCTTGCAGCTTGATCTGCGTAATAATTTATGAAATAAGAATCCGGGCTTGGTCAATGTGTTTCCACCAAAGTTTTAATATGATGTTATAATTATGACAATCACGCCATGGATCACGCTAACTCGAATCCACTCTGAATTTATCTGTATGTGTGTCGATCTCGATTATTTTTGTTATCCAATTAAACGCCGCTCTCGTCGTGACTCGACGCTTTCACCTATTTCAACAAAATGTCAATTTATTTCCACGCAACTATCATTTATTTACAAACTGTGATTTGTCGTTTTTTTTTAACTATTTTATAGTGATCACTATAGTCTTATGTTTAGAATGTAAAAATATGTTCTCTTTTATTTTAATTTTGAAAGTTTTACTCAGACGATCGATGAAATAAAACAGTGTAGTGACGTGCCTAGTAACCTGCTAAATAACGAGATAATTCCGACGTCAAATTCTATTTTGTTCAGCGACAGTGTACAAACGTGCGCCGGTGTCGGTGACGATCACGGTGACCAGCTACACCAGAACGAACATATTTCGCATCTAACTCAACCCCATGCAACAAAAATTGATACTATGTGTTCATTATGGTCCATTCTTCCTCGACGATCATGTACATAAGTGACAATTTAGTCAAAGACGAGAAAACTGCACAAGAAATTTGCCTTATTTACACGTATCGGCAATGCAAGCTGCCATGCGACTTCCCCTTCTGACGTCACAAGGGGAATTTCTGTATGCAAATGAGAAGCTAATGAGGAGCCTCGTTTTAAAATACACAAAAATAAAGTTGCCGAAGACTGAGTTTAAAACACATTTTTTCACTTAAAAAAATAATTCATGCTTAGAAACATAAAAATTAATAATATTTATGTATCAATGGATAATTTTAGGCGTGAAAATAGCAGCCATTTCACAGGCACTTTAAATCATTATCTCAAACAATTTACATCGTGCAGCAATGTAATAACTAATAAATACTAAATACGTAGTACGCATGCACAAATTTAATACGCATTTTTGTTATTTCAATCCACCCGTGATGGATTGAATATACATTGTAGTCAGTTTATAATATTGCCAGGAATATCGCAATATAAATATATAATATGATTTACTTTGTTTACACATTTTATTTTAATCTGATAGATTTTTTATTATAGCTAAATATATGAAACTATGTTGACAGTTTCGGTAAGGGGAATGGTAAAGAGTAAATCGTGACACTGTAAGGACAATAATTCTAAATGCGTTTGTTCATGTCAGAGTTTATGTGATTTATATTTTTGTTTTCCGAAAGTGCAACTGACACAAATGACAACATAAAATCGTGATTTCATAGTTAGTATTTCTACGTTTTACATCGTCGACCATTTAGATACTTACAAAACCTCTAACAGATTGTCATCCATATAACAAAGAACATATCACAGCAATAACACATGTTCTGAAATAATTTGTTCTCATGAAGAATAAACTAAAGAAAAGGTTTAGTTTTGAAAGCACGTTTTAATGTGTAGTTGTCTACATATGACACAGGGGTTTTATATACCTTACACTATGGGTTAGGCACACTATGCTATTAAAAAACGTGTGCCAACGTAAGTAAACTCTAAAAAAATCTTTTATACCAGGATCCTGTTCAAATTCCTGTTTACATATATAGCTTTCTAAATACATATCGAGGGACTTGGAAGTGGTAATCGAATTTGCCTTAGTACGGTTATATATGCCACACCACAAGCACATACTTACGGGAAATATGAATACGTGGTCAAGTTGTGGAACCATCAGCCGGATTACCGAAGACAAATACAAATCCACAGTGGTTTATATGATTTTCGCCATTGGTCTTCACGCATTAAGAATCATGGTGCGCCATGATTAAACCAATTAAACAACAATATTAATTAAACTACAATTACAAAAAATTGGAACTGAATTGAAATTTTTTATTGATATTATGCCTACCCACACAGCATGATCATATATCAATACCAATATATCGATACATTATTTATATTGTGTATTTTGGGGTAAAGAACCCAATTACAAGGTCGGTGACGGTACTTTATTTTGGCCGTTGTATTTCTGTATTTCGTTTGGCGATTCTACCACACCATAGTACCTCGCTTGTTTTACCTTGTAAACACCTCATAACACCTTGAACGGAAAGAAACGTAATCATTTTCAGCCAATCAGGCGTGCCGTAACAGCGAGTATTTCCTTGATTTACGCAGAACTCTGTGCGAATCCCCCTTGATTCTGGATGCTGGCCATTTTCGCGGGATTTGTGCAGTTTTTAATAAAACCAAGTTAGCGATTATGAACAATGGTTATTAACGTAACACCTGATCCCCTCTAAAATTTTTGTTTCGCATTTTAAGGTAAGAAATCTAAATTTGAAACAGACAGGGTGTCGATTTACTAGGTGCCATGTTTCACAACTTGTTTATTTATACACGTATAGCGGATGATTTTTTTTTAAATTAGTATTTATTGATTTTCAGCCCCCAAGTGACTGTGGTGTACATGTGAGTAACGGAACTGTTCACGGTTCGAAATCGTATGACAGTTTGCACAAAGTTAACTTTTGTTAGTCAATCACGAGTATTAAACCTGATCTTCAAGTTCTTTACGGTAGCGGCGACTCCCTCAGTGGCGTACTGGCGTCGATCACGTCAAAGCAGCGGCGAAACCCTTACAACTGTAGCGACGCATCGTCCGCCTCATATGAAAATTGGTGCTTACAAGTCTTAGTGAGGGATTTGGATTATAACACGATCTAAATCCAATGTTAAGCCTATAAACGTTCCATTGTTTTTAGTGCCAAACCCCTTTGTTAAGTACAACAACAAATATTTCGTTGGTGTTTGTGAGCTCTTGTGTGATTGGTCAATGCACGGACAGCTCTTCCACTTCCGTGTTTTACTCCCTATCAATTTGGGCCCTGTTTAACCATAGACAGTATAGTACATATAGTAACACCAATGTCAAACGCCGTATGCCCAACGTAAGCAGGGCTGGAATATTACGATGAGCAAGTAAACAATAACGTCATATTTACTTCCATGCGATGTCACTACTTTCGTATCAAACTACAAGTATCTTTCCGCAATGCGCATCTTCCGAACACACAATAGTTATCAGATGTTCTCGTGAACGTGGTTCACTAGTAAAAAATATGACTTTTAATATATATGTTCCTGTTTAATTGAATAAAATTAAAAGTTAGTTTCAGACGGCAGTAATGTTTCCGTACATGTTATATTCATCAAAACGAGTGGTCTGGGGTACTCTGACCCATGCCGAGGACTTCCTGTTTGTAATGCTATATGATAAATCAGATTAACTATCACGTGAAACCAAAGACAATTGTCTTTGGTGAAACCAAATGAAAATCATTCTAAAATAACGTACTTATACCCAATTGATTCTGGGGAAAAATGACATTTGCAATAATAACCGACGAGCAGGTCCGGGTAGTAACGTTCGGTTGACGAAATAGACGATACAACAGTACTGATTGGACCTACATGAATGCTACTCTATTTCACATAACCAAATGTTGTTGTTTTTTGCTGTTGTACATTATCTTCGGTAATAACTCCGAAAGTGAAGTCTTATATCTTCAGCAGAACGCAGCCGTTAAAACTTGCAAAACGAGTCTGTTTCAATCCATCATCGCTTAAACAGCATACAATTTATTTATTGTTTGACTCATTTAAAAAATACGAACGGTGTCAATATTTAAAACTGCATTTTGTCTGTCTCTAGCGTGCCTCAGAATGATATAGATCTTGGCCGATCGTATTTTTACAAAGGACCTGAATGTACAGCACTAATTTCACCCAACCTCCTGCTCGCTTCTGCTTTTCGATTATCATTTTTAATCGCTTTTGCAACCGCCTGTTGAATAATTTTCGCTTATTTTTTTGAGCGCGCGAACCCAGAAATATCGCCCGTCTACATGCTCGCATTTTAAATACATGGCCGTGGCATCAATATGTTCCTGGTGTATCTGCTCTCTGCCCTAAGGAGTTAGCATTGCCTGTATCACGTAATTGTCTCGATAATCATGTTGTTGAAACGATATAGCAGCCCTGGATTCAAACGGAACACATTCCCGCTGTACGTTCGCGAACGAAACAAAGTATGATGGTTTGGAAGTGTCGTTCGAAATTAAATAATGGTTAATACTCATTAAATCCTCAAACTTTAGCACTAAAACAACCATTTCGACAACTAATGTGCCAGTGTTCAGTGTTTGAACAAGCGGTCAGTGTTTTTAATAAGCGAGTGAGAAAACAAAGGGATAAAAACATGGTCGTGTTTCCGGTCGGAAATTAAGTGATATGTTATAAAATGTTATAAAAGCGAAATATTGGGCGAAATGAGTATTGATGCCCATTTATAGCTTTACATGCGTCACCAAATGGGGACATGGTTAGAGTTGGTAGTACCATGGAAGGTACTAATCCATGGTAGTACCAGTACTAGTATACGCGGGGAGGGAGTCCAGAGAGGGAACAGCCAGCATCCCTTTTACGGGAAAACGTGACATCTCGACGGATTTGTTTCGTACTCACATGTAATATTAGGTTTTGCGGGCTTCTGAATTCAAAAATGATGACTAAATCAGCCAAAAGGCAAGCGTTTAGTAACATACATATGCAGAAGTTGGTTTGCCAGTACTTAATCCATTTTTAACACCTAGGCTACTCTATTGACATTGGTTGTTTATTTCATGGATTTGGCACTTGAGGTAGCTGATAAGCCGTGTCGAAAACGTGCACAAAACGACCATTCTGTGCACGTTTTCGACACGGATTAAAAACCAGTTGTAAGCACAATTTTTCATATGCTGCACGGTGTTGCTCCGTTCGAACATTCCTCCCTCCACAGCACCGTGCGGCAATTCTATTCATAACCGTGTATGTCACGTGGTTGGGCGATAGAAAGTTTACCGACCAATAGAAATCTTTGTTACAATGACTACCAAAAAGCGCTTGGGGCTTTGCATTTCTGATGTCTTCATCTTCGGCTTCATTTCTGCCAATATATGTTGCAGTGACACCATGAGCTTTGAGGTATAACACCTACTCTTCTATAATACTCAACAGTGGCTCAACACTATTACCACGCTCGATGGTCGCAAGGCTGGTAAAGCATAATAACATAAACTTGCCATCGAAAAAGGTCGTTATACAAAACCAAAAACACCAGTGGAAGACAGGTTATGCTCCCATTGTAACAAAGTTGAAAATGAGGAACATCATTTAATACATTGTAAATTGTACACAAAACAAAGAGACGCAATGTTTCACACTATCAACAGTGTAAATGCAAATTTCCTGAATTTGGATAAAGAAAAACAATTTAAACATATTTTACAATCAAAAGATAAAAATACTATTATAGCCCTCTATGTGTACTTGAGTAACAGTAAATGAACAAACAAAAGAATACACTCAGTCACACTTATTTAACTTTTTATTTACTCAAATTTCACCTACTTACTTTTTTAGTTATTCATTATTAACTTTATTACATTTTAAACACCAAATTAGAAATGTAAAATTTTCTACACGGTTGTAATAAAGCTGTTATCTTATCTTATCTTATCTAATGATTTGCCATTTCCAGTGCGACTAAAAACGAACACATCAGACTCGGAACTAAGTACCCTGAACGGCTTTTGTCCGAATATTGTATTGCCTCGACATCCAAGCTAACACAGCTTCCACTGTGCGAGCATTTTCACCGCCTGGCAACCATCATGGTGAAAACAAAGGCCAACAACTCTCAGAAAACGGTACTTTGAGATGGTTGTTGACACCCCCTGAACCGTGTAACAAGATTACCCTGCATATGCAACATATTTAAATTTGGCTGTTTAGGATTTCTTTAAAGTTAAGTTTGTGCTGTTTTTTCGATTTTAGCTATTTTCCGGAACGGCTTTTCGACCGGCGTTCCACAGCAGCTCGCGCAGAGCCCATAGAAATACATGGTAGAGCACAGGGAGCCCAGGAACTATAACCAACTGTAATACGCAGTCTCTATGAGCGGGGGGGGGGGATATCGGCTGGTATCTAGTGTAAGAAATAGACAAGGGATGAAGGCTCCAGCCAGCTCACATTTTTTAAACTCGAAAAAACAGACGAAACAAATAAAAAATAAAATCTAAAAAAAATACCAGGTTGAAGAATATTAGTTGCTCCTTCGAATTTCGCCAAAGCCTTACCTACATTTTACCGATATCTGAATAATAAACCAAGAAAACTACACAAATTGACTCCATTTAGGAATTCCTAACGGTTAGTCTGAACGCACGACACCGTTGGAGGCGTGACCTGTTCAGCATTTGTCAACAACCAATCACAAGACTGGTTACGAACCAGTTGAACAAGGCTAACCGAGTCGTGACCTCGATGTGGTTCGTAACCAGTCTTGTGATTGGTTGTTGACAAATGCTGAACAGGCCACGCCTCCAACTGTGCCGTGCGTTCGGGCAAACCGTTAGGAATTCCTAAATGGAGTAAATTTGTGTAGTTTTCTTGATTTATTCTGCAGATATCGGTAAAATGTGGGTAGGGCTTTGGCGAAATTTGAAGAAGCAACTAATATTCTTCAACCTGGTATTTTTTTTATATTTTATTTTTCATTCTTTTCGTCTGTTTTTTCGAGTTTAAAAAATGTGAGCTGGCTGGAGCCTTCATCCCTTGTCTATTTCTTACACTAGATACCAGCCGATACCCCCCCCCCCCGCTCATAGAGCCTGCGTATTACAGTTGGTTATAGTTCCTGGGCTCCCTGTGGGTAGAGTGATGCGCGTCTTTAATAGCGTCTTGTGGCTTAGCTCCGCCCCGACAATGTTGATAGCTTGGCCAAGCGCATTGATGAAAGAAGCAATATGATTGGCTGTTGGTAAACTGATTCTAAACTGTGAGGGCATTGTCACATACACGTAGTCCTAATGAAATACTTCAAGGTGATAGTGGAGTGCTTCGCCGGAACATTCACCTTGAAAATTCAAAATGTAGCGACGAAGCGTGGGACCCTTTGACTTTCAAGTAGCCTCACGCGCGTACAGTAGTTTCACAAACTTGACAAAACCAGTTCACTTCACTCGCCCACAACTGCTTCTATCAGTCGTTCGACTCGAAACACTTTGATCTCACGGGTACCTGCCACTCAGCAAAGACTTCAATTCACTGTCCTACCCGCGATGGCCTTCTCTTGGCGCACTGATCGGTTCAGGCCGTGTTTCAACCAGTCAACTCAGGACGGCGCGGTTTCACTTTAAGTAACGAGCAGCCATTGTTACCCCGTCTTCACTACGCTGACGTCATCAGTTCCACGAAGTGATCACGTGATATTCGCATGTCAAATGAATTCACTCAGGAGTAAAATAAGCTTCATAACTCCGTTACGGCTATCCATGTTAGTATAGTGTATGCAAAAAGCACATCCACACAAATCACTGCATGTCATGTCCGTCTGACAATCCATAAAATGTTCTAATTACGAAATAAAAATTATAACTCCATGGCGTCAAATTTACCAGGCGACATGTACACCGTGACTGACATCCTATCTTAGACTGGCGCAGTCGAGGCGATTAATTTGTTTTTGTAGTTTAAATAAAATTAAAAAAATCACGAAATGGAGGTGTTAGCGCGAAATGATTACGCAGTTACAGGGGATTTCGCGCTAACACCTCCATTTCGCAATTTTTTTTTATTTTATTTAAACTACAAAAACAAATTAATCGCCCCGACAGCGCCAGTCTAATCCTATCTAATATTGATACCACGTTTGGTGATATAAAACATCGGGGTCAGAGATCGCATAATGCTTATTAAAACAGCAGTTACTTCACTCCAGGTGTCACATTAGTTATCATATATATGAATTTCTAGAAACAGGTTCGGATGAGATTCATTCATTGACCTCTAGTGAAAAAAACAAAAACAATTTCTGAATAACTGACGTCAATGTTCTAGCAAATACACCACCCTATATAGAAATAAGCCAGGGTCAAGACGATTGGTTAGCCGAGGGGCTATGGTTTACAAACGCTTGTTGAACCACTGAAGAACCACCGAACCAGTGTTTGTGTGATAGAACCTCTAAAGTAAACAGATTGTAACGCGTGGCTAAAAGTTAAGATTATTAACCTTTAAGCGAATTACCAAATACTAGACCGTGAAAAGAGTTTTTATCCTTTCAAACTCTAAGGAAGATTTTAGTGAGCGATTTTCAGTGTAAACAAATACGCTTAGTTCAGAAAGAGCATATGTGTGGTGGCGCCATTTATTAAATACCTTGCAATTTGTTGAGGGTGTCGCGTTCCAATGTAATTGCTAGTATCACTCGCGGGGCTGAAACATAGGACAAATTTTCGAGAAGTTCGCATTTCCGCGAACACTTATACTCGATCGGGCGCATAACCGGGCATTTTCACCGCTTGACAACCATCGCCCTGTCAAAACAACAGTCGAAACACTCAGTAAACAAGTAACCTGTAGAATGCTGTGTGGGTAATATTTTTATATTGATTTTTGTTGCATTTGCAGCAAATAGTTACCAAACAATGAGAAATCTATAGGATTGGATATACCTCTCAGCTGGCTTCACATGCATAGTTCAAGACTGCCTAACCGGTGCTTATACCAGGATTTAGTTGCAGCACTGTGGTCTGTGGTTACAGCTTCATTTTCCGAGTAATCACAAGAAATTGACATTACAATAGAAAATAAAAGACTGGCACTCCCATACAATTAATAGCAAGTGAAATTCCTGGAATTGAAACATAGATTTTGAAGTCACTGGTGTAGGCATTGAATAACTTCAAGTTGGCATAAAGACGAGGTAGTTTATTTAATCAGTGCTGAACTAGAGGTTGAAATTATAATTAAGTTCGTTGTCATATAATTTGTTTATTTAAATTTCTAATGAATTCAAATAGAATACACTGGTGAAAGGATGTTTTGGAGGTGTGGTTACATTGTGTATGGAGTGGTAGGGTTGGGTGTCATATAATTTTTTCATTTTCAACTCTCATGAAATCACACAGAATTTCACTTAATTTATTTTCGATGAAAAGTTTTCAAGCAAACGGTGTGAATCAAATTTTCACTGTGCTGTGTCAAGTCTCAATAGAGTATGAGGGAAATGGCATTTTCACTGGAATTTATTTTAGCGGAAAAATGTTCACAGTGAAAGGAAGTATTCCACATTATTACATATATACTGCAGTTTATTTTGATTCGTCCCTGAAATCAAAATCGGTACTTCCACACCCCATATGCAAATGAGGTCTGAGAGCGAATAAAGTAGTCCGTTCAAGAGTAGCGTTTTTCGAAACATAGCAGAAATAAACAATATTTAGAAGTACGATACTTTACGTTTGGGTACATGAATATATTTGCCGAGTGAAATGAAATTTGAACAACAGTAATGGTACTTCTAAGCAGTAACTAATTTTGACCAAAACTAATTTGCATATCACCCATGCAATGATGTTTTTGGTATTTTCACGGTCAATATGCAAATGAACATGGTATTGGCGATTTGCTCCACTTGGATTGCCCTTAAAATCACTTTAATTTTGTGTATCTGTGTGTGTGTGTGTGTGTGTGTGTGTGTGTGTGTGTGTGTGTGATTTCTAGTGTTTTCACGTATTAATTCTTCTGTGATTTGTTTGGCTTGGCCGATTTCGCTCAAACTTAGCAGGTAGGTCACACCTTCACCCTAGTTATCAGGAAATGTATCTCCTACAAATTGTGGATACAACACCTCAGACATAGCTCATTTTGCTCAGCTTGAGTGTGGGCACAAAGTTACTATTGGTAAAATCTGAAAACAAATTCTGACCACCGTTTCCATGGAAACAGCCAACAACTGAATTTTTTAATACCTTCACGCCAAATGTATCACACCCTACATTTTTATAATTAAAAAGCATGGACGTAGCTCATTCTAATCCGCTTGAGTGTGGGTAACAATTTACTGAGATTTTTTTTGGCTTGGCTAATTTTGTTTATAATTGACAGGCAGGTCGTACCGTCACTAATTGGCAAAACAATCCTGCTCCACAGCTACCATGGCAACAGCCAAAAACTGTTTTTTGAATACTTTCGACCCCAAATTTATTACCTCCCACTAGTCTTGTATTCATGCCTTTTATTTTGGCTATGTTGCACACCGGTATAAGATCACCGACGCCGACATTGTTACACTGTATCAACGTAATCCCGACGCAACTTTGAATTTTGAATGAACTGTAAATTCTGCCTGCAATCTAGAAAATACGGAAGCTTATTAGATAAACGCCCTTATAAGATAGGAAAAGAGGATTTGAATCTAGGCGGTTTGAAAACTAATTTGGATTTAATATATCTTTCATATCTTATAGACCAGGAAAGCTTTACACCTGAAGCACAGTCTGTGCTTATGAAAACAAGGGACACTTTGATTTTTGTATAAATTTGTGTTGGATTTTGGTATTTTACAGAGCAAAATATGCATATTTAAAAGTAAAAAAAAACAAAAAAAAAAACTATTTATTCATATACATGAATCCATTTAACTTTTTTGATTTGCTGAACAAAAACTGTCACTGCTTTTTGTACTAATTGCTGTGTTTTTCCGTCTCCAGCTACAATTGGATAAATCCAGTAAATATCTTATACAATGGTGACTTCAGACTTTAAATAAAATAATCTGATATCACATGGACTTGGGATGTGTTCAAAACTTAACTGTATAATTGCATGGGGCTCTGCCGCATTGCATAATCTGTTAGTTATTTGTCAACTTCAACCCCAAAATATTTAGCCTATAACATTTTTTGCATCAACAAATTTATAGGCAATATGGGTAATAGTTATTATTAAGAACACATTTGTACGATTAACTTTTTAATCTATTGTTCTGAAATAAAATTTAAAAAATATATGCATAAGCGCGTGTGTGAATTGTGGAAAACAGGGTGACCCCCCCCCCATTCGCAAAATACAAATCAGGGTAACCCCCCTACTGATCCACCCCCAGGCCGAAGTAACTGACCAATCCCTAACAACAGCATACGTACTAGCAATAAAATAAAATGACTTCTAAGGACTGAATGTTTTTTTGCGAACTTTGTATACGGTGCCCGGTTTTAGTTATAAACCGACGTTAGCTTCACGTTCATGTCCTACCATGGCAACAGCCGAAAACATATTGCTAGTTTTTTTTAGTGGAGTGGATCGCCAACCGGCTTGTTTTCATTGGCAAAATCGTTCAGCAACATGTTTGGCATATTAGGTGTACATCACATGGACTACTACGACTGAGAGAACTTTATGTATGTTGAATGAGTTTTATAAACTCCGAAGGGCTCTTGGAAGATCCACCCGCAGTAAAATTAGCGATTGCCATGGAGGCGCAACCATCAACATCAAAATCGCAGGAGGTTTCTGCTGGCGACGTTACCCAGTTCCAAATAAAGATCACCAACGCCAAATAAGCAACATTTTAACCGGTAATCAAGATTAATTCAATCCACGGCTAACAAGCAACATCACAAGTGAAGTTGTAGCGTGAAGCTCAGCGACTACTGCTGACAACGTAAGTCATGCTTGCGTGCCTTCACCATTGTATTCAAACGAATCACGTGGTGTGCCGTTCTCTTTCAAACCCGGGATTCGATCAATAGGGGAGTTTCAGTAAAAAAACACATTGCAAATCATGCAAATTCAACATTTTCAAACCAGTATACTAAAACAGAAATGCTCAGCAATGCAAAAGAAGGATAGATGTTACTTTTCATTATACACATCTCTGTTGATACAATCCCTCACATATTCTATTCCCAGTTTTACCTGCGTAAATGGATTAGCCTCTTTTGATGTTGACAATCAGACTAAAATCACGTGACAGGCTGTTAACATTGGCTGTTGCATACACTTTCGCCAGTCTGAAAAATGTGTTTAGTTAGCTCTCATTCAAGTAACAATGCAGATTTCCCAGTGGGAGTGAAACTATTCGACTCTCCCAATTAAAAAATAGGGGTGTTTTGAGCAAAAAAACGAATAACCCTGGAGTGCACACAACACACTGAATTTCGGAACAAACCTTGCATTATTTACAGCAGCAGAATACCACAGAAATATCAGACGAAACATGGAAACACTATATATATGTATTTCGGCCTGAACCTTCTCTATTGCAATTCCAGGAATTACCCCCCATATGTGCAACCATTTTCCACCTTGGTACCACCCAAGCCTGAAAACAAAATCTTAATACCACGCTGAAGCGTTTGGTAAATATACTTTGGGCAGCAGGTTGGTGTGACTCTCTTGAACAGTGTAAGAAGACTAGTACTGCCCCCGTGGGTCCGACTTGTGGAAATACCTGGAACCCATGTCTGTGAAAGGGGTTTTCAAAATGATCCTAAACACGTTTTAAAAGGTCAAAATTTCGTACTCTTTTCACTGTTAGAAAGCTAAAAGATCACGCACCTTGAACTCGCGCCTGATCTCGCGATATTTGAGCTTTCTAACCCTTCAGTGTAAGCACGGGTTGGTCATATGCCGTGATCGCCCGTGATCGAGGGTCTTTAACCAGGGGGCAGGACATTTTCCTCGTTTTTGCGATCATTGAATTCCTTAAAGCAATAACAAAAAAACGATAATCTCGTTTAAAAAAATAACCACCCTTATCACGTTGGCAGTACCGGAAAAGACACCATTTTTGTCTATTGTGACTGAAATGGTAACCCTAAACCCGTAACGCGCGTTAACGTGGATTTCTTTAAAAAACACCCTTTTAACGCGTTTTCTTTCACAGACATGCGTACCATATCATTCTTTAAGTCGGACCCCCGGGGTACTGCCACTACATGTTCAACATATATCAATTTCAATGTTCTGGATTATCTCAAATTTGAGTTTGTGCTGTTTTTACTAGCTCTTCGTCTGGCGGACAACAGCGTCCGAACGTTCTGTGACGAAGCTAAGCCCCAAGAAATGTTTTATATGATATCGAGCGTTGTTTTATACGCGTGGGAAGCTATAAGTGGGTGATTTTCACTGTAAACAAATGCGTTCAGTTCAGAAAGAGTAGGCGTGTGGTGGCGCCCTTTATTAAGCTTCTTACAGCTCGGGCGTCGACCCCAATGTAATTATTACCAGTATCATTCCCATAACAGCCATTTAAATGCGTTGGTCGTCGTGCAGCGCGTGTCCAAATTTCATGTAAACAAACAATGTAATTTACATGCGTTCTCAGGGGCGGATACAGGATTTTTTTATGGGGGGGGGGGCAAACTTTAAAATCGACAGACTAAGTTAATGATTTTTTTATATTATAAAAATTCAAATTGAATAAATTTTTCAACGGGGGGGGGGGTCCGAACCCCAGATCCGCCACTGGTTTTAAACGTCGCTATGAGTCCCATATCGAACTGAGCGCGGAGCGCATTCAAACTCGAAGGAAGCTATTAGCGAGTGATGTTCAGTATAAACGAGGAAGTACAGTTTAGAAGAAACAGGCTTGTGGTGGCGCCCTTTATCAAACATAATAAAAACGTTTTTATCTGCTATTGAATGTTAAAATACCGAACTAAAAAAGATTGTGGGGAAATTTGCTTACAGCTAAATGTAATAGATATGCTATTGTGGTCTGTGTTTTTGAATATTATCAATGCAATCTGATAAATGTGGAGCTATAAAGTTGTCCAAGCTTGGTTCGAACAGTGACATTGGTATTGGGAGTAAGTACATATTACCCGTATTCCATGGAATCCTGAGAAATAGCTATATACGAATCCGAAGACGTTCAAGGAATCCATTCGCCGTCATGTGATATATACAACAATGCACTAAAAACATAACCTTTTGTGTTCATGCAAATACGACGCCGATCCACAGACACCAATTTGGGCGAAGTTTTATGTGCATTCATTTTGCGTTTTCTTTGGATTGTCGTGGTATACGTCGATAATCGCGCATATTGTAGCCGTGCCGTTCTGAACCACGCTGGTCGTCATGTAAATGATAGTGTATTTATACAGCAGAAAAAAAAGTGCATTTCAGTACAACATTTAACACGTTTGTTATGTATATATTTATATTTTTACACCAAATACACATAATTTATCATCAAGTTGTGTTGATCATTTTTTTTAAATATGTAAATAAATGTATACAGGTTTATTTCGTGTGAGGTGACGGAATTTGTCCGTGGTATTAAAGAAAATAGAGATTGTTGTTTTCATTGTTAGATTAATACATTTGGCAGACATTTTCATATTTATTTCAATAAAACATTTACACTTTTGAAATTAATTTCCGCCTGAGGTGCATTTGGTGGCCATCACAACAATAGACTTGTACTAAGTGACTGAAATATTAATCTAGCGGTGAATTAAGATATATTGAAAGCAAATTGTTCAACCCAAAAATAAATTTGGAAATTTTCTTCCAATTTTTCAATTTTCAATTTCGCAGCAGGTCTGTTAAGAAAAGTTCATGCAGATCACAACGACGCCGATGGATACAATGTGAGCGTGGGAAAAGGAGCGGTACCACGGATTAAGTGACGTCACGGCATCTACATATTTTGAAGTGATATAACATAAGTGTGTCTGTATTGGTATTATTTTTCAAAACCGTTGTGTTGTGTATAAAATGTATGCAAAACATTTACTTTGCCGTTCTCAGTAGAATAAATCAGGGAAACTAAATAGTTTGACCTTATTTACGAATTCTGACGGAGTGGTGTGCAAGGTTTTACCGGCACAACTGGAGGCGTGACCTATTTACAACTTGTCATACATCAATCGCAAGACTGGTTACAAACTAGAGCTAATTGATTCGTGACCCACTCTGTTTCGTATGGCAAAATGACAACATATTGGTGGGTTTCGCTGGTTATAATTGGCGGCGCATGCGTCGTTAAAAAAACAGCTGTCTGTTATGTCATTATATTCATTTTGTATCACGCTAATTAAAAATTCTTGATTGAGATAAACATAATATTAATCAGATGAAATTAGTTTTAGAACAGCAATTTTCACACACTGGCAGTGAGACAATAAAAATTAGGTATCTTATCAATACTGCTGTAAATGTTACACAGATTTAACGTTGGATTTTGAAAGTATTTTAGGCATCATTGAATGGAATTAATTATGTTATAAATTAAACGAACGTAATGTAAGTTCCGGTGCAACAATGACTGAACCACAAATATAAAAGTTATCCACGTGGGTTAGAATCGGCTAGCATTATACATGGCCATGCCGGAGAGGGGAACAATACCAATCAAATGAATAGAGACGCCATGTTGAACCGACACCACCTAGCATATGGAGCCATCTGTTGCAAATCTCAATTGACCCGTGTTAGAACAGCCATGTTTTATAGCCATACTAATGCAGTAGTGTCTCTTCCGACAAGTATTTTTTCCTGTGTAAAATAACGAGGCAGACGTCCAGTGTACATTTCTTTGCAGGTTGTAACGATGAGTGCATGAAGCCGACGATTGCGCGAACGGGTTTTGGGTTGCGTAACCCCCTGCCACTGATGCACAAACTACGTACAATGTCGACAATAAGCTTGGCCCGTTTACAGTTATACGTGGTAATCGCACTGTTCCTTGCTAATGTATACTGTATGTATGTTTACTGGGACACATGGGCCACGGAGTCGTTGATGCCTGCTAGTCACCATGGCAGCGCCCTGGTACCTGAATATGAGACGCACTTGTTTTCAGAAAACAGTCATACCGCGTGGTTCAAATATCGCCACAGAAGAAAAAGGTATGTATCAATACTGAATGTGCGTGTGTTTGTTTTCCAATTGTATAAATATTACGCCATTGTAAGGCGCGCCAGCGACTGAAATTGACGAGTTGATTCTGCAAACGCTTACAGGTGAACTCGGGTCCACCTGGAGTAATTTGGCAGGTGGGACATATGAGTGTTAAGCAAAGTAAAAAACAAGCCCTTTTCACTTATGTTTAAATTCAAATTTACTCTCATATTTCGATAAAAAATTCCATTCATTGTGGTTCTACAATGTATGTATTGTAAATGCAACATACAACATATAACAACGCTGGCGATTACACTGACACTGTCTAACACTCGAAACGCAGGGCTATTCTGTAATACGTGTCGTCACATGCATCGTATATTTTGTACCCCAGGGCCCTGGTTATTCTCAATCAAGAATGATATGTTTCAAATTTTCGAATTAATGTGTGAAATAACATGAATAGGAGGATTATATTTTAAAAACCTTAAAAATTCATGTGCAGCCGGTCGCATAGCATTGACACTTGTAATGCAGATACCGGATGTGTATATTTATTTAGGCATGCATCATCGCAGAATCCGTTATTGAATCTAAACAGCCAGTAGCTTTGTGAACAAATTATTTTTCAATAGATTCAGAAAAAAATGGAAAAAGTTCTTGAAAAGTGATTTCAGTTGTCAGAGGCGTTATACACAGAAGCTTTTGCAAGACTTGGTACCTGGGTGAGTATGTGTGGGTGTCACTATCTCTGCATATTCGGTTTGTGCACGCAATGCCATGAGGTTATCTTCATTGAAAATTATCCAACCTCTAAAAGGATCTTTATTTATAGCATACAGTATTTATAATTTAGAATGCACCCAGTATAATGCTTTCAGGTCTACGAAATCGCTCTTAGTGACAAACGGGGAGACACACTGAGAAAACCGTAGATTACGAAAAGAGAAACATGTTCTCAAGAATAATGGGGACTCTACAACGCTAGGAGAGAACAATTAAACCACTGTTTCAGTGGGCCCTGGCTCTGGTATTCTTTTCTTTTTATAATTTTAAACCAAATTGTAAATATATCAGGAAAAAATCACAAAAATAAGTAATGAGTAATAAGTTTGTGTGTTTTTAGCTTACTTCGTATTACCACAAATAACTGAAGGAGTATAAATTATTATTGGAGTATTAATCTTTATATGATGATAATAACGCTATATTAACATGTTATTCCTAAATTGATATCTATGTTGATTTGATATTTGCAGTTTCAACGCGAGTGATGAGTTATTTCTAAATACAAAATACAAAACATTTAAAAACTATGATCAGACGTTTTCAGAAACACCACCATACGGCTTTGATAGAAAGAGTGAGTAAATCTTTCCGCATAATTTCTGACTTATTTATTATGTATTCGCAACTGCCAGAGCGTATTTGATCAAGTATTCGAACTCGGAAATCGTTCAGATAACTTAGTACATTCCTGAGTTATCTGTAGGTAACCTAGGTCTGTGATTCTATGTTATGTTGATATACTTAAACGCGAATGTTTAGTCGAAATTTATTAAGAAAACGCATGGAAAATATTGCTCAAAGCACGCTACAATACATTAAATGAGTGACCGGACTGGTCACTGACCAGTTACGCCCTCTGTCGCTGACTTTCTCAACAATATCAAAATGGCCGTCGAGAGAGGGCGCCCAAGCTACAGTTTATGTAGGCGGCATGTGTGTACGAGTATATGCTGTGTTAAACCTGTGTATCGTTCAATTGCAGCGAGTGCAGTGGATTACCTTCTGGACCTACTTTTATTGTCTGACTATCCAGACCGATTCAGGTGAGCCAATGACGTGCGATTGAAGCCCTAAAATTGTGTTTGTTCGTTTTTCTTATATGTAGATATTATTGTCTAAATCCCGTCTATGAGTTGTAGTTTTACCACGAGATCATTACGAAGCAGATTAAAAAATACCAAAACACCTCATTATCATTCTTTGGTTCTTCAGTTGATAAGAGAGTTTCAAATTTACATAACTCGCTGATATTAAGATTATGCACATGGTGCGTTTCTCGCATTTGGGCTTTTTTATATATTGTTCACATTTAATAATGTCAGATAATATATGTTATAATATATTATTTTTTATGTGGATAAGCAGGACACCCTATCATGTGAAAGTTGCACCGGAAAAAACAACAACAACAAAACAAGAGCTATTTAAGTTTAAAATTCCCTGACCACAAATTCAAGTTAGGGGAATGGCTAATATTCTCCCAGTGCAAATTTAACATTATAGCAAACTAAGATATGTATGACTGCACATTATCATACCTATTTTTTCATTAGAACATTCTTCCAGTTTTCTGTGAATGCTTGTAATACTAAGGTAAAATTCTCCCTGTGTGCTAAAATAGTGACATGCCCCATATTTATGATAGCATGAAACAAGTGGGAAACGAATAGTTACTTCACGATGTATATGCGTGTTTCCAGGTTAACCAGGGCATCAAATTGTACTCGCTGCGTACTGGTGGCCAATTCCGGAATCCTCATTGGTAGTAAACTGGGTGACGTCATAGACAGTTATGACATAGTCATAAGGTATTAGTATACATTACGTATTTTAACACACAGATGAGCATGCTCAAATGATTCGCCGCTTCCTTTAATTCACACTCAACATGCAACACAGTCACATGACTTGAACGGTATTTTATAAACGCTCGTGTTCATCATAAAATAAATAACAAATAATCCTTGACTGCCATTGCAGGATGAACAATGCAAAGACAGTAGGTTACGCCGACGACGTCGGCAGGAAGACGACCTTTCGTTTTATATACCCAGAAAGTGCGCTCATGGACACAAGCCAGTATAATCGTGATTCTGATATCGTATTCATGTCGTACAAAGAAGACGATTACTGGTGGCTGGCCTCAGTGCTAAAAAAGGTGAGTCAGACACTTTGAATGTAACATCGTATACGTTAATGTAAACAGGTGTGGAGACATATTGTAGTTATTTTAGTTAGTGTCTAATTTCAAGAATGTCCTATTGTTAATTAGCAGAATATCTAATTGTTAATTAGAGAAAATGACCATAGTTCTGGTAAAAGAAGTGGCGCATACACGTATACGCGATTTGATTAAATGAGAGTTTCGTCAATGAGTGAATTATTTACCCATTCCATCATGCATCACTGTTCATAGGTCCACACTCATTGCATTGCAGTGTGTCTATCAATTGTTTGTAGTATAATTTTACTTCTGTTTTTTTGTACTTGTAATATTATCGATTGGTGTGGTGTTATTTATATTGTACTATGCGTTATATATATATATATATATATATATATATATATATATATATATATATATATATATATAAAGTTTAATTTTGTTTTAAATAATAACAGTATCATAGACATCACAGTATCACTAATGTTATAGTATGTTGCATTTCTGTCGAAAGAAAAAAATAAGTGGCTATTTCTGGAAGGAAATCCCAAACTCACTGGATAAACCAGAATATCAGATACGACTGCTAAATCCAGCTATACACCAGGAAGCGAGGGACATACATTTATGTTCGAAAGTGAGTATTATTCAATTGTAACTGACTGGTCCATATTGAATATAGGATAAACACGCAACATGAAAGATATATTTTGTTTTGTACCTTTGTTAGATACTGAATGTAGATGAGCATTACACAATTTGGTTTTCGTTGTAACTTAATTATGCATGTGCACCGATTGTGTTCATAATACATTCGTAGTACAGGTAGTTTGTTTTTGCATTTCCAATCGAACATCTTATTTTGCGTTCTACAAAAACAAAATCATTCTATACATATGTGTAATTATAATTAAAATGGGACATATTCCTAAAATAATTCAAAATACAAATGGCCCTGCCAATTATCTCAATTATTATTTTTAGCATATTTGAACATTAGACTAAAACCATCTTCGGTGCGGTGATCGTCAGAGTAGATCATAAGTTTTCGAAACTTAGCATAAACATTAATAGCGAACGATTCATGCGTACTGGTGGTTTAATTTATATAAATTAGCTTATCACTACGCTGACGTCCATGTATATTTCAGAAACGTCCGTCAACAGGGATCGTGGCTATGGTGTTCGCGTTTCACTACTGCGATATTGTTGATATAGCAGGTTATGGGGATGACCCACGAATGCCGAATCACTATTTCTCAGACCCGGTATTGGATAATATAAGAGTCACCTCGACAACTCATTGTTGGGACAATGAAGCAAAATATATCGAGAGAATGTTGTACTGTGGAGCTATTCGCAAAGATCTTACCCGCTACTACACAAACCGACTGAAAAACAGACCACCATCTAGCATAAGTTGCCATGGTACTACCTGGTGCAACTCGCGTTCTTCGTTCAAAAGTTTAGCTGCATGGTTCCACGATGTTATATATTGAACCACGATGTTATATATTGAAGCACGTCAAACGTAGATGGTTACGTCTTATTATATGTAAACGGGATGCACTGAGGCGTGATGGGGCGGTGTAGTCTGTGAAGAAAGATGTTTGGGTTCGATGTAAGGGTTATACACACGTAAAGTGTACATTATGGGAATGAGGTATATGACACACGGCAACGCACAAATACGGACGGTTTGCACAATCTATCGTTCCCAATTATGCAAAAGTTAACAGACAACTTTTAGAACAATCCAGTTGGTTTCTTTGGAACAGTTTATTTGTGGGCTTGAGACAATTCATACATGATGTGATGGAATCGTCAGTAAACTATGCAAGTAAAGAAAAATGGATTACTTTGTTTCAATTATCTTTTTCCAGGGTAGCAATTATCATCCTTGGCTCTCTGACTGAATGTTATAGCTACCATAGAAAATGATAAACTTGTCTAATAATGATAAATTCTACACGACTCACCTCACCGTTAGTTATAGTCATTGTAACTTCTGTGATACGACACCACTACGTTTCCGATCAGGATTAATTGTAAACTGAAAAGAGACTATTGCTCAATTGTAGTGATTACCAACTATAAGCACGTATAAGCAAACTGGACACGCATTACAAAAAATGCATGTAATACGATCACATAAACTCGTGGGATTTGGATGATTTAATAACCTTGTTGAACAGGCCAATACATTACATAATGTAATTGATTAGTTCAAAAGAAACGATTTAGCACAGAATTCTGTACATGTGCATCTAATAAGTAAAATGCACTCTTCATTAAACAGATGCAGAGTAAACAACATGCACATTCAGATATGTATGTGGCTTTTGTTCAACAAATATCCATGCGGGTCAAATGTGCTAGTGTACTTTTCGAAAGTTGTCGCATGTCACAAGTATCGTTCTTGTAAATACGTATCATATTACGGTACATGTATGTATGACAGTGTATGGGTAAATAACTAAATCATGGAGCATGGTAAAATAACACTATAGAAAGAAACAACACAATAACTTGGGTATGTTTTAATAACATGGTTTGAATATTCATGTTTTATCATTATAAGGTAAATATATTTTATACAATACAATATGTGTATTGAAAGTGAGTACCAGCAATTCAAAATATCACTAGTTAAAAAAAAAACATGAAAAAAAATCCGAAATACAGCAGCCATGTGCAACTGAATACAGTGATACTGTCTTGTTTTGTTTGCTTAGACGTGTGGCTGACCGGTATGAAACGTCGATTATCGTAGCACGAAATGTACATTCCTGGGTTTCATAATGTGATAACTACGAATTACACCAAGAAACCATACTTTTTTTTGATATATACGTTTTCATTCTGAAATAAATGTCATTGCCATGAAAACTGATTATATATGTACTTGTATTATATATAACATTGATATCAGTAGAAGTATTGCACGTGTGTATGCATGCAACATAACACAATACTGTACATATTGACATATCCATATTTAGTGAAGCTGGTCTTTATTTTATCTTCAATATATAACATGCATATATCGTAGATTAGCCATTCATAGTGGATCCTTGCAAGGCTCAACAGAATACACGTTTGTGTCTGTCGCATATTTGTGGCATTTCACCACGCAATAATGTGGTATAACCTTTGGAAGTCACCATTTGTATTAAAGCTGTGACGGAAACACAAACCATTAAAGACTGCATGTGGAATCATTCAGTGCTTAAAGGTTCTGAGCAATTGAAAAGCTCTGATCCCCGGATCCGAACCTCTGCTTCGTACAGCCCAGTAAGGTCTTTCTCGATCACACCACAGTAAAGTAACTTCATTATATATCTATTTTCGTTGAACCAGCTATGCGCACCATCTCTTGGGATTCCTTTGGATTTCTCATAATAATGAATGGTTACATTAGGATGATATCCATAGCCCGTTATATGCAGATGATCACAGTAGTGAAGTGCCATCACGACAGCCATCGCTCCAGTAGATGGACGTTTCTGCGGGAAAAACAAGTCATATACATGTGAATGCAATGCTAATGGTCGCCGAGGTCTCGTTTAGAGCGAGAAGGCCACGAGACTTTAGTTTGCCCTAAATAGTGTTACATCATCGATTTTTGAACAGATACATGCTGAAGCTGGTAAAATGTGGACACAATCGAACCTGAAGAAGAAAGCGAAACTGAGCCACTAGTGTGGACGTTTGCTGTGTGATGATGTTCGTAGTTCTGGCAATTCACAATTGCATTAATCAACATCATACAGTATCACACAAGGAATTACAAGCAAAGTTACCTCATGTCATTATCTAATCTAAGGTCCAGGATGAAACGTACCTTTGTTTTCATGTGATAGTTAGCAACCTCATGACCAAGGTAAGGGTTGAGTATTTGTATTTTATCTGCTGGTTTATTCAGTGAAGTAGCGCTTTTCTTCCAAAACTTTAGTCCCTTCTTAATAGGGTCGTCCTGCAAAGGAACAATCCACTAGACAGTAACATATATATACATAGTGATGATGTGCAATATACACTCAGTCTTGTGTTGGAAATCAATGTTAAATAATGCATTTGTGACACTAGTTAAAGTGGGAGAGTCGTCACCTGCGCATGTGTCAGATGACCATAGCGTGTTATTGTTTACAAACATAAGCCTTTGCGTTTTAGCGTGTTGTTATCATCGCTTGCCAGGTGCGCAGGTGACAATCCTCCCGCTTTAAATGAACCTGTGTATGAATGGCAAAATAATGGAAGATGAATGCATGTCCACTTAATGAACAATACAAAGACATTTTTAATTCAAGACAAGCAATCATTTATTTATTTTATTCCTGTCAAACTGATGAACTTGTCAACCTGCATGTAAAACCATGTGTGATCATTTTGTTACGTACCAATTGGGTGGTTAAGATACATAGGTATTGTAGTAAGAAGTATTGAACCACGAATAAACATTCAATTCAATAATTACCACCCAGTATTCCAATATACCCCAAATGAACATATATAGAATAGACTGAGTAACCATACATACGCCTTTAATAACTGCTTCCAGCCACAAGTAGTCATCAAGTTTGTACGGTACAAACACCAAAACAGAGTTTTTATCATATGAACTGCTTGTACGAAATGCACTCTCTGGGTAGACGAGTCGGAACGTTGTTTTTGACCCAACATCTTTTTCATATTTTTTCACCGGGGCATTATTCATCCTGGCACAGAATACAAAGAAAAAAAGATAGTGATAAAAAAGGTGATGTACCAGAAAACGTACACCATGTCCTCTACATCAATTGACAAAACAAAAAACAAAACAAAAGTGTTATCTGACTGATGGGGAAATATTCACATTCACAACATTTGAAGAAAGAACCATTGCACCCGATACGCAACTTAATCTGACTTTTGACTACGAATATAGCAGCCCCCAAAACGTATCATCATCACTGTCAAAGAAATCGTAACACTGGATTGATTGTAAGGCAGACAGGCCCTTTGCCATTGCAGGCAGACATTTCTAATTCATCGTGGTCACATACATTGATAATGATAATTTTCCCATTTAACATGCATGTACTATGAATCGTATGCCCAGCATACGAGCAACTATCTAAAATCTCTTTGCTATATAAATACATACAGATGTGCAGTATAGTCGACAATGTCAATCTATAAGTCAGTTAACAGAGAACTTTACCAACTTCTTGTCAGACCACATATTATTAGATTAGAAATGACATGCTATCATCAGTTCAGTCATTTGAAATACTATTATTACCATCTACATTATTAAAACCAATAAATACCTTGTATCTTGCTCTGAATGGTGACAGAGATCTAAATATGCATGCAGTATATACAGCTAAATTAAAAGTATTCACTTCATTTCTGTTATTATAAGTTGATTATCTTGAAAAAACAAACTATATTTATGTGACCACAACATTGGCAGCAGCGAAGTCTATATGATTATATGTTGCTTTGTACGGTTATATGAAGCGCGAGGACCACCTTAAACCCTGTTTAAACCCAAGTACTAATTTAGTGATATTTAAGAATCTGCCATTAAACTACTAAATAAACTATTTGTTATGTTCTCACGCATGGTGCTATTCAGTTGTGATACATCAACAGCCCATATAGATTAAATAGTATTTGACCCAAGACTCGGTAAACATATAATTAAAATGCAAACTAGTTGAATTACAGAAATTGTTGATGACGTATTCAGAACAAAGATTTTCATCATTGTTATTTTATAGTCAATTGAAATTTCAATTCACAGTTAGTGAATTATCAGTAACAAGCTTGTAATTCGAACATCTTTTGGCAAATTTTAAATTATCTTTAAATACAAAAGATAAACAAAAGTTATTTATAATTCAAATTGTCTGCATTGCAAAATCAAAAGATATTGCAATACATCAACAAACAGCAATTTTATGAGTAATTTCAATTATATAGATACTATTTTCTACGCAAAATTAATAAGTAAATAAAGCAAATGCATATTGCCAATTATGTGCATATTAATTTACATGCATAATTATTAAATAAGAATATAAAACATAAGCAGATATCAAAAGTATCAATTTTGTTGGTACTAATTTCTATCAAAAATTAATAAAGCAAATGCATATTGCCAATTATGTGCATATTAATTTACATGCATAATTATTAAGAAAAATATATAAAAAATATGCAGATATCACAAGTATCAATTTTGTTGATACTAATTTCTATCCAAAATTAATAAATAAATAAAACAAATGCATATTGCCAATTATGTGCATATTAATTTACATGCATAATTATTAAGTAAGAATATAAAACGTATGCAGGTAGCATGAGTACAATCAATTTTGTCCACATTCAGTGTGTGTTTTAGTTTATACCACATTTTCTCTTTTATTGAGCAGCGTTGAGGTGTTTCTGTGGTTAAAAAAAGTCATCAAAAAATTACCCAGTTCTTGTTACTACTTTTACAAACAAAAGACATCCCAAAAAAAGATGAATTATATGCAAAAAGAAAAATTCATGCAAATGCAGATAAAATGACCTAGTTAAATGTGTCAATTGAAGTTTGTGGGATTGGTCAATCGTTGTGAAAAACAAAATGATATGCATCCAGGTCCTATGATACTCAATGTATGTACAAAGTTTAAATGAAATCCATCCATACATGACAACATAAAGAATGGCAAATGTGCATTTTTAGCACTAAAGTGGCCGTCATTCATCCATCTTGAATTTGATCAGGAAATGTAGGCATATATGTATGGTATAATGTATGTGTGAAATATAAATATGGTCGGTCAAGACATGACAGAGAATAAAACCCTGGATCATCATTAACATGACCATCAGTCAGCCATTATAATCCAACTTGGGACATAAATTTAAATTACACTCATCAAGTTCTCATTATATTCATTGAACATTTTTGGATGGAATATATATATATGCCCAACCAAGATCCTGTTCCAAAGTGGCATAAATCCTTGATCATTAGCTTTAAAATAGCCACTATTTGGACACTTTGAATTGGATTATTGAACAAGTGTATGTTCATATATTTAACATGAAGTATACATAAAATCTGAATGTAATCAAAGAAGGCATGACAGAGGGATAGCCTTGGGATAGTATTCTTAAAACAAAATGGCCATTATCCGACAATTTTGGATCTGAGCTGATCTGAAAAAATGACAATGTACCAAAATCCTATTATATTCAGTGTAATTCAGTGAAATTTGTCCATGTACGATCCAGTTTTGAAATAACAACATGCTCATTTTTGATGCATTTTAGCATTAGACGGTCGCCATTAGTCCATCTTAAATTGGATGTTAAAACAAATGCTTTACTAAATATATACAACATAAAATGTTTGAATGGGCTCAGATACGTCCCCATTTTGAGGACTACGTTCAAACGAGGACTGATAATTATTATACATTATGCAATGATTCAGTACGCTACAGATGCAATTTTTGGATTATTAATGATTATATTAAACATGTGCCTCTAATAGTCTTTACTCTAATTATATCACAGTGAATTCTAAAAATCTATTTTTTCCCCAAAAAAGGAAATGGAATAAGGGTACAACTCAAAGAATTCAGGATTACACAATAAATAGGATGCATATAACATAGATAATACAGTACACAAATACCTCAGTGCCTCATTGAATCATGCAATTACTCACCGTATAACCACATCATATTTGTCTATCAACTTCCCAAGACCCTTTCCTGTACTAACACCAGAACTAGCTACTAAAATACACCGCTTACAGTCACCATGATCTGTTAATCTGTGAGAGTAGATGGCAGTGGTACAGATGGAACCATATACAAGAGGATATCATTTATTGGTTACATAGGAGCACACCATGCAATTGGGGATATGTGTTCAACCGCAGACCCTATAGATGGGCCTGCAGTTGAACCATGAATGAATACAAACATGCAGGAAAGAACTGTAAGCCTTTAACTGCTACAGACAAATCCCCATAAATGTCTGAGAAGATCAACAGTCATGATAAATCCAGTAATGTTATTCTAGACCAGTAGATGTACCGCATGACTTGTTTTCCCTGAATTTGATTATCTGAATTTAACGAATTCAACAGATTATGAGATGAATGTAGGGTTGATCATGAAATATCAATTGATACAGAGACAACAGCATGTCAAAGATGTCCTATTAAAGTAATCTCTACAATCATTTTTTTTTCATACAGGAGAGAAATATTGTCGAAGTCTCCTGATTGAATGATATTGCCCCAATTTGTGTACACCTCAAACATTATTTGAGATATTTGTCAAAAATGATCCCCCATAACCATATATTACAAGACAATTAAAATTCAAATATATCTCAATCGCTTAGCTACTATGTGTATGAAGTGGGGAGAGGGGGTTTGATAGACACTGCAGAATATGCAGTTCCAGGTAAATGTTTACACAATCAACTTAAATTTTTGTACAATTGTTTATTGTAGGCTTCCATGTTACCTTTGAAAGTATTGGAAATGTTCATAAAATAAGGAATACTTGTTTTTCATTCATAAACACAATGAAGTTGCACAGAATATAATATTGAATATTAGGCCAAGTGTCTCACAAATAATCTCCCCACTTTTCTGTCACAAGCACACTCAGTAAAATAACAACCATGGAACATGCCGGAGAACTCTTATCTATTGCATGCCATACTTTTACAACCATTATAAAGCAAGGTGCAAGAAGCCACTTACTTTGACAAACTTGTTTGAAATGCTTAAATTCCTTTTCACACATGACCAAAAAAAAAGCATTGATTATGCATGATTTCTACTTTTGTTTGTGTGCAGAGTTACTGTTACCAGTTATAGCCACAGTCCATAACAGTTGTGAAATGCGTTTTTTTCAGATTACCCCAGGAAAGTGTTCTCTGTTCCTTGTGTAATTATGCATTCGTATGCAAGGGATTTTTCCACACAAAAACAACAAATTTGGCCGAATTTTGCTAGCGATTGGTTTAATATTACCACAATGGGTTATTTGGCTGTGAAAGATTGGTATTTTTTTCCTGATTTTTAGGAATCTGAAAAACTCATATTCAAGATGGTGGCCCCCATATAGTAAATACCACATTTATTTTATTATCACTTGTGTGCCAGCTGAATATAGCGATCATCTCCACAATAGTATAGGGCATGCTTTTAGCATTTGATAGGACAAATCAATTCACTACCGGTACTTTGGTGGCTTTGAGCTTCTTGAATAATAATGTTGGTATAACCTTGTTATGGTAATCTGAGATTAGTAGAGATATTGCTAACAATCATCTATCAGCATGCATGTGCAAAGGTTAATATTTCAAACTGAAATAAATAACATGCAATTATTGGGATATATACACATCGCCTGCCAATATCCTTTTTTTTTCCCCATTAATTTTGGTAAATCCATGGGGGCTTTCAGAAGGCGAAGTGATAAAAGAATCATACAGCTAGTGTTTTTTACTGTACCCAATTGGTGTGGTCTTGTTGGCTTCTGGTAGAAGTTTCAATACTCTTTCAACAACATCCTCTGTACAAAAGAATTTTAATTAATTAATGCGCGAGTGAGTCGTCACCTGCACATGCGTCAAATAGCATAGCGTGTTATTGTTTAAAAACAAGCGTCTACCCATGAGCCTTTGCATTTTTAGAGCATGTTGTTATTGTTGCTTGGGACTCAATTCTCATGCATGCGTAGGTGACGACCCTCCCGCTTTAAATGTGTAATAATAAATTAAATCAGTGTTGTGTTTTCTGTTTTTCTTCTCCCCAGTAGACTGTGTAATGCCAGGTGGAAGTATAGAAAATACCTAGTATATACAATTGTCTATCAGTTTCCATAAGATGAATGAATACCATTAACATACATCATGGAAAAGGATGTGTAGCAATAATAAATAAATAAATAAATAAATAAATATAGTTCAAGACCATACAGTAAAAATATTTTTGTGTTTGAGGACTTGTTGAATACGTGATTTGGAGACACAATAGAAGGGAGCATGTACGTAAACTTTTTTTGTGTCAGAATTATATAAATACCATACCATGATTTTTGAATCCAAAAGGTTCACTGGAAGTCTTCATCCGTGCATAGTCAGTCCATTCTTTGAAATTACTTGTCAGAAACAAGGGAATATTTGGATCAAACCTAGAAACAAAATAACATTACAATACAAAATATGTTAACAAGTTTAGTTGCTGAGAAACTGTGGATAAATCTGACACATGTTTTGAGTATTTCACATTTTTTCAATGAAAAAGTACTACTGTATATGTATGTTTGCTGCCAGAATAAGTTTTTTTAATTTTTTAACGATACACAATACTATTTGTTCCCCTCTAACTATGGTACTTATTTCAGCTGAAGTAATTAAGTAAATAGGTTATTTTACAGTACTTGATGAGCAATGTGCATGTAAAAAGACAAGCAGATTGTTGGCTGATATAGCTCCACTATTTGAAATTCATAATAAGAAAGAAATATCAAATCAATCAGTCAATCCATTTACAAGATAACAAGAATATTCACTAAAATTAACAAGCAGCCTGTCGGCTGAGATAGCCCCGCTGTTAGCAATGCACATTTCAATTAAAGAACAGAAGATATCATTAGAAAACGAACAATATGTATAGTATCAAAACAATCAGACTTGAAGTGGAAAATATCACTTTTTACCAAAAATTACAAAAATATTCACTAAAATAAGAGAATTGAAGATATCATCACGAAATGAACAAATCTGAGAGAGGTCCACATGTAGTACCTATATATGTAATATCAAAGCAATCGGACTTGCAGTTTTTAACAAGAAGTTGAAAATATCACTTTTTACCAAAAATGACAAAAATATTCACCAAAATTAGAGAATGAAATGAACAAATCTAAGAGAGGTCTACCCAAGGTACATATACATCACGTATCAAAGCATTCAGGCTTGTAGTTTTCAAGAAGAAAAAGTAAAACATTGACACGGACGACAACAGACGACGGACAATCACTCATATGATAAGCTCCGCTCGACAAAGTCGACAGCGGAGCTAAAAAAATGAAGTTATCAACACTAAATGGATTAGTCTGATACAGTATTAAAACAAATCAATCTGACAGTGGTACATCTAAAGTACCTACATATAATATATCAAAACAATCAGAATGGTGGTTTTTAAAAACATACTCAAATTTGTATTTAGGCATTTATATTTTAAATATTCACTTAAGTTAGAGAATAAAAGTTCTCTGCACAAATCAATAAATCTGATAAATTCTGGTCATGGTACCTACAATATCAAAGCGATCTGGCTAGTCGTTTTTGAAATAAATCAAAAATGTATTTTTTTTGCCAAAATCAACAAATCTGAGATATATGTATATTTATTGACACAAAATCATAAAATCCGAGTGTTTACCAAAGATGTCTACATATAAAATACAAAAGCAATTGGGTGAGCCATTTACAAAAATATTATTAAAATTAGAAAGTCAAACTGTAATGAAACAAACGAATCTGAGTGAGAGCCACCCGAATTTAGAAACACAACTTCCATAAAAGCACTCATAAACCAAAATTTGCAAGCACTGTATGCTTAGATTATTAAAATATGTCACATTTTGACCATAGAATATTGATCAATACATGTAACTAATAATAAAGTATGTCCAGCTTAGGGGTAGTGGAAACAATGTATTCTATGAGGCCTATGGGATGATCCCTCACACATATTAGGCATCCAGAAGCAGAAAATGTAGTCAACGCAATCTCTGGTCTAGTTGGTCTAACATTAATTTCAAAAATACATAATATGTGAAAAGAACAATTATGAACAATCAAAGGATTGAAGCATTTAACAGTACTCACGAATACACATATTTCTTGATGGCTTTTTTCAAAAACCCTTTGGTACAGGATGTGAAATTCAGCTCTAATTCTAAATCAGTAACATTTCTAAAAAAAATATGAAAAATGAAAAAAATTATGTACTGTAGAATACTTTATTTTAGCTGGAATTAATTTTTCGCTGAAAAGACATTTTGGGTATTTTTTATGGAATTTATAGCGAAGTAAAGTATTTTACAGTAATCAGATAAGTATAGTGGCCACCAGCTACATGGGCAACAATGTCATTTGTTTCAAAATAAACTCACAGGAATTTATTTCTTTTATTGATGGAGAACAGATTGCCTTGCACAATCAATTGACAGTTACTGTAAACATATTAATTTTTCACTGGTTTTTACTAATATGTAAAATTCACCAAATTAAATCTACATGAACATGTAGAATAAGTTCATGAAATTGTTCAAAACATCAAAATGGTGAAATTAAATGCCAGTGAAAATAAATGGTTTTACAGTACATCAGATGACACCTTAAAAGATTTAGGTCCATCTTCACCATAGTGATGAGATAATCTACTTACACTTGAGTTGCCAGCTTGGTAAATTCTTCGACAACCGAATAGATCGATAGAGTTGGCTCAATATTTGGTCTGAACATTGCACTGTTGAACACGTAGACTACACAAAACAATACTGGAGGACAAACCACCATAAATGTTATGAATATTTTCTTTACGTTGCAGTTTACCATGGTTCTTAATATGTAGTATTTCATCGTTGGCATGTCCACTGATTTAACTCTATGTCTCAGCCTTGTCTACACTAGCTAAGGTAGGAACACAATAACCATTGGCACAGTAGAGGTGAATAAGATCCAATTTCATGAACGTCATATAGCTACAATGACAAAAAAATAATTAAAACTACAGAGCGGCTTTGTCAGGTCAAAGTTTGAAGACTGACAGTAGAATATGCATTAATACACGTATGTACAGTGATGTGAATTGTAAATCATAAAGTCCTGTGTTAATAACATGACATAATAGTTTTCTGTTCCCAAAGTTGGAAGGTCTTACCCGGGAGATAATATATATGGATTTTCATTTAATCAGACCTGCCATTCTGTAGAAAAAAAATTTTCAAGCATTTTGGCTGTTTGTCACTGACAAAACAATGATGGTCAAAGTCTGACTGTTATTACTTATGTTATTATATTGTACATAAATGGTAGAATATGCCATAAAAAATCAGATTGCCAAGCACATCAGAAAGTGGTCAAATAGCCACTTCCTGTTTACTATTATTTTTAATTCAAGATGGCCACCATACCAATGCACCAATCAAAATTGTTAGATTCACTAGCTCACACATTCCACAATGTGCTTGACAAATTGTAAGTCTATGGACAATGGTGTTCAAGTTCCAGGGCGACAAAGAAATGGCAGAAGAAGAAAAAGAATTACTTGGGCGAAAACAATAAGTTCTAATTGGACTTAAACCCTAATTAATATATTTGACCAAAAATTCAAAGTATTATTTTTAATTTAAAAAAAAATTGTGGCCCCCTAATTTCTTTAGTTTTTACAGTTATTTTATTTATAAAATGTGAATTTTGTACCAAATTGCAAATATTCCATAACTGGAATGTTTTTCGAACTCTCAGTATCAATGTGTAATTCACTGCTGCACCAGTGGATTAGCACAGCATGTGTGTGTGTCAGTGGGTTGTCAAATTGGCTAACAGGGCACACTGCTCATATCCACATCCATAGAATCTTACTGTGTAATAAAAGTGTGCAGTGGTGAGAAATATGTGAAATTTTGCTAAAATTAGGGCTGCACAAAAAAATTTTTTTAGTAATACATGTTACATGTATATAGTAAAAATAAGATGATAAGATGAAATACAGTTTTACATAAATAAAAGTGTCCATAGTCAAAATAAGTCATATTTATGTACACGCATTCAATACATGCAACTGTTTACATATGCTTCAATCAGAGATCACTTCAACAGAGCTAAATAACAATAAACGTTCCGTAAATACATCAGATTTTTGTTCCTCACTACCTGCATTTGTTTGAAGAGTAGATATAATTGTACTATTGCTGCATGCTTCAATTTTGAATAAACATATACCAAACGTGACAACAGTGCATTGAGTGTGGCACCTCAAGACAAACAAAATTATATTTGTCAATGTGTTTGTTGAAAGGAAGTATTTTTATATAATAAACGTTTAGTAGTATTCACTAATTTTTAATCCCGCATTGCATCTTTTCAAATGTTTATGATAATATGAAACAGAAATTTAGTTTTTGTTGGCCATTTATAAGCATATAATCCAAATACTGTAAAATCATTTATTTTCACCATGTTTAACAGCACCATTTTAAAATTTGATCAATATTAACTCATTTAACTGTAAAATTAATGTGTTTATGGATATGAAACAAATAATTCAAATTTTTTTTTGGAAAATAAATTACACATCTTCAGTAAGTATTTAAATGAAAATTTAAAATTCAATTTTATGGTGTAATATATTGACAAGTTTGTGGCTTAACATAAAAAGAACCAGTCCGTACAATTCAAAATGGTGGAACACTCTTACTGTTTATTAGCATTGAACTCTGGGTAATTAGAGCAATGACGTAATCATCCTCAAATAGAACCTTCAAAACATTACATATGGCAGTATTATCTGTTAAATTTATTTTAAGCTTTGGACATATGTAGTAAAATGAGCCATGAATTTGAATCAGCAGTTTCACTGGTAATTCTATGGACTTGTTGAAGCCCCAAGTTGCTGAAAATCTGATCGCAGCCGAATCTACATAAATGCTCTACAATTTTCGGCCGTTTGCTATCAATTTCCGACCCAGATATCTTGCGTGCTGTATTTGGTATATAGCACATACTACTTTCACGTGGTAAATGATACAAACAAAATATTAGATAATATAGCTTTAAAATACATGTAGTTTTCTCACCAGTAAAACAAATAACCAGAATTCTATTAATTCATAATACATAGATCTTTATGATGATTTTTAAGCAATTAATTTACTATTGGTTTTTATGGTAACAAGTTCGCACCATATCTCATATTTGTTTACATATGGTGAAAAATATATGTATATAAAATGATAAATAATATTTTTTTTTTATGAAATATTTCATAGGATTCCTGGGAAAATCTGGCATCAGCCAATGTAATTGGTGACATTACATAACATGTTAATTTATAGAATTTAAACAGAAAAAATGTATTTGTTTTGCGTGTGCGTCAGTTCAAATAAACAAGCTCAGATGTTTTGTTTTTTACTTGAACTGAAAAGAACAAGAGGATATGTGCTTAAAGTTGGTGGCACAATATTGTGTTCATGTATGAGCAGATCGACTTTTGTGACAAAACCTTTTCAGGGGCTTGAGAGCCTCAACAATAAAGCATTATTACTGCCCTTATGTAAATTGGTATTGTATTATTAAAGCGAGGGAGTCGTCGCCTGCGCATGCGTTAGATGGAGTGTAATTGTTTACAAACAAGCGTCTACCCATGAACCTTTGCATTTTTAGCGTGTGTTGTCATCATCGGTTGGGATTCAATTCCTGCTTTAAACATTATGCCTAAGGGACGACGTCAAAAGATCGATGTCGAATAAAAAACTTATTTGCTTTAGTTTGGGGGTGGGGGTGGAGGGTTTGGCCTCAAAAAATTTCCATCCTACAAAAACGATTTTATTTTTTTTAATGAACTCAAAAAAACCTTGGAGTATTTGTAGTTCGTTTTTTTCTATCCAATCATAGACAAAAATAACATAAAGTGAAAAAAACAAACATTCAAGACGAGAAAATGGTTTGGTCCGAATGTAAATATGTGCGTCAAATGAGGTCAATTTCAGGGCATGGACCTAGAGCATCCGCAGAACCCAGAAAGTAGTTTGCGCATGCGTATATTCCGCTTCATTATTACAACCAACTGCTATGCCATACTACTGTCCGATTATCAATTTGTATTTAATGGTGAATGTAGTCTGATGTCATGCTCAATATTTATCAATTAAGTTTCAGTGGGGGTGGGGGGTTTTGGGAAAAAACTAAAAGAATTAAGTTTTTTATCCGACATCGATCTTTTGACGTCGTCCCTAAGGATGTACCATTTGCAAAATGTTGTTGATTATATTAATTATTTCTAAAGAACATAATGTTTGATTGATGATATAGATCTACACAGAAATTGTGACGATAAAACAACAAGTGTCAATTCGACAAAAATAATTATTTTTTTGAAAAATCTTTTTTTTTTTTAAAAAGGCATTCCAAGCATGTGGTAATATGTAAACACAGTCCTTCACAGGGAGTGTTATGTAAACAACATTTTCTATATTTAATTTTATTTTTACAACAGTCGCCCCAGGGAAAGTGCGGAATATGTGCGAAGGATGAAGACAGACACCCTAGATTGGGCCCCATTATGTCAAATCTAAATTTCAACATGTCAGCGAGGCCTCTCACTGTGGAATATGCCAGAGAATCTTTGAGTATAAATAAAACGCTTATTCCCAGCAGTTAGACTGTTTCACTGAGAATAATTCAGTCACTATAATACGAAAGGTATAGACATTTGACTCCGCTATTATAAATGCATGCTGTACTCTGTAGCGATTAGTTCACGCCAAGCAACACAATCATATTAGTTTTGGTGACAGTACTCTTACCATAACATCCTGTGTCTGTTCAAGTTTGACCGACCATGTCGTCGATAAGCGCTCCTAAATATGTTGAAAGCGAAAGGGCAGCCACTACAGCAATCAATAGGGGCTCGGATGAGTCATCTAATGCAACCGGTATTCGGAAACGAGGGATGAAGGAACCGTTCACTGACAACAACGCCTCTGAAACTACAACTCTCGGCTATGGGCATATCAAATTTGTATTTGCTGTTGTTAAGAATAGGACTTTCGTTTTCTTGTGCGTGCGATAGAGGGCGGTAGTTATTGACAAGATGCAAGTGTTGCACAGACTCGTCACTCTTAGCATAACTTTATTTCAAATTTTTATTTATTCCTTTTCTAGATTTTCTATCAGACTATTCATATATTCGCCCTTGATTTGAACGGCGTATGTTTTATCCCCCTCCCCGAGTCTAATATACAGCTTATCTGGAAAATTTGGTCTGTGCCCCCCTTTTTTAAATGACCTTGTAAAGCAATTGAAGCAATCTATTCAAAAATTAGTTTTAAAAATTATCAAGACTTTCGTGAAACTGTATTGCGCCACCGTAACAAATCAAAATTAAATTTCTCAACTCCAAAAGCACTTTCAATAAAGTAGTATGCGAATTGCTGGAAATGATTTTTGGTTTGAGCAATAAAGAAATAATTTAAAGTTAACTATCATAAAATTGGGTCTATTGTATTTACGATTAATAAAATATGGTAAATTGATGAATAAAATATGAAAAAAAAAAGTTTCAAAAATACACAATTCAGTTATCAGTACTAAGACACTAATATAATTAGAGTAGTTCGTCACACTCAAAATGGTCAAACTACAAGGTTTTTTAAAAGTTTACCAAACACCTCAGATAGTTGTGACAGTTTTCCCTGAAAATACAGTGTAAAAATCTAACGGAAGTATTCAAATACTGGAATAACAATTTATTTGTTCACTGTGGTGTCACCTGTACCTTTTTATGAATGTCATTAAGTGTTCAAAAATACATCAAGGCTGATTAAGTAGGGTTTGGCTTCCACAAGTTGTCAACGACAGATTACCGGTAGTTTGCTTTCAACAAAATATGTCAACTTTGGTAAAAATGAAATTTAAATTTAAAAGCATTTATTACCGAAAAAATGGTAATCATTTAAAAACACATAATCACACAGAAAGAAGAACATCAGAATTTTTTAGTTACTTCATGAATTTGACAAATAAACTGATCTCTTGTGTTAGGTACATTCATTTGCTAAGTTACTAAACAGGTTTGTGATTGGCTAAGAAAAACAATGTATCGATAGTATTAGCCACAATGGCTCAAACTACAACCTTAACAGTAGCAGAAAAAGAGGTGGGTTACGAATTCTGTAAAAAGGGTATCCATTTTCATATTTTGTTGACCAATCGTTACCTAGACATATACACAAATGCAGGGTTAAAAACAATAAGTGCACCACCCCACAGGAGTGGAGATAAATCCTTTTATTTACACTGAAGACAAAGCATAATACAGTATATACAGATTTTGCAATTACGATAACTAAATACATGTAATAACATACACTAGAATAAAATACATCAGATATGATAAGGTGGTTTGAAGAAGCTCAACTTTTTTTTCCCCCCTTCTTTCGGTACTTTCGGTAATTTACAGCGCTGTGTGGAACCGAAAAAGAACTTTAATGTTCAGAATCATTTTATATAGCTGGTATCTTTTCACAACACAGGCTTCATTGCACTAAACATGTTCATTCATGTCATGTTTGCCACAGCTTGTCCAGAGTCGGTCATGAGCTTGTCAATTCACAATAGCAATTAGTCAAAAGCTAACGACCACCTAATGAGCACCACAGAAGAATTTGGCAAAACTTTCTAAGTAATTTACTCAAAAGAAGCAAGATCTTATGATGATAAAGGTGTTGAATGTTGGCAGCAATTGCAAGACTGGAATTGATGCTGGAAAGTTTTGTGTTTTTTTTTTATTGTTTTTTTTTTGTCAATGTGTTGTCAAAACAGATTCACATGAAATTGATTTCACTTATAAATGCATTTTTGATTGATAGATCAAGATATATTTACATTATTGCAGAGATTCTGTCGTGTCACGAGTAGTTTCACATTCACAGTCGTTACCGAATCACATCATGTACATACGAGATGTTCATGAATATACATTTTCCATGTGAGCACTTTAATTCTCATCTATCCCGTGAAAGGTCCAAACCATTCCTTCCTACAGTTTGTACGGGTGCTATTCTGGTAATGCAAACAGTTATACGGAAGAACAATACTCTCTCGTTCTTTGTCTGTGTCTTTGTAAATATATCAAAATATATAATATTTGTTGTTTTGAAAGAAGGATGCTAGTGTATTTATTATCGACTGAGAACTTTTTCCATCAGGAAGTAAGTGACAAAGAAGAAGGCCACTAAGAAGAGAGTGATGTAGCACATAAGTTTCCGGTTTCCTCTTCCAGACTGGATCATTCCTTGTACTCTTTTGAAACTTCCACCGAGTAGGCCATGGGTGCTGTCAAATTCATTGTCCTATAGAGGAGAAAGAGTAAACTGGACATAATTTCTCAGGTTTTCAACATTTAACACTACAAAACACACTGCCCCTCCCTCCTTCTACCTAGCTACTGATCACTTTGAGCAAATAGTGAAAATTATTATTCCACATGTTAAATACATTAAATAGCTAGTGTTTTCAAAAACAATAACAAGCTCCAATTGTGTTGTAGTCCCAAGTCATAACAAATAGAGATATTTTGAAAATTAAAAAAAAAAAAAATTTTTAAATTTAAACAAACAAAATTACAGTCTTCATTTTCGAGGTTTGAAATTCAGTGCAGATCTAACTATTTTTTTTTCAATATATTTACATAGTTCTCCACTCTTATCATTGTGAAAAACATTTAAATTCATTAAATAGGAAATTGATGCGCGTAGGAGGGATACCCTTTGAACCGACAGACGAATATGATTACAGATGCATCACTTTATGCCCATGCCTCCAGTGCGTGATATAGCAAGCTGTGCTGGATGCTGTTGTAAATACACAATACATAACAAATGGTCTGGGTTTGTACACTCCACGCAAATAACAGCCATCTGGTGCCACCAGCTTAACCCAGATTATAGAACGGAAGTATCAGAATATGCAATCTTGACTGAATATTCAAAAGCAATGAATTCAATACATGCAAAACCAAAGATGATTTATTGGAAATTTTTACACTTATTATTTTCAAACAACATGTAAGCATGGATGCAGTTTTTTGTTTTTTTTTCATTCATTTTGATTATCTGTGAAGGATTTCAGTAGGCAATGAGTTAATAAATTTGTGTTATTCACTCCTTGTTTATGCTGTTAATAAAGTGTGCATGGTAATTTTGTAATAATTTTGTATAATTGCTTCAAACAATTTTTCTTTAAAATATAGAATAAGTCTTCACTATCAGAGATCTGTATTCAACAGTCCCTGGGGACAGGTGGCAGATGTGATTGTTTTCATTCCTCTTTGCACCAGCAACTCACTGGAACAGCAGAGCTTTTGGTAAAAAATTGTATTCTATATGACATCAGATGTCCCCGATTTGTATGTGCTAATTTCAAGTGCAAACCCTAGAGTGCATTCTATCATAGCAATAACATTGCATGTTTAGGACTACGTGACATAGATGTATGACCACCATAATATCAATGTAAGCAACTAGGTCAAACACAATCACCAGCAGATCTTACCAATCAGTTACCTAAATTGAATCTCAGCTATGGCTTTCACCTATAATTCAAATCTGAGATGCTCATATTCATGGTATGTTTATCTTCACCTTTTTTTCAGTGGTCAACACCAGGTAGGATCCCAACTACTGATCATGAGCCGAGAGCAACACCCACAATACAAACAGTTGAAGCTTTCAGTGTACACTTTCAGAAATACAGATATTCCAACAGAGATGGGACTACACAACAGTTCCTAAGCCTATATTTGATTCAGAGCTCCTATCTTTTACTTCCATGGATAAACTGCTTTGTGTGAGTGCTTGTATCTTAGTGAAATCAGAGTCTTACCATGCCATTCAGGTGTCTATTTTGTTCTTCAGTTTCATCATGAATATCAAGGGCAATCTACAGGAAAGAACAAACAAACAAACAAACAAAAAATGAGACTGTACAGCTAACACCTTCTCTCATAGAAATCATCTTAAATTCCAGTGAACTTATATACTAGTAGAATAATGCACAAGTCAATGGAAACACTGATACCCTAACCCTAACCTCAGGGTATGTGGGGGTAATTTTGGATAGTGATGGTCAAAAAAACCCTGAGGACAATAGTGTAAGCATAGGGTATGGTGGGGATAAGGTGACAATGCCTTTAGTATTAAGGGGCATAATATATTTAGCAACTTGACTGAGTTATCTTGTTGCCACATATCTCAAGGCAGAAGGGGTGAAGATTTATATTGACTAGCCCGTAATACACTTGTACACAGCAAACTCAAGAAGCCATAGAAAGGCTAAATTGCAGACATTGGACGTATGCAGCGTCGTAGACATTTACAAAATCACTAGTCTCGACTGGCCTGGCAAAACGCAAGAATTCGATACACTTACCGATTTCAGTTGTGACACTTTCGCCGCCAAATTATCCGCTAGCCTATTATTCTCGTCTTCTAGCATGTCCTCAGTCGAAACCGCACCCCGCCCTTGTGAAGGAGAAACATTGTCAGACATTTTTTCAAACAAATATCAATATTACACAGGACGCACTCTGCTGTTACAATCAGTGCTCCGAGTTCGGCCTGTAGCGTGGCAAAGGCACTAGTTGTTGGCATACATTAGGATTTTATAGGGGATTTGACTTATGACGCAGGTGACAACAGCTTGCAAATAAACAACACACTGAAGGTTTGTATTCACGCACTGCACACATGCCACACTTATCTATCCAGCCAATCACAGTCATAGCTGTTTCTGCTCGTCATAGAGTGCACGAATTATTCAACAGCTTCGCCACTACGTTTAGACAAATTCATATAACAAGAGCAAATTATTGTAAAACTGAATAAACAGATTCTCACCGTTGCGTTTCTTTCCCCATTCCGCCATTTTGTATGAGTTGTCAGTTTGGTTGTTTGTGCCTCGCGTCTCCAGGGGCATCCTGTGGAGCACTCGTACTTTACTTCCACCGGGAATGGTAAAGGTGAGAAAGTACGCAACGCAAAAAAATTGTTAAAATCAAATTACGTGCTATTTTCATTAACAATCACTTGTCTGGTGTTCGAAGGCATGTATTAAAATTAATTTAAAAAAAATCACAGTTTCCCTATGTTGTTATGAAAATATCAGTCTTCATTTTTGTGATTTGAAATTCATTGCAGAATCTAAGGTTATTTTCTCTGATTTAACTTTTAACTATTTTTTTTTTCAAGATATTCACATGGTTGTCTGCTTATAATATTTTGGAAAACATGGTCTGTGTCAGGACGTAAAATGCAAGAAAATGTTATAATGATAGCCTGAGTGCATGGGACTGTAATTTATGAAGTCTTTTTTGAAGGAATGGCACTGAAATTAGTAGAATGATCCCGAAACAGCAAGAATACAGCGAAGAAGATACTGGGCAGATTCGGAAACTGGGCAGAGAGTCGAAGCATTTTGAAAATTTAAAAAAAAAATGACGGTTTAAAGAAAAATATAGATAACAATGTTCATGATGACCGCATAAAGTGAAAGATCTAGGAAAAATACGAATACAACAATTATCATAGAACATATGTGATTACAATATTTGCTAAAACAAACTTCCAGCCCCCCGGAATTCAAATGTCAAACTCTACTATATACACACACCTGAGGTCACAACTCAGCGATGTACTTAGTTACATATGTTACTTGTATATTTTAACATCCATAAGTTTTTATTACGAGTCGTCGTTTCGCTCCGCTCAGGTGTTACCGGCAGCAATGGTTCGTACTGTACAAGGTCCACGATACTAAGTAAACAATTCGATGATTGTTTATGTTTCGTAGAAATATGTTGTACTATTAAATCGGTCTCCACGTGTTAATGAACTAGCAACTTTTCTCGCTCTCAAAGTTACCGAAGTAAGAAAATGTATTTTGCCTTTAAGGTAGCGAGAACGGAAATGATCAAATTGGTGTTTTAAAAGCTAACACAAGTAACTAAAACTGCCGTTTCGTTGATATTTGCATAATGTTTAACTTCGGGACAATTTATATGATGACATCTTAAATATGTATACTCTCTTATTGCCGATTCTCATATAACTAACGGGTGATAAGCTTCTTGTTGCAAACAATGCGTGTTTATCTACTTGCAGATACATGTACCAGAATCGATAACCATTTGGTAAGTTACTTCATAGACAAAGTTAGAGTATGGACAAACATCTGAAAGTTTTTTTTTACCCGCTCTCTCAACATGAATTCTGCTCCAAGTACTTTGTTTTAGCCTCTAGTATTTTCTGAGTTACACCTCCTAGTAAATGGCGAATTACAGGTCTTGCATTTCTTTCTATAGACCGAGTCCCTTAATATTAAAACTACGATAAGTCATGATTGTGTCGCTTGACTCAACTATAATTGTTTCGCCGGGACTCATATCAATCAGGCATTTATATGGGTTGTCGGAGTGGACAGTTTCTGGTTAAAAAATCAGAACAATCAATAATATACCTGGTCTTCTGGTAGTTAAATTGAAGATTTGAGTCGGTCCATTACCTCCTACAAAATAAACAAATTCTTGAATACTTGTTGGGTTTTCAGTCATCACCTTGCTGAATCCATGCAATTCACTTTCGTCTGAGAGATCTTTTTTTCGCTGGAGCAAAGGCATCGAAAGTCACGTCACGGTCTGAACTTTGGGGATATTTTTCTTGATTGTACTGGAAGAACACCTGGAGCATTGGAATACCAGTTAACCCTTCTTTATATGCCTGAAGGTCCGAATCTGGTAATAATACGCTTCCCGCACGATACTAATCGAGTGCATACAAGAATTTAATAGAATATAAACAGAAAATTTGTATTTGTTTGTGTGTCTGTGTGTGTGTGTGTGTGTCAGTTCCAAAAAACAAGCTCAGATGTTTGTTTTTTTTACTTGAAACGAAAAGAACTAGTGAAGGTGTGCCTCAACAGTAAAGCATTATTACTGTCCTTATGTAAATTGGTGTTGTATTATTAAAACGTCTACCCATGAGCCTTTGCGTTTTAAACGTGTGTTGTTATCATCGCTTGGGACTCGATTCCCGCGCGTACGCAGGTGACGACCCCCCCCCCGCTTTAATTCAACCCCGCTCCAGACGCCGAACACTACTGTCATCCAGGTACTTTAATCCGCCCTCTAGCGCTGGCAAAAATCGATAACTCGAATGTCGGCAATTGGCGTTTTAACCCTGCCAGGAAGGGCTTTCTGGTCCATTACCCTCAGTGGGAAAAATGCAAAAAAAAAAAAAAAAATGGCTATAAACTTATTTTAATTTTAATTTTTTATTACTTTCGTTAATAATGCCTTTTTATTTTACTTTGATTTTTTTGATTTTTTTTTAATTCCACCCTACATACATCTGATGTATGTAGGGCGGAATTAAAAAAAATCACAAAATTAAAATCAAAGTAAAATAATAAAATAAAAATTAAATCCCGTACACTACATCAGATTTTAATCAGATTGGTGTACATCCAAGAGTAAGCCTGCGTAACTACATTATTTAACGGTAAAACTTGCCTATGTTAGCTTTTTCTTCTAAAGGTGTTCACAGTCACCCAACTCACAACACAGAACGTCATCTCATACAACAATCGAAATCCAACAATCAATCAACAATCGAGATTCAATCGACTTCCATACGACCGCCGAGTTAAATATATTGCGTCACAACACCCACGGTTCCTATCGTGCGCCGGTATGAATATATTAGAACATAATACACCAAATATAATATTATAGTTTTGTCGTTAGAGGGCGTAGCAAAAGAACCGAACCGTGTTTCGTTTCCTGACATTGTCACGGAGCGATGCATCCTTCATATGTATACTTGTCATGCAAATATTTAAAGGACGGTAGTCGTCGCGCCGCGTCCTGTTCGATATGGGACTCATAGCGACGTATACAACGCGTGTAAATACATTGTTTATTTACATGAAATCGACCACGCGCTGCGCGTCGACCACCTCGCTTAAATGATAGCGTTCTTCTTGACAACCGTTAATTAGATTTTTCGAAGTTGTCTGTTATTTATCGGATATTCTCATTAAACATAATTGACACCAACATTTGACAAGTGTTATATACATATATATACTCTTGTTCATCATTGTCAACATAGTGTATTGATACTTCTGGTAGTTGATTCAAGCATCGCCTACTGAAAGCCACAGTGTTGTATCTCACTACACTACACTACCTGCAGTACCTGCAGTACCTGCAGTAATATCTTTGTGCCCATGAGACAGGTTTAGGAAACGGCTGCCTCCCAATAATTTTCTAAATGTAACACGAAATGGATTTTAATCAAGCTTCTTTTCAGTATCTAAATTCATAAAAAAAATCGCATTTCTTCCCTCCCCAGAATTATAAAGTGCAGTAAAGTTTCATAAAGCGGGACGCAAAAACAAACGACCTCTGTTTTCTGTGTCCACGCCTCTAGGTGACCCAAACACACTGTTGTTGCTACCACCTCCATGTTGCTACCTTACAGAGGCGGCGGCGGCGGCACTAAATTTTGCATGAGGGAGTGAGATCTGCTCACCAACCTTGCCCAGCGAAGGCGTGACTTTACTAGAGGGTCCGGGCATGCTCTAGACTCTCTGAAACGCAATTTCCCGCATTTTGAGGGGCAAATTTTGCTAAAACAGGGGGTTTCAGCTTGATTTTTTCGAGGAGGCGGCTGCACCTTCTGCCCCCCGTGCCGCCGCCACTGCCTTATACTTGTATACCCAACGATATTACAGCACATATAGTAAATTCTGTAACCGAGGCTTGCTTTTTCACCACCTCCATCAACAATAATTACTAATATTGATGAAATCCCCTTAAGCCGTAGACACATTAATTTACGTACAGACAATGTCCCGTGGGTGATTTTGATTTATATATAACCTGAGTGTACCCATCTCAGTCACGGTGGTAACTCTGGACAGTACTAAAATACCCAATCCCAAACATTAGATACAAAGCTCGATCAAACATTGTAACATTCAGTGCAATACAAACACACTAACTGGGTTAACTTCTTTACTAATTGAATGATATATATATGTATATTAACTTGCCAAAGTGTGATTACAAAATAAAAAAAAAAAATATATGTAAATAATAAATTAATAAAAAAAATACGAATAAATAATAATTAAATCCATAGTTAAAGAAAAAAGGAATAAAATTATGAAAATACTCTATACAATACTCTCAATGTATGTCTTTCGTTTGATTTGACACCCCCCCCCCCCCCAAATTTCAATGAGCCTGAAGGTGAATGCTGAGAGGATGCTGGGTAACGCTTGTTTGGACTTTGCGTTACGTCTTAATGTTCAAACTAATATGTTTTGCGCGGCAGTAAAAGAACACAGTACACATGTTTCTCATTCATGTGGGACCTAGTACGTGAGAAAAAACACATAACCAAGGATTTAATCAAACAACTGGTCGTCTGCGCGATTACATGATTACGCCACCACACAACAACACTGTAAATAAACTCCCACATTCCATAAGTGTCAAAGGTCAATATTAACTTTACGCGCAAAGCAGCAAGTCCGGGAAGTTAACTAAAACAAGTTGTGAAGATAGGCTGAATGAATCAGATCTCCAAACAGGCGTGTTGTGTGTAAGAGTCTGGAATTTGTGTGGGTCGATCTGAACAGCGTTTGTAAGTTTATATACAGGAAGTCCGAAAGACGACTGCGGTTAGCTGCTTCCCGCTGATTTCCTAATACTATTGTTTCCATGGAATGAAACACAGGAAGGGAGAGGGGGTGATAGAAGACTGTCTATTTTCTTCCGTTTCTTATGGACACCGTAACTTGCATTGCTCTGTGTGTTTGATCAAAAGGTCTTTTGAGTTAAATCTGCACATTTTACCTGATCGGCGTGGAGTACTTTGTAACAAGACTGAAACATGGAAATAATCCGAAAAGAAATAGGAACAAAATCGTCTTGTGAAATCCTGTCAAGGACAAAATGGCAGTCACGCGGAGCAAGCTTAATATTTATTTTGTCCTTTATCATTGCGAATTTCTGTCTCGTTGGAGCTCAGAAAGCGAACACAGACGCTGCTGTCACCGATGCTCATGATATATATCCTTATATTATATTGCCTGTATCCGATTTTTTTCTCTGGGCTGCCTCGCCGTGGAGTGAGTGCAAACTAGTCAAATCCGATGTCTGCTGTGACGATGGATGTGGTCGAACTAGAAATGTGTACTGCATTGACGCTCGTGACGGTAAACGAGCACCCATGTATTACTGCCAGAAACTTGAACGACCGGTTGCGATCCAGTCTTGCTTAAACTGTTCAGAGAAATGCGTGACCAGCACATGGTCTACTTGGTCGACGTGTAGCTCGACGTGTGGACCAGCGACCAAGTATCGGAGCAGACGCGTTCTCCGCCTGCCGACTGAATCGGACAGCCAATCTTGCGGAGCACTTTCGGAATTCCGCGACTGCACCGATCTGTCTCCTTGTCCCGAACCTGTTTATACGTGGAAAATCGGGACATGGACAAGTTGTCGTAAGGTGAGTACACGATTGAGTAAAACGAAATGCTTTTATTGAGACGAACTAAAACCATATAAATGAACAAAACAAAAAGACAATGTGCTATGAATTGAATGGTTTCCTTCAACCTCGAGCATACACACTTTTACTGGCAAGACACACAATGAAGTGAGACAATGTCTATTTTTCAGTTTACATGTTTTAATTTTTTTATGATATTTAAATTTTTCAGAATTTCGGAAGTATTTTTATTACCTAAACTGATTTTAATTTGTAGAGAAGTGTAATACTTACGACTTTAATAGGCACCAGTCAAACATTGATTCGTTTTTGTGACATTTAGTTATTGTACCAGGATTTTGTTTATTTTTTAGCGAAAAATGTATTTTTCCTTTCTCACAGCTTTCACAACTTCATAATTATTATGTTATCTCCAGGTATCAAACTTTTAAGTGGTTGATTGCCTTACAGGCATGGTAATGTCAGGGGAGTGTGACCTTTCACCCTGGGAGCATAAATAACATCACAAAACAAAACAAAAAGTCTCCCGCCAGCTGCCCCTTCTGTTTGACAGGGTCATTTCCAACAAATACTTTAAATATACAGTAGCGCTAGCCATGCATGTGTTAAATTATCAAAGTCATGGTGAATCATTGTACCCAAGTACAGTTAGTCTACGTACTATGAGTTTTATGGTCGTCCTCTTTCTGTAGTTCCAAGCAACCATGGAGAATCACTTGAAAATCACTTTGTTCATTTGAACAAACTGAAGAACTAAAAATGTAGTCCAACAACAGATCCAATCCCAGACCCGAGTTTTGTGTTTGTTTTTTTTAATTACATGCATGATCCCTGGGTATTAAATTTATTTTATTGTTGTGATAAAAAGTTAATTCTTTAGCATCCGTGGACAAATCTGAAATTTCTGGTATACTGGTATACACTTTCTGTATATTTTTCAAAACAAACTACTGAAGTAACAGATGAACATCCTAACCCCCCCCCCCCCCCCAATTACAATGTGAAATACTGGGGTCACCATAAACTTGTGTTTCTGTTAATTGTTCTCAGCTGGCTCACTGAAATAATAGTCTTTGTTCCCCCTCCAGGGATGGGACATTGACCACTTTATTGTCAAGATTTGCATTTTCAATAAATCATTTAATTAAAATCTGTCATTCTTTGTGCGTGACATCATGAAATCTGGTGATTAAAATCGAATATCTTCGGCTTAGTGATTGATGTGTTGCCAAAATACGTGACAAGTATCTCCTTTTTATTAGATATTCTGTCTTGGGAATTCTATGGTTCCTGAGTGAGCACAAGTTATGAATAATTAAAAAACTTTTTATAAATTATAACACTCTGGCTGCTAAGTGCTTGACGCACTGTATTAACCAATCACAGACCTGGTTGTATTTCGTTACCCAAGTTTTAACTGAATGAGTCATATAATATAAGTTCAATTTAGTTAAATCGATACTTACAGGTAATACTGTAATTTACTAGTGTAAAACTACAAAATAAATTGTAAAAATTATTTTATCTCATTCTCAGCATTGGCATGTCTGTACTATAGATACATGTATACCCGTAGAATGTACTGGGTGCTGTGGCAATGCTTCTAAAAATGTGACATGGAATGTTGAAATTCTCACTTCCACTCATGCTGTCATTCAACTGCATATGATACTTTGTTATAACTTAATTAATGTAGTCTTTATAATACTAGTATTGCACTTTAGGTAAAGCCAACTCATAAATAAGAATGCCCAGATTTTATCGCATTTTGCAATAAACTCTTCTCCCTACCAAAACATGTATATGTATGTTGAAAAACACAGTTCGGGTCACCAGCCAAATGTTGGCAAATTTTACCAGTTATGAAATCGTTTTAGCAATTGGTTATTAAGGTGGTTATATTATCCCAAATTTGTGTCCGGTTGAACAATTTTATATGACTAATGGGCAACTTTGTTATTCTGAATTATTCCAAAAATCTGGGTGTTAAAAAGGGCATTCTATAGAATTGTTCTAGAAATTTTTAACTAATATTCTGATAAATTTCCCAGAATACAGTATAGTTTGTGTAACACATAAGAATGCTGTTTCACAAACATCTAACAAATTATGAGTACTCCACTACCTTAAAAGAAACTACTACTGTAAATAATTATAAAACTGACTTTTTCAAAAAATAAAAAATATTACTTTCATGCAAATGAGCTAAAAATTATTTATTTCTATGCAAATTAGCCAAGGTCATTCAACCAATGGACTTATTTTGCGTTAAAACATGAAAGATGAAGTGACACTGGTTCTAATTTGATAAACAATTTTTATCAGGAACAAAAAATGATTAATTCTGGAATACAACAAGCAGTGCAAAATTTGTTGCTGTTTTAAAATCATTAGAAAATAACAAGTACTCCTTTGTGATTTACCAGCCTAAAAGAACCTTTGACCTCAACTGACCTTGATGTTATACACATGGAAGAGTGCTATGAATTGAAATTAAGTGAAGCAACTATTGTGTATAATATACGACCTAAGAGATTGAGAGATGTTATCAAGTTTACACAGTGAATTGAAATACCGGCTTTTAAAGTGGCTTGAATTGGGTATTATTTTAACTTCAATAGATGTCACTCATTAGACGTGCACTCAGTTGATCTACTCCACCAAATTGAGACGAATGCCAGAACAGTAGCCATTCACATTCAAATCACAAAGGATGAAGATTACAAGCGAATCCATTAGATATTAAGTGGGCGGTAGAGAACTGTAAAAAAAGCAATTTTATTTGTTTCACTCAAAGGGTGTATATTATACATATGTAAGTTTTAATAACTATTATTATTTCACTCACAGATAAACGCAACCACTGTTAATAATTCAACGTGTGGTGTGGGTCAACGAAGTCGCTTTGTTACGTGTCTGGATGAGAAGGGCCTGCAAGTAAATCATTCACTGTGTCTGAAAAGTTCACTAGGTAAGTTTTACTGTGTCAGGTAAAATTGTGTATTGTCTCAAGCACCAGTCAGGATTCCTTAATTAATTTCGCTTTTTAAAAAAAAAAAATGATTATTGTTATTCACTACCTGGCTCATGAGTTTTAAACATTCAATATTCAGATACAAGTAAGTTAACAAAGTTTATGATGTATCAAACTAATAACTTGTGCATTGCAATGTTAAGGTAATTAATGGTAACTGTAGTAACCTACCAAGTTCTAGGTATTAAAATACTCCCATATAACAGCATGAACCAATCAGCACTGCCGAATAATTAATTAATTTTCATAAAATAACAAATTATTGCTCCCTATCTACCTACTTTTATTTTTAATTTTAGTAAAACACACTACTTTTGGCCAAATAAATACATTTTTTGTTTTACTTACATGCCATATTACCGGTAGTACTATATGGATCCAAATTATTTCAATTAGCTACTTGTCTAATTTGCCTTACTTTTTAGCTCCGCTGTCGACTTTGTCGAGCGGAGCTTATTATATGAGTGATTGTCCGGCGGTGTCCGGTGTCTGTCGTTCGTGTCAATGTTTTACTTTTTCGACTTCTTCTTGAAAACTACAAGCCTGAATGCTTTGATACTTGGTGAATATTTACCTTGGGTAGACCTCTCTCAGATTTGTTCATTTCATGATCATATCTTTAATTCTCTAATTTTGGTGAATATTTTTGTCATTTTTGGTAAAAAGTGATATTTTCGACTTCTTGTTAAAAACCGTAAGTCCAATTGCTTTGATATTACATATATAGGTACTACATGTGTATCTCTCTCAGATTTGTTCATTTTGTAATGATATCTTCAATTCTCTAACTTTGGTGAATATTTTTGTCATTTTTGGTAAAAAGTGATATTTTCAACTTCTTGTTAAAAACTGCAAGTCCAATTGCTTTGATATTACATATATAGGTACTACATGTGTATCTCTCTCAGATTTGTTCATTTTGTAATGATATCTTTAATTTTCTAATTTTGGTGAATATTTTTGTCATTTTTGGTAAAAAGTGATATTTTCGACTTCTTGTTAAAAACCGCAAGTCCAATTGTTTTGATATTACATATATAGGTACTACATGTGAATCTCTCTCAGATTTGTTCATTTTGTAATGATATCTTTAATTTTCTAATTTTGGTGAATATTTTTGTCATTTTTGGTAAAAAGTGATATTTTCGACTTCTTGTTAAAAACGACAAGTCCAATTGCTTAAGTTGATATTACATATATAAGGTAGATACTACATATGGACCACTCTCAAATTTGTTCATTTCATGATGATATCTTCAATTCTCTAATTTTGATGAATATTTTTGTTATTTTTGGTAAAAAGTGATATTTTCTTCTTGTTAAAAACCACAATCATTTATGGTTAAAAATTATATTTTTGAATTTTTGTTGAAAACAGCAAGTCCATTGCATTGATACTATGCATATTGTTCATTTTCTAATGATATCTTCTGTTCTTTAATTGAAATGTGCATTGCTAACAGCGAGAGCTATCTCAGCGGACAGGCTGCTTGTTTAAGTAAAATTAAGTAAACAAAGATAACATTAGCGCGCTTCACTGAGATTGCAAACTAAAGTTCATGCATTTTATTGAAATATTATCACATATGTGGGGTATTATATGCTGGATGACAGTGATGCCAGAATCTGTTTGAATGCAGCTATAGTGAGACTCCTTATGTATTTTTGGGACATGTATTTGCAGTGATAATCAAGGTTATTGCCCTGTGGGTTGGCATGGCCACTCTTATGCAGTGAATGGAACTTGTACATGATCCACTACACAAACTCATTAACCTCTAGGATGCTTTAATAATAGGTAATTCCCCTCTATGGATGGTGTGTCTTAAAGACATCATTCCACATCATTTCCCGTCAATGGCCATCTGTTTAACAATACTCTGTGTCCCAAATAACTCCCATTTGGCATTTGTCTGGTTGACTCGAATCCTGTGTTTAACACTTAAAATGTCACAGTAATTTTTCACCACTTTTCATAATCCTTTTTTCAGATTTATTGAAATTTGTTTTTAAGTCAGCTTGAATTAACAAAAAAGTGTTTGAAATTAATTAATAAAATAAATTTACATATACATCATTATTTTGGTGGGAAAGATTATTGCCTTTTAAGGGTAGTATAGCTCTCATTAATCGTTAGGTGTTTTATATTTGCTTTGTTAAAAATTTAAAAATATGTGTGGCAGATTTCTTTTGAAGTTATTCAAAATTATTTGCAAATGTAATGTATATGCAGGGTTTTTTCTAGAAAAAAACTGCATGAGTGAGCACTGCGATTCAGCGGTGTCACTAAGTGGGAGAGATAGGGTTCTCCCTCTGGTCAATCAGACTTTTATGGTTGCCAGAGGATCTGCTCCCCAGGGTAAGGGGGCGCATGACTATGGCATGAGGGCGCTGCGCCCCTGGTCCCTTGTTTAAAAAAATCCCTGCATATGTATTTATTTACAAATTTTCTTGGGCAAAATGAAAAACAACTTTCCACGAAGAAACAGTAAAAATAAATACCGAAGGAAAATGGTATTGTGATTGACAATTTCATTTGTTTAGTGGTAGACCCTAGAGAAGACATCTGATTTTGTTGGCATTGCTGTTCACTTAAGATATCGTAGTGACAGTGACAGTGACATTATACAGTTGTTCACAAGAGATTTAATGTTACACATATAATCACTTATTTTTATGTCCCCTGTCATGGAAGAGAGCTGTTCATATTACAGGTTGTTCCTCGTTGTCATTGTCAGTTGGCATCAAATTTACTTTAATATAATTTAATTTAATATAATTGCAAAATTTTCTTTGTTGCATGCTGTAAAGTGCCGGGTACTTTATTTTCACTTAGAATTTATTTTCCCTGTTTTTGTGCATTACCTGGAGGTAGTGAAAAATACATCTAGTGCAAATGCCTTTTTTTCCTACATTTTATATTCAACTCATCAACAATCAGTGAAAATAAACTTTTTAAACAGCCAAAGTGTCTTTTCATCGAAAATCAGAGTATGGTTACCAGGCAAGTCATTTGAAACCTCTAATAATGAATTTTAGAAATAAATATCTAGATGTTGTCCAGATATACATTAAGGACCGAAAAATTCATTTTAGCTCAGTATTAGATGAATTAACAAATTTGAAAAAATTTGCTTAAAAGTGTATACCGGAATGTGATGATACCTGAATAAAAAGTAATCCTTAAATTTGTTTTTTAGAATTTTATAGAAAACTAACCAGTTGTTGGTAACTGATTAGTTAATCTATACTGTCATTGGTATTCAGTGGGTAGTTCCAGTACAGTTACTCTTATAAAGCCATCTTGCGATACAAATCTGCATGCTACGACACATGTCGTTGGTATTTTAGCTTCCCACATGTCGTCACTGACAATGATGTGTAAGACACTTGAGTGAGTTTAAACCCTTATGAAGGAAAAGATCACTAGGTTAAGCTGATTACCATGGCAAAGCAGATGACGAGATTCTGCACTTATGATACTTTTACTCAATGGTGTGAGGTAGCTGAAAAAATCAATGTTTATGTGCACTCTCAGGTTATTCAATAGTCTAAGATCACATCTGAAATAAAAGAATATAAGTATCTGCTCTTTTAGAGACACATCTACAATATACATTTGTAGGTGTATGCCAGGTATAACTGATCAAGTTTTGGTGTTATTATAAGTACATTGATCCATTTATTTGGGTTATTTGTTTGTGCATGCCCTTGTAACAGTGCAAATACAGTAGTGTCTAGTTAAGTAGTAACAAATATTCTTATTTTAAATGCCAATGTTGTAATTTTTACCTTGCCCGTACCATCAAAGATGGAAGGGAAAGGTATATTAAGGGGAAAATTTTGTTCGGCGTTGTCGTCGTCGTTGTCGTCGTCGTTAATAATTGTTATTGTGTGCATAATAACTTTACTAATTCTATTCCAAACTTTATCAAACTTGGTCACCTTATTCATCAGTATAAAGTCTTCCCTGAGTTTGAACAACAGATGTCCTGTATGAAAATATCATGCAAAAATTGAGAAAATCTGATAAAATATTTTGACTGTTTCTACTTGACTGATCACTGGTGATACACATCAAAGGTCACTGATCTCAGTGGAAATATGCATTGTTGTATGTGTTCAATGAAGCAAATGATTTATCTTGTAATAATATCCTTGGTAATGTATCTCAGAATCCCATACTGGGTTTCAAAACCAACTCATGGAGAGATTGCACAGTCTGATACACATTTGCAAACCTACCAATAAAATCTTTACAGAAAACAAGATGTCAGAAAATCAATATAAGCACTGCTATGAACTGGGTGCCAAACTTTGATCAAGATCTGAAGCTAATAGAAAATCTGTTTAGTCAAAAGTTATCAAATCAAAAACAATACATAAAAAATACATTAAAAGCAAAACATTTCATCCACATTTTAAAAAGATAATTGTTCTAAAATATATGTATTCTGTATTTTGACAAACAGTTCATTCGACAAATGAAAACTCACAGGAATATATTTCAGCTATTAGAACAGAATGATAGAGTTTTTATAATACTAGTTTAAAAACGCACTTCAGAGATTGCAGTGTTTGAAGATGTAGTTTCTCAGGAGGCAACAGTACTGTTGACTTCTCCCTCCACTGGACACCAACTATTTAAGTTGATTTGCATACAAAGCAGAGCTTGCAACATGATAGCTATTCATAAAGGGTGTTTTTTTTACTTTTCATATAATACAGCAGTGTTCTCCACAAGGGGTTTTAGACGGGCGGCCCGCCATCAAGTTTTACAGCCGCCCAGTAACTCTCAACACCCGCCCACCAACGTACATCCAGCTGAAATTATTTGTAAAAAGCTTGCATTGTTCTTCCCAAGCCTAAACAAAAGAGTAGTTGCCCAACCCTTTAGTTTGCTATTGTTTCAACAGTCCAAACATAAACAATGTCCATTGGAAGTCTGCAAGCAGTTATCAAGTGTATTCATGGCAATGTGTCAATCGCTTGAATTCATTGTCGCCCGACATTGTTGCCACTTATTGCTCACGATATGCAACTACAGTGGTTTCAATTTACAGCTGTATTTTTAATAATCGTCTTCCGATCACGAAAGAAAGAAGTAAATACGAACGAAATGTATATGCACAGAAAATAAACAAATATATTAGCAGATAGCATGTAAACTCGAACAAAAATTTAAATTCTAGCCGTATTTACAACGTTCGCTCGATTTTCATTGTGAAAACAGCATGGAGAAGGCAAACTGATGACCTTTTGGCCTACCCCATTCAACGACCGTCTGCTACCCACCGCTGTTGGCGCTGTAACGATTTAGTATCTAAGTTGCATAGGGGAACAGCGCATTCTGGGTGTTCGTGTACTGAATTCGGAAAGCGGTAATAAACATCAAACATGGCTGCTGGATTAGTTTACCGCGAGTATTTGTAATTGAATAATATTTTAGTTATCTTTTCGACGTACTTTTTTCAATTTATCTATTTTTCATGTCTAATCTTTCGAGAACATATCAGATTCTTTTATTTTGCCGATTGCTAGCATTTTTTTCTTGAATCCCAAAACAATGTGTGAAAACGCAACGTATCGTGGCCGTACATGCGTAAATGCATCCTACCGTCTGTCGGCACGGGTGAGTACTGATGCCTCAAATAAAAATGTTATGGATTTTGTTTTGACAAATTGTCTGTTTTGGCTTCGTGGGCAAATCATCTCGTATATTTTCTACCTTATAACTCAATTATGTTTTGTACTTGCTCTTGGTTACTCGAATTGCATTTCATGAACGCAGAATAATTTGCGAACGCATAAATCACCGATTTCAAACTTTTTGCATTTCGTAAATATTGATAGTGACCAATCTGTTTGTATTTCAAAAAATTGTAACATGTTCCAATTAAATTAAATTAAAAAGAGAATAGTAAATAACTTAGTGTGTATTGCAGTTCATGTCATAAATGCGAGAATGCTGTATGTAAATGATATGCAAATTAATATGCAAAATTTATGCTAATTAGGCCGCCCACCAGCTAATTTGGATTGTGGAGAACACTGTACAGTAGTCACACAATGAGGCAGTTCATATTTGTCTCAGTGAATCATTCATTTTTGACAGACACCTGTACAAAATACTTGAACTAAAGCCAGCTAAATTTTTCTGTTATCTTGCATGTTTTATGAATCTATTCACATCTAAATGCAGCACTTTTTTTTTTGCAATGAGACATTTGTTTTTATTCTAAAATATCTCAATTACTTTCAATAAAGCTGGAAATTATGTTCCTTAAAATAATTAAACAAATAAAGCACCAATGTTTTTGTAAGATATTTACATCTTTTAAGGACATTTGGTAGACTGATTCCCCACTGTTGGTTCAACCCCAAAACTTGTTTGTATTCAAAATTAATTATGACAATGCATATTTATATTGAAAAAAACTATGATAAAGGGAATTATATTATATAACAAAGGGCAAGGTCACCAGAGTTCAATTATGTTTTATTCTCTCACAACATTAATTATGACCTAAAGGGAATAGTAAACTGTGTTTATTTGCCTCAATTCATGTATACACATGTGCTCCTAAAATTCAAATTGGTTTTGTTAATACAGAAAATAAACAACATTTATTCAATATATAGTTTGAAAAAAAACCCTAAATAAATTCTTTAAACTCAAATACATTAACCAGTACCGTAGTCAATTACAGACTATGCAACAACACTGAGAAACTGAGGAAGACCACCTAAGCAAGTTACAAAAAGCTTGTTTGCGTTAATTTTCAGTTAGTTAAGGGTACGTGGACATCAATCTGTTTAAATCATAATGTTTGTAGCTTAGCTGTTTGAAGATAAAGACATGCACAACTTAAACAGTTGAATGTTTCTTTGGAAAGCGTTATCAGCAACCCAAACTTCTATTCTTGACAAACGCATCTAAACATTAGCTTTTATTGGTATCTTGATTTTTATGGTTTTAGTAATAGGTACCGGTAACTCTGTTTAAAGTATTCTCTTCTGACAATACTTAGGATAGCACTGATACACACTTAAAGAATGTTGCACGTATATAAATTATATTCAGTACTGAAGCACATTGATGGGGTCCCTGAATCAGTAGATCAGTATTGTCGTGTATGCCTTATTTGGCATTGCTAAGTTGTAATTATTTAGCAACTTTTCATCATTTAGCAGTACTGAATAATTATTTAATTGACTTTTTCAGAGAAAATAACAAAATTGTCAGAATCTGCGTACCTTTGACATTTACGTGAATGTACATTTGTGTTATAAGCATGTAAAAAATTAAATAATCCAAATAGAAGAAAAATGCACTTTAATGGAACAGCGTTCTCTCTCTGTCTAACACTCACTTGGTATTTCTTGATGGTTTTACATCATAATTTTTTTTTTTGGACAATCTATTTTATCACAATTTTTATAAATTAGTCAACCATATTTGCATATCAACAACTCTTTCAATTTAATTTCAATTTTGAATTTTTTTGTTGAAAAATAATATTTTTTTCTCACTCTTTCAAACATGACTACCCGTAAACCTCTTTAATTTTTCAATAATCAATTTTCAAGATTTTCGCGAGTCTGTGACATGAAGCGTCAACGACTTTCATGAATGCCGTAAAAAATCCTGAAATCGTGTTCATTTCTCACAGAGGAAATTTAAAGCATTTACAGTGTGTAGATGCCACACAGAGAGAACATATCGCATACGAGTATCATCAACGAGTATCATCAACGTCACTATTTAACAGCTATGTAAGACCCTTTTCCCTGTGGGCTTCTGAAGCAAAATGTTTCATTCCATCATGTCAGGAAGTCTTAAACTTTCCGGAAAAATCCTTGATCTTGGCATTCCCAGGGCATACCGCACAGGAAGAGGAGAAATCCACTCTCTCTCTCCCATTGGGTCTACAAGGAAATTTGAAGATTTCTAAACATAATTAGAACTTCCCCCTGAAGAACCAGTGTAGTCTGTGTTGTATCACTGTTGGAGAAAAATAGGAATAGCTGTATGGAGATCCCCAGGTGGTCAAAGTGCAAATAAGTCACAGGAGTAACTAATAGGTACTGACAAATGTAAACGGGTGATCTGTGGATTCTGTTACACTTTGAAGTACTGGATTTTTATTTGCATGCACAATCAAAATAAAAAAGTTGTTTATTTTACATGGCATCTTAAAAAAAAATCCTGGAAGCCTGAAGGTAAATACCGGATTAAAAGGAATTCTGTGATGGTTGGTTTAGTTTTGTTGGCTCAACTTTTTACCATTGAAAGCATTCCTAGCTGTCCTGTGAAGTCAACAAATCTTAATGTTTGATTTCTGTGCGTGATACCTATTAAGTAGATTTTGTAAAAATGTTTTTTTTTTTTTTTTTTTTTTTTAAATTTTTTTTTAGAAATTTTTAAACTACCGGATTTTGTGTGTGTGTGTGCTTACCTGAATTTTGCTATAGAAAAAGTGAGTGAATGTCAAACAATTGAAGGAAAACCAACTTTTAATAGCAACTCAGAAGCACAATAATCTCTAATTGTATTGCAATGGTTACGGTACTGTTAATCATGTGTTTCATTATTTTCATCAATTGAATTTTATTTTGCTGTACTGCAAAAAATAATATTTTAGTTTCCAATTAAACATAGTTCAACGTTTCATGTAAAGATTTTCATATTTATACACATAATATATTGTAGAAAAATTCATGTAATTTATTAAATTATTTGTAAAAGAAAAAGAAACAAACATTGTGGGTGGTAATGAAAGAAGGACCAAAATGTTGATATGATCTGGATGTATACATGTAAAACCCATATGGTACTCTTCACTATTAGAGCAACTATCAATGATTCATGATAACATCAAATAAAAAAAGTATCAGAACAGGAAGGAACATGGGAGCTGCCTTGAATCCTGCTTCCATTCAATCTTACAATCATTAAAACGGGATAAATTTTTAATGGCCGCGATCTCATCTAACCATTGGCCGGCTTCCAAATTGATTGTGTAGTTTTTAATTCACCCATTGATCTGAGACCGGCCTTTTAGTCTGTAATCCAAACTGATTAAATTCAAACTTACATGTGACTGCTGTCAAGGTTTGTACATGTACAAATGTACTTGGTTGTTATTCATTTATTTTCATGCAGGTTTTCTTTTTGGGCTTTCTGTCATTACCTGTCTGTCTGTCTGTCTGTCTGTCTGTCTGTCTGTGTGCAGGTCCACAAATGCTTGGAACTGTCTTTGAAACCAGCTTAATAATGATGTGAAATCAGCTGAAAATATAACTATTTTTTCAATAAAAATTTAACTTGTAGCTTTGAATATTTTATAATTCCCACATTTGATGCTCTTAGACGAATGATTTTTTCACTCTATATGCGTCTAACTAAAAGTGATAATAGGATCAATGTAGTGCTTTCATCATCAGACTCGCATTTATGTTCGAAGTGTTATGTTCTGTACCGTAAACTTATGTATACGTCACAGCTACGATAGAACAATGAATTTATTTATTATTCAAATTTTTGTTATGTATTCGTTTTTTTAATATGGGATGTACGAACTTTTCACTTTATATACTGCAATAAAGATTTAATAAATCAATAATAATTAATTTATAAAAATCAGTCTGTAAATTTGATGTTTCTGCAAGCAGCAGTATAGTATTTGAATGTGTAGTGCAAGAAAAAATATCAATAATGCTTTGAGCAATACCACATGTTATCCTCGGTATTAGCTATTAATTACTGCTTTATCATACTGTAAATGCACTAATTTTTTGCTGATTTTAATTTCCATGATAAGTGAAATCCACTAAATTAAATCCATGTGAACATGTAAAATAGGAGTCATTGTTTCTCTGCCAAGTCCAGGAACTTAAATTAAAGCCCAGTGAAATTGCTCAAAGCATCGAAATAGTGAAATTTAACGCCCATGAAATTAAATGGTTTTAAAGTATTTGCATTTGTATTAGTGAAAAAAACTGTTCAGAGACTAGCAGAGGAGTATGAAAAGTAGAGGGTCAAAATCTGTCGTAGACAAAAGACCACAGTATGCATATTTGACAGATGCACACTTATAATCATTGAAGAATATAGTGATATCTGATGAGGGATATATTGTCGAACATTATACGATTTAAATTGTTGAAATACTGAATCAAATTAAGCATAATGTTAGATATTTGGGGGGTTTTTGTAAAGAACTTTGCAATGAATGTGTACATTTATAAAATATCAAGGATAGGAAATGGAATTACCCAAGACTGTTACCATAAAACAAGGTAAACAAGAACAACTTGTTCACTTCACTTGTAAATGCTGTTTGTTCTCTGCAGAAAATAAATGAAATATTGCCTGAAATGATTACTACCGGTATCCATAATGAACACATGAATTACTGTTCAACACTGGAACAGTTGCAGAAAAAAAGATGTTATATGTAGATTTGTAGATGCCATCTGTGTGCTGTTGATATTTCTGGTTCAAACAATAACACAGGGTCAAAAAATTACAGCGGAGTCAAAGTATATTGCATAGTATGAAACAATTACCTCACAGTATTACTGCAGATTGTACCATATATATATTTATTTGCTCTTATAGGCCACTGGCCCCTTTTGCTTATTACAATACTGATGCAACAAATCTTTGGTCAAAGGTCAAGTACATCTTGTCTCAACTTAAATGCATTTTGTATAAAAACAGCTAAGTTACTAATAATTTCAAATGAATTACATGACATTAAAGAATAAAACTTATTTACAGATGGATTTGTATAAGCCCAAATGGGAATCAATGAGCCGCTTTTAGTATTACTGCAGATAAGACAATAGGAACACCTGGATATTAAATTGCTCATATGATAAGTGAATCTATATCTAATACATGTATCTACATGTAACTATAACCACCCATATGTTTGCATGCCAATATCTATATTATCTAACTAATTATTATTCTATTCCAATATCTGAAAATCTAGCCTGGTACAACTTCAAATATTTTTAATAAAAATTAATAAAAGATAACAAATTATATCTGTAATAAGAGATATCTCCATATCTGTTGGATATTGATCCTTTAGTGTAATCTGGGTGTAATTCAGATATATTTTCTGATAACCCTGAGTGAATATACTCTTAATACATATAAAATAACATATGTACTGTGAAATACTTTATTTTCGCTGGAATTAATTTTCGCTGAAAGGGCCTTTTGGGCTTTTTGCTTAGAATTTATTTTCACTGATTTTTGATGAGTTTAATGTGAAATATAGGAAATAGTATAGTATAGAATTAATATATTCGCTGGATTTTATTTTCACGGAATCATTCCTTCAGCGAAAATAGCGAAAATAAATTCCAAGCAAAAATAAAGTATTCTACAGTATATGTTATTACAGTTTAGCATATATATTGGGTGCTTGTAAAAAAAGGAAAATTTTAATATACAACAAATATGTGTCTTTATTTAGTGTCGTGAGTTTAGTGAACTGTGGATGTATGTATAATTCCAATTTGTTATTCTTATTTTGAATGTTTGTGCAGACTGCATGTAAATAATTCAGATGTATTTGATGACATACATTGTGTCTTTAAGCATCTTGATAACTTATCAAATACTAGAAGTACTGATATGTTGCCTGCAGTACTTCAGTGTATTTCCTGAATTAGTTAGCACAGAGACAGAAAGAATTAAATGATGGAAAATAAATTATGAATGTGATACTTTTGTGGTACAATCACAACTGGAGGAACTGTAGTACAATGTACATCACAATGGATTCCACAGAGCTTTCTGGGATTTTCCCTGTGACTAAACATTAAGATGGTGGTTACGTGGTGATATTTTCTGCACGTTTCCATTTTTCTAGGTTGTAATTTTATGAAAGAATTATTGTAAACAAAATGATTAAAATTTTTTTTACAACAAGGTGCTCAAAAACTTCTACAAGATGCTGGGATTTTTTTTTTTTTGGGGGGGGGGGGGCATTTTTCTCTGCTTGTCAGTCTGCAGTCCCAGATGTGCTAGTTACATAGTATGTGCACACTGCCATGTCACAGAAGACCAGATATCATCGTGGGTTATTTTAATATTTTTTGAATCAAGCATGATATGCATATATGAATGTGCTCTAGGATCAGGTCATGACCTTTTAGTGATATTCATGAATTTGAATACTAAATGAGTTCCTTTTATACTAAAATACAAAATAATAGGCAGATGTCTTGCATTGAAATGAAACTTCATGAATAAACTTTTAATTTCAAATTTTTGCCAATTTATTTGTTTAGACATGATTATTTTATCCAAACGGGATAATTCAATGATGTTACTGAAAACAAAATTTTTCCCATAATTAAAGGGCGGTAGTCGTTGCGCCGCGTCCTGTTCGATATGGGACTCATAGTGACGTATACAATGCGTGTAAAATACATTGTTTATTTACATGAAATTCGAACACACGCTGCGCGTCGACCTCGCGCTTTAAAGTATGGATAATTTTGTTGTTTTTGTTGAATTGACAATGAATAATGTTCCACCTATGAGTTATTTGAATCAAAATAATTTGGCTAAATATTAATTTTTTTTTCTAAACTTTGTAGGTGAGGGAAAGCCAGGGAATAAAGAAGCATGTGATTTGCCATGTGATTGTATGGTATCGGAGTGGACACAATGGAGCCAGTGTTCAAAAACATGCAGAAGCCACACAAACTACGACACAGGTATTCAAAAGAGGACACGCAAGATCACGACATTGCCCGAGTATGGTGGACTACCGTGCCTGCCGCTGATTGAAAAACGACACTGCGATATCAGAGACTTACCACTCTGCCCCCTGTATAAGTGGCACACAGAGCTTGAGTGGGGACAATGTCGGTTACTAAATAATGAAGGTCTTTGCGGTGCTGGACAACAGAGGAGACAGGTATACTGCATTGTTGAAGGAGATGAGCAACTGAGACCAGTGAAAGAGGCTTTCTGTTTGCAAGGTAATTGTTTATTTATTCAAAATTACATAACAGAACGTCTAATAGTATACTGTTCAATACTTTATTTTACCTGGAATTAATTTTCGCTGAATAGACTTTTTCGTTTTTTTGTATGGATTTTGTATGGATTTGAATGTAAAATATAAGGAAAAATTATATTCACTGGATTTTATTTTCACTGAATCATTCGTGAAAATTAATTCCAAGCCAAAATAAAGTATTCTACAGTAGTTAATATTATAATTTTTTTTTTAAATCTTGGCATGAGAAAAAAACAAACATATTTGTAATAATAGATGACTACAGGAATGTAAACATGTATATCAGCCTTGTGTGAGTAATGCAGCACAGCATGTAAATTTGAAGGTAATAAATTGTTGTGATCAGTTGATGAGAAAAGGCTAAAAGGAAAAGCTTTCATATTCCATTTTGAGCATACTTCAGATCTGTCTATGTTTGAATTTAACGCAAATTTCCCACACTCGTCCCTGCGTTGAATTCATAGCTTCCTCTGGGAGTTTTGACTGTTTGGTCCTTTAGTCATATCACTGAAAAGCAGGTAAATGATATCCTCAGCACTTTGATTAAACCATGCCTAATTTTGGTTTAGAACTTGAAAGAAAAGTGGACATTGATCTTGCCCGCAAGTCTTAAATTGTATTTACATTGAACTCCAGTACAGTAATTCTAGCACAGTTCAATAAGTGAAGTTTGTAAACATTTCTAATATTTAGAAAGAAACCAATATAAACACTTCACAAAACTTACACTCAAGGAGACAGTCAAGATATACATATATTAGGCACCCTGGACATAGAGAGGGTAGAGATACAACATACTTATTAATTGTTGTATTAGGGTAAGGGCCAGTGTATCACAGTTGAACTTTCCAGGCTAATTATCATACCTATCATCCTCAACTGTGTTCCATTGCATTTGGTAGGGTTACATTTGTATTCACATTTGCTTCCATTCACTCTGAAGTTGTTAAATTTGGGGTGAATTGTCTAGCATTTGACATCAACTCCTTAGCTAGCTTAGCTGTATGAGCCCAATTATATATAAACCCTATCAATCTGCCATTATGTTGGTGGCAACACTTTGTATTTTCTACAGTTTTTTTGTCAGTTTTGGACTAAAGGGACACGACTTCCCATTAGTTGCAGGTTTTTGGTAAAAATTTAATTAAAAAAACGGAAAAAGAAAGTTATGTGTGTTTATTTTGTGAATGATGACAAAAGTTGACTTTGGTACACTAAGGGTTAATTAATATATTCATAAGAAAATTAATTTGGCAAAGGGGGTATAAATGGTGCAAATCTGCACTACATATTTATTGACAAGCAGATCAAAGTTTGCAGGAAAAAAACCCACAGCTTATACATGTACATGCAAGTTATAGGACCATAAATTTGACACGTGTATGTAATGGAGACATTTTTCTTTTGCACTCGATGTCTGTAAATTAGATCTTATAGCCTAATAACAATTTACCTGTTTGCCGAACCCAAACGACAGCAAACGATTTTATGTTTGATAAAACATCTATATCTAGCACCTGAAACACTGAATAAAATTTAGCTATATACATCGTTTGGGGTGAACTACGTCACCACCAGGATAATGATGTTACATTCAAACGCTTTCCTTTGTTTAAATTGAACAGAGAAGGCGCACATTACTGAGTGCCACTGTGTTAACATTTCTGTCAGTTATCTTTCATTAAATTATTTCTGCAAACAGGGAAAAATAAAATGATAATACAGTAATAAGGTTATCACACGTATATGCACTCGGGCAGTACAAGATCACATCAACCTCTACCTTGCGTTGGTTGAAACGATCGCTGTACTATACTGCCTCCATACATATTTCACAGTATGCTTATGATATCAATATACATGTATGATGCATGAAATAAAAACGTGTCAGCTCTTGTCCTTCAGTGATCGTCTTCATTGGTCTTTGAGGCCAATAATTTATTTTCTAGTGGTTTATTGCTGAGTGACTAGAACTTACGAACTATACTTCACTGAAATTGATCGCTGTACTGTAATAGTGTAATAAGAAACCATAATACTTGCTTTGATCTTGGAAAAACAACTCTTACCCCACACTTTTTATCCTGCTCACAGCTACATATATCAATTGAAAACCAATCCATTCAAAAGAAAGTGTTTATTCAATCCCCCCTCCTTTTCCATTAAGGTGGGGGTAGTTGAAGAGGAAAGACTACAAGGTCAAGTGCCAGACATAAAAATTCCTGCCATTCTTGTTTTCACCTCTGGGGTCAGCTAAGTGTGTGGATACTAGAAACACTGCATCAAAGTCATGTAATCACCGGTTGGTGTGCAGCCAATTAAAGTCAGCTGTGTCAACTGAAAACTGCGGAATGTTCCCTGTGTACATTACACTATGCAGTGATGCAGTCATGCCTTAATTGTATCAGTTTCAGAAGCCAATTTAACTACTGTTTGTGCTTGCTTAAAGTTACCAGATTCCCTTGACTAATACAGTCTATGTTCAATAGTGATATTAAATTCATAGTTGGGAGCTGTTGTTGAGTTAGCTAGAAAGACAAGTTTTATAGTAGTTGCCCATTGACTTCAATATGTACATCATATTAATTACAGATGATGTAAAATGTAGACTTGTAATGACTGAAAGTTTTACTTGCAAAGTTTACACCATAAATGGTCATGCCATGATTACTACAAACTTTAAATAGACCACTCTCCTATTTAACCTTTTCACCACCGTTTCCCTCTATTCATCACAAATTCACAAAATAGACCCGTTTATAGTCTGCACATTCCTTCAGCCAAATTTTTCGGCTGATCTGCACTGGCTCGGAAGATGAATTCTGATTGGCTAAAAAAACAAAAAAACTTGTGGCGTTGAATGCACGTTCATTGTCAGTATTGTTATGCAAATTCAAACTAGCTAATCATTTACAACCTTCCGAGCCAGTGCAGATTAGCCCAAATTTTTTGAGTAAAAACTGAAAATTTACTCAAATATTGTCTGTTGACTCGAAAATGAGAGTTCATTTCCAAAAATATTGATGAATTTAAGAAAAAAAAGTGCAGACAAATTTGGGCGAGTAAAGTCTGGTGATGAAAGGTTAATATTTCTCTACACCAATTTTAAAAATATTTGTTTTTTCTTGATCGTCAACAGATGTATCAACAAATTCCACCAAACAGAAGCCCCCATCAAAGCGTGCCTGCCAGGTCGCCTGCCCTCAAAACTGCCAAGTTGGCGAATGGCAGAACTGGTCCCCGTGCTCTCAGAGTTGCGGAGATGGTGGACAGAAGGTTCGTCAACGGGAAGTGCTAGTTCCTGCCATGTATGGAGGTCGTGACTGCGGCCCTCTACTGCAGAGTACTAAATGTGAAAGTGTGGACTGTGTATGGTGGTACACAGGTGAGTCATCTATCATGTCATACAGCTGTGTGTTGCGTTGTAATTTGAAACTTTGAGATAAGGGGTAGACCATTTGAAACTCTGGGAGGGGGTGATCATAAATATTGTGTACAGATTTTTTCCTTCACTTAGTTTTTTACTAATTTTTGTTTCCATGATTAAATTGGTTGTAATTTTTTTTTCTATACTACCGGTACAAGGAAATTTTTTTCCTCAAGATTTTTTTTTCTGTTACTGATCCCAAGATTCTTTCAAAGTTTTTTTCTAGTGCAATTTTTTTTTTTTTTCCCCAATTCTTCCACCCCTCCTAAGTTTCTAATGGGTGACCCCCTAATGCAACATGCATGGGATTTAGTCATAGTGAGTAAACGACATTATAGACTTTGTGATTTCAGGAAAAATCACCTCATTAAACACTAATTTAAACCATTTGACGCAAATGATGCAGAAAAAAGTGACAAATTCTTCACAGAACACTAAGTCTTCCTCCATGTCTAATGACTGCTTCTTTATGTTGCCTCAATAAGCATGAAACGTATAAGTTTGTTTGTTCCTGTAATAGATCTTTATTTTAGTCCCTGATAGCTCACTGGAATGGAATTCAAGACAGGAATTCTGTCACTACTGCAGTTTGTTGAATAAAAACAATTCATATGCATTACCAGTGTGGGCTTGTCAGTTTATTTAACGAAGTCGTCCATTTCACTACTGCTTCTCTGGTTACTCATGGCAAGAAACTTTAATAATCATTTGTGGACAGTCTTGAGTTAGGGTTTCCTTCCTTTTCAGTGATTCTATTCTATTCTATTTTCTATTCTATTCTATTCTATTCTATTCTATTTTCTATTCTATTCTATTCTATTCTATTCTATTCTATTCTATTCTATTCTATTCTATTCTATTCTATTCTATTCTATTCTATTCTAACACATCCTTTTTAAAAATTTCTATTCTATTCTATTCTATTCTATTCTATTCTATTCTATTCTATTCTATTCTGACTTTTACATCATATTTTTTTCAGGGCGTTGGAGTAAATGTTTTCTGGACTATGGCAACAGTAGATGTGGTTCGGGCAGTCAAGTTAGAGTACTCTACTGTAAGAGCGCCATGGATGACGTACTTGATGCCAAGAATTGTTCTCATCTGGAACGGCCGTTGCGAACCAGGGTTTGTAAGGTCCCTTGTCCATCAGATTGCGTGGTATCTGAGTGGTCAGAATGGGGAGAGTGTTCAAGATCATGTGGCAAAAAAGGTGGTGTGCAAACTAGAACCAGACAAATACTAGGTAAGAATTGAGATTAAACCATCTTTCATTTGTTTTCAGTAACAATAAGAACTTTGTATGGATACCTTTTATTAATAACTTTAAAAAAAATCCTAGCTTATGCAGATCCGGTGCGGAGTTCCTGCTTGCCAGAGGACGAGTTAGTCCAGACACGAGTATGCAACGAAGAAGTCTGGTGTCGTAATTACATGTGGCAGGTCGGACCGTGGGGAGATTGCCATTCTGATGGCCAGAGTTATCATTGTGGTCCAGATACAGGCATCCAAGTAAGGGATGTTACCTGTGAAATAGACACAGGTATGTGTTTATAGATTTGTACATTACTATTATGATGTCACAATGAATTTATAAAATTTACCAGATAGTGTTGTTTTCAAATGTATTACGTGATGTGGTGAATTGGTTTTCTGTATCAAATGTGTTATTGGTACCAGGTTTAATTGTACAGATTGCGTTATTGGTACCAGGTGTGTTATTGGTACCAGGTTTAACTGTACTGGGTGTGTTATTGGTACCAGGTGTGTTATTGGTACCATGTTTATTTGTACTGGGTGTGTTATTGGTACCAGGTGTGTTATTGGTACCAGGTTTATCTGTACTGGGTGTGTTATTGGTACCAGGTGTGTTATTGGTACCAGGTTTATCTGTACTGGGTGTGTTATTGGTACCAGGTTTATCTGTACTGGGTGTGTTATTGGTACCAGGTGTGTTATTGGTACCAGGTTTATCTGTACTGGGTGTGTTATTGGTACCAGGTGTGTTATTGGTACCAGGTTTAACTGTACTGGGTGTGTTATTGGTATCAGGTTTATCTGTACTGGGTGTGTTATTGGTACCAGGTGTGTTATTGGTACCAGGTTTATCTGTACTGGGTGTGTTATTGGTACTGGGTGTGTTATTGGTACCAGGTTTATCTGTACTGGGTACCAGTATTGGTACCATGTTTATCTGTACTGGGTGTGTTATTGGTACCAGGTGTGTTATTGGTACCATGTTTATCTGTACTTGGTGTGCTATGTGTACCAGGTGTGTATTGGTACCAGGTTTATCTGTACTGTGTGTGTCATTGGTACCAGGTGTGTTATTGGTACCAGGTTTATCTGTACTGGGTGTGTTATTGGTACCAGGTTTATCTGTACTGGGTGTGTTATTGGTACCAGGTGTGTTATTGGTACCAGGTTTATCTGTACTGGGTGTGTTATTGGTACCAGGTGTGTTATTGGTACCAGGTTTAACTGTACTGGGTGTGTTATTGGTATCAGGTTTATCTGTACTGGGTGTGTTATTGGTACCAGGTGTGTTATTGGTACCAGGTTTATCTGTACTGGGTGTGTTATTGATACCAGGTGTGTTATTGGTACCGGGTTTAACTGTACTGGGTGTGTTATTGGTACCAGGTGTGTTATTGGTACCAGGTTTATCTGTACTGGGTGTGTTATTGGTACCAGGTTTATCAGTACTGGTGTGTTATTTGTACCAGGTGTGTTATTGGTACCAGATTTATTTGTACTGGGTGTGTTATTGGTACCAGGTGTGTATTGGTACCAGGTGTGTTATTGGTACCAGGTTTATCAGTACTGGTGTGTTATTGGTCCCAGGTGTGTTATTGGTACCAGGTTTAACTGTACTGGGTGTGTTATTGGTACCAGGTGTGTTATTGCTACCAGGTTTATCTGTACTGGGTGTGTTATTGGTACCAGGTGTGTTATTGGTACAAGGTTTATTTTTACTGGGTGTGTTATTGATACCAGGTGTGTATTGGTACCAGGTTTATCTGTACTGGGTGTGTTATTGGTACCATGTGTGTTATTGGTACCAGCTTTATCTGTATATGGTGTGTTATTTGTACCAGGTTTATCTGTACTGTGTGTGTTATTGGTACTGGGTGTATTATTGGTACCAGGTGTGTTATTGGTACCAGGTTTATTTGTACTTGGTGTGTTATTGGTACCAGGTGTGTTATTGGTACCAAGTTTATCTGTACTGGGTACCAGTATTGGTACCAGGTTTATCTGTACTGGGTGTGTTATTGGTACCAGGTGTGTTATTGGTACCATGTTTATCTGTACTTGGTGTGCTATGTGTACCAGGTGTGTATTGGTACCAGGTTTATCTGTACTGGGTACCAGTATTGGTACCAGGTTTATCTGTACTGGGTGTGTTGTTGGTACCAGGTGTGTTATTGGTACCATGTTTATCTGTACTTGGTGTGCTATGTGTACCAGGTGTGTATTGGTACCAGGTTTATCTGTACTGTGTGTGTCATTGGTACCAGGTGTGTTATTGGTACCAGGTTTAACTGTACTGGGTGTGTTATTGGTACCAGGTGTGTTATTGGTACCATGTTTATCTGTACTTGGTGTGCTATGTGTACCAGGTGTGTATTGGTACCAGGTTTATCTGTACTGTGTGTGTCATTGGTACCAGGTGTGTTATTGGTACCAGGTTTAACTGTACTGAGTGCCTTATTGGTACCAGGTGTGTTAATGCTACCAGGTGTGTTATCAGTGATATGAAAATTGCGTCCATTTGGTCCACAATCAATAAAAAAAAATATATAAAAAAGTAAGAAAGTTCTAATAAAATGAAAAATGTTGACAGGTACATGAATTTAGTAAAAACTAATAAAGTATAAAATACAGGTAAGCAACAGAATTCCTCTGTTTCCATCCAAAAATTAACTCAAATTTAATTTACAACTTTCATTCTTTCATTTTATGTATTTTGGTCCTAATAGACACAGTCAAAGTTGTTTGCAGATTTAAATAAAACAGTTTTTATTAATATTGCACGAGGGATGATGAATGTATATCATAGTAATAACATCTGATATGCTCTGGTGGGGTTGATCACTATGTGTTTCTGTTTAATAATAACAGTCTGGGAAGTCTCCGGTTTGTACTCATGCCTATTTGCCCAAAGGTTATTGCCAGAAAATATCTATTTAAAATCTGTATTTAAATGCAAGATTGGTAGTTTAACAACAAACCTGGAGTCCATTTTTTGTGTAAAAAATGCAAATTTTCATTTAAAAGCTGAAAGCTTTGTTGAAATTCAACTTTTGTTCCTGTTTAAGTTGTGGAGGGCCTGTCTAAAATGACTGGTAGACAAGTGAATGGCTAAACGTCTACTTTGTCTTTAAGTTTTTAATCTGTAACTCAATCAGTTGTTTTTTTTAGTGTGTGTCTTTTCATCAAAATTCTGTTTAGCCTGATATGTAGACAGCGTCCTTGCCGCCCGAATGGCATCAGACTCGACTACCGTCTAATAGTGTATGTCTCGTCAGCAAGATCAATACTGCAAATTTGCAATGTTCACGCCATCTACATCGTTCTGTCCGGCGTGTATTGGGTTTGGAGCACCACGGAGGACGCAACTTATGTGACCATGTCAGGTTAAATTCTGATCTGTTCAAATAAAAACCCCTAGAAATTTGTGTGGGATCAGTTCAAAAAATATTTAAAATTTGGTCAATTGTATATCAGTTCAAAATGTTTTCAATACCAACTTGTGTCACCTTTCGTAAAATAAATGTGCATATATTTTTAGATTTTTGTTTCAACTATATCGATCTAAACTTGTAGGTTATTTATATTTATGTCCATTTGGATCAAAATAAGGAAAGAAATTGTTGACAAATGTACAAAATGTCATACACCTATTTTGGCGGGAAAACTAGTAATGCATGAAATATGTGTAGTATGAAAAATCCAGACTTGAAAACAAACAAAACCAGCTGACACTGTTGACTGATGATCGCAATCATTTAACAGGGCCTTCCCCTCTGTGACAATTACCAAATTTAGCACAAAGCTGAAATAAACAAACTCAAGTGTTAAGGGTGAAGAGGTCAAGGGGTACTCATTCAAGAATACATTTTCAGTACCTTGCAGAATTCGCAACTAGGCAGGTGTTCCAACAGGAAGCCACTATAAACATTTTACGAGTTTAGACTACATCTAGCATCGCTTTGTAATTTGTGAATTCTAGAAATGGACCTGATAATGTGTAGTTTGGTGACAAAAAAACAATAAAAACCTATTATTGTCGGTTGTGTTTGTAATGATCCATAAAACATGTTTTTTCTTCACTGCTCGGTAACTTCAATAAAAACAGGTTTATCTTTATGTAATTTACGACAGTTTGCTCAGAACATTATTTGGTCATTTGGAAAAAACAGATTGAAGCCGAACTCTATTGCAATTACCAGCGCTTCACTAGACTAGGGTCATCAGGTTTTGTAAATTATTTGTAGAAGTAATTACAAAGGGAAGTGTTTGTTGTGGCTATCATTGTGTGAGTTCAAAAGGAGGCAGGATGGGGGAGGTTCACTCAATTATTTGTCTTACAGGTATGGAACCATTATGGATGATACAAAAACCATTGAGCTTTTCTGTTACATAAACAGGAAATGTAGAAAGAATCAGCAATAAAAATAAATAAAAGAGCTTTACCATTGATCATCAAAAAAAAAAAGATGAACGTTTATTTATTCTTACTTAGCCTAATCTTTTTGTCACTGATATTTTTCAGAAACGTCAGCCGATGAACACCTTTGTGATACCGCCTCCAGACCGAATAATGTACGTACGTGTAACGTATCATGCCCCATTGACTGTATGCTGAGTAGCTGGAGTGATTGGTCTGAATGTAGCGAGACTTGTGGATATGGTGCTTATAAATACAAAACTAGGAGGATTCTTCAGTTGTCTGCATTTGGTGGAGTGCGATGCCCCAGAGAAGTGGATGATAATGGTGAGTATAAATTACAATTTTTTTTATACAGATTATGAATATTAAAAAGTGTTAATAATATATTAATATAGGGTTGCAGTACATGGTGCTAAAGACTGTTGCAGGATCGCTGCTACCTATTTCACCAAAGATTAAGTTTATTGAAAAATGGCTAAACATTAAGAAATTTTTTTATCTGAATGCCTATATTAAGCCTGAAATACGTAACAAAACAGTAACTTAGTGACCAGTTTGACTAAAAGTTTTTTTTTCTGCAAAGTGAGGGCCCTGCTGGTGGTGAAACAAAGAATGTATTTTATATTTTCTTGTATACATTGTATGAGACATATCAAAAAGCAATCTTTTAGTTTTCCATTAATACCATTAATAAATCACCTATATTAAAATGTGAAAAATTGTATTCAATTTACATAATGCAATAAATAAACATATGAAAATGATATTGTAATTATAATTATGACATCTTAAAAAAATTGTTTGGCTCGCAGCAGATTTGGATGAATTAACAAACAAATTTTTTCTACTTAGGTGTAATCACCAAGAGAAAGAAATGTAAAGACCTTGAGCCGTGTTATACCTATCATTGGGAGGTGCTGGAATGGAGTGAGTGCACCATACTGAACGAGGAGTGTGGACCTGGCTACCAGACACGACCTGTGTTCTGTCAGCGAAGTGATGGTGTACGAGTTGAACCAGGTCTGTATTCAATCTAGTCAGAACGAGTTTTTAAAAATGGCTGAAGGTGGTATGGCATTCCACGTAAATGAAGCTACCTCGTTAAATTAATTGGTGTATAGAAGGAGATGCAAGCCACTTAAATTAATGAATTGAAATTACCTTGATGCATTGCCAGGGATTGACAACTTACCCTTTAATTTGAGCAGCAAAACTCACAATACAAATATGACGTAATTAAACACTACAAAATGCATTCAAAAATTTCACTATTAAATAATGTGTTGTATTGTAATGTTGCATGTTTGTATGGATTTAATTAAGTGAAATCGCGTTTTAAAACCTAGTAAATAATTAATACAATTACATTTATTTTGGTGAATTAATATGCAAGCACTTAACTACACCATACAGGAAGATTACATTCAAATATGTTCACAAGAGGAAAGTGATAATTCTCACGAAGTGTATAAACACGTAATAAACCAAGCATGGGGTAATTACGTCAACTAATTAATTATTAAAACTGCATTCTCATGCAATCTTCTTTTCCCTATAGGCGTATGTTTAGAGAAGTTACTGAGTGCTAGGCCAATCTCTCACAAGCGATGTCTTCTGCCTTGCCCTGGGGATTGTGTACTTTCTGAGTGGTCGGAATTCACTGCATGCTCTCAGACATGTGGTGACAATCCAGGCGTTATGATGAGATACAGACATGTTACTAGTTCAGGTAATAAGAAAATAATCAATTTGTGTGTTCACAATTATGAACTGTCCTTATATGATTTATGCCTCTCAGATACTGTCCTTATATGGTATATGCCTTTTAGGTACTAGCCTTATATGGTATATGGCTCTCAGATACTTGCCTTATATGGTATATGCCTCTAAGGTACTAGCCTTATATGGTGTTTGAGCTTATGTACTGTCCTTATATGGTATATGCCTTTTAGGTACTGTCCTTATATGATTTATGCCTCTCAGGTACTAGCCTTATATGGTATATGCTCCTCAGGTACTAGCCTTATATGGTATATGCTCCTCAGGTACTAGCCTTATATGGTATATGCTCCTCAGGTACTAGCCTTATATGGTATATGCCTCTCCGGTACTAGCCTTATATGGTATATGCTCCTCAGGTACTAGCCTTATATGGTATATGCTCCTCAGGTACTAGCCTTATATGGTATATGCTCCTCAGGTACTAGCCTTATATGGTATATGCTCCTCAGGTACTAGACTTATATGGTATATACTTCTCAGGTACTGCCTTATATGGTATATGCCTCTCAGGTATTAGCCTTATATGGTATATGCCTCTCCGGTACTAGCCTTATATGGTATATGCTCCTCAGGTACTAGCCTTATATGGTATATGCTCCTCAGGTACTAGCCTTATATGGTATATGCTCCTCAGGTACTAGCCTTATATGGTATATGCTCCTCAGGTACTAGCCTTATATAGTATATGCTCCTCAGGTACTAGCCTTATATGGTATATGCTCCTCAGGTACTAGCCTTATATGGTATATGCTCCTCAGGTACTAGACTTATATGGTATATACTTCTCAGGTACTGCCTTATATGGTATATGCTCCTCAGGTACTAGACTTATATGGTATATACCTCTCAGGTACTGCCTTATATGGTATATGCTCCTCAGGTACTGTAAAATCTGTATTAGAAGCTGCGACTTCTATTAAAATAGTACAAATCAACAGATAGGGTGCGGCTTCTATTAGAGCATCTACACATGTGAGAAACAATGAAATTTTGGTTCTCAATTGTTTAAAAAGAATATGTACGACTTTTATTAGGGATGCGGCTTCTAATACAGATATTCATGGTACTAGCCTTATTTGGTATATGCCTCTCAGGTACTACTAGCCTTATATAGAATATGCTTCTCAGGTACTAGCCTTATTTGGTTTTTGCCATTTAGGTACTAGCCTTATATGGAATATGCTCCTCCGGTACTAGCCTTATTTGGTATATGCCTCTCAGGTACTACTAGCCTTATATAGAATATGCCTCTCAGGTACTAGCCTTATATGGTATATGCCATTTAGGTACTAGCCTTATATGGAATATGCTCCTCCGGTACTAGCCTTATTTGGTATATGCCTCTCGGGTACTGCCTTATATGGTATATGCTCCTCAGGTACTGTAAAATCTGTATTAGAAGCTGCGACTTCTATTAAAATAGTACAAATCAACAGATAGGGTGCGGCTTCTATTAGAGCATCTACACATGTGAGAAACAATGAAATTTTGGTTCTCAATTGTACTAGCCTTATATGGTATATGCCATTTAAGTACTAGCCTTATATGGTATATGCCTCTCAGGTACTAGCCTTATATGGTATATGCCATTTAAGTACTAGCCTTATATGGTATATGCCTCTCAGGTACTAGCCTTATATGGTATATGCCTCTCAGGTACTAGCCTTATATGGTATATGCCTCTCAGGTACTAGCCTTATATGGTATATGCCATTTAGGTACTAGCCTTATATGGTGCTTAAACTTATGTACTGTCCTTATATGGTATATGCCTCAAACATATCATCAACTGTTTCTCAGGCATGCCTGAACTGATTTTATTCACACATGGTATGATGTTTTATGTTTGGCACAAAAATGGTTGACTGGCAGCCATGTTGGTTTTATTAAGACATAAGCTTGTACTTCCAACCTAATACAAACAGTGACTGTATCATGTGCAATGACTTGTTTTAAATTGTAGGTTCAGCTACTAGCGAGCACTGCTCCCATATCGCATTCTCTGACTTGGAAGACATTTCCCCTTGCAACGCAGTACCGTGTCCGTCTTACAACTGGGATGCAGGGCCCTGGAGAAGTTGTCTTCTCCACGAGGGAAACGATGGTGAGTACATGCATTTATTTATCGTGTTTTTATACCAACGTCAGCCTTAATCAACTTGTTTCTTTCATTCCCAATTACAGCTGTCAAAGAGCATTTGAGCTCGGTGAATTTAAGTATGATCTGTTGTCTTCAGTTAGGCCACTTACGTGTTGAATTGTCAGTGGGGAAAGATACGCCCCCACAATGTCTCTTTCCAAAGCTTTTTCATATATCTACATAGAGGATACAATGTATAGTTGACAGTATGATTACCTTTAACACAAAGACAACATACTTGTGTCAATTTGATTCCAAGATTGTGTTTTTATTCAGACATAATCAAATACAGAAATAATGTAATTTTTCTGGCTTGTTTTGAAATGTAAGTTTCAACTTTATTGTGACTGATAGAACAATTGCTTTTTAAAAAAACTTGGTATGAAGCCAAGCTTTTTTGATGTATCAGTTTGACCTGCTGGTGTGACCTTTGGCCTAGTGGGTCAAGGATATCATTGACCAATCAGACTGCTGTCTGATACTGTCAACAGTTTCCAAATAAAATGAAAGTAAAATGAATGTTAAGGTCATTGTCGAAATGTAGATTACTAATTCATGCCTGTCACAGGGGACACTGTTTTTTTTCGATGTGTAGCTAGTACAGTTATAAAAAATAAACAAAACATCATATTTTGGGGAAAGCAAAACTTTGATATCTTAAAAAAGTTTAATTGTTGCTAAGATCAAATTTGGAGAATAATGAAAAATCTGTAATATGTTGGTTGAAAAATGAAGAGAAACGTTTTGGATATACCGGTAGTAGTAATGTTATTACTTTGTTTTTAACATTCACAAAGAGGTGTTTTTGAACATACTCCTATCTGTTGTACACTATTGTATAAACCATTGAAATGAGATCGTACAAACTGAGTAATTGTTACGGTCTAATGACTCGCGTTATGCAGACTCAAGTATTACATGTCAGTCCTTTGATGTTCTGTATTGGGACAAACACATAACACAATACGTTTATTTGAACCTGTATGTGAATACATTGGGACAATTTACAGTCTCCTAGATTCTTTCCTTGTTCTGCCAAGTGAGACAGATCTGTAGTGGAGCATGTCTAATTGCTCCAGACTGACTGCAGGTTCAGGAAGCAGGTCTTACTGGTACTTTGTGTTGCTGCCCTCTGGGCACACGTGTGTTGCAGTGTGTTGTTTGGAAGACGCACACCTTTCGGACAATGAAACACAAGAGTTAGATATCCCCGAGTGAATAGGTATTGTGACACCACCGGAACACCAAGACAGGCAGATGCATCCTGTTGTATGTTTCTTAATTGTTTGATGCACATGTCTTTTGTTAGGTTGTTTTTTTTTTGGAAGGGCAATTTGAATTCTTTCCACATTCCCATGGTCTCATAAAAACCACCTCTCTACTTAAGCAATGAAACTATATATTTGATATAGGAAGCCCAAGTCAATGGTTTTTATAATATATTTATAATGGTTTTACAATGGGTGAAAGAAAATAACATGGAAATTGATCTAAAAAATTGTAATGAATGTCAAATGGTTTTAAAATTTTCGACAAACTAAAAATAAATAACCAATGATATTTTTTTTATTTTATCGAGTAATATATTGTATTAAAATGCATTAATTATTCACTATTTTTTAATTTCACTATTTTCGCTAATAAGTAAAATTGCTAAATTAAATTCACTTGAACATGTAAAATAATAATAGAGCCAAATTCATGAACTTAAAACCCAGTGAATTGCTCAAAATATTGAAATAGTGGAATTATTTAAAATGCCAGTGAAAATAAATGGTTTTACAGTACTTTGGTTCACATAAGTACCTTATATCTGAAATGGAATTTGTAGGATTTCACTAAATGTAAAATATTTTTTTTGCCATGTAAAATACTTTATTTCCGCTTGGAATTTATTTTCGCCATTTCTGCTGAAGGGATGATTCAGTGAAAATAAAATCCAGCAATTATACCTTTTTTACTATATTTCACATTCAACTCATCAAAAATCAGTGAAAATAAATTCCATACAGAAAACCCCAAAAGCCTTTTCAGCGAAAATTAATTCGAGCGAAAATAAAGTATTTTACACTAGTTAATACTAGATTGTTTACTTTATAAGCCAATTATCATCTTGTTTAGACACTTGGTCAGAGAGAAAAAAATCAAGTAGTAAATTTAAATTTAAACACTGTTTTTCCCATTCATTTCAGCTATTTGTGGAGGTTTTCAACAGGCAATATATTAAAACGGAGGATTCGTCACCTGCGCATGCATCAGATGGCCATAGCGTGTCACCATTTACAAACAAACGTCTACCCATGAGCCTTTGCATTTTAAGCGTGTGTTGTTATCATCGCTTGGGACTCAATTTCTGTGCATGCACAGGTGACGACCCCCTCGCTTTAACCATAGTGTTTTTCCAGATGTTTAACAATTTCTATAGGTGATGACATTTTTGTGGTGACCATTTTCTCTGATTGATTTATCGTTGGAGGCATATTTCCAAACTTCTCCTCATTTGTTACATAGCTGATTCTGTATGAATGTAATTCATTGTTCGAGTGTGATTCGTGTTTGTTGCTTGTGGTCTAAAATTCATTACCTACGGTAGTAAACCTTTGTTTTTGCTCTTTGCATTACCATATAAATATATCATTGACAACAAAAAGAGGAACATGTTCATTTCAGTGAGGCGGGTTGTGGCTTAAATAGGTCAAACTAATCATCAAAAATAAAAATAGATGTACATAACTGTAGTAATATGATGATTTGGGTCAGTTTTTTTTTTAGAAAATAAGAGCACAAAACATAACTAAAAAAAATAAAAATAAGAGCCACATTCAACTGATCCATATTTAGTTTCCAGTGTCAAAGTGTAATTCCTAGCTAATCTTAATATTTCAGCATTCTACAGTATTGAACAGTGATTCTGAATCTAATCTCAGCAAAAAAATATTTATAATATGAGGTTATTATGAGAATACCTCAAAGTATGCACGAACACAGTACAGCTGAAGTATCGACCGACACAAAGGATACATCATGGGAAATCCAAAATTTTAAAACAGAATCAATGAACTTCTTTGTGTCAAGTCCGATCAAACCCTGGTGGCAGCCATGTTTTTTTTTATTATTAGAGGATCCTTACACACATAATCATTCCATATTTGGAATTCACATTCTTTAAAATACTGCAAAATTACGACATGCTGTAACTTATGGCGTTACAGTGACAGATGTATAATAATATTAAGTATTGTGTAGGTTCAGTTATTTTAATACTATAAATCAATTCGAATTTATTTAGAATGCTGCTTAACAAAATAAATTGAACTGTACTATTTTTGTTGTAGTCACTGTTATGGGTGCCACACTCTGTGGTAAAGGAGTACAACGTCGCAGTGTCCTGTGTCGTCGCAACGATGGTCAGTATGTTGAGAACCATTACTGTGACAAAGTTGCTTTAATGCCAGCAGTGCATAAGGAGTGTATGAATATGTGTCCTATTGACTGCCAGGTGTCTGAATGGGGTGAATGGTCTGGATGCTCACAGAATTGTGGAACAGGTACGTAAGGACTTTTAAAGTTGGGTTAACCCTTTAAATGTTAAAACCAACAATCTTAAAAAAAAATTCCATATTTTCTCAAAAATGTAACAGTGGAAAAATTATGTACAATTGGTCCAAAATGTGCAAAATCCAAAATATTTGTGAGGAAATTGGGTTAATCAGTATAAATATTAATTTTTGTTGTAGAATTACTATTTAAATGCCTTAAAGTGTTGTGATCCCCCACCATAAAAAACACAACTTTCACCATATGGGCAGATTCTGAGAGAATCAAAACTGAGATCTATTAGTGTACAACTCGTCCATGCACAGATGATGTATGATGTTAGGATAGTGCGTGATATGAATCAATTATGATATGTATTATGATATGAAACCTTGATGACATGCATTGAAATGTACACTATACATGAGTCAGGGTAACTAGGTTCCACACCTGTAACTATAAAAGTGTATTCTGCCATTTAAAAAAATTTGCAAATTTTTTTTTCTGGGCGACCCTAAAATAGACAGATTACTGAAGTTTAATTTTCCGTAGAAAGGTTTGGTTGAAAAGTGGATAATATTTGGTAATCATTGTCCTAAGTAAAGTAAATTTACTTCTATGCTATCGATAAAGAGCCATTGCTCGGAACGTCTAGATATTTTTATTAGTTACTTAAGACAACGATTACCAAATATTATCATATATATATATCATATTTATCAGTCTGAGCAGCGTTTATTTATTAACTACTTTTGGGTTGAAAAGTGATAGTGTTTAGAAAACGGGTGTTCAAAGTGATACATTGTTATCTTTTGATGAGATTGGGTTACCCCAGGTCTGAAATTGTCAACTTCAGTTCCCATAATATTGCCACCAAATGTTTAATCAATTTTACATGTGCTAAATTCTGTATTTAATTTTCTGCAAATCACATGCTTTTCACTGGGACAGTGTTTTAAGCTAGTATAAATCATGAGTGCATGCATCATATGTGCTGGACTGATAGTTGTACTTGAAGATCATTAATAGAGCTTTATTTGGGTCTAGGGACTATTATGGGAAATACTTGAATTAGCAATTTCTGCAAGAAGAAAAAATGAGGATTCATTAGAATTCTGTTTTGTTTTGAATAACTGCAACCTGCAAAAATTTGGAGCAGAGGTGAATCTCTGTAAATCTTTACTTATGGGGAAATTAATCATAAATATTAGTAAACGAATTTTTAAACATACAATGAAATGTGAAGCTCAAACAATCGCCAGTGTTCAGATGCAGACCCAAATAAACCTATACAAATGCTACTTTAATTGTCTGAAAAGATAGGAGACCCAGATGATGCACATCTGTAATCTGTAATCAAAATGTGTATGTGTATGATTCCTGATTAAATTCTAGTCTTCATTTTTTATATACCTGGAGTGAATAGTATAATTAATGATCAGTTTCTCTATATGTATGCGTTCCGCTTCATAGCACAGACACTTTGACTTTTAATGTATTTTTCTGGTTGAATAAAATAAAACACTTGCATTAAATTTGATTGTCATCTTATACAAAATCATGTGCTTAATTGTTTTTATATTTGTTCAAAACTGTGCTCAAAAATTAACAAACAAATTACTCAAAATACATAATAATTTACAAAATGTGTTTGGCAAGGACAAAAGTATAGCGTCCAAAGGATGTTTATTTTGTATCATTCATCAATGCCAGCCATGCTTCATTCAGGAGTTTTATTTCAATTCATTTTGAGCTCAATCAGCGTGTTCCTTTTCGCTTTGTTTGGAGACTAGCTATTGGAATGTTTATAATAAATTGTTTTGTTGAGTGTGGCAAGTTGTTTCAAATTCCTCAAGACCAGATACTGTCAGGAACAACTTTCTGTATATTAACAACGGGATTCTTTCTGAAACCCTTAACATAACATGCATGTATTCCCATTGCAATGTTACTGTGTTATGTGCAGAGCTTGTAGTTTTCTATATTTATACAGTAAATGCAATTTTTGTGTGAATGTTGACTTACACAGATGCACTCCTAATAGAGCCAAATACAATTATATCTATTCAAAACCCTGAAATTCCTGATTTTTTTTTGCCATACGTCCACTAATATTGTCTAGATAGGATGCCACATTGTCCATTTTCTATGATAAAAATTTCATTGTATCACAAAATCCTTGATAATTAATTGCTACATTTTCTGGATTACTAGTACCAAAAAGACGTAATATTTCTCCGCTTTAAATAACAAATATAATTTGGATAATTCTTTTAGGTTACGAAGATAGTTACAATTTTAAATTTAAAAAAATTATCTTTTCTGACGTGGTCCTCGAGTATAAGCCGACTTCCTAATTTTCCCAATTTTACATGTTCAGGCCCTTGGGCTTATACTCAGGGAAGTATGGTAGTTACTGTAAATGCATTAATTATTAACTGGTTTTAAATGTCGCTATTTTTGCTGATAAATAAAATCAACTAAATTAAATGTACGTGAAATTGTAAAATAACAATAAAACTTATTGTTTCCTTGACAAATTTGTGAAATTAAAACACATTGAATAAGCCAAAAACATTAAAATAGTGAAATTAAATGTCAGTGAAAATAAATGGTTTTACAGTAATGAATTTCATGACCTTTCTGTGGCCTTGCTTAGATGTCATTTATGTCCTAAGGCCCCCATAGATGACCACATTTCAAAATGCTGAGTTTAAACTATAAATTGACTCAATAGCGCTATCACAGGACTGCCAATGTATTATGGGCTATTTCCACAGAATTTTTCAACAATATTTATAGTAGGTACAATGATTTACAAAAAGATGATTCTGGTATACTTAAAGTTGTCAATTTGAAAGTAATTCAACTAGTAAATTTATCTATCGCACACACTTTTTATGATTTTCAAAAATGTCTAAGTTTGTGGACGCAACCAATTATCTAAAGTAAAAACAAAGGTCATTATTGTCTGCACTGTTGAGGGCGCTTGTCAGTTGATAGGTTTGGTGGATCACCGAGACTGTATGAGTATGGATACATTGTCTCTTCCAAATTGTATAACATTGATATTACTGTCTCATAGGAATAAGGATCCGATATAGAATAATTGTAATCAACTCTCAGTATGGTGGGAGGATTTGCCCATCTACAGTCCAAAGCAGCGTGTGTTTAGATACCCCATGTGAACTGTTTGAATGGAAAGTATCTGAGGTAAGTTCTTTCATTTGGCAGTCACTTACTGAGGTGAGTCTTTTAATTGGCAGTCACCTACTGAGGTAAGTCTCTTGCTATTCTATGAACCCAGTTTTTATATCGCCAGGAAATATGACTGAATTAAAAAGACATATCTTGTTTCTTTTCAGTGGAGTACATGTAGAGCGACAGTGGACCGTCACTGCGGTGTTGGAGTTCAAACACGAGATGTCTCTTGTCTAGCTGGTGATGAGTATATTGCCGAATGTGCATTGAGAATGCAGTCACCAGAAGCCATCAGGCCGTGTGAACTGCCTTGTCCTGGTAAGTCAGTGGTTGGAAAGTTACAAAGGTGAACTTTGAGAAGCGACTAGCATGACCATGTATATTCATTATTCAATAGAAACATAGATAAACTGCTAGTATTTTGGTGTTTGCATATTTTTGGTAATTTTTAATAAGAAGCGGGCACGAACTATTTCTATATTCTTGTATATTTACCGAGGTTAACACAGGAGCACTTGATAGAATCTCACGTTATTTACTTTCAGGCGATTGCGTTACAAGTGAATGGAGCGAATTCTCCGAATGTAGTGGCGTGTGTCCCATTGGGGGCATAAAGTCGCGGGGTAGAGAGGTCATCAGACATCCATCTCTGTCCGGCAAGCAGTGTGAAGACACTATAGAATTTGTCCCATGCAATAAAGCACCGTGTGTCATGCATAATTATACCACAGTGATTGGTGATTGGACAGATTGTCAGTTAATTGCTGGCCACTGTGGAACAGGTACGTTGAAATTACGGGATATCCTTCAGTGAGCATTAACGCCTCATTGGTTTTCAGCATATCAGAATGTTTGGGATCATGTGTACTTTCCTTTAGAGTTCAGTTTGAAATTCATTCCCAAATGATTAGGCAGTGATAACAATAACAGCGGTTTTGTACACATTTCATCATTATGTTTAGTTTTATTACAACCAACATTAATTCAGCCCCTTAATGAGTACAATATCAAATACTGTACATTCTCAAACCTGTAACATAGACACATTTTTGTTGGAATGATTTAAGAGCTTCTCTGTTTTAACACCACATTATTGCTAATAGTTCTATAGAACACAATGTTAAATTAAAACTGTTCTCACTTTTAAAAACTAATCCATCAGTCACATATATACAATTTTTTTCACCCAACTTCACAAGCCTACAATTTTGAGATCTGGCATACCATAGAAACTAATGACATTCTAATGCTGATAAAAAAAGCACCATTGAGTTAAAATTGCATTCTCAATTAGTGAGTCAATTAATTTTCATTGGAATGGGTTACAATAAGTTGAACTATTTTTATCTGATCATTTTTCAAACTTATAGAACTTATCACACACTAGAAAATATCAACCAAATTAAAATGTGTTGGGAGTAGCATTTCTATTTCTTAAAATTTTGGTAAAAATTCATCTACAATAAAACATTTGTTACCTGGAAATAAAGGCAGAAATGTAGACTTTTGCACTGCAAGTCATGTGACCAGATGTCAGTACTATACTTTCCAAGATTTGTTACTTAGATGCTGTAGCCATATATATATTTTTTTATTATGTAGTATAAGTATTTATTTCCTGTCAAAAATTCTAGTCTGTATTTTTCTCACCAACATTTTGCTTGAATATATATAATAACAATCAATAACAATCAGTGTGATGATTTGTATTCTTCCTGATTCCTGTTATTTAATATCAACGGGCAAGGTTGTAATACTAGCACTATGTTTTGTTTTCAGGTTATAGACAACGGCCAATCAATTGTGTGCGTGAGGATGGCATCACAGTGTCAGCTAAAAAATGTTCAGATTTTGATTTGACATTGTCGTTTGAACCGTGTGAAGTCGAATGCTCAGAAGACTGTATTCTCACCGAGTACACAGACTGGTCAGAGTGTGATCACAAATGTGGTCTGGCGGGTTACAAAACCAGGTCACGGTCAATTGAGAATGTGGCTAAGGGCACAGGACGACAGTGTCCAGATGAGTTGACACAGGTTATTATTCATTTTTATAACAATATCAGTTCTTAAACCACCACCAAAATGTGGGTATACTAACAGTACTCAGTCGATAAACACACTTGCTTGTGTGTATATGTTGTGGATTATACAAAATATTGTGGTATACCTGCATTCGGTGGTGGTTTATTGCTTGTATAACCTCTCAGCTATCTTATATTTCATCTGTTGGTTCGTATCACTTACTTGTGTTGATGAAAATACGTAGTATCAGATTGGCAGAAAAAAAAAAATATGCCCAATATCGTATTACATGTGTTCACAATTCATACGACGTCTATTGCAGAAGACACCATGTAATGTGGAAGCATGCTATAACTACGATTGGTACATAACGGAATGGAGCTCATGTAGCATTGATCGTAAAGGCTGTGGACATGGTGAACAAACCAGAATAGTGAAATGCCAGAGAAGTGATGGCAAATTTGTTGATGAAATACACTGTGCATTACAAGGTAAGTTCACAGCCATTGATAGATTGTGACATCAAAATAGCAATGAAAAGGTAAATTGAGAGACTCACAAATGAGCGTTTTTTTTTGGAAAAAAATAACTATGGTTGTTTTTTTCCAGTATTCGTGGAAGTGATTGTATGTTTTACATTTCTTGAATATTTGTTTCCGATACCCTCAATTATTTGTTTCAGGTTATTGAGTACCCAGTAGTGATTGTATTGATCAGAACAGGTTGACATGCAACTCACAATTACAAGAACTTACTAAAAAATGTCATAACCATAGAATTTGGTTCAGTATGTCAAACACATCAAATGTGGTACAGCACACGTAGTTGATAACAAGTTTGATCCAATTGTGCTACTTCGCGGTTGCTGCCTCAACAAAGCCCTCACTCACTTAATCGTATGTAACATCAGTTCATAGTTATATTTGTCACTATTCTAGTCTCACCCATTTGTTTGTTTGTTTGAAACAAACATCTTTATCAATAATTAATCATGTGATGTAAAGTTACGTCATTCGTGAACTATGCGATATGAGTTGATATCCTTGCAAAAAATGCATAGTTCATAAGTAGTTTGATTTCAATTGGATCTTATCGTCTTGTATAGTTAGGAAATGTATCTGACAATGTATCTGACTCTTGTGTTGAATTTGTTGTAATTTTTACTTGAATGATTCAATTTTATTACAGGCGAAATGAATAATATTAGAGATCTTGCTGAGTTAGAGAAGATGGCCACTAGTCTGAACAAAACCCAAAAGAATTTGGAAACCAGAAGACCATGTGGTCGTCCTTGTCCTGGAGACTGTCAGGTATTTTTTTTTTTTTTTTTTTGATTAAGACCTTGTATCCAATGAGATATTAGATTCTCTAAGACAGACCGGGAACAGAAACGAGACAAAAACAAAAGATTTTTCAAGTTAGTGTGTGGGGGAAATAACGTATTATCGTCAGGGAAGGCTGTTGTTTAAGCTAGTCTGTGATTGGTTGTTGGCAATGTTTGGGGGATTTTGACCAGTTTGTGGCGTAGGCTTGACTTTATTTAGATTCATTTAGACCAAAAATGATGAAAAAAATACATAAAAAACAGCAAAATGTAGTACTGAAATTTTGGAAATGGTATTCAAAGGCTTAACCTGAAAGGACGTTGATTATTTAGAATTCATATGAATCAACATATATTTAGTTTGTTTATTTATGGTACCAACCATAAACTATTAACTGACTTGTGTTATCTTCAACTTACAGATGTCAGCCTGGAGTGAGTTTAGCCCATGCTTGAAAACTTGTCGTAATGGGGTTGTCCGGAGTCAACAGGTGCGAAGTAGGCATGCGATCAACAGACAGACAGTAGATGGAATACCATGCTCAGATAACATTGCAGAGTCAAGGTAACCACTTTCATCAAAGCTGTGTGTTCTACATACGAGTGAATATACACATACAAATCAGTATAAGAAAAAATACTGTTCTTTTTTAAGCAAGAGTCATTATGTCCTTAATTCTTTGTATGTTTTCTTTCCTATAGGCCTTGTGCAGAACATGATAGTTTGTGTCCCAACTTTTCATGGCAGATTGGGCAATGGCATCATCATTTTGGAGTTCGAGAAGTTTGGTGTACTGCTAAGGGTGAGTTATATATTCCCTATTGTTTATTTATCTTTATAACCATGTTATTGTGACGGGCAAGGTTACTACAGTTGTGCTATGTTTCATCAAATCATAGTTTACATTGTAATAATAATAATAATAATAATAATAATAATAATAATAATTGTTTATTCAAGTACCAGCTCAGGTACAAAAAATGGTTATGTATAGTTGAATGATAGCTTGACAATCCTAAGACAAACAGAATGACAAAATTCAATAAGCATTAATCTGATCATCAAGGGATATCTTTTTTATATTGAGTTCACTCCATAGAATTTTGAAACAGCTTTCAGATGAGACACTAAAATATGTGCTGTTTTGGTACACAGCACAAGGACTAATAATTAACATGATTCATTAATAACCATGTGTCACATGTACTGTACATCCAAGCATGAAACAAACATGTGTATCAGATTACCAACAGTGGCAGTGTCTTGTTACAATGCTACTAATTGCCTATTCATCACACTGTTTATTGAGAATGCCAAACTTGATTGATTGCTAAATCAATGATAGCATTAGACTGATTCAGTGTAATATTGACTAACCTTTGGTGCCACATTGCTGGTAGATTGCATGTTTGTTTCCTAGGTGTGTCTGTGTGTGTAACTTCATCTGTTTGCTCTGTAGATTTGGAGCTGAATGTTACCGGTGGTTGCGTTGATGAATTAAAACCCCCAGGCATTGCAGAATGTATCCCGGAATGTACCAAACCGTTTACTCGATGCCATGAAGGTGCTTGTCAGTGTATTGATGGATTTGAAGGTAAACTCATGCATATCAGAGTTATATTGTATTGCATGACTTCTATTTACTCAAAATACGTAATACATATATTAGACTTTTCACAAGTTTAATCGATCTATCAAAATCAATATTTTAAATCTGAGAAAGTGGGCCCATAATAATGTCAGATAATGAAACCAATTTAAGCATTCTCTCCAACTGTAAATTTAAAAAAAAAAAACCCATCCCTCCCTGTAATTTATCCTTACATTTCAATTCCTAATATCTCACCACTCACTGAATAACCTCTCATCACTGTATCCAGGCAACTAGGAATTAAGTTGTCATTCTGTGACACTTACCGCAATGCATCATGGTTACTACTGTAAAATCTGTATTAAAAGCCGCGGCTTCTATTAAAATGGTACGATGCAACAGAGGGCATGCGGCTTCTATTAGAGCACCTACACATATGAGAAATGATGAATTTTTGCTTCTCAATTATTCAAAAGGAATTGGTGACTTTCTGTTAGGGGTGCGGCTTCTAATACAGATTTTACAGTAACAATTCTCATCTGTTGATGTAGGTGACGGAGTACATTGTTTTCCCGCAAATGGATGTACAACGGATGAACATTGTGTGTTTGAACATACATACTGTGATCATGACAACCAATGTCAGTGCAAGGAGGGATTCATGATGCTCTATGATGGTAGGTAAAACAGAACTACATATTGACCAGAAGTCATTGTGATATAGGAATCCTATGACATTGTTTCTACAGATTGCTGGATTTATATAGAATACTATTGGTACCTGTGCAACCAGTTGTCTTCCTATTATTTTGAAATCTCAAAACTAACTTCCTCTGTTTGGGTATACATTATTAAATATCGTTAAATTTGTTTTGCAGACCAGGGACCGTGTGCTGAGATTCGTAGAATTGCTCACATGACGTCTACACTGCCGACTTCTGTTACTTCAGAAGGGATTGAGACTTCCATGAAACAGACACAGCCAGGTGGTAAGTATTAAAACAATTCATTTCCTGTTCTCTTCTCTAGTTTATAAATGTACTATGTATGCAATACTCTCATGTGTACTGGCAATTGTCATACCATATCACCTTATTAGTCTCCATTCAAAAACAAGGACTTATGGGTTTACCTTTGTACGTCCATGTGTTCGTGCGTGCATGCATCTGAACCTGTCTGTATCTTAGACATGCCTGGACCAATTGCATTCTAACTTCACACATACATCATACATAATATTATACATAAGCATAATTTGTTTTATGATCTGATTCAAGATGGCCGAATGGTTGCCATGTCTTGCTATTCTTTTAATAGTTACATGATTATAATGTCTATAAAGATGTCTGTAAATTTACTGTTTCCACCTTTTTTGTTTTCTTTTTCAATTAGGTCTGTGGAAGTATGTTGCCATAGCAATTGGTGTATGTGTAGCTGTATTAGTAACTGTATTATTACTGGTGGTGTTGCTACTGAGGTATGAAATGTAATAATTTTCTGTCACTTTGTAATTGTGTGTCACATTTATCAGTTTGCTTTGTCATGGATATTATACATTGTATCATGAATTTATTGAATTCTCAACTGAAGTTGCCACATGAGAGAAAGTTTATCGCTGGTGTCAAGTTTGTAAAGACAGCCATTTAAACATAAGAGTATATATATCAATCGGCTAACGTGTTTTTTTTTTGTTTTTTTTACATTTTTAGGAAAAAGCACACTGGCCATGCAGAGATCATGACCACAGCCACAACGGTGGAGTTTAAACATAACAACTTCAACACCACAGTGGATGGCAAATTGAAAGACAAAATGTCAAATCTTGAGAAAAATGCTCCAATGAGATGTTGATAGAACACTGTGGAGATCTTCTCATAAAAACAAAAGTATTTCACTAACCTACCATAAAGGACAGTATGCAACTTTCCAAAAAACAGCAGCAGCTCAGTATTCTACCATAGAGGGGAACCTTTTCTAGTTATGAAAACAGCAGCAGCTAAATATTATGCCATAGAGGGCAGTATTACTTCCAAATAACTAGCCTTTGAACAGTAATGTGCCATAGAGTGTGTAGGAGGTCATAGGATGAGATTTTTTTCTTGAAAATGTAGGACTTTTATTTTATATCAAAGGGTAACTGCTGTCTGTTAGGCTCTCAAACTTAGCTGCTACATGTATACCCTGTTATTATGAAAGTATGAGTATCACCATGTGGCCATCGCAACACAGCTGGAAGAGATGTGTGACTTGCCATAAAGGTTTTGCTGTGATTTGATGTTGACAGATAAAGCATTGAGAATATTTGTTTTTTTTTTGTCTGGCTGATTAGACCCAAGTGAAATATATTGCTTGCACAACACTGATGCATCTTTTCTGCACCTGACATGAATTGCAAACTCGCTGTATCTCTGATAAATTGGAAATTTGCCAAATAACACAAATTGCATCAATTTGGTTCAAACAAATCTTACTTTAGCTTTGGACAGAGATCATGCATATTCTTAACATGTCAGCCTCCCGTATACTGCCCTCTGTTGGGTTGGAATTTAATTCGCTTGTTTTGATTTTTGGTTCAAAAAACTTTTCATCTTAAAAACAGATTTGTAGATTTTTTTCCATCCATTACGGCAATCTAAGCATGTCAAGTGCAGTTAATTCGGGTAAATTTCACAATTATGTTTAACCTTACCCAAAATCCAATTTTTGCTTGTAGACCAATCGTAACATACCTAGATGCACAACAACCCAACACGAACCACTGTGTGCATAACCCACTGCAACAAGTACAAACAATAAAAAAAAATTGTATATTAAAATTTGATCAAATATATATGGTATGCAATAAAATATTTCTTGTAACATAATTTACAACATAGTATATTAAACTTTAAGATTTATATAACATTTCTATTTATACAAAACTATGTGTAGCTCGTAAGATGGGGTTTATTGTTTTGTATTTGTCTATGCATGTTGTTCAGCAGCCTTTAATTAATGTTATTGATGAATAGTTTTTGATATATCAATCACAAATCCTCTGTCTGTTAAGTTGTATGTGCATAGGGAAGGCTCATACAACACAAAATGGTTACATATTGATAGCCAGTCAGTTTTTAGAAATCTGCTACAAGGCAGTTGCACATTTTCAAACAAATATAAATTCAAATAGTTGTCAAAATTAAGTGTTATATTTTGTCATGGTTGAAAGTACTTTACTTACGACCATAGGCAATGTATGTTTTGTACAACACCATGTGTATGTATGGACCAATCAGAGAACAGATATCAGAACGGTGGTATTTATAGTTCTGATGATATTTACGCTTTAATATGTGTTCGTCGATAACAAATGACAGACGTCATCAATTTCGAATCAGCACAAGCTGTTTGTTTTTTTACAATACATTAATATCATTGTGCTGTGTGTGAAAACACATGTGTTATAGTGTTCAATACTTAAAACATCGTCCGCTGAAAGCCTCTATTGATAGCCGACATGAATGGGAACAACAATAGTTCAGTAGTCGTGTCAATACATGACATCTTTTGTTTCAAACCTTCAATTGATACATTATGTGCTGAGTGTTCTGAGTCCTTAGAACAACTTATTTTGTATTCTGAGTATATATATAGACTTAATCGATTTGAATTCAGTGATATTATATTATCGTAGCAATTACCAAGTGTGTAAAATACAGACAATGCTTTCAGTGTTGTTCTCAGAATATTTGACTACTAGAACCGGTTATGGAAATCAATGCCATTACCAAACAATAATATACATATATAATATTAATGATGTAGATTGTATAGAAAATTGTATACAGATTTTAATGTGATCATACAATCATCTTCAGCTTTACTCGTGTTTTTTTTAACTATGTACTGTAACATGTCTTGTTGAATAAAGACTGAAGCAAAATTTAGTTTGTTTGTGTCTAATTTTATGCTTAAATTGTAGTATCAATGGAAGTATGCATTTGCGTGAATGTGATCTTGTAGCAGGAAAAAGATATAACATACAAACTACCATGTTTACATGGAGTATTCTAACTATTAAGTTTCTGCCAGTGGATTACCCCGTGGTCAACTCAGTACTCAAGAGTCACTAAGTGGGGCTGCTAGACAAGTACAAATTCAGAATGGATATTGGTGATATTTTTACCATAGGGAAACCTGTCCATCGGGAAATACTGTAAAATATGTCTTTTTAGCTAGCATGTTATTTTAGCTAATTTCGCTAATTCAACATGTAGCTAATTTAACAAAAAGTCTATTCTCACAGGGAGATAGTCAACACTTTAGCTAAATTAAGATTCTGTTAATTCATGCCAAGAGTCAAATCCGATCTTTGTTAGAGTAGGTCTAGAAGGTAACTTAATGCCAATGATTTTCAAGCTTGAACAATTCGAACATGATGGCAAGCTGGAAAGACCATTACACTGGGGGCACCATACGCCATGTCAGTGTTGATTTCCCATGGAGAGACCACTTGGCATATTCAAAACAACAAAAACTAATCTGGTAGTCATCAAAGACATCATTGCATCAAAATATTGTGGCGTTTTGAAAGAAAATATAACAAACTGGTAGGCGGCATCAGACAAATTGCATTAGACTTTTAAGATCACCTCAGTGGTAGATATTCCGTGATTCCAGCTCTCAAGTAAATTTTGTTTATAGTTTGGAAAAGAGAAGAGATTGTCACAGTTTTTATCATTCTCCCGCCCCAAGTGTACGAAAATGACAATTATCATACCACATGAACCTAACCCGGTCAGTTCTGATCAAACGAGATCTCCTGGTATACACCATACACTACATTAATCAACTAAATGACTTTAAATTCTTTGAAAGCAATCGCATATGTGACACTTGACTGCATGCTGTACACCCCTTCTGAATGAAATTAGCCATTTTGGATGGGATTTGAACCAATTTCATTCAAATATGATCATTTTTATAATACACCATTTTAAGATTTTGTGTAATGATACGGGGCCCATGATGAACTATTCCCAAAGTGAAGCAGAACTATTCCTATATATCCTTCTTTTAGTTGAAATGTGAATGTTGTGTTTTAACTATGTACTATAACGTGTCTGAATAAAGACTGGAGCACAATTTAGGTTTTTTGTCTTTATGCTTGAATCAATGGAAGTATGCATTCGCGTGAATGTGATCTAGTAGCAGGAAAGAGATATAACATACAAACTACCATGTTTACATAGAGTATTTTAACTATTAACTTTCTGCCAGTTGATTATCCTTTGGTCAACCTAGTACCCAGAGTCACTAATGGGTCAAGTGGGTCTGCTAGACAAGTATAAATTTAGAAAGGATATTGGTGATATTTCCACTACAGGGAAACCTGATGTTTTCTGATGATCTACTACAGTTATCAATATCTCACATAAATGCCTCCTCTACTCCTGTAACAAACTGGTGGGCTGCATTAGACATGTTGCATTAGACTTTTAAGATCACCTCATTGGTAGATATTCCATGATTCCAGCTTTGAATGTTGAAGAAACTTGTTGTAAACTTTCGTTTATAGTTTGAAAAAGAGAAGACAATGCCACTTAAATCATTCTCTAACGATGTTCAAAACGAATGCTTTGATTGCACCAATATGTCCAAATGACGCCATCTTTAATTAACCACGCTGACACAAACTATCATGGATTTCCATGACATTTGTCTGTTTCATGATGATATGTTCATTTCACTATTTTAGTTGTTAATGTGTGCTATTCCCTTTCTATTCTCAAAAGCATTGCCCCAATTTCCTCGGTATTTGCTAAGTATTTGAGTGAACCTCAATCCGTTTTGTATAGCTCGCCATATTTCGCGCATTATTCCTTTATTCTGTTTTTTTTTCAATAATTTAATTAGTATATTTCCTATGGTATATATATGTTTGAATCTCTAATTTATAGCGAACAAACCATTATCATTTTATCAATATCATCACATCTTGATTATTGATATACTATTTCATCATTTTAAGAATAATATATTTTATAAAAATGTCAGGGCCCATCACGTAAATTAATATAGTACGAAATTAAGTTATTACACCATTTTCAATTTTAACTAAAAGAAAGTTGTCGCGTGGTCGATTCGTATACATACACTTACATTGATATTGAATTTCATTGGAGCAATACATCTTTCTTTGGTGAGATGGTCTCCACATACTGCTCATACAACGAACAACATATAATCGGTTTATAGACTTTGCAACCTTCGTACAATTCCAAAACCATACCGACACAACAGACCCCTGATTTGTGTTGCCCTCGTACCCCCTACTGAATTCAACCTTTTAAACATTTCAACGCTCTGGAATACAGGTGCGTGCCCATTTCTGTGAGTTTTAACTATTATTGAATACAAAGTTTCATGTAAGTACAGAAAATAGTAGAAATAAGAGAAAATATGAGTCTTCATGCCCCATATTTTACATCGAATTACTTAATAGCTTCGTTTATTGAAAGACCACCAAGAGTCTTAATAACAATCTGTATTTGATATAAAGCCCCCCCTAGCTGCTAGATATTTCTGATACTTTTGATGGATATAATAAACCCAGATAGTTGTAGGGCAATACCGCAACTCAATACCCCCTTTATAATCCTTGGTTATACTCCAAAATGATATAGATTGTACTGTGTCCACCGATTGTAACCTTCAAAATAAATGGCGTATGATATAATTACAACTATACCGAGTGTTCAGAACTTTTACAACTATATTGCACTAACCGATTTGTGACTCATATACCCTCATTGTAATGCTTATCCATATAGGAAGTAAGCTCATTAACAAATAAACTATATAGTAGAGGGCTTTGGCGAAAATCCTTATCTCGTATCTATAATGCCCCCCCCCCAAATACTAAAAGTTTCACTGACCACAACAACGCGTACTACCGTGACGATAATTAGAGGCGTCGTTAATATCCCCATGTTTGTGTAACATGAAAATAATTTTCCCTACTTATTGGATATTTTGCCTATGAAAATACATAAATGTCACAGACATTGATGCACAATGTCACAACTAATGACTATGCTTAAGCATTTCATTTACAATTACAGCTGGACCAGGTGCTTTCCAATTCTTTGTGTTTGTTGTTAGTACAAGTTTCGATCTCTTGCAATACCCCTAGTTAGTCAGTCATTCGGTCAGCTAATTGCCTCGCTGGTTTGCAACATCGCCAGTCACTTCGCGGAACGGTTAGCCTTCTTGAAGTTGCAAAAAAATCAACATGCGCACACATATCACAGGGGGTGATTTATTTCATTTTCTCCCTACCGCTCACTTTGAAGAATATTCCATTTTGTGGCGAAATGTACACACTTTCAATACATTAAATATGTATTGATATTAGTCTCCCTATTTTTTTTTAAATTTCATGTTTTTTCAAAAACCTACATTGATGCCAAATTACAATAAACAACGACAGAATGTGACCTTTGAGAAGATCGACTAAATGCTCCTCTATGGTTGAATGCTATATCCTAACATAGCTTGTCCATGTGTGTGTGCATTACACTTATGATTAATAATACCAGCACACGATTGAGATCGGTGGCATATGCCCAGACACGTTAATTTAGTGACACGTGATAACATTACCAAAGCTAACGTTCAAATGATTGCACGCCATTTTCTTTATTACTTTATTTGAGATAGAATTAAATAGACGGGACGTTGGCACAAACACAGAAAACACTTTTAGCTACCTTGGTTTTAAATTACTATGCAGTAAAATAACCCATATTAACTTTCGGATTCAAGTGCGTGAATGGGCTTTGTTTATTACATTAACATGTGTTTCTTTATATCACTACTAATTATATCTACGGCCATCGATGAGTTTATTTGCATATGTATAGCAATTGGTTCGCAGTGTACAATGCTCTTGTGGCAGGTTGTCAAAATATGTTTGTACAGTGATCATCATTATCAAATGAACATTCATGACCTAACTGTAAACTCTGTACATTTCCAAACTCTCACCAAGTTGGTTGTAGCTAGATATGTTGCGTGTGTGTACCATGAATATTGCATGGTGATTGCAAATTTTAACCCAACTTCCGATGGCCCAATTCTCAGGTATTGTCTGTTTACGGACTGGTCCATCTGCGCTTCTTTATTATGCTGTTATTTTCACTCAACAGGTCTCACGGCGGACATTGCCCGGGTTGTTTGTTGATCATGATGTATGTGTCGGGTTTAGGAAGCATTGGTGAAAAGACTTTTTATTGGTCCCATTTTCTCTTGGATGGACAGCGTTTTATATGTTCAGTTCTGGGGAAACTTTTCACATCGATGTATTTCATTTTGATTTAATCTCAAAATGCGGCCATGACAAGTCATATATTTCAATATATATTAACATTTTATTAATATCGTAATACTATTTGTGAATGAAATAAATAAAAGACCCAAATTGAAGTGAATTACATTTTTTCAAGTATTAAGTTAATGATGGGTGAGTTGACAGTTTGAAATATTGGTCAGACACTCCGTACAAGTTTTGTCTCGTTTACGTTTATCGTAACGAGTCACGTGTTTAAGCGGCCAATAGACCATTTTCCGTTCACTACGAGAATCACGCGTTATGCGTGAAATCGAACGTAAAAACAGGACAAACAACGGTCATAGCGTCGTAGTGGCGTCAAACATCGCCTAGGATTTGACAAACGCGAAAGTATTTTGGGGGACATTTCCATGCTTAATAATGTGCTGTCCACATTTCAAGATAGGCAATTTCGATTAAGTGGGGGTATTCGGAAGCAATATTCCTCTGTCGAAGATCGGCCCGTCGATGTGAGCTACGAAATAAAGAAATTCGAGTTGAAAATCAAATCGTTCGATTTTTACAGCAGACGTTCGACGCGCGTCTTTCATGCATCTCGCGAGATCTGTGATAGGTATTTTTGATGGTTAAAAACCTTTCACTTAGGTAACCGGGATTCGGTCGTTTCCACGCTAGGCTGACAAAAGACACACACAAGCTCCATTCATGTTCCAAACGATTCTCTGCCAAGTCTCTGGTTTTCACCCGAGACAGCATTAAATCACTCTTTATTTCTTGTCACTCCTTAACCAATTACAATCAGTATAAGAGACTCCAAGGCCTTGCCTTCAAACAAACAACCAATCACATGAAAGTTTTACACATCATAATCAATTAATTACTCGTCAAACTATCTAGAAAAAACACTACTCTATATTGTCAACACTAACTAATATTTATGGGGTAATAGTCTTGCACTAACATTCCACAAAGATACCGCCTTAGTTAGAATCGCAAACAAAATTGGTTTAGGATTACAGCTACTGTATTGTATCTTAAAAACTGCAGGCTCATAAGATGTTTTTGGTTGATTTCGACTAGCTCGCCATCTGGCCTTGTCATTAACCTTTATCAGTATATGTCATGGCAACCACTGTCAAACTGACTGAAATATAAATCATGACAGATCTCGCAATTGTACGGAAAATCACCTATTATATTTTGGTTTTCTCTACATGCTTCAGACCATATTACAGCTGGGAGTACCAGTGTATGCTATCTATGTGACCCCGTACAAAGTATACTATTCACATGCATAGTTTTGCCCTCAAACAATGTCAATCTAAATTATAGAATTCTAACATTTTCGAATAGTTTACATTATCATTATCATAAAAGATTTCGGTTTAAATAGGAATAAGTTTTGAACTTTAAATGTACAGGCAATTAGTGACGGCTGGATGTCGCAATCACTTGTACATACAACAAACAACAACACATTATGAATCAGATAAACAATACAGATTTGTCTATTTTGTGGAAAGAAAGACCAAGACGTAGGAATTCATCTGCGCCTTACCAACCGGGGGTGGGGTGGGGGGGGGGCAATACATAGAACGTGCCTGATGGGGACGTGCCCCTGAAATGAGTCTCGTTTTTTGGATTTTAGGTATAAGTATCAGTCTTATTTCTGGTCAAGATAGGTATAAATATTGGTAGTAAATATGCTCCTACGAAAGTGACAAAGCTGTTTCTATGGTCAAAATACACATTTTAATAAATAAATAAATATACAATGCAACTGCTGGCTTACATGTGTTTCTATTGAAGATGCTCTTCTAATAGAGCAAATGCGATAACTGTTTTATTTGGAATAAAGTGATGGCAGAAATGGGAATTTGGTATAAATATGGATATAGATTTTGCCACTATCCAGGTATAAAAATGGCCACACTTTTGAGCACTCAGGGGCACTTCCCTACCCTGCTATGTATCAACTGCCCCCCCCCCCCGCTTACGAAACGTTCAACTGTCGCGTTGTGAGATTTGTACTGGTGATCGTAAAATGCATACTTCTTACAGCGATTATGGAAATGATTTGGCCAGTCAGTTAGCAAGATGGCTAGACACTTTTCAATACACTTTGATTTTGCTCAACATAGACATTATGGCGCCGTTAGACGAATGTGAACACCTTACAAATACACTAACAGTTCGCTGTGACTGATTACCAAAAGCGGCGATTGTAATGGGATTCCACGCACGTGTATATTATGTTGACCACCCGGTTCCTGTGAACTAGTTCATCCCGGATAGAGCGCCGGAATCGGCGAATGGAAACGACGCCGGTAAGTCAACCAAGCCATAATGTTGTAAGTCATATTGCTATTTGGCTGTCCGAATAATTCACAAAACCGCTGTAATCCGTTTTTGCCGCCATATTTCTACATATTTACGCGGAGGATAATGATATAAACATATTAAAAAGAATGTTTTTTTTTAACATTAAGTACAATAAATATGTTAAATCATCGCAAAGGTGATACTATTATTAGTATACAAATGTCTCTAAAATGCATGTCCACCGCTGTTGGGGTAAACATTTTTATTATTATACCGAATAAATCTTAAAATAGAAATTGTTGCATTCAGTCACGACAATCTCCCAGGTCACACTTGTAGAGCTGAATGCATGTATAAACACAAATATACAAGTTGGAAGAGTTCAAGAGCAGTGATTACTTTCTATTGAGTTTTATCATGGATGCTTTATTATTCACCGTTGTGTTGATAAACCTAATTTCAGCAGCTTCAGACTGGCGAAAAAATCATTTTTAACAAACACAAACGGCGCCACCCTGTGTGCAGCTATACACCACGCTGCGTTCTAGTTCGCATTAGAACACTAAAACGAGCTGCACACGGAGTTGCACACTGTTTAAGTATATAGTTTATGTCAACACCATTCTCTTTCAACAAATACACTGTACATAAAAAGTCGATATACTGTCAAAACACACAAAATCTAACAAAGCGGAGTCCACTCTTTAGGTATACGAACTGCGCAATCGCAGATCGAATGTCTCAAAGCGTAGCTGAGCGCGCTGGCAAGAGCGACTTAAAATCACGCGGAATCGCTACAAAAACTTAGTTTTCTCTTCAATAAGTTAGTCACATAGTGAACGCAAACCTGGCAAAATAATCATTTTCATGAATATTGCCGCGTATTGTGTTCCCTTGACCAGGTAAATTCGGGAGGAAGGTACCCGGATTGATGTAGGCGGATGGGAACCTGTGGTCAAGGTTGGGTATCCTGTTAGGCACAGTATTGTAAGCATTTATTATTTATAAATACCGAATTTCATTAAAATAGGGTGCATAATACAGCTGTGTGCTTATTTTATTACATGTTCATTATTAATAGTTAATTTGCATATCATACACAACCAAATCACAGGTTTTCTCCACAGTTTGCAATTACGTCCTGTAATCGCATTAAGAATGTCCGCGACACCACAAGGACGTTGTGACGTCACTGACACTGAAACAAATTCGATAAGAGCAGCTATGATGTAGCATAATACTGATTATGATATACTAGTAACAAAGCATGAATGTCACAGTCCCCGTCATTTAACTATAAAATACCCATGTTAAAAGAATACATCTTAAAATGTTAAAAAACATCTGCAAACAGGTGAATTAATATGTACTGTATGTGGGTACAACTTAACATTAAGTGGTTTCCCTTAATCTAGTATTGTACTGATAACTGAAAACTTCCATTGACCCATGTCCAAAATCTCAGAGTACACAACTGAGGAGATTACCCATAAACGTGGTATACTAATATATGTATAAAACTATGAAACTAGTTTGACGAAACCATTGCATAGACGGCTACGTAATGTTATCAAAAGATATACATCAGGATTATTTAAAAATGCCCCGTTTTATTTATTTAGCGTTTTAATAATTTTATTAAAAATATTCGATGTAACTCTTAGTAAACCTCAATTCACTCAATTTGTCAAAAATTTATGATTAAGTCGTGTTTATTAATATGACATCGTACCTAATATCTGAGTTTATTATGAAGCATAAAAATATTTAATTATTTTCATACAATATTTTTATACAATATGATACATTTTTATTTTAGCAATGTGTTTCCATAGTACGGCATATTAAAATTATTTGATGTAATTCTTAGTAAACCTCAATTCACTCATTGAATATAGGTAAATCCTTTGTCAAAAATGTATGATTAAGTCGTGTTTATTAATATGACGTCGTACCTATCATTTGAGTTTATTATGAAGCATATAAATATTTGATGTAATTCTCAGTAAACCTCAATTCACTCATTGAATATAGATAAATCCTTTGTCAAAAATGTATAAATAAGTTGTGATTATTATTATGACATCGTACCTATTATCTGAGTTTAGTATGAAGTATAAACATATTTATTTATTTTCATACAATATGATACATTTTTTTACCAAGGTCTTTCCATGGTACGGCAGATGAAAGCACAATGGATGAGGTATGCAACCATGGCAACCCCAGAAGAAAGTAGAACGGCTATTGCAGGTATTCCTAACACTCCCCGGTTATAGTCATACCGGTATATGCGACCAGACCACCCACAGAAAGGCGGCGCCAGCAAATCGATCTTCTGAATGATCTCGCAGCGTAGCAACAACATCGGAAACGCCGTAATGCCCAGCCCGAAGCCAACACTCAAGCTGCACAACGCGAAAAAGGAGGAGAATACATCGGCATTCCTTTGCCCGATGACCCCCCTGCAGAGTAACATCAGGCATGAGCGAGACGTCTTTACAATCTTGCAATGGAAGCCTATATGAATTATATGTTGTTAGTCTTCCCGGCAATATAAACCATATACTAGATAATCATGTAAATGATTCGTGATTTAAGACTTATGATATTATTTAATGAATTTGGGCATGGGCATACAGATTTAATAAATAATTGCTTATTTGCTTAGAATTGTTCGAGACAAAGTCTTTGAAATTCCCAAACTAATACAATCTAAACTTTATATTTATTCATACCAGTCTCCGGCAATATTAGTTCAGTAAGTGAACTCAAAAAACCTTTCTCAAAAGTACATTTCACAAAACAATACAACCACTAGATTTAAATATTTATTATAAACCTTCAAATCCAAATAACGTTTATTTTCTTACCAATTAATCTATTTATCATGGTAAACATTGGGAGATTAGGTTTAACAGTAATGCCAGTAATGACTATTCTAATTTGCAGTATTTTTTTTTAAATTCTGCCACAAGTTGAATAAAGCAACCGAAACGCCCGCCTTTGAAAAAGGAGCGGGTCATTGTTATATGAGGCAAGTTGGAAATCGGCTTCACAATTTACGTGTCATGCATATTCAATTTCTAAACAGTATACACCTTCACATAACCCGACTTAACAGTATTAGCTGCCACCCCATTACGAGTGACAGTGGGACATATGCAATGAATCGCCAGCTGAGATATTTATTTGCGTGTTATGTGAGAGTCATACGTTATCTCACCATTCAGCGAAGTATCTCGTAATGTTGCAAATTACCTCGGTAATTAGCTGACTGAATGACCGACTAAGAGTATTCAGAGATGTTATGCCAACAGTGACTACCTAAAATACTGTATATTAGACTCACAAAATGTGAGTCGTGTTCTTGTAATTTGTCAATAATATTGCTCTAATTAAATATTCCTTCGAAATAGTTAAGCTGCTCTACTAATAGTATTACTCTCTGAGGGAAAGGCACCATTTCAAGCTCTTATTTATTTACCCACCCTTCAACAATTATCCTGCATGCAATGTAACAACATATTACGTTGTTTAAACTAATAAACCGATGGGGCTCATTAGCGGAGTTGTGTTTAAAATTTATACATTCGTACCTGTAATTTCGATTACTTACACTCAAGGGTACTACACTGCATGATAGGCATATTTGTTCTCGAGGAGGTTCGTAACTTAGGCATATGTCCCCGAGGAAGTTCGTAACCGGGTATGTCGTTCTGACTATGATTATACTAGGTTTTATTTGTGTGCAGAATTTAATTCTATACGTTGTTTGTGACGTGGGGAATTCTAATTGTGCATGGCCAACTAGTCATTGAAAGATCCTATTCACTAAACGTCCGAAAAAGTCTACAACATGGTTACGCGTAGTTTTAGGCATATTGAACTCATCAACCTCGTACTCAAACTGATACATTTCACTCATTAAATTGCTACATTTCCTTATGATATCAAGTAAATCACCTGTTCTAGCATTGAAGTCGGCTAGCAATATACAAATCAAACTTAATTAATTTCAGGTTCTCCTTCACTGTAAATCCCACCGCAACACTGCCAGACTCGATCGCTCGACCTAAGTCAATTAATCTCAACACGTCCAGTCTTAGCGAGTCGTAGCAGTGTGCGCCGCTATACGACTGCGAATGATTCAACATAAGATGTAGAAAGTCTTTTATGTGTCCGATCATAGTTAATGACTGCGTCTAACTGGTCTCGACACTGTTATCCGTGATACACTAGTAATCAATATGGTCGAATCCTGAAAGGAAGTGAAAGGTTAAAATACTTTCAATTGCTGATCTTGTAATTGGTGTGCCTTATACGTTCTTATTACACAAGTCATTTGCGCATGGCATTAAAGGTGATTGTTACTATGGATAAATAATTTAGTTCACAACGTGTGGTTATCAACAGGCATTCGTCGTCACTATACAAAGTTATAGTTGGTATACCACAGGGTTCTATGTTATGTTACTCACCAGATGTTTGTGGTCACGAAACATCAAAACACAAAATGACTGTGATAGTCTTAAATCCTTCATCCAAAAGCTTGCATGATGTAGTAAGTTGAAGCTCATTGTTGAAAAATGCTGTAACACTATTACTATCAACACAAAGAAATCTAAACTATAATTTCAATCAATATCACGTTTGTCAATAGTGAAAAACAACTTAAATTTGATATTTTTGAGTACGTTTAAATACGTTTGATATTAAATTAAAGTAAGTGTACCCCATGAGTGTATTTGCTATAATTGGATACATTATGTTATGGTACCAGTGATATGTTTAGACACTAAACAATATCATTATTATTAAATCTGTCTAAATCAACGGTTTTTTTGCGTAAAGTGTAGATGATCTTCTACATGTTATTCTTACTAATTGAGTGTGGCAATGTACTTGCTGCTTGGATCAATGCAACTGCAATTTTCAAGAAGGGTAACGGCATTGACATGTGTCATTCGCCATATATGGATGTTGGCAGATGAGTTGCATTTTCCTTCGGGCGTTTGACTGAGTAAATATTGACAGAAAGACGTCGTGTCACGCAACTTCTATACATTCTTCGAAGTATAGACCAAAATTCTGAAAAAACTAAAAACGAAACCACTGCATCAACAGTTTTGCCTTCCGGATAGTGTAAACTCTAGTACCATCTAGGTTAATTAATTGAATTGTGTTAAGTGTATATGTGAGTGAGCTCGGCAAAGGGTCGCTCTATCAAACTCCCGGGATCAAACCCAATTACAGTAGAAGGTTGCATGTTGATGCCGCTAGTGTTACTTAGGGCATCAACTGACAAACCAATTTGATTCAAGAAATCGGGGCTAGTACAATTCATGATTGTCGACGCCTCGAATGCATTGCCAGACAAGAATGTTTCTGTACGTATGTGGATTAATTTAAATTCCAACTAATTTCAATTAAGGTTAATAAAGTACTCTTTATGTATCACATTACGTGCACTCACACATAAGTTTTGAATCCTTGTAACGATATGACCAAATCCGTATTCACGATACTGCCATATCATTTATTTATTGTTTGAGAAATGATATGTCAAGCTTTTGATTTGACAATTATAGTTGATAGAAACAAATGTATCATTCACTCACAGACGTTCATCTATTTCTCTTCACTCTCCCTTATTCATTATTTTGATTAACTGGGGAGGACATTTGGGAATTTATTATTAAACCCAACGGGAAATCAATAAGATGAGTCGTGTAACGTCATTCGTCATTGGAGAGGCGTATTTAACCAGGGGCACTTCACTATCTATTGAAACTACATGTCACCAAAGTGGAGCGTGGAGTACAAGACCGGCATAAATGGAAAACTATTTTACATACTTTTCCTTAATGGAACATGAGCTGCTTTCGTAATTGTTATACCCCGTTCGTACTAAATTTCACGTATGTGCATCCGTCCGTACCTGTATGTCAAACATACCTGGGCCGATTTCATTCAAACTTCACACGCACATATTATACATACGCACATTTGTTCATGATCCAATTAAAGATGGCCAAATGGCAGCCATCTGCCATTCCGGAACTGGATCTCAGCCTTGCATGAACATATTTTATTTACACTTCAATGATATGTCCATTAAATGTAGTGGGTCTTTAATGCAACTATTTTCCGCTCAGATTTGATTAAATATGGCTGATGAATAGCCATTTTGTTTTTAACGAAGGCTGTTTTGGAGAAGCCATATTGCTAACCTGACTGAACTGGTCATGTGCAACCTTTAAACATACATCATGTAACACATTTACACACGTACCTATTTCAGAATCTGATTCAATATAATGGCAGCCCGTCATTTTCGTCCTAGAAAGCATTATGAATGTCATGTGCAGAATGAAGGAGGGAATCGCACAATGACCTGACTCCACTTTGTATCACGTTCCCTGTTTATTACACATCTCACTGAACAAAAAGACAGTTTGAACTAGCAGAAGTGAGTGAACTCTCAGAGAGTGACTGCACAGACATGCGACAGTCGGATGTCACAAACAATGTGCAGAATTTAACTCTTCACACAAATAAGAACACCCGAGTGGAAGCAATCGAAATTACAGGTATATTACGAACATGAAACACGAGATTGGAACACGGCAATTGCCTCTCTCCACTGTAAGCAGACGCGTTCTTTCTTTACACCACATCTCACTGACAAAAAAGTGAATGCGATCTTACAATGACTAGATGTACATGCCCTATTCGAATTTCCGACGTCACAAACAATGTGCAGAATATAAATCTTCACACAAATAAAGCAAAGTACAATCATGGTCAATACGACCTACCAAGTTACGATCTTCCTTGTGGACAAATCTGCCCACCAGCAGTGAAAAAGACCCGAGTGATTGTAATCGAAATTGCATTACGAATATATAAACACGAATCACGAGATTCGAACTCAGCAAATGCCCCACCATTGTAAGCAGACACACTTCCCATATGTTTACTCATGTACCACATGTTTACTCGTTTGGTACCACAAAGGTTACTTTGGTTCAGTATATGCAAACTGACATCCGTCGTCATGTCAAACAGTACAAAAGGGTGGCTATTCCACACTGATATTATGGATATGTTTTGAACGAGAAATTATTTCAATAGTGTTCCATTCCAAATCGACAGCGTACACAAATTGACAGATGCTGACGTCCAATGGTGACAGTGACAGTGGAACAGGTGGAAATGTCTGGGTCATTAAATTCGACATTTTCGAAAATTTAAATCTAAACCGAGCATATATTTGAAGGAAATTCAAACTAATCGTATCGACAAAATTGTCTGTGCTGCGGAAACAGCGACCGTACACCCGGCTATCACACAAATCCTGGGTTTGACCAGAAAGAAATTCACAAATGTCGCCGGAATAAAACAAATTATACTACAAGTGTTTGAAATCACCGGTCGCCCAAGTCCGCCAAGTGTTTTAACGTCGCTGTCCATCTAATTTTCTGAGCAGTAGGATATAGCTGACGGGCGTCAGTAAATTAATAAACTACTTAGTAAACATTTTTCGGCTGTCAATCTTCTCCATGTTTCATTATAGCTTGAACAATGTTTTTCGCTTCCTTTTTCGTTTCCATCAGGAAAAAGTGTCTGTCTGCGTATGTGTAATAACAGAAAACATCACGTGCGCACTCCATGATATGAAGTCGTACGAATAATGGTCCTCATTGGCCATAAGTGTGAATATGTATAACTAGTTATCCAATGCCGTCGTGCAACTCAACTACGCGCGTTTGGAAACTAAAATAATAATTATGCGTCGTCGGCTACAAGATTACGTGCTCAGTGTGGTTTATTGTGGTTTTGCGTTCTGTTTAACGCGTTTGTCGGTACCGTAAATAATTATTCGTTTCTTGAGAATAAAATACCAAGTAAAAACCCATACTTCGATTTAAGCTTCGCCAAAAAGAGCACTTACAAACAAATCGACATCGAATAAGAAGATGAAATTATGAATAATGTTGATTATTAGTCAAACACAGTCAGCATGGAACTTCGGTTGCAAGACACCACAAAATAAACGCAGCCAACGCACAAGGTACCGCAACGTTGATTGTGTTTATTTTCTCGAAATGTATCACTGGCTGCGTTAATTTTGTAAAGTTTTGCAACAGGAGGCCCACGCTGACTGTTTTTGTGTGTGGTTGTAATGCAACTAAAACTATCAGCTTGAAAGTATACAGTATCGGTATTACTGTTTATTGTTTTCTTTCATATATATTAGCGTCAATGGAACACCTTTTGCTTATACAGCACTGGCAGGCTGCACGCCAACATTTTACCAGGACCACTAAAATTTTTGAAAACCGTGTCAAATTAACTGGGTTGAATCGTCGGTAATCAGAAAATCAGGATGTCGTGCTACGGTCATGCGGGGAGAGAAAAATATGTCGAAATTGAAAGACATGTAAGTAACGTAAATTACACAATCAACCTGTTCCCGAGTGCTACCGTAATTGAAAGTAAATTGTCCAATCTGTTTAAAAAGACTATTTGTCGGCAAATCCATTCGCCGATCATTCTTCGTCTCAGATCTGAACATGTGCACTGCTGTTCATTCGGCGTAAGTAAGAAGAGTCTTCATGGGAAAACCATCTTCGGATACGTGCACAGGGACTATTCTCGCTTTAATAGTACACTGTACATGAATTTGACTATTTAAATAAATATTATCTCATGTTTCCTGGCGGTTGAAGTATGAAAACGATAGCAAACTACAACTTTGTTTTTGATCGTGATGTATCTTTCACAGACATCAAGTCTACTGGTTTAACTACAATGTGAATTCATTCCCAAGAACTTGGTTAACCAACTTGAACACTAAATGAAGTATAGTTATGAATATTTGCGACAATAAATATATTCGTTATTCTACGTAACTATTGCAATATTTGTATTCAATATAACATTTGATAAGAGATTTTTATCTTTGTATTGTAAACTGTTACGGTATTTTCAACCCTCCCACGCAGCTAGTGCGCTCGACCGGCGGCGTCACTCTCACTGCGTAGACTGTGGAAGTCAGTTGTCAACAACAAAGGCGCCGCTCAATCACTGCGTTCCATTTCGTTGCCTGACGCTGTAAGGGAAAGTTAACGGTCGTTCAGACAGCAGTTCATCTGAACTGTCTAGAAGTCGATGTCGGTCATTGGCTGTTTCATTCTATGATAAGTTGATTATTATGCAGATATTGCGTAAACGACTTTAATGTTAGTATGCAAATTCGTTAGAACAATGACCGGCCACGTGTACTTATTCACGCATTGCTTACATTACAAATTTCGTACAAAGTAATTTATAGAACTTACCGAGGTATGAGAATGAGTATGAGAATTTAATAATCAAATATTTATTTATAGATTTTTATGTCTGGGCGGTTGGTTTTAAGTCGTATAAAGCACCCCTACTCTGTCTTTTCTGGGATATAAAGTCCCCCCTGCAACAAATGCAGGCTGCTGTCTCGGGTCAGACTTTATTATAGAAATGTATCAATTTGTTCAGCGGACTTATAAAAATCCATTTATGTTATCAACATTGTGTTACAACAATTTAAATTCCGTTAATTTTGTTTTACGTACATTTATATATATTTATAAAACATTTGTCCGGACATATCCCCGCGCTTTATTCAAACAAAAGGACAATGTTTTTTTATTGGCTATAGAAACTATTGGTAACGCCTATTGCGTATGAGTCTTTGGGGTGGGGTTTCTTTGGCTGATTTGCTGCCATGAACGCAAACATTTGTTTGAAACACTTAAAATTACAATGATTCGTTCGCTAAAAAAATGTTTAAAAACATTATTTAGCACTTGTATCGTTTGGCACAGAACGATAAATTGCGAAAGCGAGCCTTGTCATAAGAGAGGTTAATATTTAACCAATCACAGTGAAGCTCTATGCAGGCGGTATTCATTCATCAATGAACATTTGAAATTTTTAAATATTTTATATCAAACAAATAATCACAAGTATTACTTATATTTTTTATCAATTTGGCGAAACTATCCTGTCTCACGACGGCCGTGCAATTAATCAAGCATGAATAATCCCTTGAATAAGGTGGTTGCAGATTGGACTGGCTAATACATTTTAGTTCATTGACAAATACATACATTTTAAATTCTTTATTAAAGATTAACACAAGTTAGTTCAATTTCCTATGAGTTAAATTGTCTTTGTCAAAAGTTCGAACGGGCATTTTAGAAGCAGGTACGAACATTTTTCACCAGTTTCCATAGAAAGACAAACGTCGTAAGTTAATTCCGTTTTTACGCAATTCCCTTGTTTGCAGAAACATTCCATGTTAATTTTTAGCAATATTGTCATTGATTTATAATCTCACATGCAGATTTCATTCAAACTTACACATCATACCATTCATGTGCACGTGCGTTTGTTCCTTGATCTAATTCAAAAAGGACGAAGGCATGCATAATAAAGGAAGGAATCGCACAAATAAACTGGCTCCACTTTGTATCATATGTGTCACATGAGTGTAAATTGAAGGGGATATGTCATTAACAATGACTTGCCAAATTCGACGATTGGTATGTGTAAACATTTGAGGAACCCCCAAATGATTTTGACAGTGTTTGCAGAGGTATAAAGCGTTTTTAACCTATCGATGCCCTCGCTGAGATATAAATAAATTATTCACGTGTTCATTATCAAAAAGATTAGTAAAATATGTGAGCAATTACGTGGCATTATTTTAAGGTGCGTTTATGTGTCTCCTGAAGGATTGTCGGTTTATATTAAAGGTGAACCAATTTTAGGTGACTGGAATGCTAGAACAGGGAATTTAGAAGATTTTATAGCCGAAGACCTAATAGAAAACTTGCTAATAATTGATAGCAATTGATGTCGATTTGAAAAGTGCATCAAATAATGACAATTTTGGGAGATCTGTGATAGATATGCGACGTGGGTTTGGTTGCCATATTAAGAATGGACAGCGCAATAGGGAACATACGTGTTTTACATGGAAAATAAATTCAATGAAAATTCAGTTGCAAAATTTAAAGATAGCAGATAGCATTGGAGAGATGAATATAAATATGGTTATGAATATGAATTTTGAATTAGCTCAATATATATGACGATCTGTCTCGTCTAAATTTATATAATATTGTCTAATTTTGTATGGCATGCATGGCAAAGTATTACGGTCTTTGTATGCAAAACTGGAGTCCTGCGTACGGTGCATACTTTTCATGTAGTCTAAAAAATAGACAAGGTTGCATGTTGAGTCTTTTCATGTTTTCAGTTTCTGTAAATTTTCTGGCATTTAAATCTACCTATAGAAGAGGAATTGCATGCACTGAAAATATGTAAATGAATTGAATATAATTTGTTACTTGCATGTCCAGTGTATCAGGATATTAGATTACTATATATTCAGGAGAAATTCTACTATTAATGAGTTGATTATGCTGTGTATAACGTCATTCGTCTGCAATAATTTAAAAATGTAAATTTACACGAACAATGAAAACAAAGTCTGAAACATGTTTACACATTATTTATTCGGACAAGCAGTCTAACGGGATTGGTCAGTATAAATTCCAAGTGCGGTTGACGTGATGTAAACGGATACGGACAGTATGACTGATCAGTGTTGCAAATACCGCCTTGTGGTTACACGGGCGTTAGAATAAACTGATCATGAAAACAGGAAAATCATTTGTTTTTTATAACGGGGGTTGCAATAATGAGATATCTCTGAAGGGTAATTATGCTCATGCATGTAAATATTTAGAGATTATTTTGAAGAGTTCTTAAAATTAGAAATTGTAATCTGAGTGACTATAGTATAGCATATTCGGACAATCTAGCTCTTGGAACATTTATTTCAGAGACCAAACAATTAAATACTATTGTTCTGCTAAACGGGGATTCAATAACCATACTCAAGGTGCACATATGCAGAATAGAGCTCTTAGATTTGCCATGGACGTGCAGTGATTTGCGCCAACTTCGGCGGCAATCGGAGGACCGGTCGGGTGTCTTCGAAAGGCAGACACTGGGTAAACATGACACGATACTGGAATAGGTTAATATGTATAGATGTAGACAGATTATGTAAACTAATATTTTTGTGGGATAATTCAATTTGTGTAAATAATTGGACTTTTGATATGTACAACATGTTTTAGTCATGTGATATCGATATATATGCTAATAGAGGTATATGTAACCTTCGGCAGCTGCAATTCCGGATTGAAATCAATGTTAGCGTAAATTGGTTTTATAGAATTTGTATGAAACTCAAATTACGTACCTATATTTTACGGTTACGGTAAATCAGAGTATTTAAATTTGAATTTAGATATTAGTACACGTTCACTTCTGATGCAGTTCATCCGGTTCGGTACCCACAACCCCCGCATTGAAAGTGGCAGATATTTCGGTAAAGCAATTCACGAGATTACCTCCATTTTTTGTAATAAGACAGAGAGATAGATGAGATGCATTTGTATATCATTGTTCACTCTGTGATGAACAGCGACATTATTTACGGCGGCTAGTATTTCCTTTCATTTCCTTTTATTTCCTGACCGACTGACTGACTTACCCATTTACCTATTTACTTACCTAGTTACATATTCACTCGCCTACTCACTCACTCACTCACTCACTCACTCACTCACTCACTCACTCACTCACTCACTCACTCACTCACTCACTCACTCACTCACTCACTCACTCACTCACTCACTCGCTCACTCGCTCGCTCACTCACACACTCACACACACTCACTCACTCACTCACTCACTCACTCACTCACTCACTCACTCACACACTCACACACTCACTCACACACTCACACTCACTCACTCACACACTCACACTCACTCACTCACTCACTCACTCACTCACTCACTCACTCACTCACTCACTCACTCACTCACTCACTCACTCACTCACTCACTCACTCACTCACTCACTCACTCACTCACTCACTCACTCACTCACTCACTCACTCACTCACTCACTAACTTACTAACTACTTATTACCTTCACGCAGGATCCCTTCCCAGCAAATAATCATCGCACATGCGTATCACAAATTGTAAATGTTTCTTCGTTCGACTTCCATGTAAGACAATAAATAAAATATATCGAAATAAATCAGAATTTCTATTGAAACAGATTGTACGTACTTCGTTTCCTTAGCATGTCCATTGCTACATAATAATACCCGCGGGAAATCGAAATAATGTAATGTCTATTTTGTATAAGAAGATAATTTTGTTACGACTCAACTGTCAAGAAAAGATAGCACATTCATCACAGTGAATGTTAATGCTTTTTCTTTTACGTACCGACAATACAGTAGCCTCAGGTAGTATCAATTTATCATGAACAATGATTTATTTTAAAATGTTAGCTGTCGTAATCGGGGTACTTAATGAGTATCAACAAATATAATTACAAGTATATTATGAGAGATCATTTGAAAATGACATTGTTCCCACAATAATTGTATTTTCGTAGCCCTGCTATAAACATGTTATTGAATATCCCGACAATTCATCACAACCTATGAATCAATGTCCGTTATGTAGTGCATAGGTAGTCAGTCTTATAAAGACATTAATTTACGATTTAAGTATAGTTGCACAAATGAATACATCAAAACAACAAACACTGTATTGATATACAGAAGGACACTACGCCACACAGACATGTACAGACATGACAATGAGGGTAAAGCTGTATTTATGAGGAAATATCATATATATCACTATTGAGTAGATACTTCGCCAGAAACATTTGTTTGTATATTGTCTGGCCAAATTTTCCCGGTTTGGATTAGACTGACTATAATTGCGAATTTCAGAAATCGCTGTCCGTTCAGTTCAGTGTATTAATCATTATTTGCCAGCTTCACATTAATTACACGGAATAGTGAGAACGAAAATGATTTTTTTCCGAAGTGACACAGAAGGATGGATCTTCAGGTAATACGATGTATACTGGTATGTGAACGTGTACTTCGTTTTACATGTCGAATTTCATTGGATTATGATGTATTCGATTCTTGTTACGACCACAGTCATAACCAACTCATTTTTTAAAACGTGTATTTGAATGTTTATATCAGAAAGAAATCACTTCACGGGGTTTCATGTGTTTTTTTAAACGAAAATATAGGCATAGTGTTTTTTCCCTCAAACAAAGAACGTAAAGAACGAGACTTTACACAAAATATGGGCAGATTTCGGCCTCTGTCCTAGACATGTTATATCTGGTCGGGGCATGTATGTAGAAAAAGAGTCCGGTACTCAGACTTTTTACTTAAAAACACTATTGTGGCATATTGTCACTCAGAATACACACGGCTAAACTTACTGTCAACAAATTTGGGATATAATATATTTTGATTTCCATCGTGAGATAGGAGTAAAGTTGAGTGACCAAATTTTGGTTTTATTCAGGGCTTCATATCATCACAAATGTTCAGAACAGTTCATTCATCGGCATCTTGCTAATCATTTCTGTGCATACGGTTATACACACCGGCGATGTTTGCCGACCAATCAGCGTTTGTTATTCGTACATATTGTAATCTAGAAATGGCCCAGCCTCGGTGTGATCGTTTGTTGCTATAGAGTCTCTCTATAAATAACACTCACATCTGCTGTTATCGCATTTTGAGACTCTGTGAGGTTTTGAGAGATTACATCGCACGTGTGCATCGACTAAGAACCACTTGTTTATGGAATGATTCTGTACTGCGAGTTTATTCTTCCGTGCATCTGGGGGTGACGCATTCGTCAACACAACTCACTACCAGTAATTTATATTGTGCAATATCATGAATAGTCTAACTATATGGTGATGCCGCGTTGAATAATGGTCGATGATATCAACAACACGGCTGCTGACGGACCAGCGGACTCATACGCAGCAACCGTAATTCATAGCACCATACTTTCAACATTACTTGTTCTGATTATTACTGGTAACGCACTTTTGATCTTCGCAATATTATCCACGCCGCGATTACGTACCATCACGAACTGTTTCATAGTTAGCCTGGCCGTCAGCGATGTGATGGTCGGCCTGGTTGTTATACCGATAAACTTTGCTTTCCCGACAGCTTTATTGAAAGGCTACACTACATGTATATATGCGGCTTGTTTCACGGTCATCGTGTGCTTGAGCTCGATATCCAACATTGTCGCAATCACCGTTGATCGCTACCTGGCTATCACCTCCCCGTTGAAATACCATTCAATAATGACACCCAGGCGTACAGTTGCCACAATCGTCATTATCTGGATATATGCCTTTGTGGTCGGTTTTTTGCCAGTGATGGGGTGGCGTCAAACGTCCACAACCTGCCTGCGAGGGGAAGTATATGCTGCCAGTTACGCCGTGTTTTTATTAATGATGGGTCTTGTTCTCCCACTTGTTATTTCAACAACGCTTTATTGTCGTATTCTACGGGAGGCGAGCCGCCACATAAAGCAAATACGCCAGTGTGAAGTAAGCACCACTGCAGGAGAACATATTCAGCAAATTGGAGAAACGGTCTCGCAGAGCAACGCCGGATGCGGTGATGGTGGTGTTCATCCATATCATAACCATCATCACCGACGTGACCAGACGGAATCACACCACGACAAGGGCAACTTGAAAAAAAACCGAAAGGCACTTCGCACGGTTATGTACATCTTAGTTTATTTTGAGTTGTCATGGGTACCGTTATTTGTCACTTTACTCATCGATGCTTTCTTTTCTCCTCGTCTTATCGTTCTAGAAGTGCGAACGTTCATCAGCTTACTGGCCCTCGGCAACTCAGTCATGGATCCCTTCATATATGGATACTTCAATAGGGACATCAGGGGGCGCGTCAGACAGATTACAAATAAAATTTGCCAATGCTACAGACGTACTGAAGTTAGCCCTATTTCAACAATCTCAAACACAGGACCATGACCCAGTAAACAAAATCGCCCGATTAACATTTGCACTCCGCTGGGAAAGCACGCGCGTCGGACAAAAAATTCAACAGCTCTCTGAACTGAATCTGCTGTACGATTTTAATATCCGTATTACAACCATGCCAACACGACTAATAACAAAACTAATTTCAGATACTTTAATTTAACATTGTCTACTCGAACTGATGTACTTTTACGTACACTTCAGCATTGAAAGCCATATTCTAATATCTTCAACCTTCATGGCGTGGTAACCTTTTCTTCAATTTCGAAATTTACTACGGAAAACTAATTAATTTCTTAAATTAGTTTCATTCACCAATCAGCTGACGGCATTGTCTGTATGGTATTTACCTTGTGGGAAGAACAGCAGGATTCGGTACCGGCACAGAGACGCTTGGATTTACCACAACACTTTCGTCTTTGAATGTAAATGTTATTTAATTTTACAGATTTTTAATTCATTTTCATTAATCGAAACGCTCACGCCTTCTTGTCAACCATTGAAACGAAAGGTGATATGGTAATTATTGATTCGAGCTTCTTTTCTTTTTCGTGACGTGTATTTTTCATCACGAACCGACAAGCTCGAGTAGGTAGATTGATTGATAGTTCTGTATTGGATATTACATACGAGAAGCGTCGTCTTTGCTTCACGCATCATGTGAAAATCAGTACAGGCAGCTTACGAACATTTAAACATGTAAGTTATATTCTTCAGTGACTATCTGGGTCATTGGTTTAGTCACTTAGAGTGGGACATAATTCCGTGGTTGGTCGAACTGGCGATTGCTAACTTCAGTACATAGTACATATCTTATTAAGGCAATATAATTATCTATTACATATCTATTTACATCTATTACATCTGAAATGGTATCAAAGGAACTTGTACGTGTTTTTTTTTTAATATAGTAGCTTACTGTATTGCTTAGACCATATTAAAAGTACTGCTTGATAAATGATGCATCATTGTGAATCAAAACATTTCACATGTCTTAACATACAACATACAAAGAAGCAGTAGCGGCAGGGGGTCGCCCTGAAACAAATGTTGGTGGGGGCGTCGCCCCTCCAAAATCAAGCTGAAACCCTTTGTGTCGGCAAAATTACCCTTCAAAATGCAGGAAATAGCGTTTCAGAGGCCTAGATTTCTAATTTTTAAGGGGGGAAGCATGCCCACGGACCCCCTAGTCAGGTCGAGCCTTCGGCGTGAGGCTGGTGAGCAAATATCGCCCCCATGCATAATTTCGTGCCGCCGCCTCTAATATACGCATCTTGTAGAATATATTTCTGACTTCTAAGCTGTGTGCATAGAAAATGTCATTTAATTCGCGATTATATGTTTATCACGAAAATCCTTTTCATAAATAACAATAAACCATTACGATCAATGCAGCTACCTTCAATTTTGACAACAGCGCCTTAATTCATTCATGAAAATAAAAAAAACTTCGCGGCGTCAAGTCGAGTATTCGTAATTTCGGTCTGGCTTAGATGCACGCCCACCATGTGTACTAAAATGTATTAATCTATTTCACCATCTTCTCAGTTGTTTGTCCCTGTTCCCTGTGCGACGAGTCATTGAGCTTGTAGAAAGGAAGTTACGCACGCCTGGTTTATCATGACAGTGTAAACATCATTGTGTCTGTCAATGCGATACACATGAATCAGTCATGTGACGGCATACCGGGAATTAAGGCTTAGAAATGGACGCATTGACAAGATTCAAACAATTCGCCTAACAAAATGGTTTCAACGAAGTTTGATGCGATTATGTACTTATTCAATTTATTTCATTCAATATATCACAAATTATATGGATTATTATATGGTACAATAGTATGTCATCTTTGTTCGACCTACTGTTGTCATATGTCGAAATACAGAACATTTTGTCTATTAACAATCCTGCATAGAACGTAGTTTTCACGGAACGTATGTCCAAATCATTTCCTGAGATCCATGCTCTATAACTAATCAACGTGCATCCAAGTGCATTGATTCCTTTCTGTAAAGATTTAATTTGTCACGCGTTTATATGTTTAAAGGGCGGTTGTCGTCGCGCCACGCATGCGCGAGATATATGAGTCTCATATAAACAAAGATGGCGACATTGACTGTTGCGTAGATAAACGAGTACAAACTGAGACGTTACCAAGCTTCAATTCTCATCAGTAAACTGCGTATGATGTCTGTTGTTGCGCACACACTTTTTTGGACGATTTTTCACCTGTATTACGCTCATGCATTGTAAAACCACAATTAGTCTTGATTAACCTACGACCAGTGTCATCATGATGACCGTCAGAAGGTGCATTAGAATCTGACCTGCAATGTAGTCATGTAAAAGAAGACGTGCACATCGGCTATGTAGATCCAAAAAAAGTGTTACATTGTAATAGACAATGCAGTGTAGCTCCAATCGCGACCAGTACAGTGTGCTACTGTATATGTTTAATTGTTACCAGTGTACGTAGTTCTTTAGTCTGGATTTCGTTTGGAGTTCTATGCTTTTGATGTGCTGACCATGTGTATACGACTGTACCCAGTGCTTGAGGCGCTGAATATGTTAAAGTTTGTTTTGTTGAGCAATATCATCTCACTTTGAGTAATTTTTATCATCCTGTTTAGCAGGCTTGTAGTGTTGACTTTGAGGAATCGTAATCGTGTCTGGTGGATATGATTATGTGATATTATTCATTCTCATTTCTGTGGAGTGAAATTGGTACAGAATGGAATCATCTGCTTATTGAAATAACCAGGTTTTATGTGGGAATACAATCACCTGACTAAAGAGACGTTCTTCGTCCTCCGTTGTTAATCAAATAGGGTTGGTCACCAACATAGATAAGCGTCTTTCAATAGCTCAATTGTAAGCCAATCTGTTTCAATAAGCAGTCACTACTGACGTCTGCACGCAATTTTACTTGTTTAGCATGATTTCAAATTAATTACTGTAAGTGTAGCTCATAATATCGTGTTTATTTTAAGCCACAGTATTCGTATAAAATGAGCACATTATTTCTCTTAGTGGGAAAAGAATAGTGAAATGTGGGTAAATCAATGTAAGCTATTGAATGCTGTATGTCATTCTGAACTGCAGGATTCATTGATTACAAGCCAATCTTTTTCAATACTCGGTCAGCGCAGACGACCTATAATTATGTTGTTTGAGATGTATTGCATGTGAAACCACACTGAACACTAAAATGTATATGGCTTTGAGACAGCATATTTAATGCAATACACCTCAAACAACATAATTATAGGTTGTCAGCGCTGACCGAGTATTGAAAAAGATTGGTTGTTAATCAAAGAGGGTTGGTCACCAACATAGATAAGCGCCTTTCAATAGCTCAATTGGAAGCAAATCTGTTTCAATAAGCAGTCACTACTGACGTCAGCGCTGTATTGCATGTGAAACCACACTGAACACTAAAATGTATATGGCTTTGAGACAGCATATTTAATGCCTCCTAATATAAGTATGACATCACTGTAGTTTATAGTAGAATGATTGCCACATCACTAGCAGTAACTCTCAAATGTCACTTCACTATCAATCACTTCAGATCGTCAATAATAACCGCTGGTTGAACGACCAGAGCTGTGCTTCCAATCACTGCGTTAAATGCACTCGACTCTCAGTCCAAAGGACAATCATGTCCTAATCATCGCAGTAATGATTCAACACACTCTCCATTATCACGCTAGAGTTTCTACATGGGTCTTACTTACTCTAGCGTGGACGTTGCCACTGCAAAAGTTTATATAAAAATAATAGACTATATAAATATTTGTATACGGTGATAATTATAAATATGTTAAGAACGCGCGTCATGCCTTTCACTGGCCCGGCTGAATTAACACTGGAATCGCTGTTATAAACACACAACTAATCATTTTGTCCCATGGACCTTGTTAATTGTTAAACGCATTGGACTTTACTTGGCATGGCAATTAGTCCTAGTTTGAGTATTTCTGATAAGTGTGAGGTCATCGGGCTGATTGATTTCCGTATTGATTGGCCGTATACGGGAATCATGGCACCTATACTTTTATCCAGCTAGCACGCACAGAGAAGATCAAATTATATCAATTTGTAATGAGGGTGAGTGCACTTTGGAAAGTAGTATAGGTATTTGTAAATTCACACCAATCATATATTGAAATAACGTCATCTGACTGGAAAGAGATTCCACCTCTCCCCAAAGGTGTGTGGGCGTTATATTCGTCACAATGAATTAATTGGTAATCTCAAATTCAGTGTGTATAAGCAACTGAAATGATGATGGTAAATAAGCTTTGTATTCCCGTTAAACGAATGTGTGATGTACAATGTAAATCTTGGAAGTACTTTTATTTTTGACAAATAGAACACGCTGTTTAAATACAAAAACACGTATATCATATTATAAACCATCTATATTTGCACAAAAAAGTGTTTTAGTATATTTGGAAAAGTAACTGAAACGCTTGTTGGTGACGATTAAGCACAATATAAACACACACAAATGCACATTTTGAAAATAGTCTATATACCATAAAGTAAACATTATGGTATATATGCCATTGATCTAAATAGACGACTACTGATGGTGACGTAATGTAATACATATTGGAATGGACATGACATTACATAATTAAAGAAATAATTTTGATGTTCTGACTTTACCAAATTCAAACACTTAATCAGGGAGCAACTTATCAGTATCGAATCAAGCTCCAGGTTTTGGAAGAATTAATTGTAAGTACTCTTATAGCTATGGATACAACTGGAAATTGGAGTACCTCGTGACCTAAAGGAGTTTGATACTCAGTAATTGAAGAAGGGTGGTGGTGGTTTGAAACAGGACATTCTAACATGTGATTTTATGTTCGAATTGAAGCACTCCAGAAAACAAACGCACCTACAATGTTTCTATCCAAAACACCAGACAATAAACATTCCACAAAAATGTTAATGTAAAAAATGTACTCATCATAGTCACTAAAACACTATTTTTACGAACTGTTTTAATTTGAATTAATTCAGAAAATAAATACACATGTAATGTTTCAACCTAAACATCCGACTATACATGTGTTATGTGTTTATGTTTATTTATACGACATGTATACAAGTTCATAAACGTATCTAAACCACGAAATTGTTTAAGTACTTCAGCAGGACACTGGTATGACACTTGTCTACGATACGCATCCATAATTATTATTAGAAATATATAAAAAATACTCACACACATCATTGTCAGCAGACAAAATGTGCACGTAGCGATTTTACTATTTTCAGGTTTATATATTACTGTATTTTGCGCGTGTGGGTGACTTCAGAAACATACGAAATTAACATGCACGTTGCATGCATGCTCAGGTTAGTAAACTGGATGACGCTAAACAGGCGTTGATTTCCTGTGTACTAATCTATTCATACATTTACTCACTTCATAGTAACTATTCTTCAATGTTGAATGCCATCTAATGTACCACACACCAGTGCGAATGTACGTATAACCTAAACGAACTCCTCACAGTCTCTTATAATACTAGTACATAACTAGTTTGTGCCAAGCGCACGCTCATTCGACAATTGGATTACACTTCCAGTAGCATATGGCCAGATGCAATGTTCATTAAAGAAGTAGCAACAAGTCTTTTCGGAGGATAGACGGGAACCGTAAGTTATCGTGAATAAACTGAATGGTGGTATTGTTACTTCTTTACAAAACGTGTGGAAAACGTGTCGCAGGTGTGTACTTGGCCCTAAATAATTTAATTGCGTAATATTTACTTTATAACAATTTAAAACAATATTTTACAACACATATTTCTGATTCCAATAACACACTGCCCGGACAAAATAATGATAATAACTTAAACATACTTAATATTATTTTTTATATTATTATATTTGTCAGACTGAAGAGGTTTGGTCAGAACGGGCAAGATAATTTTTCTAATATTAAAATCTGTTAATATAGATTATCCTCGTACTTTTTGGCACGAGAACTCTGGTTAGGTGAATATACTTTATAGTACCACAAAATAAAACCATTGGATAGATAGAAAGGCGAAAGTTGAATGAAATGGAATTGATGTAGTACATGGATGCAGATTTGTCGATTTGCTAGGAACGAGTTTATAACGAGGTGAAATTAGCAATTAGAAAATCTGAAAATAAATGTATATTGAATTATAAAACTTTTACTAGAAATTGAAAACCTTATACAATGTATATGTAAAACAAAAAACCAAAGCCGTTCAAAGTTAAGTGTAATAGTAAATAGGTTGGGAATACAAATAAGTAATTGCTTAAAACATCACTGACAAATGTACGTTACTTTTGTAGCCTTTGTCTGTACACAGTAATTTTATAATACAAAATAACAACCGTCTGTTAAGCAATTATCATGTCCGTTAGTGTTCGTTTCGTTAATTCATAATAAGAATGTTCATAAATAACATATAATGATCGTGATAATTTTATCCTACATGGCAGTGCACTGAACATGTATGCCATGAAAGTAATGACTATACTAATTCAGAAATTCAATATTTTATTATTAAGTTTATCTACTGAATATGTAACATACATTACAAAATATATGTAACGTACATTTCAAAAGTTAGGGCCAATAAACTTGTTCTATTTGAGAGCAAATAAATGACACAGTGCTATCATCAATATGATATAAAGAATAATGTGCATACTTAAGGCTAGTTTTTTTGTCCATGACCAGATTCTGAATATTGCCATTGGGCTAAACCTCCTATTAAGCGTATAGATTGCATTGTCTGTTTTCAAACGTGTTCCAATCTGCTCATTAATTTCGTACTTACTGGGGGCAAGCCTGCATTAGGGATGAAAAATGTTGTAATTTTCTTAGTTGTATAAAATAAACCATACCTTAATATTATTATATATTGGCTTACCGTCAACGATATATATCCATACATAATCAATAATAATTACTTCAAAAATAAATAAATAAATAAATAAATAAATAAATAAATAAATAAATAAATAAATAAATAAATAAATAAATAAATAAATAAATAAATAAATAAATAAATAAATAAATAAATAAATAAATAAATAAATAAATAAATAAATAAATAAATAAATAAATAAATAAATAAATAAATAAATAAATAAATAAATAAATAAATAAATAAATGCCTGGATAGATGGATGGATGGATGAACGTAATGCACAAGTCACTACAAATTCTCTATATTTTATTTTTATATCTATACAATTTTAGTTAAAGGTTGATGTTAATTAAAGATTGTGAAATCAATTGATAGTTAAGTATATAACAAGTCAATTCTCAGACCTTCAGATTGTTTCACTACTCAACCTAAACTAGCGTAATTATGGACAGTTTGTAAAATAAAATAGCTAAATTTAGATGTCTTCGTTAAATGTAAGGCGACATGAAATTCGTAGTAAGCTTAAAACAAAATAATTGCTCTATTTTGTCCCGCTCCGCTATCACGGAATGTACATTTTCCACAAATATTGCGCTCAATAGCCAACAAAATATGTGGCAAAATTTGCTTTTTGTGAACATTATATTTGTAAAGTATCGTACATTTCACCAACAAAATTACCCACCCAGTCGGATCAATCGGTTTTATTCGGTATAATAATGCAAATATTGACCCCAGCTCCGGTCGATATACAGATTTGAGAGGCTATCTATCAATAATGCTCTCGTCGGGTCGACAAATCTGTATATCAACCTTGGCCCGGGTCAATATTTCTTTAGTATAGTAATATATAACATCATTTCGATAAAATATACAAGCCATGCTTATAGTGGACAAAATATAATTGTCTACTTTTTTTCCAAAGTAATTGACACTACATGACCACAAGAAGGGTTAACTACTGTACCTCGCTACTTCACAATCATTACGGATAATGATAGAATTAACTCAGTTACTCTTCCTTTTATTTTCGGATTTTTTGATCTGATCTTCCTTTCGAATCCAGAGCTTTCCTGCTCGGAAGTGCGCATTCAAGTCGTTGTCGCCAATCAAGTTTAAGTACCGAGCAATAAGGTGAACCCAATTCATGTAGAAGGTCAATCTGCCGTGTGACGCGGATTCACGGTCACTATACATGTGTCAGATTGAAATGTCGACTGAAACGATGGTTCCATACAAACCCCCTGCCGATCTGAAGCAGTTACGCGTCTGATATCTCAGTGCGAGTTTGCAGACCCTCACCAATGGGTATGAAAAAATGTTTTAAACAAGTTCTCAATAATTATTGTATAAACACTCTCTGAAACGCTATTTTAACATTTTGTCACCTTCACTGCTTTTACTGACACAGAGAATAAGTTCTGCAAATACCCGCCTTATATCCTCGAGTTATGACAAATACATTGTGTATATGCACGTTTAGTGTCGCAATAAAACACATTGCATAAAACACAGTCTTTCTACAGAGCGACATGAATCACGAACATTAAACAAATTCGTACTTTTACCATGTTCAGATTTTCACATTTTCAATAAAATCGCACGCCTGACATTTAAGTTATAATTTATTTGCACGGCTGGAATCTTTCTAGCTGCTGTATGATATGCACGTTTTACATTTTAATACGGAATTTAGGTTTCGATGCCCTCATGTCTGATACTTTTATATTGTTGAATGACACGTAGTTTTTTCAAATTTATAGTACTGCTTCAAATGTGTGTATAGCATTATCCCTCCACAGAGAATGTCTAATTTGAATGACATTTCATTTAGTATGTATCATTTAGAGATCAAAAATAAATCTTTCTGATTGAATTTTTTATTGGCAATGTAGAATATGCGTAGCATTGACAGCAGCAATCTATGATTGGGAAGACACTGAGCGAGTACTTGTAATCAGCTTTCAGATTATCCCAACTGTTCATGAAGAGCAACGGTGCTAAATTAAATCTTCGACAACACAACTTCTTAAAGAAAATTTGGAATTGAACCATTGCTACAGTTACTGTAGTTTGCAGACATAATATTTATTTGATATACCTTATTTCATGGAATTGTGCTAGTTTGTGAGATTGCGTTTTCGTTCAATGTAGCAGTATGAATAAAATCCTGTTTAATATCAATTAATAAACAATTTCTACATACATACACGGAAAAATATACTTTACATAGTCGTTATAGTGCCAGAAATACAAACTCCACACTTTGAGTTGTTTTCAAAAAAATTTCCATTCTGAAGGCAACTGCAATATTTCGTCATATTCAGATTCAAACTCACTCATAAGACACTGGAATTTGACAATAGACTGAATACCGTGTAGTCTGGCTAGCAATATATTTTGATTGAACGCCGCTATTTTCGTATCCAACATGTACTCAGAATAATCGACAGCAACGATAACTTGCCCGATAACAACGCAACATACTGTTCATCCAGAATACAATATAATGAAAATGTGAGATTTTATCTTGATTGATCTACATTGACTAGAGTCACCGCTAGTTAATTGCGCCATAATTCTACATTTAATACATTTACTGCTGTATTTCGACACGAGTAAACATACTGTTGTATGTAGTTAACATCCGCACACTTCGGCTGACACTCTCTACATTATCGACATTCCGACACAAATGATTTGATTCATGTCAGTGACACGATTGACTAAATGCTGCGTCGACTGCTGTTCTGCATGGCAAGTAATCTATGTTGGCTCGTTACCTTGCAACTTAAGTTGAGCAGTTCAATGACATTAACCCCCTGTGGGCAGTGGTTTACTGTCAGTTACCAAGATAAATTTTCGTCCATCTAAGTAGTTGTGGAACCTTTTCAAACCAAATATTATCATCCAAAACTTCAGGTTCGATTTGAGCATAATTTCTTTTACTAGCCAACAATGTTCGTCACGGTAAAGCGTAGGCAAGTAGCCGCTACAATTAGTCTTCCATCAGATGCGCAATGACTGACCAAACCCCATGGGATGATGCAATGCAATCACAATACAATTTAACTGTTAACTTAATGAACTACATTTAGTCATTGCTGCTTCACTGCTCTGAATCCAGTTCCATATAACCTCTTTATGTAATAAATTGTTTAATGGGGTCAACATGGAAGACAGAAAGAAACGCGAATCAAACTGGATCCTTTCTAAATAAACTCGCAATTCACTTTGATTTGTTGGGTTTGGTGATCTAATACCACATTGATCTAACCAATGTCCAAGAAATTTAAACTAGGTACACAATATTTGCACTTGGATACATTCATATTTACATTATATTTCTCCAAACGTTGGAGTACTTGATACAATATACCCCTGGTAGTACCATGTCAAACATTCCTGGATCTAGCTCCAGTTGTGCACATGCTTGTTCTAAATCCAATTTGGTAAATATTGATTGTGAAAAACAATATCCAGTGAAGGAAGGTGATACTGATCTACCTCTATTACTATTTGACTTGTGTACATTTTCAGTAGGACTGACCAAATTACTGTAAAATACGTTGTATATTTTGCCTTCTGTACCTAAGCGATCTAGTCCTTTTTCAATTGCATCCTTTCAATGTATAAGGAACAGATCGTGCTTTTACTTTAATAGAAGCAGAACTATCTTCTTTTTTAAACCAAATGCCTGAGTTTATTCCCTCTTAATACTTAATGTGAAAAAGCAGCCAATTCTGAATAAGTACAGTTATCACTACTTGAATTAGTTTTTTTTTACTAGGCACTAGACCTTAAATAGTTTATGCCAGTTCAGTCAAATTACTTCAAGTCAAATCCTACCTAGCAAAAGTGGTCTGCGTACATGTTTCAGCAGCAACAGTCTGTTTGAGATACTAAAACCACAAACTAATCCACCTGATTTAAGGGTATTCCGAATTGACATTTTCAAACTGTTCAAGGACTACCACATAACCGACAATTGACTAACCCGCCTTCTTACCAATGGTTCTGTAGAAATTTTTAGAAATAAATTTAACGCCCCAGTAAGCTATCCATACATTTGTTTAATTGGGTTTTACTGAAGTATACTATAACTCTTCGCTACAGAACAACTGAGTAAGACCGACCGCCCTGTCTTCCTCGGTAACTTCGTTGACTACATAACACTGCTATAGTTGTTCGAAGTAACACTTGAAACATTCGATAATATCATCACAATTTCTGCACAGTCTCTGTCAGTTTCTGAGTCAGTGTCCCAATGTTATGAACCCCAAACTCATGGACAAATGTAATGTAATGTATTGCACCCAGTCTAGGACAGTAATAATGATACATGAACACTATGGAGCTGCCAAATTAAACTCATAATGCAGGCGTGCAATAAACAAACAAAAGTCTGTTTTTAGACTATATTCGCTCACAATTGCAGTCACATCTAATACAATGATATCCATCTTAGTTTGAAATTTAATATTCCCCTCCCCCCCAAAAAAAACAAACTGTTCACGATAAAGGACTGTCAACCTGAGCATTTGATAAATTCAAATTCTGTTCACTCACTTATTCCATATTATTAATTAGTACATTCTTAATAAGCACATGAGCCGAAGGGTCTGTGTGACATCCACACATTGCAATACATGATAGTTTTGTGTTTGTACATCCACATTGTGTTGATACAGGATACTCATACATGAAAAGCCAATCAGATTGGATACGTATAGATGATAATAGATGATTCTATTATTACATGACTTTTAATATGATGTTCTGTATTAGATGGGTAATAATACCAGTATCACCTGTGATATTTTTTTTGCAATTATTGCATTCAAGAACTAATACTGCCTGTCCTACAATATTACAATGTTGCTCTTTAAGAAAGAGAAGTTAAAATGTCCTGCAATATATTGCATCATTACTTCGCCATAACTTAGCTCTACATAAATATTGATACTTCAGTAATAATAAACTTGATTATGCGTAGACTGCAGTTTATATAAATTACCACCTATGTGTTTTCCTCTTATTTCTGTGCCATGTTACCTATTTCAAATATTTTGCATCTGTGAGCATATCTGTGCTACTTATTTCTTTATATTAAAGCGGGGAGTCGTCCACTGCGCACGCGCGGAAATTGAGTCCCAGGCGATGATAACAACACACGCTAAAACGCAAAGGCTCATGGGTAGACGCTTGTTTGTAAACAATGCATATCAATTACATTGATTGCTTGCACATGGGTTAGCACCTGTCCCCACACCAATGGTTAAAAATGCAGGAGACCATAAATACATCACAAAATATAAAATGTAGTGTATTCGAAATGTACTATTGGTACAAATGAGAACTCTTTTAATATTGTTCATAATCTCAGAGTCTATAATGAGATGAAAACAAAGATGTTAATTATCATCAGTATACAGTTATCGACACACAGAGCAAAACTGATCGAACTACAGATATACAATGTATCTCTAGTTTGCACGCACGTCGTCTTCTACATAAGGACATTGACAGAGTTTTTTTTTTAAATTGGAGACAGGTATTTGAGATAATCTGCAGTACATTAATCGAAGATAAGATCAAACGTTACACTCGTAAGCACAATCTTGCCATTACAGGAAGTAATAATATCCTTTAGAGATAAGTCATGGAGGAATAGTGTGCTCAAATATCAGCATATCTCAAAGATTAAATCATTTTGTTACAAACAGTAATGTACTGGAATTGAGATATGGCAGATGATAATGTGATTGATGTATTCAACACTATGTATTTGCATGCTTGTGTGTGGAAACGTATGTTGGTGCATGATTCACTGCGACTACATCTAATTACGCGATGGTGTGGCGATTGTCCCTACATAAATATTCAATCTGATTTGTCGTTCAAGTGATAGTATCCTGTATCAACGTGGCATTGATGTTCAAGTACAAAACTACCATGTATTGTTTTATATTGATGAATTCAATGTCCAATAATTATACAATGATGACCGTTAATATAATTTATGCTAATAGTAAATATGAACATTGATACTATTAAGGTTCCAAATCTGCTATTATTTTCGCCATATTAAAACCAAATAAATATAAAATCAAGCAGGAATTGAAAATACAAGTAACAGCAAAGCCTCCCAGTATCTAAAAATTACTATTCTAACTTTCAAACATCATACAAGTCTCGTAGAGCAACCAACAGTATACTACTATGGCGGCCATCTTGAATTTATGCAAATAAATTGTATTCGTGAAAATATGGAATGTTCAAATGATCACATAATTGGTTCAAATGACATTTTAGTACTCAAAATAAGAATGTTGCATTTTAAATCACTAAAAATGTTGGAGGTGGAGATATGCGATTCCGTGGTACTATGGCGGTCATTTTGAATTTATGTAAATTAGATATATTTTATATCATTTGCATGCAAACAAATAATATGCAAAAAATAACGATTGGAGTGACATTCTATTTTTGTCGAAGGTAAATCATTATGTAAAGACACACTTATATTTGTCATCATTTGCAATATTGGTCAATGTCCGAGACACAAGTAGGTAAAACTCAATTGCGAATGTATATAGAATATTCCTTCTTAATCGAATACAGCTTAAAATACTTATCAACTGTACGTAAACAATACACATTGAATTGATCTAATTATAATCTGACTCTCGCTGACTGTAAAATTCATGACGTGTTCAAATGTAATTACAGGCAAACGAGCACACTCGATTCTAGCACGTAATTACGGCGAATGCCTTGTCAGTCTAGACAGACATTCTCGTTATCATGCTATAATTACTGTCCAAAAGAACAGCCTCAAATAGCATGTCATTTATTTATTTATTTATTTATTTATTTATTTATTTATTTATTTATTTATTTATTTATTTATTTATTTATTTATTTATTTATTTATTTATTTATTTATTTATTTGTTTGTTTGTTTATTTATTTATTATTATTATTACTACTATTATTAATTACTATCTATGGATATATAACGTTGACGGTAAGCTAATATATAATAATATAATAACATTTATCATTCTTAATGCAGGCTTGACCCCAGTGAGTACAAAATGAATGAGCAGATTGGAACACGTTTGAAAAAAATGCAATCTACGCTTGTTATATTCCATGCGGTCTACTTCGACCTTGTCCTCATCTTTCTCCTTTTGCGCTTCAGTCCTCGCATACGTTTCTACAGAATCTGGTCATGCACAAAAAAACTAGTTTATATTTATTTATAGAAGTGCACATACAGTAATTAGGAACAGCAACACACAGGTGTGAAAGTAACAACGCATACACATACAACTTTTTACTCCAACTGTGTCAATGAGGAATTGTTTAAAATTGTTATTCTGACCGCAATGGTTTTTTTTCTTGGCAAATATTTATACAGGCTACGTCTATAAATAATGCATTAGAGAATGCTATCACCATTCGTTCACTCATTGTATATGAACTAAATCTCTGTCTGTTAGTGTATGTAATGATGTACATCGTTGTGTTCCTGGAATTTGAAAATATCCATATCCATGGTCGTCGTAGCGCGTTGTGTTCGATATTCAAACACACACTGCGTGACGAGCGCCGCCCTTTATTTAACCTACAGTAATGAATGAATACAAGTAGAAAATGAGTACATTTGAATATATCACCGTTGTTCGGTTATATAGTATGACACATTCTATTTAATGTTATTTCAGTATGTTTTTATTTATCCATTCGTTAATTAGATGAACGGCTGGAACAGATCAGAACAGAATGCAGAATGCACTAAAGCGAAACACATTCATATCGACATGCATTAAGGGTGCTTTCAAAAAAAAAGTTTAGGGAGAGTGTGGATTGTGGCGTGGTATCTGAGTAATTTATCATTACAACAATTTTAGTACCAGTGTAGAGTAAAACAGAATATAATACAAAAGAGTAAAACTAGTGTACAATCACAAAACATATTATAGGTTCTGTCGATCCGTCCGTCTGCCCGTCCATCCTTTTTGACTTCAATTCTCGTGTATAAATTTGGTATTTATTAATACATTGGCTTGGTTCGTGATTAATTTTAAAAATGGCCAATTGGCAACATTTTTTTCAGTTTCTCGGATACTTCTTTACAGATTTTGTTTGAATTGGGCACTTCAGTTTGTGTAGTGACTGTGGTCATGTTTATTTTGTTTGCATGTTTTCAAAAGTACAAAAACAAGACATTTTCATATACATATTCGTTTCAACTAATCATCAATAGTTTTCCAGGTGTACTTTCAGTTTCATTCAAATTTGGATTTTTTTTCTCATTTTCCATGATGCTACACTCTCATAGGTTTTATTCAAAACTTGTAAAAATATATTGAATAGTTTTTTTTCTGTATTAGCAACCGACTCTACATACGGCCTTAGAAAGTTAAATATGAAGTGCAGTGACACTGTGTAAGACAAATAATCGCTGTTATTCAGTTATTTCCTGGTACAGGGCATTAGTATTCAATCGTGAAATGTCTATGACAAATTCAATGTTGCTCAGTGTAGTGCAGTGACCTGTCTGAAATAGGAACTAGAAATACAAGCTTACAGGCTCTGAATATACAAGAGTATGATAAGCGAAAACGAAATTCACTCGTATATTGTATCAACCCTTGATTAGATGTGCTTTGTATTTTTTTGTGAGACTGAAAAGGGGTGAGAATAATGAAAAAAATATTAAATAAATAATGGCAAGTTGATGGACCAACCTAAAAATGTAAGTATATATAATGTCTTTGCTATACTCTTGTAAAACATTAATATTGAGCAACACACGCAAAATAAAATGCATTGAATATATCGGATGGATATTTACAGAATACATAGTTTCCATTTTCCTGCATTAAGAATTTAATATCTTCTTAAATGTTGATGTTGGAGGGGGTATCTGAAACTGTGTGATACTAGTCATGGTATTTTTTGAAATAGGGATGGGGGAACCAAAAATATTCAGACCAAAATATCCCAAATCACTCCTAAATATTTTATTTGAAAGCACCCAAATGGCCACAGCCTTTTACATTACGTCATTACGACATGTTGGTTACATATGTACCACGCAATATTTCTTCCATATGCGTTGTTATTTACACATTATCTGTGTTTGGTATACTATGAGTGTATCATAAATCGTAAATAGCCTCGTTGAAGATTATGAGGTTATTATGAGGATACCGAAAAGTATGCACGAAGACAGTACAGCAGTAGTATCGCCCGACGCGCAGTGGAGGTCGATGCGACGGCGTACTTTCTGAGTGCATACTTTGCGATATCCTTGCATGACTCTTATTATTATTATACATCTTTTCCTCCCAATGATACATCATGGAAAAGCCGAAAATCCAAAAAGTTTAGGACAGAATCGGCGAACTTCTTTGTGTGGAGTCCGGTCAAACCCTGGTGGCAGCCATGTTTGTTTTTATTATTAGAGGACGCTTAAGTGCGTAATCATTCTATATTTTGAATTAGCATTTCCTAATATGGAAGATCAAAATACCCCGTAAAATACCGCAAAAGTACGGCACGCTGTAACTTAGTGTTACAATGACAGATGTATAATAATGATTTTTATGTTGAGGGCAGTCAACCGGGTTGTGACATTAACTTTTTTCTCATACATCTGTTATAATGTTCACCAGTTAAAACTAATTAAAATTTCCAACGCATTCAGCCAGTTAGAAGCAATTTCGTAAATCTGGGGAACGGTTAGGCACATCGCCATTAAACAGTAGGGCATTACTCAAATTGTGCTGCATAGTGGTGCAAATTTAGAATAGCGTTAAGAAATTGTTAATTCTATATTATAGCGCCACCTTGTGGTGTAGGCCGTTTTTAATATTATAACAAATGTTATAAATGAGGAGGTTACTGAGAATGTTAATAATTTTACAATTTGTAGCTAAAAATATAACTCATCTTCCTGATTTGAAATACTCTGGGGACTGACTGTATATACTAATGCATTGACAACTTCGCATCACTAATGTCTAATGTACAACTAAACTCTTTCTGGCTTCCTGGAATGTTTTCGCAAAAGTTTTACTCACTTGAGCTTAGTGATTGTGGCAACATATCAAATAAAATCCTTTGGAATACAAGTATGCCATGTCTTTCAATACGTTCTTGAATATTAAGGAAATTACATTTGTGGGTGCCCATGTGACCCTACACCTTGATACAAATAGTAATTGGAGTAAATAACTTACAGGCAAATATACCAATCATTGCGATGACCAGTTTCAATGGTAAACAACAAATTGATTGAGCCCCGGACGAACGTTAGGAACACAAATCGAACCAACTAACCAATCTGAACTAACGAATAAATGTTATAATAACATAGTGTTCCTTTACCGTATGTAATTCCTGGAAAGAATAGAAAAAAATATTTGATTACTTTATTCTGTGTTCCTGGACATGTTAATGTCCCACATACGGCTTGTGTAATAGAATTTATAATTCGGGTATGTACTTTCTACTTTATTTAAGTCAGTAGCAATTTTAAAAAAACATGTTGCAGTGACTAATAATAATATATTTCAGTTTGTCAGCAAAAACCGATTACAAATCGATAAAAAAAATATTTTCTGCGTGAAATAGAATGACTTGTTCCTGGAGTAAATGTTAGACAATTTTTTTTTCATTTCTTTCATGAAATGGTCACGTATTAAACAACACGACAGCAAGATGTTTGTTTGAGAGTTGTGTTTAATAAACATGTCATTGTATAACCTTCACCTATATGTCCCAGATAAAGGAACATTAGTTTACTATTTTACTCCATGAATCCTATTTTGCATATTGTAATTTATGTGTGTTTGTAATTATATTAGTTATATCTAGGATGTCTTTGCTGTGGGACAGAATTCGCCTTGAGGGCACTCGTAACTACGTAGGTTCATCCTAAACCATGACGCACATGGTCCCTTATATATACGTAGATATTTCTACATTTCGTTAGTCTTGTCCGTGAGTGGTGTGATAAGTAGAGTGTATTCCTGCAATGGTATGACGATTTAATTTGTTTGTGTGTTCGTGTGTCCTTATCTCGCAGTGCATGTGTATAACAAGCATACATGCAATAAATGATCAAACCGTGAATGTAATTACAATTTGATCAGAACTGTAATACTGTATTTAATTAAGGGTTCATTATGGTTGATAAAGATATTGAAAAAGATATTGCCTAATCAGCACTTTTAGTCAAAAGTATTTTAACATAAAATACCCTGAACATGTTTTATTTGTTGTTATACGCTGTTATTTAAAATATTTTTTGCATTAAAATTAAAAAAAAATAAGGAAAACATTTATAGGATATTCGGATGTTTTGTGTAGTTTATATGCTCATCATGTATATATTGCCTGTTAAAGGGGATCTAGGGGATAATTAGGTTAAGATAGCAACCAATATCAGTATGCTAATCTAACTCACATCAATTGCATAATGGCGAGGCGCTTCAGATGTTACGGTGCTTGGGGGAGAAACGGTGACTCCTAACATGCCTCGGTTGAACCATGTCTGTGTACGCTAACGATTTCATTTGTTTCTTGTGGACGTTTGATTTTTATGTGGTTTTTACGGTCAACACGAACCATTACACATGGAACTTTCTGGTTAAAAAAATGACGCTTAGTGTATTCAAAATGCAGTATATTGACGTTTGTCTGATCAATGGTAACATTAGCATAATGATGTGCGAAGGAAAACAACATATAAACTGATTCATGTCTTCTGAACATCACATCTGTACAGGTGTTTTTTTCTTCATATATAAAATCATATTTTCAGCATCCGGTACGATATTGTATCAGATTAATATTAAAGTCTGGGTTTAGTAGTTAGTCAACACTTATTTCAATTCATTTCGATCAGTGTCAGTTTTTGTCAACCCATGTTTATTTTACGCAATTAGTTTCATACCCAAACTCCGAAGTGTTTGTGAATATTTTACCTATTTGTATATTTTGTTGACATAACAAACAAAAAAATACACGTGTCGTTTGACCAAATGACGCAGGTTCTTTTGTTTATAGATCGTATTTATATCAGCATCATTGAAATTGTGAACTTTTCAAATGAAGTTTATATTATAATCATCTTCTTTACGCCAGATTTGCCACACACTAAATGTCTCTAAAATTCACTTTTTTGCTGGCTAGTGGATTTAGTGAAACCTTTACTCAAAGTATAAATGCGGGTTCGTGCGCGTTCGCAGCCCTAAACAGGAGTCAACCTTTGCTTCACATTGTTAGAAAAAAAGTTTTCAAAATACCACAAAAAGTGCAAAAATGCTTTTTTTACACTCCATGTGTTATGTAGTTTATTATTTTATATAATGTATGTCCCTTCATTGACTAGTCGTTTGAACAAAACAACATTCTTCCATTTGTTAGACGTTAACGAATTAACATATTTTATTCATATAACCATAATGTGAATACTATTGATGATATATCTTCAGTTGTAACTTTATCTCGTCTGGCAACTTCCGCGAATATTATATATTTCTGAACCGAAATTAACAGACAACGAAACAACGTACCGTTTTAATTTTTAAAAAGCATGTTTTATCAATATTCGGAGTACATTTGATCGTGTTTTGTGTCACGTTTCGGGTTGTGGGTTATTTATGAAATGAGAATCATTAATTAAGAAGGCCCACATCTAAACCTCCAGTATCACTTAATTGTATCGTATATTGCCTTCTTGTGGGCATATATTATTATCTAGGGGTATATACAATTAGGTATGTGTGTGTTGCGGGGGCTTTAACGTAATCATACATATATCTGTCTATATTTCTGCTTTCTATATTTCAAAATGACGAGTATGGTTTTAGTGTTTCAAACTTCTTATCTGAAAAAATATTTAGATGAATTACATAACTCAGAGAGAATTATTGCACAGTTAAACAAGAGTTGCAATTAATAAACACATGCGAAATGGAGCACGATCATTGTGTGCTTATTTGTAGTGACATATTCGTCTGTTGATAAATCGTGTTTAATCTTGAATAAGTGTTCTAGTGTAAAGCTTAGGTAGTTATGACTATAGCATAGACAAATGCCTCCTGGTGCTGGTGTGTTGCAAACATTTCGTATCCAGCAGACGACTCGTATTTTTAGGTGCGTTCCATTTAAAATGCATCAACTTCAGTACTGAACTTTCTTCACATCGAGACCAACCTTCTACAAAGTCTATTTTGCTGCAGGTACCCAAGTTTGTTCCGTGAATGGCAAAGCAAATATAGTACCATGTGGGGCGAGATCCTCTCTTGGGGTAGCACAAAGGATACGACGACTCTGATTATCTGTACAGTTTACTGCTCCTTGGGTACCAGGAGTACGTGCATACCTTCGCCCGAAATGTCCCTGCACTTCTTCACAAATCGTTGTTGTCTGTTCTGAACAAAATATGTGTGACGCTAAGGCATCGATATACAACCTCTCAACACTGTCGATGCGTCACTTTGACAACCTTATTAGCTTATCTGATGTGGAAATATATATATATATATATATATATATATATATATATATATATATGTATGTATCTGTCAAAATAGCAGCCACTCATCAATTTGCTGCCAACATACAGGGTATCATTACTTAAAGAACGTTCGAGAAAACTCAAGATTATGTCAACCTTGTATCATTTTCATGCAAAGACAACACAAATATGTCATGGCATTGCCAATCTGATGCAAAAACAATATAAAAATGTCAACCTAATTTTAATATACAGAATAAACCACTATAAATAATAAATTTTATGCAAATAAATATAATTTTGACCCCATAGAATTGTCTCTAAACAGACTCATAATGAATGAATTTATAAGGGATTTTCAAAAATAGTGTATGGGAATTATAACGCAAGGACGACGATTATGCAAATTAGCAAATATTCCATTTTTTCTTAGAAATTAAATTGAAAAAAAAAAAAACTTCAATATCTCATTGTCAATTTTTTTAAATTCCTGAATGCTATATCTCCTTGTATCTCAAAACAGTGTCTGTGTTTTAATTTTACAGAACAATAAGAATGAACGTAAAACACACAAATCTGTAGTTTATGCGAATATTTTGATCGATTGTTGTTTCAAAACAACGGCGAATACAGACTTACTCTCACACCGTTTGAGTGACATCAGTAAGCACAATATTTATTTTTATGATTTTGGCCAACAGTCAAGTCCATTCGTGTAATCGTTGATAACCTTCGAATACGAAGCATATTTACTCGACAGAACTCGATACATCGAATAAAAAATGTCAACAAACAAGCTGTGTTCTGATTGGTCTGACTGTTACGTGTATCGGTCTGGTAGCCAATCAGGCACAATCTTGTAAGCAACTTTGCATTGACTCACGACGTGTCTTGAATATTATCTTCATCATCTATCAGTTCATTACAAAGCGCCGTGTAAAATGTGCATCTCGCACTTAAGACGCTTGTCAAGATTGTGAGTTTGAATTTCATGTTCCAAGTCGTAACTTATGTGTGCCCGTAATTAATTTATAATAATAAATTCAGTTAACGAGACATTCATTTCAAATGCGGTTAATGCTATAAAAAAGCTCGTATAACAATCACATCATCTCATTTTACATATTACATATTTAAATCTATTCAACATTAATAGTTTGCCATTATCATATGTCTTCTCTGTATGATACTGATGTCACATGTTTGAAACTCAATTAAAAAGATTAAACAAACCAGTCCCATATAACGCAACATTGCTGTTAATTAACTCCAGTTTCTGAATAATTCGCGTTACGTGCTCCAAGTGTGACACTGAAATGTAGTCACATGATGATTGTCGTACATCACAAAAGATGTCGAAATGGGATCGTCCACGTATAAATATATTATGTTGTTGGATATTCTGAGACTATAGAAGAGAGGCTATTCATAAGTGCCTGGCATCGATGATATATCTTCAGTTGTTCGTTCGACACAATAACTTGATGCGTTGCGTTCATCTCGACTAGCAACTTCCGCGAATATCATTAATCGATGTATAAAGCTTCAAGACGTTCTTGCGTGCATACTGCGACGCCTTTAACCGATGCTTGCTTCGCAATTCCAAAAATAATTCGCTGTATATAAAACAACGATGGCTGATAATATGAATAACACTGCTGCTGTCGGACAAGCCTCGCACATCGCGACCGTTATTCACTGCACCATACTTTCAACATTACTCGTCTTGATAATTGCTGGTAATGGTTTGATGATCTACGCCATTCTATCGACCTCTAGACTACGAATTACAACGAACTATTTCATAGTTAGCTTGGCCATCAGCGACATGCTTGTCGGACTGGTTGTAATTCCGATTAACTTTGCTTTCCCGACAGCTTTATTGAAAGGCTACACCACTTGTTTACAGGTGGCTTGTTTCACAGTCGTCGTGTGCACAAGCTCTATAACCAACATTGTCGCTGTCACGATTGATCGCTACCTGGCTATCACCTCGCCATTGAAATATCACGCAATAATGACATCCAGGCGTGCAATTGTGACTATATCATTAGTATGGGTGTATGCTTTCACCATTGGTTTCCTCCCAGTCATGGGATGGCGAGAGAAGGCCAGTACCTGTCAGCGAGGTGAAGTTTACGCACCGGGCTATGCTGTCTTTCTCTTCATAACCGGACTCGTATTCCCGGTCGCAATTTCCACAGTGCTTTACTGCCGAATACTGAAGGAAGCAAATCGACAGACGATGCGAATACAACAGATTGAATGTAGGGTTTCCCAGGTGATCACGGCAAATGAACATAACCATAACAGGCAAGAAATATGCCCATGTGAAGTTCAAGAAAATGGCAGTAACCATGATAAACACAATCCCCACAGCGAACATTGCAATTTTAACAGGAAGGCATTTCGTACAGTGATGTATATCTTAATGTATTTTGAGTTGTCCTGGATACCCTTGTTTGTCACTTTATTAATCGATGCTTTCGTTTCCCCTCTCGTAATTCACCTAGAGGTACGGACTTTCACCAGTTTACTGGCGCTTGGCAACTCCGTAATGGATCCAATAATCTACGGTTATTTCAACCGAGATCTGAGGAATCGATTGAAAGAGATTGTATCAAAAATGTGTCGGTGTTTTCACCGCGCAGACTTAATGCAAACTTAATGACATGCACCTAATTATTTACTAAAGCGTGTCCGCTGAATGTACTTTTTATTGTATGTTCTGAATTTTCCATGAGTTGATCGGAATACACTTTGTGTTGAACTGAAACCCATATGCCCAGATTGCCAAGTACGCATAATCAGTATTAAGAATGCATTTGTATGGCTTTGCTATTTTGGTGTTGAGAATTCTGTTGGCTAATTTATGTCTTAATATCTTTGAAAATGGGTTTATGAATGGCCTCAACGATTGTTTTATAAATATATATTTGTTGTTTTTTTGTATATGGAAGAATAGTTACTTGGCACAGTAATCACGAAGTAACAATACAAAATCGTACTATGAAACAACAACATGTTTTCAAATTGTTGAAGCTGATAGTAGAACAAGAGTACTAGAAAAATTGTTTAAACTAAAATAACGAATTTTACTATAATAGTTATGTTATTGTGACCTTATAGTAACCATGTATATCATATATGTTGGATCTTGACAAATATTTGTTTTAGGATGGGTGAATCGTGTATTTTTGTATTTAACAACTTTAGCCTAGAAGAGTTCATTGTGTATCACATATAACATTGTTTTGCGATACTAAAATAAAACGCTGAAAGTTATGACGACATTTTCCATGCACCTTCTATCCGTGAAACATAGTAGTATTTCAAACATCACGGTCTTCAGACCCGGAACCACGTCCTGCATAAACACATCAGCAAAGAATACATTGAATTTGTACTAGCTAGTTACATTTCATATACTCGTCGTCATTTCCTCGAAGAAATATTACACTACTCCTGCGACTAAGCAATACATTTAATATAAATGCGTTTCATATTCTGAATGCGTTTTCACAATAAAAATACAAAGAACGTTGCGCAGAAATATCTAGCATGGATCATAAGACAAGATCATTAATTACTATTTTCAGTTTCCTGCAGAAAACCTTGCGTAGAAGTGTGCACTGAAATGAATGTCATTATGTCTGTTAAGCTTTCGTCCGTGTTTAGGCAATTGTAATGTCGCTGATCTTTGTGATCATATCCACATGTTGGGAGGCTGTAGATATGGGTCGACGCGATCGTTTATTTTTCTGTTTCGTTTATAATTAACAAAACTGGGCACCCCAAAATTCACTTGTATACAATGTTGAATAATGTCGCTTACGGAAAATAGTCTAGTGATGTGTTTTTTTGCGAAGTTAATCGCTGTAGTTCAAGGTAATGAATGCCCAGATCACATACGTCCGCTAGGATGTCGGCTGACGTCATCTATGATGGACGTGACATTTACTTACAGAACAAAGATCACTATAATACCTAAAGGCAATGATAGCAATATTGATAATGTTTCTGTTTAACACGTCATATACCAATTACTAAGGTATATCACATTCCAACGTACAATTGGGTTTGATATTCTGAATCGGTTGCAGGACGTATGTATAACTTATATATCAAACATGATAGCCATAAGCATAAACAAAATGAACTCATTCGAATTATACTATGTTAAACGCAATTACAGACTCCGAAAACACAAGACAATATAGGTTGTCGCACTGTGAAGTCATGTCTGATAATGAACGTCGCTCACCGATACACCAGCTCACGATGTGCGGTGCCAACGTTGCAAATAAACTCATTTTTTTCATTATTATGGACATATATGGATGTTTTATAACGGAAGTAACGAGCTACGCCATTATCGTGTGAACGGGGTGTGAACAACCAGTTCTTGCCAATCAGTCAATGCGCACGCGCACTTGCGCAAAACAAATGCGACAAAATATACATGACAATTGATTTTCACAATTAAACAAACACATTTGAGATATTTTATCTGTTATATATAACATAAATGTGAACGATTTTCATATCATTTCTTTAAAAACACTTATCTTAAAATGTTGCCATTTTCTATCAAGTACGTTCACGAAACATGAGAAGGGTCATCGAACTAACCCATAAATGGTGACTGTTGTGAAATCTGTTATAATAGAATCGTTGATGTGGCACTTAATTTTGTTTGGTAATTTCAAGAAAAAGTGTTATGTATTGTATTGTATAGATGGTTAATTTAACATGCAAATCAAATAGTTTGTCGTTGCCGAAAAAATGATTTGATACAGCGCGCGCGTCAGTTCAAAGGAGGCCGCTCATGACCTTTTACTTTTTCTTCCCAACATTAATGAACACCTTCAATAACACATTTTCAAAAGTGATTGACATTTGTCGATAATGACAATTTCTATAAATATTGAAAAAAAGAAATAAATCGCATACCCTGTTGTTCTGAATGCACGATTTCGTTCTTTAACACAAACGATATACAAGTAAAAAGGGGTATATAGTACTGACATTGGTCCATGGACAAAATGTACAAGTGTAAATAATAATCTTACGACAGGGAAATGACAAGGACGGGGATGTGAACGAACATCTCCGTTTAGATCCTGCTATTTAAACAACTTTGTATCCTCCCATAACGCTATATTGGATGAGAAGAATGGTCTAAAGCAAAATAATGTGTGAGGCTAAGTCGAATGTAGACCGTTCTTTGAATCTGGGAGGGATTTATTATTGTTGTCATAAATCACCACAATCAGAATTAAGCACATTAAGTTTGGATAATTCTTCTTGAAATGGAAAGATTGATTAACAGTCCCATGCCTATATATTGTGATAATGTGAAGCTATGACGTCATGAGCATTGACAGTGGTGATTTTACAAATAAAACATGTCCTATCCGCTTTAAAAAGCATTGATACTGTATCTCACACTTTTCGTTCAGAATGTGTGCTATAATAGGTTTTGAGTTCAAAAAACGCACATTTATATGGTCGAATTATTATTTAACTATTTAATTATTTTATAAAGTCCAAGTGTCGAGGCCGCAGGTGAGCGTTGATTTCGGAACTTGTGGTCATTGACTTCATGCAATTTCCATATTCTTCATTACGTAAAATAACTTCACACTATGAACAACATACTGAAGTAAACATAGCGGAATTGTTGCCGCAATAGAACATTCTAATTATTAAATAATCGATTTTATTATATTGCACTAGTCTTCAAAGGTCATCAATGTATCAGCAAGTATTTCGAACCATTTTCTGTGGATTATATCTCGTTGTCTGATTGTTTACAGCTAATTGAAATTATCGTCGTGAAAAGAACTGTGGTGAAATCTAGCGCTCTATAAATAGGTAGTTGTATAAACACGTGTGTGAGTAATACTCGTGAACACCGAAGCGTTGAAAGTAATCCAAATATGGTAAATACATTCTCTACTTTGTTGAGGATATGAATGCCTGCTGTTTGCAGTACAAAACACTGTGAACGGCAGGTCTGGGGAACATTCTGGAATCATTTTCAGAATAGCAGCCACGTACAAAGAACGTTCTGTCAAGCAAGATATAAAATAATTAGATATAGTTCAAATTATATCATTTGTAGTATTTAATATCCTTCAATTTACCAACAAATTTGTGATATCTTAAACATTTATACTTTATAACCCATGGATATATCTCTGTAACTCTGTAGTAACTACACGATTCGTTGAAATGATGAACATATTAACTGATAGCCCCAACCAAATCTCAGCACAGATCACAAGATGGTGAATTTGGAAAGTGAACAATTTCCAAATGGAGCAGGTAATTCAATGGATTTGTGGAACTAATAGCATCAAATGACCTTGCCAGAAGCTATATCGATGCGTCATGAAGAACATACACTAGATAAATGATAAAAGTTCGGTGACCATATTGCTGAATATTAAGCGTTGCAGAAAAAAAATGTTATAATGCTCGGTTTCTCCGGAGGCACGTAATTGTCAATCACTTTCATGTTACACTAATGTGTATTATGGTTCCACTCAGTCACGACTGGCCCATCTAATGTAACTTGCATTCACTTGCTAGACGACGCTTTTTGCCAGAAAGAAGATATTGAACTGTTTCTATAATACACAGTATGAGTGGATTGATATTGTCAGCAATCCCTTTAAATGCTTTTCAAGACATTTGCACATTGGTCATATTTTGTAGCCTCGAGTAACATTTTCAATAGAACAGAAAGTAAGTTATATGTATTTCAAGGTCATTTATGAATTGGCATGAGAGATCACATGCAGTATATTACCTACAAAGTGCCTCACTTTCTGATCTCTTTTCCATGGAGTCACTGAATACAACTTACTGGTAATCAATATTTACATACTTTCTCAATCCCTACTCCATGTATGTTAATCAGCACCCGCCACACACTCGTCTCATCTTTAGCTAAATTCTCGTCTTTAAAATGCAAATGGTGTCGAAACAGATTTCATTTATATAATGGTATGTGATGTAGTTGTGTTTGTCAGTAACTGCTATCTTATTGCCTATTACTTTCAGTCCGTCTATGCGTTGAGCATTGCGAGCAAGTGTGATGATTATTCGTAGTTTAGCGAAGTTGTGCACGCTATTTCATTCCCGACATATTGTCGATGTATTTGTACGCTGATATGTCGGTTTTGTCACATGTTTCCTGTGCCATGTTTTCTTTTATATTTCCCTGGCGAAATATCTGCACACATTGTATATGAAAGCTCAGTCGAATTGTTAGCAAACGTTTTGAATCGTGAGATTATATTATTCAATTACTCACAGTAGAGTCCATCCATAGTAACTTTTATATGCCCTTACCATTCTATGGATTCTAAGGATTCCGATTTATATGAGATTGATAAAACTAGACTGTAATTAACTAGTACTTATTCTACAATGATTTGATGGAGACTGACTAAATCCATGACATTTAATTGACATATTCTTAGTTAGGGATCGACCATTTGAAATCAGGAGGTGTACTGATCATGCTCTTCCACCCGCCCCCATGTTTTCAAATGTTTGACCCTTTATTCGTCTTATTAAAATAACACATCTAGTATATTGTGTATAATCCATCAAATGACGTGCTTAATACACCAAGATGAAGCTTCGGGTGTAGGCGAGTAGTATCGTCTTCATATTCAATGAAATAAATAGTGCAAGAGCTTGTGTTGTAAAAGTTAGGACGACATGAACATTGAGTGATCAATCAATCAGTTTTTTACAGCGAGTGTTTCGTTGTCACCATCAACAAAAATCGAAATTAAATTATGTAAATAGCGTCACTACTAAAATGTCTTATTATACTTATATTGTTCTTAAATGTTTCATATGATTAACAATATAGTAACCATTGACTATATAATTCATATATTATCTCATACGCTGGCCATTTAGGTGTATAGTTCAAGGAAAGCCTCGCAAATCTAAACATTTCATCCGTCTATTTACAATTTCATTAATATTTACGTGTTCAAAAAATACTGTAATTTTTTTCTATCAGCCCACATATTCATGTATGATCCTCTACTTTCTGTACATGTTTCCATTGGCGGATACTATCACTGTCATTTCACCCATTTGTTCAACTTTGTAATCCAGGTAGAAAAGTGGAGATATTTTAAATTAATTTATGCACATGTTCATATACTCATGCGATGAATACATAATCTCTGCTTGCTGCTGACGCAAATGATAAAACGTATAAAAAACTTACTAGGTTTACCATATCCACAGCATACAGGCTATTCCCCCAAGCATGCACATTCAGTTGTACCAGCCGTCACAACAGGGGATCCGGAGACGGTGATTCTTGATGAGGAAAACTACAACAAAGAACTCGCGCAGCATTGAGTGCATGCGCCTTCCTTAGTCAAAGCGTGACAAAGATCGTTGAATAAACGTTTCACTCGTTTTACTATACTCCCAGCGCAACAAAGGCATTATCTTAATCTTTACAAATATTTATAAATTTCACAATTCAAACTGAGACGAGTGGTTTCTATTAGCTTTATAGTGACATGTTTGGACCATTGAATGATTTTCACTATTTTTTGCTGCTTCCTACATTTGCACTGGCATATTTCTACGATTTTCTTTGAATTGCCCCCGCAGTGTAAATATTTACACCTCGGTGAAAATATTTGAACCGTGATGAGAATATTTTCTCTGCGATGTGAATATATACACCTCGGTGGATATATTTAAACCGCGGTGAGAATATTTTTTTTTACCTCAGACGAATCATCTTCGAGGATTCCATTTGTCATGATACCAGGGGTGTCAGATGGCGATCAAACTATTAATTTTTGAATTTAACTGAATTTTGCAGTGTTCCGCATGCAAACGAAACCTTTATTTTGAACAAGTATTGTTTCACTGGGATAGATAACAATTGGTGTCGTGCAGGAATTATGCAATGGCATATTACAATGCAATGCCCACTCACTCACACGCGGAGTTTCCAGTTAATACCAGCATGTAAATAAGGACCTCGTACAACTGGTGTATTTTCCGTAACCATGCTGGTGTCACACAGTTTATTTAATTAAAATGTGATTAATGTGACGCTTATACTGTATATGTCATATTTAACCTTGCAATTTGTATACATTATAATGTCCTGTTTTTCATTCAATATAATCGCAGTAAAATCACTAGATCAATTACCTGTGGGCTATTATAATTAGACTGTTGTTTTGCACAACCAAAGCCTGTAAATGACTGTCTGGCCGTCAGCCCTTCTACAATCACCTATCAGCCACAGTAGCGACTATTTCCGATTCACCTGGATAGATTGTACTTGTCAACAGGCAGATGATGCCCAAATTGCTCCCAAACTTGGTAACGAACAGCACACAATGCTAATTGCTAATTGATTATGTGCAATTTAGGCTATATGAGTTTTATCACTTAACTCACTTTGGTACTATAAATTTAAATAGTAATATATATATTTTTCATCGTATATGTTACTTTGTGTCTAGTCATTTCATTTCAATATAGTGGCCGTACTGCATTTCTTCATCAATTTGCACAGTAAGTTTGCTCAACACCGGGAATTTCATTGTTTTATAATAATTTTTTTACTAATACGAATGAATTCTTAAAAACTCGGGGATTTACGCGAAATTGTAGTGATTTTGCAATTTCTATTTTTTAACAGGAATTATCATATAAAACGTTAAGATTGCCCCCAATTAGACCAGACTTGACAGTTATGTTCGTTGATTTATTTCATCTGGCATATATATATGTACAAGATTTAGGAACATAAGTTTGATTGTTTACGTCGCTTTAATAAGTTATTTCATGAATCACGTTTTGCACGTTTTTATTCATGTGCGTTTGTAATTATTGCTTTAATCGAGGTCTTAGGAATCGATTGAACAAAATATATATCGAAAATGAGTCGGGGTTTGCCGTCACACAAACGTGTGATGCAAAAACCTCAAAATGCGTGCTCGACATATTCCGATAGTCATTGTTCTGTGTTCGATATATTTGATTTTTCCTTTGGTTGAATGAACGTCTTCTTCTGAACTGAATTCCCTTTGAGCAAAATGTGCTTTTATACAAATTGGAAAAAGTGTATACGCAGTATGTGTGCATTTACATTACTTTTTTGGTGATACGAATTCTGTTCACTAATCTAAGTCTAAGTGTTTGAATTCAAAATAACCTTTCAAACGAAATTCCGCGAAACGATTGCAGAACGAATAAGTTGGCAACAGACAAAAATAATGTAGTCCGTTAGCGTATTTGTGTTTTGTTAACGCCACAGTGACGGTTGAATTATATATATATATATATATATATATTGAAGAAATAATAAGTTGGCATAAGACAGTACTAGGTAGTCATCTAGCGTATTTCTGTTTTGTTAGGCTTTATATATAAGCTTTATTTTGAAAAAAATATTTAGTCGTCGTACTTACTTGATATAGTAGTCATATGGCGAAAATAGAGCTAGGGATCTTTCCCAGGCCTATTTCCATGGTGACTATTTCAAAATGTACGAACATCGTAGAAACAGCCATATTGTCCTGCGTTTCGACGCAAGAGAAACAAGTATTACCGGTACATAAAAATAATCTAGACGGATCTGCGCATTTATATTTGATCATGATATGACAATTACCTAATTTGCATATTTATCAATTTCCACGACGTTATATTTTCCCTCATCAAAGAATTGATCATTCTATAAAATAAATGAAAATAAATAACCCACTTTATGTTTTCATAGTGATAATCTGTTAACTACCAAAAACATGAATTATGTTGTTTATAAATAATGCATTGCATGAAGTATAACCAGGGGATTATTATTATACCCTAATTACCTAATTTGCATATTGGTTTATTTCTGCCCATGAGGATGAACTTATCCCTCATTGAAAAAGTATCGATTTATAATAAAAGTCCAATAAAGTGACAATAACCTAGAAAGATGTGAAGTGAATTGTGACCAAAAACTTGAGATTGTGTTTCCATGTTTACAAATTGATGTGATATCTTCAATAATATCTGTATTCACCTTACCTTACACATATCTAATTAAATAATTGACGTGGAATATTTATGTGGTAAGCAATGTTTTACTGCATAATTGTTTATAAATGACGACTGTATGTGTATATGATGGAACATATGTGTATACATTAAACATTTATAAATAGTATATGTTGTGTATAAATAGAAATGTACTTGAATGGTCTGAACTGACAATTTTTTAGATTCGAACCCACGACACCCAGATCGACGGTTAGAGTCAGTTTTGAGTAGAATGGATGATAAAACTTTTCTATTGCTTTATTTCAAACTTTACGACGAGATCCGAGCTAACGCAGTACCCCTGTTTGAACCCTGTGATATAATATTTAAGTAATGACAAATACGGGTGTACATTGCATTCATACTTGCGAGGTTCATCTCATTTCAATACAGGGTAATCGTTCTTTTGTCCAGCAATTAAGCAATATGTTTCAAATTTTAAATGCATATTTACATTGACAATGCAAACGTATCGTTGATTTCTGTGGTTTGATTTGATTTGATTTGATCTTATCTGCCTCCGATCAATATGTGTGTGTGTCAGTCGATGTTATAGTTTATTTTGATCAAAGTGGAGATAGCATTGATCTATTAACAAAAGTCGTACAGGGGAATTTACAAGTCCAAGAACGTAAAACGACGGACAACAATTGAGAAAATAATTGATAAAAATCGGTAAAAGAAAGATATATGGACCTATTACCTTTGGTATCTTTATCGACCTCCATAAAGCATTTGGCATAATTAATCACGATATTGATCATTATGGTGTCAGATGTAATTGGTTTAGACAATATTTATTAAACCGGGAGCAGAATATTTGTCACCATGAATAGGCTTCCCGCAATGAAATACCATTCGGCGTTTCACCGGTGTTGGCCTACCCTATTATAATATATTATCACTGACATCTTCAATTTTAGATTTTTTGCAGATAACACAATTCCTCAAACATAACAGTGTCAAAAACAGTGTCAAAAAATAAAAATTAATATTGACAAAATTAACTACATGATAATAATTGCACCAAGTAAAGTTGTTTAGTTGGAGGGCAGGGCATCTGAGCATTGATAGATGTGATAGAAGGTGTGCTATTGCGTGACCTTTGACAATCGCTTAAATTGGAAATCCCACATTGAGAAAGTTCGCAAAATCATTGGTCCCAAAATTGGAAATGTTTCTTATGTTCGACATTATGTCCCTAAATTCCCTTTTGTTATACAATTTTTTAATCTTACCACATATTATGTTCTGTATTGGAATTCTCTTCTCTACAACAACAAAAATAGACCGTCTTATGTATTCTTAACACTAGCCTTTACACTTTTTAATCCAATAAATAATAAATATTATTATTATTACTTGAAATGTAGTTCAATTTACTTTTGACCTGGTGAATAAATATCTAACACAGAGGTGATGTCAAGTGTGTTGGAAAACGTGATCAAATCCTGCTCCACATGTGGTACCTGCTTTAAATATTCTGTGTCATAATCAAATGGTTTCTTTATGAAATTTGAGGTCAATATCGCTGTGTTTCGTTCATCTAGCTGGGTGCTCGTAGAAATGTAAATACCGGTAAATAAGTAAATATGTAACCTGAATCAACGAATGAAGTTATGATATTTTACTAAAGTAAAAATGTCGTCTATTGCAAGGTTCATGTCATTCACTGTAATTGACATTTTTTAATAATTTTCAGTTCAGACAGTGCCAGTGTCTGACAGCATGTGAGAGAAAATGACAGCTATGCTAGACATGGTGTTTAATAACAGTCGAAATATCACGAAAATACCCGGGGCAATGACGGGGTTCATCGGATACGGATACAAATCTTGCTAATGACACTGTAAATCACGGAATGGCCAATTAGTAGGGCGAACCATATTCCAACTTACAGTTGGGTTTGACAATATGAATCAGTGACAAGACTGGAACGTAAATAACTTAAAGTTATATCGTCTTCAGTAAGCAAAACAAAATGCAAATTTAAATCTAAATTATCAGCTGAAAATCAATTTAACATTTTAGAATAAGAATAAGAAAAGTAATATGTAAAACAATTTAAGTGTAATAGTAAGTGTAATTTTATTTGAATATTCAATATCTTTCAATTTAACAACAAATAGCTGATATCTTGAGAGAACTGAGGCAAATCCAAAATATAGTACAATGTCACATATGCATATGAAGAGCGGACTGATGACTGCTTAAAACACACTTTGTCAGATGAATGAAGAGCATTATAGTCTGCGTTTGATTCAGTTTCAGTTCGAAGACGAGACTGACATAAATGAAAACACAAATACGCTTGGTGATTAAATCAACATTCCTTCCTTTTGGAGGGGGCATCATAAGGACATTCTTCGATAGTTCATTTCCCGGTCGAGGCTGAAATCTTCAAATGAAAATAGAAGTGAATGTTTTTTTTTTAAATTGAGCTGAAAAATCATCATGGAGTTGTGAGAGCAATTGTAGCAAATGATAATACCGGGGAAAATCAGTGTTAACCACTGCACATACATGAAATAATGCTATCTTCTCCCCAGAGGCACGCAATTGTTAAGCACTTTCACGTCAGACTAATGTGTCTATTATGGTTTTCTTTTGTCATGACTCACTTATCTAATTGCATGTAATTCTAGCTCGTATTCATTCTGTAGATATAATATCATCACGGGAAGCAAACATTGAGCTGTTTCTACAATACACGGTAATTAAATGTCCAGGTATAAATGACTGATTCCCGGACAAAATTTGAAGATATAGATAGCAGACACTGATACTATACAAAGAAAATGAGGATATTTGCTGTGTAAGCTATGGTGTAATACCTGTATTTTATAATTGCTTTACTAGTAACTTAATTTGTAACAATGCAATATAATTGTATAACCCAATTTTGACATAGATTCGTAAGCAACGGTTCAAAAAATATCATATATCTGTCTAAACATTTCATTTCTGGTATTTTAGGGGCAATGAAATTGTTTGATTTTAAGTTGATTTTAGGAGTAAAAACATTGTGTGAATATTGGAAAAACAGCAATGTATACTCCCTTTAAATAAAAACATGAAAATGGTAACCTTCAGCTTATATACTGTATGAAGCGTTGATCTGATCTGTGTTATTAGACATCATCATCATTCAAGTACAAGAGTTACAATTGATGCGAGGCCCTTCGCAAAATACAAGACATTTGTCGGCATCAGTAACATGTTCAAAAAACTGAAAGTAAGGGATGTGAACTTTATAACATCATTGACACCAATTAACAGTGAACTAGCTCAAGGAATTGCAAGTAATTCTATATCCAAAAGGATCCGCCAGTTCCTTTTATCATATTACATGTAACTCGAATAAACATTATAGTAAACACGCGTTTTCTCATTCCTTCATAACATATCAAGTTATCTGTATTCGCGCACCCATTAGTTAACGGTTTGAGGATGTGATGCGTAGACCATGCAGGGACACGAGTGGGATTTTAATGACAGTGTTATTTTATCTAAGGAACGTTGTAATTATTATTGCATGGTTCATTAAGACACATATCTACAATGGTATTATATCAACATAAAAATGTATTCAGCAATATGGCCTCGGGCCTATGATACAACAAAAAAGAAAAAGTTTGCTCATACTTGAAGGAAAATATTTTGAATGTCTCAAAAATTACATCTGTTAAATCAGTAATATTCTGCGCTGAAAAGTATACAAAACAATTTTTGTGATTTATCAATATGCATGAGACCAGTATGAATGGTCATCATGGAAAGATACAGGTAGGTATTTTTTCTCTAGGATCGTGATATCGTGGACGTAAGAGACAAAAGTCAGTGCTCGACCACGCCCAGATTAGAAATTTTACAAATACTCTTCTCGGGATACTATTTTCTTCGGGATATAAAATTTCCGATCAGAGTCAACCCGTAGGCTGAGTTTTAAAGTTTGTTTTGTTGCCACGTTTTGGGTAATTTTGAATACCTGATGTTGTAAATTACCTGCTTGAAAAGTGGCAAAAATTACCTCACATCGGCAACGTGATTTAACCAAACAAACTCAAAGCATAAAAAACAACAGCTCTTTGATTTGAGATCCCAACATTTGTTTTCTAACAGCATCTTTATATTGGTACTGATAACACTGGTATAAATAAGGATTTGGGTCCAGTTTTAAAACTTTCAACTATAACTTAGTAATACTATAAATACATTAATGGAAGTCCACCCAATTCACAATATATAACAGGGTTTCGTGTATTAACAAACAAACACAAATTCACTATATGTCATTTCGAAATTGTCTCCGTTATCAAAACCCCAAACATCACTTCCATACATTAGTAATGGTAAAATCTTACGATCAAAAACTATATTTAGAGAATGCGTGTTTGTTCTGCAAATAAGCCATAAACCAACGGCCACTACAGGAGATTGTGATACACAAGTACGTAAATGAAGATACGACTTAAAATTTAACATATAATATGTTAATGCGATCGAAAGATTTTTCAAAATCTACAAAAATCGTATCTAATAAAAATATGTAATCAATTGTACTGTATGATTTAAGGAACCCAGCTTGATTTTCATTTAAAAAATATTTTTTCAGGACCCGTTTGTTTAATCTGTTGTAAATAAAAGAAACATTATAATAATGTTTTAACTAGCAGTTACAATAATGTAATTCCCTATAATAATTGATATCATATCAAGCTCCCTTCTTATGAAGGGATACCCAACACAAGCGACGAGTAATTTATTATAAAATGTCACTAATATTTTAAGGAGTTAGCGTGGGCAACTCTTCAACAAATCTCCTGAAATATCCTGGAGCCTTTCCATTTTTCAAATCACGTATAGTTTTCACGACTTCCGCATTTGTAATTTGAGTTTCTAGTTGAACACAGTCGATGTGGGTACAATCGTTAACAATATCGCTGGAATTAAAATTATCAACATCTTTTTAGCTTCAGTATAAAACGGAACTTCCTCAAGGACCCATCAAGAAAGTAAATCAATTTTGTAAATAAGCAAACCATTTGTGGCTTGGAATATGTGATGATAAACCTGTTTAGACAGTTCTGAGAAGCGAGCCAAGTGTATTCGAATGAGGCTGTCTGAATGCTCAAACTTTTTGTTTTTCTGATTTTCGTGTAGTTATATATATACGATATACTCTCTTGTACTGCCTGAAGACGACCAGCGACGCTTAGTTCTGTTTCTTATAAATGCAATTAGTGCTCTATTCTTTTCTATCACCTATATGTTAATTTGCAAGTGATTTCGTGATTGTTTAATTACAAAGTAAATAATCAACAACATTGCAACACCACTGGCTTTCAAAGATGTGAAATATGAACTACCGAGTGAAAAGCACCAATTCTTGATGCGTAGACCAGACGTTTTATATATATAGACGACGATGTCCATAATGGGGTGTTTCTAATTAACACGATATTCTAGGCGGCAAGTACACGTCAGTATTAATTGCATCATCACATGGTACAAACAAATTAGTTAATGGTCATCAAGGTTTGTAGATATTGCGTTTAAATCGCCGCATCTTAAATATTGGTAATCTGTATACATTTGTGGATAATTTGTGTATTCATTCTTTACTACAGATTCGTGGAAATATGACGACGATCCCTCTGGTGATAAATATATCAAACCAATTATGAATACAAAGCCATTCAAGGTTTCAATATTCAATCACATTATATCATCTAATTGCTGTATATCTTTCATGATGATTTATTACGATCTGATTTACACAACAGTGGAAATCCACTAGAAACCTGCGACGCTTAGATTGATTGCTACACACACTGATTTATAAACATCTAAGAAAAATAGAGAACAGTGTGTAACTAAATTCTCTGAAATTGGTGGCAAATTGGAACTAGATTCTGGAATATTGTTCATCCACATCAATCTAAAAATTTAGATTATATATAAACGTGTCTGGTGCTGCTAGTAATTGCTGAGCTCCACAACTAATCAACATTACCAGGTAGATATGGGTGAATGTGTAAAATGACAGACATGCAGTCTTGTACGTCTGTGCTATTGACGCCAGCAGGTGCAACTTTTGAGGTTGAAAATATGAAAGTGAGTCTGCAATATTATTCTAGAACGTTGTGAGCTAACCACAACAAAGTGGTGCTGCATTGCTTTAAATTGTATATGCCGCATTAACTAGTTATGACACAGTCTAGAGGTTCTACCTTTCCTTATAATGTGAACACTTATCGCAGCAGAAACAAATGCGTTGCCATGACCACTATGCTACCCCATAACCATGCTACAACAGCCATTGAGTGCAATTCTAAAAACCATATAAAACTCATCCCCTTTGCCTCTATGTAGCTTGAATGATCCTAACCCTGAAAGAAAGGGCTTTCTAACAAAATTGAAATTTGCAATTTAAATTTGATAAATATTTATGTAGTAAGGTACGTGTGCATTGTAGTATTTCATGTTATCCTATTTATTGCAAACTTTTTAACATTCCTCTTTTATCTTTTTTTAGGCGAAATATTCTTGATCTTCTCTTTTTATATAAAATTGTTAATTCTTCGTATGACTGCCCTGTTATTCTTGCCAATATTGACTTTCATGTTCCAAACAGGTGTCTGAGACGCAAAAAACCTGACTATGGATCAGTCAACTGCAGGAAGCATTCATCACTTTTAAGGTGTATGACATTATTTAATGACATTTCATTTAAATGTATTATTGATATTTCTCATCTTTATATAGTTTTAATTCTGTAATTTGTTATTTTGTCTTTTTGATGTTTGTCTGCTTATTTTTGTATTTGTACGTGTTTTCTTTATGTATTGTTTATTTTTCCATTTCTTTTATTGTTTTTTCCCGTTGAACTGTGAAATAAATATGCATCTGTAAAAATGTTCATGAGATGTAGGAAGAAATGCGCTTCATTCTAGGATTCAAAAAAAACTATATAAGGCAGTTATGATTCAGAGTTATATGGAAAAAATTGTTGAAAGTGGCAACATGAGGGGGATAAACAATCTCCTAGGACAATCTGGCTGCTAAATTTAGATGGCCTAACAAAGATAGAATGTCTCATTTAGTTGTCGTTTTCGAGAAATAACATCCAAAATATTATTAATAATACCAGTTTTCTTTACAGCTGATAGCAATGCTCATATTCCAAGAATTAAATATTATGCCTATACTATTTCAATTTTTGTACTGGGCCCCAAGTTTTATGTGTATACAGAGGAACCTTACACAAATTATAGACATAATAACCATTGATTATAAAGCAGAGCAGTCACAACCGCTGAATGTACAGTAAAAAACATTATCAGGTAAATGTAAGTTGAATTTCAACTGGACAATCTAGCAAATTGCTATGAAAAGCATGTCAAACATCTTGGGGCTGGATATGCAGCAAAAACAAACAAAATAATAGCCCTTCCACTTAATACCATGCAAATTGGCATACCTAATATCACATTTACACTTGTGGGAAGTAGTGCCTACTGGCTTCAACTCTCTATTAAAATATAAGATAAAGAAAACTAGTCAATATCAATAAGGTCATTCATGCTGAACACCTCAGTTTGATTTTGTTATGCAGACATAACAACTACTGCTATACCTAAAGCAGATAAATTATTTTTACATTCAGGTAGGAACATAGTCAATTCCTGTTTAAACCCTCCTTTTAGGCCGGGCTCTGAGTTCAAAAGTTAATTGGAGTGTTAGATGGTCTTGGTAGTCCTTGTGAACAGGCAACCTGTTCACCGATGGTTTGGTATTTGTTACTGGAAGGATTTGCAGGAAAGGACAGACATCCTCTATCGGCGTTAAAGACCTTTCCTGTTGAAAAACATCATTGGCATTTCTTTGTTATCATGGATACCTGTGTCTGTACTTGGAAATCATAACCGTGCACAACGTGCTGCCACATATGGTATGAAGCTACTTTGTGCGAAGCAATAATTTGAATAAACAAATCATTGTCCTGTTGATTGTACGCTGAGTTTTCTACGAAATGAACATGGTAGTCGTATAAGTTCTTCACTTCTCTAGGGGGAAACCTCAAAAATGACATTATTGCTTCCTAGTCCATATAGTTTTATTAATTAATATCTACTTGTAGTTCTATATTTTACAATGATGACCTTAACATTTTAACTTGTCTACACCATCTACGTCGACGCGTCGCCTGCATAATAAATGTGATCTGTATTCAGAATTATTGTATTGAAATAAGAAAAAATGTATATGTGAATAATATTGAGTCTATTTATTAAACATATCATAGATCAGTTATCGTGTCTCCACTTTCACGCAAATGTGATCAGAATAGGTACATCCGGGATATCTTGCGCTTCTTTGAAGCGTTATTTTTACGCAGCCACTTTTTATGGATAATTGCTACACAGAAGTCCTAACCTCATGAAGTCGGGCAATTGATCTTAATCAATTGATCATCTGTTTATTTTTTCATTTATGGCGATAATATATCAGAGTGTTGTACCAAACCATTTTTACGGCGCGTTTAGTCTAAATACGCATTTGGTATGTTTCGTACAACCCACAATTCACTGAGTACATGCAAAAAATATTGAATGTTATCAAGAATAGAAAACACTTTGGCCATCATTATAAAAAAACTCGCCCTCGCTAATTCCTAACACAGGTTGGTACACCCGGGTGCGCCGTATCGCCTTCTTTATGGGATCATCTTTAAAGTTATATATATACCTGAAAAACAACATTGATATGTTCGATTTTCCGTCGATGGGTGTGCAATACAGTTGCATTTGTCAATAACTGCGATACTATCACTGACATTTAGTCAATCCACTCATAACTATGATTATTGTTACACGTCTAAATCACTCACAGAGGAGTGCAGACACTGTGCTTGTTGCATTCCCTTATCTATATAATTTTATGCATACATTTCTTTGAGATGGATAAGACTAGACTATGATTAACAGGTCCTAATTCTAAACTGATTTGACAGAGAGTGAATAATGTTGTTGTCATATATAATAAAAATATTCTTAATTATTCGTGTAATTAAAAAACATTAAAAAAAACATAGTATTTTTATGGTAATGCAATATATTGCGTTTAATCCATCACGAGACGTGCATAATACATCAGGATTAGCTTCTGAGATTGGTTTAATTCGTTGAAACAAATATTGCAATGACTTATGATCTAAAAGTTGGGCATTCCGTGGCTTTGAGTGGCAAGACTGTTTTATTACAAAACTAATTATGTTAGTTTACATTACGGCTTAAACGAAAAATAGATTATTACATGAGAAAATCATGATGCGAATTAATACATGTATACAATGTGTGTAAATATTGGTATGCTTGTACTGATGTTTTAGTTTTATGACATGCACATCCAAATGTAAACTATTATCGTATTGTGATGTTAACAACGCCTGGAGATTGTTACGCAGGCATTTTCATATGCACAAAATAATTGCAAACTTCTGCCCTCATTAGAGAGGTTATACTCAATCGAGCAAAACTTTAATTTCAAAGCCTAAAACAAATGTTTTAGGCAATAAATACTCAACTAAACTAAAACATACAACATCAAGTGAGTATCAACAGATCGCATTTTTTGGCGGATTAAATGAGAGGAATGGACCTCTTAAAACATTAAATTAGGTCATAGGTATAATTTGAGCATATCCATATTACAATAAATGCAATCGTCATTAGAGAAGTTATACTTAATTTTGCAAAACACTCCTACAGGTAAACTTTGATTTTAAAGCCTGAAACGTTTTAATAAATTACGAATTTTTTTTCCAGATGTCATAGGAGGAAATAAATAGGCCATATCGACAATCTACCCAGAAAAGGGCCTCCTACAAAACAAAACTGTCTATCTTCCATGAATTGAATATTTCAATATAAAAAACTAGTCAGAAGTAATGTCAGATAAAACATTAAACTAGTTTTTATCGGCATTTACGGAGCATGTATGTAGTCACAGTTATATACCCACACAACATACCCCATAGAGACTGTGCCAATGCTTATATTTCCTTAGTCATGCATGAAAATGAAATCAAAGACGTCAAATATAAAACTAACAGTCTCGTGCGTTGTAAACAGAAGACCCATAAACAAAGAAAACTATCTTCCCCCAGGAGTAGAAACACCACAATATCAATCTATGTGGGTTTGATATAGCGTATATAATCTCTTCAAAGCGAAGTGGGCCAAGGTGAGTACGCAAAATAAGGGCAAGTTGACAGAGAACTACGCGGCCTGTTTTTGTTGTCGTATTGAAGTACCGAATATTGAGAAGAGAGTTCCTATAGTTATAAAACGTAAAACTGTTGACTAGACCATCCATCTTGAATTTCATGTGGTCAACCATGTAGCCCATAAAAACAACATGAACTATACTGTTGCAATCCTGAATAAGTTTCTTGTTACTAAACAAAATGAACAAAATGAAAAGGCACGCTAAATTTCGTGTCATATAGTCACGAAAACATCTTCAATTTTATTTTTTGGATTAAAATGTCGCTATCCAAAAATTAAAACGCTAAATTCTTGTTCGATATGGAACTCTTATCGACGTATATTTATTGAAATGTATTGAACTATGTATCCTCGTTGGGGTTTTGACAATGAATGGAAATAAAGAAATAAAGGGAACATCGCGACAGAACAAAAAAAAAACAATTTTGAATTAGAATTAGCTAAATTATGCTTGCTATGTAGCTAGTTATTTGTGGGAGGCGGAAGACATCTTTTTCGAAAAATGTTATTTTAAATTGTAAAACAAGCGCGCCATATTCTGTTGCTTCAAAATTAAGCTTCGTCGCAAAATGCAACAGCCATTTCATCGCAAATTACTCCCACAATTTTACACTTCCCTGACTCGTTGGTAAGACACGCGTTTGCTCAGCTCGGGGACAGCGCAAATATATCCCGGTACATGCAATATGCCACGGTAGGTTAAGAAAAAAATGATGTTCAAGTACGTCGGGAAGATACAGATGAATTAAATGTATTTGTAGTACGTTACAAATTGTCGACACGAGTACAAAAATTTGCTGGAAAGGAACAAAGTTTCGAAAAAAGTAAAGATTGTATTCGATGAAATGTGTAATACTATAGTATTGATAATAATTTGACAACCTATACATGATCATGAATACCCATAGACCCATCTTAAAATATATTATTTATAGACGATGAACATCATGTTCGTATAACTGACAAAAGCTGATTATTTGTAATATCCTAATTAGGAGAGACATTTACCGAAGGAGTAAACGGGTGCGTATTGATATTTGTTTTACCGATGTTCAATGCGCTCAAAAGAATGTGTTACGCAAGGTTTGGTCTTAACTATTTGCGATTTGTATGAGAAGGTTGCGATTGTTTGCAAATTTTTAGATAAATTAGTCACATACATTGTAAAGCCGTGTATTGATTGTATGGTAGTTTGCGGGCATTCGACCCAAATTTCTTATAATTTGTTTTGTTTCGACATTTCCATATAAGTTACTGACTTTGACACATGTTTTTGTGCGAAAAGTAGCTGGGTGTAAAAACTAGTTTTATTTGGATTGTCTGAACAACAGCAAAAAATAAATCAATGTTTTAAAAGTCAATAAAACCTGATTATCTGTTTTAACTGTAGCCAAATACCTTATCATTAATGTATTATAAATATAGGGTATTCCTATTGAATTAACGGATCTGTCACCCAAACTAGAATCATGTTGAATACTCAGCTCTCGCGGTGCTGCTTTCGTTTACAAAACATACTATTCATAGAATATTACATTACCAACCAGATGGTCGTCGGGATTTAATGCATTGATTACAATCTCCGACAAAATGTATTGAATATAATGCAGAAAAAAAAAACATTTCATCGCACGCATCTCATCCATCAATATATGTCTAGATGGCACAGTAAATACATAATTTAAAAATTCTGTGAATGTGGTCTAATTTACCCCACCCCAAGGGTTGTATATTTTCAAATAAGTCAATGAACAATAAAGTGGCAATTCGTGCCTGGTGTGGAATCAATACAGTCACTCTACTTAACAACAATAGTCGACCTACTTTGCTGACACATATTTAGTGTCTATATAGTGTGTTGTACTAAAACATGTCAACACGGTTATTGAACTGACCACTCAACACGCAGAGATGTGTTAAATCATGCTCGAATAACAGCTCCTAGTAGCGGCATTCAAATGAGAACTGGTTTTCTCTTTTACTGAAAATGATGGTTATTAATTTCTTATTTAGACAATGATTATTATGGTCTAAACAGCATTGGTCATCCTACAAAATCTTTATCGCTGAATAGTGCTCTTCGAATTTAACAATACCTGGACAATTCACATTACTGGTCGAAATAAATTATAATTTATCACGTACGGCTCGCTTCATGTATAAATTCAATATATAAACTCAGTACTTTCAGGACAACCTGAATGAATTCAACACAGTACTGGGAGCATAATTTAACTATTAAACTTACTATATTGGTTAATGGGTTCATTACAGGAAGAACATCGTCATATCGCAAGTGACGAGTTGATTGTAGTCGTAAGGAGGTAATATCCCACTGGTAATAGACAACACCTTTTAACGTTTTTCGCATCAATGACTGACAACGCGCATGAATAATTATTAGCTGTATTGCGGGAAATCCCATCAGTTTTCACTGGAACCTGGAACCCGGAGGTCCGGATTTACTTTAATTTTCAAAGAAATATTAATCAATAACAAGTAATTTGTCGAATGTAAATAAAAAAAATATTACGTTCCGCTGTTAAAAAGGGCAAGTAACTCCCCAAAACATTGTTTTGGGTGGCAGCACTTACGAGCAGCGAACCATTTAATATACTTATATAATACAATCTGCGGTGATAAGTTTATTGCATTTATTATATTACACATTTTACACAACAAAAGTATGGTCAGACACAAAATGTGACAAATTACACTACAGACCCACATCATTGTTGTTTATTTACGATATCTATTTACTTGCTCGATAATTTCAAGGTCGTTTGAATTTCAGTTTTTCAGTGTATTAGTTTCATGAGTGTAGTATTATTTAATATATAGTAAAAATCAAAAAAGGGAATACAAAACGTTGTTTCCGTTTTGACAATCCGTTGATGAAGCCACATAAATTGTGCAAGTTGATTTTACCAACATCTCCCGAGTCCTCCCGACCGTGCGCCGGCGTCTGCATGTATAACAGGACGCGATGTACAATATTCATGTATCTAGCTTACAGTGATTTAGGTTTCATGATTTGATACTCACATTTTTTTATTGAACTCGGTAAGTACAGGGTACTACAATAGTTCGGAAACTGGCATGACTTAAGCATTTTTATTTGGGTCGGGCATTCTTGGGGCTGACATGCGGCGGGCACAGTGGAGGCGCCTAAGCCGTAGTCTCGGTCACGTCAGTAGATGTTTATTCGTGGAAAATCACACTGCGCCAAGTTCTGGCACTCATATTAACTGTCTGACGACTTGACTCTACAAATCTGCGCGTTACTAATATTTTTTTATAAAGAGTAGATTTTCAGAGTGGTTTCAATTACGACGCAATTTTCCACATCCCATCAACTGATGGCGCTCGTCTGGATGCAAAAACTTAGACCATTTGCAAAAATGCACGTTATACATCTTCTTCATGTGTAGTAGATTCAAATACGAAGGAAAATTATATGTAAATATTGAATAATGTACGAGACTGTGACGCATGGTTTATGTTTGCTGTCAAATATTACATTACATTACGTGAATAAAGCATAGTGCTTTAAACTCTAGTTCAGCGTAAATTGCCTGTCACCGTTATAGTATATCAGAAACGTAAACGATGAGAAATGTGTTCACACTGCGCTTTAATTAAAGAAACCATTAAGCAGTACAGATTACGATATCCTAAACTAAGAATCTTTGACAACGATCTCTTGTACACTGAGAGCAATCATAATAACATGGCATTTACCTCGTTTTGACATTCAGTACCACACACACTAATACGTGTTCGTTTAAGTTTTTCTAGTAAATTGGATATATAGGTGGCTTTTGTTATAAATACATAAACGTCGCCGTCCACAAATGGAAGGTTTTGTCACACTTGGTGCTTTTATAGATTTGAGAAAAGAAAAGCTTTGAGAAACGCTTTCGATACCATTGATCACAGTATTTTGCTAGCTAAACTACAACAATATGGGATTAGAGGGTCAACTTTGAACTGGTTTAAAACTTTTTTGGACGGTCGGCAACAATATGTCAGTACTAAAAACAATGATTCTGACTGTGAAACTATTTCCACAGGGGTACCACAAGAGTCAATCCTAGGCCCTCTTCTTTTTTTAGTTTATATTAATGACATTTCTCGATCATCCCCCCTTTTTTCATTCAGACTATTTGCTGATGACACCAGTCTATTTTATTCCGTAAAAGACCGTTCTGTAAACCTTCACACACTCAATATTGAATTAAATAAAGTTGCTACCTGGTGTAAATCAAATAAATTAACTATAAACATTGACAAAACAAATTTCATGATTTTTCAGACAGCTCAAAGAAAAACAACTATTGAGGGCGTATTGTCAATTGATGATTTGTCATTAAGAATGGTGTCGTCAGCTGTTTATTTAGGTGTCACGCTTGACTCAACACTTTGTTGGAGACCCCATATCGATAACATTGTTAAAAAAATCAGTAAAACAATTGGGATAATCTCATACTTGAGGCATTATTTACCAAAATCCATTATGATATTACTTTACAACTCGTTGATTCTCCCACACATTGCTTATTGTATAGAAATACGGGGACACACTTTTAGCACATATATTGATCCAATTTTTAAATTACAAAAAAAGTTTGTCAGATTAATTTCTTTCTCTCATTTTCGAGCAAGTACCACACCACTTTTCCTGCAACTTGGCATTCTTGATGTGTATAAATTATGTAAGTACAATACATGTTTATTTGCATACGATTTGAAAAATGGCCGCCATGCACACTCTCTGGATCATTACGCCTTATCAATATCACATCCATACCATACACGATCAGTAACCTCTGAGAAACTTGCCACACCACAAATTAATTTAAGTTCAACTAAGAAAAGTCTGACATTTTCTCTTGTAAAACATTGGAATGAGCTCCCAACTTCGTTAAAAACATTAACTTTACGAAACTCGTTCAAAACGGCATTAAAAAAATATCTTTTAAAGGGGAACCGCTCAATCCCATGGATTGCACCAAAGAATCATGGGACACTATTGTTTATGTTGTTTACAATGTTAATCTATCTTTTGTTATCCATTGTTATTTTAATCCAGAAAGTAAATTTGTTGTAAAATTAATCTTAACTGGAAGGTGCACCTAATGTATAAATATTTGCATTATTGTAGTATATGTATTAGTATTGTCTATTTTTGTTTTCTTCATTATTATTGATTATGAGAGTTTGTAGTCTCTTTACTTACTTAATTATGTATTTATTTATTTATTTTTAACTTAACAATATAATTTTTTTTGTGTATCACTATTCACAACAACGTATATTTTTAACAGTTGAGTATGGTTTTGGGGCCAGGGACTAGATTAGTTCTGCTAGAACTACCTCTCTGGTCCCCACCAGGAATAATATATATATTATTATTATTCTTTCAAATAAAGTTCCCTGTACAATTGTCTCTTTTTTCTGGTGGAATAAATCTATTCTATTCTATTCTATTCTATGGAGGGCTTATCAGGAGCATTCAGTAATTGGATAGTATTGCACTCTTTACCCTCTTCAAATAGATTCGTTTTACGTTCTCGATAAAATAAACGTAAGAGCAGTACGCCCTCAGCGACGCCCTATTACCTGACTATATAATTTAATTTCAAAATTACACTTTATATTTATTTGATTTATTTTTAATTCGTGTGCCCGTCGTAGAGGGCAGTGTCTAAATTCACCGTAGACGTGAATAGCACAGCAGCATGATGCGCGATCACCGCCGCAGAGATCAGTACGATGCATAGTCGTCGTCATGGAGAGCAGTGTCCTGCGTGACCGGCCTCATGCGCAGTACACTGCGTAGCCGTTATTGTTTCCGACAAAGAAGAGGTAAGTATAATTTTGTCGCCATTGATACAGATTTGTAGGCTCTTAGAGCGAAAACAACATTCTTTTGGTTTTTAAATTGAAGGTCACTGAAAAAATGACTATAAATACAGAAGAAAAGGTAAAACCAAACTGAGACAAGGTAAAACGGAACTGAGACAGCTCTGTCCAGCGAATAAGTCTTGCTCGCCGCTCATTGGGTAATAGGAACCAGTCCGACGTGTCGGGCGTCATCTCAAAGTTAAACGAACGTATTTATAAGATCGTTACATTTTGTATGATGAATTATTTGATTTTTAATTGCCGCAACATTAAGGTTAGAACACATTTATTCGTTTTTATATTCTCGAAATTTGCCCCCCAAAAATAATAGTTAATTGAAAAGCATGAATATTGTATTGAACGTAGTAGCCATTTACATAAATCTTCCCTTTTCATGGCCCCGTTTTGGTTAAACGACGGTTAACTGCGGGGATTTGTCTCATTGTCTACAAATCATTCTCACCGATGGGTGGTACCAATGAACCAAGGATGTTGTTCAGTTTTTCGATGCATAGCGATTGGAAATATATCATATAACTTATGTTTAGCTTTGAACACAAAATACGGAGACGGAGTCACGTTGACCCATTAATATCTTTGTTGACATGGATTATTTAGGAATATGATAGTACTAAATCAACAGGTAATAATAAAGTATTTAGTAATAATGTGAGTTCTGTACATACTGGATTTATACTGCAAAAAGTATGTGTTTTTCAAAATATAATATTACAACAACAACACCTTGTCCGAGTGTGCTGTATTGTATGACGTATACATTTGAAATAAACATACCCCACACCATCTATCCATTATATTTAGTGAATTGTCGTCATAACAATCTCTTTTCAATCCAAGATTGATCTATACAGTCACAAGCCTGCCTGTGACCTTGGATCTCGACTGATGCGTCTGTATTCAACAAATCAAGCACTGATCACTGGGGTTACTTCAGTTGCCGTGTCCTGGCTGCATAATTATTCAGTGCTAAAAAAAATTAAAAAAGAGTTTCATACATATATTTTGTTTATGGTACAGTACATGAATTTGAAATAAAATGAACATCTTGCTTTTGCCTAATTATTGACAGCGCATGTAGCCAATCAGCGACCGCGTTGCAGCTGGTGATTTTTTGAATGAATGAAAACAAAAACATGGTGTCCTCACTGAATACTTAAAGACAACTGGTCTGAATGTTTATGTGTGTTGTTGAGCGGGTGGGATCACTTTAAGCACTCAAGTCGTAAAGCGGGTGTTGTCCAGGAATTGAGTGGTCAGTGACAAGAGATGATGAAATGTTGTTGACCTTAGTACTTCGAATTAAATTAAAGCAGCTAGTATATAAGTAGCTAACATCACGGTATATCACGGAAGTAGTTTTGGGCTATGCCCTCACATCAACCCTCTATCCTGTGGTGTTTCCTACACATAATAATACACGTCATGCTATTTTCAATTTTAAAATCTCTGCTCGCCTTCTAAGAAACACACCGCTGCAACAGAAAATTCATAGCAAATTTTGGGAATGGTCCACTCCTTAATGCATCATACTTATTGTCATAGCAACATTATCTCACTAATTATTGTGAATAAAACTAGTAATTTGTTTGCTGTATTGATACTAGCGGACTTATTGAGATATGGGTAATGCATATGGGTAATGCGAATAAACAGAGTCTTGGAAGCAAAAATATTGGATGTCATTTTTGATAACAAGCCAAACTTAGTAAGTTTATAGATTATTTTTGCCAGGCGAATATATGGAGAACTTGGCCTTGGTGCGAAATGTTTGAGTAATTGAAATAGTTTTGAGATGTATTGATTTAGCCTGCAAATCAGTAAATGACCTGACCCACCCCCAAAAAAAATATGCCTGCTGCAATTTACCAGTATCATTAGACAAAGCAGACAAATTTGAAGTTACGTAACAAGCAACACCCACCAATTAAGACTATCGCTAAGATGAACAATTTTAAATCCTAAATCCAACTGAGCCATTTTCTGTGGATTTCTGTTTCCGACCTATAAAAAAACAGTTTTGATTAGCTGTACGCGTCGGCAGTTATACATTTCATTCATTCAATTCACTCGGTATATATTTATAACTACTCTCTAGAAAAATCAGATCTTCCATGCACATGTATACTGAGTTTCCTTTCAAGCTGATTACGTAAACTATATGATTTGAAACATGGCCGCTGTTTGGTCAACTGACATCAAAACCCAAGCCTCGCTCGTGGTCACTCCTGCTGCTTCCCCTAACGAGTTGTCTCGTATATTTTAAACATCTTTTAATTAAACATAAACTATTTTAAACATCATTAATTAACAACTGAAGCATCGCGACATGACGGTGGGTGCCGGCGATGCTGTATGAGTTAGTTTTTCAGGTTGATTTATCTCAAAGGTAGACCAATCTGATTAACATTCAGTGTATAGGATCTAATTTGTTTTTTTAATATTTGAATTTGTTATCGCCTTAACTAATTTAGGCGACCGCGATACGACAAACTAAAAATGAGAATACTAGTATATTGAAATTAAAAAAAAAGAATGGAGCCTATCGTGCATCGTATTTTAATCATTTGCATCATACCTATTCATAAAGTTCGGATTCTTTATGGATAGATTTCTTATTGTTATACAATATTTAATTACGCAGTTAGTTAATACACGGAACTTTATGTGAGATTTTAGCATATTTTTAGCATATATAACAAATTGAATAATTCAATAAACAAGTCACTATTTCCGTAGCGATATATAATTATTTTGCCACCAAGCGCTCTACGATGAGGTCGGCAATGCCAGATCATGATAAAAAGGTTCACCAAATCTCGACTGACAAAACGGTCCAGGTAATCCGATAAGCTGAATTCCATCAAGAGCAGTCATCAACAGAACTCATCGCAACTGATTGGCAATCATGATGTATACGCATAACATTATTGTGTATACTTCCGTTATATCCCATGTTAACGTTGTTAGCGTCACAGTGTATAACGGAAGTCCTGGAAATAATGACGGTACCTTTGGCTTTGTTAATTGTCAGAAGGGCGTTCACGTGCAGAGCACTGCTGTAAACATTGCCATGCTGTTTTAAAAGAACGGTAGTCGTCGCGCAGCGCATACGCGAGATATACGGGTCTCATATAAACAAAGATGGCGACTTTGACTGTTGCGCAGATCAACGAGTACGAAATGAGAAGTTACCAAGCTTTAATTAGGTATTAGTGCAAGTCGCGCCCAGGGTAAACCTCATACTTGTGATTTTCATTAGAAGAGCGCATTGGATTGTGGGAAAACCAATGTTTATCTACCTAAATGTCGCACATGCGCAGCGCGACGACCACCGCCCTTTAAACTGTAGTTCTAATTCAGTGTTTCATTTATCTCACTTTTCACACAATGAAAATTATGTGGTCGCAATTTCAAATTTCGTTCAATAAATCACGTTTTCCAAAGGGAAACAGAACACAATTAAAACATGGATGTGCATGAAATTGCGTCATTGGGCATTCAATCGTCAACATGAATATCCATCAGGTCAGCCAAGAATCCACGCCTTTCTGTCAATTTTATTTTGAATCAAACATATCAGAAACGGGATAGGAAACTGTTTTTGTGGTTATTCTAAACTGACAACGTGTATCATCCGTACTATATGTACTAAGCGAGTAAATATTGTGACAATCATATTCGGTGAATTATAAATTACATATTTATTTACAGGAATAAGCTATATATATTATTAACAACGAGGTTACTTGTATAATCATTTAAGGAGATCGCAACAATCAGAGAGAAATTGATCACCATGGCAACTATCTTCTTCCTTGTCGAATTGTGTAGATGAGTTTTTCGCCAGAAATAGCTCCTTCGGTAGTTGAATCGATGTAAGCACCGTTTGCCGCAAAACTCCAATTTAAAAACTGTGAGCGTAGTGTGACGTGAGTTTTCCCCGGAGTTTGGGAATAACGAACACTTACCGTGTCGCCCCTCCAGACATAGTCTGTCACATGAGCCATTCGTTGAAACTAATCAGACCGAGTATACCGACTCCCATCTTAGCTGCACGGTCACGTCTTCTCAATACATGGACTGATTGTATTACTTGATTAGAACCATCGCCAGGTTGGAGAATCAGTGAGATCATATCGTAGAAAAGAGCCCATGTCACTCGTTCTCTACAGCCGGCTCTGGGTATATATCCGAATCCTAAGTTGAACTCAACCGCCAATCTCTTTCTTTTCAGGTACTGAACATTCATCCGTATAATGTGAATCCATCTGATGCAGAGTTGATACGAAGCGTCAAATACTGACAATTCAGAAAGAAAGTGGATCTATGCTACACTGAATATTCGAGATGGTACGTGCCTATAGTACTTGTACCTACGGTGCGTTGGTTGTTTGTTTCCTGATGCACGCGTTTCAAAGCACTGGAGAAATGAACAAAACAAGTGACCCAAACCCGACCGTTACCGAATTGTTGATTTCCCCTGCATCGTCTAACGAGGGCCACCGAACTGAATTTGCAACCGGTTTGCCTAGGTCCGTTTACGTCATTATTGTCTTGGGATTGCTGGTTTTGGGCGCCATGGCGCTTCTTGCCTGCCGTCTTTTTATCCGAAGCGAAGCCATAAGAAGAACGTGATTCGGGATCGCTTGCAATGAAAGATCGGATACTCGTTGATGGAATAAACAGTGTGTGATAAAATGACAAACATATTTATAAACTACGCCACCCGTCACGTAGGACATATGACGTAACAATGCCGTGGACTACCTGGATATAATATCACACAGGAATACAACCATGGCAACGGGCAACTATGGGAAATCGTTGTATTTTAGGACGCATCGGTTGTCATCTTGGGATAGAGGGAATTCAGACTATCATAACAGCTGATATTAGGTCCAAAGCTCATATGTTATTTGCACAGCAGAAAATATAGACTGACTGGTCATTGAGCAGTGACTGACATTTATGTAAATTTTCTCTATATGAAGTATCGCCGAGTATGTCGTCTATTTTTTAAATTTATTTATAGCACGTTCAAATATTTCCGATTTAAGGTGGGTTCGGAAGATGTTAGGGTCACGGTGTATCTGTATGATATAGTTTGTATTCGAACCCGACGTCACTAACTACGATGACTGATTATATCAGACGTTCAGATACAAGCACACCTGTCGTCCTAGCAACAGATATCCATGTGCCATAGCAGCAATCTCTTCGGGCATTGGTTGCCACATATTTAGTCATACGAACTAAAATTGCAACAATTGCATAATAATATTCTATTGCTAAATAAAACTGGTATTGAGAATTTCAACAAAATTATATACTGTATTTTGCAAAACTTTATTATGAAAAACCGAGGGTAAACGATTTGCTAACAGTGTTCAAGCACTCAATTAAAACCTACTGTCGAACCAGGTACTTCCCGATCTGAAACAATTTAAACATTTTTTCCAACCACAATCTAAATGTGTAGAACTTTTAAATTGGAATTAATAACCCCTTGCCATTAAATTGTCAAATTATTAACACATCACAAAAAGACACGTTATATTTGTAACTATTTGTTTTGTTATGCTTTCACACTTTACAAATATCATCCCTAAAACAAGCCAAACACATTAAATGTGAGAACATGATGTTGTTTTTGTTAAAAATATTAAATATCAAGTAGATATCCTGAGTTGGTATACTGTAGATTATAGTCCTTAAGGCAAGCATACTTATAATGTAACCGATCTCCAAAGACACTGACTAACTGAGCGAGTGTCTATTATTTACACATCTAACTTAATTTAAGTGATTTTTTTAAATTTAAATTCATCAGTTAATTTCCCAATTACTCATGCACAGTCTGAAAATTTTTTGTTGTACATTAGTCGGGAAAATGTATCACCTTTTCTTTTTAGTTTTGCTCAATTTCTTATGTTATTCAAAATCAGCAAGAAGGCTGGGAGGTACGCTGTGCGAGAGGGAGTGGTTGGAATAGGGATGTTATTGACGCGACTGATAGGCTGGGAGGGGCTGGAATCAATTCAATTAAGGATTCCCATTAAAAAATCACATATATTTACTGACAAATTACAAAAAGTATATAAGCACGGTCGAACTCACGACCACGGCAAGGGGCATTGCTACAATGTAAGCAGACGTGCAGATCAGTAGGCTACCGACTCAAACAAGTCGACTCCAAACAACTATCATATCCCTGATAGAATGGAAGAAGATAGTGAAGGCAGTGAAGAGACTGAAAATATACTTGACATGTTTTGCATACTTGGTTACAAACGCCAGTCAAAATATATTTTCTCAACAAATATGCGGAATATTTGTTCTTTACTGCTCTGCAAATAACATTTGGTTTCTTGTCAACGCCTATTGAAGAACGTGTGTTGTGTTTCAAATTGACTATTTTGCTCTGTTTTACGAGCGACCTTATAGGGAACTTATTAACCTGTTGAGTTAACCCCACAGATCTTGTCAAACAAGCCATCAAAATAAATCAATATCTACAGATCATACATATATATGTATTTTTATTATTTTATTTTAAATTGACGTTTCATAATCGTTTCGTTTTTAATTTTGATACCAGTACTATATGGTCTTTATTCACAGTAAAAGAGTGTATATTAAATGTAATAAAACGAGATCTAGTAAAAATAGAGCCAATACTCAATGGTTTTATGAATGTGAAATGAAACCTAACAATATCTACTTGTTATTCTTAATGTAATAAAACCATTTACTTTAGATGATATTATGTCGCATTAGTGACAGTGTTTGATTTCGAACGCAATTACCTAATTTGAAATTATACATGTTGTTAATTGCACGTTTGGCAATAAAATATGATTTGCAATATTGCTAAAAACAACTGTTCCTAAGGAGTGATTTATGTTTATCAGGTTTATCTTCTAAATTCAAAGCTCTGCGCGACATGAGGAATACCGTTCACCAGAGTCAACAGAATGTTGTCGTTTTAGAAACAAATGCATCCATTTAACGGTTTCTCAATTTTTTATATATTGAATACATTTTAGAAAATGATGAGTAATTATACTATATTTTCTTCAATATTTTGCCGTAAGATTCAACTTGGCATCAATCATAAGTTTATAAGGCAAACGACATAATTTATCCCAATTAAATGATACATTTGGAAACAGTTTTTAAAAAAATACCCTCACTTTTAGGTGGAGACAATTTTTCGAAATTAATAGCTGAGTGAATATTTTATTAACCGTCTTGAAATAGTAGGCAAATTTCCATCAATGATGGGATTAACTGCAGGAGAAGTCCTAATCATACCTACACGTTCAATTTGCCATTCGTTTGGAATTTCCGGAACGAGTGAAATGTGGGGTCAAGTTACTCCGTCTCGAAGTCGGGTATGTCCAAAGATAACAACGAGACTGAAATGAACTAATCAATAATTGACATCGAGAACCATACCATACGAACTAGGGTGTGGCATCAGATACATGTGCATAGTAATTACATGGCGTGTTTGTTTAGCCTCGATGCATGATACATCGGATCAGAGATAAATAGTTCAATCCAATATGCACGCTTAATTTGAAGTTCTCAAGGAATTACATCGAGAACACCAGGTCATCTTAAAAAGTTAGATGTCTTTCTCGACATATCTGCCCCTTTCTGCCATGATAACAATCGGAAACATAAACAATATCAATTTCATCAAATTTTCTAAAAAAATAATATCATTGTGATTACTTCAAATGATTTCGCTAACAATTTCGTGGCAACCGATTGAAAGGTGTATCTATCATTAAAGTTGAATATGAAAGCCTCAATACACTGCATATAAGATTGGCATTTATTTTAATTGGTATATTGGTGTTCATTGTGAAATGAACACAGTTTTTAACTTGTTTGTTGGTTTTGTAAATAACTTTCGGCTTACCACATAATAAGCTTTAATTAATGAAAACGTCAATTGACATGGATGAAACAGAATAGTGTATTTTTCAAGTTGGCATGAGGTAAATACAATTCTTTTATCAAACGTACCCTTGAACTATTGTGAAAGCTTTCTCCGTGCAAGTGTATAAAGGTGTCATTTTCATCAGTTTAGTATTCTTTTTATCACTATCATATTGTAAACAAGCAGCCTATCGGCTGAGATAGCTCCGCTGTTAGCAATGCACATTTTAATTAAAGAACTGAAGACATCATTAGAAAATGAACAATATGTATAGTATCAAAGCAATCGAACTTACAGTTTTTAACAAGAAGTCGAAAATATCACTTTCTATCAAAAATGACCAAAATATTCACCAAAATTAGAGAATTGAAGATATCATCACGAAATGAACAAATCTGAGAAAGGTTTACATGTAGTATCTATATGTGTAATATGAAAGCAATTGAACTTTTGGTTTTTAACAAGAAGTCGAAAATATCACTTTTTACCAAAATTACAAAAATATTCACCAAAATTATAGAATTGAAGATATCATCACAAAATGAACAAATCTGAGAGAGGTCTACATGTAGCACCTATATATGTAATATCAAAGCAATCGGACTATTGGTTTTTTACAAGAAGTCGAAAATATCACTTTTTACCAAAAATGACAAAAATATTCACCAAAATTAAAGAATCGAAGATATCATCACGAAATGAACAAATCTGAGAAAGGTCTACATGTAGTATCTAAATATGTAATATCAAAGCAATTGAACTATTGGTTTTTAACAAAAAGTCGAAAATATCACTTTTTACCAAAAATTACAAAAATATTCACCAAAATTAGAGAATTGAAGACATCATCACGAAATGAACAAATCTGAGAGAGATCCACATGTAGTACCTATATATGTAATATCAAAGCAATCGGACTTGTGGTTTTTAACAAGAAGTCGAAAATATCACTTTTTACCAAAAATTACAAAAATATTCACCAAAATTAGAGAATTGAAGATATCATCACGAAATGAAAAAATCTGAGAGAGGTCTACATGTAGCACCTATATATGTAATATCAAAGCAATCGGACTATTGGTTTTTTACAAGAAGTCGAAAATATCACTTTTTACCAAAATGACAAAAATATTCACCAAAATTAGAGAATTAAAGATATCATTACAAAATGAACAAATCTGAGAGAGGTCCACATGTAATACCTATATATGTAATATCAAAGCAATTGCACTTGCATTTTTTAACAAGAAGTCGAAAATATCACTTTTTACCAAAAATGACAAAAATATTCACCAAAATTAGAGAATTGAAGATATCAACATGAAATAAATAAACCTAAGAGAGGTCTACCCAAGGTACATATACACCAAGTATCAAAGCATTCAGGCTTGTAGTTTTCAAGAAGAAGTCGAAAAAGTAAAACATTGACACGGACGACGGACGACGGACGACGACGGACGACGACGGACAATCACTCATATGATAAGCTCCGCTCGACAAAGTCGACAGCGGAGCTAAAAAGCGTACCGTAAATTGATATGTTATCATTGTGATCATAAATTAAGTTATTTTGCTAAGAACCTTATTACTGTGTATCCTTACTTCTACGTATCATTCTAATGCGGTCTGATTATTTGTACCATTCCAGAAATTGGACGGCTGATGTCATCAACTTGTTAATCGGCAAGAACATAATTTTACCAACGAAATACATTTGACTTTTTACTGTGAATACTATGTGAGGCACAACACATTTCCTAAAACTAATACTGTTACATTGAACACATTGAGAACTAAGAAATAGTATGGAATAACAAAACGATGTTAGAATTATTTATGAAGATAATATAAAATAATAAAAAATAATATGTAACAGGACAGTCAGATATACCTTTATGATTATACATGGAATTTATTTGATAACATTTTCCATTCACGCCGTATTAGCATACTTATAATGTACGTCAAATGTCGTATAATTAATCATTATATAATTATGTGAATATTATCGATCACAGGTGAGGGAAATGTATGTATCAAGCGCCCTCCGCGAATCATATAACAAATGACCTTACGTTTTTGTTTGAACTCTGCTTCAAAGATTAACTCATTCTAATCATTGACTCATACCGGGTGTGGACGGAAAATTAGAATCATTCAATTTTACGTCTCCCTGTCACCCTCGCACACAAAAGTCTTACAACCGTACGTAATTATTATCTCGTCGTATTTCGCCACAATAAGATGCGCCGAGGACGAAGATTCGGACCGGGACCCGGGCCCGGGCCGGGACCGAGACCAGGACCAGGACCTGTAAGTATATGACCATGTTTTGTATTGAAAGACTATTATGTAAAAAAGTAAAAAAAAAAAAAAAAAAACGTGTGCTATTCATGCACGTAAATTGTATACCCGAGTTAAAAATACCCTGAAACGATTGACAAACGATCGACATTCACAACAACAACAACAAACAAACTTGGTCATATCAACGAGAGCACGATAAGAAATCGATAAGTATTATACAAAATAAGAATTCTAAAACGCATTACGTATACAATTAATAAATGTGCAGACAGTTGAGCACTTGTAAGTCGTCACATCTCTTTGCCAATGATCCGTGTTTCAAATGTCCGCTTCAATTGAAATGATGATTTGTTTGCCATGGATTGCCGGAGCGAGTTAAATATGGGGTCAAGTAACTCCGTCTCGGAGTCGGGTATGTATAGGCCACCCCTGATGCGACCACAGATAACAACGAGACAGAAATGAACTACTCAATAATTGACAGCAACAACCATGCCAAACGAACTAGGGTGTGGCAGCAAACACGTGTTGCACATTAATTACATGGCGTGTTTGCTTAGCCTCGGTGCATGATACATCATGACATAGATAAGTAATCCCAAATAGGCTATGTTCCGCTTCGGTCGAGATCTCGCGAGGTCGTAAAATTTTCCTAGATAGAATTATACACAATTCGACACTTCACATCTATTTATGTTTATATACAATAGATCACCGGCTCAAATGTATACATAACTGCAGCGTAATTTGAAAATAGAAATGATGTTACAAAATAAAGATTTCTTCTAATTAACAAAAACAATGTTAATACTTCTACATGCTGTCAGCTTTACACGCATTTTAACTGATTTCATTTTCCGCATGTTTTTTATAGAAAGGTCGATATATATTTATTATATATAAATTGACGAATTTTAATTATTTTTTGGCTAAGTAGTCTAAGACGGACAGAGCACGTTTGTTTGCAGTATGCCTGTTATAGCTATATCATATAGTGCATTTAAACTGACACTGCAGTGTACGGATAAGAACATGTTCCAGGAAGAACAGTTATGTACGCCGGTTAGCTATTTAGGATATAATACTCAGATATATAACAAGTGTTCGTATATGTTTCACCATGTTGTTTTTCCACGGTAACTGTACACTACCACCCTCCTAAGCGTTTGTAAATGCCGTGACAACACCTTTTCTTGCTATGTTCCACGAAGTCGACGTCTCTTGGCGCGCGACTGTACGCCCGGGTATGCATCAGTGAGCATTTTTAATAATTCACACCGAAAAAGTGCGGCCCAAAAATTATATATACCAGTCTGCTGCCTTCATCTTGCCAGTGGTTCATGTGACGTCATTGCCGGATGTGATGTGTCTTCCGTTTCCATGGCGACTCTTAAAATGATGAGTTCTATTGAACCAACAGCGGTTAAGCATCAATAATATATGACCGTGACAGGCACGGTTCAATTTAAAAAGAAAAAAAAGGACATGTATTCTCTATTGCCTCCAGCGAAACGTTCAGAAAACTAGGAAATGTGTAATCGTCACGCCGATTTATTCTCACCAGCCTCTAACTCCAACTTTGTTTTCACTGCAGTCGACTACTCAACCGTAAAGTAAGGTGAAACGTTTGGCTTTCAATCTGATTAAACTATTATTTATGTATTGAATCAGTTAGATATCCACCGCAGCTGGGGTGCCTTCTTCAACTATGAGTTGAATAATGATTCGCTTGGAGGGATGGATTGTAACCAAATTAGAATTAGTATTTATTTATTAGTTTACTTTTTCTCACGTTTTTTTTTTTTTTTTTAATTTTCATTTATAGTTACGAGTGCGCACAACCCACAACTGATCAATCGGCTGCCCATGCGTTGTCTGATTGGGTTGACAGTACTAGTATGCGTTTCGAAAACATGTAGTTCTGTGCACTGCGAGATCCCGCGTTATGCGTGAAATCGAACGTAAAAACGGGACAAACAAAGGTCATAGCGTCGTAGTGGCGACAAACATCGCGTGGGATTCGACAAACGCGAAAGTATTTTGAGGTATATTTCTACGCGTAATAATGTGCTGAACACATTTGATGATTGTCAATTTCGATGAAGTAATGGTATTCAAACGCAATATTCTCCTATCAAAGATTGGCCTTCGAATGTGAGCTACGAATTAATGAAATTCGAGTTCAAAATCAAATCGTTCGATTATTGGGCAGACGTTCTTTCACGCAACTCGCGAGATCTCGCAGTTTACTGGAAAATCACCTATTAGTTTATTTTATATGCATATCTGACACTTGTCTTCTTATGTGTGTCATATAGAGACGTGGTCCTAGGCACCCAGTGGCAACGGGGCTCGTGGTGGGAGCAGCTGCAGGGGCAGTCGCATCGAGTTCGAAGAAGAGGTCTGAGCCCGAGACAACGACCATAATAACCACAGTCCCTGCCCCAGAACAACCACCGCCACCACAACCACAGCCGACAACAACCACCAATGTTATAATTATAAAGGTGCGTTCAAGTTTGTACTAATACCTAGAAATACTAATTTACTTTAATGCAAAGACATTTTGTAACCCCGTTGAAGGATTGCACTATTTTAGAAAGCGATTTCTCATGACAAAACACCACAGTGGTGTTGTATACGCAAAATGACTGAATCCTTAAAGGTGCTTTTTTTATACATTGAAAGAGCTAGAATATAGTGTATCAGTTTTTGAGAATAACTTTGTATGATTTATAGTCAAACAATTATGTTTTAGTAGCGCTTGGCCCGGACGCGTACATTTTAAGCACATGCGCATTAGAGTTTTGAGTATTGCTTCGAGTATTACTAGGGAAAAAATCAAGGATTTTATTTTACGATATTTTTAATTAAGATGCATTTTTAAATAATATTGGAAGACCACAAGGTTCTCAAATTTTCTTGAAAGCATGTGATGAGTGTAAATATCATGGAATGCGTTTCAAAACTTATTAATTTAAAAAAAAAAATACAAACATATATTCATATATTCATATATATATACATGTACTAAAGTCTCTGCGATACATCCCCCGTATCTAAGCCGACGTATAGGAACTGAATGATTATGTCGCCAACTTTGTTTACTCTGGATACTTTAAACGTGTTTTTATCATAATTTTAGGAAAAAAAGAGCGATGAAAGCAGCAGTAGTAGCAGCAGTGATGATGAAGGTAATAACATTTCGCGCTGCACATATTCGGTGTTTTTTCGACTCGCTTCTTTGAAAATTGGGTTTCTAGAATTCCCTCAAACCCATGATTATACTGCATAACTCAGCATATTCAATGTTTTACATTACAGACCACAAGAAGGATAAAACAACAAAGGCAACAGCAGCTGCTGCAACAAACCCACCACCACCGCAACAACAACCTGTTGGCGCACCGCCGGCGGGATACTATTATCCGCCACCACCAAATCAACCATACGCGGGATACCAACAACCACCCCAGCAAGGTTATGGTCAGCCATATTATCCGTATGGTTATCCTCCCCCTCCACAACAACCAGGGGCACCCCCTCAGCAACAACCTGGTGTATACCCACCACCACAACCCGGGGTGCCTCCGCCAGGAACAGGAAGCGTTACAACCGCAAATCAACAGCAGCCTCAACCCAGTTACCCAGCGTATCCCCAGTACCCTTATCAGCATCCACAGGGACAATACCCACCACCACCAGCGGCTCCACCAGGGTACCAGTATCAACCACCGCCACCACAGACGAACACCACATCGTCAGTGGCAACAGCATACCCAATTTCATCAGAAAGACGGTCGTAAATTATTATCGAATTTCAGGTTATCACGTTTATAATAACAGATCTATCATTATCATTAATATTTTTCATGGGACTGTCGCTATGTACTCATACTACGCGTTTCTATGCGACCTCAATGAAATTAATATGTACAACCAGAAAAAAATGCAATAAACTATGATTAATGTATTATTTCTGTCACAATCATTCTCACTACTAAATTAAAAGGCATTATTTTTTCCATATTTTAATAAAATACTGAGCCAACATAACCGTCATTAAAATGTTATTGTTACGCATAACAATATTACTTGCATTTATGCCATGTTATATGACCCATCACTTCGTGTGTCCATTTAATATCATAAACATAATTTGGGTTATATATTAAATAGATTAAAAAGGCCGCTCGTGGCGTTTTAACCTCCAGACATATCAGCAAGATGAGATTTAAAATATTAGCGTTATCGTCACTGATCTGAAAATAGATGATATTCCCGGAACGACAAATTTGAAAAAGCATTTTATATTTATATGACGTAAAAACATCATTATATGTGAATTATAATTTCTGCTGTATGTGTAATTGTTGGTGTAGTAGTCGTTTAGTAATTATGTTACATTGGTATATATAAGATTGAAGTCCGTGCATATTAATTACCTATTTGATATAATAAATTAGCTCATACTGCGCTTTGAAATTAACCACTAACTTGGCTACTATAGGGCTGTATAGTCCGTAAATATTAATTACCCAGTTTGCATAATAGTTAGCCAATCGTAGACGTCGTCATTGATGTCTGGCGAATCATTTAACATATTTACAAATCTAATTTGGTACACTAACAATGCTGTTGCTCTGGTATAAACCGTGTCCCACTGATGTCACTGGTATTTTTCAATCACCTATATTTTCTGATAACACCATTATGTTAAAGAAAATATCAATCTTGAAATTCATAAGAAAAAAAACGAAGAAATTCAAAAGATTACTGGTTGGTAGTATAACAGTGATATAAATATATGTGTAGAGAATGTAAAAGAATTTGACTATAAGGCGAATGATTGGTGCATTTCATACAAGACGGACCAACACCCATGTGTTTCGCCCCAACATGCAACAATTATGCTATTACACCCCAAGTGGGAGATGTTGAAGTTACAGATCAATTCCAACGGTATATATGTTCAGTGTAGTTACACCCATATATTCTCCAACGTTAATTCTCATAAACTACACTGTAAACGCATAGTTTTGGTGGGTATTGTATCATATTTGTCATTGAGATATAAACATAATGACAATGAAGTACATTTTGCTTGTCGATGTCTATTTTTGTCTTGTGTGGATTTAGTTCTAAAGAAAACGAAGCTATATAGGCTATCATGTTGCTTGAATATTTTGGTAAAACAATGTTTTGTTCTTCTTGAAAGTCATCAATCCAATTGCTTTTTATAGTTTGTATGTAGGCATCCTAAGTTAGTTCCTATACTTTGTGTGACAATACCTTCAAATGAGAACGTGGACATCACTGCACAGGCTCAAATAAAACCTATTTTGTTGTCAAAGTTGAGAACTCAAACTTTGCTTGTCAAAAGTATTATATATTATTTCAGAACATCCTGAACCTGATGTTGCCCCTGGGGATATCCTTGTTTTTGTGTAGATGTATAAACTATACCATCACTGCCTTTAACACCAATACCAGCTTTGACGTTTATTTATGAATTTGATAATCCACAGTACAAGTTATCTAATATAATTTTGCCAGTAATGATATTTAAAAAAAGGATATTTTCTATGGTATCCCCAATTTTTAATTAGAAAAGTTATAAAAGTTGAACTGAAAGTACAATAATTTAAATATTGATAATATTCCTTTACATGGCTGATTTACAGTGATTACAACTTTCCCAATTTTATTTGTACTGTATTTCTTGTCACATTGGGCGAACAATACCTAGGCATGCATTGGTGCAGTTATACATATAGTTGGATTTTCTTGTTTATTGGACCTGAATAATGTATGGTTATCTCGTTGATATGCATGGATACCTTAAAGCTTAAATAGTCCCAATGCTGTGTAAGAACACCGGAAGCAATTGTCAGATTCCAAGCTACCAGTTCTTGGTTCTTGGCTGAAATGAACATTAATTAAATCATTTCTCAAAGTAATTCTCATGACCCAAGTTGTCACGAACCTTTGAATTTCGCATGCATTACAATGTATATATACAATTGTTATACCACTACACACAGCCATTAAGTATACACTTGTTTGAAAAAAAGAATACATAGACATAATGATATAAATAAAGTTTCAAATAAATTGTACTTCTTGAGAATAAAACTGTAAAATAAGGAAGGTCTCGTATGAACCTACCATTATAATGACGGTTTATTAATTTGCACTAACATAGCTGTAAGTTGGTCCATAGCTCTTCTTGTGTCGGTCTTTAGTCTTTGTGATGGTATTTAACCATTTCGGTTACATTTGGTGCCATTAAATTTGCTAATTTCAGACATTAGGATTTCTAGGACAAAGAAGAACCATGGCTCCTTCCATAGACTTGCCTAACACAACGCAAATACGCAAATGACGCAAATAAAAGTCTGGAAATAACAAATTTAATGACACGAAATGTATCAGAAATTTCTAAAATATCACCACAAAGACCGACACAAGAAGAGATATGAACCCACGGCTAGTACTAGCAGTGATTCGCTGATTTTTATTAAACGTTTGAGTTAATAATATTTTAGAATAATATGAAACTAAATCTTCAAACCCAACTGTATGGGGGCGTTCGGGTCTTATCTTTCGGCCCCTAATGTTTACGCCAGATTCAGGAAAAGGTTTCGTGTGGGATGTAAAGTGGAATCTTGCAATTAAGTATAAGACTAACTCAAAATTGGAAAACTTGGACCCGAAGACTTGTGCTTAGCTTGCACGCAACATATACTGCCTACTCTGGGGTAAATATGCCAAGCAGAAATATACGCGAACGTGAAGGTCGGGCAGTGCTATATTTGAAAACATATATGGCGCCGACTCTACGAGTGAAAGTGCCATGACGTAGCCAAGCAGTGATGATGTCATGGTCACGAGAGACATTATTGAAGCTCACGTGTTTTGAAAGAAAAAAAAAATGGTTGGGTGACGTTTAAGGAAGTCAGAAACAAGCGATAGTAAGAATTATTGGAACAGTACAAATGCGACATTGGAAGGCTTGGTCAGGTCAATGTAGGTAACATGAAATAGAGACAGACGTCTCGAAGAAGGACTAGTACGACACCTGCAAGAACGAGCTGAGGCGTTGACGGATGAAATCACATAGTAAAAACAGAGAACGTTAAATTGCAACTGTATAGCCGTGAGTCTGAGTACAATTTACGTTTCAGGGGAATCTAAAGGAGAATATTGCGTTAAAATCGTAAATGGTCTGATTCGGGGAAAATTCGAAATGCCGCTCAAGATGAAATCGCCCACCACCTGGGATGGGAATCAAAGCTCAGGCACTAATGATTTTTTTTCCCGCGACCAGCAATAATGTTACGTTGTTTCGAGCGCATTGGACAGTTTTTAAAAGACGATAGTTTGTGTAAGCTTGTAACAATGGCCGGCCGTCTGCACGGAAGATTAAAAGAAAAAAGTGTCGTTCGAGAAATCATGAAAAGGGCCTATAAAAAGAAACCATCGTTTAGAAAAGGGAACTTGTACCTTATTGGTGAAATATACAGATCTCCACATCTGTGATTGAGATTGTGAGTAGGATATAGGTTCATTACAATTTCAAGCGGGAGTGTCGCCACCTACGCATGCGTCAGGTGGCCATAGCGTGTCATTGTTTTCAAACAAGCGTCTACACATAAGCCTTTGCGCTCTTAGCGTGTGTTGTTATCATCGCTTGGGACTCAATTCCCGCGCGTGCGCAGGTGACGCCCCCCCCCCCCCCGCCCTTCCCGCTTTAACCATTAGCTTGGCGGGTATTAGTTTAGCACTATATAATCAAAATACATTCATAAGCAGTTCTACGTGTATTTTATCAAAACTACCATGTATTTCAATTTGTTGTTGTAAAGCAAGTTGTTCAATTCTTAAATTTGCGGAATATATCATGTGGAGGGAGAAGCCAACAATCAAGTAACAAATGGGCTTGACGTTCTCCGTTTTTACTAATCCCGTTGGAAGGAGTCACTAGCAAGAACAACGGGTGTTTCATATTGGGTGGCTGAGGGGTACTTTTTTCCATGATTAAACTGGTTGACCGTAAATTATTACTATATAATACGTGTCAAATTAAATATACTAATCACTTTGTTATATAACATGGTGTTTTTGTTTCTTTAAAATTTGGATCGAGGTGTAGAGGTGTTTTCATCAAAAGCTGCATATCCGTATGTAATTGAATAGAACAATAAACAAGGCTTGCCGAAAGATGTTCTCTCCCAAGCTGATTAACGCGCAGTTGAGGTTTGGTTTCACTGAAGTTCTGTATGAAATTACTATGTTAGCTGCAGGTAGTATGGACGCCTATAACCGCTGACAAACACTAGTTATACAAACATTGTGCACTATTGTGAATAAGGCGCAGTGCTTATCGGGGAGAAATATTATTATTACTTTACACTCACCGTAACCGTCATTAGTGACTACGCTGAGTGGTCGCTTCGCTTAGGCGTAAGAAACTAGATTTACTTAAAAATAAAATTAATAAACAATATTATACCAAGCATAACTCGGTATCCAAATGATGAAATCATTTTTAGAGGTGGCATGTTCTCATTGCGATTTTGTATGAAGACGGACAAACAAGAGTTGCCTCTTCCCTGCTGATATACAGTTTGTATGATCAACTTGGTTTTTTAGAACGGAGAACAGGTTTTGTTTCTTTCACACAGGGCCTTATTGATCTTGACATACACTTCACTGAGTGCGTTGCCCCGTGACGTTTGTGTTGTCTCTGGATCATGTGACAATCAAAGTTATACATTAACCACAATCAAATCTATTTCTGTGTGTACATTGAACGGAGTATCAGGCCAGTAATTTGTCGATGTTATGCATTAACTGTTACATTTGAAGGACGGTGACGAGTGTTTATAGGACGCAGCAGGCAGACATTTACTGTACACTCATATCGCTAAGTTTGGTGGTTTTAAGACAGCATCATGTTCCGTGGCCCAAGAAGGGTGAGTATACATTATTTCCACAATGTTTCAGAGTTCGTGAAGTATGTTGATGACATATTTTTTTTTAAATTAGCTGATCTCTTATTAACCGTACCGCCGTCACTACTGACATGCTCATCTCTGAATCGAGATGACACGGAATTTAAACTTGATTACGCAACAAAACACGTCCTATTTAGTCTGTTTTGGGAATAAACGAATCACCCGACACACGCATATACATACATATATATATATAAATAGGTCATAATAATTTACTGTCAATAATTTACCATAATCAGCATGTAATTATCTATCATTATAGCGATTCGCCGTCCACAGGGTATATTTGATAACAAATAAATGACGTCACACTTGTACCTTTCAGGTCCTCGTACGGAGTCTAGACAATGTGAATTGGTTCAGTTTAATATTGACATTTTGTTTAAAAGAATCATTAACTTCCACTGCTTCAGTATACTCTGTTTGATGTCGTCATGTTTGCATGCCATACACGGAATAACCGCGTGTCGTAAAAAGCACCGGCTTGTCCACCCAGTAGAGGAAATCAGCACGCCCTCTGTAGTCAATAATCTCTTGTTATTTTGTTACGAATATAGCGACCGTGGTGCCTTTGTTGACTTCAAACACCTTAACTTCCTGATATTGTAAAACAAATGGAAACAGCACATATAATTCAGTGGTTTGGTTGGTTCAATTTTAAAATCTTATGTCACACCAAGTAATAGAACCGGCATTCTGACTAGTCAATCAAGTTATCGTGGCTGACCTATTTGATAACAATCGAAATAAAAACATGAGAATACATACAGAAATATGCATATACAAACATTTCTTTTAGCAGTGTGGAAGGACTGCAATCCTAACCACACTCCGTTGCATCTTTCGTGCTATATTTTGTTCATAATTATATTCAAATTCACCAGATCTCGCTTGTGTGTGTTGTGTTTTATTGTATCCTGTTGCGTATTGTGAAGTAGTGTTGCGTTGCGGCATTTTGTGTTGTATTTCACTTTGTCGAGCTGCGCTGTATTGCATTGTGTTGTTTTGTGTTAAATGTCATTGTATTTTGCTGTGTTGTGTTGCCAAGTGCTGTCTTGTCACGTCTTTTATAGTGGCGTTGGGTTGAGTATTGTAGTGTGTTTCGTTTCGTTGTATGCTGTATTGTGTTGCGTAATGTTGTATCACGTTGCGTTGCGTTGAGTTGTGTTGCGTTGTGCTGTATAATGTAGTGGAATGTTGCGTTGAGTTGTGTTGCGTTGTGTTGTGTAGTGTAATGTAGTGGAGTGTTGCGTTGCGTTGAGTTGTATTGTGTTGCGTTGCGTTGCTTTGCATTTTGTAGTGTATAGTTGTTGTGTGCCGTTGCGTTGTGTGGTGCTGCGTTGCGGTGCGTAATGTTGCGTTGTGTTGTGGTGTTTTCAACACTACGATAAATACTTTCCGTTTTCGACATTGTGAAGTTCTTTCGTTATTTGGGAGAAAAAAAAACCCTGATTTTGACAAGATAATTCAGAAATTAATAATAAGAATAATTCATAACGTATGTATTCCATACAAGAATATTACAGAAACAAAATTTGCTATATTCTCTATATTTTTGCCTTTCATTTGTCTTGAATTATGACTGTTCAACAACTTATGAACAATAACTTTAATGAACATGATATACTTGGTAAAATTACTGTATTTTTCTGCATAAAAAGGGAAGAATTTCACAATGTCGAAAACGGAAAAACTTTATCGCAATGGTTTTGTGTGGTGTTGTATTATTTGCGATATTTTCTTACCATATAGACTGATTAGATATCTGACTTTTTTAACAGGGTCCAATGCGAGGTCCCATGCGTGGTCCAATGCGTGGTCCAATGCGTCGCCGTCCATTGGCAACGGCAGTAGTGGTCGGAGCTGCCGCAGGTGCAGTTTCTCGGTCTGGAAAATCGTCTTCAAGCAAAACCACCGTCGTCCAACATAGTCAACCGCAACCAACTTATTACTATGTCCAACAGCCGCCGCCAAATCAGCAGCATTATCCCACACCGGTCCCTCAACAGTATCAGCCACATGCGCAGCCACCACCATATCAGCCGCCGCAAGCACAGCAACCACCACCACTACCTCAATCAGCGACAACCAACGTTTACAATGTTACTATACAGGTATCAACAGTATGTTCAAGCGCCCTCTAGAGACCAACATCAATATTTGGTTCGAACCGAGGGAAAAGATATTTGTTCGTTTGAACCGCATTGTAGTCTTTCGTCGCTTGAGGGCGCTACTTGAAGGATCGTTGTATGCTTAACTATATTATTATTACTACTTGTTCTCGGTACGATACATACATCGATATGACTGACATATTAAGATCGGCAATCCTGAATTTGTAAAATTTGAATGAATGTCTAACTAGTTCATCGCATAAAGGGGAGTTATATAATAATAAACATCGTTATGATGTTTGTCATCGAGATACCATCTTATTTCGAGATTCCACAGAAACTTTTTGTTATGAAAAGTAATATTAGTATATGATCACGCAATGAACATAAATAGTATAAAAACAAATGCACCTGTTGACGTATAAGTCCTCGCTGGTGAATTCTGGATATTCATATTTTTTTTAGTAGATCTTAAGACTTTAACATATAGTATAATTGTACTGGCGAGTTAATTTCGTAACCTGATTGATCGGGATTGGATTTATTGCCCAGATCATGTGATCACTACTTACTATTGCTATTTTACTCCACAGGAGAAAGACTCGAAAGGTAGGTTACTGTTAGGTTACGCGTTTTAAAGCTTCACAATATGCCATCCCACCGTTCGGTAAAAGTGTACAAGTGCGAAGTTCGTGACATATTTAAACTGTAAATGTAAATAATTAATGTCAATGTGTTTTAATTTGAAGGAAAAACAGAAAAAGACGTAGATCTGATTAATTTCGGTGACGGCGCCACATCGAACCAACCATCTGCACCTGCAGCTGCATCCTCATCGTCCTTGCCGTACCCGGCACAACATCCCGTGGGTATGCCGGTGCCTCAACCATACGGATACGCAACACCACAGCAGGCCGGGGATTTGCTGCGTAATCCACATCCAGGCGGAGCACAGCCATCACACAATGTTACGCCAAACCAACAAACTCAAACCCCGCCTTATCCCATATAACTGCAACAGGAGGAATGCACGATCGTAAATACTGTAAAATACTATTTTAGCTGTTCGTTGAAAAACCATGTTGGGTGTTTTGTGTGGAATTCATTTTCACTGATTTTTGACAAGTTGAATGTAAAATATAGGACAAAAAGGTATATTCCGACGCTGATTTAATTTTCATATTTTGGACACTTTTCATATAGTAGTTTCCATTAGAGTAGCAAATTACGGCATATTTAAAGTGGTAAATTTGTTTAACTCGAAATGTGCGCAATCGATATATGTATTACGCCCTTTACCAATTAAAGTGAATTTATGTGAATCTGCCGAATGGGGGCGCGAATTATTCAACTTCATCAAGAGACGGCTTCTCGATAAAATCAGTTACAACACCTAGTCTGTTTTGTTGTCATTATTATTATTAAATGCAGAAGCATTTTAGATATCAATATTATTTATGCTATTTCACATCATTACATGATACTATCGTTGAAATTATAATTACGTAACAGTGTATGTATTTTATCTATTCATATGACGCCCGTATTAATACTTTAAGATGCTCGTTTTTAACTTAACAGATATTTGTGCAAGTAATTTGCCATTTTCTGTTTAGCAGCCTCGATCCATGTTGTACAAGTTTTAATAACAATAAACTTCAAAATTAATATTGCCATGTAATATGATCGAGACATTAAATGTATTTGAATATCAATATATCTTTCGGGGGAATAACAAACAGTAAATAAATATAAAAGTACACTTGTGGAAATGTATATTAGCCCGATTTAAACTTTCCATTGTGTTGGGATTACTCGTCTGCTTACATCATTTCATGGCAGACAGTTAAAGTGAGGGAGTCGATACCTGCGCATGCGGCCATAACATGTCGCTGTTTACAAACAGGCGTCTACCCATAAACCTTTGCGTTTTAGCGTTCGTTCTTATCGTCGCTTGGGACAGGTGACGACCCCTCCGCTTTAAGTATCATTGTAGCCTCCAAAGCAAACTCAGTCTTCTAAGATTTGATGTCAGCTTGTATTGCCACAGTAGTGAATTGGTGTACATGTTACGCTATAGTACGCCCTAAATATACATGTCAAGATCGGTGAAAATAAACATCTTTAACATTGTTCATGCCACTCCAAAGGAAACTGCAAACTAGCGGGGCCGATATGTCACGTATGATAAACGTGGTACGTTCTCCTATCTCATAGTAAACAGTTCAATCGAAAGAGATACAATAAATACATGCTTCAATGAGGTTTGTATTGTAGCAAATTGACATCTGTTACGTTGTAGTATATTTCATTCATTGAAAATATATCATTGTGTACAATGTCTGTTAATTATTTGTTCGCGTCATATTTCTTGTTATTGTTTGTTTCACGTGTATCCGGAGTCCTGTGCATAGTTATATTTTATCATCTTTTTCACCGGAAAGTCATCTCGTTGATTAATTTTCTGATACTAATTTCATTTAAAATTATAATCTACTCCAGCAGGTATAATGGAACACACCTTGCTATAATTCAGAGCAGCTTAACCAGCTGGTATGATGCGTGGCTATGACTAAATAATTACGTTCTCGTTATCTGAGAGTACAAGTATGTCGAAAAGCGAACGCACGCCACGGCCTCGAGACACCTGACATCTGATCCTGGCGCCGAAGTTGGCCGATCCATGACCCGAATGACTCCTCATGACGATATTCGTGACCCATCGTGGACGTCGTCATGCTATGACGTCAAATTGTAAGCTGATAGATCATCGAGGTTTAATCGATAGACGTATCTGTCGAGAAGAGTTGGATTGGGCGTTGGCGATTTGGCTCGCCATCTATGTTTCAATTCATGAGACTAGACGGCCATCTAGCGGGCCGTGTTAATTCTCTCGCGGCGATGCAAACCCCGACAAAGACAACGGTAATACTAATCACGAGCTCCATATGTCTATCACTCGTTCTGTTAGAATACAACAATTACATGCATACAGACACGAGAACTAATCTAAAAAAACTGGTATGCAACGTACCGTAAACAGTTGTTTTATATTATTATTATTTATTATTATTTATTTATTGCTTCCCTTTTGTAACAGGGGCTCACTATGTAAACTAGGAGCTGCACCAAAAAAAAAAAAAAAAAAAAAATACATTTCACTCAAAGACTTATGGATAAAAAAAAACTTTTGATTGACAAAAAGAAATTAAGTTACATGAACTAAGATAACAAAATATAACAACAACAAAAGACATCTAAAAGTAGCAACAAAAAAAAAAAAAAAAAAAAAAAATAAGAAAACTAAAATATAAGAAGTACACTGGAAAAATATTAAATATTATCTGTATACCTCTTTCTACTGTCCATGGCATCACAGTCCCACTGACCTATTTAATAACGCTGAACCCAGAATAAGGGCTGCTGGAATATTTATTATGAAGCATTCGCGTCGGACAGATATAACTCGATCCAGCTGTGACTGGATACATTTGTCGATCACGATTGAATTACACGCGAGATTGGTTATATTACGTCTCTTGCGCTTGGTGCGTAATACCTTATTTTTAGTGCTAGGCCTGTGTTATATCAAAATTGGCCCATATGCACAGAGCGATTAAATCAGGCAATTCTTTATCACCCGATTTCACGATTTACGTCGAAGTGCCCTTTCTTTAGCAATCATCAACTACACCACATGTATTTATCTAATTGTGTCTTGCATGTGCAATTTAAAAAGAGTACCGTACGGAGCTCTGGCGAATGTTCTTTGATATAGATTTGGCACTACCTCAATCCCTCTGTAGACCGCGACACGGCGTATTGTATGTATAAGGAATTTAACAAATGTTTGTTTTTCTCGTTTTAATTCCCTTTCCGTAAGTTACTTTTTCTTTATACTCTGTTATGTAGATCTCGTGACCTTATTGCCGTTCTCTGTGGACCCGGGGACGGTACTGTGTCTAATTAAACGAAACGCAAATGTACATTTGCACGCACAAGAGACGGGGAACACTAAGCTAGGGCATACCTACAGAATTTACGATAGAAATACAACAACTAACAAACCAGTGATAAAACGTGGGATTTGTCTCCAGGGGTATGTGGATAAACGAATTCCATAAAACTGTGACGAGAAATTGAATCTAAGGTGATTCGATTTTGCCAGGGGCAAACATGACAGTATTATTCTAGGCGCATACACACGCAATGAAGTAAACATCGTCTGCCCTTGGGCTAACGCAGTGTTACGTTGGAGAGATATCGTGCAATTGTGTAATATTTATATGCGGATGTATATTGGTTTAATATGGTTTGAGTAATTTTGTTTTTTCTGGTATTTGAGAAGAAACAAAAATAATGGATGTTTCTGTGGGTTTGAATATTTTTAAGAGAGAGTAATAGTTTTTTAGGAGGGGGTACTAGTATATACACGAATGGAAATATGGATTTTGTTTTGTTTCATATACACTCCTAAAATAATATTGTATTGCATTCTATGTATTACCACTCCCCTCTCAAGAAACTGTAGGTTTACCACGGGGAACTATAATCTACTGTACGCAGGGGGGGGGGGGTATTGGCTGGTATTTTGTATAAGAATTAGACAAGGGATGAAGGCTCCAGCGAGCTCATATTTTTTTTAAACTGGAAAAAACAGACGAACAGAATGAAAAATAAAATCTATAAAAAATACCAGGTTGAAGAATATTAGTTGCTCGTTCAAATTTCGCCAAAGCCTTCAATATTTTACCGATATCTGCAGAATAAATCAAGAGAACTACACAAATTGTCTCCATTTATGTTATTATTTTTTACCTGTTGAGTGAGGCTAACCTAGTCCTAAACTCGGTGTGTGTGGTTCGTAACCAGTCTTATGATTGGTTGTTGACACATTCTGAATAGGCCACGCCTCCAACTGTGCCATGCTTTCGGGCAAACCGTTAATTATTCATAAATGGAGTCAATTTGTGTAGTTTTCTTGATTTATTCATTAATACGTACTCATAGAAGTACGAGAGACATAGTGCCATAGTGAACACAAATTCGGTAAGCTCAAGGTGCAATACAGCCACGATTGTAGTTTTACAACAGAATGCGAAGTTTTGAAGGAAAATTCTATACTGATCTAGCTAAAATAATTTGGATACCTAACCAATAAATGTAAAGAAAAAAAGTACTTGCATCTTGAAAACTATAAAACCTCAAGTCTGTGACTAACGCAGGAAGATTGAAGAATACCCGAACGTCCTCCAGTAGCGATCGTGTAAGGGAGATGTCACATACACTTGTTCATATTCCCCGACATCTTGGCCAAGAAGTTATAACATTTTTTTTCATGACGTCATCATTTTCAATAGTATGTAAATTGTGGATTTAATTTATTAAATACATGTACATATTTTTTGTTAAATATTGCAACACGTACAGATTTTAATAAAACAGCATCATTATATCCTTTGAATCACAATCCATTTACAAAGTTCACCGTAAAATAATATACGTTGGGCAACACATAAACTATGGTATATGATTTGAAGCGCATTGGAGGTTCAATTCAGATGAGGAGAACCAGCATGGACGTCTGCCACTGTTTCTGGCTTATAATCGGCACGACAGCGGCAGACTCGGGCGATTCTAACTTTACACACTTTGAGGGTAGTTTTCATCTTAAACCAGATATTACCTGTAATATCAGTTAAATTTTCTGTAAATAAACTAATGTGATACAGCATAGAACGTTGTAATACATTGTAAACTACACATTTTAATATATTTAAGATTTATTTTTGCTTATTTTTAAAATCATACCTATTTTACAGAAATGGATTTTGAGAATCCTAGACTCATTTCTATACTTGCGGCCGTTTCAATTTACATACTGTGAGAACATTGCTGCGTACGCTATGTAACTTTTTTGTAAAGATGTCCAATGGTTTGATGCGCAGGAGAAAATTATGCACGTGTAATCACTTACACTCCTCACAGCTTGCCTACTTGAAAACAATTCTTTTAAAATTGAGGAGGATCAAAGAATCTCAAACAATCAAGTTAAAAGAACAACCTTGGTTTGAAAGAAGGATTTCTAGAAATCCGTCTGGGTGGTTTTAGAACTCCATTTGGCGTTGCAAGTGGTTGGTGGTTATTCACTCAGATAATTACGAAGACAAACAATAGTTTGACATCTTGAACATGCTTAAAGGGCGGTAGTCGTCGCGCCACGCAAGCGCGAGATATATGGGTCTCATTATGAACAAAGATGGCGACTTTGACTGTTGCGCAGATCAACGAGTACAAACTTAGACGTTACCAAGCTTTAATCAGGTATGTTTTGGTGATTGGAAGGTATCAGAGGTGTCACTAGCAGTAATTAGTGCAAGTCGCGCCCAGGTTAAACCTCATACTCTTTTCATTGGAAGATCTCATTGGATTGTGGGAGAATCATTGTTTATCAACACAAATGTCACACATGCGCAGCGCGACGACCACCACCCTTTAACATTGTATACAAACAAAATTAACAGTACAGTGAGCAAATAAGATATCCACAGAAATAGATTCAAAGTAACAGTATTGATATTTATTGAAGATTTTTTTTATCAGTGTCAAATCTTGAAGAAAATAAACAATCCCCATTGGTGTATGATGATTAGCTGTGAAAACACCACCCGGTGTGCTGAATAGATCTGTTCCAGAGAGACACGATCGCAGTGTGTAAAACAGACTGTAAGAGTCTCTACATTCTCCAAGTATCAGTCTCTGCCACAGACCAGTTTGAATATTCTTGTATTCTAAATGGTGTATGCATCTAGTGATACTCAAAAACAGTAGAAATATGAACAGATCATTGTGATCTCACTTAACCAGAAAACGTTTGTTTTTCTGCGATTTACTTGGATTGTTCGACATAGCTAATCATAATTCATGGATTTCTCATGCCAGACGTTCTACATGCCAAAGCACTCGTACAGAAACTTCATGCCATCGTGTTCAAGAACATGCCTACTTGCAGCGTTCCCATGGCTATTTATCGAGTTTGCTGAATTTTGGCTTGAGGAAATGTTTATATATATAATATATAAACAAATAAAAAACAAAACTATGACTAATATCAAGCATTTAAAAATGCATAATCCCTCAGATTAAGGTGTAAAATGGGCCTGTGGCAATGAGCGGTTCTCTACCTTCAAACAAGCCACATTGGCAAAAATCAGTCAAGATTTGTAGAACGAAGTCTCTAGTACAAGCATATCAGATGATGGCTGCAGTATCAGCACCACAAATTAAATATGATCACACTTTGTCCCAGTAACATTCTTTTATTTGCACACATTTGTAGTTCAATCACCTCAGATACAAGGACTCATAAATACAATGCATCATGCAGCAGACAACTACCCCATAAATCTTACTGAAGTTTTGAATGGCATACACCCATTTCCATGTGAGACAGTTGCCATAGCAACACAGACCAGGACCAAAATAACCTTGCTCTGTCAGTACATCACTCCTATACATAATATATTTACATTTCGAGTGACATAGCCCAGTTCAAAGTCAGTGTGATAAGTGATAATATTGTGAGATCAAAATATCAAACAAAGACAAGAGAAAATGCATCTTTGTATCAATGTGCCATATCAGAGCACATATATCATGTCAAAACATTCTTAGGCATTAGGAGATCTTTGGGATGCGAAAAGCAGAGATCGTTAAAATGATTATCACAATAACATCAGACAGTTATTGCTAAAATCAGACACAAACATCTTTAGGCTTGAATGCCAAACCAAAGCAATAAAGTGTTTGTGGAAATATTATTGGAACAAGGACGTTCAAGAGGGTTGCTAACATGCATGCATGTATTAATGGGCAATAAAACTCCAGGCATAATCAGAATTTATACCAAATCATCAGTGGATTACATCATATAGACCATTCTACTCAGGATGAAATTATATTAAAAGCAGTGACATGTTGGAGAGCAAATGAATTGGAAATTATGTATGTTTTTTTACTACAAAAAAAAACTATTAAAAACACACAAAACCTTAATAATTAGTATTTACATTGAAACCATCTGATATATAGTTGTTGTTTTTTTCATAAAATTTTTATCAAATCATGTCTTATGTGTTCAGTACTCAGTGTTGGCAATTTAATATTATATATACAATGAACAGATTGGATTAATACATTTTCCTGGCTGGTTTGACATGCCTTGCATACACTACAAATAAGATTTATCACACATGTGTGGCCACTAAAAATATTCTTGTTCAAATTCTTGGAAAGGCCAGCCAGGGAAATCTTTAAGTAAAGAAAAATAATGGTAATTTTCACAAAGGTGAAAGTTTCAAGTTTATATCGATGGTGTCTTGATGGGAGTTCTGGGTGACGCACTTCTGCGATATCTGCCATCTGCCGATGTGGCGTACACGTTTCCTGTTGGGGCTTTTGAAGAGAAAGCAGCAAAATAATCCGCTGCAAAAGACACAACATCATCAGGTTTCCTGAGTAGTAGGAACTGTAAGAAGTCTGCAAGTAATGCTTTCAGTTCTGGATGGTGCCTCATATACACAGCATGGTCACCTTTGAGTTCCTCCTGCAAGCGAACAAGAACAAAGACATAAATAGATAAGTGAATTTTAAACTCGTGGGGCAAATGGGAATAATGCATCAGAGAACTTAGAAAAGTAGCCTTTTGGCTGAGATAGCTCCACTGTTAGCAATGCACATTTCAATTAGAGAATTGAACATATCACCTGTGAGAAATCCACCTGAGGTACCCATGTGTATTATATCAAAGCAATCAAATTTGTGGTTTTCAACAAGTCGAAAATATTACTTTTTACCAAAAATATTCACCAAAATTAGAGAATTAAAGATATCATCATCAAATATCAAAGCAATCGGACTTGTAGTTTTCAAGAAGAAGTCGAAAAAGTAAAAAGTTGACACAGATGCCAATGATGACGACTGATACTCACTTATTTCATAAGCTCTGCTTGACAAACTTAATTAATAGTGGGAATTGAATATAACACAGAGTAGCAACGTAATTTTAATAATGGCTTTAAAGACAAAAAAAAATCAATAACGGTATGAAATCAACAGTCAAATATCAAACACTTGCTTGTATTTACACACGTCTTTTACAACCCCACAAATAAAATGATATACAATTCATTTAATACTGTTGTCCTTGCAACTGATTCTAGACTTTTATCTTCATCACTGAATAGCAATTTAGGACAATTAATGGCACACCATCTGGAAAATATCAAATGTTCAAACGACCCGACGTGGCTTGTATGTTTTCAAAACCCCTGTGTCACATACCTTTCTATCAAGGAACTTAGAATAAAGTTGCATATCCTCTTCCCAGTTGAGTGGCTGTTTTTTGAAAACTGGTTTATCACGGTCTTCCTCAGTTTCTAGCCTGCTAGGCACCCTTAGTAACCTCATAGTGACAGGTGATCCGACTTGAACTCTACTAGTCAGGTGTCTAAGAAGGGAACGTAGAAAAGGATATTAGTATGCTAAACATGACATGTTTCAAATATATAGTGATAGTAATTGTCTGTAAGCAATTAATGTGATTAGAATAGTCAAGCTGCATGATATTGACTTCCAAAGGAAAGAAAAAAGTGTTGCCTCCGATAATTTAAAGCCAAATTGAGATGTATAGATAAATCGGGGCACCAGCTCTCAAAGTTGCACTCTGAAAGCTTCAGTAGATCTTGGCAGTTAGCCCTATATTTAATGGGCTGACTTTGCATTTAATGAAATAATTATTTATTAAATGTTCAAATTTCAATAATACTCGGTGTGTCTATGAGGTGGTGGTCCATTTGATTGTTCCTATGAATGCCATTACCAATAGCCGAACAGTTGAATAGAGGCATACATAAACTAATGAGATTCTCCACTCTTTGAATTGACTGCAGCCATAGTAACACAGCTTAACCTTCTCACCACCAGTTCCCTCTTTTCAAAACGAATTCACAAAATAGTCCCGCTTATAGTCTTCAGAAGATTGAGACAAAAATAACCAATTCTTTTGAATAAAAACTGAAAATTGGCTCAAACTTTGTCTGTTGACTCCAAAATTAGGATTCATTCAAAAAATATTGAAGAATATAAGGAAAAAAGTAGAAAACAATTTTGAGCAAGAAATTCTGGTGATGAAAAAGTTAAGACCCTTAACCAGGAATCCAGAAAGAGACAAATATTAAATACTTTCAATTAGAAAATTTGAGTTTCAGTGCTTTTTGCTGTTAGCACTCAATAAATCAGAAATGCAACTTTTCCCTGAAAATGTAGTTATTTGTTTGTTTGTTAGTTTTTCATTCTTCCAGAACCATGATTTAACATTTCCACTACACAAAACTGTGCAGGATATTGAAGCAGTTGACTTAGCAGTATCTTGAATCTGTAGTGTTTATTCAATTCAATGGAAATCATGCGACTTTTAAATTTCTAGAGTTATCACAATTAGTGTTCTACAATGCATCTTGTTTTGCTGGGGCTTGGGAAAATAATAATCGTGCATAATACAAGTAGAGTTGTTTTTTTTTTCAGTAAATAAGAACAACTTTTATTATGTCTGAAGACTAGTTGGAGCTGTCTGTCTTTTTCCCATAATATATGAATAAAATCTGAAGTTGCACATATTCATGGCACACATCCAAGCCAAACACCATCAGTTTACAAGTCTAAACTTAGTTGCAAACTTACTTAATAACACATTTAAACTGCAATGAACAAACAAGATTGAAAGAGCAAACAGTTAATGTAAATATTATAGTACTTTAGAGTGACACTTAGAGATTTTGTCACATGCTGAGCATTGGGACCAACTTGGTCTTTTTTTCGGCAATATAACCACACAATTTAACACGAAACAGGAGAGGCTCACAGTTGATGTTAGCACAGGGCTGTATGGTAAAGATAAAACCCCCTCTCACAAAAAAAGTATACTCTATGGTTGAATTTTCAACCCATAATCCCTTTCAAAATCTAATTATGGTAGAAACACATTTTTGTCCCATAGCCATAATGTGTGCATGAGCGGTCAGGGTCATGTGCCACAAAAAAAAATCAACCCTGGACTGACACTCATACTGAAATCGGCTGTCTGAAAACTTCACATGAGCCGAAAACATGATATCGACCGTGAGTTTCAGAGAATATACAATTCCTGAAGGTTTCTATGATAGCTATGTTTTCCTATGTTGGTAAAACTAAGGTATCCACTATTAAGTACATTGTTTATATTTCTACACATAATGAATCACTGTGGCGACTTTGAATACCAGGTCCCGCCATGATCAAAATGAATGCAGAATGTTGTTGGAGAGGCATATTTATACTAAAATTGGTTTTGCGGTGAAAAAATAGCTATTTTTCAAAATTTTCTTCTATGCTGTTCATTTGCATGGTGACTAATACTAACTACCATGACAGCAAATAGCATCACAAAACATGTGCAAAACACATCTATGACATGTTTGGGTCAACAGATTGACAAATGTCAGCATGTTTTTGGCAAGAGCCCAGTAGGTCCTGAATAGGTCCCTGATGCGGTCTTGATTAACATGAACACATCTGCTGCAACCACTTTGCAAACATGAAGGATTGAAAATATTCAACACATTCTGAGATCTTGTATTGTGAAAGTTGCCAATGTATCCCCTTTGACTGCAGTAAGAAAGAATTGAGAATAAATTGTACTAGACTGTCACTAAACAAGACGTATTAAAAGGTATATATCTGACCCAATTTCGATGGTGGTTTTGAAAACAAACTATGATAGCTTTAAACCTGCTGAATGTTATAACTAAAAGCTAGTTACTGTACTCCCCAGACTTTTCCTACAATAACTCAAAACTTCAGGCATTTAACATATCATCATTCATCAATAAACCCTTCAATGCCTAAAGAATTAATTATTTATTTTGGATTAAAAAACCCAAACCACAGAGCTAGTGAAATACACTCTGAGGCATCTTGTATAATTGAAACACTGAGGGACTGATAAAAAAAGTATTTGAAAAGTAAATAATGAACAAGCTACATTAATGACATCTATCCATTCTCATTTATCCAATTCAAGCGTCATTAGAAAGTGTACACAGACAGTGCTTGTACACTTTCACATATTTGCCTCTAAGGAAAGAATCCTGTTACTCCATGCAATTACATGTTCTTTACCTGATAATGATTTAAAATAAGCTTTAAATGAGGTAAAACTTGTGTGAAGAGCCCAGGCCAGCTGAAGCAACTATAAAACCCGCCTGTAGCTATCCTTGTATGTCCACAGAACACATGTCAGGGTTTCTTTACATCAAAGTTGTTAAAACAGAAAGGGGAAAGCAATTAAATATTTGCCTATAAATGTAAAGCTTTTTATGGCAAGCCAGTGTTAGCAGACAGGAAATGACCTTACAGTGATCCACATACAGGTGTCTGTTCTAATAACACCCATTAAAGTATGATAACAGACAACTAGATGCACAGATAATAAATAATCTGAATTTAAAAAAAAAAAATGCTTTCAATCAGCACTGTGATACCCCTGACCCCCCTAAGGATTGTTCATTAGCGAGTCCAAATTAAGTGTCACAGGTAAATTGACTGTAATGTTGACAGCGATAAGACTTGACAGTTTACTGGTTTATACCGTGCAATTGAGATAAATGACACCACACTGAATGAAAAATAATGTTCATTGCTTTCCACACAGGTATGTAACTTCAATCTCATCAGAATTATCTTGTGAAATAACATTAAAATGATCACAGCATAAAATACAGGCCTCAAGGCAAATAATTATATGGTAATCCAGATTGCAGGATTTCTGATAATGATCCATGCTTGTAATAATTATTTCCCTCACTTGATTATTTATGTAAGTTTGTAATTTGCGAACTTGAGATAATTTTTAATTCTCGGGGGCGAGCATCTGGGCATTTTCACCACATGGCAACCAATCATTCAAAATACCCTGAAAAAATTCAAGCTAGCTAAATAAATATCGTACGTAAATACAGAAATTTACTAGACATGGGAGAAAACAGCTGTTCAACTTACCCGTCTGTTAGAAAGTACGACTGCCAGGACGTTGGCAAATCATGCGTGGAATGAATAGTTCGTTCAATGCCCGCAACATGGATTTCATGGTCGCCAACAGTTTGTTTACGCTCCTCCAAAGCTCTCTGTAAAGCAGTCAAAAGGAAATAAGTCAGTAATAAAAACTATAATTCACTTCAATTATACTACACACGCTAGAGAAAAGTGTAAAACGCTACGTGAATAGATCTATGTACTGTTCATGTAGTACTGGTAAGAGTTCACGTAGAGTTCACGTAGAGTTCAATATAGCTACTTATATGTTTAATTGCTTTATTAAAAGTACAACTTTAATAGAGTTTTTAAGTAAAATCTAATAAACCAACACAAATTCATTTATGCTAACTTTTTTAACATGTTCTTTATGTATTTGTGCATGTACTTTTAATACTTTGTCAAAAACAAAATCAGATACAGATCATGTGCTACATCCTAATGTTACTAATTATTATCATGAACTAGAACTAAGGAGAATATCAAACACTTTAATTCTAGCAGCCAGGTTGGAAGATTGGACACTCAGAGAATGGATATTTGGGAGAATTGTTTTTTTTTTTTTCAAAATATCTTAACTTTGTAATTATGCAGTTTATATGGCAGTACATATAAATTCTGAGCTTTGCATGCCATGGAGATGAAGCAGCTATTCACACAAATGTAGAAACAAACTGCACATAAACCTGTACACAACCCATACACGTGTACATGAATGGAAACAAAATACATCACATTGTGGGATTTAATAACAACTGCAAAACGTAAGATCAAAGGCTATGCTTTTTCTTGAATAGTTCAGGAATCTTGTGATATGATTACATATTATCATTCCTGCTAGGGCTTCAAATTCTATAAATCTTTTGATCACTGACTGACATATAATTTATTACCAATACGCTTTCACCTTACCACAAGTAATTTGTTTTAATGATCACAATATACATAATTTTTGGATACAGCATGTAGATAATAAAAAATATGACAGTTATGATTTGTACAGTTGTTGTATGTCTTTAACATTAACTGCTATACAGAAGACCTTACCAGTATTAATACAAAATTGACTGAAATTCATATGGATGGATATAAAAGCATCCATTTTGCATTAATTGAAGTGAATTTAGGAAGAATATGTAGACAAAGATAATGTTTTCAATTTTTGCCACACAGTAACAGGAATGACAGAATGTCAATATATTTCAATATTTTGCAGTGGAGAAATGAGATGCACACCTACTACCACCCACACATAAGGATCGATGAATCAATGAACATCAACATCAATGTCAGTGAGTGATATTCAGGGGTTGCCAAAGAATTTTGAAACTGTATTTTTTGTAACAAGTACATTTATTGACAAGAGAATCCAGTGCAAGTATGATATAAATTTAAATAGCGCCTGTTCCTCTTTCAAGTTGCGAATGAGTTATGTCAGACTATTAATGTAAGAGTAGAGAGACCAGTCACGACTGCGATTCAAAACAACTGTGACTAGGTACAAATGTATGTGTGTGTCTTTCATTGTGCTTGTCTACTTTATTGTACAACCTTATCAAGATCCAAAGAGGTTACAATCACAATGAAGAGAATTACTAACAGTATTATTGATTGTCAAACTCATTTGTAAATAAATTTATAAGTTTTTCTGAACACAGATATACACGTACTCAAGATTCCACCACATCAAAGGATGTGGAATGGATTAACCAGTAAATTACACTGACAAGCATCTATAGTCATTGCATTAGTGCTTAATAGCCAAGGAGATATTTATCTACAAGTGAGATTACTGGCTGTGATTGTACATCATTTAATAGCAATGACGTATTTAATTTTAGCACTTAATTGGAAAATAATCAGACAGTTGTCTGCGTCTCATTAGATCTGTAAAATGCCAGTACAGCTGACAAGTGTATGATCTTTAATGAGTCTGGAAAAAGACATACAGCTGTGAGGTATAAAAATGGTTCGGTTAACAGCTTTTATAGGACTTAAAATAAAAGTGCTTAAACTACATCACCACAATTTAGGATTGAGTTCAAGATGAATGGTTGGAATTGATTTGAAAAGTGCAACTTGAACAATTTGAAATAAGGCAAGCCATCAGTAAATTTTATTTGAAATCATCATACTGCACTCAATATCATACATTGGTATTTCTGCTTTTGCAGAATACTATGATACAGTAAAACCTAAATTAAAGATAGCACACCCTTAAAACCCAAGTCTACTGTGAATACCGGTATATACAACTCAGATACCTAAGATTGTTTGAGGACATTCCACCTATTGAATGGGAACATTTTTATTTCAAAAGAGTTACATTATTGTTGATTGAGACACAATTTTTCAACTTTTTGGCTTTTATATTCAGTAAAAATAATTAGTTTTGCATAAAAAATACAAACATGAGCCTTTTAGAATTGGTGTTATGTCATAATAAATTCAACAAAATAATCTGGGACCACAAAAAAGACCAATCTCATATACATATCATTTCCTCAAGCCTCATATCATTTCCAACACAACACAGAAGTGATTTATAAGTTTTGCTAGTCACAATTTTACATCGTATTCTTGAATAGGTGTCAACAACTAAGAAAAACTATAATTTAAGCACCTTGAATAATTACTTTCAAATGAGAATACTTAATTTTGACACATTTCTGAAACTTTAATTTGCACTAGATACTTTCTGTGACTTATAAATAAAGGGACAGCGACCAAAAGGTCACCCAACTGCCGAAATATCGACCATGGGTGATATTTTAGTGGGCCTTGTTATATAACAAATCGGTATACTGTGTGTGTATACAGCAAAACAAGAAAAATCACAAAATGTTGTAGCAGTGAAGCAATGTAGGATAAGACTTTCAAAGCATTTTGTATGGTGAAAACTTCTAGATGACTAAAATATAAATATTCAGAATTTTCCGTTTTGCTATAATTTGTATTTCCCGTTGACTTACAGTAAAAGCCTAATCATAATTTTTTTAGAAATTTAATCATAAAACACATGACAATTTTTATTACTATTGATATTGATGCAAAAAGATGAAAACTAATTATAGTTAATTAGTTACAAATTTGAATGTAAAACTAATAAGGTCTGCGCAACCGATTATCTATGTACCCAATCTGATTAAAATCTGATGTAGTGTACGGGCTTTAATTATTTTGGCTATAAACTTATTTTAATTTTATTTTTTATTACTTTTATTATTTTACTTTGATTTTGAGATTTTTTTTTAATTCCGCCCTACATAGGGCAGAATTAAAAAAAATTAAGTTTATAGCCAAAATAATTAAAGCCTGTACACTACATCAGATTTTAATCAGATTGCTATGTACCAAGTTTCATTGAAATGTGATGATTAGTACTTGAGATATCAGTGGAAAAGCTGAAAAATTACTAATCATTATGCAAATTAGGTAATTAATAGGCACACCTATGAACCAAGTTTCATAAAAAAACCAACGAGTGAATGTTTAGATATTAGTGGAACAGTCATGGAACAGCTAAAAATTAGCTAATTATTATGCAAATTAGGTTATTAATATACACAGATTTTTACCCAAAACCTAATCAAATCTGCACATTGGCCCAGAGCATCTATGCACTAAGTTTCATCAAAAACCGATGTATGGTTCTTGAGATATCAGTGGAACAGACGGACCGACACACACATACACATACTACGTTAACTGCAAAGACTCCCAATTGTATGCTTCGCACACTGGAGTCAAAAACACAGATTTTTGAAATGATTCAGAAAGGTATCCCTGTATGTATATATATATATATATATATATATATATATATATATATTCACCTTATGTCTACAGCCTACAATTTGAGAAATGGCATAATGGTAAAATATTCTAATACTGACACAATGTACACTGCAATTCACTAATTTAAAATACAGCGACTTTTTTCTCAAAAGATAGACTGGAGACCTAACACATTTTTTAAAGTCAATATCCTTATAATGTCCATTTTATTACAAAATAAATTCTCAGTATTTTCATTTATGAGTAGGCTTTTACCTCATAAAAAGTTTAGAGTCGCCAGTCTATTTTTCATGATAATTATTGTTCTATTTTTAATTAGTGAATGCTGACCATTTGGTAAGTTGTAAAAGCGCTTTTACCATTGGTTCCTGGTGTTATTTTATCTCAAATAGTTGGCTGGTGACATCAATGAAAACAACTCTATATAGAGTGATGTACTATTTGTAATGAACTATTTCATAATATTGGTTTTTAAAAATTAATAAAAATAAAAAAAACACTTTGCTTTAACAGAACTGAAGTAAAAATAGCAATTTTCAAATAATTTTTGGCCAGTTATCTCAAAATACACATGGTAGTCTGTACACAACAGAATGAGGTTTCATGCAACCATGAAAATATAACCCCATAATTGTACATAATAAATTGTCATGTGATTTATAACCAAATTATGAATAAATGAAAGCTTAAATACTTTAAGTAGATATACTTGCCTGAAACATAATCATTATTGGTGAAAAAAAGACGGGTACAGGTCATAAAAAAAAAGTGCATATGATAGTAATATCACCAGGCATAGCATACTGTGGATATGCAGTTATGTACGTAGCACATACATTTGATAATATTTTAATAACAAAGCTTACCATAATCTCTATAGAATATTTGCATGATAGATGGGATATCTATTTAATAGTTTTATTCAAGAACAAAACAAAAAAAAACAGTACAGAAACCACACAAATGATATGCCATATTGTATGAAGACATGTATCACTATGACTCTTGAAGTTTTGGGCTGCTTTGAAAATTATAAAAAAATTGTAATTGTGCATACACAATGTCCATGGAATCAGTTTAATTTAATTTCAGAAACGCATTTTACAAACAAACAAACATTGATATGGATACTTTGTTTGTTGATAAATTAAGTCAACACTGCAGTAGATATTATTTATGGATAAGTATTTGAAGTAAGAGAAAGGCTAGCTATGCAATCATGTCTCACAGTTCATAGCAACAAAATGCCATGTGGTTGTTGGAATTCACAAAGTAGTGACTTTAAAGGGTTATTTACGAGTCATAAACGTGATGTGTTTGCACAAAGAGTTCATCAGAAGAGTTAAACTATATTTCTTTTAATTTTAACGACAACAATATCACATACTTGTAACATTTTGTTGTCTGAAATCAACGATGACACCTACATTATTGGATTTCAAAACAGTAAAAATCAACATTCTTGTAACATTTTGTTGTCTGAAATCAACGATGACACCTACATTATTGGATTTCAAAACAGTAAAAATCAACATTCTTGTAACATTTTGTTGTCTGAAATCAACGATGGCACCTACATTATTGGATTTCAAAACAGTAAAAATCAACATTCTTGATATTTTACAGTTGAAACTGGTTCTATCAAATAAATGATAACCTTGTTTCCATAGAAACAATTACTTTCTCCATAGCAAGTGGTGGCCATTTTGAGTTAGAAAATGGCCAGAATATATACTCATCTTTTGATACAAGTAAAATACAACATTGAATAAATTTACACAAAAATTGAATGTTGCATGATGTCTTAAGTGTGCAAAAGATAATGTGGCTTTTTTGTAGAAAACAGATGTCACCAGTATACAATCTTAAAGTAATACCTGCTACATTTGAGTGATTTAATTAATAAAGGATAAAAAAACAACCAGGTGAAAATCAGGTCAGTCACACCTCCATCATGATTTTTAATGTTCATAACTTAACCTTCAGAAAAAAACTGATTACATTTCTCTAGAGGTTTGAATCCTTAGAAGTTCTGGAATTGATGCAGGGAGGGAGAGCACGGCAAAACAAAAACTACTTACATAGCTGGCTTTACTAAGATTAGTCTCCGAGTCAAATGAGATAAAAACCATGTTATCAGGAATCCCTTTGCTAACCATTATCCTTTGCAGTAGTAGATTGGATGCTGTAAAAAACAGAGAAAACATATCATGACATGACCGAGTCCCTGTTGGTTCAATAGTGAATAAAACTGAATTGAAACAGTCATTTTGAATCAGGACATGATTCTTTCAAATGTAAAAGTTGTAAAGTTTGATTACAATCAGTCAACGTGTATGAGACATGGCTCTAAGAACAGCATTTACATTCGTCCATTTTGAATAAGATCTAAAAAAACAAACGATTATGGTTCTGATATATATGTTCAATGTATATACCAAGATGGGAAATGTACAAGATCCCAGATCTGGATTGGCAGAAATGCTTGATTTTGATGTATTTTCAACATTTAAATGGCCACCATCCGGCCATCTAGAATCAAATTGTCAAACAAATTAATGTGCATATGTGTAACTGAATGAAAGTACCGGTATAAAGTTTGAACGTGACCAGTCAATTAAGGAATGTCAGAGATATAGCTCTGGAACCCCATTCATTAAAACAAAATGGATATTAGTCAGCCATATTGAATCTGAATCTGAAAAACAAAATGACGTGCATCACGGTCTGGAATGACAGAAATGCTCAATTTTGATGAATTTCTCCATAAAAATGGCCGCCATTCAGCCATCTTGAATCAGAACATGAAAAGAGTGGGCATGCATATGTACCCTAAGATATATGTGTGAGTGTGAAGTTTTAATGTGATAGACCCAGGACACATGCATACACAAAGGTCAATCCACAAGTCCCTGTTTTAGAACTGCTTCAAACTAACTAATTACTGAACCTGAGCAAGAGAGGACTCCTATATGATGAAAACAGGTTTGTACTTGCACCAGATTTTTCAGACATTTACCTCATGCAGTTCTACTCATCACCATGATAAATGTGATTGTACAACCAAGACAGTATAATTACAGAGCAAAAAGACATTAGGTTGCTGAATACTGAAAGGAATTCATCATAAGGTTTTGCAAATGCAGGAATGACGTATAGGTTAGGGATTTTTATGCAACAGAATTATACTTTAATAGTGACAATTGTTTAACTGATAATACTTGAAAAAAGATGATTTTCAGGAGTTTGATGAATTATTAGCTGACATATTCACTATCGTACAGTGGTAATCCAATGTATGGTTTAATTGTAATGAATGCCCAGAAGAGTACTTGTTTGACATTGTCAAAATACAACAAAGCTAAGAGTGATTAATTATATGATAGTAGTGCAAACAAAATCAACACATCAAACATATTCAGCTCTCAAAGGCAAAGAGTTAGAATAGTTCACGCAATGTCAGCAAAACTACTTGTTCAAATTTCTATGACTCCTTCTATACACAGTCTGCTATATTTTCACATCAAGACGAATAACCATGAGGTTATCGCCCCATATCACTTGTTTGTACAGCTGGTTAATACGAGTGACGTCATAGGCTAGTATTGAGTACAAACCACAGATGAGTAGGTACAGCCAATGATGTAAAGAGTACCCAATCCAAACCAACACTATTAACAACCAATTCCAAATGTGAAAAGGAAACAGAAATTGTCATTGCAAAACATATATACTACTAGTAATTAGCCATACCATCTAAGAGTGTTGATGCATGCATTTGCAATTACAGCTGCCGATGGTTTTCAAAATCAGTAGTACAATGTAATATTCTCAGCACTATATTTTTCAAAATAAACTTTGAGTCATAAATTTATTGTCATTATATATCGTACCAGGTCAGTAATTAACTTTTAATAATATCCAGACTGAAATCTCATATCGCACTAGACTGTTGACAGTTGGTCGAACCTACAATGTAATATTAATCTGTTATTATTAATAAATATTGTGTATAAACGTAATAGGCGTGAATAAATTGTGATCGCTGGGACAGGAAGTATGGAGTGCCATTCGGCACAACCAACTGTCTGGGGCTGCAATTCACTGGTAAGATTTCTTACCAGATCTGGGTACTTTTATATGCAAATGAAATAGTCGTGGAGATGTCTATCATTTTATCGTGGTCAATCGTGAAAGAGGTCAGGGGTCCCTGAATACTGAGATCGCCCACGACTTACACGAAGGTCGTTGAAATTTCTTCCTGAACTTATCAAAGTTTTTATGCAGAGTCAATGCTTGCAGTCCACATTTTTTGCACGCGTATGAGCTGGCAAGATGTAGGTCGATCATCTATGCCACAACAAATTTGATTTCTTTACATGTCGTAGTTCTGTTGATCCCACGAAACTCTCCTCCGGTTTTCTATATTTTCTATTTGACTGCCACAAATATTGCATGGTATTTCCTTGGTTGGAGTGACTGTATTCCTTGTGTTCATACTGCGAACAACCAACACATTCAGGAGGTCAGCCATTTAGAACAAATTTGCATACATTATGTTAATATTAATTTATTTCGTGACACCACCATCAACAATGAATTATCCATATCAACTAGAGACCTGCAGACGAGGACAGTGCCTCACGTGAAATGTTTCACATTTTTCATCAAACACCTTTGGCGTTTGAAAGTCTAGGATACACAATTACATTAGGGCCCAAGGACGTTGACGGTCTAGTAGAGCACATACATAATGATATGATGACATTTATATACACATCTTCAGTGTGAAATATCAGCTATCACACGAAAATGTCACTACAGTGCATGATGTGGACCATGATCATGCCATAAAAGATCATACCATCAACACCAGGCATACAGAAATGCATACTAATACACTGACTTTAACACTATAGCAAATATGTTAAAACACTTGTTCGCCGCCGTGAAGATTTGCAAACATATCAAGGGAACACTCAATATTCAGTTTGTACCAGACCTACGGTACTTGTGGGAATTTGAGGATATTTTAGTGCCTCAAATCTGACACAATAAAATTGTGCAATGAATCCCTAGTGTTTGTACTGTATGACTTAATAGATGCCAAAGTAATAATCTGCACATAATCAATCATTTCAGCCACACAAATAATCACAGGCTATGATCCCACCTTCTGATATGAATCCCTGCATACTGTCCATACTATATGTTTGTGCTGTTCTCTGAACATCCTAAAAAAAAAGACAATTGCACATGTAAACAAAAATGCATCAATAGCTCATTAGTAAAGATTATTTCACAGCTATGCTGTAATGCACTACTTCTGTATGTGTTCAAAGCATAAAAGTCAGACTATATTAGCGACCTTTAAATTTTAAAAGCAATTAAATCAAAACTGTCAGTTGTGTGGGTTAATTGCAACATGTGCCGAAGGGCTATACACTTGGAGTCAACCAATTTTTGCCTTTTTCGCTGCAGTCAATCACCATCAATTTTGTAACTGGTTGGCATGTTAATGAGCGTTCCACTATAAAACAAATCTGTAGACCGGTTGCAATGTATACACTGATAGTGTTTGGTCACTGTGGTTTAGCTTTAATGATTAACTTTAAGGAGTTAAAGTTAAAGGTCTAATAAAACAGATTTGCTATTTCCGGTAACAGGCTTAAAAAATACTGGATAGGTAAGTTTACATTTTTATTTTATTTTATTTTACTTTTCCCATTGAGATACACTCTTTGGTTTATTGCTACAAATAATCATTGTTTAAACAAAAAAACAACAAAGTTAATTTTCTCGATAGATTTCTTTTATACATGAAATTAGGTGCTTGTCATTCACTACACAGGGAAAGTAAATGTAATTATAATTACAATGTTGAAAGATAATAAATATGCACCAAAACAGATTAGTTTAAACTCATTTGCATAAAATAAACTATTCGATTTCTCCCCAGCGATATAGTTTATCGGAAACAAGATTTATTTTATTAAAAGTATAAGCACAGTAGTTTGTACTAACTGGTATTACAAACATCTTATTTGCGATAATAATGAGAGGAGGAAATGGGTCTTGATAAGACTCGTGTGTCTCTTTTATTAAATGATGCATATTACTGTTAACTCAATATGCTGCAAAACAGTACCTTACAATGTATAGGCGATTCACCAGATTGATGTCTGTGCACATCTTAAAAATTAAATTTGGAGTTAATAGACTGTCATTTCTAAATGACAGTATTCAAGTTCTAAAATGCAATTTGCTTAATGGGAAAAATTTATGGTAATGACTTGTCTAATTGTCTAGCAGAGACAACATATAGAAATCATGCAAAGTAAAAGAAACAAATTATTTGATTTTTCTGTCAGTTTATGATAGGGTAACCTGATTCGTAAAGAAAAAAAGCATACTTAGAGGAAACGGTAATATGTCAGTAATTCAAGACAGCAGGAAACCTGCTGTGAGTACACTAATCACAATAATACAACACTGAGAATTTATGTATCGATTTTTAAAATCAGATTACAATTCAACAGAATGATAAATTTTCCCCCTTAAAGGTCCCACAAAATATCATCTGACTTGTAGGATTTTGTGACAATTAACCAGGATATATTCTAATGGTTTCCTGTAAGGTGTCAATCATTTAGGTCATGTATTGGCTCAGGTATGACCTTACAGATGTACAGGTACAGTATGAGGTACTACAATTACCAGAATTGACACAGTAGTTATGGGACACCGATAACAATTAAACTATTTCTACACACACATATAAATATATATAATTATATATATGTATATATATATATTGAATTATTATTTTGAATACATATTGACATATTGGCAGTCTCTGATAGCCCAGTTGTGATGTAGATATTTTGTCATGTCAAATATATTAATGCTTGTTTCCATATTCAGCTGATTTGATAAATAATATCAGAGAATTGCTTGAAGTGAAAATATAATTTGTTCACAGGCTCTGTGAATATTATACTAAGACACTGAAGCTAATATTTTGCAAACCATTTATTATCAGTACATGAACAGTACAGTTGAAGTGTAAGTTGTATGTGTACATTAATATACCGTTACTCCAAAGGCAGTTTCTGTGAACAGCAAATTAGGTTTCATTTGTTTTCTAATGGAATTTTACTTGTACTGTCAATACCATAGAAAAAACCCCACCCATCCCTGATACATGCTATGATTTTACAACACAGTGAGATATTGAAGTTACTTAAGCATCAATTTGACCGATTTGTACTTTGTTGTTACAGTATTTGTCAATGGTCATGAAAATTATGAATATCAGGGGTAGTTGATTTGCATCCCACGTACTAATGATAAATCTTATATTTCTGAAATTATAATACAACATGCTATGTAGTGAACATCACCTAATAGACCCAGAAAACAAAATTGGCTGCTGCAACATATACCAAATAGAATGAAATCACGCAGACACTCACTCAACACTCACTCAACACTCAACGGGGAGGCTTGGAGTTTTTTTATGAAAGTATTCGCATGCAATCCTGGTGCGTGTTCTCAGTGACATGCATGTAGTCCATCACACATCAAAGAACATCACCGAAGACAGACAGGTGAAGCAATCATACTGGAATGTAATATAAGCCGGCTGATACATAGTAGAACTATAGGTTATAGAATCAATAAACTCAATAAAAGGCACAGCATTCTACTCACTTCACCCTGTGTGATGACTTTATTGATGATGCACTGTTCATCCTGCTGTACAATGAATGTCTTTCTGTCTAATGGATGGTCCTTTAGCTGAAAGGATGAACAAAATGAGAGGTTATGAACTACAGGTGGATAAAGGTGACAAGAAGGAAGACATAAATCAATTGCAACGAATGTTTTTTTCTCTCTCTTTTACTTCAAATGTTGAAGGAAAGGAACTGCTTCGACGTTTTTTTTTAAAAGAATCAATTCAGGTGGAAAAAATAAAGTTAATTTAATCTACTGGCACAATAAACACCATTAACGATTGCAAATGAGTTAAATGGATATGATAAAAAAATCTTTAAATAACTTAAAAACAGAATTTATGATACGCATGTCTATATACATAATGTTCACTATTATTATTCTTTGTACATGCAAGTCAATAATACATGTACATGATTTTCTCAACACTAACTGTCACTTCTATATATTCCCTCTCGATTCATAAAAAACAATATTTATTTACTACAGAAAATAGTTATCATCATAATTAAATAAAATCCACTTATAATATTATTCCTGCTGTGAATATATCTAGATTTTTAATGTTTGTTTATTTTAATTTTAATTCATGAATGAATTATGTGTACATATTTCCATAGTGTGATGTACTGTAATACAGAACAGATTAAAAAAGCATAGTTTTCATTGTACATGCTACCTGGTAACTACCTAATAACTATAGAATAAGAAGAACATTGTTTATTGGAAAGCTCATGCATTTGTTTTCAGAATTATTGATCAATCATTCAAAAGAAACTATTTAAATTATGAAATTTCATTTCAAATTTAAGCAATATCATGATTGAGCAGAATTGCCGCATATAGAATGCAGTACATTCGTGTGCTAAGAAAACACTACAATGATATATTATGTATTTAGTGTTATATCAGCTATATACTTTGACATTCAGCACTGCACAATATCTTTTCTCAGTTTGACATCCAGCCTACGGCTTGGATTGATACAGAGCTCTGATGATAATCGCTTGTGTCTACTGACTGTGAGATTATGAATAAATATTACATGCTACTGATAATAATTATAATTTAATTATAAATGCTAACCACATGCATAGTACAGATACATTGAATACACAATATATAGAAACCAAATATTTACAAAACTATTTCTAGCTTTCCTATATTAAACTTTAATAATATATTATAACTTTGACCAGAGAAAAGCTATTATTCAGTTGAAAAACAAATCAGGTGAAGGAAGACGATAAATCCTTAGGCTATGTTTGAGCCCTGCTGTTTGAAAACATACACCTCACAAACCAACCACAATATGACGGTTACAAGAGCTGTCATAGACACGTTCAAAGATATTTGATACAGCTCGAAAAAATGCTAACTAAATATCATGCCTTGAAACTCGTCTCCTATGCTATAAAAATATTTGTATAATTTGTTTCTCAACTGCAGCAGGAATGGAGAATACTGAATTATTGCACTGAAGTCAGAATGAAATTAATTGATCTATTATTTTGTGTGCCAGGTACATTGTATACACATAGTGTGTGTGTGTGTGGGGGGGGGGGGGGCTGTCCTTATATTTGTTCACCTTTTCCCTGATTCAACATGTTTGAAAGCAACACACATACAAGTTATTACAGATCAATAACAGGTTGGCTTTGGCTGATTGAAAAATATATATTAGTTTGCAGAGTAGAAACAAATCAAAAAATCAATTCCCTAAAATGTGAGTGAAATTGAAAAAATCTCCAATGATGGATTTGACCTTCAAAACACTTATTGAAGCACAGTTGCTCATACTCACTTTGACATACTCGTGGTGTTGTTGTTCCAGAGTTTCTAGAGACTTGGAAACATATGCTGCAAAAAAAGGGAAAAATGTGCAATTAATTTAAAATGGGGAAACCAAGGCACTTCTTGGGAGCACTTTAATAACTTTAACATTCTTGAGGCAGTGAAACACAGGGGAACACAGTATCAGCAAGATCCATATAACTAACTATCTTTTTGAGGATTCCCACACAGGTCTCATGATGGATGAGATGGTTTACTGATATTTGCATGCTAGATCCCTGCTGCATGATATGGTGATGAACGATTCCCAGGCAGGTCTCATGATAGCTTTTGATTGTTTACTGATATTTGCATGCTAGATCCTTGCTGCATGATGTATTTAAGATACATACTTGTGATGGATTATCAGGCTCTTCTAACATATATCACCACTCCCAACTCCCTAGTGATATTTTTTCGATAGAAAAATCTACATTTTCTCTTTTCAGTTTGCACAAAATCAAATACTGCACAATTTATTAATAAATAAAATGTTATTAGTATATGTTCATTGTATAATTGACGCACAGTTAACATATATAATGTTAACATGATCAATATTTTTCTGTTGAGAACAACAATCTAATTGTGAATACATAAAGTTGTGCTTCAGGTAATAATCAATCACTGCAATCAAGAATATATGGGTGACAACAGACTTTCTTGCCCAAATTTGGCTATTTTTGTCTCAATCTTCTGAAGGAAAGTACGGACTATAAACAAGACTACTTTGTGAATTTGTGATGAAAATAGGGAACTGGTGGTGAAAAGATTAAACCTTCATTTATTGGCAATGTAGTTTTCTCATTAGAACACTTTCATTACAATTTTTGTTTGTTTAATTTAGCATTTTAACTAAAACTAAGGATTTTTAGCAGCAGAAAAATTGGAAAAAAAAATTAATGATGTTCCATATGACGATATTTGTATTACATAAGCATGCCAAACCATCCATATCACAGTTTTCCTAGTATAGCCTATGTGTAATCAGCTTTTGAAGACATGCTACATGCACATCAGATACATAATTCACAACTAGACAATCAAAGATACTATCGACATTACAGCAGTTCTGTACAAGTTATGTGCATAAATAGAACAGACAGGTAGCTGTAGAATAAAATCATGTAAATACCAAATGCACATGCCACTAATCCTCACAGAAATAGGATTACTAGAGAAAGTTTAAGACAACTGATATGAGAGTATTTTTTAAATACCAAGCAAGCGAAATTGCAAGAGAGAGATAGAGAGTAATTTGCTGGCTACTCAGGAGCAAGTCCTACATAGGGCAATACATTTAATAGTTAACATTGTCACCACATATAGTGGAGTTGAAGTGAGATGTATGATAAAGTCTTCATGCAGAAATAATCCCATTTTTATAATCCGCAATATGAGACGAGGTATAATCCTGCTTTAAGGAGGTTCCAACACAAAACACAACTGAAAATTAATTTTATAATAATATGGTTCCATATTCTATATATAAGATTAGTGGTTGGGTGTTTGACATTTTTTTTTTTTTTTGAGAAAATAAAAATGAATTCGTCAGGAAAATTAACTGAAATACTATTAGGAATACTAATACTGATTTTCAAACAAATCTGCTTTTAATTTATAGTTCAATTATGTTGTAAATATTTAATGAGAATTTAATTTCCCCATGCATGATACACATATGTGCTTGATTAGTGCAGTAGATGGAAGTTTGAAATAGTTTTCAACTTCCAATGAATGTATTAAAAATAACCCTTGATTTAGCAGCTAGTCATTAGAATTGTATTACATTTGGCATGTATACACTTCACAGCTGCAATACATCATGAATTATGAAGGTATGTATACTCAGTGTAAACATTATCACCAGTGATGGAACGGTTAAGATAAACAGTGACTTCTAACCTAGGTCAGGCATTGCTATAGCTAGTTCACATGTTTGAACATCTGAATGCCAGCATTTGTTAATTATCACAGCTAAATGTTCTGAGTACTGGTACTGGATACTGAAAACTAAGCAATTCCCTGCTTGAGAATGCGGGAATATACCTAAAGTTGCTATTATGCAAATTAGATAATTATTATGCACAAAAGAGTTGGCAATCAACTACTTATCATCAGCACATATATTTTTAGATAATGACAAAGTACATAGTGCATAGTATCCAGTATACTAGTCAAACCTTAATGCTTAGTATAATTCTAATATTAAGGAGAAGCTTAAGTGTAACATTTTGTTAATAATTAATGAAAGCGTTTAACACAATCACAAGTTGTTACCTATTCAAGGAAAACGTTACATTTGTTTGTAGAAATTACCGGTACATGTAGCAGGAGAATGAATTGTGCAGCGATCAAGTAGCGAAAATTTTACACAAGTTTCATGGATACAAGCGGCAGCAAATGGTAATGTTACTGGGAATAAAACCTGCATGGTGTACCAGATATTAGAACACCGACAGGTTGTATAACCAGCAAGACGAGGGTACTGATAAATCTAATTTCCTCTTACACAGCCGGTTTCTATAGACTACACTGCATGCTGCTGTTGATTGAAAATAATTACACAAAAATTGTGGCTATTTATTTTAATCATCTAAGAAAGCCAATTTTTGTGGATTGTGGATAACTAGTAGTTCTCTATTATATTTTTAAACAAATTGGATTAAAGTTTAACAAATGAGCTAAAACTTCTATAATTTTGTGTTGACAACTTTGAAAGCCTGTTGTTAATAAAAGTTCTATAACAATGAAATTATATATCACAGCCGCAAGAAATCAAGATTTATATATGTACCAGAAACTAATTTCTTTTTTCAACACGCATTAATCATAATTTTTATGCATGCGAGAACCAAACACAATAAAATATAGCATTCCAACAAAAGCTGTGTCTACATTATTACCATAAGCTGGAAAACGATGCAAGATTGTCACAAAAATATTTTAGTATGATCATCAAATTAACTGATGCGTATATGTATACATACACTTAAGGAGTTCTTGGGTTTATGTACAAGTATTCTCAAAAACAGAGCTACGTCACAATCCCCCAAAGGTTGTCAGGATCAATCACAAATAAGAATAGACAATGAATTTATGGATTAACACCTCTGTTTTTCCCCTTCGCTAACTAACTTTCCCCCATGCTAACGAAAAAATCTTTTTTCTTCTAATGACTTACTATTCCAGTCCATCTTTGAGAATATATTTAGATGAAATAAAGTTTTTGGGTATATGTACAAATGGAATGGAATAACAATATATCATACTGGAGGACATTTGTAACATACTTGCTTTTACATTTGATGTGCCCTTTTTTTCAAACTTTGCAGTTATACAAAATTCCATATTATAAGATATTAATTCACTATTGCATATCATCACAGTACTGAGTGGCATTCAAAAAATATTAATAATACAAATTATAGTTTCAGATTCCCTGTTTCTCCTCGCAGGGAGTAAAATAGAAAATTAAAAAAAAATATGTACATGCAGAAACATGTACGCAATAAAACTGCAGGCGACCTTAGATACAGTAATCAAAAAAATACTTATCGGGATTGTAGGATAAATTAAATTGGTGAACTATAAATGCAGTCTGCAGCAGCATGTTGCATATTTTAAGTGAAGAGAACTTTCATAATAAAATATTACAATATGAATTGGTCAGATTGGGATTTGGTATAGTGGTATACCAGTATAGACATGAGAAATCGCCATTGTTGAAATTCCTAAAGATGAAATAATTACTGTAACAATACTTTTAGTGAGAATTTTGATTAATGTTAGTATCATCATAATATTTATTGCTGTGTGTTCACTCATACTCACTGTTGTTGTGAAAGTCAAAATAACGAAATAAATACATAAATATAATAAACAAAATAACGAAAAAAAAGATTGATATACATGTACTAATACGCAAGTGTGATGCGATGAACCCACACTGGAACCTTTTCTTCGTTTTACTTTGAAATAAAATAATGTTTTGGCTCTAAAATTGGAATTTCTTGTTTATACGAATAGCAATTCTATAGCTGAACCAGGTGGTTAATATCTTATGAGAACTAAGTAAACTAACACACATGAACTCTACCTAGTGATGTGCAGTGAAAACTGGAAAACACATTGTGTGGACAATGTATCAGGTGACTTGAAGTGTGGTGTATACTATGTGGTTGAACAATGATATGTAACTGTAGCACTTGTTTACATACATTTTAAATGTGCATGTTTTTTTGGTCACTTAAAATTTGCGTATAGATGTATCCATTATCGCAATTGTATGCTTATAAGTAACAAGTCATTGAAAATGACACAGTCCCTGTTAAATTAAGTTCTCTTTGTGCTCGTCCTATTAAAGCAGAGGGGTTGGCGCGAGCGTGTCCTTGAAACTTGAGTTCCAAGTGACGTATACAACAGATTGTTTATTTACATCAAAACACGTGTTCCGTGTAGTAGTAATATGGCCAAAAATAAAAACAGCTGTTATTCGGCCATCTTTGATCTGATTATGAAACACACTGATATGTATGATGTATTTGCCAAATACAAATGAAAATGGTACATAAATTGTGGAAATATAGTAGTAAGGCCAAAAAGTCAGATGGCTGTCAATCGGCCATCCTTGACCAGATTTTGAAACAAATTGTCATGGACATGCATCCTAACATGTATAAAGTACATGTATGTGCCAAATTTGAATGAAAACTGACAGAGCACGTCCAAGATACCACATAAAAAAAAACAACAAGATGCCTGCCAGCCAACCATCTTTGATCCAATTGCGAAATAAATCGTCATGGACATGTATCCTAACATGTATAATCTATGTACCAAGTTTGAATGACAACTGACAAAGCATGTCCAAAATACAACATTTTCAAAAAACAAGATGGCTGCCAGTCGGCCATTTTAAATCGAATCGCTAAACCACTGCATGTGCATATGTCCTACATACGGTACTAGGCACATGCAAAGAATGAACAGAATCGGTCCACATGATTCGGAAATATGACTCTGGACAGACTGACGCACAGATGGACGGACACACGGACGAATAGACTCAGGAACTCACGGACGGTCGGGGACATATATCCTAACATGTATGATCTATGTACTAAATTTGGGTGAAAACTGACAAAGCATGTCCAAAATACAACATTTTCAAAAAACAAGATGGCTGCCAGTCGGCCATCTTTGATCCAATTGTGAAACAAATCATCATGGACATGTATTCTAACATGTATAATCTATGTACCAAGTTTGAATGAAAACAGACAAAGCATGTCCAAAATAAAACATTTTCAAAAAACAAGTCGGCCATTTTGAATCGAATCGCTAAACCACTGCATGTGCATGTCCTACATAAAGTACTAGGCACATGCAAAGAATGAAGGGAATCGGTCCAAGGGATTCTGAGATATGACTCCGGACGGACGCACAGACGCACAGACGGAGACCAAATTATAAGTCCCCGTTTTCGGACTTCGTCTGAACGGGGACTTAAAACAGTATGGGATTATGAATATCAGATAGTCATCATATTACCACAGTGAGGGATGGGGGAGGGGGTGAAACAATGTGTACATATAACCACCATCCTTCATGAGGGAAGGTGATATAACCAGTGAAGATTAATGCTTTTTTTTTTGAAAACATTAAAGTAAATATACAATCATCTATATTGTGCTAAACCTGAACAAATATACCGACATTTCGTTAAATATTCACCTTCCTAATTGTTATTCACAACATAGAAAATCTGTAGCATCATTTGAGCTTGGCAAGATATATTGATCCACATATACTTGAATGACACTGAGTGCAAGCTATCAACATTATAAGAAACAATGAAAATAACATGCAGTTTATGATTTTAATTACACAGCTCAAGTACACCAGCAAAGACTACAGAGCTGTTAAATCTCAGACTAGAATGTCTTCCCATAAAGGAAATGGCTGATTACAAGTTTAATTCACTTGTGAACTTAACTAGGTTATAAACACGACCGACATTTGTTCTTATCAATGCAGTCTGATAAATGTTAGCTACTAGTATTTTGAATAGGACAACGATTACCAAATAATATATACGAGTAGTTACCAGTTTGATCACTAATGGTATAAATTTAACAGTATTATCACGCATTATGCTATAGTGTCAGCCAATAAAAACAAACATCGAAGAATACCATATGTCCTTCATGTACGATTATGCAGTGGTTGCACTCTCATAACCTATTCACAAATTGCATATAATGTTGCCTTTAATCATATTGTAACATCAAGAATGTTGCATTGTGGGTATCCACATCATGCTTGGAGTGGGGTATATACAAAGATGTTGTTCGATAACATGCACGTGTCCTCAGCATTGAATGAGACACTATAATTTAAAGATGACAACTAGTGAAAACATATTTTGTACGTGTATTCTCATAATTTTCGTGCTGATTGCCCATTTCATGAAGTAAAGCCATCTAGGAATTACCGGGTAAGAGAAAAATAAAACTGTGAATGATTTTCAAGAGCTACAGTAATAGTATTCAGCGCAAAAAAACTCTGATGACAGTAGCAATTGTACCTTATACTACAAAGAACTATGGCAATTACTTAATGCCAAAGCCCAATTTAAGACTGATAATTGTACATGTAGCTAGAAATGTATAGAACTGACAAAATACAATATCATTAGGCTGCCTTGTACATCACATCACGTTTTGTAGGGCATACTGCATTGAAGTACAAAAAAAATCCATGATTTCAACATAATATTTTCTAACTCTAATTCTATCCTATTTTAGTAGAGCATAAGTAATAAAAGACTGATACACGAAGAACTCGTACAATAAAAGTTCTCATTATCTATATTATTGATAGTTCCAAAGAACATATGGCAGGAATACATCATTTGTATTATAATAGATATATTCAAAGACATATTGACAACAGGGGAATTGCTTTATACAAGTCTTGATGGTATTACCATACAAAATGTAGCTGTCCTAATATGACCAGGCTCATGTAACTCGAATTTAGCCCCATCCCCCAATTTCATTAAATACAGATTCCAGGAATCAAAAACAAGAATAAACAGAAAAATCTGATATTATTATGTATTCTAGTGTGAAATACTAAATTATGAAATTTAAAACCTACATTGTCACTGAAAATAACTGTTTTTGAGCAGTTGTCTGAAAAACAAAATCCTAAAACTACCTAATACTGTATCCACCAAAAATGATCAACGTTCATTTTGTAACAGATGATAAATATTGATGCTGGCATTCATAAAATTTTCAACCAATAGATATCAGTATTACTGTACATGTTTCCAGAGAAGGGATTTATAATGATACAATTGTTAAAGTTGCATTCTGGGAGCATTCATGAATCTTTATTGAGGTCTTGAGACTATTATATGAAATATTTTATGGTGTGAATTTGCGTACATTGCAGAAACAATGTATCAGGATTCTTCTGTTTTTTTGAATTACTGCACAAATTAGGAACAGAAGCGAATCTTAGTGGATCCAGTCACATTAGAACACTATTAGCAAAGAAATTTGAACACACAATCAAATGGAAAGACAAAAGAATCACCAGCGTGATTTTCCATGTAATAGTCCCCAGAAACCAATAAAGCGCAACGCATGCTCTTAGCGTACAGCTTTTGTAATGCTTTTATCTGGAAAAAGGTAAGTACAAATAATACACTTGGTAGCAAAGTGATTTAATTTGGAATTAGATAATTAGATTGTGAAAAAAAGAAGATAGCATAAAGTAAAGAGGTAATATTTTATGTCGACCTTTTCTGAAATTGAACTGGCTCAGGATGATTTACAAGGCTTTTAATGGTTTTTCATAAAACATCATAAATAATCTTATCACTTGGCATTAAATCATCGACTGTAATCACCTGCCTTGCATGTATCGGTAATAGACTTTGTGTGATAATTGTCAATATTCTTGTTCAGTAACCCTATTTCGAAAGTACGTTGATGCAATGTGATTGATGACAAAGCCGTGGCTCATCTCTTACTTAATATGGGGTGTCTTATGTGAAGGCTATAACTGATGCCGAAATTAGCAAACAAAAAAATTCTACATAAGTAGGGAGGGGCACATTTCAATACTTAGCTGCACGTATGACATTTACGTCATATACAATATGTAGACCTATAAAGCTAAGGTACAAAAAAAAATAAATGATACTTTAAAACACGACTCCTACCTGTGATAGATGTCCCGCAAGGTACATTATCAATTGCCCCATGGCTGTTAGCGTGAATTAAAAAACACTCTGTGCCACTTTTTCTTGCCGGCTCCACAGTCACTGTGAACTCTCCTAGTTCTTTGCCTGTATCTGATGTCGTCACCAGTGAGTCGGTGAATAAGATTCTATTGATGTCCGTTTCTTCTGGTGGCAACAAAAAAATAAAAAAGGAAAAAAATGTCCTGATTAAAAAAGGAACATATCATAAAGCAGATTGTTTTGTTAATGTACCATGCAATTAATTACATTATAAGAGAATACTTAATATTACCCCGATAAAAAGTAATATTGAAGTGCTTAAATGACTGTTTAACATTAATGTATTTGATTTCATTCACATTTTGGGATTATCAGCATTCAACAGAAATATACAAATAATAAGATTTTTGACAAGTAACATTTAGACCACTAAATAATAAGGCTGCCAGTAAATCTAAAACTAATTAGAGGTTATCTGCAGACAATACATGAAAAAAAAAACGCATGGATATTGTGAAAAGCATATCAGTACTGTTCTGAGCAATAGTACAACAGAACTCCACACCCTCCCTGTGGCTTTCGTTGCGTATGGATGTTATTTTCACGAGTGATGCAGTGTATCCAGTGGCCATACTTTCATGAGCGATGTGAGTACAGCAGAATACACCGCATCTTGAGTTACTTAGCGGGAGAAGCAGTAGTTTGGCCTGATAGAATGCTGTCGTATAAACATAGAAATTGAGTGTAAACAAAATGTCATCTCAATGATGCCACTTTTAGTGTTGCTTCTTCCTCTTCCAAAACAAATAAAAAAATGCAAGACAAAATTTCAATATTTAGTGCCATTTAGTACAGGGAACCAAGAATATTCACCAGATAATTCAAATATAAACTATACTACTGTAGGATGATGCCTATTCAGATGAGACATAGTTGAAAAAACAACATAAAACACATATGATACTGTTATTATAAGTACCGGTATATATACTGGGGTATTAATACACATTTGCACCGTACAATAACACCCCCAGACAATGTATCTTTCTCTGAGAAAAACAAAACAAAAATCCACATGTCACAGCTGATATATCCATCAAAACACCTGACAATAATTCCTATTAAATGTATTTTATTATTATTTGATCTACTGTGAAAACTACTTGTATGTATGTATGTACCTGTATGTTTCCGAGTACATCATGTATGTAGGTGTAACTGCCATGGATGAGACTATTAAAATGCAACATGCATATGGTAATTAAAGCTATACTTTTTTATATGCAACAGTAGGAGACTACAACTGCAGGCATTTATTTGGCTATTCATAGCATAAACGCTATTCAGACGTGTTAATTGGGAAAAAAAGGTTCCAAATAAAGTATAAACTGATTACATCAAGTTACTATGATAAAGAAGTTATAGTATACAGAATTCTATTCTTTTTCTCCCACATTATAGTTGAAAGATAGAAATGTAATTAAGGGATACATACAAGCTGACAGACTATCTCAAATTACAAGTTGGGATACTTTATTTTAAAATATTTGATATTTATTATTGAGAAACTAGGCAACTGGTTATTGCTGCTGGCTGCAACTATTATAGATCATCTACCGTACTTTAATACTTAAAAAGATAGAAGAAGTCAAATTAATTATTTATAATCTTTAAATTGAGAGGGGGGTCTGATGAGACTATCTTTTAAATTTAGTGTACCATACACGAATATAGCCAAGAAAACATTGAAAATGTTTCTGGTCACAATGTTTTATCATAATCGATGATCATACGTTTTTTTATTTTTATTTGAATCACAATACTGCAAAACAACCTCCAAAGTTTGTATGGCAGCTGAAATAGCAACCTGAAAAACTTTCTTTTAATATTCGATATGATATTGTATTTTCTCTATTAAACGTGTATCTCTTATTTGTGTTTATTTTATATTAAATCATTAAAATTCGACTTATTTTAACTATAAACACTCCTCTAAGATGCAAGGACATGCACCACTGATATCCATCCAGATAAAATGCATGGAATACTTCAAATAAATTCATAGAGTAACCTAAGCAATATATTGAAAACAGATCTTTATGCTGCAATGTACCATAGTTATCGCATCAAAAGTATGAAAGTTTTTAATCACCTCATTACATAGAGCTTTCAGAATATAAGCCGTATTTGCTACATTAGTAGTGCATGCACTCGCATAAATTACCTGAGTTATTGTCAAAATAAATCATATTTTAATGACCCAGTGCAGAATCAATGCAATTTTTAGTTTATGCGCACTGCTTAGGCTCAGAAGAAAAATATACAGGATTCTGGTCACTGTATGTGGCAGTTGAAAATATGTGATCACTGCTTCTTTATTTATTTCTTTATGATTATTAGGAATAAAGTTGAAAAGCCATGTACATGCAGCAATTTTGGAAAACAAATTGACCGAAAACTCTTTTTATGGATCTAATAGAAAAAATATGGTCCACTTTTTGAATGAAAATTAAAATTGAAGAAAAATATCAATCAGACCTTAAACTCAAATAGCAGGACCTACCTTATTGGTATTTAAAGACAACTAATAGCCTACAAAGTTTACATCACAGCAATGCAAGAATGCCTAAAGGTATAAATGTGCTGATGGTTTATGAATACTAAACAGCAGTATCAAAAATTGATTTTACAAGTAATGGCATATTGTATGTGATGAGGTGACATCATAAATGAAAAAATCAGTCATCAAGATATTACCTATACATCAAGAATACCGGTATGCGCTGAATAATTTCATAAAAAACATGTTTTAAAATATATTTTTCTGAAATATCTATTATTCAATTAAAGAAAAAAAAGATTATTTTCATATTAGAAATGGACATTTTAGTTTTATTCTATTATAATTTGGCACATTAAATCTGCAATTAAGTTCAAATAATACACACACTCAAACTTTTCCTGCAAACTTTGTACAGCCTTGCATAAAAATGCAATTCTTTTAAGAAAGTAATCACAAATTTTCTAAAACTATGATAAAGGTCATTTCATGGGCAGTTAATCTAATGAATACAGGGGAGTCACATAGGAAAGTTATAAAAAAATGTCAGAAAACATACAAAAGTGGACATTTTTGAAATCTATGTTGAAGCATTATTTCATAAATAATAATATTCATCAGAATTCTTTCTTAATCAGAACAACCCAAAGCACTCAGAACTGCTGTGTTTCCGAAATGAAGGCATGAAATAAGATATTTTAATTCATTCAAAATTATATAAATTTAAATAAATCTGACCAAGTTGTACCATATGTGATTAAATAGTCAATTAAGAAAATGTGAACATTAATTAAAAAAAACAAAAAAAAAAAAACATTTTCTTCACAGCACATATGAAACGTTTTAAGTTTTAATATTTCAGGTACCAATAATCATGTTTTCTGCAAACATAGATCATTAAGAACTTTGAAAGTTTTATAATGCATTTGGAGATATATACAAGTATTTTTATATATCGCTGCAAACACAGGAATGGAAGGTAATCAAAGCTTGTAGCATGAATTAAAATCTGATGAATTCTTACATTCTCTACGTGACTTATTGTTATTCGGCTTATACATACTGCCTTCTGGGTTTTTGACAGTATGGCGTAATCTTTACAGTTTCCCTCATGGTTTTTTTTTTTAATCTTGTTTTCCACAACCAAACATATGCATGTAATTGATTTCAGGTAATTAATTTGTACGTGCACACCATGCACATTGGATTTAAAGCGTATACCTGCATACTTAGGATGAAAATCTATAAACATGCATGGTGTTGAATGCAATCATGTCTCCTATACAGTGTAAGTACAGAAAAAAAAAAAAAAATTTTCACTCCAATACATGCCAAATTCCACATTCACACTTTCTTTCCTTCTGAAATTAATGCTACATTATTAGATACTCCTTCACATCTGTCATAGTTTTTTGAAAATGCCATTCAGGCCTACTGAGTTTTTTAAGCAATAAATCTGTCTCCTCTATTATTGTGGTATGCTTTTACAAACTACATTCATTATTTCTATTATTTTCGCCAGCACAAAATGAATGCATATTCTCTCAGTAAGTGAAGAAGCTACAGACTAAAGAGAATCAACTAACATCAATAGAACCTAACAAGTCTCATCATCAGACAAATTCAGAAAAATCAGCGATGTGTATTCATTTCAATTTTGAATTTGGACCTGATTACCAGTGAAAATACAACAGGCAACAAAATTATAATTTGCAGCATTCCTCTATTGTACCATATTGAGGTTTTACTGTCTTTGAAAATAGATTACTTTTATGAAGTAACTTTGGCCATCAATCAAATTCAGCAGTCAGACCGCTTAGCAGCTAAAACTGAACAATTATAAATCCCAGCAAGCATTCGCCAAACAAAACTGAAACAGGAAATATGTATTGCTTGATGTCTGTAACACAAATCAATGATGTATCAATAATCCAGAAATGATATTGAGCAGGACAAGATCGAAATTGGTGTGATTTGCGAAGCAATTTCAACAATATGAAATGCTTGATTTGTTAGTAACATCAATATCTGTTAATCATTGACCCAAAACAAATCCTACACACAATCTGCAGCACTGATGTCCTGAGTCGTTAGTCCATGAAAATTCAATCACAAATGAATCTACACAAATGCGCTGCAATGCCTGGCTATTAACCTCTGACTCGTATATCTTATGTATTTATGTTGTTGCAACTGTTATCTAAAATAAATTGCTTTATACTGCATGTTGAGGGATTCCAAAAAGAAAACAAAAGAAACCATACAAGTTTTAACACACAAAATGCATCCACAGAACCAATTAATATACTTAAACACAAACACATGGGGTTTCATACATGTATCTGGGAATGACAATGCTGTCAATCAACGATATAAAGAACCACACAAACTAATGAACATGGAGTTGTTAAGGAAATAACAAGCAATATACTAGATACAAGCATGCTAGACTAACAGTGATCCCTCTGGGTTTTTTACTATATAGAACTTACTAATTGACTGCAGGTATTCAATGGCTTCAGATGTAGCTTGAGGTAATGGCTCCAATGCAGATGCAATACCTCCTTCTCTGTAACCCAAAAAATATTAATAGACATTATATATAAATAGTTATATATCTATATATCTGTCAAGGTCATTTATTATTGGTTAAAAAGCGAAATTCCTAAGGGTAGTATTTATAAAATTGGTCAACTGTGTTGTATGTGTTATGTCAATTTATTTCTCTTGCATATGCAAGTAGAAAACACTAATGTCAGTAAAATGTCAAATACAAAACTGATAAAAAAGTTCCTTACTTAGAGGCATTCCCTTCATGTTTATAAATATTAATAATAAAAAATTGTATTTATAAATTTCACAAATCAAACTGAGACGAGAGGTTTCTATTGACGAATTGAATAATGTTGAAATGTTTTCAAAAGACATCATTGCACACTGTGCTCGTTGATTAGCTGGTTGGATTTTACTGCCATTGAAATTTATATTTATAAAGATGAAGGAAATGCCTTTGGTGTCCTGAAAGTATTAAATAATCATGTCTCTACTTTGCATAATTGTAAAGTTTTTATAACAAAATTCTTGTGAAAATAAATAATATACTTGTTGCATATCATACTGTCCCTCTGAAAAAAAGAATTTTCAACACTCAATCATCGTAAAAATGCTTTAAGGAAAACACTGAATATATCCTTACTGTGACTCAAGAATGAAGTTATTATTTATGTACATTACACTGTAAAACCATTTTGATCATATTTTAAGTTTACAAATTCACCATGGAAACAATGAGTTCTATTGTTCATGTACATGTATATTCATGTTGATTTAATTTAGACAATTATTTTACTTATCAGCGAAAAAAAACAGTGAATAATTGATGCATTAAAGTATTAAAAATGTCTACCAAATGTCTGCAAGAAATATGAGAGTAAAACTGCTGCTGACAATTTCTACAATTTATTAATTAAATGGCATTTGTGAGGACAAAACGTTCTTTAATTCCAGTCAAGTTTTTTTACTGACTATTATAGAAGTTTGGACCTTGTGCAAAAATTATTATATATAAACATTTAAAATGATTAACAGCACGACATGATGTGATAAATAATATGTATCATATTCATACTATTCATACATAGTAATGTGTTTTTATATACAGAGCAGGATTACAAACAGCAAACTTGTTCTTACCAACAGTGATACCTCAAATACTGAAATGCATTGTCAATACAAACTCAAGTGGAAATCAGAGTTGTATAAATCCTGATAAAACATTTTTCAGTAATTAAACCATACCAGGTACAATGTACCTGGACAAGGGGCAGATGAATGTCCTTTTAATCGTAACAATAGTGAAGGTCTGATCCAACATCGTAGGCCATTAATAAACTTCAAATAAGGAAATGGGAAAAGGAACGATACAATGACTAGTCCATTTTGTTAAATAAATTTTGTAAAAAGAGCCTACAATTTGTAATAATAACTACTATATAGTTGTGCTTTGCTTTCATACATGGCAATACTAGGGTAATAATGATCAAAACATATATATTGGTGGAATGCATAAGGCTTTGGAAACAAATCTAGTAATCAGTTGGCCTAATGAATTCAAAAATATTGTCAAATTCAACATTTATTATTAAAAGAAAAAGTTATAGTTATCAACAAGACATGGTAATACATGGTCATATGTTCGATATTTTGACATGCTGTCTGACAGATATATATTTTTTTCTCACGCACCTATGAATGAATGCTAAAACTACATCAAAGAAGTCTTTGGTGGAATTCATCTGCATTAAGGGAAGTGCATGCAATTATCCAAAGACGTGATCTCACATTTATTAGGTACTGCTTTTATCCTAAATTGACAGATGACCTTTCTATGTGAGAACATAATTCCATAGATCATATTGCATGCTTGTATGATTATGACAGTGATTATACTGAGCACTACAATTGATATGGGCCTAGGTCATTCAAGGCTCTCCATCAATCTAATGAATACTGATACAATTTTAATTTTTATTTCAGTATGTGACTTTATGAACCCTAGATAAAAATCAAATGATGCGGTACTTTTTAGCCTTTATGAAATCTGGTATATGAAGTCAGCTGTATGTATTCTTAGCATCTTAAGCTGAATCAATCAGGTCACAAGTGTGGATTTCTTGATTTCAGCAGGAGGAGGGGGGGGGTTCACGTCAAGTAGCAGTTCATCAGTGATTTCAATATAATGTTGCCTGTGACCGTGAATGTACGAGTTGGTAAATAGATCATTACTTTTTTTAATCACAGGATTATTTACATTCAACTTATTTTGCATTTTATAACACGTTTGAGGCAAGGTAAATTTTTGGAAATTTAATGAAATGACATGTCAGTTTGATGTTAGTTTATCGGAGAGTGTCTGAATTAACATAGCATAGCACACATTTCATTGTCAGACTCCTCGTAATATACAGTTGTTTGTGGAAGCTTATTCAACCATGAGAACTATGGTTTTAAAAACACCAAGTTACATGACTATATACATGAAATGATTTTGTAAAACTGAGTTAAAAGTATGCTATGGGTTCATTTCAACATTATAATTGGCTGGGAGCTAGACTGTAATAACACTGAGGTAACCAAGGAGCTGTTTATTGCACAATTAAGCATTTGATAGTGACATCGTCTTTTTTTCAGCTTTGAAACTGAACAGGTATTGAATTAAACTTTCAAATTTAAGTAGTCTTTTACTTTTTACGTGAAATGTTATAGCACACCGCATTTTCTCTATTTCATGAAACCGTTTTAAAAAAGTTAGCTGTTACAACAAACCACAGTACGAGTAAAGAATAAATAACATGTATTGATTATATACCAGTGAGATGCTCCCAATTGGTGATACAATCCTGATGGTTATTATTAAAATAATTAAATAAATGAAGTGGAGCATAACCGAAAACATAAACAAGTACAGTTCATGGACTTTTTTTTTGTAACATTTGATTCTAATTTTTTCCAAGTTCAAATAAAATTATTTATGCTAATTATTATGCAAATAGTATGCTAATTACTATGCAGATTAATCACAGCACTCAGCAAGCAATGTGTGGAGCAAAGTTATTTCAAGGTGATGTTTGAAAGATGGATCACTTTTTGAGGTCAGATCATAAATAGCAACTAGATTGCACATAATTCGAAAAATCTAATTTTGCTGCTTTGTGAGGTCACATAAACAAAATTTCCCTTTTATTAAATCCCTTGCATTTCCAACTTATAGCAATATGACAAACCTGAAGAGTGAGCTGCGTATGATTCGCAAAATCACACCCAACCCTGTTTGGCCATATTCTGACAAAATAATTAATTTTTTATAAATTTACAGCATATATGCCGAAATGAGTTCCACTATACACTAGTACATTGCATTGTTGCCGCCGACATTCTCAGTGAATTGTTTTGAATTTGACTGTACACAATTTTGAAGTCATGTTATTCGCCTTTGTAAAATATGTATAACATTACCTACGCCTAGCAGTTAGATAGAGAAGGATATTTAGAACAGAAATCAAACCGATTTCAAGGAACGACATGTTGCGAGAGAAGTTAGCAGCAGAAATTAGAATAATAACTGAAATAAATGAAACATCAGTAGCTCAAAACAATTGCATTTACAAAAATGTATTTATTTTAAAATAATCTATAAGCTGTCGCAATGTGATTTCATTTGTTTACATTTTCACCAACCAGCATGTGAATGTCTAAAAAAAAAAATTATCAGCTTCCAATCTACTGTTGGTCATAAGTTATTTTATTACCAGGGACACAACATGAATTACATTTGTTAACAACAACAGTGAACAACACTATTATACATGTATTATCTATGGATGCAAACAACCATTTCCAACTTTACCAGTCACTGCCCACAAAATGCAAACAGGTGCAACCTTTTATAAGATTTATAATAAACCCTTTATGAAGTGGATCTGGCTTTTGTGGTATTAAGTTGTGCGGCTAATGTATCTTTGCAAATTTCCGCCATGTGACCTCAGTCCACAAAAGCTGTATCCAGTCTATAAAAGAAGGCCCTCAGGAACTCTAACCAAGATGATTATTCATTAGGAAAATTTCAAAACGTGGGAGGGGTTGCATGATTTTGTGAAAAAAAATATTTCCAATGGATGAAAAACAAAATAAAATTTCATTATGCTGATGTGAATAAAATGTGTGTTGACCCCCCCCCCTCCTCAACACCCAGTTTTCAATAAGTAACCCCCAAAGTGTTCTGCACTGTCAAATCACTACACCGACATACTACATACTTGAAGAACGGAAACCAGCTCAAAAGCCTATCTTTAGATTACAAATTAAAAGTCAGTTCAATAAAATGTTTTGCTATAAGAAAAATTGAGTGGTTTACTTAAGAGCAATGTGTTCAAGGTGTGCTCACTATGACCCTGTTACTGTGATGCAGCTGCATGCAGTATGAACAGCATATGATATACTGTGAAAGGATTAATTATTCACTGGGTTTTAATTTTTCTTATTTTGCTGACTGCAAAATACGCTAAATTAAAACGCAGTGAATATGTAAAATTTAGAATAGAACACATCACCTAAATGATAAAACTGTGAATTTATAACCCATTGAATATGCCTGAAATGGTAAATCAGCGAAATTGAAACCCAGCGAAAATTAGTCATTTTACAGTATTATATAATCCCCCCCCCCCTCCGGAATCTTACTGTATACACCCCTGACTTGAAAATAAAGTTTGTTTATTTATTGAGTGCTGTGGATACCCAGCGACCGTCTACAAAATCCTAGTAGTACGGTATGTGGTGCATTTCTTTGATACGTTCAATGAAACATGACACTTCACAAAACACAGTACTGTGATTTGTCACAGTCCCTCTATCATAGAGGAACTGTGTATTTGTGTTTATCGTATGAAAGTGCAGAATCTCCCATAATTTCAAAGACGGCAAAGCATTTACCATAAACTGCTAATTTGACAGCTAAACGGAATATTAATTAACAACAATATGTAGGAATGTGTACGTTTTCTCTGTCGAGAACAAAACTGAACATCAAGGAATGGCATGTTTCCCTTGTTGATTTGGCGTGCACACTATGAATGTACGTATATTTTACACTGCCAATGAATTATTTTAAACAATTTACCTCTGTATTTTTTTTCTGTTACAAACGAACGGAAAATTTGTTAAGGTCCACAATGTAACTAACACTATTTCATAAGAGTGCGGTATTTTGTTTTGGTTTGTTGACTAAAGACTCACCCAGCTGGGCGCGATTCGTTTCCACCGGCGAGGGGTATCTCGACGTCGTCAGGGCTCTCTCTCGCGATTTCTTCTGTCGTTTCGTTCACTTCTTCTTCCATTTTTGTGTTGCTGTTCTTGTTCTGGTCAATCAATCCTATGTTTGCGAGGGACGGTCAGTCTGGTCCTAACAAATCTCAACAGCAACGATTTGAGCTGATATCCGAAACCATGCAATAAAGAAACAAAATGGCCGCCTTACGTCACTATGGAATTATTCAAATAGAGGTCAAATTCAGGACTGAGGTGTGAGCTTGAACTTACCATCTCAAAATAAAGTTTAAGGATATTGAATTAAAACCATTCTGTGACGAATTTGTTTGTTTTTTGTATTTTATTGGCACTATAACAACCATTATCGATATAATCAGATTATTTGTTTCGGTTGACAACCATCTAGCAGGTAAGTATAATCCAAGTTGAACTATGGGGGCGCTGTGATCAACAGATCACATACATCGATCAGATGTTGGGCATATGGCTGTGGACATATTGATAGAGTGAGGGCGCTTGGGAAACAAATTCAAACCTTGCGCCACACTCTCGGTTTCAAGTATGAGTATCGTAAATTCTTACGTGAACTCGTAAATTTATACATTGATCAACTAACTGCCGAGCCGTTCCGGATGTGATTCAATGTATATAGAATTGTATTTGCTCCTTAAATATGTATTGTATTGCAAGGTCCTGATTCGACTTACGGAACTTATGATAATTGATATAACTCAGGCTCTAAAGTACAGCTATACGTAAATTAATAAAATATAATCGTCAGTCATGACAGTAAATGGAAATCTGATATTTGAAAGAGCAGGAACATCGTCTCACAATCATGTACAGTTATGGTTAATATATTTAATGGAAATTCACTTATAAATGTAGAATATACAAAATAACACGATTCTCTAAGACAAGCCTACGTCACAAACTGGTGAAAATCCCCCAAACATTGCCAACAACCAATCACAGACTAGCTTAAACAATAGCTTTCCCTGACGATAATACTTAGCAACGTTATTTCCCCCATGCTAACTTGAAAAATCTTTTGTTTTTGTCTCGTTTCCGTTTCCGGTCTGTCTTAGACAGTTGTTATGTGTTAATGTGCGCGTAGATATTTCTACAGACAATAAATCAGTCATTATTTCATAATATTTAGTTTTGCCTTAATGATTAAACAGTCTCATTCTTATTCCTGTAAAACACATTTTCAAACGTCCTATTCTCTCAAAAGCGTTGTCAACGAAGGCTTGGATAGCTGGGCGAACATGATAGCGTGGTCTGACGAACGAGCTATCGTCTACCTGTACTTTAGGCGTTGGCGGCGTAATTGGAGGATGTGGCAGTCGCCGCTGACAGAAAGATGGGCTTGGACAGGCAGATTGTCGCCGACGCTTTTCAGAGGGTGGATCTGGCAATGGACGTTTCTTATCTGGTGTACTCGGCAAAGGTCGCACTGTTGTAGATTTGTCACGTACATCTTTATACATAGATTGAGTAGTCGGCGAATCCGATTGGCGTATACGAGTAAACTTGGTTTTATCAATAACTTGAACAGCATGTGCACGTTGACGACGGTTATTTTGGGGGCACACCGGAAGTGGGCGAGAATATGTAAAGCTACGTCTGACCTGAGATGTATTATCGGACACATCAGATAATACACATGATAATTCCGATCTGTCATCGAAGTCTCTCAGACTGTCTTGATAGAAGTCGTCATGCAGAAACAGACATGATATATCTGAGTCAATGTCATGGTCTCGTTCCATATTATGGTCGTTTAAATTACTAAGATTCATTTCTCTACTCATACGATCATCCGGAGTGATAACTTCAGAAAGATCTATGATCAATTCATATGGATTTGGTAAAGAGTTTTTAAAGGCAATAGTATCTTGCAGAAAACGATATAAAATTAACTTTTTATTGTCACCGACTGTGTTGACTTCATCCGTAAAACGCGTCCTCGTTTTGGCACGTTCGTAGCCATGGTGATGACAATATGGTTCTATTTTGTTTTTGCCAAGATCGGAAAATCGTTTTCTGTGAGTTTTGTTTTCAGACTTGACCTTTCTCGCGATCTGCGGTCTTTTCTTTTCCACTTCGCAGCGGCGATTTGCATATTCACAACTCGAAGAGATCTGTATATGGCCCTCTTCGGCACTGAAAGGTAGATTCTTTCGTCTACTTTGCTTGTTATTCCTTGACAACTTCTTAACATAGGATGCATTTGTGCTAAAGTTTCTGGAGTTTTCAACCGAAGTTGTCCTGGCGTTGACGTCACAACTATCGCACATAACCATGGGAGTTTCTGAGTTTGACGTTGCACGGTGGCGCTGCTCATAATCTGGACAGACTTCTCTTATTGCTTGCTTGGGGACATTCACCTCAGCTTGAACCAGTTTTCTGAGAAAATATTAAATAAAAAAATCATGTAACATTCTTTGGTTATTTTGGCAACATCTACAATAATGAATTAGAATAATAAAACATCCTACTTGGCCATTATCACCAAACGTTCTCAAGAAATGACTACGAACAAATTTTAATTTAACTAAGGATGGTACCTTTGCCACATCAGGCATCGTGTTTTGCAAATGTGCGCGGAATCATTGTTTATGTCTACGCCTCTAAACGTTTCACCGAATATATCAAGATACTTACCTGTCACTGTCCTTGAACTTGTTCACAAACTTTGAAAAAGATTGCCATTCGTTTTGTTCGGATGGATTCATTGTAATATTATCGTAACGTGAAGTAAAAACGCTCGTAACGCTGTAAAAGAATGAATATATCGCTGAACATTGAACTCGTTGCTAACAACGCGATTGTCTGAGTTTGGAACACTGCACGGCGCGTCATAAAAATAGAATTTTGGAATGCGCGGTGTTGTATTTGGTGACAAATCTCGCAACGTTCGTATCGGAAAACACGTGACTTCGTGATATTGGTTACGACAACCCAGTATCGACGTGAGCGGAACCTGAAGTCACAATACATTTGCGACAATATGAAACGTGACCCCCCCTTACTTGTGTGACTCTCAGACTAGTAATATTACTAGTCTGAGTGTGACTAGAGTCGGTACTGGAGATACGACTGTTCAGGGAGATCATGTCATTAAAAAGCCTATCGCGGAAAACAACCCGTGGTGATCAGTTCAGTACCCAATACATCCCGTGAAGGACTACCCGAATCCACTATTATGTTATACCAGAGGTACATTACTTGGGGTTTGCAACGCACATAGTACTGTATGGTGACATCATGCCAAGATTTCATTCAATTCTCACCTCGTAGATAGCGAGACTGATGCTACTCCCTTCTGACATAACATAGGCAGTTTGTAATAAAACAATAAAACATGTATTACCACATTCATAGTGAAAAAATGTAATACATCGAAAATGTACAGAAAATATAGTTATCGTAATCCGTCATATCGTGAGCAGCTATTTTCATTCACCTGGACACCCCAGTATCCGAGTTACCTCGAGCATGCGTATTCGCATTTTTCTGAGTTGGAACGCTTATGCGAGAGCGAGATTGTAACGGGATCTTGGTATCATGTCACCGTAGTCGCAAACCCCAAGTAATGTTCCTCTGGTTATACTTTATTGAGTTTCCTATGTCCAGACGTGTTTGGGGCTATTGTAAAATCATGTACATTACAATAACACTGAATTTTAAAATGAAATAAAAACATTGTTTTTATTTTGTCATGTAGTGTTAAAATAGTATTAGCAACCTTCGCCTCTACGTCACGTTCTTCTCGATAACGTGTGGACAGCGCCATTAACGACAGAGTACTCAACTCATTTCTTTTTTATTGCAACTCTAATATTGCCGTGCCTAACCTAGTGATTGGAATAACCCAATAATTCGTAACTCACTGGTATTCAGAAAACATCTTTTCATTGTATGTCAATTATTTTTGTGTTGAGCTGCAAGTATGCACTTTATTACGTCACAGCAATAACCGACGTCACGGCCCTGAATCTAATTTTGACCTCAAATTCATAACGTATTGATCAACATTTTACAGATTAAAACGCTATTGTCAACTGTCAAGGCACTTTCTTGCAGCTTAATGTTATCAACACGATCAGTTCTGGTTTTATGTAATTTATTTTTTGACTGAAATGCATATTCAGAACACCGCAATTAAAAACTATTCCGTCAGCGACGTGCTGCTGGCTTTTGAATAAGGTAGGTCAAGAGGTCACCAGTAAAACTTGGAAATGACACCGAATACACAGTATTTGTTTCACGATGGTTGTTGATCGAACTTCGTAAATGCTGCAAGGATTTTGCCAAGATCAAACGAAATCTGTTCGTGTTTTTTGGTGTGAATTCCTTCTTCCAACAACCAAGTCAAACGTTCAGATCGGCATTTTTCGGCATATGCCGATATGGGCAGGGTTCAAGAAGCGGATACTGATGGGTCTATTTTCGGCTCGTACCAGAACGTTCAGACGGTGTGGTTGTCACATTCCCACTAACACGTACCGAGAGTTGTCTGAATGCTAAGATGGACTGGAGAACACAAATCTCTGTCATTCACACCGGATGCTGACCAGAGCGGTTCAATGTATTAGGAGATAGACAGATGTTCATTATTCACAGAGGATGTTGATCAGAAACGGGAGAGACAAATAAACAAATGTCTTTAACAAGGATACATCTCTCACTTACTGACCAATTATAGTCTCTGTAATGGCGTTAACATCCACATATAATTAGCATATTTAATTTGCATATAATTAGCATACTAATCAAACATTTCAAAGGAAATTCTTAGCACTTTTATATTTACATCAATCAAATACTGTGTACAAGTACTATATTAATGTTCTTGAATTATTTTGATGAATAAGTTAAACCACTTGATGTGTAAAAAAATATAAACTTTGACAAATGAAGAATATCAATTTTATTCTTTGTAAAAGTGTAATGGAACAAGTTGTGAAATTCTAGCCTTTCATTTATTTCTTTTAAATTTCTTTCAAATATTTCCATTTTCATAGGTTTTATAAATGCACTGAGATATTGTAATAGTTGAAAACCCCAAGTAATAAGAAGAAAAGTATTTTCACATAACAAAATTACCATTTAAAAGAAAAAAAGAAAAAATCGAATCCAATGACTGTAAATAAATCATGTTGATTGCATTGTGGGTACTGATGACGAAGGTCAAATCAGATACCGTGACATCCATGTTGTTTCAGTGTTTACCGTACGTTTTGTTTTGGTGATTTATTTGATGATTCTTTTTACCTTTCGCCAATAAAAGGCAAGTAACAAGCAATTGGACCAATAAGTTGTTGCTGGTTCTCCTGTTCTTAAGTATCTTAGCTAATTCAGGAATGATGAGAAAACTTGTTTTGACTATCCCATTGCGTGATTAACGCATTGCTTGTGACAATCACTGCACGCATCCATTCATTGTTTTTTGTTTATTTATTCAGCCAGTTTTTCCCCAGACATCAAATCCATTGTCCTCGTTGTCACCTATGCCACTATCTGTCTCTTAGTTCTTTGTTTTATCGCCTGACAATTAATAAGAGGTCTCTCAATAACGTCGTCCGGACATCTTCCGGGACTGTGAAACAGCCTGTCACCGAAAACAAAGGAGGGTGCTGAAGATAAATAGATGGGCGCTACAAATTGAAGAGGGGCGCAAATAAATTAAAGAGGGGCGCTTCGCCCCTCTTAAACTCCTCGTGGAGAACACTGAATACTCAACTAATAATACAATGTATTTGATCGGGACGGGAAATGTGAATGCAGGGCGCTTGTTGACCGATGCAGGGCGCACGACTACCTATGCAGGGCGCACGACTTCCTATGCAGGGCGCTGCGCCCTGCTAAACCCCTCGTGGAGAACACTGGCGGCCCTGAATCTAATTTGACTTCAAATTCAATATAACATATCGTATTCATCTACATTTTACAGATAACAAAGCTTTTTTCAACTTGTAATAAGATGCGTTAATAAAATATAAATACACAACACAAGGCCGCTTTCTTGCAGCCGAATTTATCAACAGTTCTGTTTTATGTCATTTATTTTTCTACTAAAATACGTATTCAACACGGTCTTTCTGAACACCGCAATTAAAATCATTCCGTCAGCGACGTGCTGCTGGCTTTTGAATGAGGTAGTTCAAGAGGTCACCAGTAAAACTTGGAAATGACACCAAATACACGGTATTTGTTTCACGATGGTTGTTGATCGAACCTTGTAAATACTGTAAGGATCAAACGCATTATGTTCGTGTTTTGTTTTTTTTGTGAATTTCTTCATCAACAACCAAGTCGAACGTTCAGATCGGCATTTTCAGTATATGTTGGGAATGGACAGGATTGAAGAAGCGGATACTGATGGTTCTAATTTCGGCTCGTGCCAGATTGTCCAGACGAGGTTGTTGTCACGTTCCGACGAGAGTACTCGTCTGAATGCTAAGATGGACTGGAAAGAAAACATGTTTGTCAATTCACACGGGATGCTGTCCAACGTGGTTCAATATAATTGGAGATAGACAGATGTTCATCATTCACACAGGATGTTGACCAGAAACGGGAGAGACCCATTGTCCTTATTGTGCCCTTTGTTAACACGAAAACAATAGAGTAAAGCGCCACCACGCGATATACATGCAAGGGGTAGTGTATATAAAGGGGAATTCAATAATATATTTGCAGTTACGTTACATGCAGTCACGTGATAGTCAAAAGTTACAAGCATAGCCAAGAAAATCAACGTCGTAGGATATTACTAGTGATTATAAGTCGTTTGGACCCCTCGCCGTTTGGACCCCAGGACGACTAAACCCTAGGACGATTAGACCCCTCGACGTTTCGACCCCTCGACGGTATAACCGCTTGATGTCACACTTCTCAACATTTGCACCCAGCAAAGTTGCATATGCTAAGCTTATTTTGTATTTTTCATGATGCCAATCGAGTAGACGAACGTGACACTTTAGACCACTGAAACAAAGCACATCGGTTCACGTGTTTGACCCAGCAGACAACATCTGCATGGATCGATTGACACATTTTTCTTTTCTTTTCAGGAAAAGGTCATTTTTTCTCTATTGTTTAAGACTGTATTGATTATAAGTCACACTATTTCAAACGGTGGTGCCGACGATGCCGTGCTGACAAAGGATAGTGAATCACACCTCTACTGCTTAGTTATTAACAGCTTATTTACTATATACGAAATGAATCAAATACGAAAAAAGTAATTTAAATAAAAAAATACGCGAGTGAACCAAGTACAAGAAAATACGAGAGTGAACCAAGTACGAAAAAATACGATAGTAATTTAAATAAAAAAAATACGCGAGTGAACCAAGTACAAAAAAATACGCAAGTATTTTAAATAACAAAAATACATGAGTGAACCAATCACGAAAAATACACTTGTAATATAAATAAAAAAATACGCGAGTGAACCAAGTACGAAAAAATACGCGAGTATTTTAATTAAATAAAAAAAAACGAGAGTGAATCAATTACGAAAAATACGCTATTAATTTAAATTAAAAAAATACGCGAGTGAACCAAGTACGTAAAAATACGCGAGTATTTTAAATAAAAAAAATACGCGAGTGAATTTCTACAAATTGTCTTGGCCCCGGAAATGAACCCGACAGAATATAATTCAAATGAACATTCGCATTTTCCTGTTTGATAAAATAGCGACAGCCATGTACCGGCTGTAAATATGTTTCTCGTATTTTCACCTAACTACTAGTATTTTGATTGGGGTAATCAAGCTTTACATGGAAAAGAACATTGACTTTTTCTTGAAAACAAAACAAAAAAGAAATGTGTTAATTGACTATATTGCTGTCCCTAAGAATCGAATGGTATAGTCCTATTGCTAAACAATAGCCTTGCGATAGTAAACAACATGGCGGACTGAACTCTCTCCAACGCCCAGGCATCGATCAGAAAAGATAGCCGCTGTAATTTGCGACTCTGTTTTTTATTATTATTATCAACTAATTTTATACAGTGAAGTGGTTGTTGCTTTTGATCGGGCAGTATTCATATTCGTAATAAGAGTGGTTTCAAACGTTTGGGGTTGTGACGACGAGGGGTTCAACCGTCGAGGGATCGCCGTAATTCGCGATTCTGTTGCCAAAGTCAGGTATCTTCTAGTTTTATCCAGTAAAATGTTGCAACTTTTGACAAATAATGCTGGGTTCAAATGGTGAGGATTGTGGCGCCAAGCGGTGTACCATCGAGGGGTCTAATCGTCCTAGGGTCGAAACGTCGAGGGGTCTAATCGTCCAGGGGTCGAAAGGGCGAGGGGTCCAAACGACCTGATACCTTACTAGTGAGTATCAGTTTTAAATATTTTGCAGTTTTGACATGTTCTAGCACAATGCCCCAACGTTATCCGTGTCCGACTATTCTCTCATTTGTAGGTATGACGTCATTGACAAAATATAGTGGACTTTACATTTTACAACTGAAAAATTTGCTCCGAGAACGTCATCTTTCTACCACTGGAAGAAGACATGATTTGGAGGCACGGGTGCTGGACATCTCGACCCATTTTTCATTGGACAACTCGACCCAGGACCCCTAGACATCTCGACCCACCTATTTCGGACGACCCGCCGCCTTATATATATTATTGCTGTACAAAATAAAAAATGCCGTACTGAGGAAATGTATTCTTGCCGTGTCGATGTGTGTCACATCGATGTTACGTTATATACACCTACCCACCGCGTTAAATGGTAGAACCAAAGATGGCGGTCGATTTGCGTTTAAGGTTCGGTTCGATCATGTTCCCTGTTTTCAATGTTTCGAATCAATAAATGTCGTTCATTCAAACACAGCATTCATACACAGCACGATACGCAATATCGCGAGAATTTTAAGTTATCAAAGAGCAACATTATCAACGTTGAACTAGATAGACGTTCGCGTCGCCACACTTAGATAGGGTCGGGTCGATGCGGTGGGTCGAGATGCCCAGGGTGTCTGGGTCGAGATGTCCAATTTGGGTCGAAGTGTCTTGGGTCGAGACATTTTTGGGTCGAGATGTCTAGAAATCGGAGGCACGATTAGCGATGTCTGATCTCAGTTTGACAGAGTTGAAGTTGAGAATATGGAAAGAAGGTCTGTGTGATACAGGCTCCAAAAAATCTTTAGTAACGAGACTACAACGCAAGAACGGTGAGATATTGTTCGTATATTTATTTGTGAGTGGACCAGTTTGCAGCAGAACTTCATGCAGCATCCACAATCAACTGTGCTAGAATACATTAAAATAACTAGAGAAATGTTCCAAAACGTTAATAAATATACTACAGTATTATATTACACGGAAGTGGTTTATCATAGTTTCTCACGCGGAATAAAAGATCACGTGGTTGTACAATTATCTCAACAGGTTCAGAAGTGCATCGTAATTGGTTAGACATAGATCCCAACATGAGTTGTAGAAAATGTCTTCGCAGTGTACCGAGCAGAGACACGTTGTCCCACCTTGACGACTGTTGGTTTACACGTGATGGGTCACCTGATGTATATTTATTGCATGTTAAGAGTGGTGGATGGGCGGGTAAGTGACTTAATATTCTCTCACTATTTAGGAAAGCAAAACTGCAGTTATGTCCTGTATTCATATTGTGTACACGGGCTTAGATCGTAGGACGATCAACTGTTTTGTTATAATTATAACTATAATTATAACATGGCTACTAAAAGTTACAGACCACTTGAAGAATGTCGCTAGGCACATTTTAAAAAATGCACTAATCGGCAATAACGATCAGCAACGTCGGTACAATCGAATGGACACATGGCAGACGCCATGCAGTTTTTAGTGACAACGGCTACGAGAAAATGTCTTTACTTACAAAGTAAAACGTTTCATAAGTAGATCGGTTCGGACAAAAACTAGAATTGTTATCACTGTTTCTCAAATTAATATTTCTAAACTAGATGGAGGTGATATAATATTGTACATTCATGTTTGTTACAGAAAAGTTTCAATTGTACCTGGTGGTCCCACTAGACGGATCCTTCAAAGATATTGATTTATCACTTCGATTTACCTGGATGCAGTGTTGTCATGGTCACCTCAGCGGCATGGAATTGTATTCTTCTAAAAACCGCATCAGTGGGAAGGTATTCATCAGATTCGTTCTCCTCGTGAATTTCATATATATAAACACCACGACTGAGTACTGTTTATACTATAAACTCTTCACTTTTCAACAGAAATCAACCGACGGCTATGGAAGGCCAAGTGTTGCAATATTCATTAAAAATATTTATGTGCAAAACTTAGTATTCGTATTTTTTGAATTACATATTTATATTTGTAAAACCTTTATTTATATTCTTAAAACCGTCATTTGTATTTGTAAAACTTCCATTTGTATTCATAAAACCTCCATTTGTATTCGTGATTCATCTATTTGTATTTGTAAAAAAAAGTGATAAGTGAGCATAGAGGGCGCTATGTATACAATACAAATGTATATTTGTATTGGTGAAACTTCCATTTATATTAGTCAACTTCTATTTGCGTTAGTTGCATCATGTTTATATGCGCCGAGTGAACGCAGAGGGCACTCTTTGTCATTGACTTCGATTCAACAGATAGATTGTAACAACAGCATGGCGGCAATTATATATCCATCAATGGCCCCATTAGTCACTATTCTCCATCGTATTAAAGCCCGGGATTAAAGCATGATGGCCATCAATGTGCCATAAACAATTTGGACCAGGTACAGAATAAATCCTACGTTGTGCCACTAAACCCCATCGAAGAGCAGAATTGGCAGGATCAATTCTGTGCAAAGCTGATCTTACTCTATGACGCTGCACTGCTAAGCTCCTTGATTTTAAATGTCCCAGCATCATAACAACACCAGTATGTGGATGATTGGGATAAATTTCAGCGACAATTTCATCAAGACGACCATCACTCAAAGACTTAGTAGTATACCGTGTACACTCTACACCTGCTCGGCAGATATTCCGCCACAGTGTTGTTATGTTTACAAGTAACATCGCTGAAATAATTGTATATGTAAAACCAGCTGATAAAAGAAACTCTACCTGTTCCAAATCTATATAAACCCTGGGAGGTCCAGGCGAGTTTGATTTAATTAACTGCCGTTCCCCAATCAGTGCTGGTATTGTACATCGTTGGGTTGATAAATGCAGAAGACGTTCATTCCAGATGTCTTTTTAAGTATCGTAAACAGTAGACGAGAGTGTCAATGCGTGAATGCAAATCAGTGTTATTGATACCACTGTCATATATAAACAAAACTGTTCTCAAACATCGATTTAGACGTTCAATAACATACCGCACAAACACAACGTCCTCATTCTCAAAATGATGGTCGCATAAATTCAGTAAATCGGCAATATGATTAAAGAAAGCGATCCATGCATCTGCGGTCAGTGTCTCGTGATCTTCTGCCATCTTTATTACAAGCAGTAGTAGCGCCCCCACGCTTACAAGACACGAGTATAAGTGAATGGCGATTTTACAAGTACAAATGAAAGTTTAACGAATAGAAATGGGCATTTTACAAACACAAATGGAGATTTTGTTAGAAATGAAAAAAAAAGTAGTTTCACGAATACAAATAGAGTTTTCACTTACACAAACAGATTTTACGAATACAAATGTAGGTTTTATGAACACAAATAAAAATTTCCAGTAGAAATAGATAATGTAATTTCACGAATACAAATGGAGATTTCATGAATATAAATAGAGATTTCACGAATACAAATAGAGATTTCACTTACACAAACAGAGATTTTACGAATACAAATGAAGGTTTTATGAACACAAATAAAAATTTCCAGTAGAAATAGATAATGTAATTTCACGAATACAAATTGAGATTTCAAGAATACAAATAGAGATTTCAAGAATATAAATAAAGGTTTTACGAATACAAATATGTAATTCATAAATATAAATTTAAATTCTCGCACATAAATATTTTTAATGAATATTGCAACACTTGGCCTTCCATAGACGGCAGTCACGTGACGTTTACTTCCACATGCATAGATGGCATGAACACGAAATCAATGGAGACACCATTACAAGAATATCTACACGATGGTGCGTTGATGACGTATGAATATGACGCCATGTGCTCGACATCGGTTGTTATTGAGAATTTAGGTGAGTTTAAACATAGCCCTCCAGTACTGGAGGGTCTATGGTTTAAATATGTATGACGTCATCGGACCAGTACAGTATTCATGTGTAATATCCAAAAAATATTGATAATTTGATAAAATGATGACTTGTCACTTATGTATCAGAATGCATTTTGCATATTTATTACTTTTTATAATAGCGGAGCGCGTATAATAAGATTTCTCCCCAGAGCAGGGGTCCGCACTGGAGCTCACTCACTAACAGCAAACACAATAGAATTGAACACTCATGCCGTGACACTGTGCTATTTTACTTCGGAGAACACACATATTGCGACAATAGTTTTGCGACAATAGTTTTGATGTGAAATGTTTCTCAGAATGAATAAAGGTTATTCACAAAAAAACATTATAATATTTCCCATTGTATCTCGTCTCACTAAAGTGGTCAGATATACACGTATTATCCATTCGCATTTTATACAATGGTACGTCGTTTATAATCATAACGGCATTGTATATCGCCCTCTATTTGTTTACTTTTATCCTAAATTTGCCAAATGACTCACTCCACAGTTCATCTATCGTAATCATCACGTATCACACGATTACCCATTACGTATTAGCACACTGATCTGAGATTGAGTCGTTGAAATGTCTCTCATGCTTGTACGATCGTTTTTTCAATATTTAGGTAAGCGATGTATAAATAGATCCGTACTACACGTATACAGCAGTAGTTGTGCCTCACACGTGATACTACCAGTGATGAGAAATACGATGCTTGCCATACCATGTGAGAAATGTTACAAGAAATCATCACTATTTACTGAGGTTGGTGACGAAGACAGAGATGATGACGTCAACGATTGTGATGGTGGGATGAAATTCTTCTGCTCGACGGCATGTACAAAGTACCTCGGTTACCGTGGTTACAACATTAAACCACTCTACAACTCACCGAGATCTGGCTGTTGTAATTACAGGGGTCTTAATTATTTATAATTGTGGTTTATCGATTTGTATTACCGGTAATATTGATTCAAATTGGTTCAATAGCATTTGACATGGTAGGAGCTTTGCGACATGTTTCCTGTGTAAAAAAGTGAATTTATTCGGTCATACATTTCGATTACTCATGTAACATTTATTGTGAATATGCTTCTGCATCGCGTTACATTACAGGTAATGAAATATTGTACATATGTTATCATTCATTCCAACTATGACAGTTGTAAGGACAACGATGTGCGTTGTCATTTGAACAAAAAACGGCAATACATTTTGTAAATATTCTTTTATTATATTACATTGCATGTAATAAAATATAGTGCATAAGTAATTCACTCGAATTCTGACAGTTGTAAGTAAAAGTTGTTATCATTGACAATATTCGCTCAGAGTACATAAGGCTTTGAACATATTTACGGTTCAGGGAGCAGTCGTTGTGTAATTTATGTATAAAGTTTGACCACTTTTTTAATATTGAATGTGTATATTCCGAAAACATATTATATATATGTCAGTCGTTGGACGTTATTGAAACTCATTGAATCATGATCAACTATATTATGCGACATGTGTAAATATTACGTTATATTGTGATTTTTGATATACGGATAAATAAAACGAAATTACATTAACGAAAGTGACTGATAACTTTTACTATAAAAACCTTAGCATCCCGTTGGCAGGCCAGTCACACTGGTTCTCACTACAAGAGGTTACGATCCCCCCTGCCAAATGCTAAGGAAAACTGAAACGTATATATACATATTAACATAAAATATTGTCCACTTATGCGGATCTGTTGGTGCAAGGTTTTTATGACCGTATGCCCTTACTGACGTCAACCAAACATTTTATGTGGGAAGTTGGCACCCAAGGCTGACAGGTACTACACCTTGCCCAAAGGTGACCTGGGGGTAGTTGTGGCAAAGGGTAACCCCATTCTCCCAAGTCCATAGACTCCACAACCGGATGTAGTTTAAAATCTTGCCCAGGATAAATATATACATAATTAAACCATACACGTTGTCTTTATCAGGTAATACCTCACATTTTAGGTTGAGTTGGTGCAAGGCTTTTACGACCGTATGCCCTTACTGACGTCAACCAAACTTATTATGTGGGAAGTTGGTACCCAAGGCTGACAGGTACTACACCTTGCCCCGTACACACATACATTACAGGTGTTTTGAGACAATAATATTTTCAAGTAACTTTGTGCTATAATAAAATATTCACCGCAAAATTTGATACTTAGTGTAGAAAAACATAAGTTTGTTTGTTTGTTTGTTTAGAGACGATAACAAAACATACTAACATTATGTAGTGCTGTGGCAATCTGTTAGTTCATTGGCAATATACAATACCTATGCTGTGCAATAATACGTTCTACAATAGACGACGTTCCCCGAAGTAGCGAGACTGTCATGGTGTGCAAACATACTCCTGCTTTGTCATGGCTGAAAAAAAAGATGTTAGTTTGCTGCTAGTCGACAGAGGTGAATTTTATTTTTGTGACTTCGATTGGTACACCCAGAAGCACACTATCACACGTGCAAGTTTACGTTACACCCTAAAACGGTCAGGAAGTATCACAACTTCGGCATCCGTATGCGGTCTGTGGTGGTTTCCAGGCGCCAGCAAGACGTCGACAAGAAGTTGTGAAGATGTACAGTTGAGTAAGCCCAAAAGTTGAAACAAGCAAGTTTATTGCGTGGTCAAAAATGAAAGATGGTATATGGATGTTTGAACAATAACAAAAATCTACGTTGTCGTAACTCGAAGTTATGTTAGCTGTTGATTAAATTTCTAGTTTCTAACTCGAACTTTGGTTAACTGTTTATATTTAAAGTTCGAGTTACTGAATGTGGACGTTCAACAAAAAACAAAATGTATGTTGCCGTAACTCGAAGTTAAATGTTAATTGAACATCGAGTTACAATTTGGGCGTGGCTTCACAAAAGAGGGCGTGGTTTAAAAAATATGGACGTGAACATTTCTGTAACTAGATGTTTTTGTAACTCGATTTCCGTAACTCGAACAATTCGACATCTCTTAGTGTTATACGTTCTAACATTTTATTTTTTATATTTGTATTTTGTTTTATTGTGTTTTTTTGTGTATGATTATTGACCATGGTTAATGTATTTCCAATTCATTAATTTGAGTCAAATAAAATATACTATACTACATGATACCAGCGATGACCGTGGGTTGTCAAAAAAAAAACCGGAACTAGAACCGGAACGTGAAATTAAAAATATTTGGAAGCAACAAGAACGTCACAGGACTTAAGTGTAACATTATGTTTAAATTCAGCGGTTTTAGAACGATCATTAACACATTTAAAAAATTCTCATATTATGTTACATTATATAACACCTTACCACTGCATACGGTACGTTTTATTATTTTTCCATTGGACAGAAACTTATTTAAAAACAAAGATCTACGTTTGTGGATTTCACAGTATTTGTTCTCATAATAATAATATTAATAACTTTATTACACTACCGAACCATCCTTGGCTTCAGTATGGCAAATAAAACAATGCATTACAGTAATAAGCTAAAATAAAGATAATAAAATAGCTAAAAGACTATAATAAATACAAATAAGATAGATAAAACTAGAATAAAGCTTAAATAAGTGTAATAAAGTGTATAGTAAACAAAAGACAAATCTAATACAAAACAATAAAACAATGCAATACAGTAATGGGCTCAAATAAATATAATAAAAGAAAGTTGACTGACTATTATAATACAAGTAAGAACAGAAATAAGATAAAAATAAGACTAAAATAAAGCTAAAATAAACTGGACCCCCTTCATTCATATGCGAAGTGATTATTTATTTATTTATTTATTTATTTATTTATTTATTTATTTATTTATTTATTTATTTATTTATTTATTTATTTATTTATTTATTTATTTATTTATTTATTTATTTATTTATTTATTTATTTATTTATTTATTTAATAATGTAATCAATATGTATTCATTTTGTAGTGAAGCAAGTAAAAATAGCATTCATTTCATAATAATGTAATCGTTACAATGTGCATATCCATTTCGTATGTAATAATTAGTGCGTACTTATTTCACAGTGCAATCGTTTCAAAGTACTATTTATTTCATAATAGTGTAATCGTTACAAGGTACGTAATAATTTCATAATAAAATATACGTATTCATTACATGATAGTGCAATCATTACAACGTTCGTATGCATTATAATGGTGTAATCCTAACTAGATACGTATTTATTTCATAGTGTAATCGCTACGAGGTACGTATTAATTCCATAATGCTGTAATACTTACAATGTACATATTCGTTTCATAACAAGCTATATAATTGCTGCCTCTTCGGGATGACATAATAATAACTTCAGACGAGGTTTCGGATTTGCGTTTGTGTGTTTGCGACAAATATGGTTTTGTGCGTCAATAAAAAAGGTGTTTTCTCGACTTGTATATGCCTTTCCACGTTTTTTTCCAATCTCTAGGTGGAGTCTGCCAATTTTAGTGTACTAAACCTATTACTAAAAAATATTCCCACTGTTTACCCCCCCCCCGCCAGTGCCGAAAATGTCAACAATATAAATTTAAATGAAGCCCAGATCATAGAATTTAGTCTATCTTGTATTGTTGCATATAACTTCATAGTAGGGAAAGATATTCGTATTGTGTCAGCCCACTCGTTTAGCAACAATATAGAAAGTGGCATGTTAAATACAAGAGTTGTCGGTAAAAAGTTATGTTTGAATTAGCGCTCCTCGCACTGATCAACAGTAGAAATCTAAACTGGTTTTTATTTCCATGGATGTTAATTATCGGACATACAAAAAAAATGCGAACAACGTAATTATAGATAAAATAATATCAGAAAAACTAAAATCAAAATTTGCAAAAAAAAAATGTAAATAGATTTTAGACAATGATAACAAAGGGAAAAATCACAAAAATAAATTGCGCACTTACAGAGAACTGAAAACAGACTTTGACTTTGAAAACTACTTACACGTAGTCAAAAATACTCATCATTTGGGCAAGGAATACAAAATGCCTTTCGAACCCTGGCCAGAAAGGCACGCCGAAATATTTTTAATTTCACGTTCCGGTTCTGGGTTTTTTGGATGACCATGACCTCTACTTTGACCCATTGTAATGATGACATTTAACCCCATGCCGCCTGTGTATCGACACGACACGTTGTCACACTGGTAATACTGACCTAGAAACGTTACAAGACCCTGTGATTTGTACAATATTTTGACGTTTCACTGATCTGGATTTTCATATATTTATCGCTGTTACATCACGTAGTGTGTTTGGCCGGTGACGTTCGTAAGTACTGTAGTGACATATTTGGGAGTGTCAGCATTGACACCCCCATCCAATGTAAATGATTTCAGATAGTATTCTCGGGGACGGACACTTTAATATAGAATTATGTCTATCTACTGACGTAATTACTCTCAATGGCAGATAAATTGGAGATAAGACTGGAAAGTTCACTTGTCATCAACTAACATCTTCGCTAGCCAAGGTCTAAGTTTATTCGGCCAAGCCTGTAAACAAACCTTGACAGAACGACCATCAAATATGCGTATTCTAACAGCGCCCCCAGTAGTCAGTTGCGACTAATCATTGTCTAATCAGTTTGCGTGTTACACATCCCTCTTTGGCGTTTCATTTTAAACAAAATGGCGGCGCCCATGAATCGTGATATTTGTGATGATAAAACTGCGAAAGTTTTCGGTGTTGGTGCCCTCAAGCCTCATCAGATACAGGCAATCGACGCAGTTTTGTGTGGGAAGGATGTCTTCATAGCGACAAAAACAAGAAGTGGAATTTTGTTTTATAATTGTGTACGTCCAAGCTGATTGGGCGCCTTGTTTCAGGGCGCGCCTAATCAGATCTCACTGTTTAAAATACGCAATTAGCCTATGCGATCCCGCACGGTATCGTGTAGAGACCTATAGGTCGAAGACACGGGACCTTGTGATTCGGACGATGTCAAACCTCAGACTAGTAATACTAGTATTACTAGTCTGAGGTCAAACTAAAGGCAGTTGTGTGGTTGATTACACCACGGTCCTTATAGGGGGAATGTGATTACATTATTGTTAATAGGATGTCGACAATAGGTATTTTCGTAAGCTGTAATCAATTGTTTTTATTTTCGTAATAATGTAATTTAAATAAATAAAAAAACGTAAATTCGTAGAAATGGGCAAGGTGTAAAATGTAATCAGCTATTTTATTCGTCCGTAATTTGTACAAAGATATTATTTTTTGTAAGAGTCTAAAGCATTTTCCTGTAAAAACGTAAAATGCCGGTGTTTATTTCCTCTAACCTGTATACCAGCTATCCCCCCTTGCCCCCCTTTTTGTTCGTAATAAATTAATCTATTCTATGTCCATCCATTTTATATATTACTCTCCGAACATTGCCAAATTTCTTTTCATCTTCAAACAAAACAAAAAAAAAATAACAAAATAAAAATAACACACATTCACACAGTGATAAATTAGGGTAGGAGTATTGAGTTAAATTTTCTAGATTCAAAATTTTAAACAGTTTTAACAGTAAACATTTTGATAATGCACAACAATCGAGGGAAATATTAATCGTCTGTAGTGAATCTGTATAACTTCAAACTGAGAGAAAAATGAGAGAGCATAAAATCCACTTCAAAAAATGATATATTAAATGAACTTGACATTTTTAGTAAGTGAAACCTCAGTGAGTATTGGAATCTATTAAGGGAACTAAAAACACAATGACTCAGACGATGTTGATAGGAAAATGTGGTTTGAACATTTCAGCAACCTGAGTAAATATACAAACAACTCACTGAAACTACAATTTGAAAATCATGAATTACTTTTTTCACCAAGAATGTGTACTTATATTGTGGAACAGTGAACGGATCCAAAGTTTCGATACCAACAGTTTAGCAGACCATTTGCCACCCTGAATTTTCAGTCATGGAGGTTTTGGCCACTAATGTTTTATGTGTAAATAAGTAAATAAATATGAATAAACTGTGCTTGTATATGGGGTGCCGTTTGTAAATTTATTTATATGTCATATTCTATAAGATTTAATCATATTATATGTTAAAATTTACTTGGAATAAGGTTATTTGTAAATAATCGGTTTCAGTAACAATTATTTGTATATAATGCATTTCCGATCAAATTATTTATAAATAATTTTGAAATTACAGATAAACATTATCATTTATACAGCACAATTACTCATAGACTTTATTTATTTATAAATAAGCATGACTAATACAATATATGTTCATAAGTGAAATATTTAAAATTATATACAAATAATAAATAAGCACATTTATTAATGTTTAAGTCATATTTATATTGTTTGTGAAAAAATATAATCTCATTATATATAAATAAGTATAACTTATTATGGGTTACATTATATGTAAATATTATATACATATAACCATATTATATAAATATTACAAACTTATCATTATATGAAATAATTCCTCACTATATATAAATAAGTTTGCACCGTAAGTGTAATCGAAATTATATGTAAATAACTTAACATTATAAATAATTTCCTCTGTAAACTATAGCATCTCCTATGGTATATACACCATCCAAATTGCACAATAATGGTACAATCGGCGTTTTTTCATCATCATATATATATATATATATATATATAACAATACAACAATGTGCATTAGTTATATAATGAAAACTGCACTCCACGGCCACACATATTATATGTATATAATTGCTAAATGACATGCCGAGTTGTTGGGTTTTATTTGCAAATAAAATGGTTCCGAGATACACACATTTTACCGTGTAACAAATCCAAAGTTACTTCCAACATTCACAGCCTCCCTATCGCCGGAAAAAGGCTTTATTTCTATATAATGAAAACAGTGATCCAGGACCGCAAACGCATTATATGTATATAATAGAAATTTCTCCCGGGCCGCACATGTATGCAAACGAAGGGATGCGCGATGCCCCATGAACTGTACTTGACCCGAAAGTTAATAGTTTCTCGTGGCAAATTTGGATTGTTGTACACAATCATCACTAAAGTATGGCATCCTTCTCACAAAATATATCAGAGAATATTGACTTTGACTTCTTGGAAAATTTGTCAACGTTTTCAATTCATTCAATGTATATTGCCATATTGTTGTTACCTATTGATCTGCACAACACTCCAAGTCACCATCTTTGTTCCTATGGTTACCGTATTTTGTGCATGCATGGCGTAACGTCCACCACCCTAGTCATGCTCAGCAAGATCATAAATAACAATTGTAGACAGTTGGAACTGTTGGAGCTAGAACTTCTCCCTGCCAAGTGCCACAACCAGCCAATGGGTAACTTATTTTTGTGCCATTATTGATCTGTACATATTGGTATAGTTTATTGAGTATATTTCATTCAATTATTGTACATTGTACATCAAGTCCCATTGACCTAGACAATAAAGACAGTGTATAGCTTAACAATATATTTATTTGTTGTCTTTGTTTTCCTTTACTTTTTACAGTTATGTTTGTTAACATTTTATATCATCTTCCGGTTTTCTCAGGTGTACATACACAATGCTTGCAAGAAGTTCCAACCCAGCTCGTCGTTTAAGACAAATATTGCACACAGTCCATGCCAACCCAGGTTTTATCAATTTGAACATTAAAAGCAAGTGAGTATGCAGTTATATCATATCATATCATATATTATATCATAGCATAGCATAGCATAGCATAGCATAGCATAGCATAGCATAGCATAGCATACTGTACTAGGACGTATAGACAATAAACATTATGGTCAACTGAATGATGACCACATGTGATATCAACTAGATTCATTTTAATTTCACTACTGAGCATGTCACTGCACATATAAGCAATGCATTATGGGATGGAAATTCTAATTTAAATCTACTGAGCGTGTCACTGCACATATAAGCAATGCATTATGGGAGAGGACCTCCAATTGCATATAATGGAAAACTATTATCACCCTGGAAACTTACTAAATTTATCATATTATGTTTTATATATTATTTGAAATGTTTTCTCAATTATTAAGTTTCATATTGATAATACTATAATATGATTTTTTCATCGCATGTCACCAAGCAAAGTTGTGAAGATATGAATAAATAATCTCACCAAAAAAAAACAGTGTACAAAAATGCCAATTTTGACCATTTTTCATGACATTTGTTATTTTAAGAAATTTTATGGTGACCCCATTTTTTTCTTATTTTCGGTAACCTAATAATTAAAGTATGACATATATAATCTTGATTTTGACGCAACGCTCCTTAGTTATGATTAATTATGATGTCATAAAAATCCCTCTAAATTTGGTAGGAGAAAACTAGACTGGCCCAGCAGTGGCAATTTTTATATTTTTTTTGTCTTAAATCGTGGTTCGATGTGAAATTACCATGACCTGTCTTTTCTGAGGTGTATACATTAATTATTCATGTTATGCAGTGATGTTATGGAACCCGGAGTGAAACACTCCCAAAAAAGGAAGTAGGCCTACATTCACAAAAAATTCTATGCGTCAGGCCACACGTGTCTTATATTTGTGTCGAACAGAAAAAACAAAAACTGTCATTTCTTATTGGTTGGCAGCTTACAAGTCATGCTACTCATTAGCATATTTATCACCACAAAAAATATAGAGGGTGAGGAAGAACAGACAAGTAATGGTAATTTCGCATCAATGCGGTAGATTCTAAAGGAATTATCATATAAAACAATAAAATTGCACGACTGGGCCAAAAACAATGTAAAGTAAAAAAAACTGGTCCAGAATAGTATCTTATGTGTTATTGTGTTATTTTCAGGGCAACTAACAATAGTGTTCATAGAGTGGAATATAAATTATTAGATGAGATGTATGCCGAAAGAACTGCTGAGTTGATGACTACCACTATGATTGACACTCCATTAAAACAATATCTCAATGTCTCACCAAGTATACTTCATCAATTCTACCAAATTCTCGTCAGTAGAGCGGTTGAACATGGAGTGACGGGAATCGCTGTTGACACTAACTCCAACACAGTGGTTGGGGTTACTTTAGGGTTTGTCATTACTAGCGATAGTGATCTGGTTGATAATGTTGATGATTTCCCTGAATTACAAGTCATGCAACCAAATATTGCAATTGTAGCCGAGGTTCGTAAAAGGGTGTTCAAACTGAATGAGACGAAAGCGGCTTTAGCGAGTGGAAAAACAGTTTTGGAAATATACTTGTCATGTGTGTTAGATGAATATCGTGGTACTGGGGTTCCCAAGGGTACAGGAATTGTTTGTTTAAAGGCAGGTCTGTCCAAAAAAATTGGCATTGCTTATGGTTACCCTACCAGCTCTAAGGGACATAGACTGAGTAACCAAAGCGACTTTGAGACTGTTGATACCATACTTTACAAAGACTTTAAAATGAAAGATGGTACCAAACCGTTCCGCAATTGGACTAATGCATACCAAGTTGAGGGAGTTAATATCACCATATTTCACAGATTTAACAATTATTAGTTCACAGCTGTGGCTAAGGTTTGTACTTTAGGAATTGCCTTATAGCTTTTTATTCTGTCACTGGTTTCAAATGTCCATGGAAATCATTTAGTATTTGCTAATCATTCTGAGTCAATTTCTTCATGAAAATATTTTAAGTGTGCTTATCCTCGGATGAACTCTACGAACATCACAAATTAGGTGAGATCTAAACAAGTTTTTTTTTTGTTTTTGTTTTTTGCAATAAGGAGTCACCAGAACATACTAGTTTATTTCCACTTATGGCCTCCATAATACACACAAAGATGACCAAGGATAAGGATTAGAGTGGTCCACATGATCTGAAAAAATTTCTAACGTTCCTGTGGTGGGACAATAATAAGGCACGTTATAGCGTTAATCACTGTATAATAGCTGGGTTAGTTCCATTCAAATAGACAGATCCCCTGTTGATCCAGATTCAGGTAGGCGTTTCCTACAATTACAACGTCGCCAGTAAACCAATGCATAGTTTCAATATTGTGTGTATTTATTGAATCGGACTTAAGCGTGTTACGGTGTCTGTGCACTGTTGACACGTGTTTGTGAATTGGGAATTGACAATATGTCTCAAGTGGCAGACCTCCTGGAAATATATTGTAATACGTATATGGGTAGAGTTGACTTTGACAACTGCTTTGTATCACATAGGCCAAACAAACAAGTAGGAAAATTGAAAAATTGGGTCGGTCGGTCGGATTTTTTGTTGTTGTGAATTTAAAGTGCCTGTGAAATGGCTGCTATTTGCACGCCTAAAATTATCATTTGATACATAAATATTAATAATTTTTATGTTTCTAAGCATGAATTATTTTTTTTAAGTGAAAAAATGTGTTTTAAACTCAGTCTACGGCAACTTTATTTTTGTGTATTTTAAAACGAGGCTCCTCATTAGCTTCTCATTTGCATACAGAAATTCCCCTTGTGACGTCAGAAGGGGAAGTCGCATGCCAGCTTGCATTGCCGATACGTGTAAATAAGGCAAATTTCTTGTGCAGTTTTCTCGTCTTTGACTAAATTGTCACTTATGTACTTGTTCGTCCAGGAAGAATGGACCATAATGAGCACATAGTATCTATTTTTGTTGCATGGGGGTCGAGTTAGATGCGAAATATGTCCGTTCTGGTGTAGCTGGTAACCGTGATCGTCACCGACACCGGCGCACGTTTGTACACAGTCGCTGAACGAAATAGAATTTGACGTCGGAATTATCTCGTTATTTAGCAGGTTACTATGCACGTCACTACACTGTTTTATTTCATCGATCGTCTGAGTAAAACTTTCAAAATTAAAATAAAAGAGAACATATTCTGACATTCTAAACATTAGACTATAGTGATTACTATAAAATAATTAAAAAAACGACAAATCACAGTTACTAAATAAATGACAGCCGCGTGGAAATAAATTGTCTTTTGTTGAAATAGGCACAGTCCCTCTAGAGGGACTGTGAAATAGGTGAACGCGCCGGGTCAGGACGAGGGCAAGTGCGTTAAAAGCGGCGTTTAATTGGATAACAAAAATAATCGAGATCGGCACACATACAGATAAATTCAGAGTGGATTCGAGTTAGCGTGATCCATGGCGTGATTGTCATAATTATAATAATTCTTATTTCATAAATTATTACACAGATCAAGCTGCAAGCAAAGAGGTGAAAAAAGAACAGAGGTGTGAATTCGACATTCAACACCAATCACCAAACAATTCAGAAACTTTTAGCCTTCGAAAATGAAAACAATTAGAAGTGTGTAAGGGCTGTGTAATTTCCTGTTTGTCCGACGCTTCGTTTTCGTGTCACTGTCAAAATTATTGCTACCTTTTACCTAACAGGGACTAAACGATAATCACGATCGCAAAAAAGTTAACTCATTTGAAACACTTGCCGGACGTCTCTTTCTCTCTTCTAAAATCCGCCTCGGTGATCATGGGCTGGTCCGTACGGAAGCTTATTAGGGACATGCATGAAAATAAAAAAATAATTTAAAACTCGTGGCCACGACTTAACTATCTCGTGGTCACGACTTTGTATTTCGTGGCCACGACTTACTATCTCGTGGCCACGACTTACTATCTCGTGGCCACGACTTACTATCTCGTGGCCACGACTTTGTAACTCGTGGCCACGACTTACTATCTCGTGGCCACGACTTTGTATCTCGTGGCCACGACTTACTATCTCGTGGCCACGACTTTGTATCTCGTGGCCACGACTTACTATCTCGTGGCCACGACTTTGTATCTCGTGGCCACGACTTACTATCTCGTGGCCACGACTTACTATCTCGTGGCCACGACTTTGTAACTCGTGGCCACGACTTACTATCTCGTGGCCACGACTTTGTATCTCGTGGCCACGACTTACTATCTCGTCGCCACGACTTTGTATCTCGTGGCCACGACTTACTATCTCGTGGCCACGACTTTGTATCTCGTGGCCACGACTTACTATCTCGTGGCCACAACTTACTATATCGTGGCCACGACTTACTATCTCGTGGCCACGACTTACTATCTCGTGGCCACGACTTACTATCTCGTGGCCACGACTTACTATCTCGTGGCCACGACTTTGTATCTTGTGGCCACGACTTTGTATCTCGTGGCCACGACTTACTATCGTGTGGCCACGACTTACTATTTCGTGGTCACGACTTTGTATCTCGTGGCCATGACTTACTATCTCGTGGCCACTATTGACTGCCATTATTGACATGGACATGGAAAGGGAACAGCTGATAGCCCGTTATTTCAACCTTGGTTTAAACTATATGGAGATATGTGTCATTCTAGCATCATATCACAACTATGGTATTAGTGTGAGGCATTTAAAACGTATTTTAGCTAAGTTAGGACTTTTTCGTCGCAAGAATAGAACTGACGATGATGTTGTACGGTTGTTTATTGAACAACAGTTAAATGGATCAGGTCAACTTCATGGATACCGTTGGATGCATCTAGTCTGCATTCAAAATGGGATTAGTACAACTCGAGAGACTGTAAGACGCATCATTAAAGACTTGGACCCCGAAGGCGTAGCACTGCGTTCAAGACATCGACTACGTAGACGAGCATATCGTTCATTTGGGCCAAATTTCGTATGGCATATAGATGGCTACGACAAGCTAAAACCATACGGAATTTGCATAAACGGTGCAATCGATGGATACTCTCGTAAAATAATGTGGTTAGAAGCATTTCGAACTAATAGTGACCCCAAAGTCATAGCAAGTTACTACATTACAGCAGTCGAAAATAATCAAGCATGCCCTAAGATCGTGAGAGGAGATTTCGGGACCGAGAACGGCCACGTAGAACAATTTCAGAAGTTTCTACGAAGAGATGATAATTCACTTCCAGTGCCCGCCTTTTTATATGGAACAAGTCCAACTAATCAGAGAATTGAATCCTGGTGGGGAATATTGAGAAGAGAAAACAGTCAATTCTGGATGAATATTTTTCAGAAAATTAAAGATGATGGTTATTTTGATGGTACTGCATTGGATAAAAAATTGATACGTTTCTGTTTTACTGCAATGATTCAGGTACGAAAATTAAATATTAAGGATGAACATTGAGGGTATTAAAATATAACTACAGTAGCCATGGATATATTGTAATGTGATTTTGAAACTCACCACCAACTTCCACATTTTATGTCGATTTTCTTAACCAATGTGCTTTGTTAATTCATTTTTATGAGTTAGCTAATAATAAATTAATTGAAGTTCTTTAAACATTTAGTGTTTTACTGCATTTTCAGTGGTAAATCACCATAACAAAATCATGACAATTTGCCCTAATCGTGAATATATCAATTTATATCAAATCAATTTACTAGTGTGAACAGAAGTTGTAATGTTACGATTTTACTTATACTATACCGTCTTTAACTATTTTCCAGGAAGAATTGGACGAGGTAGTTTCAGTATGGAACGCACATAGGATGCGTCCAACACGCAACCAAATTGTTCCAAATGGTCGGCCGATTATGCTTTTTAGTTGTCCACAACTATTTGGAGCAGAAGATTTCTCCTTGTCTGTGTCGGAAACCGAAATTGAGGCATGTAAAGAGGAGTGTACGTTTAAAGGCGCATATCCTTGTGACAAAGATATTTTCGAATTGTGTTGTATAATTATGATGGAAATCAACAGAGATGTCCCAACAGATGCATATCAAGCTGCCGAACTATACATTGACCTGCGCACTGCTATCATACAGGCGCTGGCTTGACGATACTGTAATCATGTTGCGTTTGGAAAAAAATGGGGACCCTGAATATATTAATTTGGTAACATGGCGTTTGTTCAAAAGTAGATGACGGAGTAGTTGTTGTGGTCATTTATGTACGTTGTTTTCAAATATCCGTAGCCTAATTTAATGTAATTGCATAAAAAACTCCATTAATCAAAGATGTTAGTAAATATTTACGTTTGATTTGCTTTGAATAAATTGTTATATTCATTGTGATGAATTTGTTTTTTCGTATCTGTTGACTGACTTATTTAGCTGATTACTATCGAATGGCTGTGTTATATCTGTCATTGTTTAGGCCCATGCGAGGTCTTGGACGCAACTCGACTCAGTGATTTGAAACTAATTACGATATAACCGTCGCTATCCGGACTACTATTTCTGACAGTTGGTATTCGCAGTTACTAATATTGTGAACGATTAATCAAAAGATATGACGTGTTCAGTACTTAGTGTGATTGGCTTTATGATTGAAGGTTACGCCCTGGAGCTTTTATACTTCTTTGTAATTGGTTAAGGTTTTGAAAGTGAATAAAGTTGTTTTAGTTGGTCTTGGCGAGTACACGAGGAGAGACGCAGTCTTGGAAAGTCTTGAGGCAGTCTAGGGACATAGTCTTGGTTCAGCCTTACGATAGTCTTGGGAACTTTTTCCCAGGGCGCTGTCTTATAGAGTGCTCGATTGACCGACTAAGACAAGAGATGAAACGTATTTTGTTGTGTGCGTCTATTTGACTATAAGGCTTAAGTGACTTTCCCGATCCCGTACCTCAAGGGGGCGCGATAGAGAGACGAGACGATATTCCCCCCTGACACGTGTGGAGAACCTCAGAGGAAAAGAATCCCCCCGTGATATCATCATGGTATACTGTGTGATTTGAACAAATATTCATCCACACCGTGGGTAAAAATTTGATAATAATTGCAGACAATTGTCGATTGAGAGTTTAATTAATTTGAAAGTAGCCTTCGGGTGAATTTTAGCAAATTTAGATATGAGATTGCATCACTGACTAACTCAATTGGAAACCATGAATTATGATTATTTCATTTGTATTAATAAATAAAATAACACTTGAATATTCAAACAACAACATTTATTAATTCATTTAGCAGAGTATACAGTAACAAGTAAAAATACCAACGCCCTACATGTGGTCAATGCAGCTAAAACTGAACGTCTGATCCACGACATGTGAATATATGTAATAGTCACTGAAATTCAATACCATAACAAGAAGAGAAACAAACAACATAATATTAGTAGATAAAACAGGATTCATAATAGAAAACACGGTAAGGCATGCTTCTTTCCTTTAATACTAATGGTCACTGATAGCAAAGTAGGTGATTTATAAACGATTTATGTAACACAACGCAACAGTATTTTGAAATGTAACTGTTATAACTGCTCTAGTGTTGATAGCATGATTCTCATGCCTCCGAGATTACTGATAAACGACAAAAATAGGGCATTAATGACTGCCTCTTGAACTGAACAATCAGATATATGTGGGTAAAACAAACAACAGGCAAAGAAATCTGCCAAATACAAGCAATTTCATCACAAGAACAGAAAGTGAAAATAAACTTTCTGTGCAATGCAACTGAACATTTTCCCTTTCTAAATAATGTCCATCACCCAAACACCAGCATTCAAAATGGTGTTGAATTCGGCTCTAAAGTCTGGATAGTTGTCATATGATGAAGGCAGTTCCAGTAAATTTGAGCAGGTATGTGCTACTGGACGACGGCATATACCAGACAGCTTGACAAATGATATGTTTAGAGGATCCTCAGGCATCAGATCAGATCCAGTAATGAAACGTAGAAAGCTCTTCAACAATGATCCATCAATTTCACGTATATACCTCTGTAAATGGTTCCCCACTATCTTTTCTTCTGTATTCATTTGGTCTGGAAACTGTAACTGCTTTATAACTTTTTTTGGGTTGGGCTTTTTGTCCTCATAGAACTTGTTGATATTGTCGCTACAAATGGTACTGGAAAGTGGTAGAAGTATTTTTCTCCAACAGTCTGCAACAAACATAGGTTCCTGTATAATCTCTTTGTGAGCAATCTCCAAAATAATTTCACGCATATTATCAGCACTTGGCAACTTCCGGCATTGATGGTTATCTAGAGCATCAGTAAGATCTTCCTCGTCTACTGCATTAAAATCAGAAATTGCCTGATTAAATACCTCACGCTCGCTTTCGGGTACAAACAGAAAGTAAGCTTCAAGTAACTGCTGGGAATCACGCTGGATATTTACTTCCTTTAGAAAAACTTCCATGATAAATGGCTGTGCTAAGGCAGTTGGGAAGTATTTGGCTAAATAGAAACCTTTGACAATAATTCTGCCCACTGCTTCCCATGAACTACGTGTGAAGTCATGTCGTAGGAATGGAACTCTGTATATGTTTCCAATAGTGCAACGTTCATAAAACTCCATCCAAAAGGCGGTGAAACACTCTCTAATGACTCCACTACCAACTGCCTGTTCTATGGCTGAACTGTCTGGCAATACCAATCTTATATCAATATCTTCTGCCAGAATACCAGGGTCAGAAAATTCTTTCAACATGTCTTCCAGAATTTTGCTTCTATGTATCACAATCATACGTATCCCCCCAGGATGTGGAATTTCCAGTTCATGCATGGTTTCAGTATTATCTAAATTTGAGATGGTATCATTAAAATTGCTGAGACTACCTTGTAATAGCACATCATCACAGCAAAACCGGACTATGCCTGAATTGATGCTATCATCATCATCACCATCATCATCATCATCATCATCATCATCATCATCATCATCATACAAAGCTTCTTCAACTTTAGTAGGACCTGTACTTGGACCAGGTAGTTCGCTGTCTACTTGGTAGTGTTCTAGGTTATCCAATACAGGTGTTCGATGGTCTTCCTTTGTAACACCTGTGCTAGTACATGCAACGGCTGTGTCTGATTGCAACGTTTCAAAATCCTCACACAGTGGCTCAGCCATTTCCACACCAGTTTCATCAGGAGACTTTTTCAGATTCACAGACTGCGCTTCATCAACAGTCTCAACTGACATGGACTTCTTCTTTGTTGCTAGATAAAAGCGTAGGAGCTTGAAACCAGATGTGTCATAAATATCTTGAACTGTGCTGTCATCATCTATAGTATTAACCTCAAAATCCTTTAGGTCAACTTCAAATTCGTCAAGCCTCCCTCTTTTTGAAAGTCCATTTGGAAAGAAGGTCCCTAACCCTAACTGTAAAAGTTCAGCTTTTTTACTGTTCTTTCTGACAGACATATTTCTTGTACCCCCACCTTCTTTACTGCGAACTTGTTTGAATGAGTTGGTTGAGTAACAATAGTCCAGCCAACCATAATCAATACGTCTGTCTCTTTTCATGGCATTCTTATTACCAAAACATCTCTGACGATCTGGGTTACGTTTTTTAAATGAATCTTCATCACCATCATCTTCATCAGATGATTGTAACTGTTGTTTGCTCTTCGTTCTGCTCTCCAAACCCAATTTGCTTCGCAGCCTATTTAACAGAGCAGATTTCCCTCTAGTATGATGACTTGCACCGACACGATCCATTTTCCTACAAAAGTTAACAGCTGCTAAACGATCACCATAAGAAGGAATGTATTTTGACAACATGTCTTCCTCCATCAAAATAACCACAGCTGGATCAATCTAAACATGAATTGAAACAAATGAAAATTACTTCAAATATATGTTTACTTTGATATATTAACATTGATGCAATATATGTAGTATTATATATAGCTGTACTAATGATATGACAGGCAGAAGACTACACACACTCTCACACACAAGTACGCATACACATCAGGTGCCAATTTGTAGAAAAAAGTACCTTATCATCTCTCAGCTTATCTATCACTTCTCTTGATACACCACGACGTCTCAAAAAGTCATATAATTGGTCTGCCATGGGTACTTTAGTACTGTAGGAATGTAAAACATATTATGTGGTCAATGTGATATTATATTTTTGTGATGACATTGCTCAATACTAATTTTAAATAATTATTATTCAATAATTAAATTGAGATTTATTCACAATATACCAGCTATGTTCAAGGCATTAAGGAGTAACTGCAGATAAGCTAGAATTGAATGCCAGTGATTCAATAGAGTGCCCAATAGTGTTTCATGATAACAGCTGCCAAAATCATGCTTGGCTAAGTGTGGTCATTGCAATTAGGTAATTAGTAAGCAGTAAAATGTAACCCTAAACTGAATATGTATATGATATGACACAGACTTAGCTTCACACAATCCCCAATCATTTTTAACTGTTGTAAACTGAATATGTATATGACATGACACAGACTTAGCTTCACACAATCCCCAATCATGTTTAACTGTGATCATAAACAATGCAAAGTGTGTTTGAAAATTGCTTTATAAAGCAGTAGCAGCGGAAGTTATAAAGCAGTATAAAATGTAATTATTGTTTGTGATTTGATTCAAAATGTCACTCAGTCAGATCATAAAATACATTTTATCATTTGAGTTCTTCTTTCAATACAGTTGTATGTTATAGATGGACTTGTTAAAATACATCATTGTCCTTGACAGACAATAGAAAGAACTCCCAATTGCTGAAGGATTTTGAGGCATGAAGTACAATTGCTGTATTACAAGCACAGCTTCAATACACATAGAGCAAAAACTGTGCTTATTGCATGCAAAATCATTGAAATGCGTCTTTGACCATAGACTTGATATTTTTACAGTAAGCACATGTGCTTCTAATAAAGCAAATACAGTATTTAAAAATATAATTGGTCCCAATTAGCTATGGTTTAACAATTACAAATATTTAATGAAAAATGATCATAAATAATGGCTTGATATTTTGGTTATATATCTTGTCAGACAGCACAATTATAGCACCGATTGCATGTCACTATATGCAGTACTTAGTAAATTAAGAAATACATATGAACCTTATAGGAGGTGAGTAATAAAATTAATATCAGATCTGTGGATTATTTAAAAGCACCTATGTTCCTAGTTTCATATATGTGGAGTACCAATGAATTGGTTAATTTATGCAAATTAGGTAATTAGTAAGCAGTAAAATGTAACCCTAAACTGAATATGTATATGGTTTATCCCTAAGCACCTACATGTGTATTTATTAAGTTTTATTGTAATCTGTTTAATGGTTAAAATTGGCTTATTTATATGCAAATAAGGTAACTAATAGGCAAACAATTTCAATCAAAACTAATCAGTACTGTACATTCTACAAAGTTTCATTGAAATCTGTTTAATGGTGCATGAGAAGCAAGTGAAAATGCCTAATATTGGCTAATTATTATGCAAATTAGGTCATTATTATGCACAGATTCAACCAAAAACTAAACAGGTCTGCACATTATCCCAGAGCATCTATATATCAAATTTTATTGAAATTTGTTTAATAGTACACGAGAAACAAGTTAAAATGCTTAAATGTGGTTAATTAATATACAAAACTAGGGGGCTCGACCGTGAACAAATGGGGTAAACACAGCGCCACATACCCGAATACTTCAGCAATTGGAGTACCCTGGGATCTCACAGGGAGAGGTACAAATATCATACAACATAATTATCTAAAAACATGAATAATGTAGAAGGTAACACTGACATCTTAATACTATCAACCGGGAAGTGACAGAAATGGCGGCACTTTCCAATTCAGCTGATTGGTATCAATTGTCGATTTGAAATACTTACTGCCGAATTCAGTTACTGTTCGAAACTGCAGATTTACTACATATGAAACGAATCAATCGTCCCCTCCCTGTGGTATTCAAATGCACTGTATACATTATTTCAATAACTTACCAAATCGGCTTTTTAGGAGCTGGAAACTTCAATGACGGTTCGTTGAGTCAGTCAGGAAGTCTACTAATGTCATCGCTAGAGGTCGCTCTACAGTCAAATGTCATCGTGATTTAATAGAAATAGTAAGTCGTGGCCACGAGATAGTAAGTCGTGGCCACGAGATAGTAAGTCGTGGCCACGAGATACAAAGTCGTGGCCACGAGATAGTAAGTCGTGGCCACGAGATAGTAAGTCGTGGCCACGAGATAGTAAGTCGTGGCCACGAGATAGTAAGTCGTGGCCACGAGATAGTAAGTCGTGGCCACGAGATAGTAAGTCGTGGCCACGAGATACAAAGTCGTGGCCACGAGATAGTAAGTCGTGGCCACGAGATAGTAAGTCGTGGCCACGAGATAGTAAGTCGTGGCCACGAGATAGTAAGTCGTGGCCACGAGATAGTAAGTCGTGGCCACGAGATAGTAAGTCGTGGCCACGAGATAGTAAGTCGTGGCCACGAGTTTTAAATTATTTTTTTATTTCCATGTATGTCCCTAATAAGCTTCCGTACTACGGGTCCGGAATCTATTTCTTTCAAAAGTGTTGCGCCAGGTTTACGTTAAGTGGCTTTCGTCCACTGATGTCGCACCTTCGGATCGATTAGAAACGTGTGAATACATACACTATGACTATACATTTCACCGCAACTGCCCACAACACAACACAACAACTAAAAACTCTCTCTCTCAAAAAAAAAAAAAAAATAGACAAAAAAAAGAAGAAAAAACGCCGACCGAAAAATGTATATCGTTTAAAACTATACTGAATGACCAGTGTTCTTACGGCTCGGGGGTATGACTTCCTCTCACATTTTTGTCATTTGGTGGCGCACCTTCGGTGAGAGTCGGAAATCCGGAAACAGTCGACCGTTTCAGGGTAGGTGAAAATATTTTAAGTGTGCTTATCCTCGGATGAACTCTACGAACATCACAAATTAGGTGAGATCTAAAAAAAGTTTTTTTTTTTTTTGCAATAAGGAGTCACCAGAACATACTAGATTATTTCCACTTATGGCCTCCATAATACACACAAAGATGACCAAGGATAAGGATTAGAGTGGTCTACATGATCTGAATTTTGTTTAACGTTCCTGTGGTGGGACAATAATAAGGCACGTTATAGCGTTAATCACTGTATAATAGCTGGGTTAGTTCCATTCAAATAGACACATCCCCTGTTGATCCAGATTCAGGTAGGCGTTTCCTACAATTACAACGTCACCAGTAAACCAATGCATAGTTTCAATATTGTGTGTATTTATTGAATCGGAATTAAGCGTGTCACGGTGTATGTGCACTGTTGACACGTGTTTGTGAATTGGGAATTGACAATATGTCTCAAGTGGCAGACCTCCTGGAAATGTATTGTAATACGTATATGGGTAGAGTTGACTTTGACAACTGCTTTGTATCACATAGGCCAAACAAACAAGTCGGAAAATTGAAAAATTGGGTCGGTCGGTCGGATTTTTTGTTTTTGTACATTTCATGTGTTAAAATTATATTTACTACCGAACTCTGCCATAAATTTGCCCATCCGAAAAATCGCCGGTGGGCGCTTATTTGGGGTTCAAAATTTCGACAATCATGTTTTGGGGACTTCTATTTTCATTGAAAAATCCAACTACGCAGACTTTCAACGCCGTCAGTTGGGCCACCCATAACAAAAGAAAGTATTGCAGAAACTAATCTAAAAGTTGATACATTTTTTCTATTGCTGAATTAAAAAGTAGACTGACTGAAATATCATTCCAATGTCACCCAGTGTCATTTTTCAAATAATTTTTTTCTAATTTTATTGGTAACGAGTATATTCTAAACGAAATTTCAAATAAAAACGAACACAACTGCATTGCGTAGTAGCAAACGATCACATTTGCGCAATCCGGTCATGCTGCGTTTCACAATTGTTGATTATTACTCAGTAGTGATTATAATAACGCACAAAAAATAAATTCGTTGAATTTTTATGAAATGCAACTTAATTTCACCGTAAGCAAATGATTCCATTCGCATATAAATGCTCGATGCTGTAGGGTATTCGCCATCTTTTGGTCAATCGCTAATTAACCAATCAAAATGCTGGATATAATTTTAAACTCATAGTTGCTGGAAAGGTGTTATTTGCTTACTTTACTTCCGATGTCAACAGCAACTATGAGTTTAAAATTATTTCTCAGTACTTATTCACTTTTATAATGCTGTACCCCTACTTTCACCATCCTAGTACAGCCAGATCTGAAGGCCTTTGCCGCAGTGGCGGATCCAGCAAAATGTATTGGAGGGGGCCAAGCTACGCTTAAAATCACGGAGCGTAAATCGCAGAGAAGCTATGCGTAATCCAGATGATATGAATCGTCATGCGTTTGGAGGCGGCCTTGGCCCCCCTGGATTAGCCACTGGCGGATCGCGTGGACGGGTTTCATGTTCTCTGCATGTAATAAGCTCGTTTATTAAGCATCCTTTTTAGGGGACGCCCGGTGGCCGATGGGAAGACGTGTAGTGGCGTGAAGCTATGCGATTTGGTGCCGTACGCGAGCGCCGGTTCGAGTCACGCACGCAGTACGTGTTTACTATATTTGACGTAGAATTTACCTTGCCGTTTATTGCTTAAGATGCTGGATGATGCCAACGTGTTCAAATTACCATAGATCATTTAAATATGTTAATGTTATTGAACGCAACGCTGAAGAGATTTGCCGATGTTGTAGTACGATCTCAGATCTCAGGGCGAATTTACGGCAGAATCCGGTACAACAAAAGTATTAAAAGTATTGTTTTTATTTAATTAAGGAAATACTTGGTGCGGCGATATTTTCAATATTGTGCACCAACTATCCGTCGAATCGCAAATGTCAAAATGGCCTGAAATGCTAAAGACGTGTTTGCTCTTCAGACTTCATAGTATTCGGAACATGTCAGAGAGACACAGATCAACCCGAGGTTCAAAGTCGCCACTTACCCCCCCGGGATCCTGGGGATCAAACAACGGTCCAGGATCGTTAAATTTTAGAGGAAACACTTTTTACTGCTTAAAATAGTGAGTTTTTAATATTTGGGCCTTATCTACAAAAAGAGTGAATCTTGAGTGACATCGTACAACCAGACATACTGTGCAGAATTGTTTAGAGACTTTATATTCTTGGCATAACGAAATTTAAAATAGTAAAATAGTAAACCTATGTCTGTAAAGCTCAACTGACACATGCGGTTATGTCAAATATTTTTTTGTTTTGAAAATTTACATGATCAACATTCAATTTATACATTACCATAGCTTTACTCCAAAGGTCCGTATCTCGATAGCAATATTGCAAATACTACTAGTTCTTTTGTAATTTTTTTTATTCTCAGCTGGTGTCCGATGTTGATGTTGAATTATTTGTTGTCACGATACGAGCATGAATTGGATCACATACAGGTCATGGACTGTTACCAATCAATAAATCAATCAATAAAACACAATAGCGGTTTGATAAATACTATTAATATCTGACAATATAATTAGTTATATATATATATATATATATATATATATATATATATATATATATATATATATATATATATATATATATATATATATATATATATATATATATATATATATATATATATATATATATATATATATATATATATATATATATATATATATATATATATATATATATATATATATATATAATATATAGTTACAATTATATATTATTATAGTAGTTTATAAATAGAATGTGATTTGAAGATAAAAACACTTAATATTTCACATAGACGCTATATACACTCACTCTGACGCTTGTTGGCGCACGCGGCGCTTTTAGAAAATGATTATTATTTATCCATTTATTATTTACGAAAGGCCATGTCTTAAAAATTGCAATGAGGTTTTATGATAGATAGAGTTGAAAAAACAATTCCCGCGTTATTAATAAAATGGAAATATCTCATGATACTTGTACGCAGATGCTATTATAGTACTGTGTGATGCCGACCAGTAGACATGTCAAATAATGTACCAGCATATTTGTTATAATATATCTATAATATGAAGGATACTGGAGTGCTGGATCGCCGTCCTACTGTGTCATATCATGGTTCGATATTATGTCAAAGGTTTTTTTTAATTATATTACAGTTGTTGAATACTACACAAATTACTAATATTCACTTTTCAGATATAATTGTTGGTATGTGTTGATTCTTGGATATTTTATCTTCGTCGTCATGTACTTCGTTTAGTAATTCGAACTTCCCAGTTTCGCGATTTCGACATCGAAAATGCCTTTGCTTCATTATTTGCCGAGGGACGGCCGCTTAGGTATGCGCTCTGTAACTTGCAGCAAATGAATCTAAAAACGTCAGGTAATCAAACAAAAATGACGTTGTACTAAAGTTCAAAAATTACGCTCAAGGTCTGCATTTTTTCGTATTTTAAACGATTTACTCCCTTGCTTATTGTGACACCCTCAAATCAACTGATTTCCATTCCCCTCAAGAGTCAAAATGATATGTGCCTCCATTTTACGCTACGACTCAAATAAGTTTTTTTTGCTTGACGTGTTCACTTGCCTTCAATTGCGTTTCAGTGGCTGTCACAGTCGTATTCTGAGTCTTGCCGATAACATTTTGGTTCAAAATCACGTAGATATCGCCGAGAAAACTCAAATTTTCAACTAAAGCTAATTTGCATAACAATGTTTTTGCCCGTGGTCGCCATATTGGACACCGCATACAACTAAGGAAATTCACTCGCATTAAATTGCGTTCGCCGTGATAGGCAAAAATGTATTTGCACAACAGTACGTTCAAGATCTGCACTTTCTCATAGCATAAAGGTCAAAATAGTGTCTTTAAATGTTAGAGGTATTAGGGAAAAGTATAAACGGAAAGAAATATTTCAATTTTTACGTAAACAAAAAGCACATATTGTTTTACTACAGGAAACTTATTCAAGTCAAGGTGTCGAAAAGGTTTGGAAATCTGATTGGGGAGGCGAGTTGTTTTTATGTCATGGTTCAAACCACAGGGCTGGCACCGCCGTTCTTATAAACAAATCTAGTGATCTGAATATTGGCAGAAATGTCAAAGATTTACAAGGTAGATACATCCTTTTAGAGTTGTCCAAGGGGGATTACACGTTCGTTATTGCAAATATTTATGCTCCAAATGCAACTACAGACCAGAAACAGTTTTTTACTAAGCTTAGTCACGAAATTAAAGTTAACTTTCCTCACTCTAACTGCATTATTGCAGGAGATTTTATTGTCCCCCTCGACCCGATTATAGATAAATACGGTAGCGGAATCGATAATAAAGGGCCTGCTAGAAGAACAATTTACAGCTTGATGAATGATTTGAAATTACTTGATTTGTATAGAAAATTTAACCCATCAAATTATCGGTTTACTTGGAGGCGTGGAAATTCTGGTTCACGATTGGATTACTTTTTGGTTCCCGAACGGTTACAAAACTCGGTCAAAAGTTGTAATATTATGCCAAGCATTCGTACTGACCATAGCATGATCCTTATGACCTTTGAAATTCCTGATTGTGGAAGAGGTCCCGGATTTTGGAAGTTTAATAACAGCCTTTTAAACGATGAAATTTATGTCGCGCAAATTGATGCTTTGATCATTGAAGTACAGAGAGAGTGTAACTGTTTGTGTTACAATGCTCAACAAACATTCGAATATTTAAAATTCAAAATCAGAGAGAAAACCATTATTTATAGTAAAAACAAGCAAAGGAATTTGCGTAACAAAGAGAACAACTTAAATAGAAAATTACAACAATTGGAAGAGCGTATTGATGAAACCCTTGATCAAGACATTTTGCTGCAATATGAGCAAGTGAAAAATGAACTGGAAAAGTTGATTGCGCAACAAATACAGGGGTCTATTATTCGGTCACGGGTAAATTGGTATCAATGTGGAGAAAAGAGCAATAAATATTTCCTAAACCTGGAAAAAAATAATTATAAAAAGAAGTCCATTGACAAACTTAAGGATGGGGACACTTATATTACAGACTCCAAAGAAGTATTGAACACCTTGCAAGATTTTTACGAGAATTTATATTCAAAACGAAAGTTGGAAATTAATGAGAATAGTTATAGCTTCCTTGAAACTGCTCATATTCCAAGTCTCAATCATGAGCAATCAAATATCTGCGAAGGAGAAATTACTAAAGCCGAGTTATTTGAAGCTCTTAAGAGTAGTCCTAAGAATAAAACCCCTGGCTGTGATGGAATTCCGCCCGAATTCTATTTGCGATTTTGGAAAAATATCAGTGATTGTCTTCTGGCGTGCATAAATTATGCATACAACAATGTCTCTCTCTCCGCAACACAAAGACAAGCTGTGATTACGTTATTGCCAAAGCCCGAAAAAGACCCACTTCATATACATAACTGGAGACCAATCTCACTACTAAATACAGATTATAGGCTTGCAAGTCGCTGTATAGCAGCAAGACTAAAGAAAATATTACCTATTATTATCCATGAAGATCAGTCCGCCTTTATAAAAGGCAGACGTATTACAGATAATATTCGTCTAATTTGTGACATTATTGAATGGTGCGAAGAAACTGGTAATCAAGGTGCACTATTATTTCTAGACTATACTAAAGCATTCGATTCATTAGAATGGTCATTTATGTATAAAGCCTTAGACGCATTTAATTTCGGACCTTCATTAATAAAATGGGTACAAACATTCTATACAAACATTCAAAGTTGCGTTTTGAACAAAGGTGCCAGTACTGGGTGGTTTGAGGTTCACAGAGGGGTCAGACAAGGATGTCCTTTGTCCACTGCTCTATTTGTTGTTTCGATAGAACTACTTTTAATTCATATTAGAAATAATGAACGTATTAGGGGTATTACATTACCCTCTGGATACCAGCGAAAAATATCTGCTTATGCAGACGATACGACATTCATACTTAAAGACAGCTCATCCATTCAGATTTCCCTAAACATCTTATCTGATTTTAGTAATCAGTCCGGTTTGACTTTAAACTTAGAGAAGACAGAACTAATTCTAGTAGGCGACCAGAATGGGGGATGGGTGCTTCCACAGGGCTTATCGCCATCTTTGGGTCCCGTTAGGGTACTTGGGGTGTATGTAGGTCACGATAAATACGAAAATGAAAAACTTAATTTTTGGACAAAAATTAAAAAAATGAAAGATAAACTTCAGATTTGGAAATCGAGAGATTTAACCCTTCAAGGCAAAGCATTATTGGGCAAATGCTTCGGAGCCTCACAGTTAATTTACATCATGAATAGTATACCCGTACCAGTTAATGGTATTAAAGAAGCAGGCGCATATCTATTTAATTTTCTGTGGAAAGGAAAAAAACATCATATTAAGAACAATACCATGATTGGCCACTTTTCTCAAGGTGGCGTTAACTGTTTAGATCTTGAACTAATGAATAAAGCATTAAAATTAACGTGGATAAACAGAATATTAGAATCACAGTCATCCTGGTCCAATTTTCCAAACCATTATTTTAATAAATTGGGAGGGCTGGCATTGCTTATGAATTGTAATTATTCGATTGACTCGCTCTCAGTCAAGATACCTATTTTTTATCGTGAAATTCTTAGTCACTGGGCAGAGTTCCAAAAATCACAAAATATTGCCGAACCTAAGCCAGGGATGCATATAATATGGAACAATAAGTGCGTACTTATTGATGGAAAATCGATATTTTACCGCAATTGGTTTGATCACGGTGTGAAGTACGTAAGTGATTTGACTGATGAGAATGGGGAGGTTTTGTCACTCAATCAGTTCCAGGCTAAATTTAATATAAAGTCAGATTTTATTAAATATTATGGTTTAACGTCCGCAATCCCCACAGAATGGAAATCAGCATTAAAACAGCGTACGTCGCCAAAGGAGACGAGACCTATTTGCGAAAACTATAGGCGATATAGCAAATTCAAATGTAATGACTACTACAATGTTTTAAGAAATTCAAAATTTGAGAAGGCCACTGCATTAAGCACCTTTGCTAGTAAACAATATACAGATGATGTAGACTGGCAGGAAGCCTGGAAACAAATTAAACAGATAACAATCAACGAAAAAATGCGCGGATTTCAGTATAAAATATTGCATCGAATTCTTGCGACAAATGTTTTTCTATACAAAAATAAGAAAATTGACGATGACAAATGCAAAAACTGTGACCTAAAAGAAGATTTAGAACACTTGCTGTGGGAATGTGAAGAAAGCCAGAAATTCTGGAAAAAATTTAAAATATTTTGGATAAATATATGTGCCGAAAATATCAATATTTGTAAAAAAGAGGTAATCTTTAATTCTGGTGGTAAAAGTAACTTTCAAGCCCTGTGGAAGCACTTAATTTTACTTGGGAAATACGAATTATATATTGCGAGGTTCAATAATTCTAAACCAAACTTAAACTTATTCATTGAAAGAGTAAAACAAACCTTTAACCTAGAAAAAGCAATTGCAGAACAATATAACAAATACGAAATATTTGTTAACAAATGGGAAAATATAATGAAATACCTAGAAAAATAAAAATACTGTAAAAATATATATATATAACATGAGCGACTTTGACCTTGTTTTTTTGTGTTTTTGTATTTGTATTTTGTTCAACTTTATTTGTTCCTTTTTTTTGTATTTGTATTTAAAAACAGTTAATCAGTATTCTGTACATCACACTTTAATATACGATTAATTAAAATCTGTGCATTGTATTTATTACATCACACTTTAATATACAATTAATTAAAATCTGTGCATTGTATTTATTACATCACACTTCAATATACGATTAATTAAAATCTGTGCAATGTATTTATTACATCACACTTTAATATAAGATTAATTAAAATCTGTGCATTGTATTTATTAATCACACTTCAATATACGATTAATTAAAATCTGTGCAATGTATTTATTACATCACACTTTAATATACGATTAATTAAAATCTGTGCATTGTATTTATTACATCACACTTTAATATACGATTAATTAAAATCTGTGCATTGTATTTATTAATCACACTTCAATATACGATTAATTAAAATCTGTGCAATGTATTTATTACATCACACTTTAATATACGATTAATTAAAATCTGTGCATTGTATTTATTACATCACACTTTAATATACAATTAATTAAAATCTGTGCATTGTATTTATTACATCACACTTCAATATACGATTAATTAAAATCTGTGCAATGTATTTATTACATCACACTTTAATATAAGATTAATTAAAATCTGTGCATTGTATTTATTAATCACACTTCAATATACGATTAATTAAAATCTGTGCAATGTATTTATTACATCACACTTTAATATACGATTAATTAAAATCTGTGCATTGTATTTATTACATCACACTTTAATATACGATTAATTAAAATCTGTGCATTGTATTTATTAATCACACTTCAATATACGATTAATTAAAATCTGTGCAATGTATTTATTACATCACACTTTAATATACGATTAATTAAAATCTGTGCATTGTATTTATTACATCACACTTTAATATACAATTAATTAAAATCTGTGCATTGTATTTATTACATCACACTTCAATATACGATTAATTAAAATCTGTGCAATGTATTTATTACATCACACTTTAATATAAGATTAATTAAAATCTGTGCATTGTATTTATTAATCACACTTCAATATACGATTAATTAAAATCTGTGCAATGTATTTATTACATCACACTTTAATATACGATTAATTAAAATCTGTGCATTGTATTTATTACATCACACTTTAATATACGATTAATTAAAATCTGTGCATTGTATTTATTAAAAAAAAAAAAAAAAAAAAAAAAAACACGGTTTTTACCCTCGATTACTAAAATCAAAATAAAATTGAAGTATCTATCGCCGCGGTAAGTAGTTTCGACCTTTTTCGCTCAAAAGTCAAAGGCGATAAGACTAGATTCTCAAGGACGCAGGTCGTTTGGATCGGACTATTTCTTTTGTTTCCAATTCCGAATCGTTGTACGCCTAGAAACATGGCAACGTTGTTTTTGGTGAATATATAACATGTTCTGTTCCAATAAACGATTTTGATATGCATAACAATTCTTTACTGAAATATTTTCTGTACTCTCTAAAATTTGACAATGCCAGGAGCCCAAGATGGACTTCCTGTTCAACACGTTGTTGAATGTTCGCATCACTGTACGTAAAAACACACTCTCGAACTTGACAATTTTAAGTTCAGACCATTAAGCAAATAGATGGAAATACAAGTTGCATATATCATGAAGATTGATGATTCGATTGCTGACCGGGATAGCTGCATTTAGTTTTCTTTTTTATGCAATATAAAATCATATCGATGCTGTGGGCGGCGAAGGGTGACAGATTGTTTTGGTTCAACGGCTCTCAAGGCACGGACAACTGAAATTTCCTGACTTTTTTCTTTATTATTCTGGCGTGTTCTAGGCTGTATATAACAGTCAGACACTGAAAAGTAAGTAATTACTAGTAAATAGTCCGGGACATAGTCAATACAAGCCGGTAGGCTGGTTGGCGATCCGCTCCGCTCAAAAACAAGCAAAATGTTTTTGGCTGTTTCCATGGTGTGACATAAATGTGAAGCTAACATCGGTTTATAACTAAATGGGCCCCGTATACAAAGTTCGCAAAAACCATCCAGTCTTTAGAAGTTTAGAAGTTTATTACTAGGACGTATTCTGCTGTTACATTTATTATTTCCAACCATTTTGCGATAGTATTTTCATAGTAATGAAAGCAGCATTTACAGTTCATTCAAACTTCAAAGTTGCGTTGGGATTACGTTGATACAGTGTATCAACGTCAGCGTCCGTGATCTCTTATCAATGCGCAACGTAGCCAAAATAAAAAGCATGATCATCTGAACACTGCTATTACAAAACTGGTAGGAGGTAATACATTTGGGGCGAAAGTATTCAAAAATCCGTTTTTGACTGTTGCAATGGCAGTGGTGGGCAAGGATTTTTTCCAATTAGTGACGGTACGACCTACCTCTGAAGTATGAACAAAATCAGCCGAGCCAAAAAAATCACAGAGGAGTTAAAAGCCGTTGCTGGTGAAAAGTTACCCCAACTTTGGGGTCAAATTTCTCGGTAATGAAAAAAGATATCAAGAATTCAATTAGTAACTGTGTGCACACACTCAAGCTGAGTAGAATGAGCTATGTCTGAGGTGTTTTATCCCAAATTTGTAGGAGGAGATACATTTGGCGCGAAGCTATCCCAAAAAAAATTGTTGGCTGTTGCTATGGCAACGGTGAGCCAATTTTTTTTATATTTTTCAGAATAACTAGGGTGAAGTTGTGACCTGCCTGCCAAGTTTGAGCGAAATCGGCCAAGCCAAAAAAAACACAGAAGAAATAATACGTGAAAACACACACACACACACAGAATGACAAAAGTGATTACAAGGGCAATCCTAGCGGAGCGGATCGCCAATAATTAATATTTCATTTTTGTTAGTGTATCTTTAATTTTATTTATTAATATAAGTACACATTATATCTAATTGGGATGGGAATTGCCAAGCCAATTTATAAAATTATAAACAAATATTTTCGTAAATAACACTGACCGTGTTGAGAAGTGTTACTGACGAAATATTTTATATTGCAATTTCTTTCAATTTAATTAGTTGTATTGCATTAGTAATAATGTAAATATATATATATATATCCCAGAATAGCGCAAGTTGTTAAAGAAACATAAAACTTTAATTCTCAACAACGATGAAAAGACCAGTTACTGCGACAAAGCCCTCCTCCCAGCGAGATTCACCCAATACGAAACCCACTTACCACGAAAGCCACTTACCGCGAAGCTACTAGTAATATAAAAAAATATGTTATTTGCTACTTTAAATAGTTGATATGATTATGATAATGTGTATAATAATTTTCCTATGAATTTAAATTTATCAAGATGTAAAATTTTACTATTAATTTATTTGGTGATATATTTGTACTATTTGTGTAGGCTGGCATATTGATGTATAATTTGTTTAAAACAAATGCTACAATCGGTGATTCAACGATAAGTGGTTATATATATAACTGTATACCAATATAGAACGAATGATACAACTGTTATATCGCAGAACATTAGTCTGCTACTGTATGACTGTCTCACGCCAAAACAATATAGACCCATCGGATTAACATGTTTGGCAAGCGAGGGCGTCAGAACAATAACACACTCTCTAGTCCAGTTTCGACAAGCTGCTTTTGACATATGGGTGATACATTACCCACATGCAAAACGTGACTCAAACGCAATACCGATTCGCATTTCATTAACACCCCGTTTGGGCTTCAGTTTCAAAAACAATACACATCGGGGATGACTGCGATTTTAGCACCCGTGTGTAATACAAGAACTCACTGGTCGGTACCACTCACTCTATGCGTTTTAACACTTAGTTGTAAAACCAGCTTGTTTCTCGGACTACCACATAAAAACCCAAGCCTTGATTCACTCAGCGAACACTTTTGGGTTGCACCTTGGTGGTCAGTATATCAACACAAGTCAGCTTCAAATGTACTTTATTTTTAAGATCAGCATCAATATACGTCATCTTGTTAAATAACTTCAACCCAAGTGTGTCATACATTCTATGTGTGTAAGTGAGTGAATGTGCGTTTCCCTTAAATGCTGGAAAGCGAAATAACGAAATAACCCATCTTCTACAGAGGAAATAAACATAGTCATTATCCTTTGTCTGCTCAAATCAATGGGACCGACATGATAAGTATAGCTGAATGCTAGTACATTTTAAATTACACGTTTTACAGCGTGTTTGTGGTTGGGGCCCACGAGGAAGTTGTGAAACGACTTTAATGTAACTTAATCCATTTCCGTCCTTGAGATAAAGAGCAAGAGCAAGAGCAAGCAGAAATGAACACAATTATTTGAAATAAGAATTAACGACGACTGGATGACGAGAGAGGAGCAATTGACAGTCTCAATGCAACGTTGTAATCCCGGCATCAACAAATAGAAATACAGCATACAAACCTCTTAGTTACCAATTAAAACCATAATTGTTTCACATAAGATCAATATAACGGCTAACAACCACAGTCATATTTTGGAAAAAATAATTCATCAGGATATTTAAAAAAACAGCATGATATAGAATCGCACGTGTTTCCGCTAAATCCTAAACAAACCGTCCTGTCACGCGTCGATGTAGTACACACGTGGCACAAACCGTACAGACATATACACGCCAAATATAAGCAAACATGAAAGTTTCAAAGTGCATTGGACTAATTATTATCATTATTTTGATTCTCACAGCGACATATAACTTTACAGCCAGAGTCAAGCGCCGGAATTCACGAAACAGTGATGTCATAGTGAGTATTTTGGTTATGCGTATATTAGGCCGTTCGTTATATATGAGCATTTTAGTGAATAATCCTAGATGGATCCGGACATTAGCTGAATATTCAGAGATATCAGACTTGATATCAATGTCACTTACCGATATTCACTGTTAAAATATAATAGTGTACCTTGTCTAATGTTGTGATATATGTATGAATCAATTGTATATAACATTAATGACGATAACGTGTGCATGATTAGTGTTCGCCTGGCTGCATAGCAGTAAATGGGGTAAAGGGAGACTGTGAACGACTCGTCATTCTACACATCCTGTCAGTTTCCATGAAATCCTGCCTAAAATGTGATGATATGTATATTCCACAAATATCTGAGTGACAGATCCATTATTTCTAATAATCTTTTCATTTGTGCAATAAAATGGTGATTTTCCATTGGGTATATATATATGCCATTTAAATGAAGGGGATATGTATGAAGAGGATGAGTCAGAGTGGAGATATTTCAGCCCATAAAACTATATGCTTTTCTTTGGACCGAGAACAGTAAAATAATGGTGTAAATGTGTAGTGTAACAATTTGAAAAGCCATAATTGTTCCAAATGGCCCAGCATTGTAATCAACGTGTGTGCGGGGCACATGGCGGCTATGGCGCTTTTCCATCGTTTATTCCATTGTCTGGTGAAAAAAAAACAGCTGGGTGTATCATTAGAATAAGTTGTAACAGACTTATATTTTGAACTGTTGAGGGTAGTGGTGATACAATCAGGATATTTATTCGTGGAGACATCAGATACAGTGATAATACAGTGAAGTGTAAACTTGGTTTCCAGGCGATGGCTTTACAGCCACGCCTAGAGACAGACCTCCCGTATAACCTCCGCTCCCTCTTTCTCGTCAGTCCCCCTATTTATAAGTGAAACCACGTGATATCGTGACGTCACTACGACGCCTAGCACAAGTCAACGTGATTGGTTAGAACTTACTAACATGCCAAATAAGGAGTGCTAGACAGTCATGGTGACGTTTGACACGGCGTGTATAAAAGTGTTAATATGGTTTAGGCTTTAAACAATACATTAGATATTACATATAGGTGTAGGAATGTGAACATTAAAGTAATAAGCATGGGAAAGTTAACACGTATTGACATAGACAATTGAATGCAATTGTCATGTCATACGTGTATGCGGGTACCACATCAGATTGGTGACAAAGTGCACAATGTTTAGATGAAAAGCACATCATCCATACAATGAATGCAAGCTACAGATATATGTTTTAGAGTGTATTGAACAGAGCTCGCTGGGACATATCAATATCCAATCTGAAATATTCATCTGTTCTAGAACCCGCTCAAACTCTTCTTAAAAGTTACAGACACCCACAAGATTCCAGTGTTTTTAATAGATACGCAAATACTACAAGCCATAGCCGATTGCCAGGAAAAAGGGCAACCGCTTGAAAATTGCAGTTGTTTCTACAATGCAGAAAATGACATCATGACGTTTGCCGTTTTGGAAAAGTATTTGAAATCCAAGGTATATTTTTTGTATGATTCACTGGAGAACATAATATTATTGATTTTGTTCTCCATTACCATAGACAATTATTGGCGCCTCAAATACAAATTATATTGTTTTTCTTAATTCAACTATGATGATTAACACTTACCACATTGATTTTACTGTCATAATTAACATATTATACTACTAGCAATAAATTTACTGTGTCAAACTTTAAAGATACTGAACAAATTCTTATTTCATTATAGGACAGCTTTTTTAATGAAATGAGGCAAAATAGTTTTACATGGATATCCACCACTGGAAAGGATCCCAGAAATTCCTTGACGATTTCGCTGCACTATATATTCGCAAAATCCGGATTTGTTGTTCATCTTATAATTTTTTATGAAAGGATTGGTAATTATTGGTGGCATGGTGCACTCACATTGGAAGACATACCAGCCGAGGGCATTGACGACAATGAAAAGACGGTGAACATATCGAAGTGTGTGACTGGGCAGTATGCACGTGCATTTGATAAGTATGTTATTAAACTAATTCCATGTAACTATGCAAAGTTGCCCCTTTAATATATATATATATAACACAATGTATTTCACAAGTAAAATAAGGGAACATTTATTTATTTATATTATTATTTAAAGAATTATTTGATGAATTATTTATTTACTGCATAGACTACATAATTACAACTACTATATGTATGTATTCACTTCAAGGTCGTAGATATAGACATATACCATGCACATGGAAGACCATACACTACGCTCAAGACATTTTTTTTAGATCATGTAAACATGTATTTATATCAAATGATCCCAATTTCAGTGATTTTATGCATACTGTTTAACAGGATGGGTATTGTATCCAGGAATGTAGATGGTGTAGAGATAAATATACCAAAGTTCCCAATGATGGTATTGCAACAAAAACAGCATTCAGACTTCATTGACTGCAACTACACCAGGGTTAAAGAGTTCCAGAAAAAGAATGGCGCTGATATGAGCAAAGAGGCATTGCTTTTCAGGAATCGTGTACGGACGTTGTTGCTAGATGCAAAGAAAGTGTTTGATAGACTGGGAATTCGAGTTTGGTTGGGCAGCGGCACTTTATTAGGTACATCAGTTGTGATTGTTTAGTTAACCGTGCAGAACCTGAATTTAGCATTTGGATGGCTCGCATCCATGTACAAGTACCTTCTTGAACATATAGGTGCATATAATTTCTGATTTGGCATTTTAAGGTCAAATATTTCAGAAACTATAGTGCAATTTGTCAGCTAAAAGGCTTTTTAAAATATACTTTATAATATTCGAACCTTGGGAAAATCTAGTACATGCACACTAGACATCTCTCGAACTATCAGGTCGCAATAAATGTGTGAATATGTTTAAATTCAATAGTAAGAAAAAATATGAGTTCTAGTTAAATAACACACCAATTTACACAAGCTGAAAGCGTCGTTCAATTGTTGCAAAAATAGAAATAATGTATCAAAGCCCTGCCAGGTTGGCTACAGGGACGCCAATCACCACAGTTAGTGAAACCGAAAATTTTTTGAACAGAGTGTAAGTAAACGCGTACGCATAACAATTCCAAAATGGAACCACCAAGCGATTTAACAATAAAACGCTAGGTCAAAAGAGTTGGGAATAAGTCGAACAGTTACATTTTTGACAATTAGTGTGCAATTATCTGATAAACAAATGTCGCCTACTAATCAGCATTAGCTCGCGAACTGCTGTGGCGATCTGTTGTTCATAAGCAATATTATTAGAAACAAATTAATCTGCATTTAGTAACATCAGTGAAAAGCGTCATTATTGTATGTTTGCTTACGTTCATAATTATATCTTCGAATACGAACGGCAATCACTTCGCACGCGCACACGCACACGCGCACACAAAACGTAAACGATTGACATCACTTAGATAAAAAACGAACATATCCGTAAAGTTACTCTTAAAATCAAAATAGGATAAAATTGTAAAATTATGATTATGATAATTACTACACAGGAGTTGGCGTTTTGTATGTTTGTTTACATGATAATAACGGTCATAGTAAATTGATGTTCGTTCGCATTAAATAATGTAAAGCGAACTAGTATTTTGAATCTGGAACAAAAGCAACTTCACATTAATGTAACTTTATGTCTAATTTTCTGACAGGATGGTTTCGAGAATGTGATACTATGAAATACACTTCAGACGTTGATGTTGAAATGTGGGCAAAGGATTATGACCCCAGAATAATACAGACATTCCAAGATGCTGGATTCTATCTCAGGCGCAACTACGGGAAAGTAAACAAAAAATTAGACTTTTAATTACTTTTAACATATAGTCACATACTGAAGAGACACATGATATTTTGTTGCCAACCTTCATAACACTTATTTGGGACTACAATAGCTTGACATATTTTTATCTGATCGGTTTGAAGTCAAATTTTTTTCAAACATATATGCTGTGTAATCAGTGTGAAATATATATACTTGAACAACAACAACAATAACAACAGTGTAGTTTGTTATTCAAGACATATTTATTCATGTTGTATGTATAGTTACAATAACTCAAACATTTGCATTCAACTGTCATCTGTTCTGGATACCTTATCAATTACTTTGAAATTCTAACTAAGTTACATGTCAGTGGTACTAGGCTTTTCAAGACACTGCTAAAAAATGAAAACAACTAATTAAAATCGCTAAACATATAAATAAATGAATACACTGCCATTGGTGAAAGGTACACTACAAAGGCCCATAGACCACCATAATTCAATTAGAGTACGTTTCCTCCACATGCTGTTAGTTTGAGTTTATGTTATGCCAGAAAATGTATCCTTAAATTACACACACTGGTTGGAACACATACCACGCCTTCATTTATATTCCTACCTACAAGTAATGTCACAAATGTTGTACGATTATTTTGCTTTTCTAAAAAAACAATACATTGTATATGGGAGTGTGTAAACAAAACAATATTTACAATACAACTATCAACTCACATAATTATCACTATAAATTGATGTTTACTAACTTAAATTTGTCATCGTATTTTGTAGCCCGAATTTGGTTTATCAATGGCTTTTATACATAACGTGGGCATCAAACTGGACGTGTATTTCGATTACGAGTCGAATAATCATACATGGTATCTCGTGTCAAGACCTATGCGTCAACATAACTACCAGCAAATTAAGTATGAAAATAGTTGTATACATATTGTCAGACACCAGAATCTTTTTGATTAAGAATGAGACTCGGGTATAAGTCACATATTTACAAACCTATATTTCACAATACAAATGATATTTAAATCAGTTTTAACAATGATATGTTTAGTACGTCTTTAATAATGTATATACATTGTATATGTTATTGGTGCATTAAAACATTATTTATAGATATATTCACATTTTGTTTCAGGGGCATCTTACCTCGATTTACAATCTGTTGGACAGAATTCCTCGAAATGAAGATAAGTGTTCCCTGTGAGACAGAATCATACATCGAACAATCATACGGAAAGCAATGGACTCAGCGTATACAGGAATGGGATTCGCTGAAAAGTCCACCAAACCTTGTGGGAGTGGGAATATGGAATAAAACAGACTCGATGATGTTTGAGTCACATCGGTGTGATCATTGGTGATAATACTATACAGATCTATACGCATTATATTTCTACTTTTAAATGTTGTGGGCTTTTCAGATAATCTGTTTGCGGTAATTGTAATTATTATTTTACTCTCAATAAATTGTGATTTGTTTTTCAGAAATATGATGCAATCGTTTTTATTTATGTGTATGCGTTAAATATTTGAACAAGCTTATAATAAATACCATAATTGCTTACGTATTTATCACACTCCGGATCCAAAAAAAATTAGGCTAAACTTAAGTCTCCCATAAAGAGAAGAAAGAAATGTTCTTGTAAAATACCGATATCTAGAATGATATATATTGGTTAACTTAACTTACACTGTTTGTACGAACATTATAAAAATATATTCTGTTAGCTCTACTTGAAAGTTGTAGACATACTATTAATAACCGATTTAATTACTTTGTTTTATTCAGATAATATTATTACTAAAACAATGAAAATGTTAACTTGAATGCAAAGTAGAAAAACCTTATTGTAACACGAAGTTATTTGGGGCATAATTCTAAATTGAATATTAAAATCACAGTTTAGCGGTTACCCATTAGAAACTCCAGGAGGGTGAAAAAGTTTCAATGATAACATTTTCTTGTTGCTCTTGTGTGCGGGGCGAGAATACCTCGATCAGTTATTATTTCATTATTAAGTGTTTATGTCAATACTAAATTACTACATTACACATTATTTAGTAAGTAAATAACTTTATTGATTTCGTATCCTTATTGGGATCTTGAAAATAATACAATAAATAATGTTGTTTAAATAAACAAAAAGTAACAAAATAAGGTAAACAATTAAAAAATTAGATCAATAAGTGAAACAGAACAAAAGTAAAAAATACAAGAAACGTAATATTGAGTGATTATTTTGGGGCAGCTGGTGGTTTTTTTCAGTGTAATATCTCTGCGGTTAAAGCAATTAAAAATGTATTTTGCATAGTCAGTGATTTCTTTGTTGTCGGTAGAGGTGAGAATTTTTATCATGATTTCTTCTCCAGCTACATCAGCTGAGGATAAGTTATGTTCAGTGAACAGTTTAATCCTCTCCTGTTGGTGTAGTTTGCATTTTAGCAGAAAGTGTTTCTCGTCTTCTACTTCATCAAGATCACAGACTTTGCATTTTCTATGGTTAATGTCAATATCTTTGTACCGCCCCATTTCTATCTGTAAGGTATGGGCTGTGGCTGCCGTTGCCCGAGCAACCTAAACTTTGCTGCGTTCCCGCGCTTTGTTTAGCCTCGTTCAATTGTGGGCGTGCTATGTACACGTGAAAGACGTCTTCTTCCGAATTTTACTACAGGTTATACTAATTGGTACTATAGTTTTGTTGTTTAGACTTGTTCCTGGTTCTTTTAGTGCTTCCACTCGTTTATTTATCTCACGGCAGTTTTTGGTGTTGTGCGCGCTCTGTACGAGGATTGGGGCAGTCGCCATTTTCCGCTTTCACTGGAAGTGATACGCTCGTTTCACTGCATCTAGTTTTTGTCTTTTTCGCTGCCCAAGTATCGTTTATGCTGCCAACGAGGTAGGTAACGTTTGAAGAGCTACTAGAGAATTATTTGAGAAGACCTTTGTTATGTTTTGACTTATTTTTGAAGCCTTATCGATTTAGTTGATTTATCGTTGGCGTAGTTTACATGCTGAGTCGCCGTCAGTCGTGTAGTTGAGTTGACACTCGTGTAGTTGAGTTTACACTCATCTAAAATTATCAGTCGTTTTCTATATGATTATGCAAGTCACATTCCATGTACAGTTTGTAATCTATTCGTATGAGCTCAGATTCATGTATAACTTTACCATATTTTGTGTGTACATGTACGATAGATTTGTCTAGTCTCGCCACTAGGCGGCGCACTATGCTGTATATCATTGCCTATTTATTTGCATAGTAGCACTGGTACTTATGACAATATAAATACGCAAGTTCATGTTATTATTTTCTGAACGTATACTATTGTATTTCACAGTTTTGACGGTGTTACAATCTTCTCAATATTGTTCGTCATGAATAAAGTGAAGGTTACATCAGTATTTTGCGTTGGTTACTGGGGCAGCTACAGTCAAAACTCGACAGTCAACAATTTCTGGTCGAAACTATAGTCATTGCTGTGAGGTCAAAGAAAGGAATTGCCTGCACTATCCACTGCATCATATCGTATACTAAGCTGAACGTCCAGATGTCACTCGGATAGACTTCGTGACAATCAAGACAATCAGTGGACACTCGTAAGCACTGTATACAGCAGATGGAGAATACAGCTATTCTACAGAATACCGTTGACAACAGAAGACTGTTACTTATAGACACAAGATTGCAAGATCCAGTACATTTGAACATTGTATGAAACATACATGTCGTATATAATGTTTGACTTTTGTATACACAAGCAGACAGTGAATGTCATTGATTTAACTATCGAACTTGAACTGTGTTGGAGTTACTTGCTTAAATTCAGTATAGCTCTCAGGTGTCGCCGCCAATGAGAATTGTGTGATATAGAATAATCTGCATACTGAGGATACTCTGCATTTATAATTCAAATATTTGTTGAACTTGGTGTAATTTTAGTGTCATATTGAGGATCTGTGCTATTAGCAAGCTCGACATCTGTACTTGGCTTACTCTTGCGCTCTGTGCTTTTCCGTTGTAGTCGCGATTGTTTGTTTACCACACTCCCAGCCAAATAGTGAGCGCATCTGCCTTTTGAAATCGATTGTGAATTAGTGTTTAGTCAATTTTGATTCAATTTAACCATACAGTTTAATAGTCTCTTTTCAGATATAGCTGATGAGGCCATCACACCAACAGGCATTAGTCCACATGACAATGAAGTGCCACCAGAGACACAGATGGGATTGGGTGGAATTCCAGTTGAAAGTCAAACTGATGAAGAGAAAAGTCAACTGCAGAGGTCAGAAAGAACACGGAAACTTACAGAAAAAGCAATACAGTATAGAAGTGAAGTACTGACAGGTAAATTCTGGGAAAATCATTTTGATCTAATAACCATTATTGATAATGCACAGAAACTTGTAACTGAGCCAACCATAGACGAAGAGAAATTGATAGCAGTCAAATTTGATATTGAAAACCGTCTAGAAGTATTGCAAGATGTGGTTGATGAGCATCTTTGTGTCCTGCCTGGCGAAGAGAGTACAGTGTTGGGAAAGGCTCTCGACAAGGTTTCTGAAAGCTCCAGACAGGCCATCAATCAACTTGATAAAGCTTGAATAGTATTTAACAACAACAAAGACAAAAATGTCTTTGGTCTTCAGAAATTCCAAAACTTCAAGCAGTTCACACCGTTGTCGAGATGCCGCAGCAGAGGCAGCTGCCTTGAAAACTAAGTTGGAGGCCCAAATTCTCCTTAACAAGAAACAAGAAATGATAGAACAAATTGAGTTTGAAGAAAAACAAAGAAGTTTGCAAACAGAAAGGAAAATGTCTAATTTGAGACGCGAATTGGAAGAACAGAAACTAGCTGCCGAGTTGAAGGCAGAAGAAGCAAGACTGAAAGTGTATAGCGATGAAGAAGATGACTCTGATTTGATTCGCAGCACGTCTCAACTGTCAAAGAAAGTGCCTGATCTTAAGCACTTGTTCACAAGTTCAACTGTAAAGAAGGAAAACGTACCTCCTGAGAAATGTGCTCCTCCAACGCCATACACCAAGAACATGAACACAGACACTCAAGCTTACCTACCATCTTCAGAGTTGACAGCAGAAATGTTTGCCCGGACAATTGAGCCGTCTACCTACTCCTGAACCCCAAGTCTTTACTGGAGACCCACTTCAATACCCAGATTGGATATCGTCATTCACCACCTTGATCGGAAGTAGAGGCATTCCACAGGGTGAGAAAATTCATTACCTGAAACGTTATTTAGGAGGCCAGGCAAGGGAAGCAGTGAGTGGATTCTTTCTTCTACGGAGCCAAAATGCCTTTGAGGAAGCAAAATGTGTTCTTAAAAAGAGATTTGGCAATCCCTTCGTCATTGCGGAAGCCTTCAGATCAAAGCTTGATTTGTGGCAAAAGATTCAAACCAGGGACAAAACAGGTTTACGAAGATATGCAGACTTTTTACAGCAGTGTGTTGTGGCTGCTACTGAAATTCGACAACTCCATATACTTGATGACATGAGAGAGAACAGGAGATTAGTATCTAAACTACCAGAATGTTTAGATCATAGGTGGAATTGCTAGAAACAAAAGAGAGCATGGATGTTACCCGTTGTTTCGAGACTTCGCTACCTATGTTATGGAGGAGTCAGAAATATTAAATGATCCTGTCGTAGTCTTTGAACCAAAGCAAGTTAATGCAATGGAACCAGATGGTAATCATACTTACGGGAAGTCGAATAATTACTCTTGTTCGCAACCCTCAAAAAGGTCATTAGCAACTACGGTTCAGACGGTTGATAAATCAAATGAATGCATATTCTGTGATAAGGGAAATCACACTGTTCAAGATTGTCGAAACTTTTCCCTGAGAACCATGGACGAAAGAAGATACTTTATAATGAAGAAAGGCCTCTGTTTTGGATGTTTTGGAGAAGGCCACATGTCGAGACAGTGCACCAACAGGTGTGAGTGCAAGGTTTGCCATACGAAACACCCTACTAGTTTGCATGACAGAGATAAATACTCTAAATCAGGTAACAAGTGTCTGAAACCCATGAGATTGAACAAAGGGAAACAAAGAATCAGTAACCTCCATGGTAGTGCCAGTATGGGTATCGTGCAAGGAAAACCCAGGCAGTGAGATGTTGGTCTATGCTCTGCTCGACACTATGTTAGATGTCACATTTATATTGGACCAGATCGGGGAGGACCTACAAGCACACTCTAGAATTGCGTCTTAGGCAGTGGCAGTCAACCATATGGCGTAGAAACTAAACTCGGTTGGAGCATTGTTGGTGGATCTCACACTCAACTTTCACAGGAATTTGATGCATTTGGTCACACCCACACGGTTGTTAGCAGAACCATGCATGCCCCCATTAAACCTGACGAGCAAACAAATGTGATGTATGTATATAAGACTCCAATCAAAGAAGTCACTATTGCTGAGTATCATAGAAAGAGACTTCAGAGATGAAGATTATAAGACCATGTCGAAATCGTATCAAATGGTATTCGGCAGAGAGAAGATGGGTATTATGAAATGCCACTACCATTTAGAGAGGGAAAACCGCCATAGTTACCAAATAATCATCAAGCAGCCACGCATCGCGCTTGTTCAAACAATTCCAGAAAAAAACAGAATATCAAAATCATTACACCACTTTCATGAGCGAGATACTAAAGAGAGGTGATGCAGTAATGGTCCCACACGATGAGCTACTGACATCATCACCATGGTATATACCTCATCATGGAGTATACCATCCCAGAAAACCGAATAAAGTAAGAGTTGTCTTTGATTGTAGAGCTCGTTACCAGGGTTCAAGCTTGAATGACCACCTTTTGTCAGGTCCAGACTTGATCAACACCCAATTGCCTTGACGTGTGATGTGGAGAAAATGTTCCATCAGTTTCGTGTGAAGCCCGAACACCAAGACTTTCTTAGGTTTTTGTGGTGGAAAGACGAAAACTACACACAACCCCCAGTTGACTTTAGGATGAAAGTCCAATTGTTTGGGGCTGTTTCATCGCCAGCATGTGCGAACTTCGGCTTAAAACAACTTGCCAAGGACTACAAGCACCTTGGAGAGAACGCTACAGAATTCTTGAAAAACAACTTCTGTGTTGATGATGGGTTGAATTCGGAACAAAGTGTAGAAGCTATGAAGGATCTCATTCACAATGCTGTTGAGATCTGTAAAAAGGGTAACTTGCGGCTACACAAAATAAGTTGTAATAATTCTGAGGTAATGTTAAGTCTTCCAGAGTCCGAAAGAGCGACTATAACACAGACTGACCTTGAACCCAGTCAGAAGAGTTTTTCGCCAGAGAAGGTTTTAGGTATACAGTGGTGCATCGAATCAGATACCTTTTGTTTTAAGTTGACATTAAAGGATCACCCCTTGACTCGTTGTGGGAATCTAGCGACAGTTGCCTCAATTTACGACCCCTTAGGTCTTATTTCGCCTTTAGTCTTAGTTGGGAAGATGATACTCCAAAGAATGTGCCAGGACAGAACATATTGGGATGACCCATTGCCAGATGATCTTCGTCCAGACTGGGAACGCTGGAAAGCCGAGCTGTTGAAACTGAGTGAGATCAAAATTTCGCTTCATTCCAGATGGTTTGGGTCAAGCAGTCTCAGTACAACTTCACCACTTTTCTGACGCGTCATTTTCTGGTTATGGACAATGTTCATATGTGCGTCTGAAGACAACAGATGAAAAGGTACACTGTGCCTTGGTCATGGCGAAGGCCAGAGTTGCCCCATTGAAGCCTGTAACTATACCTAGACTGGAACTACAAGCTGCAACAATTTCAGCAAAGGTTTCTAAGGTTCTCAAGACTGAAATGGGCTATAAAGACATCATTTTTGGTCGGATTCCAAGGTAGTCTTGGGATATATAAAGAATGATACAAAGAGACTCAAGATGTTTGTCGCAAACAGGGTTCAACGAATTAGAGAAGTTTACCAGCCAGCACAGTGGAAATATGTTCCAACCACTGATAACCCTGCAGATCATGCCACACGTGGTCTAACAGCTGATGGAATCGCCAAATCTAACTGGCTTACAGGTCCTAAGTTTTTATGGGAAACTGAGGCTTCACCTCAGACTGCAGACATTGACTTGGAAATCCCACCAGATGATGTGGAGGTTAAACCGACAGTTGTACATATTGTACAGAGAATGAAGTTCACTAGCTTCACAGAGAGGATGAGCAGATTTTCTAGCTATTCAAAGGCAGTGACAGCTGTGGCGGTCATTGTTGAATGTTCACTTAAGAAATGATGAAAGCTATTCTCCAAAATACAGGTTAGAAACTTAGCAGAGACAAACCTTATCGGAGTTATACAGCAAGAAACATTCAAAGACAGTATACAGAATCTCCAGAAGAGATACACTTCTAGTATACAGAATCTCCAGAAGAGATACACTTCTAGTCGTAGAGACGATCCTCTAAAGAACCTGGACCCCTTTCTCGATGAGAATGGTTTGCTACGAGTGGGAGGCAGATTGAAAAGGTGAGCCTTCTTATATGGAGTGAAGCATCCAATTTTGTTGCCAAAGAGAAACCATTTCTCAACGTTGGTTACAAGTCATTATCATGACCGCATAGGTCATCAAGGTCGAGGCATGACTATCAACGAGATTCGCAATCATGGATACTGGATTGTTGGGTGTCGTTCAACAGTGTCGTCCCTGATCCAAAACTGCGTTACGTGCAAAAAACTGAGAGGAAGAAGAGTGTCACAAAAAATGGCAAACCTCCCAGAAGATAGGACAGAACCCTCTCCACCATTTACCCACTGTGGACTGGACTGTTTTGGGCAGTTTATAGTCAAAGAAGGACGAAAGGAGCTGAAGAGATATGGGTTAATCTTCACGTGCCTCGCATCAAGAGCTGTTCATATTGAGGACTTAGATTATATGTCTACAGATTCATTCATCAATGCATTGAGATGCCTTATTGCCATTCGAGGAAAGGTCCTCATGATTCGCTGTGACCAAGGAACCAACTTTGTTGGTGCGAGTCATGAACTGAAGGAGAATCTTAACAAGTTAAACATTGATAGTATCGCAAGAAAACTTCTCTCCCAAAATTGTGAGTTCTTATTTAACACCCCTTCATCAAGCCACATGGGCGGAGTATGGGAGAGGCAGATCCGGACTATCAGAAATGTCTCAGATGGAATCCTGATCCAGAATGGAACCCAGCTGAACACATCAGCTTTGCATACATTCCTGTTTGAGACAATGGCCATAATCAACAGCAGACCACTGACTGTGGATGATTTGGAAGACCCTAACGGGCCCCTTCCTCTATCGCCAAACAATATCCTCACAATGAAGTCTGGAATTGTCACCCCTCCACCTCCTGGAGATTTTGTGAGGGAAGATATATATGCGAGAAAGAGGAGTCCAATATCTGGCCAATCTGTTCTGGACAAGGTGGGAAAAAGAATATTTGTACAATCTTCAGTCAAGGAAAACCTGGCAAGGTACCAAAGAAAATATCAGAGTTGGTGATATAGTTATGCTAAAGGACGAGATTGGCTAAAGTGGCAGAGACCTATCCCTCTAGTGATGGTCTTGTGAGAAAGGTAAAGCTACTAATGGCCACTCCGAACTTGGATAAAACAGGTAAGCCAATTTACAATAGAACGTTTTTAGACCATCCAATTCGTAAGCTGATTCTTCTCATTTCCTGTCATGAAGGATTGAAATGATGTTTCTTCTTCTACTGAGTAGACATAGTAGTTGACCTTGATCTTTCACATGTTTTACATTGATAAGGCGATGTTTGTTTATTCTGAATACCTCCTCTTTTATTGTGTTATTATTCGGTCTTTATTTATACATTAATGTTTTTTAGTATTATCATATTATTACATATGTACTGCAGTTTATTTTGATTCGTCCCTGAAATAAAAATCGGTGTTTCCACACCCCATATGCAAATGCGGTCTTAGAGCAAACAAAGTCCCTTTAGGAGTACCGTTTTTCGAAACATAGCAAAAATGAACAATAATTAGAAGTACGATAATTTTCGCTTGGGGTACATGAATATACTTGCCGAGGGGCAATGAAATTTGAACAACAGTAATAGTACTTTAGGCAGTCACTTATTTTGACTAAAATTAATTTGTATATCACCCTTGCAAATAATGTTTTCGGTATTTTCATGGTCGATATGCAAATGAACATGGTATTTCCATTGGCTACCGAACTATTTTTATTTTGTAAACGCATTTTCGTCTGCTATTTTTGTACGGTTCAAATTGTTCAGCAACATTTTTGGCATGTACATCACATGGAATACTACGATTAGAAGAACTTAATTTTGACCACCTGGAAACCGAGTTTTATAAACCATGAAGGGCTGTCGGACGATCCACCCGCAGTAAAATTAGCGATTTCTATGGAGCCGGAACCATAAACTTCGAGATACCAGGAGGTTTCTGCTGGCGACGTTACTCAGTTCCAAATAAAGATTACCAACGCCAAATGAGCAACGTTTTAACCGGTAATCAGGACTCATTCAATCCACGACCATCAAGGAACATCACAAGCGAAGTTGTAGCGCGCAGCTCAGCGACGACCACTGTCGACGAAAGTCAGCCCATCAGTGGAGTACCGCAGTTGCACGGCATGTTTGCCAATGCACAATTCTGTGGTGGAACTTTTAACAACATATCATAGTCTCTGGCTCTGTCGTCGCCACAGCTAAACATCCACGAGTTATTTATTCGGACAGTGACTCAGATTAGACGTCTGTTAAGCGTCCGTAGGGTTTTTTAACGCCATAAGGGCCCACATTGCAGTATATTTCTAAGTTTTCAATAGTTTTTCGTAATTATTTTGCATGTAATGAACGTATTACACAATTATGTAGAAAATATATACATATTCTACCAAAAGTGAGATATTATACCAATTGTTTTAATATTTTTTCTTCCCAAACAGTATTGGTGCAATTATCCATTCAATTTACGCCGAATTACGAGTTTTCAGTACTAAGGCGCACATACAAGGCCGCCATTATGTTACTTTCACATAGACAGTGAAACACGTTTTACACTGACACGCGTTGCTAGGACGTAACACTGTCTTGGAACGTATTAATGGGCAATAGGGTCCCCGACCTAAATGCCCGGGGGTCCGACTTGTGCATGAAAATACCTGGAATACATATCTGTGAAAGGGGTTTTCAAAATGACCCTAAACACGTTTTAAAAGTTCAAAATTTCGTACCCTTTTCACTGTTAAAAAGCTAAAAAATCACGCACCTTGAACTCACGCCTGATCTCGCCTTATTTGAGCTTTCTAACCCTTCATTGTATGCACGGGTTGGTCATATGCCGTGAATGCCCATGATGGAGGGTCGTTAACCAGGGGCCCGGACATTTTCCTCGTTTTTGCGATCATGGAATCCTTAAAGCAATAAAAAAAACGATAATCTCATTTAAAAAATAGCCACCCTAATCACATTGGCAGTACCGGAAAAGATACCCTTTTTGTCTATTTTGACAGAAATGGTAACCCTAAACGCGTTAACATGCTTTTCTTTAAAAAAAAAAACACCCTTTTAACGCGTTTTCTTTCACAGACATGCGTACCAGATCATTCTTTAAGTCCCCGGGACCTCGGGCCTAAATGCCACCCCTGTTTGTTGCACGTTCTTTCTTTAATATAAAAAAAATCAAATATGGAACATATGTAATAATAACAGAACCCCACACCCTCACCGTGGCTTTCGTTGCATATGGAAGTTATGTTTACTCGAGAAGCTTCGCTTGTGAAAGTACGGCCACACCGCATCACTGGTGAAAATAACTTCCATACGCAACGAAAGCCATGAGGAGGGTGTGGAGTTATGTCATATTATATATTACATTTTTTGTCATTATTTACTTATAATGCCTTTATTTAGAAATGTCTACCATATTATTTGATCATTATTTACGTATTTTTCTCTAATTGTTTCAATCCATGAGCCCATTCCAAGAATACTGAATACAAAATGTCGCTTGGATACAGACGTTTTTGTTAGCGGGATTCAGTATTGTCTTTATTGAATCACAGAAGTCACCGGAGTTGTACAACAGTTGATTGCATTACAAGGTACAAGTGAACTTTCGGCTCTGTCATCATAGACATTATTATATGGTCATAACCACCATCTTTTGGGCAGGCATCAAATCGTGATATTACCCTCACATGTGTTATTATTTAAACATACATGCAAGGTTATTTATATATCAATATATTACATATGACTTTTTGACCTAATATAAACACTGCAGACCCTTTAACTGAAAACAATTATAACCCTGAATATTTTTTTGAACATATAACAGGTACACCAAATAATAATTTGATAATTTTTCTAAATTATCTTCTTAAGTGGAAGTTAGTTTTGCATAGACGGCTTCTCTCGCATAGTAGTGTATTTAAATTTTAGTGATAACAACAGAGCCAATACGGTTTCTAGATGGTTTTAATACTGCCATACAACTATACGGTGTGCCATCTCGGATGAGAGCTGACAAGGGAGGGGGGAAATCATGAGGTTGCCACCTTTATATTATGTCATCAAAAGAGAAGGCCAGGAAGAGGCAGTTTTATATCTGGTAAAAGTGTTCACAACCAGCGCATTGAACACCTCTGGTGAGATGTATTTCAGGGCTTCTTGTTTAAATAATATTTTTTTTTAATTACTTGGAGGAAAAATTAGTATTGAATTGCAATAACGACATCGATATATATTCTGTCTTTACTACACATACCTACCAAAAATAAACCAAGACTTATCATCTTAGCAACGTGGTTGGAATCTGCACAAACTTAGATCTGCTTATAGCACCTCCTCCAGACAATTGTGAATGAAGGGTTCATTGGGAGCGGCAGACACAGATTATAGAATTATGAAAGAGCTCTTTGTGTAGTTGTGTACAAACTTTATTTCCATGCATAATTTACTTTTAAACGTGTATAATTAATTATTACTATTCAGTCTTAAGGCCGACATAAATGTGTATGGGATCAACTATGATGGACCAGTGCCACCACAGAGACTCCTGTCGACATTCCTAGAGCCCTATCACGGGGGAAATTCTTCTCCTCTAGGGTTCTCCACACGTGTCAGGGGGGGGGAATCTCGTCTCTGCTCTATATCGCGTCCCCTCGAGGTACGGGATCGGGAAAATCACTTAAACTTTACAGTCAAATCAGACACACAACGAAATACGTTTCAACTCTCGTCTTGGTCGGTCAATCGAGCACTCTATAAGACACACACCCTGGGGAAAATTCCCCAAGACTATCGCAAGGCTGACTCAAGACTAGCCCAAGACTGCGTCAAGACTCGCCCCAAGACTCTCCAGGACTGCGTCTGTTCTGGTGTACTCGCCAAGACCAACTAAAACTCTTTATTCATTTTCAAAACCTTAACCAATTACATCACAGCCCAAAGCCCACTGAAAGAAGAAGAGTGGGAAGAGTTGGTAAATACGATTGATCCTCTAAGAGATAACACGTGTGGTATTTCCGTATTTGAAGATGTTGTTAATTTTGTTGACACTTTGTTGGGAAACAGACCATAGAAACAGAAAGTTGAGGTTGGCCGGAGTATATAATCTCGTTGTTACGAGTAACTATAATTTAGGACATGCATCCAATGATGTTTTTGAACACAAGACCATGGATGGTCATTTGATCTCATTAAATATGCATACACAGTTCGTAATGTAAAGCTGCAAGTCAAAATTGTCTGTTCTTATTGGCTTGATGGAATCAGATAACCATATATTTGGTATGTTGACCATATATCAATTATTGTTGCATAGTTAATAAATTCACATATAAGGTCAATTTATATGTTAGTAAAAAGCTATAAACGTGGAGAATTTTAAAACATTGGATAGAACACCAAAGGTCACAATAAATTGTGTGAAACTATCAAGTCATGTAACAACATCAATTGTATTTACTAGTAAGAATAATAATGAGCCTGGACATCTATACATACTACTGAGTTTTCATATGATGGAATACTCGATTGCAGCAAGGCAGCTATATAACACACTGATTTGCAAGTGATAGATAAATTATGAGTACAAACGTTTTTATGGCCAGAGATAAAATGAGTAGACTGAAGACCTAATAACCCTATGGAAAGCCTACACACTAGATACTTATCTGTCTCCGGAAACAACCATGAATAAATGTACTTAAAATACATTATATTATCATGACAAACATGCACAATGTAACAAATATAATGGCTTTCGCTATTTATACACCAAAAACATAAACAAGAGACTGTATGCAAGTCTAACCATGATAGAAAGTACATAGATACGACGGATGTGAGCAAATTCTGTCTCTGCTTATGAAAAATGAACCTCAAAGAAATTGAACTGTTTTCCAGAATATGTTGAATTTCAAGGAGACTAATAATTATAAACATTGTTTCATTTTCCAGTTTGAATGACATTGCCGGAAATGCCATTCTGCATTTAGACCGGCCAATTATTTTTAAAGAATTAAGTGGAAATATTTTAAAATAAAATAGCTTAAATAGAGATAGTTTGTGTATTTTTGTATATTGAAGAGTGCGTAAGCTCATTAAAATACCAAGATATATGATGTACATATATATATATCGCGTGTGAGCTGCGTAGAAATGTACATAGCGCTGCGTAGAAATATACATGGCATACACGGAGCTACACTTACCCCTTACTGCACACATGATCGTTATCTTGTTACACGCTCTCGTAAATAATATGTGTACCAGGACTTTCTACAAAGTAAGTTCAGGTTATTATTGTTTGGATATGGAGGTAATGAGAAATGATAGAAAGTACATAGAGACTGATACTGAGCAAATTCTGCGATTCCTGTAAGCGGCACACAAGCCGTGCAGAAAAACTACAATAAAGGGGCAACAAATCTCGGAAAACTTGCATCCGCCACATGTTCGAATGCAGGAGGGAGGGAGGGAGGCTGGTTTCACCCTCGCTATGCATGTATGGAGTTGTACAACTACGAGTATGCTTACTGCCACAACAAATTGTGTTATTTAAACTTCTAAAATACTCTGCCTAATAGCTACCTCGGAAATAAACTGAATGAAAAAAGCCAAAAACATAATGATATTAAATGCTACGTGGCAACGCGTAGAAATTCTGTCCACTTACCCACAAACCACCGCGATACGCGGGGAGCGTCTACCAGGGACCGAGTAACCATTCATTTCCTGCTATACTGCGTGCCGAAGGAAATGTCATATCGCCACAAAAGTTATATTAGAATGTAAAAATGCAGGTATATCTATGCGTGTCAAAGTAAAAATACGAGCATCGTTACCATTTCCTTGACTAAGAAAAGACGAACAAAATGCAACAGAACGCACAATTGACTGCAATAGCAAACGCGTGCAATACGGACGGAGATAATGTATATTCCATGGATATGTCATATAATTGCTGGCGCTACTTTTATATTGGGTAAGTAATTACATTTTGGGAAAATCAACCGAAAGCATCGCTTGTGAATTGATGTAAACAGTATAGGCTGGTCACTATAACTAGAATATTATCCTCTTTATTGGAACAAATGCATGTCATGTTACACACACCAGCGACTGTCAAAGAATTTTTATTTTATCGTTCTAATCTTAAAAATATCGAACACAGTTCAATTTACGGGAAACTAGAACAACGAAACTCGAAGATAATTAGTGACCATCTATTTTAGCTAATTTGATTGCTGAAACGTAAATGTCACTTTATTCACTTCAGAGTCACGTGCAGCACTAGAGAATGTAGCGGTCTGTAAGAAAGCAACGCAAAGTAGCGATTGGTCGGCATCTTACCCGGCAAGCAATGCTGTGGATGGTTTTACAGACACAAACTGGGATAGTGGTAGCTGTACCAGCACCAAAAACAACCAAAATGCCTGGTGGAAAGTCGATCTTGGTGGGAATTACCTTGTCCACGAAGTAATTGTTACTAATCGCCAAGACTGCTGTGGTGAGTTGTTTCTAGGCACACTCTCGATCACACTAGTTACAATGGTTTTATAGAGCGTTTTGGTGTCTTTGTATCAAATTGGTACAGTGTGTAATATTATTAGTGGTAATTACCAGGTATCTGTATATGTTATATATGCTTTGAGAGTCATGCAATATATGGGTTTCGCTGCAATTGTAATAGGGTTATTATACTTAGGTCAGTAGTTAATACCATACTATAAAGAAAGACTGAATAATTATGACATCACAACAGAATCTGCATAAATTAGCATAACTTGCGTCACAATAGCGTAAATTATCATAAATTTCTTTGAGTGGAAATTTAAATAATCATGACTTCACAATAGCGCCGTGTGAATAAATTAGCAGAAATTAAATATTTTTAATCCAGTGAGTGACGAGATCATCGTGAATAAATTATCATAAAATATTATTTAATCATGTGAGTAATGTTGGCGATGTGAATAAATTAGCATAATGTTTTTTTTCGTTCGAGTATGAATAATTGGTAAAGGGCGCTCACATACACGCACACGCATTCACACTTGGTGTTTTTGCATACTAAAGATGTTTATTACATATAAATGAAGTAACAATTAATGAAATAAGTTACATAGAGTATACATTTATAACATGGTAATATTTTTAACCCAGTGAGTGACGAGATCATCGTAAATAAATTAACATAAATTATCATAAATAATTTTTGCTAGTAATGTGGGCGACGTGAATAAATTAGCATAATTTTATTTTCGTACGAGTATGAATGAACGGTAAAGGGCGCTCATAAACACACACACACAATCACGCACACGCATTCACAGTGCTTAGGTTAATAAATACGTGGTGTTTTTGCATACTAAAGGAGTCTATTACATAAATGAAATAAAAATTAATGAAGTAGTTACATGGAGTATACCTTTATAGCATGGTATTGTATTTCGTTTGTATGAGTGAGTGAGTAAAAAATAAAAAAAAAACTTAGTAACATAGAATAATTAATAATAATGAACAGTATGTTTAGTCTGTACACTTTTTTTTATTCCGTTGTTCTTTTCTAATCAGAATAAAAAATCTGTCGTTAAAGAACAAAAAGAGCCGTTGGATCATCGTACATTATATCTCTGACCTTTTTCTGATTAGCGTATATAGCGAATGAGGGTTTGGTATTATATTTCTGTGATAGGTGTTGTTGTAAGAATGTACCATATCATCTAATACCAGCAGATAGATCAACGTGTTGTTCTTCATGGAATATCTGAACATTTTTCTCTTGATGTTTCTGTTGTAACCTTTCCATAACACTGGCTTTATTCTCATTGCTTTTAAATTATTAAAATCATCGAGTGTTAAATACATGCTATAAATGTATACTCCATATATTTCATCAATTGTTACTTCTTTTATGTAACAAACTCCGTGAGTATGCAAAACGTAAGCAGTGTGAATGTGTGTGTGTGTGTGTGTGTGTGTGTGTGTGTGTGTGTGTGTGTGTGTGAGCGCTCTCTACCGTTCAATCATAAAATTCATGCCGGGCGTGACGTCATTACTAAAAAGAATTATAATTTATTCACGTCGCCCTCATTACTCCAAGACTTTATAAATAATTTATGATATCTTATTCACGACGCCCTTGTCACTCGCTGGATTAAAAACATATTTAATTTATGAAAATTTATACTAATTTATTTACACAGCCTTACTGTGACGTAATAATTATTTAAACTTCCAATGTAGGTAATTTACGAAAAGTTATGCTAATTTATGTACATGTACCTATTGCGACGTCACAATTCATGCTATTTTATGCATATTATATTATGACATCATGATTATTCAATCTTCCTATAGAATTCAATGGTACTAACTACTAATGTCAATAAGTGCAGGATATACTAATATTTGTAAGCTTATTGTTCTTCAATTGATTATTGAATGTTTTACGGTATACTCGTCTTGCATTAGGAATCAAAATACAACCTTTAAAACTATTCTAAGCATATACTAACCCGCTGTTTGATTCTCCACGCCACACACCCAATCATATTTGGCAAGGGGGCAAACTTAAAAAATAAAATTAATTAAGCCAATGTTTCACACTATAAGTTGTTGATGCAATTATCTACAAAATAGTGTACATACAGGTGTTAGCAAGTTTACACAGGCTGCTTTAATTTATTTTTAAGTACTAGGCAAGGTCAACATAATTTCCCAAACAACGAATCAATCTCTAATTCACAACTAATTTTGCAACCAGACAGATTGTCATATGTCACGTGTACACCCACTCTTGCCTAACGCCCGATGACTGTGTCCATACCTAAGTAATGACGAGAACTAGTAATCAGTGGGCGCAAAAACCAAAGCTTGCATGTTGGAGAAGGGATTACGGAATGTGTTTTAAAACAATACTGCACATTGTATATAATAACTGGTCCAGTACTAGACTGCAGTGGAAACGAATTGTAAATTGTTTTACACACTTTCACCTTTATATCACGATACATATTTATGCATATTCAGGTGAGTAGAGCCCTTGAATGACAAAAAACAAAAACAAAACTCTTAATTGTTGGGTTTAACGATCAAATGTTTTGCTATATGTTGAGGTTCTTCTCTATGTAACATGCAGTTATATAATCTTTGAAAGTATGCAATGAAATGCTTTCATAATAATATTAGTATGGCTGGTTTTACCATATATTGAGGTTTTCTTATATGTAGCATGTAGTTTTATGAAGCGGGTTACATAAGGTTCATCATTGCATTTCAGAAACCCGGATTTTGAATGCTGAAATTCGAGTCGGTTTGTCAGATGATATATCAGAAAATAGTCAATGTGGTGAAAAAATAACTTCAAGTCAAACCAGTCAGGCAAACATTCATATCCAATGTAGCAGTCCAATCGTTGGGCGTTATGTCAGTATGCAGCTGGTAGATAGATCTGACCTTCTCAACTTTTGTGAAATGCAGGTCATGGCTGAAGGTAAGGAACAATCATTGTACATTACCCCTAAAACGACCAAGACGAACTCACCTGACCATGGAATAGTTTTGCTCAGCGACCAACAGCAACATACAGTCCCCATCATTGTTTTCCAATGCGTAATTCATTTATTGATTCTAACAGAAATTGTAGCAAATGGTTGAGAAAGACCAGTAATCACTGAACATATCGTATGATACCATAAACTTCAGATTAGTTTATATATAACTCAATATCAAAGCGTAACATTTATTTGTGCAGACACAATGATTATGTTGACTGAATTAATCGTTTTATAATAATAATTATTTCTCCAATTGCGTATAAAATCTAAGAAGGCAGGCACAATCTCAGCAACACTGAATAAATTAAGTGTCTGCATTTCCAAATCAACAAATTACAAATCTCTATATCAAATGTTGAGGTAATATGAAGGTTGACATCTAGAAAAATGAAACATGGTATAAATTATTTGTTCGAGTATTCAGTTAGGAATGATTGTGTAAAAGTGATTATTTATTACCGAAAATATTTCATCAGCTTCGTGTGCACCATCACGTTAGTCTCCATCTGTTTTATAATAATTTGAATGCTGACGTAAATGTTACTTTATTCATTTCAGAGTCACAACCAGCACTAGAGAATGTAGCGATCGGTAAGACAGCAACGCAAAGTAGCGATTGGTCGGCTTCTTACCCGGCAAGCAATGCTGTGGATGGTAATACAAACACAAATTGGAATAGTGGCAGCTGTACCAGCACCAAAGACAACCAAAATGCCTGGTGGAAAGTGGATCTTGGTGGGAATTACCTTGTTCATGAAGTAATTGTTACTAATCGACTAGATTGCTGTGGTGAGTTGTTTCTTGGTACACCCTCGATCACGCTAGTTACAATGGTATTATAGAGGTTGCTTTGGTGTCTTTGCATGAAATTGGTACAGTGTGTCATTTTATTTGTAGCAATCACCAGTTATCTGTATATGTTATAAACTCTTTGAAAATATGCAATAAAATGCTTTCATAATAACTTTAGTATAGCTAGTTTTACCATATATTGTGGTTTTCTTATATGTAGCATGTAGTTTTATGAAGAGGATAACATATGCTTCATCATTGCATTTCAGAAACCCGTATTTTGAATGCTGAAATTCGAGTCGGTTTGTCAGATGATATATCACAAAATAGTCAATGTGGTGAAAAGATAACTTCAAGTCAAACTAGTCAGGCAAACATTCATATCCAATGTAGCAGTCCAATCGTTGGGCGTTATGTCAGTATGCAGCTGGTGGATAGATCTGACCTTCTCAACTTTTGTGAAATGCAGGTCATGGCTGAAGGTAAGAAACAATCATTGTACATTGCTCCTAAAACGACCAAGACGAACTCACATGACCATGATGACCATGGAATAGTTTTGCTCAGCGACCTGCAGCAACATTCATTCCCCGTCATTGTTTTCCAATGCGTAGTTCTTTTATTGATACTAACAGAAAATGTAGCAAATGGTTGAGATAGAACAATAATCACTGAACATATTGTATGATACCAGAAACTTCAGATTAGTTGACATATAACTCAAAGCGTATCACTTGTTTGTGAAGACGCAATGAATAAGTTGACTGAATTAATCTTTTTATAATAATAATAATAATTCTTTCTTCAATTGCGTATAAAATCTAAAAAAGAACGCACAATCTCAGCAACACTAGATAAATTAAGTGTCTGCATTTCCAAATGAACAAATTACAATTCTATATATCAAATGTTGTGGTAACATTGAAGTTGACATCTAGAAAAATGGAATATGGTATCAATTATTTGTTCGAGTATTCAGTTAGGAATAGTCGTGTTAAAGTGAATAACCATTATCTAAATTATTTCATCAGCTCCGTGTGCACCATCACGTTAGTCGTCATCTGTTTTAGCTAATTTGAATGCTGACGTATTTGTCACTTTATTCATTTCAGATTCACAACCATCACTAGAGAATGTAGCGATCGGTAAGACAGCAACACAACATACATTCCCCATCATTGTTTTCCAATGCATAGTTCTTTTATTGATACTAACAGAAAATGTAGCAAATGGTTAGGATAGAACAGTAATCACTGAACATATCGTATGATACCAGAAACGTCAGATTAGTTTACATATAACTCAATATCAAAGCATATCACTTGCTTGTGAAGATGCAATGAATGAATATGTTGACTGAATTATTCTTTTTATAATAATATATCTTTCCCCAATTGCGTATAAAATCTAAAAAGACAAGCACAATCTCAGCAACACTGGATAAATTAAGTGTCTGCATTTCCAAATCAACCAATTACAAATCTATTAATCAAATGTAGAGGTAACATCAAAATTGACATCTAGAAAAATGGAACATGGTATCAATTATTTTTTCGAGTATTCAGTTAGGAATGATTGTGTAAAAGTGATTATTCATTACCGAAAATATTTCATCAGCTTCGTGTGCACCATCACGTTAGTCTCCATCTGTTTTATAATAATTTGAATGCTGACGTAAATGTTACTTTATTCATTTCAGAGTCACAACCAGTACTAGAGAATGTAGCGATCGGTAAGACAGCAACGCAAAGTAGCGATTGGTCGGCTTCTTACCCGGCAAGCAATGCTGTGGATGGTAATACAAACACAAATTGGAATAGTGGCAGCTGTACCAGCACCAAAGACAACCAAAATGCCTGGTGGAAAGTGGATCTTGGTGGGAATTACCTTGTTCATGAAGTAATTGTTACTAATCGACTAGATTGCTGTGGTGAGTTGTTTCTTGGTACACCCTCGATCACGCTAGTTACAATGGTATTATAGAGGTTGCTTTGGTGTCTTTGCATGAAATTGGTACAGTGTGTCATTTTATTTGTAGCAATCACCAGTTATCTGTATATGTTATAAACTCTTTGAAAATATGCAATAAAATGCTTTCACTATAACTTTAATATGGCTGGTTTAGCCATATATTGAGGTTTTTCTATATGTAGCATGTAGTTTTATGAAGCGGGTTACACAAGGTTCATCATTGCATTTCAGAAATCCGTATTTTGAATGCTGAAATTCGAGTTGGTTTGTCAGATGATATATCAGAAAATAGTCAATGTGGTGAAAAAATAACTTCAAGTCAAACCAGTCAGGCAAACATTCATATCCAATGTAGCAGTCCAATCGTCGGGCGTTACGTCAGTATGCAGCTGGTAGATAGATCTGACCTTCTCAACTTTTGTGAAATGCAGGTCATGGCTGAAGGTAAGAAACAATCATTGTACATTACTCCTAAAACGACCAAGACGAACTCACATGACCATGGAATAGTTTTGCCCAGCGACCTGCAGCAACATTCATTCCCCATCATTGTTTTCCAATGCGTAGTTCTTTGATTGATACTAACAGAAAATGTAGCAAATGGTTGAGATAGAACAATAATCACTGAACATATTGTATGATACCAGAAACTTCAGATTAGTTGACATATAACTCAAAGCATATCACTTGTTTGTGAAGACGCAATGAATAAGTTGACTGAATTAATCTTTTTATAATAATAATAATAATAATTCTTTCTTCAATTGCGTATAAAATCTAAAAAAGCACGCACAATCTCAGCAACACTGGATAAATTAAGTGTCTGCATTTCCAAATGAACAAATTACAATTCTATATATCAAATGTTGTGGTAACATTGAAGTTGACATCTAGAAAAATGGAATATGGTATCAATTATTTGTTCGAGTATTCAGTTAGGAATAGTCGTGTTAAAGTGAATAACCATTATCTAAATTATTTCATCAGCTCCGTGTGCACCATCACGTTAGTCGTCATCTGTTTTAGCTAATTTGAATGCTGACGTATTTGTCACTTTATTCATTTCAGATTCACAACCATCACTAGAGAATGTAGCGATCGGTAAGACAGCAACACAACATACATTCCCCATCATTGTTTTCCAATGCATAGTTCTTTTATTGATACTAACAGAAAATGTAGCAAATGGTTGGGATAGAACAGTAATCACTGAACATATCGTATGATAGCAGAAACGTCAGATTAGTTTACATATAACTCAATATCCAAGCATATCACTTGCTTGTGAAGATGCAATGAATGAATATGTTGACTGAATTATTCTTTTTATAATAATATATCTTTCCCCAATTGCGTATAAAATCTAAAAAGACAAGCACAATCTCAGCAACACTGGATAAATTAAGTGTCTGCATTTCCAAATCAACCAATTACAAATCTATTAATCAAATGTAGAGGTAACATCAAAATTGACATCTAGAAAAATGGAACATGGTATCAATTATTTGTTCGAGTATTCAGTTAGGAATGATTGTGTAAAAGTGATTATTCATTACCGAAAATATTTCATCAGCTTCGTGTGCACCATCACGTTAGTCTCCATCTGTTTTATAATAATTTGAATGCTGATGTAAATGTTACTTTATTCATTTCAGAGTCACAACCAGCACTAGAGAATGTAGCGATCGGTAAGACAGCAACGCAAAGTAGCGATTGGTCGGCTTCTTACCCGGCAAGCAATGCTGTGGATGGTAATACAAACACAAATTGGAATAGTGGCAGCTGTACCAGCACCAAAGACAACCAAAATGCCTGGTGGAAAGTGGATCTTGGTGGGAATTACCTTGTTCATGAAGTAATTGTTACTAATCGACTAGATTGCTGTGGTGAGTTGTTTCTTGGTACACCCTCGATCACGCTAGTTACAATGGTATTATAGAGGTTGCTTTGGTGTCTTTGCATGAAATTGGTACAGTGTGTCATTTTATTTGTAGCAATCACCAGTTATCTGTATATGTTATAAACTCTTTGAAAATATGCAATAAAATGCTTTCACTATAACTTTAATTTGGCTGGTTTAGCCATATATTGAGGTTTTTCTATATGTAGCATGTAGTTTTATGAAGCGGGTTACACAAGGTTCATCATTGCCTTTCAGAAACCCGTATTTTGAATGCTGAAATTCGAGTTGGTTTGTCAGATGATATATCAGAAAATAGTCAATGTGGTGAAAAAATAACTTCAAGTCAGACCAGTCAGGCAAACATTCATATCCAATGTAGCAGTCCAATCGTTGGGCGTTATGTCAGTATGCAGCTGGTAGATAGATCTGATCTTCTCAACTTTTGTGAAATGCAGGTCATGGCTGAAGGTAAGGAACAATCATTGTACATTACCCATAAAACGACCAAGACGAACTCACCTGACCATGGAATAGTTTTGCTCAGCGACCTACAGCAACATACAGTCCCCATCATTGTTTTCCAATGCGTAATTCATTTATTGATTCTAACAGAAATTGTAGCAAATGGTTGAGAAAGACCAGTAATCACTGAACATATCGTATGATACCATAAACTTCAGATTAGTTTATATATAACTCAATATCAAAGCGTAACATTTATTTGTGCAGACACAATGATTATGTTGACTGAATTAATCGTTTTATAATAATAATTATTTCTCCAATTGCGTATAAAATCTAAGAAGGCAGGCACAATCTCAGCAACACTGAATAAATTAAGTGTCTGCATTTTCAAATCAACAAATTACAAATCTCTATATCAAATGTTGAGGTAATATGAAGGTTGACATCTAGAAAAATGGAACATGGTATAAATTATTTGTCGAGTATTTAGTTAGGAATGATTGCGTAAAAGTGATTGACCATTAACTAAAAAAGTTCATCAGCTCCGTGTGCACCATCACGTTAGTCAGCATCTGTTTTAGCTAATTTGAATGCTGACGTAATTGTCACTTTATTCATTTGAGGGTCACAACCAGCACTCGTGAATGTAGCTATCGGTAAGACAGCAACGCAAAGTAGCGATTGGTCGGCTTCTTACCCGGCAAGCAATGCTGTGGATGGTAATACAAACACGGATTGGTATAGTGGCAGCTGTACCAGCACCAAAGACAACCAAAATGCCTGGTGGAAAGTGGATCTTGGTGGGAATTACCTTGTTCATGAAGTAATTGTTACTAATCGCCTAGATTGTTGTGGTGAGTTGTTTCTTGGTACACTCTCGATCACTCTAGGTTCAATGGTTTTATAGAGCGTTGCTTTGGTGTCTTTGCATCAAATTGGTACAGTGTGTCCTTTTATTATTTGTAATTACCAGGTATCTGTATATGTTATATAATCTTTGAAAGTATGCAATAAAATGCTTTCATAATAACTTTAGTATAGCTGGTTTTACCATATATTGTGGTTTTCTTATATGTAGCATGTAGTTTTATGAAGAGGATTACATAAGGTTCATCATTGCATTTCAGAAACCCGTATTTTGAATGCTGAAATTCGAGTCGGTTTGTCAGATGATATATCACAAAATAGTCAATGTGGTGAAAAGATAACTTCAAGTCAAACCAGTCAGGCAAACATTCATATCCAATGTAACAGTCCAATCGTTGGGCGTTATGTCAGTATGCAGCTGGTAGATAGATCTGACCTTCTCAACTTTTGTGAAATGCAGGTCATGGCTGAAGGTAAGAAACAATCATTGTACATTGCTCCTAAAACGACCAAGACGAACTCACATGGCCATGGAATAGTTTTGCCCAGCGACCTGCAGCAACATTCATTCCCCGTCATTGTTTTCCAATGCGTAGTTCTTTTATTGATACTAACAGAAAATGTAGCAAATGGTTGAGATAGAACAATAATCACTGAACATATTGTATGATACCAGAAACTTCAGATTAGTTGACATATAACTCAAAGCATATCACTTGTTTGTGAAGACGCAATGAATAAGTTGACTGAATTAATCTTTTTATAATAATAATAATAATAATTCTTTCTTCAATTGCGTATAAAATCTAAAAAAAGCACGCACAATCTCAGCAACACTGGATAAATTAAGTGTCTGCATTTCCAAATGAACAAATTACAATTCTATATATCAAATGTTGTGGTAACATTGAAGTTGACATCCAGAAAAATGGAATATGGTATCAATTATTTGTTCGAGTATTCAGTTAGGAATAGTCGTGTTAAAGTGAATAACCATTATCTAAATTATTTCATCAGCTCCGTGTGCACCATCACGTTAGTCGTCATCTGTTTTAGCTAATTTGAATGCTGACGTATTTGTCACTTTATTCATTTCAGATTCACAACCAGCACTAGAGAATGTAGCGATCGGTAAGACAGCAACACAACATACATTCCCCATCATTGTTTTCCAATGCATAGTTCTTTTATTGATACTAACAGAAAATGTAGCAAATGGTTGGGATAGAACAGTAATCACTGAACATATCGTATGATACCAGAAACGTCAGATTAGTTTACATATAACTCAATATCCAAGCATATCACTTGCTTGTGAAGATGCAATGAATGAATATGTTGACTGAATTATTCTTTTTATAATAATATATCTTTCCCCAATTGCGTATACAATCTAAAAAGACAAGCACAATCTCAGCAACACTGGATAAATTAAGTGTCTGCATTTCCAAATCAACCAATTACAAATCTATTAATCAAATGTAGAGGTAACATCAAAATTGACATCTAGAAAAATGAAACATGGTATCAATTATTTGTTCGAGTATTCAGTTAGGAATGATTGTGTAAAAGTGATTATTCATTACCGAAAATATTTCATCAGCTTCGTGTGCACCATCACGTTAGTCTCCATCTGTTTTATAATAATTTGAATGCTGATGTAAATGTTACTTTATTCATTTCAGAGTCACAACCAGCACTAGAGAATGTAGCGATCGGTAAGACAGCAACGCAAAGTAGCGATTGGTCGGCTTCTTACCCGGCAAGCAATGCTGTGGATGGTAATACAAACACAAATTGGAATAGTGGCAGCTGTACCAGCACCAAAGACAACCAAAATGCCTGGTGGAAAGTGGATCTTGGTGGGAATTACCTTGTTCATGAAGTAATTGTTACTAATCGACTAGATTGCTGTGGTGAGTTGTTTCTTGGTACACTCTCGATCACACTAGTTACAATGGTATTATACAGGTTGCTTTGGTGTCTTTGCATCAAATTGGTACAGTGTGTCCTTTTATTTGTGGAAATCACCAGTTATCTGTATATGTTATATACTCTTTGAAAATATGCAATAAAATGCTTTCACTATAACTTTAATATGGCTGGTTTAGCCATATATTGAGGTTTTTCTATATGTAGCATGTAGTTTTATGAAGCGGGTTACACAAGGTTCATCATTGCATTTCAGAAACCCGTATTTTGAATGCTGAAATTCGAGTTGGTTTGTCAGATGATATATCAGAAAATAGTCAATGTGGTGAAAAAATAACTTCAAGTCAGACCAGTCAGGCAAACATTCATATCCAATGTAACAGTCCAATCGTTGGGCGTTATGTCAGTATGCAGCTGGTAGATAGATCTGACCTTCTCAACTTTTGTGAAATGCAGGTCATGGCTGAAGGTAAGGAACAATCATTGTACATTACCCCTAAAACAACCAAGACGAACTCACCTGACCATGGAATAGTTTTGCTCAGCGACCTACAGCAACATACAGTCCCCATCATTGTTTTCCAATGCGTAATTCATTTATTGATTCTAACAGAAAATGTAGCAAATGGTTGAGAAAGACCAGTAATCACTGAACACATCTTATGATACCATAAACTTCATTAGTATATATATAACTCAATATCAAAGCATAACATTTATTTGTGCAGACACAATGATTATGTTGACTGAATTAATCGTTTTATAATAATAATTATTTCTCCAATTGCGTATAAAATCTAAGAAGGCAGGCACAATCTCAGCAACACTGAATAAATTAAGTGTCTGCATTTCCAAATCAACAAATTACAAATCTCTATATCAAATGTTGAGGTAATATGAAGGTTGACATCTAGAAAAATGGAACATGGTATAAATTATTTGTCGAGTATTTAGTTAGGAATGATTGCGTAAAAGTAATTGACCATTAACTAAAAAAGTTCATCAGCTCCGTGTGCACCATCACGTTAGTCAGCATCTGTTTTAGCTAATTTGAATGCTGACGTAATTGTCACTTTATTCATTTCAGGGTCACAACCAGCACTCGTGAATGTAGCGATCGGTAAGACAGCAACGCAAAGTAGCGATTGGTCGGCTACTTACCCGGCAAGCAATGCTGTGGATGGTAATACAAACACGGATTGGTATAGTGGCAGCTGTACCAGCACCAAAGACAACCAAAATGCCTGGTGGAAAGTGGATCTTGGTGGGAATTACCTTGTTCATGAAGTAATTGTTACTAATCGCCTAGATTGTTGTGGTGAGTTGTTTCTTGGTACACTCTCGATCACTCTAGGTTCAATGGTTTTATAGAGCGTTGCTTAGGTGTCTTTGCATCAAATTGGTACAGTGTGTCCTTTTATTAGTTTTAATTACCAGGTATCTGTATATGTTATATAATCTTTGAAAGTATGCAATAAAATGCTTTCATAATAACTTTAGTATAGCTGGTTTTACCATATATTGTGGTTTTTCTTATATGTAGCATGTAGTTTTATGAAGCAGGTTACACAAGGTTCATCATTGCATTTCAGAAACCCGTATTTTGAATGCTGAAATTCGAGTTGGTTTGTCAGATGATATATCAGAAAATAGTCAATGTGGTGAAAAAATAACTTCAAGTCAAACCAGTCAGGCAAACATTCATATCCAATGTAGCAGTCCAATCGTTGGGCGTTATGTCAGTATGCAGCTGGTAGATAGATCTGACCTTCTCAACTTTTGTGAAATGCAGGTCATGGCTGAAGGTAAGAAACAATCATTGTACATTACTCCTAAAACGACCAAGACGAACTCACATGACCATGGAATAGTTTTGCCCAGCGACCTGCAGCAACATTCATTCTCCATCATTGTTTTCCAATGCGTAGTTCTTTTATTGATACTAACAGAAAATGTAGCAAATGGTTGAGATAGAACAATAATCACTGAACATATTGTATGATACCAGAAACTTCAGATTAGTTGACATATAACTCAAAGCATATCACTTGTTTGTGAAGACGCAATGAATGAGTTGACTGAATTAATGTTTTTATAATAATAATAATAATAATTCTTTCTTCAATTGCGTATAAAATCTAAAAAAGCACGCACAATCTCGGCAACACTGGATAAATTAAGTGTCTGCATTTCCAAATGAACAAATTACAATTCTATATATCAAATGTTGTGGTAACATTGAAGTTGACATCTAGAAAAATGGAATATGGTATCAATTATTTGTTCGAGTATTCAGTTAGGAATAGTCGTGTTAAAGTGAATAACCATTATCTAAATTATTTCATCAGCTCCGTGTGCACCATCACGTTAGTCGTCATCTGTTTTAGCTAATTTGAATGCTGACGTATTTGTCACTTTATTCATTTCAGATTCACAACCAGCACTAGAGAATGTAGCGATCGGTAAGACAGCAACACAACATACATTCCCCATCATTGTTTTCCAATGCATAGTTCTTTTATTGATACTAACAGAAAATGTAGCAAATGGTTGGGATAGAACAGTAATCACTGAACATATCGTATGATACCAGAAACGTCAGATTAGTTTACATATAACTCAATATCCAAGCATATCACTTGCTTGTGAAGATGCAATGAATGAATATGTTGACTGAATTATTCTTTTTATAATAATATATCTTTCCCCAATTGCGTATAAAATCTAAAAAGACAAGCACAATCTCAGCAACACTGGATAAATTAAGTGTCTGCATTTCCAAATCAACCAATTACAAATCTATTAATCAAATGTAGAGGTAACATCAAAATTGACATCTAGAAAAATGAAACATGGTATCAATTATTTGTTCGAGTATTCAGTTAGGAATGATTGTGTAAAAGTGATTATTCATTACCGAAAATATTTCATCAGCTTCGTGTGCACCATCACGTTAGTCTCCATCTGTTTTATAATAATTTGAATGCTGATGTAAATGTTACTTTATTCATTTCAGAGTCACAACCAGCACTAGAGAATGTAGCGATCGGTAAGACAGCAACGCAAAGTAGCGATTGGTCGGCTTCTTACCCGGCAAGCAATGCTGTGGATGGTAATACAAACACAAATTGGAATAGTGGCAGCTGTACCAGCACCAAAGACAACCAAAATGCCTGGTGGAAAGTGGATCTTGGTGGGAATTACCTTGTTCATGAAGTAATTGTTACTAATCGACTAGATTGCTGTGGTGAGTTGTTTCTTGGTACACTCTCGATCACACTAGTTACAATGGTATTATACAGGTTGCTTTGGTGTCTTTGCATCAAATTGGTACAGTGTGTCCTTTTATTTGTGGAAATCACCAGTTATCTGTATATGTTATATACTCTTTGAAAATATGCAATAAAATGCTTTCACTATAACTTTAATATGGCTGGTTTAGCCATATATTGAGGTTTTTCTATATGTAGCATGTAGTTTTATGAAGCGGGTTACACAAGGTTCATCATTGCATTTCAGAAACCCGTATTTTGAATGCTGAAATTCGAGTTGGTTTGTCAGATGATATATCAGAAAATAGTCAATGTGGTGAAAAAATAACTTCAAGTCAGACCAGTCAGGCAAACATTCATATCCAATGTAACAGTCCAATCGTTGGGCGTTATGTCAGTATGCAGCTGGTAGATAGATCTGACCTTCTCAACTTTTGTGAAATGCAGGTCATGGCTGAAGGTAAGGAACAATCATTGTACATTACCCCTAAAACAACCAAGACGAACTCACCTGACCATGGAATAGTTTTGCTCAGCGACCTACAGCAACATACAGTCCCCATCATTGTTTTCCAATGCGTAATTCATTTATTGATTCTAACAGAAAATGTAGCAAATGGTTGAGAAAGACCAGTAATCACTGAACACATCTTATGATACCATAAACTTCATTAGTATATATATAACTCAATATCAAAGCATAACATTTATTTGTGCAGACACAATGATTATGTTGACTGAATTAATCGTTTTATAATAATAATTATTTCTCCAATTGCGTATAAAATCTAAGAAGGCAGGCACAATCTCAGCAACACTGAATAAATTAAGTGTCTGCATTTCCAAATCAACAAATTACAAATCTCTATATCAAATGTTGAGGTAATATGAAGGTTGACATCTAGAAAAATGGAACATGGTATAAATTATTTGTCGAGTATTTAGTTAGGAATGATTGCGTAAAAGTAATTGACCATTAACTAAAAAAGTTCATCAGCTCCGTGTGCACCATCACGTTAGTCAGCATCTGTTTTAGCTAATTTGAATGCTGACGTAATTGTCACTTTATTAATTTCAGGGTCACAACCAGCACTCGTGAATGTAGCGATCGGTAAGACAGCAACGCAAAGTAGCGATTGGTCGGCTACTTACCCGGCAAGCAATGCTGTGGATGGTAATACAAACACGGATTGGTATAGTGGCAGCTGTACCAGCACCAAAGACAACCAAAATGCCTGGTGGAAAGTGGATCTTGGTGGGAATTACCTTGTTCATGAAGTAATTGTTACTAATCGCCTAGATTGTTGTGGTGAGTTGTTTCTTGGTACACTCTCGATCACTCTAGGTTCAATGGTTTTATAGAGCGTTGCTTAGGTGTCTTTGCATCAAATTGGTACAGTGTGTCCTTTTATTAGTTTTAATTACCAGGTATCTGTATATGTTATATAATCTTTGAAAGTATGCAATAAAATGCTTTCATAATAACTTTAGTATAGCTGGTTTTACCATATATTGTGGTTTTCTTATATGTAGCATGTAGTTTTATGAAGCAGGTTACACAAGGTTCATCATTGCATTTCAGAAACCCGTATTTTGAATGCTGAAATTCGAGTTGGTTTGTCAGATGATATATCAGAAAATAGTCAATGTGGTGAAAAAATAACTTCAAGTCAAACCAGTCAGGCAAACATTCATATCCAATGTAGCAGTCCAATCGTTGGGCGTTATGTCAGTATGCAGCTGGTAGATAGATCTGACCTTCTCAACTTTTGTGAAATGCAGGTCATGGCTGAAGGTAAGAAACAATCATTGTACATTACTCCTAAAACGACCAAGACGAACTCACATGACCATGGAATAGTTTTGCCCAGCGACCTGCAGCAACATTCATTCTCCATCATTGTTTTCCAATGCGTAGTTCTTTTATTGATACTAACAGAAAATGTAGCAAATGGTTGAGATAGAACAATAATCACTGAACATATTGTATGATACCAGAAACTTCAGATTAGTTGACATATAACTCAAAGCATATCACTTGTTTGTGAAGACGCAATGAATAAGTTGACTGAATTAATCTTTTTATAATAATAATAATAATAATTCTTTCTTCAATTGCGTATAAAATCTAAAAAAGCACGCACAATCTCGGCAACACTGGATAAATTAAGTGTCTGCATTTCCAAATGAACAAATTACAATTCTATATATCAAATGTTGTGGTAACATTGAAGTTGACATCTAGAAAAATGGAATATGGTATCAATTATTTGTTCGAGTATTCAGTTAGGAATAGTCGTGTTAAAGTGAATAACCATTATCTAAATTATTTCATCAGCTCCGTGTGCACCATCACGTTAGTCGTCATCTGTTTTAGCTAATTTGAATGCTGACGTATTTGTCACTTTATTCATTTCAGATTCACAACCAGCACTAGAGAATGTAGCGATCGGTAAGACAGCAACACAACATACATTCCCCATCATTGTTTTCCAATGCATAGTTCTTTTATTGATACTAACAGAAAATGTAGCAAATGGTTGGGATAGAACAGTAATCACTGAACATATCGTATGATACCAGAAACGTCAGATTAGTTTACATATAACTCAATATCCAAGCATATCACTTGCTTGTGAAGATGCAATGAATGAATATGTTGACTGAATTATTCTTTTTATAATAATATATCTTTCCCCAATTGCGTATAAAATCTAAAAAGACAAGCACAATCTCAGCAACACTGGATAAATTAAGTGTCTGCATTTCCAAATCAACCAATTACAAATCTATTAATCAAATGTAGAGGTAACATCAAAATTGACATCTAGAAAAATGAAACATGGTATCAATTATTTGTTCGAGTATTCAGTTAGGAATGATTGTGTAAAAGTGATTATTCATTACCGAAAATATTTCATCAGCTTCGTGTGCACCATCACGTTAGTCTCCATCTGTTTTATAATAATTTGAATGCTGATGTAAATGTTACTTTATTCATTTCAGAGTCACAACCAGCACTAGAGAATGTAGCGATCGGTAAGACAGCAACGCAAAGTAGCGATTGGTCGGCTTCTTACCCGGCAAGCAATGCTGTGGATGGTAATACAAACACAAATTGGAATAGTGGCAGCTGTACCAGCACCAAAGACAACCAAAATGCCTGGTGGAAAGTGGATCTTGGTGGGAATTACCTTGTTCATGAAGTAATTGTTACTAATCGCCTAGATTGTTGTGGTGAGTTGTTTCTTGGTACACTCTCGATCACTCTAGGTTCAATGGTTTTATAGAGCGTTGCTTTGGTGTCTTTGCATCAAATTGGTACAGTGTGTCCTTTTATTATTTGTAATTACCAGGTATCTGTATATGTTATATAATCTTTGAAAGTATGCAATAAAATGCTTTCATAATAACTTTAGTATAGCTGGTTTTACCATATATTGTGGTTTTCTTATATGTAGCATGTAGTTTTATGAAGCAGGTTACACAAGGTTCATCATTGCATTTCAGAAACCCGTATTTTGAATGCTGAAATTCGAGTTGGTTTGTCAGATGATATATCAGAAAATAGTCAATGTGGTGAAAAAATAACTTCAAGTCAAACCAGTCAGGCAAACATTCATATCCAATGTAGCAGTCCAATCGTTGGGCGTTATGTCAGTATGCAGCTGGTAGATAGATCTGACCTTCTCAACTTTTGTGAAATGCAGGTCATGGCTGAAGGTAAGAAACAATCATTGTACATTACTCCTAAAACGACCAAGACGAACTCACATGACCATGGAATAGTTTTGCCCAGCGACCTGCAGCAACATTCATTCTCCATCATTGTTTTCCAATGCGTAGTTCTTTTATTGATACTAACAGAAAATGTAGCAAATGGTTGAGAAAGACCAGTAATCACTGAACACATCTTATGATACCATAAACTTCATTAGTATATATATAACTCAATATCAAAGCATAACATTTATTTGTGCAGACACAATGATTATGTTGACTGAATTAATCGTTTTATAATAATAATTATTTCTCCAATTGCGTATAAAATCTAAGAAGGCAGGCACAATCTCAGCAACACTGAATAAATTAAGTGTCTGCATTTCCAAATCAACAAATTACAAATCTCTATATCAAATGTAGAGGTAATATGAAGGTTGACATCTAGAAAAATGGAACATGGTATAAATTATTTGTCGAGTATTTAGTTAGGAATGATTGCGTAAAAGTAATTGACCATTAACTAAAAAAGTTCATCAGCTCCGTGTGCACCATCACGTTAGTCAGCATCTGTTTTAGCTAATTTGAATGCTGACGTAATTGTCACTTTATTCATTTCAGGGTCACAACCAGCACTCGTGAATGTAGCGATCGGTAAGACAGCAACGCAAAGTAGCGATTGGTCGGCTACTTACCCGGCAAGCAATGCTGTGGATGGTAATACAAACACGGATTGGTATAGTGGCAGCTGTACCAGCACCAAAGACAACCAAAATGCCTGGTGGAAAGTGGATCTTGGTGGGAATTACCTTGTTCATGAAGTAATTGTTACTAATCGCCTAGATTGTTGTGGTGAGTTGTTTCTTGGTACACTCTCGATCACTCTAGGTTCAATGGTTTTATAGAGCGTTGCTTAGGTGTCTTTGCATCAAATTGGTACAGTGTGTCCTTTTATTAGTTTTAATTACCAGGTATCTGTATATGTTATATAATCTTTGAAAGTATGCAATAAAATGCTTTCATAATAACTTTAGTATAGCTGGTTTTACCATATATTGTGGTTTTCTTATATGTAGCATGTAGTTTTATGAAGCAGGTTACACAAGGTTCATCATTGCATTTCAGAAACCCGTATTTTGAATGCTGAAATTCGAGTTGGTTTGTCAGATGATATATCAGAAAATAGTCAATGTGGTGAAAAAATAACTTCAAGTCAAACCAGTCAGGCAAACATTCATATCCAATGTAGCAGTCCAATCGTTGGGCGTTATGTCAGTATGCAGCTGGTAGATAGATCTGACCTTCTCAACTTTTGTGAAATGCAGGTCATGGCTGAAGGTAAGAAACAATCATTGTACATTACTCCTAAAACGACCAAGACGAACTCACATGACCATGGAATAGTTTTGCCCAGCGACCTGCAGCAACATTCATTCCCCATCATTGTTTTCCAATGCGTAGTTCTTTTATTGATACTAACAGAAAATGTAGCAAATGGTTGAGATAGAACAATAATCACTGAACATATTGTATGATACCAGAAACTTCAGATTAGTTGACATATAACTCAAAGCATATCACTTGTTTGTGAAGACGCAATGAATAAGTTGACTGAATTAATCTTTTTATAATAATAATAATAATAATTCTTTCTTCAATTGCGTATAAAATCTAAAAAAGCACGCACAATCTCGGCAACACTGGATAAATTAAGTGTCTGCATTTCCAAATGAACAAATTACAATTCTATATATCAAATGTTGTGGTAACATTGAAGTTGACATCTAGAAAAATGGAATATGGTATCAATTATTTGTTCGAGTATTCAGTTAGGAATAGTCGTGTTAAAGTGAATAACCATTATCTAAATTATTTCATCAGCTCCGTGTGCACCATCACGTTAGTCGTCATCTGTTTTAGCTAATTTGAATGCTGACGTATTTGTCACTTTATTCATTTCAGATTCACAACCAGCACTAGAGAATGTAGCGATCGGTAAGACAGCAACACAACATACATTCCCCATCATTGTTTTCCAATGCATAGTTCTTTTATTGATACTAACAGAAAATGTAGCAAATGGTTGGGATAGAACAGTAATCACTGAACATATCGTATGATACCAGAAACGTCAGATTAGTTTACATATAACTCAATATCCAAGCATATCACTTGCTTGTGAAGATGCAATGAATGAATATGTTGACTGAATTATTCTTTTTATAATAATATATCTTTCCCCAATTGCGTATAAAATCTAAAAAGACAAGCACAATCTCAGCAACACTGGATAAATTAAGTGTCTGCATTTCCAAATCAACCAATTACAAATCTATTAATCAAATGTAGAGGTAACATCAAAATTGACATCTAGAAAAATGAAACATGGTATCAATTATTTGTTCGAGTATTCAGTTAGGAATGATTGTGTAAAAGTGATTATTCATTACCGAAAATATTTCATCAGCTTCGTGTGCACCATCACGTTAGTCTCCATCTGTTTTATAATAATTTGAATGCTGATGTAAATGTTACTTTATTCATTTCAGAGTCACAACCAGCACTAGATAATGTAGCGATCGGTAAGACAGCAACGCAAAGTAGCGATTGGTCGGCTTCTTACCCGGCAAGCAATGCTGTGGATGGTAATACAAACACGGATTGGTATAGTGGCAGCTGTACCAGCACCAAAGACAACCAAAATGCCTGGTGGAAAGTGGATCTTGGTGGGAATTACCTTGTTCATGAAGTAATTGTTACTAATCGCCTAGATTGTTGTGGTGAGTTGTTTCTTGGTACACTCTCGATCACTCTAGGTTCAATGGTTTTATAGAGCGTTGCTTTGGTGTCTTTGCATCAAATTGGTACAGTGTGTTCTTTTATTAGTTGTAATTACCAGGTATCTGTATATGTTATATAATCTTTGAAAGTATGCAATAAAATGCTTTCATAATAACTTTAGTATAGCTGGTTTTACCATATATTGTGGGTTTTTTATATGTAGCATGTAGTTTTATGAAGAGGATTACATAAGGTTCATCATTGCATTTCAGAAACCCGTATTTTGAATGCTGAAATTCGAGTCGGTTTGTCAGATGATATATCAGTAAATAGTCAATGTGGTGAAAAGATAACTTCAAGTCAAACCAGTCAGGCAAACATTCATATCCAATGTAACAGTCCAATCGTTGGGCGTTATGTCAGTATGCAGCTGGTAGATAGATCTGACCTTCTCAACTTTTGTGAAATGCAGGTCATGGCTGAAGGTAAGAAACAATCATTGTACATTGCTCCTAAAACGACCAAGACGAACTCGCATGACCATGGAATAGTTTTGCCCAGCGACCTGCAGCAACATTCATTCCCCATCATTGTTTTCCAATGCGTAGTTCTTTTATTGATACTAACAGAAAATGTAGCAAATGGTTGAGATAGAACAATAATCACTGAACATATTGCATGATACCAGAAACTTCAGATTAGTTGACATATAACTCAAAGCATATCACTTGTTTGTGAAGACGCAATGAATAAGTTGACTGAATTAATCTTTTTATAATAATAATAATAATTCTTTCTTCAATTGCGTATGAAATCTAAAAAAGCACGCACAATCTCAGCAACACTGGATAAATTAAGTGTCTGCATTTCCAAATGAACAAATTACAATTCTATATATCAAATGTTGTGGTAACATTGAAGTTGACATCTAGAAAAATGGAATATGGTATCAATTATTTGTTCGAGTATTCAGTTAGGAATAGTCGTGTTAAAGTGAATAACCATTATCTAAATTATTTCATCAGCTCCGTGTGCACCATCACGTTAGTCAGCATCTGTTTTAGCTAATTTGAATGCTGATGTAAATGTTACTTTATTCATTTCAGAGTCACAACCAGCACTAGAGAATGTAGCGATCGGTAAGACAGCAACGCAAAGTAGCGATTGGTCGGCTTCTTACCCGGCAAGCAATGCTGTGGATGGTAATACAAACACAAATTGGAATAGTGGCAGCTGTACCAGCACCAAAGACAACCAAAATGCCTGGTGGAAAGTGGATCTTGGTGGGAATTACCTTGTTCATGAAGTAATTGTTACTAATCGCCTAGATTGTTGTGGTGAGTTGTTTCTTGGTACACTCTCGATCACTCTAGGTTCAATGGTTTTATAGAGCGTTGCTTTGGTGTCTTTGCATCAAATTGGTACAGTGTGTTCTTTTATTAGTTGTAATTACCAGGTATCTGTATATGTTATATAATCTTTGAAAGTATGCAATAAAATGCTTTCATAATAACTTTACTATAGCTGGTTTTACCATATATTGTGGGTTTTTTATATGTAGCATGTAGTTTTATGAAGAGGATTACATAAGGTTCATCATTGCATTTCAGAAACCCGTATTTTGAATGCTGAAATTCGAGTCGGTTTGTCAGATGATATATCAGTAAATAGTCAATGTGGTGAAAAGATAACTTCAAGTCACACCAGTCAGGCAAACATTCATATCCAATGTAGCAGTCCAATCGTTGGGCGTTATGTCAGTATGCAGCTGGTAGATAGATCTGACTTTCTCAACTTTTGTGAAATGCAGGTCATGGCTGAAGGTAAGAAACAATCATTGTACATTGCTCCTAAAACGACCAAGACGAACTCACATGACCATGGAATAGTTTTGCCCAGCGACCTGCAGCAACATTCATTCCCCATCATTGTTTTCCAATGCGTAGTTCTTTTATTGATACTAACAGAAAATGTAGCAAATGATTGAGATAGAACAATAATCACTGAACATATCATATGATACCAGAAACTTCAGATTAGTTGACATATAACTCAAAGCATATAACTTGTTTGTGAAGACGCAATGAATAAGTTGACTGAATTATTCTTTTTATAATAATAATAATAATTCTTTCTTCAATTGCGTATAGAATCTAAAAAAGCACGCACAATCTCAGCAACACTGGATAAATTAAGTGTCTGCATTTCCAAATGAACAAATTACAATTCTATATATCAAATGTTGTGGTAACATTGAAGTTGACATCTAGAAAAATGGAATATGGTATCAATTATTTGTTCGAGTATTCAGTTAGGAATAGTCGTGGTAAAGTGAATAACCATTATCTAAATTATTTCATCAGCTCCGTGTGCACCATCACGTTAGTCGTCATCTGTTTTAGCTAATTTGAATGCTGACGTATTTGTCACTTTATTCATTTCAGATTCACAACCAGCACTAGAGAATGTAGCAATCGGTAAGACAGCAACACAACATACATTCCCATCATTGTTTTCCAATGCATAGTTCTTTTATTGATACTAACAGAAAATGTAGCAAATGGTTGGGATAGAACAGTAATCACTGAACATATCGTATGATACCAGAAACGTCAGATTAGTTTACATATAACTCAATATCCAAGCATATCACTTGCTTGTGAAGATGCAATGAATGAATATGTTGACTGAATTATTCTTTTTATAATAATATATCTTTCCCCAATTGCGTATACAATCTAAAAAGACAAGCACAATCTCAGCAACACTGGATAAATTAAGTGTCTGCATTTCCAAATCAACCAATTACAAATATATTAATCAAATATAGAGGTAACATCAAAATTGACATCTAGAAAGATGGAACATGGTATCAATTATTTGTTCGAGTATTCAGTTAGGAATGATTGTGTAAAAGTGATTATTCATTACCGAAAATATTTCATCAGCTTCGTGTGCACCATCACGTTAGTCTCCATCTGTTTTATAATAATTTGAATGCAGACGTAATTGTTACTTTATTCATTTCAGAGTCACAACCAGCACTAGAGAATGTAGCGATCGGTAAGACAGCAACGCAAAGTAGCGATTGGTCGGCTTCTTACCCGGCAAGCAATGCTGTGGATGGTAATACAAACACAAATTGGAATAGTGGCAGCTGTACCAGCACCAAAGACAACCAAAATGCCTGGTGGAAAGTAGATCTTGGTGGAAATTACCTTGTTCATGAAGTAATTGTTACTAATCGTCTAGATTGTTGTGGTGAGTTCCTTCTAGGTACACTCTCGATCACTCTAGTTAAAATGGTTTTATAGAGCGTTGCTTTGGTGTCTTTGCATCAAATTGGTACAGTGTGTCCTTTTATTAGTTGTAATTACCAGGTATCTGTATATGTTATATAATCTTTGAAAGTATGCAATAAAATGCTTTCATAATAACTATAGTATAGCTGGTTTTACCATATATTGTGTTTTTTATATGTAGTATGTAGTTTTATAAAGCGATTACATAAATTCATCATTGCATTTCAGAAACCCGTATTTTGAATGCTGAAATTCGAGTCGGTTTGTCAGATGATATATCAGAAAATAGTCAATGTGGTGAAAAAATAACTTCAAGCCAAACCAGTCAGGCAAACATTCATATCCAATGTAGCAGTCCAATCGTTGGGCGTTATGTCAGTATGCAGCTGGTAGATAGATCTGACCTTCTCAACTTTTGTGAAATGCAGGTCATGGCTGAAGGTAAGAAACAATCATTGTATATTGCTCCTAAAACGACCAAGATTGGTCACATGACCATGGAATAGTTTTGCCAAGCGACCTGCAACAACAAACATTCTTCATCATTGTTTTCCAATGCGTAGTTCTTTTATTGATACTAACAGAAAATGTAGCAAATGGTTGAGCTGGAACAGTAATTACTGAACATATCGTATGATACCAGAAACTTCAGATTAGTTTACATATAACTCAATATCCAAGCATATCACTTGTTTGTGCAGACGCAATAAATATGTTGACTGAATTTTTCTTCTTATAATAATATATCTTTCCCCAATTGCGTATAAAATCTAAAAAGACAAGCACAATCTCAGCAACACTGGCTAAATTAAGTGTCTGTGTTTCCAAATCAACAAATTACGAATCTATTAATCAAATGTAGAGGTAACATCAAAATTGACATCTAGAACAATGGAACATAATATCAATTATTTGATCGAGTATTCAGTTAGGATTGATTGTGTAAAAGTAATTATTCATTACCGAAAATATTTCATCAGCTCCGTGTGCACCATCACGTTAGTCACCATCTGTTTTAGCTAATTTGAATGCTGACGTAAATGTTACTTCATTCATTTCAGGGTCACAACCAGCACTAGAGAATGTAGCGATCGGTAAGACAGCAATGCAAAGTAGCGATTGGTCGGCTTCCTACCCGGCAAGCAATGCTGTGGATGGTAATACAAACACAAATTGGAATAGTGGCAGCTGTACCAGCACCAAAGACAACCAAAATGCCTGGTGGAAAGTGGATCTTGGTGGGAATTACCTTGTTCATGAAGTAATTGTTACTAATCGACTAGATTGCTGTGGTGAGTTGTTTCTTGGTACACCCTCGATCACGCTAGTTACAATGGTATTATAGAGGTTGCTTTGGTGTCTTTGCATTAAATTGGTACAGTGTGTCATTTTATTTGTAGCAATCACCAGTTATCTGTATATGTTATATACTCTTTGAAAATATGCAATAAAATGCTTTCACTATAACTTTAATATGGCTGGTTTAGCCATATATTGAGGTTTTTCTATATGTAGCATGTAGTTTTATGAAGCGGGTTACACAAGGTTCATCATTGCATTTCAGAAACCCGTATTTTGAATGCTGAAATTCGAGTCGGTTTGTCAGATGATATATCACAAAATAGTCAATGTGGTGAAAAGATAACTTCAAGTCAAACTAGTCAGGCAAACATTCATATCCAATGTAGCAGTCCAATCGTTGGGCGTTATGTCAGTATGCAGCTGGTGGATAGATCTGACCTTCTCAACTTTTGTGAAATGCAGGTCATGGCTGAAGGTAAGAAACAATCTTTGTACTTTGCTCCTAAAATGACCAAGACGAACTCATGACCATGGAATAGTTTTGCTCAGCGACCTGCAGCAACATTCATTCCCCGTCATTGTTTTCCAATGCGTAGTTCTTTTATTGATACTAACAGAAAATGTAGCAAATGGTTGAGATAGAACAATAATCACTGAACATATTGTATGATACCAGAAACTTCAGATTAGTTGACATATAACTCAAAGCATATCACTTGTTTGTGAAGACGCAATGAATAAGTTGACTGAATTAATCTTTTTATAATAATAATAATAATTCTTTCTTCAATTGCGTATAAAATCTAAAAAAGCACGCACAATCGCAGCAACACTAGATAAATTAAGTGTCTGCATTTCCAAATGAACAAATTACAATTCTATATATCAAATGTTGTGGTAACATTGAAGTTGACATCTAGAAAAATGGAATATGGTATCAATTATTTGTTCGAGTATTCAGTTAGGAATAGTCGTGTTAAAGTGAATAACCATTATCTAAATTATTTCATCAGCTCCGTGTGCACCATCACGTTAGTCGTCATCTGTTTTAGCTAATTTAAATGCTGACGTATTTGTCACTTTATTCATTTCAGATTCACAACCATCACTAGAGAATGTAGCGATCGGTAAGACAGCAACACAACATACATTCCCCATCATTGTTTTCCAATGCATAGTTCTTTTATTGATACTAACAGAAAATGTAGCAAATGGTTGGGATAGAACAGTAATCACTGAACATATCGTATGATACCAGAAACGTCAGATTAGTTTACATATAACTCAATATCCAAGCATATCACTTGCTTGTGAAGATGCAATGAATGAATATGTTGACTGAATTATTCTTTTTATAATAATATATCTTTCCCCAATTGCGTATAAAATCTAAAAAGACAAGCACAATCTCAGCAACACTGGATGAATTAAGTGTCTGCATTTCCAAATCAACCAATTACAAATCTATTAATCAAATGTAGAGGTAACATCAAAATTGACATCTAGAAAAATGGAACATGGTATCAATTATTTGTTCGAGTATTCAGTTAGGAATGATTGTGTAAAAGTGATTATTCATTACCGAAAATATTTCATCAGCTTCGTGTGCACCATCACGTTAGTCTCCATCTGTTTTATAATAATTTGAATGCTGATGTAAATGTTACTTTATTCATTTCAGAGTCACAACCAGCACTAGAGAATGTAGCGATCGGTAAGACAGCAACGCAAAGTAGCGATTGGTCGGCTTCTTACCCGGCAAGCAATGCTGTGGATGGTAATACAAACACAAATTGGAATAGTGGCAGCTGTACCAGCACCAAAGACAACCAAAATGCCTGGTGGAAAGTGGATCTTGGTGGGAATTACCTTGTTCATGAAGTAATTGTTACTAATCGACTAGATTGCTGTGGTGAGTTGTTTCTTGGTACACCCTCGATCACGCTAGTTACAATGGTATTATAGAGGTTGCTTTGGTGTCTTTGCATGAAATTGGTACAGTGTGTCATTTTATTTGTAGCAATCACCAGTTATCTGTATATGTTATATACTCTTTGAAAATATGCAATAAAATGCTTTCACTATAACTTTAATATGGCTGGTTTAGCCATATATTGAGGTTTTTCTATATGTAGCATGTAGTTTTATGAAGCGGGTTACACAAGGTTCATCATTGCATTTCAGAAACCCGTATTTTGAATGCTGAAATTCGAGTTGGTTTGTCAGATGATATATCAGAAAATAGTCAATGTGGTGAAAAGATAACTTCAAGTCAAACCAGTCAGGCAAACATTCATATCCAATGTAACAGTCCAATCGTTGGGCGTTATGTCAGTATGCAGCTGGTAGATAGATCTGACCTTCTCAACTTTTGTGAAATGCAGGTCATGGCTGAAGGTAAGGAACAATCATTGTACATTACCCATAAAACGACCAAGACGAACTCACCTTACCATAGAATAGTTTTGCTCAGCGACCTACAGCAACATACAGTCCCCATCATTGTTTTCCAATGCGTAATTCATTTATTGATTCTAACAGAAATTGTAGCAAATGGTTGAGAAAGACCAGTAATCACTGAACATATCGTATGATACCATAAACTTCAGATTAGTTTATATATAACTCAATATCAAAGCGTAACATTTATTTGTGCAGACACAATGATTATGTTGACTGAATTAATCGTTTTATAATAATAATTATTTCTCCAATTGCGTATAAAATCTAAGAAGGCAGGCTCAATCTCAGCAACACTGAATAAAATAAGTATCTGCATTTCCAAATCAACAAATTACAAATCTCTATATCAAATGTTGAGGTAATATGAAGGTTGACATCTAGAAAAATGGAACATGGTATAAATTATTTGTCGAGTATTTAGTTAGGAATGATTGCGTAAAAGTGATTGACCATTAACTAAAAAAGTTCATCAGCTCCGTGTGCACCATCACGTTAGTCAGCATCTGTTTTAGCTAATTTGAATGCTGACGTAATTGTCACTTTATTCATTTCAGGGTCACAACCAGCACTCGTGAATGTAGCGATCGGTAAGACAGCAACGCAAAGTAGCGATTGGTCGGCTTCTTACCCGGCAAGCAATGCTGTGGATGGTAATACAAACACGGATTGGTATAGTGGCAGCTGTACCAGCACCAAAGACAACCAAAATGCCTGGTGGAAAGTGGATCTTGGTGGGAATTACCTTGTTCATGAAGTAATTGTTACTAATCGCCTAGATTGTTGTGGTGAGTTGTTTCTTGGTACACTCTCGATCACTCTAGGTTCAATGGTTTTATAGAGCGTTGCTTTGGTGTCTTTGCATCAAATTGGTACAGTGTGTCCTTTTATTATTTGTAATTACCAGGTATCTGTATATGTTATATAATCTTTGAAAGTATGCAATAAAATGCTTTCATAATAACTTTAGTATAGCTGGTTTTACCATATATTGTGGTTTTCTTATATGTAGCATGTAGTTTTATGAAGAGGATTACATAAGGTTCATCATTGCATTTCAGAAACCCGTATTTTGAATGCTGAAATTCGAGTCGGTTTGTCAGATGATATATCACAAAATAGTCAATGTGGTGAAAAGATAACTTCAAGTCAAACCAGTCAGGCAAACATTCATATCCAATGTAACAGTCCAATCGTTGGGCGTTATGTCAGTATGCAGCTGGTAGATAGATCTGACCTTCTCAACTTTTGTGAAATGCAGGTCATGGCTGAAGGTAAGAAACAATCATTGTACATTACTCCTAAAACGACCAAGACGAACTCACATGACCATGGAATAGTTTTGCCCAGCGACCTGCAGCAACATTCATTCCCCATCATTGTTTTCCAATGCGTAGTTCTTTTATTGATACTAACAGAAAATGTAGCAAATGGTTGAGATAGAACAATAATCACTGAACATATTGTATGATACCAGAAACTTCAGATTAGTTGACATATAACTCAAAGCATATCACTTGTTTGTGAAGACGCAATGAATAAGTTGACTGAATTAATCTTTTTATAATAATAATAATAATAATTCTTTCTTCAATTGCGTATAAAATCTAAAAAAGCACGCACAATCTCGGCAACACTGGATAAATTAAGTGTCTGCATTTCCAAATGAACAAATTACAATTCTATATATCAAATGTTGTGGTAACATTGAAGTTGACATCTAGAAAAATGGAATATGGTATCAATTATTTGTTCGAGTATTCAGTTAGGAATAGTCGTGTTAAAGTGAATAACCATTATCTAAATTATTTCATCAGCTCCGTGTGCACCATCACGTTAGTCGTCATCTGTTTTAGCTAATTTGAATGCTGACGTATTTGTCACTTTATTCATTTCAGATTCACAACCAGCACTAGAGAATGTAGCGATCGGTAAGACAGCAACACAACATACATTCCCCATCATTGTTTTCCAATGCATAGTTCTTTTATTGATACTAACAGAAAATGTAGCAAATGGTTGGGATAGAACAGTAATCACTGAACATATCGTATGATACCAGAAACGTCAGATTAGTTTACATATAACTCAATATCCAAGCATATCACTTGCTTGTGAAGATGCAATGAATGAATATGTTGACTGAATTATTCTTTTTATAATAATATATCTTTCCCCAATTGCGTATAAAATCTAAAAAGACAAGCACAATCTCAGCAACACTGGATAAATTAAGTGTCTGCATTTCCAAATCAACCAATTACAAATCTATTAATCAAATGTAGAGGTAACATCAAAATTGACATCTAGAAAAATGAAACATGGTATCAATTATTTGTTCGAGTACTCAGTTAGGAATGATTGTGTAAAAGTGATTATTCATTACCGAAAATATTTCATCAGCTTCGTGTGCACCATCACGTTAGTCTCCATCTGTTTTATAATAATTTGAATGCTGATGTAAATGTTACTTTATTCATTTCAGAGTCACAACCAGCACTAGAGAATGTAGCGATCGGTAAGACAGCAACGCAAAGTAGCGATTGGTCGGCTTCTTACCCGGCAAGCAATGCTGTGGATGGTAATACAAACACGGATTGGTATAGTGGCAGCTGTACCAGCACCAAAGACAACCAAAATGCCTGGTGGAAAGTGGATCTTGGTGGGAATTACCTTGTTCATGAAGTAATTGTTACTAATCGCCTAGATTGTTGTGGTGAGTTGTTTCCTGGTACACTCTCGATCACTCTAGGTTCAATGGTTTTATAGAGCGTTGCTTTGGTGTCTTTGCATCAAATTGGTACAGTGTGTTCTTTTATTAGTTGTAATTACCAGGTATCTGTATATGTTATATAATCTTTGAAAGTATGCAATAAAATGCTTTCATAATAACTTTAGTATAGCTGGTTTTACCATATATTGTGGGTTTTTTATATGTAGCATGTTGTTTTATGAAGAGGATAACATATGGTTCATCATTGTATTTCAGAAACCCGTATTTTGAATGCTGAAATTCGAGTTGGTTTGTCAGATGATATATCAGAAAATAGTCAATGTGGTGAAAAAATAACTTCAAGTCAAACCAGTCAGGCAAACATTCATATCCAATGTAGCAGTCCAATCGTTGGGCGTTATGTCAGTATGCAGCTGGTAGATAGATCTGACCTTCTCAACTTTTGTGAAATGCAGGTCATGGCTGAAGGTAAGAAACAATCATTGTACATTGCTCCTAAAACGACCAAGACGAACTCACATGACCATGGAATAGTTTTGCCCAGCGACCTGCAGCAACATTCACTCCCCATCATTGTTTTCCAATGCGTAGTTCTTTTATTGATACTAACAGAAAATGTAGCAAATGGTTGAGATAGAACAATAATCACTGAACATATTGTATGATACCAGAAACTTCAGATTAGTTGACATATAACTCAATATCAAAGCATAACATTTATTTGTGCAGACACAATGATTATGTTGACTGAATTAATCGTTTTATAATAATAATTATTTCTCCAATTGCGTATAAAATCTAAGAAGGCAGGCACAATCTCAGCAACACTGAATAAATTAAGTGTCTGCATTTCCAAATCAACAAATTACAAATCTCTATATCAAATGTTGAGGTAATATGAAGGTTGACATCTAGAAAAATGGAACATGGTATAAATTATTTGTCGAGTATTTAGTTAGGAATGATTGCGTAAAAGTGATTGACCATTAACTAAAAAAGTTCATCAGCTCCGTGTGCACCATCACGTTAGTCAGCATCTGTTTTAGCTAATTTGAATGCTGACGTAATTGTCACTTTATTCATTTCAGGGTCACAACCAGCACTCGTGAATGTAGCGATCGGTAAGACAGCAACGCAAAGTAGCGATTGGTCGGCTTCTTACCCGGCAAGCAATGCTGTGGATGGTAATACAAACACAAATTGGAATAGTGGCAGCTGTACCAGCACCAAAGACAACCAAAATGCCTGGTGGAAAGTGGATCTTGGTGGGAATTACCTTGTTCATGAAGTAATTGTTACTAATCGCCTAGATTGTTGTGGTGAGTTGTTTCTTGGTACACTCTCGATCACTCTAGGTTCAATGGTTTTATAGAGCGTTGCTTTGGTGTCTTTGCATCAAATTGGTACAGTGTGTTCTTTTATTAGTTGTAATTACCAGGTATCTGTATATGTTATATAATCTTTGAAAGTATGCAATAAAATGCTTTCATAATAACTTTAGTATAGCTGGTTTTACCATATATTGTGGTTTTCGTATATGTAGCATGTTGTTTTATGAAGAGGATAACATATGGTTCATCATTGCATTTCAGAAACCCGTATTTTGAATGCTGAAATTCGAGTTGGTTTGTCAGATGATATATCAGAAAATAGTCAATGTGGTGAAAAAATAACTTCAAGTCAAACCAGTCAGGCAAACATTCATATCCAATGTAGCAGTCCAATCGTTGGGCGTTATGTCAGTATGCAGCTGTTAGATAGATCTGACCTTCTCAACTTTTGTGAAATGCAGGTCATGGCTGAAGGTAAGAAACAATCATTGTACATTGCTCCTAAAACGACCAAGACGAACTCACATGACCATGGAATAGTTTTGCCCAGCAACCTGCAGCAACATTCACTCCCCATCATTGTTTTCCAATGCGTAGTTCTTTTATTGATACTAACAGAAAATGTAGCAAATGGTTGAGATAGAACAATAATCACTGAACATATTGTATGATACCAGAAACTTCAGATTAGTTGACATATAACTCAAAGCATATCACTTGTTTGTGAAGACGCAATGAATAAGTTGGCTGAATTAATCTTTTTATAATAATAATAATAATTCTTTCTTCAATTGCGTATAAAATCTAAAAAAGCACGCACAATCTCAGCAACACTGGATAAATTAAGTGTCTGCATTTCCAAATGAACAAATTACAATTCTATATATCAATTGTTGTGGTAACATTGAAGTTGACATCTAGAAAAATGGAATATGGTATCAATTATTTGTTCGAGTATTCAGTTAGGAATAGTCGTATTAAGGTAGCGAGAAGGTTTTGTGACGTTTTTAAATAAAACATTCTCTGTCTGTTGTCTCGTTCAGAACAGTAATTTAGGTTATATATATCAAAAGACTAAGTATAGAGGTGCAAGTTCGCACAAACTGGACAGACATTGTTTACGTAATTATCACGTGACATCAAAAATGGCGAACCTTGTAAAAATGACTAAGTACGCGATTGCGAGAGCACACTGCGGAATTTCCTGGTGAAATTTAAGTTATGCATTGTCTGTAATCAAGTCCATTGAAATGCGTCTCCGATAATCAAAAGACCTATTATTCCGATTTCTATGCAGGTTTGTTTTTTTGTCCCCAAATTATTTCATACTTGGCACCTTTAACAGACTATTATTCTGTGACAAAGCATTTTCTTTAAAAACCCAGAAATATTTCGCACCATCATTATCTTTTGAACAATAACTGCGAGTTTGAATGTCCTAGTCCGAACGCACTTGATTTGGCGGCGGTCCCAATGAGTCGTTCTCGATCAAAACTTCAACTCGAGAAAAACGCGAAAAACAGTTTTGGTTAATAAAACACTGTAGATTTGCTGCATTATTATAAATATACACTAAAAATGGCCAAACATATTAACCACTGATATCATAGAACTCATAAAAAGTGTCAGATAATGAATAATTTCAAGCTCGAGCGCGAAAAAATGAAGAAAACTGCTGGCATTTGAGTCCGTACTCCAGGAACGTTCGGGTTTTCCATTGTTATGCAAACGAACAACGAGGGATAATCCTCTGACAAACATTACTGTCCCACTGTACACGCTGACAGTTTACAAACAAGCTAATCCTTCAAGTGTCTCAGATAAGACATCTAATAAAACGGTTTTCATGGTGAAACAAAATGGCCGATGTTTGAAAAAACATTGCTGTGTCAGAGTGCGACACTGAGTGGCAGATTTTTCTTTGCCTCGTCTGTTAACGCTTTCTTTCTTTTCTTCGCCATTGCGTTAGAAAAAAAAATGTATTAGTAAAATAGAATATTGACTTGGAAAATAAAACGATTTAAAAGAAAGTTGTGCAAAGTTACAGTACTCCTTTCGCACAACCTCCCGCCCGCTTACGCTTTCCAATCACCTTTTTCTCTCGCTTTTGCGACCGCTTGTTGAATTCCACCGGACAATTTCCGCTTTATTTTCGACCGCGCAAACCCCGAAATATCACCGCCCACCTGCTCGCTCGCGTGCATTTAAAATTCGGACTAACAGAATAATTTCCGAGGTTCACATTGTCTTATAATTGTCTTTCTGGTTTTTATAGATGTTGAACAGCTGACAAAAGTTCAAATACTTTTTGTTTTAACTATATACAATTACATGCACGCAACCTGACCCTTTGACCTCGATTTGGCTTGGACTGAATATTTTATTTTAAACAATATTCTGAAGTGAAATACAAAATGTATTTCAACACAAGTACGACATGGTTGTCTGGGGTTTCTTTCCTGATTGTTGAGTCTTCGCAATGTGTTTTGTATAATTATTGTTGTTTTCCCCCGATGCTGAAGGACCGTAAAGCTAAATGCATGCATGGGCTGAGTGAAAGAAAATATTTCTAAGCCTAATATAAAACCTAATATTACACCTCTTTGTGTATTTGTTAATTTTACATATGTTTGCCATGACAGTATGTTTGTAAATATCTAGAAAAATCTCGTCTTTCGTTGATAATTTCGATTGTTTGTTTGGAATGTCGATCCCCGTTGGTTTCTCCATACTGAGTTTAGGAAGGGCGTCGATCAACACCGTGACAATCAGCCGAGAGAAGACAAACATTGACCGTAATTCATGGAGATCATGTCCGTAATTTGTGGGCTGAAACCCCAAATAATTAATCAAGTATTATTATTTTAATATATATTTTATTTTACATCGCAAAACTAAACCATGCCCAAAACAGAGCTAGAGTTGTTCGCGGTGAAACAACCACATTGAAGACGATGCAACTCCAGCTAGCCATTTCTTACCTTGAAATAAAAAAAATAAAAATTCGAAGAGCATAGGGGAAAATATTAATAATCATCCTTATCAATCGCTTGCTTTATTTTATTCGAATTCATGAAATTCAAGATTTTTTTTACATTTGTTGGCAACTTCCGCGCTAAAAATGATTGAAAATGTGGGTGTGGTTATTTTGCAAAGTCCTGTTGATAATACGGACAAATATGGTTCTGTGACCCAGTTCGTGCTCCGATCAGGTGACTCTCAGCCAATCAATGATGTTGTAACAAAGCATATTTGACGCTAATTGAAGGGTCGTCGTACAATCCAATCACCGGCGTCGATTCACATAGTTGTTTGTGCTGTGACAGGCTTCAAAATTATTCGCTGAAAAACATATATTTTGACAAACTGATGGAATTTGACCTTAGTTCAAAAAGAAAATACTAGGCTAAGATACATTAGAGCTCACGCGAATCAGTTTTCTCTGCAAGTTGTGAAATAAAGTAAACCAGAGTAGCGTCGATTTTCAGCCCTGAAGGACTTTGAATTGTTCATCGACTGGCCACCAAATAGTTATGGCTATAACTAAATTTGACACGCTTTTCATTTAAGCCCAATAAATTATTCATACATGTCAAGCTCTGTTCGATTTGTTCAGGGCATGTGGCCGTTTTTAGTCGAAAATATTTTTTGTGGGAACACTTTTGCGGTACGTATACGGTATAGACCGAGCTCATTCAATGATCGTGACTTAATTTTAAAAATTGAATGTCAAATTTTACCAGACGTGGACCGATGTGGATTCGATATCGTTATTTTTGGAATTAATCACTAACATTTCCTCGTTTCTCTGCTCTGCCAAAAAGAGTTACCTAGGCTTTTTTTCACGTAACTGTCTCATTAAAATAAAAATATTACATCTAGAACAAGCACCCAAAACACGTAACAAGAAGTCCCAGTTCAGTTGCTTTCACGATACAAGTGTAATACAGCTATTAGATTTGAAGTGTCGTTCAGAATGTAATAATAGATAATACTAGTTGTATGTTCACACTTTACTATCAAAACCACCATTTCGACCACCCATGTGCCAGTTTTCAGTGTTTGGGCGAGCGGTCAATGTTTTCAATGAGCGAGCGAGCGAAAAAAAAAACGCGATTAAAATGCGGTCGGTTTCCGGTCGGACATGACCGCGTGGTCGGAAATTAAGCGATAAGCGGTCGATGTAAAAGCGGAAGGTTGGGCGAAATGAGTACTGTATGACCATGTTTCTCCGACGAAGTCTCGACTGACAATAATGCTGACAATGGACGTTAGATAAACACGCATTGTTTGCAACTGGAAGCTTACCACCCGTTATATCAGAATCGTCAACAACAGAGTATACAGATAAGATGTTATCATTTAATTCCTTCCAAAGATAAACACTATGCAAATATCCACGACATGGCAGTTGTAGTCTTTTTCTGCTAGTGTTTTAAAACACTAATTTGAGCAACGTTATTTCGCAATTTCGATCTTTTGTAAACCTGGGGTGATGTATCAAGGTCTAAAGTAACCGTTTTATCAATTTTTGAAAAATCAAGAAAAAATTGAAAATTTCCCTTCTCGCTACCTTAAAGTGAATAACCATTATCTAAGTTATTTCATCATCTCCGTGTGCACCATCACGTTAGTCGTCATCTGTTTTAGCTAATTTGAATGCTGACGTATTTGTCACTTTATTCATTTCAGATTCACAACCAGCACTAGAGAATGTAGCGATCGGTAAGACAGCAACACAACATACATTCCCCATCATTGTTTTCCAATGCATAGTTCTTTTATTGATACTAACAGAAAATGTAGCAAATGGTTGGGATAGAACAGTAATCACTGAACATATCGTATGATACCAGAAACGTCAGATTAGTTTACGTATAACTTAATATCCAAGCATATCACTTGCTTGTGAAGATGCAATGAATGAATATGTTGACTGAATTATTCTTTTTATAATAATATATCTTTCCCCAATTGCGTATAAAATCTAAAAAGACAAGCACAATCTCAGCAACACTGGATAAATTAAGTGTCTGCATTTCCAAATCAACCAATTACAAATCTATTAATCAAATGTAGAGGTAACATCAAAATTGACATCTAGAAAAATGGAACATGGTATCAGTTATTTGTTCGAGTATTCAGTTAGGAATGATTGTGTAAAAGTGATTATTCATTACCGAAAATATTTCATCAGCTTCGTGTGCACCATCACGTTAGTCTCCATCTGTTTTATAATAATTTGAATGCTGACGTAAATGTTACTTTATTCATTTCAGAGTCACAACCAGCACTAGAGAATGTAGCGATCGGTAAGACAGCAACGCAAAGTAGCGATTGGTCGGCTTCTTACCCGGCAAGCAATGCTGTGGATGGTAATACAAACACGGATTGGTATAGTGGTAGCTGTACCAGCACCAAAGACAATCAAAATGCCTGGTGGAAAGTGGATCTTGGTGGGAATTACCTTGTTCATGAAGTAATTGTTACTAATCGACTAGATTGCTGTGGTGAGTTGTTTCTTGGTACATCCTCGATCACACTAGTTACAATGGTATTATAGAGGTTGCTTTGGTGTCTTTGTATCAAATTGGTACAGTGTGTCATTTTATTTGTGGCAATCACCAGTTATCTGTATATGTTATATACTCTTTGAAAATATGCAATAAAATGCTTTCACTATAACTTTAATATCGCTGGTTTAGCCATATATTGAGGTTTTTCTATATGTAGCATGTAGTTTTAAGAAGCGGGTTACACAAGGTTCATCATTGCATTTCAGAAACCCGTATTTTGAATGCTGAAATTCGAGTTGGTTTGTCAGATGATATATCAGAAAATAGTCAATGTGGTGAAAAAATAACTTCAAGTCAAACCAGTCAGGCAAACATTCATATCCAATGTAGCAGTCCAATCGTTGGGCGTTATGTCAGTATGCAGCTGGTAGATAGATCTGACCTTCTCAACTTTTGTGAAATGCAGGTCATGGCTGAAGGTAAGGAACAATCATTGTACATTACCCCTAAAACGACCAAGACGAACTCACCTGACCATGGCATAGTTTTGCCCAGCGACCTGCAGCAACATACAGTCCCCATCATTGTTTTCCAATGCGTAATTCATTTATTGATTCTAACAGAAATTGTAGCAAATGGTTGAGAAAGACCAGTAATCACTGAACATATCGTATGATACCATAAACTTCAGATTAGTTTATATATAACTCAATATCAAAGCGTAACATTTATTTGTGCAGACACAATGATTATGTTGACTGAATTAATCGTTTTATAATAATAATTATTTCTCCAATTGCGTATAAAATCTAAGAAGGCAGGCACAATCTCAGCAACACTGAATAAATTAAGTGTCTGCATTTCCAAATCAACAAATTACAAATCTCTATATCAAATGTTGAGGTAATATGAAGGTTGACATCTAGAAAAATGAAACATGGTATAAATTATTTGTTCGAGTATTTAGTTAGGAATGATTGCGTAAAAGTGATTGACCATTAACTAAAAAAGTTCATCAGCTCCGTGTGCACCATCACGTTAGTCAGCATCTGTTTTAGCTAATTTGAATGCTGACGTAATTGTCACTTTATTAATTTCAGGGTCACAACCAGCACTCGTGAATGTAGCGATCGGTAAGACAGCAACGCAAAGTAGCGATTGGTCGGCTTCTTACCCGGCAAGCAATGCTGTGGATGGTAATACAAACACGGATTGGTATAGTGGCAGCTGTACCAGCACCAAAGACAACCAAAATGCCTGGTGGAAAGTGGATCTTGGTGGGAATTACCTTGTTCATGAAGTAATTGTTACTAATCGCCTAGATTGTTGTGGTGAGTTGTTTCTTGGTACACTCTCGATCACTCTAGGTTCAATGGTTTTATAGAGCGTTGCTTTGGTGTCTTTGCATCAAATTGGTAAAGTGTGTCCTTTTATTAGTTGTAATTACCAGGTATCTGTATATGTTATATAATCTTTGAAAGTATGCAATAAAATGCTTTCATAATAACTTTAGTATAGCTGGTTTTACCATATATTGTGGTTTTCTTATATGTAGCATGTAGTTTTATGAAGAGGATAACATATGGTTCATCATTGCATTTCAGAAACCCGTATTTTGAATGCTGAAATTCGAGTCGGTTTGTCAGATGATATATCACAAAATAGTCAATGTGGTGAAAAGATAACTTCAAGTCAAACTAGTCAGGCAAACATTCATATCCAATGTAGCAGTCCAATCGTTGGGCGTTATGTCAGTATGCAGCTGGTAGATAGATCTGACCTTCTCAACTTTTGTGAAATGCAGGTCATGGCTGAAGGTAAGAAACAATCATTGTACATTGCTCCTAAAACGACCAAGACGAACTCACATGGCCATGGAATAGTTTTGCCCAGCGACCTGCAGCAACATTCATTCCCCGTCATTGTTTTCCAATGCGTAGTTCTTTTATTGATACTAACAGAAAATGTAGCAAATGGTTGAGATAGAACAATAATCACTGAACATATTGTATGATACCAGAAACTTCAGATTAGTTGACATATAACTCAAAGCATATCACTTGTTTGTGAAGACGCAATGAATAAGTTGACTGAATTAATCTTTTTATAATAATAATAATAATTCTTTCTTCAATTGCGTATAAAATCTAAAAAAGCACGCACAATCTCAGCAACACTGGATAAATTAAGTGTCTGCATTTCCAAATAAACAAATTACAATTCTATATATCAATTGTTGTGGTAACATTGAAGTTGACATCTAGAAAAATGGAATATGGTATCAATTATTTGTTCGAGTATTCAGTTAGGAATAGTCGTGTTAAAGTGAATAACCATTATCTAAATTATTTCATCAGCTCCGTGTGCACCATCACGTTAGTCAGCATCTGTTTTAGCTAATTTGAATGCTGATGTAAATGTTACTTTATTCATTTCAGAGTCACAACCAGCACTAGAGAATGTAGCGATCGGTAAGACAGCAACGCAAAGTAGCGATTGGTCGGCTTCTTACCCGGCAAGCAATGCTGTGGATGGTAATACACACACAAATTGGAATAGTGGCAGCTGTACCAGCACCAAAGACAACCAAAATGCCTGGTGGAAAGTGGATCTTGGTGGGAATTACCTTGTTCATGAAGTAATTGTTACTAATCGCCTAGATTGTTGTGGTGAGTTGTTTCTTGGTACACTCTCGATCACTCTAGGTTCAATGGTTTTATAGAGCGTTACTTTGGTGTCTTTGCATCAAATTGGTACAGTGTGTTCTTTTATTAGTTGTAATTACCAGGTATCTGTATATGTTATATAATCTTTGAAAGTATGCAATAAAATGCTTTCATAATAACTTTAGTATAGCTGGTTTTACCATATATTGTGGGTTTTTTATATGTAGCATGTAGTTTTATGAAGAGGATTACATAAGGTTCATCATTGCATTTCAGAAACCCGTATTTTGAATGCTGAAATTCGAGTCGGTTTGTCAGATGATATATCAGTAAATAGTCAATGTGGTGAAAAGATAACTTCAAGTCAAACCAGCCAGGCAAACATTCATATCCAATGTAACAGTCCAATCGTTGGGCGTTATGTCAGTATGCAGCTGGTAGATAGATCTGACCTTCTCAACTTTTGTGAAATGCAGGTCATGGCTGAAGGTAAGAAACAATCATTGTACATTGCTCCTAAAACGACCAAGACGAACTCGCATGACCATGGAATAGTTTTGCCCAGCGACCTGCAGCAACATTCATTCCCCATCATTGTTTTCCAATGCGTAGTTCTTTTATTGATACTAACATAAAATGTATCAAATGGTTGAGATAGAACAATAATCACTGAACATATTGTATGATACCAGAAACTTCAGATTAGTTGACATATAACTCAAAGCATATCACTTGTTCGTGAAGACGCAATGAATAAGTTGACTGAATTAATCTTTTCATAATAATAATAATAATTCTTTCTTCAATTGCGTATGAAATCTAAAAAAGCACGCACAATCTCAGCAACACTGGATAAATTAAGTGTCTGCATTTCCAAATGAACAAATTACAATTCTATATATCAAATGTTGTGGTAACATTGAAGTTGACATCTAGAAAAATGGAATATGGTATCAATTATTTGTTCGAGTATTCAGTTAGGAATAGTCGTGTTAAAGTGAATAACCATTATCTAAATTATTTCATCAGCTCCGTGTGCACCATCACGTTAGTCAGCATCTGTTTTAGCTAATTTGAATGCTGATGTAAATGTTACTTTATTCATTTCAGAGTCACAACCAGCACTAGAGAATGTAGCGATCGGTAAGACAGCAACGCAAAGTAGCGATTGGTCGGCTTCTTACCCGGCAAGCAATGCTGTGGATGGTAATACAAACACAAATTGGAATAGTGGCAGCTGTACCAGCACCAAAGACAACCAAAATGCCTGGTGGAAAGTGGATCTTGGTGGGAATTACGTTGTTCATGAAGTAATTGTTACTAATCGCCTAGATTGTTGTGGTGAGTTGTTTCTTGGTACACTCTCGATCACTCTAGGTTCAATGGTTTTATAGAGCGTTGCTTTGGTGTCTTTGCATCAAATTGGTACAGTGTGTTCTTTTATTAGTTGTAATTACCAGGTATCTGTATATGTTATATAATCTTTGAAAGTATGCAATAAAATGCTTTCATAATAACTTTAGTATAGCTGGTTTTACCATATATTGTGGGTTTTTTATATGTAGTATGTAGTTTTATGAAGAGGATTACATAAGGTTCATCATTGCATTTCAGAAACCCGTATTTTGAATGCTGAAATTCGAGTCGGTTTGTCAGATGATATATCAGTAAATAGTCAATGTGGTGAAAAGATAACTTCAAGTCAAACCAGTCAGGCAAACATTCATATCCAATGTAGCAGTCCAATCGTTGGGCGTTATGTCAGTATGCAGCTGGTAGATAGATCTGACTTTCTCAACTTTTGTGAAATGCAGGTCATGGCTGAAGGTAAGAAACAATCATTGTACATTGCTCCTAAAACGACCAAGACGAACTCACATGACCATGGAATAGTTTTGCCCAGCGACCTGCAGCAACATTCATTCCCCATCATTGTTTTCCAATGCGTAGTTCTTTTATTGATACTAACAGAAAATGTAGCAAATGAGTGAGATAGAACAATAATCACTGAACATATCATATGATACCAGAAACTTCAGATTAGTTGACATATAACTCAAAGCATATAACTTGTTTGTGAAGACGCAATGAATAAGTTGACTGAATTATTCTTTTTATAATAATAATAATAATTCTTTCTTCAATTGCGTATAGAATCTAAAAAAGCACGCACAATCTCAGCAACACTGGATAAATTAAGTGTCTGCATTTCCAAATGAACAAATTACAATTCTATATATCAAATGTTGTGGTAACATTGAAGTTGACATCTAGAAAAATGGAATATGGTATCAATTATTTGTTCGAGTATTCAGTTAGGAATAGTCGTGGTAAAGTGAATAACCATTATCTAAATTATTTCATCAGCTCCGTGTGCACCATCACGTTAGTCGTCATCTGTTTTAGCTAATTTGAATGCTGACGTATTTGTCACTTTATTCATTTCAGATTCACAACCAGCACTAGAGAATGTAGCAATCGGTAAGACAGCAACACAACATACATTCCCATCATTGTTTTCCAATGCATAGTTCTTTTATTGATACTAACAGAAAATGTAGCAAATGGTTGGGATAGAACAGTAATCACTGAACATATCGTATGATACCAGAAACGTCAGATTAGTTTACATATAACTCAATATCCAAGCATATCACTTGTTTCTGAAGATGCAATGAATGAATATGTTGACTGAAGTATTCTTTTTATAATAATATATCTTTCCCCATTTGCGTATACAATCTAAAAAGACAAGCACAATCTCAGCAACACTGGATAAATTAAGTGTCTGCATTTCCAAATCAACCAATTACAAATATATTAATCAAATGTAGAGGTAACATCAAAATTGACATCTAGAAAGATGGAACATGGTATCAATTATTTGTTCGAGTATTCAGTTAGGAATGATTGTGTAAAAGTGATTATTCATTACCGAAAATATTTCATCAGCTTCGTGTGCACCATCACATTAGTCTCCATCTGTTTTATAATAATTTGAATGCTGATGTAAATGTTACTTTATTCATTTCAGAGTCACAACCAGCACTAGAGAATGTAGCGATCGGTAAGACAGCAACGCAAAGTAGCGATTGGTCGGCTTCTTACCCGGCAAGCAATGCTGTGGATGGTAATACAAACGCAAATTGGAATAGTGGCAGCTGTACCAGCACCAAAGACAACCAAAATGCCTGGTGGAAAGTAGATCTTGGTGGAAATTACCTTGTTCATGAAGTAATTGTTACTAATCGTCTAGATTGTTGTGGTGAGTTCCTTCTAGGTACACTCTCGATCACTCTAGTTAAAATGGTTTTATAGAGGTTACTTTGGTGTCTTTGCATCAAATTGGTACAGTGTGTCCTTTTATTAGTTGTAATTACCAGGTATCTGTATATGTTATATAATCTTTGAAAGTATGCAATAAAATGCTTTCATAATAACTATAGTATAGCTGGTTTTACCATATATTGTGTTTTTTATATGTAGTATGTAGTTTTATAAAGCGATTACATAAAATTCATCATTGCATTTCAGAAACCCGTATTTTGAATGCTGAAATTCGAGTCGGTTTGTCAGATGATATATCAGAAAATAGTCAATGTGGTGAAAAAATAACTTCAAGCCAAACCAGTCAGGCAAACATTCATATCCAATGTAGCAGTCCAATCGTTGGGCGTTATGTCAGTATGCAGCTGGTAGATAGATCTGACCTTCTCAACTTTTGTGAAATGCAGGTCATGGCTGAAGGTAAGAAACAATCATTGTATATTGCTCCTAAAACGACCAAGATTGGTCACATGACCATGGAATAGTTTTGCCAAGCGACCTGCAACAACAAACATTCTTCATCATTGTTTTCCAATGCGTAGTTCTTTTATTGATACTAACAGAAAATGTAGCAAATGGTTGAGCTGGAACAGTAATTACTGAACATATCGTATGATACCAGAAACTTCAGATTAGTTTACATATAACTCAATATCCAAGCATATCACTTGTTTGTGCAGACGCAATAAATATGTTGACTGAATTTTTCTTCTTATACTAATATATCTTTCCCCAATTGCGTATAAAATCTAAAAAGACAAGCACAATCTCAGCAACACTGGCTAAATTAAGTGTCTGTGTTTCCAAATCAACAAATTACGAATCTATTAATCAAATGTAGAGGTAACATCAAAATTGACATCTAGAACAATGGAACATAATATCAATTATTTGATCGAGTATTCAGTTAGGATTGATTGTGTAAAAGTAATTATTCATTACCGAAAATATTTCATCAGCTCCGTGTGCACCATCACGTTAGTCACCATCTGTTTTAGCTAATTTGAATGCTGACGTAAATGTTACTTCATTCATTTCAGGGTCACAACCAGCACTAGAGAATGTAGCGATCGGTAAGACAGCAATGCAAAGTAGCGATTGGTCGGCTTCCTACCCGGCAAGCAATGCTGTGGATGGTAATACAAACACAAATTGGAATAGTGGCAGCTGTACCAGCACCAAAGACAACCAAAATGCCTGGTGGAAAGTAGATCTTGGTGGAAATTACCTTGTTCATGAAGTAATTGTTACTAATCGCCTAGATTGCTGTGGTGAGTTGTTTCTTGGTACACTCTCGATCACACTAGTTGCAATGGTATTATAGAGCGTTGCTTTGGTGTCTTTGCAGCAAATTGGTACAGTGTGTCCTTTTATTTGTGGAAATCACCAGTTATCTGTATATGTTATATACTCTTTGAAAGTATGCAATAAAATGCTTTCACTATAACTTTATATGGCTGGTTTTGCCATTAACTTAAGTGTTTCTAGAATTAGCATGTAGTTTTATGAAGCGGATTACATAAGGTTCATCATTGCCTTTCAGAAACCCGTATTTTGAATGCTGAAATTCGAGTCGGTTTGTCAGATGATATATCAGAAAATAGTCAATGTGGTGAAAAAATAACTTCAAGTCAAACCAGTCAGGCAAACATTCATATCCAATGTAGCAGTCCAATCGTTGGGCGTTATGTCAGTATGCAGCTGGTAGATAGATCTGACCTTCTCAACTTTTGTGAAATGCAGGTCATGGCTGAAGGTAAGAAACAATCATTGTACATTGCTTCTAAAACAACCAAGATAGTTTCACATGACCATTGAATAGTTTTTGTCCACCGACCTACAACAGCATTAATTCACCGATATCGTTGTTTGTCCCATAGTTCCTTTATTGATGGAAGCAGAGGACGAAGCGATTGGCAGTGAGAAACCAATGTTACATGGTACGTAATAACAGGAGTGATGCATGTGTATCTGTTTTAGACTCAATAGCATTTCATGTATCCTCTCATCCAATAGACGCTCACGTGTTAATGTATCAACTAGTGTGTTTGGTAATATATGTCATACCTATAAGTTCCAATCTGCAACTTTTCGTACTCAAACAGAAAATGTTGGACTAAAAGGAACAGCAAGCCAAAGCAGCACTGCTTATGATGGACCAGCTCATTATGCAAATGATGGAAATGATGATTCTATATATGGTGATCAAAGTTGTAGCCATACTGCAAAGGAACAGGGCGCTTGGTGGAAACTAGATTTGGGAGAAACATACTCTATTTCTCAAGTGGTAATAACAAATCGACAGGATTGTTGTTGTAAGTAGATCTTAAAATGCAATGATGTTATTTTAGATTATATTCATTATAATTTTCTTAAAAAATACAAAAAATGTCTAACACAAATACATGATATTTTATATATCTCGAATTGTTGTATTGTGTGCATGAATTGCTTACATGTAAAACATGTGAAATTATGACCAGGATATTCTGTCTAATGAAATCAATTGTTGATTTATTCATTCCATCGAGTTTAGTGAATATATGTCATGTAATAAATAATGCATGTTTTCCCAGTCTTTTCAAGCTCGCACTCACAAACTACGCGGTTATACATGACATAACATATCAAATACGATTAGAATAATTGACGTTTATATATTTCAGCTGAGAGAATTGATGGAGCTGTTGTGTTAATTGGTGGCAATTCTGATTTAAGCCAAAATGACCAATGTGGAGATCAAATAGACTGGAACGCAAACACATATGGAGAGAAGATCACACTTGATTGTCAGCTAAATGGACGTTATGTTGGGGTACAATTGAAAGATCATAACAACTATTTACATATGTGTGAGGTGGAAGTGTTTGGAAAGAAACATCACAAAACTACTCCTTGTTCACTGAATTGGACATATTAGTACAATAAATCATATTAGTTCGGTGATTCACGGGAATGAGGGTTTCCCATTATTAAATTAATTTCATTGAAATGAGTGACTCAAATTAACATATTTGACAAATCTATTTTTATTTCTTTAATTTTAGTATAGACGTTTATGACTACTAATTGTGTTACTGTATGTATCCACTGAATGATTTCGCGAGAAAGTTATTGTAACGTTCGATATTTTTGTTTCATTTCTAATGTTTATACTTTTTTCCAGAGAGTCCATTGTCATGTCAATGTATCATATTATTATACTTTATAGCCCTACCAGCCAATCAGATTCGCTCATTTGGCACTCAATATTTCCACATATATTTTTCAATCTGTGGACATCATTTCAGCTTCTGCGCTTGTTCAGACGTCATAATAGTTCTGAAAATGGCCAATTTACTGTAGCAGTTTTCAGCAACTTCTTGTACATTACTTGGGATGCGTTCTATATGAATACTTGTATCTGGGGGCGCATCACTGAACAACATATCTAAATCGATCGGTTGGTTGGTTCGAGGTTCCCATAATGTACCTCAGTGACGAATGATGAAACTTTAATTTCGCGTGTATTTTTATTTATCGACTATGTATATCACTGTTTAGTACATCAATCTATTATTTGACAAGTTCTTGTGTATCGCATATTCATATGGGTTATGAATATTAAATTGCACTTCTTACCGGAAATGCGTTGTTTTTATTTAGGACCTAATTTCCCCTGTGCCGTGCACAGTTTAGGGATGGTTGTCTGTTCTGCAAAATGATTTTTGTTTTTTCGAGAGTTGCCGTGAAACGCGGAGATACTTAACACCAGAGGCCCATATATCAAATTCGCAAAGGGCATTCAGTTTTCAGAAGTCACTTCATTTTGTTACTATTGCGTCATTTGCTGTTATTATTATATTCACGCACCAAGTCTATGACACTACATTGATATCCTCACAGGAGCCCGACAATCTATACATGGACGTCCATGTGGGCTTTACGATCGAAACCACGAAAATCACTAATACTTTTTTCCGACCGATCAGGCTGTGCACTACTAAACAAGACATGCACACATTTTTTAGCTGCTGAAAATTATACTTCCGCATACAACATTTGCAGTCCCGCTGTTTGAAGGTATCCCACGCATGCGCAGATTGACACGAACAGTATCTGTTCCTACTGCTTCAACCATCTGGCAAATTCCAAATACGATCTGTATTCTCGTTCCAGTGTATGAATACAGATGAAATTTTTCTCATTTCGTAGTGCCTGTTGTTGAAACTCGTACCCAATGCATAGACGTTGTTTGCGTCATGTTTATATAAACTACAGAACTACGAAATAAATTGACGTAATACTAATAACTAGTTTGTTTGGTTCATATCTGGTTCATAGCTTGAAATTTTCACTGCAGCGACTAGTTATATATTGATCAACGGTGTTGTCCGTCATATTTCTCAGATATATAGGGCTTTATTGTTTTCATGTCGCAAAAGTATCACTGGTTTATTTTTGAAAGATTACGGACTGCGTTCACTCGATTGTACCATATATTGTGCCCCTGGTTTTTAGTTTGACATATTACAAAATGACAAATTAAATACAAATATTGCGTTTTCGACCGTTTTGCGATAGTCTTTGATTGAATGCGACATTTACTGTTCATTCAAAGTTCAAAGTTGCATAGGAACGTAAGTTGATACATTCTGTTATTGTACCTCATGACCATGACAGCCAATCAGATTCACGCATTTTAGGTAGACATATTCCCGTGTCTACCATGCTGACATATTGGGATGTCTACCTCCATCCGAGTATCTTTCTCCCAAAGACGCGGCATTATTGATGAAATAACTAGTTTGTCATGTTTGTTTTCACTATCTATTTGAAGATAAAACTAGGATTTTCACATGATTTTTACCCGCTCTTGTCGATCAAATTCAATCATTGTTTTTGAACTCTTTCAACTTGTACATTTGTGTGCATACTTGCACTCAGCTCTACGAGCGTGCCCTGAATGATTGCCATAATTGAGTGCAACAATTTCTATTTTACTATTTATTTGGTACATGTATAATAATAATAATACAAATATTTATCTCAACAAGGGTAGACATACATTTTTAGAGACCTTCCGAGCAAAGCCGAGGCTGACAATGAGATCTACGCGTCGCTAAAACTGTATGTCCCCCTCTTGTTTGCGTGAACATTTATAATGGCGATGTATATTAGAGGCGCCGTTGGTGGCAGAATGTATAAACCGGACCGAGATGATACGAACAAATACAAACCGTTCTGCTGGAGTGATGAAACTTTTTAAATGGACGACAATCACGCGTTTCGTTTGTTTCAAAAACGTTTTTTTTTTTTTAAAACGTGTGTATTTGTTCTGCATTAGATGCTTGAAGGCAAACTTATTCTTGATATCCTTCATGAATTAATACTATTTTTGTGGCGGGTGGGTTGCCAGTAGTCAAAATCTGCATCTTTTATTTCTCTAGTAATATCAGTCTCCATTTAGTCAGATTCACCTTGCCTACGTGTACAATACTTTATCACTTGGTTCTACTAATGGAGAAATTCCCTCTCACTCTGGTCTGAGTTCTTTCTTCTTAATTCTATTTCTATTGCATTATTTGCATCACGTTTCTGGTAAAATCTGGCTGTAATTGTACTGTACCTGGTATAGTTTTTCTTTTTTCTATGGGGAATGTTACCATCTCAGGTACCGTATTCACTGACTTCAGAATTGTGTCGCTTAAAAAAATGACTCATTAGCATTGCCATGCAAGTATGTAAATTACTTAATTTACATTCACCGTTCATTTATCATCCTGCATCTGGGCATGGAACTACAAACTACAATGGAATATTTTTAGAAATGAATGTAAGCGAACATAACATTGTCAACGAAACTACTCACCGCTCCACGACCTCTCATGTTGTACTGTTGTGTTTCCGGTCACGTGATTACACCGAACCGATCGCGCATGCTCAATGACACCTACTTCACATTGTACGCAGGAATATTTAATTCATAAAATTTAATTTTTTTACGCATGGAAACGCCCATAGTTAAAACGGCTACGCAGTACTGTTGAAAGAAATGTTAAGACAAAATACATAAGCCTATTAACTGAACTGAAACAAAGGACGTTTTAATCTTCTTTAATCCGTTATTCTTCCTGGGGTTTGTAGTTCCATGATTTGGAGAGAACGACATATTTCAGACATTCAGTTTGAGCCTACATTCCCCACTCCAATCAAATAATTTTCACAGCCTTGGTGAGTTGTATACATAACGTATATATAACGGCTGTGTTCAGAGACGCATGTTCATCGTTCATAAAACGGGAGAGGTTCTTTGTCATTAAAGAAAACCCCTAAAGAAAAAGCTCCACAAATGTAGGAGAATGCAATTTACTGTTTTTTATATCAGTTTTCATTCTCTAGATATTCAACTTTTCATCGGTATTATGTAATTAGCCATCTTGATTCTCAAGCAAAGGATTATGAGTAAAGTATGACATCATAGAATCTGTTGTCAGAAATTGAGAAAATTATTTCATCTATAACTTCAAAAGTTGAACTTTATGTTATGTTGTTTGGGTTGATGTTTCCTTTAATGTTTCCTTTCATAAGGTATACACGCGATGTGTATATAAAGAGCACTCATTCTGACTTCTAGGATATACCTGCATTTGCGTTCCATGTGTTTGAGTGATCGTGACAACCACGAAAATCAGCATAGGATGTCACTAGTGTGTATTAGTTTGAAACGCATTTTAATACCATTTTTTGCTTCCTAGATAAGTCGTCATTGGCAAAATATAGTAGTACATTCTACGATAGACGACTTTCCCGGAAGTCGAAGATACGGCGTTTCACATGCGCCCCTAGGAGGGGGGGGGGCTACTTGCAAAAAATAATGACAGGAGTGTGTAGCTGGTTGTTTGAAACCCCTACCCCTTATCAGCAAGTAACTCAAAAAGCAGGTGGGCTTGAAAGAAAAAATACAAAATGCTTTGACGATCGAAAAGTTACAGAAAGAAAAAGTCTGCTTCATTCTACTGAATCACTCAAGCTCTAGAGGCAGTTTTTGGAAACTATGGACCCCTTTTCAGACAGAAATAATGAAAAAAGGATACCCCTTTTCAGACAGACATGGTAAAATAACATACTCCTTTTCAGACAGAATCCTAGATCCGCCCATGGTGAATTTGGGACCCCTTTCGGCGGCACATATGCATATAGCACTTCTATCTTCTATCTTCTATCTTCTATCTTCTATTCTCTTCTATCGACTATAAGCCATGACAAAGCAGGAGTATTTTTGCACCCCAGTCTCGCTACTTCCGGGAAGTTTTCTATGCAGCAAACCACGTGGTGGCGCTATTGCATCAATCGTACGATGGCACTATTCTCGGGGCAACCATCACGATGAAAACAAAGGCCAAAAACTCTCAGAGAACGGTACTTTGGGATGGTTGTTGAAACTCCCCTGGACAGTGTGACAAGATTACCCCTCCGTGTGTAACATATATAATAAATTCGGTTGTTGAGTCTGTTTTTTCCGATCCGAGGATTACGCAATTTTCGATATTTAATAATAGGTATTTTGGCTTTCTATTTTATCACTGGTTAGAAGTGAGTATGGTTTACGAGAGGTGGGCTCATCTGATACGTGTATGGTCCTCAATTCGCCCAGTACTGCTTCTTGCAATACCACACATTGGCAACATCAAAAACAATATAATATTCATGTGAATTCGCAAGGTCCGCTTCAGATCTGTTTATGTATAAACATGAACGAACTAAGTGCTAGTTTGTGATATGACTATTAAGCAACAAAATAAACAATGCACTACAAAACACTATGGCATTATAGAAGTCACGCAATGTCATTCAAATTTTTTGTAAATAATGTATTTTACAAGTGTTGTATATGTTATTATGAGTCCATGTCAAACATGACGCAAAGACTGTATCGCTCTAAGAAATATTTGGTAATAACAAAATGACACAACATAAAAATGAAGCTAGAATATTATCTCTTTATTTTTGAACACCAGAAAGTTACATATATTCATAATATGGGAAGATGTTTTTCCCATTATTTGCTTCAGTTAAATTGCATAAAAGTTAAGAAACATAGGTTGCAAAATATGTTTTGAAAACTGGTCATTGTGGTTTAACAATATTGAATAAAATTTAAACTGCAAATAATTTAATGATTTATTGTATTTCTGAATTTCTTCTCCGGTTGTACATACTACGTGATTAATTTAAATTGTTGTCTTGTTAAGGCTCACCTAAAATAAAACATAAAGTCAAGAAATCAATATAATAAGCAACACATACCATGCATGTGTGCAACACAATATGTCATCAAATATTAAATATCTTAAGCATTCTTGTTTTAAATGCATAATTATAATTTTCTTTGTAAAGTGACACAATATCATTTATATATATATTGACAATCATCGTTTACATATACCAATACATTTTCAGCAATTATATGTAAATTCACATATGTTTAAAATTTATTTGCCACATTTTATTTGTAACACTTGTTACCTAATGAGCTACTCCTATGAAAGTTAAGTATTGGCCAGAAATATTAGAAGGATAATGGTTTTTGAAGTACGTTTTTTAACTGAACTAAAATGTGAATATCAATAATTTACTGGAGATATATACACTATACACAATTATCAAATACAAATGTCAATTGATATCATTTCTTTTAGACAATGATATGTAATGCAGTAGAATGTTTTATAATGATCTAAGATAAACTTGTTTTCCGCAATACAATTTGAAACGCAAAATAATTAATATACCTTTATCAAACATAGTAAATATTTATTATAATTGACTCATTAAGAGCTATTCAAGCTGAATTCAAGTTATGCACTTGAATCTTACTGCACATATATGCAATGTATAAGTTCCCTCTGTATATGAAACACATTATCATCCTTGAAACACTAAATCATATGTCAATTTGTTGAAATATTTTCACATCAAACGTAACATTAATCTTATATGATTTTTTTATTCCATGTCACGGAGCAAAATTTTGAAATATTAATAAATATTTTTAGATATTAAGAAAAGTATTTTGACCATTTTCCACTACATTTCTGTGGGTTTTTTTTCATTTTCAATATCCTGATGGCATGAACCTATAATAATGAAAATTTGTTGAACATGATATATAAATTTCAACTTGGCCCAAACCTTTTCAAAATATGCTTACCTCCACAGGCCTTGCAGTCACATCCAACGAAGTGGACCATTGTAACATCTTTTGTTGTGCCATCCGGACATATTAATGTTAGCACATCACCTTCGCTGGGTTTTTTGCCATCACTAATATCATCATCAACCTTGTCTGGAAGAACACCTTGGCAACACTTACATTTGTTCTCATAGTATGGTGGGTCTGGTATGGCTATTGTCTCAGAATGACATTCCCCTTCACATGTATTGATTGCAATTCCATCTGCAGTACAACCATCTGAGTCTGTGATATTTCTTATTTCAGACACTAGGGAACATACTGTGAATAGAATGAAATAGTATCACTGTTACAGATTGCATGCAATTACATTAAACAGAAAAACAATACACCATGCTAAAATTCCCCAAATAAAAATGGATATAGCACAAGTCCAATAAGAGGTAAAGTGTGTTTTTTCAAGCCACACCCAAATGGCGTACATCTGTAATATATCTGTAGAACATAATATTAAAAATGTAAATGTATACTAATTGAGGTATATATAAAGATTCGTTGGTGCCATACTATATAATTTGGTTTTAAAAAACGATGCAGGGATCTTCATACAATTTATGAAAAACATTTTGCAAAACAGTAATCTGTTTATATATATTTATATTATAGCCACTTTAGTATAGGTTTCTGTATAATTTGAATTGTGCAAATGATAAACTCCTATTTTGTGTTTTTAGAAAGGTAATTGCTGTCGCAAAATCAAATCTAAGGCTGGTCCTAAATTATTTAATATTTGCTGTTCAACAAGAATGTGTCTTCAAGCAAGTTATGTATAAGAAGACAGGGAAAAAATATGAATCTTCAAGCTCTGGGATCAATTTAAGTTTGAAACTCTAATACCAATTGACAAAATGAAATAGAATTAATGCTCACATTAACACATAAATAATCATATGTAACTGTTGGTTATAATTGTACTCTCAATACCCAGACCTTTTGCTCAAAATTTTCCATTCCCATGTAGACTTGTTTATGATACCAATTAACAAGATAGCTGATGCGATTCTCACATAAACATAATGTTCTTTTTCCTTATATTACTCACCTGCACAATGTTCTTCATCCACACATACCATTTCACTATTTGTACACATGCTGTAAAAAAAATAGACGATTAATTACATGTAATTAATATGCAAAAATAATGTGTTTTTTTTCTTGAGCACTGAATCATCTTCAACAGATATATTTTTATATGTATTCATTAATTTATTTTCTTTCACTGGCTTATATTTACACCAAACTTACCACATCTGACATTCTTCATCTTTAATTAACTCGCCATCTAAATATGTCACTCCATCAATTACACATGGTCCTGGTGCACATTCTTCCAACATACATTCTCTGGTATTTTCACTACTGCCTATGCACTCTTCTCCTCCATTGGCTGCAGATGGGTTATTTGCCGACCTTCAATATAGAATGAAGAATAATGATGTACTAAACAGGCATCTAGCAACAATTATGTACAATCAGGTTTAGTATGCACAATTCTTTAATGTGACTTGGTAAGTATCAGCTTTTTAAAGCCCCCACTTTAATGTAACTTTTCAATCTTATGCACTTTGCTATCAATATCTTCCCAAGGCAGATGTTCAAATAAGTTTTCATAATGATACCTACCTAAATCGAGACTCTGATCCTTGGCCACATGTTTGACTACATTCTGTCCATGGCGTCCAAGCACTCCACCCACAGTCCACTGAACATTCCTCTTCAGTACATATAATTTCACCTTCTTTACATGTGCTATTTTCAATAAACAAAATATTTCATTTTAACCACAAATTTTAAAAACAATTGTTCCATATTGGCTGTGATGAACTTCCTGTATCCTCTGTTCAGTTGATATATGTATTGTCAGAATAAAACACACCCTGTGTAAATAAAACCAGGATCCAACTAAAACAACCAGTAGATCATGTTCCAGTCATACTTCTATGTGTAGAGCATTAGTACAATTGCATTTTAACTTACCAGTTATTACAGTCTTTTTGAATAATATCCCCTGGTGGCCAAAGTTTCCCGTTTTCATCGACACACTCACATGCTTTAAGTGGTACACATTCATCATCATCATTTAACAAAGTATTTTCTGGACAATGGCATCCTGGGACACATTCATCAGCATCAACACACTGTGCATTCTCCTGCAAGTCTCTACATGAAAGTGGACACTGTCTCTCACAGTTTTCATCCCACTCTGTTCCTGTGGGACATTCTTCATCTAAGAATAATCATTTGACGGATTGATTAATAGAATACACACATGTTAAGCAGAATAGCATTATTTATGGAGCAGCAGTACAGTTATACTGATGTCTAATAATATAACAATTTCGTCATTTTACATAATATTGGCATGGTGATGTTTTTATTTATTCACTCATATGCATTAAACATTTAAAACTTACCACACATTTCTGGGTTACATTCCTTTATTTCGGTTTTTACTCCTTCACAATCCTCACCATCATTCTTTGGTGGTGGATCATCACATTCCCTTGACCTAGTCGTTCTGCCACTTCCACATGTCTTGTCACATTCTCCCCATTCAGACCATGGTGACCATTCACCATCAACTGTGTACGAGATTTAATAATTTAATTAAATGGTTATATAGTGGACAACATTTAGTTATGCATATTCAGTATTCGATGACCATTACAAATTGACACTAATGACACAGGAAATGTATATACAAGAAAAACAATAGTTCACTTGAAACATACGATGAGTGTAGTTTGTAATATTCCTAATTCTCAGGGATGGAGCTACGACACAGAAAATTTCATGTTGCTAAGATGTGCGTGCACCACTGTACAATGTATTTATATAGGCTCTGCGCAAGCTGTTTTGGAGCGCTGGTCAAAGAGCCGGTGAAAACAGCTAAAATCCTGAACAACAAAATTTATATAATTATGTTGCACATGTAGGAGTAATCTTATTATACACAGTTATACGCATACTGTTCAGAAATATCTCAAAAACTAGCCCAAAGTACAGTTTTTTGAGAGCTCTTGACCATTGTTTTTGCCGACTGTGGTTGCAAGGCGATGATAATGTGTGAATCTTCGCTTCTGAAAATACTGTACCTGAGCATGCTTCCTCGTTACAGAACTCAACCTCTTCTGTTTGGTCCTGGTTTTCGCATTCCTCACCACCATTACGTGCCGGAGTAAATGACCTTGATCTTGTTTTCTCTCCCATACCACAAGTTTTAGTACATGGCGTCCATTCACTCCATGGATCCCATGTACAATCCTCTTTACAGAGAACATCCTCACACTGGAATTGCCCGTGTTCACAAGTGCTATAGAAACATAATTGTCATCAATACTGTGAAATACTTGGAATTTAAATCAATTTTCGCTATTTTCACCGAAGGAAGGATTCAGTGAAAATAAAATCCAGCAAAAATATCTTTTTCCTATATTGTACATTCAACTTGTCAAAAATTAGTGAAAATAAATTCCATACAAAACAGGGAAAATGAATTCCGGCTAAAATAAAGTATTTTACAGTATATTGAATTGGTTACGTTTTATTTGCATAATTATATACATAAACATTCATATTGTATGTATTTAATAATAATAATTAAATAATTAATTAATTACTCTACAAGAACCATCTGTATGGTAAAAACAAAACATAACATTGTACAGACAAAAACAAATATTATGTTTTAATAATAACTAAAATCATAAAGAAAAATATCTATTACAGAAATAAAAGCCCTCGTTCTTATTCAATTTAATTTGTATATTGTATTTTTTAAATATTTGGCCAATGCAATACTAAAATTGCACATTTTTATAAAGTTGTTTAGTCTTTCTTTTTTCTGATTTGTTTTGATATGATTACATTCATAACCACGCCCATTTATGGCCTACCTGGACCATTAATGAGCATAACCTGGAACAATAGTTGATAAGATATAACACAAAAAATAACTGACAACAATTCCATGCTACACTACATAATCAAATCAGTAGGAGAAAAATATATAGACTCCATGGTACACATGAAGTAATGTCAGGTGTTTTGAAATAATCAAGTACATCCTGCTTTACATATTATACATCTACCATATATCATTGTGTATGTTAGTGCTTCTAGTACTTACCAATTTTGGCATTCTTTGACAAGTACAAATCCAGGTGGATATTCTACTCCATTTACAACCATTCCAATTGATTCAGGAAGTGGCACAGCAGTTGTTTCTGAAACAAATAATTGAAAATTAAGTAAAAATCTTAAATCACAGTTAGCAATGTTTTTTTATCATATATAACCATAAATGTACAATACATACAAACAATAATAATAATACAATACAATAATTATACAATACAATACAATACGAACCTAATAATGTCTGTGTTACAGACGGTCCACCTGGTCCACCAGGTCCACCAGGTCCACCTGGTCCACCAGGTCCACCTGGCCCAAGTGGTCCCAATGGGCCATATGGTTCTCCTACATTATCTGGTATAAGTTCTTGTTCCTCATCAGTTGATGGAGGCCCATCTGGTCCACCAGGACCTCCAGGTCCACCAGGCCCACCTGGACCTCCTGGTCCACCAGGCCCTCCAGGTCCTCCTGGTCCTCCAGGTCCACCAGGCTCCCCTGGTTCTTGAGGTTCTTCTGGCAATGTGGATGGATCACCAGGTCCTCCAGGACCTCCTGGTCCACCGGGGCCACCAGGTCCTTTTGGCCCAAGTGGTCCTCCAGGTCCCTTCGGCCCACCAGGCCCATCTGGTCCACCCGGACCACCAATTTCTCCAATGTCATCTGGTATTTCAGTTTCTGGTGATACAGTAGGTCCTCCTGGTCCCCCTGGACCACCAGGGCCTCCCAACCCACCAGGTCCACCTGGTCCACCTGGGCCTCCAGGCCCACCAGGTCCTCCTGGACCACCTGGACCACCTGGTTCATTTACTTTATGTTCAGCATCTGGTGGGAGAGTTGGTCCACCTGGACCTCCTGGTCCACCTAAAGTAAAATCAAAGAAAGCTTAGAAAGAACTCCCATGATGATACGAGGTACCTGTACCTTACGAAACAGTGCTTTGGAGTTTCAATATTCATGTAGTTGTGTATTAATTCCTCTATTAGCGTATTTATTCACTCTACATATACTTTGTATTGAGCACTTTTGTTTTGAAATAATCGACTCCCACATCTAGACTACATACAGACAGACATACAGACAGGGTAGCTGCAAAGACTCCCTTTTGTGCTTCGCACACGAGAGTCAAAAATGGCTAAATGTTAAATAAATACATTTGATTAATAATAAAATTTAGCTTAAAACAAAATCCTTCAATTCCTTGTCATAATTTGACATATTATATCCACCTACCTGGTCCTCCTGGTCCCCCTGGTCCTCCAGGTCCATCTGGTCCACCAGGCCCATTGGGTCCCAAAGGCCCGCCAGGACCACCAGGTCCACCTGGTCCACCTGGTTCTCCAGGTTGTGGCCCTGAATGGAATATAGTGTTGTTAGCTTCTCAACATAAATAATATTGTATGCAATAATAAAAATGTTAATTTACAGATTTAGTCTCTGTCTGGAATCATGTGAATGGCATGGAAATGATGACTAGATACATACACTACATACACTACAAAGACTTTGTTATATGTTTCACATTACAAATATAACTTTTCACACATGCAATGGAAACCCCACAGGCTTGAATGGTTGTATTTCAAATTGTTTATTAAAAATGATACCAGAATCATAAAACCTTTAACACCACATGCAGTATTTTTTTTAAAGATTTAACTATACTTCAAATTTTCTAGTTTGTGAGGGTAGCAATACATTTCATTATTAAAATTGAATATTTGCTTATAGTTAAAGTGAAGACCATATATTAAGCAAATATAATCACAATTAAAGCCAACTCAACCCAAGTTTTATGGACTTCAAGGTAAATAAATGCATGAGGTTATAAATGGCAAACAAGGGTATTTGGTAAAGAATATAAAACCTCTCTGGGGAAAATTAGAATATTTGGTGGGAGATAACTGAGCGTAAGAAAAAAAATGTGCTCATTTTTAGCTAATCTTGATATTTAAGCCAGTTTATTCAGTTTCAGAGAGGGATCACAGGTCTTGTAGTGCCAGATATAAGACCTTGCTTCAGCTATTCAGATTGCTAGATTCAGATTAACCATGTTATAATAGTTTAATGCATATGGTAATACTTTTTCCTTTCCATGTCACCCTTCAATCATGGTCAACATGGTTTACATCCATACAAATTATTATCATGATTGTTTTGAAAAGAGAACCCATTAACGTTCAATCCAAAATTATCTGATATTACGATTTGACTGTATTAACTATTTGAATGTCATATGTTTTATTGCCGAAAGTGTGGTGGAACATTCTGAATTATATCTCTACAATTTCGTAGTTAACTTTCCATCAAATGGAAATAATTTTCTATGGGCTACAGGTTCATATTTAGATAAACAAATAGGAAGAACCTAAAGTAATTAAAGCAAGGGAGTCATCACCTGCGCATGTGTCAGATGGCCTTAGCGTGTCATTATTTACAAACAATCGTCTACCCATGAGCCTTTGCATTTTTAGCAGGTGATGACCCTCCCGCTTTAAAGTAATTGTGAATTGTTACAAAAGTTCAAAGGTTAACCAAAATTCTGCTAAGGCTGGTTTGAAGAATTATGGACTGAACACAAGCTCAAGCTATAGTTATCATAGCATGAAATACAACTGATGTACCTGTCGTTGGTATTTCTTCTTCTAAATACAAACATCTGCATTCGTCAACCCCAACACATTCCCCATCTTGCAATACCTTATCATCAGGGCATTCACATCCACCAACACATTCTGAGAAAAAAAAATTATATTTATAATTAATACTGTAACAATAGGTAAACTGATATGTATATTACGAGGTCATATCAAGCTGAGGGTTACATTTCCATCATGTAAATACTTTTTCATTGTTCGAACTACAAGGTTGTGCAATATGTTGAAACTTTTCATAGATGTACCAAATATGAAAAAAATAATTAGAAATTTATATTATTTCATTCATGTATATGTTAATTAAAATATCAAAAGCAAAAACAACTATGGCAAAAAATAACCCCCTTGATAAAGAAATCACCTTCCGCTATGCATTCAACATCTGCTTGGATGTCTAAACATGTTCTGTGGCATGCATCCATACATTCGTTAAGTACCAAACCTTCATCACATTCTAAAAAAAATGAAGAGTATTATGTTGGTTAGTGTAAACTGTATGTTTCAATAAAGTTGATATAACATTTATCATTAGTACTAGGGCTCTAAGGGAGATTCTTTCAGGAAACATTCACTATGAGCACTATTGCATGATGGTTAAACAGGTGCCAACTGACCTTAAACTAAAGTGGCCACTAAAATTTGTTGAGAACAAGATAGATATAATAATAATAATAATAATAATAATAATAATAATAATAATAATAACAATAATAATAATAATAATAACAATAATAATAATAATACATTTTTTGCATCTTTATATAATACATATAATACTGATCAGAAGTAAAATGTCAGTTAATGTTATTTCTGATCTCGAATATTTTGTATAAGTATTCACCAATACTTATTAAATATGTGTTCTCTTGAATATATATTTAAATATCTGGACATCGCTTATTAATTCTTTTGGAATATTGTTTTTATTAAATAACTTTTGAATTTGTGTTCCATGAAGAAATGTTCCTCATTTTTATCTGGGAAGGAAGTTGTGGGTTGAGTACATTGTATCTCTATGATATGAAACTTGTTTTGCCTCTTATAATGTCATCTTTTATCTTTATCACATTCCTCTAAAATATATATGTAACCGTGGTCATGTATTAGGCACTGTACAGTGAAATTAATGTCATGTGAGAAAGATCAAAGCATAATTTAAAGGACAAAAAAGTCACTCTACTGCTCTCAATGAGATATCTGTAGCCATTTGTATTTAGGGTCTTTTCAGTAAAACAATCGGAAACCCATTGTTTAACAATCATGAACATAAATATATTAAATATATTTGTTAAAATTTTTACAATCTACTTGTTTTATTACCTTCACATTGTTGTGGTGCTACACATGTTGTAGCTTGCACTGCACTGCCAGGGCATTGTAGATCTGGGTCATTGGACGATGGTGATGGATTGTTGCATCCCCGAGACCTTACAATTTCCCCTACACCACATGTAATTGAGCAATCTGACCATGGTCCCCATGACGACCACTCACCAGGAACTATAAAATGCAAGAAACACAGTAAATAAATCGATACAGTAAACATATAAATGTGAATGAATTTCTGAATTGTTCAGGTTACTGTGAATCAGGAATATTGTATGTTTATGGATCCGAAGTGCTAATGTTTGTATGTACACATGTACCTTCCATTGGTGGTTGGCTCGTACCAATGAAAGCTGGAAGTACTGGTGGAGGTTGACGACCTGCAAAAATAATATATACAACATTTTATCAATTCTGGTTAAACAATGATAAAATTCAGTCTTTTATACATGCATATCATTGTAACAATCAAAGTATTCTATTCTACACAGCAAGTTATCTTGAATCCCTCTAGTTTTTTTTTTAGTTTTTGTTGCAACTTTAAGTATTTGTATCACTGTATACATGATGCAAACTTACCAATAGTAGTCTCCTTCACAGTCGGCGCTGTTGAACCTGCAGATGAGTGGAGACAAGCTTTTTATTACATTTACCAAGTAAATAAGAAGGGAACATGTATACTTAATGTGAAAATTAACCAATAGAATCACAACAGTCACAGCTACAAATGAAAGTATTGGTGATGCAGAGATTCGATAATTAAGTTTTAATAACTTACCACATATATGGTCTGTACAGTTTAACATTCCCTCTTCACACGTGCTGTATAATATGAAATATATGTATCATCATTGCAATTTTGACATTAAACCATGAAATAAGTTTGTCTAAAGGTTTAACTATGACAAATCTATCTATATGAAAGCATACTGATGATATCCATAGTGTAGAAATTAAACTAATCTTAACCTTCTAGAATAATGTAAACAAATTATCAATTATCTATTTTACACAACAGCATTTTTTGGAGCTTTGATAAAATTTGGCTCTTATATATCTTGTGGTTGAGCACAGATAAGACTTGACCGGACATGACCTTGGACCTTGGAAACATATTGAGACCAAAATCTCCTATATTGCCTTGTCCAAATAATGTTTCATTTATTTCCAAATTGATAGTTTAATTGTGCATTTCAAATCAAATCCACTGGAAACAGAACATTTCATCAAATGCGCAGTCACAGTACACTGCCAGTCCATGTTTTGAACTGTAAAAAATCCCTTCAAATAAACTACTGTATGTGCTATCATCTTTGAAAAAAACTTGTATCAGTTCCTGACAATTTAACATCAATCTGTCTGAACAAAAAAAACTAACATGCAAACTTTCTTTGGCTATAACAAAGTATTTTCAAAATGATCAAAACTCAGGCTCTTCTCTGTTGCTGTTATCTTTCATATTTTGTACTACCCTCACCCATTGCTAGATAGGTTACCAGTAGAATGACAGTTTGGTTCAGATAAAATTCTGCTGCGTAAACCTAGCAAATATATGAGTAATTTTTCTTTAAGTATGATCTTCTCTTAAAAACAAATAATGTACTAGTATCTTACCAGTTGTTGCAGTCAATACGAATTATGGTATTAGGGTCTATGAGTTGTTCACTTGGTAGGAGTCTTGAAATAACTGCCAGAAAGTAACATAAATAATTGTCATATATGATGTTCACAGGACAATTTTTAGGAAACAACTTTGCATAGAAATACAGTGTTCTACAATCAGACACACTTGAATCAAATGAATAATGCTAATAGACTCACCAGTAGTTAGTGTAGGTCCACCAGGTCCTCCAGGCCCTCCAGGTCCTCCTGGTCCACCAGGTCCACCAGGCCCTCCAGGCCCTCCAGGTCCTCCTGGCTGTCCAGCATTTTCTGGTAGGGTGACACCTGGGGGCAAAGATGGTCCATCTGGTCCTCCAGGTCCTCCTGGGCCACCTGGTCCGCCAGGTCCCCCTGGTCCACCAGGACCACCAGGCCCCAAAGGTCCAAGTGGCTCATTTATATTGTCAGGTATTAGTGCCTTGTCTTCAGGGGTAGGTGTAGGTCCCCCTGGACCACCTGGGCCATTGGGTCCTCCAGGGCCATTTGGCCCTCCTGGCCCATTAGGACCACCAGGTCCATTTGGTCCACCTGGACCATCTGGCCCACCAGGTCCACCGGGTCCACCAGGTCCTCCTGGGCCACCTGGACCACCAGGGCCATTGGGTTTGCCAATATTTGGAGGTGTTGTTTCATCTGTTTCAAGAGGAGGGCCACCAGGTCCTCCTGGGCCCCCTGGTCCACCGGGTCCACCAGGACCTCCTGGCCCACCAGGACCTCCTGGCCCACCAGGTCCGCCTGGTCCTTCAGGTCCAAGTGGTCCACCAGGCCCAAATGGTTCACCTGGGTTATTAGGTTCCAGAGTTGGTCCTCCAGGTCCACCAGGTCCATTTGGTCCACCAGGGCCATCTACATCAAACAAAACATATCCCATATTGGGTTTAGTATTGTGCTTGACATTAAATCTATACGACATATGTCTCTAGTCAAAGTACAATAACCTCACTACAAAGATACATACTGTAGATTAGAGTTTAATAATAAAACACTTACTTGGGCCTCCTGGTCCACCTGGTCCTCCTGGTCCACCTGGTCCTAGGATTCCACCAGGGCCACCTGGCTCACCTGGTTCTGCCAAGGATGATACTGGAGTCGTCAAAACTGAACAGAAATGGTGACAATACAAAGTTATCTCATGTAAATACAAATTGCATCATATTTAATGTAACTAAAATCTTCATTAAAATCATTAAAAACATAGAAAACACATAATTTATTTATTAAATCTTGCAGGGACAGGGTTCTATCACTTACTGCATCCAATGTGGACAATATAAGTGTTTGAAGTTCTAAGATGCTGTCAGAACGCTTTCAAACGTGTCAGTATGCTGTTTTATGAATGGATTGGATGAATTTTATTGTTGTGGCATCAGATTTGAAATAATCATAAATATGTCTCATAATTCATAGTAAAAGGCAAAGTAGTAACTCATTTCTCATTCGATGAACAGTCAGGCATGTTGTATATTAATAATTGCCTGTGACATTTTCAAGTAATAAGGTATGTTGTATACTAGGGTTGTGAATGATTTTTGCTCAAATCTTGAACAAAATATGACGCATGCCTATAATCCAATATCATGCCTATTTAGTTACAGATGGATGTGATGCTAAATTTGAGTGAAATCAACCTGTTCATCTCTGAGAAATAGTTGGAAATGTTTATAAACTGCAATTTCAGGATTTTAGGCAGAATGGCCATCAATTCAACACATTTGATCAAACAAAAAAATGACACAACCCAGAGTATAATCTAAGAGTATGGTATGCAAACTTTCAACTGAATCAGGCAATATATTAGTGAGTAATCACATTGGACAAGAGCAACTTAAGACAAATTGGTCACAAGTCAGCTATTTTTGTTCAAATCTCCAAAAAATTACCTTTAACCAAATATGCATGATCATGATTACAAATGAATGAAATCACTCTGTTCATTTCTGAGAAATGATTCTGAACATGTTTATAAACTGAAAGTTCAGGTATTTAGATAAAACAGCCATCAATACCACAAATTTGATTGAATCACAAAATAACAAAATTGCATCACATAATCCCTGTGAGTTTAAGAAATACATAAAGTTTGAACATGAACATTCATTTGAAAAACAAAATGATGTGCAATCATGGCTTCATAATGTCCATTGTATGTAATCAAGTTTGACCAAAATCCATTCATACATGACCAAGATCCGTTTCTGGAATGGCAGAAATGCTTGATTTTGCTAATTTTTTTTGCACTAAAATGGCCACGATTCGGCCATCTTGACCCAGAGAATGAAACGATTATGTTGCTCAAGATATGTGATGTATTTGTGATATTTGAATGTAATTGGACCAGTCATGTCTGAGATACAGGTGGAGACACACAGACATACACAGACCGAGGTGAAACGTAAGTCCTCATTTTCAAAAACAAAATGGCCACCAGGCGGTCATTTTATTTGAATCTCAAACAAAATATTACATGCACCTGTAACCAAATATGCATGATCATGATACAAAGTTTGAAAGGAATTGCCATGTTCATCACCAAAGAGCAGTCATGAACATGTTTAAAATGGCCACCAATCCATTGATGTGCATATGAAATTCATCATACATGGTTTGAATGTGATTGGTCAAAAAACAGGATTGGCTCCAGGTACACGAACAGTACCCAAATTAATACTGTAAAATACTTTAAATTATTTTAACTGGAATTAATTTTCGCTGAAAAGACTTTTTGGTCGTTTTGTATTAAATTCATTTTCATTGATTTATGACGAGTTGAATGTAAAATATAGAAAAAAAGGTATATTTGCTGGAAATAGCGAAAATTAATTCCAAGCAAAAATATATTTATAAAAAATATATTTTTTATAAATGGGGACTAATAAGTATACATGTAAGTATACAAATAATTGCCAGATAGATATTTATTAGTAATGAGACCTGGTTTTACTGGTTTCAATATTGGTCCACCATGACATTATTACTGTACTGAAACTATAAAACTGATTGAATTACCTGTGGTGAGAGGCTGTCCTCCTGGTCCACCCGGTCCACCAGGCCCATAGGGTCCCCCAGGGCCACCTATACCCTGAGGCCCTCCTGGACCACCTGGTCCTCCTGGACCTCCTGGTTTGCCAATATCATCAGGAAGAGTTTGGTCTGAAGTCAGTGGTGGGCCATCAGGCCCTCCTGGTCCCCCAGGCCCTCCTGGTCCACCTGGTCCTCCAGGCCCACCTGGGCCTCCTGGTCCCCCTGGACCTCCTGGACCCCCTGGACCCAAAGGTTCTAAAACATTTGTTGGTATCTTATCCTGTTCTTCCGGAGTTGGAGTGGGTCCACCAGGACCACCAGGTCCATTGGGCCCACCAGGTCCATTTGGTCCACCTGGTCCACCAGGCCCTCCTGGCCCATTAGGTCCACCAGGTCCATCAGGTCCACCAGGTCCCCCTGGACCACCAGGGCCACCAGGACCCTCTGGACCACCAGGTCCACCGGGTTCACCAGCATTGAATGGTACTGTTTCATCAGTTGCAAGTGTTGGCCCACCAGGTCCTCCTGGACCTCCTGGCCCACCTGGTCCACCAGGTCCACCAGGACCACCTGGGCCGCCAGGTCCACCAGGTCCACCTGGACCATTAGGCCCAAGTGGTGTACCTGGTTCATGAGCATCTTCTGGAGAAATAGTTGGCCCACCAGGTCCTCCTGGACCATTTGGCCCACCTGGTCCATTGGGTCCTCCTGGTCCATCTGCATTAGTAAAACAGTGACATTTAAATATACAGCATGTATGTGCAGAAGATAAAATTGTTAGCTTCAGGTTTGTTTGTTTCTTAGAATAGTAATTATTCTTGTATGAATTATTAAACACTAAAGACACATTTAATATAATATTGTAAATTTATAGCTTATTTATAGTAATAACACATACTTGGTCCCCCTGGTCCACCAGGGCCCATCGGTCCTCCTGGTCCTCCCGGTTCACCTGGTGCAATTCCCATAGGAGTTACAACTGATGGAAATAATTAATAGAGAATTAACTTGTTATACAAGTGTGACAAATCACATTGAATTGTGTCTATATAGTATATCAAATGAGTGAACCTACGATATCAGATTTATTAGTAGTAATTTTCATTTGTTCCAAGCTTTTTGCAAGGAACAAGTGAAAATTACTATATAATACAAGTTTAATAAATCAGATTGTAGAGTTACAAATTTGATATCCTATCCTATCCTAAGGTATTTGTTTTACATCTTCTAAAGGCTAAAAACAAACACAGTAATCATAATGTGTTAGTTCTGGCTCATTTGCATGAAGCACCATGCAATTACTAATAGTTTACCCTTATCGCATTGATAAATATATTTACTTGGACACATCACTATATTTATGGTTTCAAGATGTATTGTTTGTTTCACAATCTTTGAAAATTGATGCTAGACTAGGGTGAAACACATTTCTGCACTCAGAGAAATTGTATTGCTGTATTGCCATGGTATATGGGATTACGCTGTATTGCCATGGTATATGGGATTACACTGTATTGCCATGGTATATGGGATTACGCTGTATTGCCATGGTATATGGGATTACGCTGTATTGCCATGTTATATGGGATTACGCTGTATTGCCATGGTATATGGGATTACGCTGTATTGCCATGGTATATGGGATTACACTGTATTGCCATGGTATATGGGATTACGCTGTATTGTAATGGTATATGGCATTACGCTGTATTGCCATGATATATGGGATTATGCTGTATTGCCATGATATATGGGATTACGCTGTATTGTAATGGTATATGGCATTACGCTGTATTGCCATGATATATGGGATTACACTGTATTGCCATGGTATATGGGATTACGCTGTATTGCCATGATATATGGCATTACGCTGCATTGCCATGATATATGGGATTATGCTGTATTGCCATGATATATGGGATTATGCTGTATTGCCATGATATATGGGATTACATTGTATTGCCATGATATATGGGATTATGCTGTATTGCCATGATATATGAGATTACACTGTATTGCCATGGTATATGGGATTACGCTGTATTGCCATGGTATATGGGATTACGCTGTATTGTAATGGTATATGGCATTACGCTGCATTGCCATGATATATGGGATTATGCTGTATTGCCATGATATATGGGATTACACTGTATTGCCATGGTATATGGGATTACGCTGTATTGCCATGATATATGGCATTACGCTGCATTGCCATGATATATGGGATTACGCTGTATTGCCATGATTTATGGGATTACACTGTATTGCCATGGTATATGGGATTACGCTGTATTGCCATGATATATGACATTACGCTGCATTGCCATGATATATGGGATTATGCTGTATTGCCATGATATATGGGATTACACTGTATTGCCAAGGTATATGGGACTATATTGTATTGCCATGGTATATGGGACTATGCTGTATTGCTATGATATATGGAATTAGGCTGTATTGCCATGATATATGGGATTATGCTGTATTGCAATGATATATGGGATTACACTGTATTGCCAAGGTATATGGGACTGTATTGTATTGTCATGGTATATGGGACTATGCTGTATTGCCATGATATATGGAATTAGGCTGTATTGCCAAGGTATATAGGATTAGGCTGTATTGCAAGAGATGTTACCTGGTATTGTGGTTACACGCTCAACTACTTCGGCACCCTCAAATATGCTCATATCAAATGGACATTTACAATCAGCTTTTTCTACACATTCTCCATCTTGCTCCACTGTATTCAACGGACATCGGCATCCAGGTACACATGCACCATCATCAACACATTCTGTTGTTTTAGATATATCTCCACACGTAGCTGGACATACTGGAATGTCGTCGCAATTCTCAACAAATACTCTACCATCAGTACATGTTGTCCCTTGAAAAGAAGATAATTAGCATTCATTTATTAATATACAGAATATATCAACATATGATATTGATGTACACTCCACAACTGATTGCATTTGGCTTCCAGGCAAAAAACTATTCAAACAGATTATTGTGTGACATTGTTAAAAAATAAGTGCTGTAACATCGCTTGTGTTGTTTATTTATACTGTCCAATGACAGTATGATCCTGTACAACAGAATCAAATTTCTGAGGGTTCAAATTCAAATAGGTATTGAATAGTGATTAAATCAGCTACCATGTGCAAATATGTATATTAATTGTCCCAGATTTGAACACTATATAAACGTGTGAGCATTTCAAGAGAATTCATCCACAAACCGTGATCATGCTGTATATGAAAATAAATATACCTGGCTATGTGATTAGTTATTATGCACAAATGTTATATCTACCTTCACATGGGTCTGTATTGCATTGTTTGCTTTCAGCGTCAGTGCCTCTACATTGGTCACTTTCTTCTCCTGTATTTTGATTCTCACATCCCCTGGTCCTTATCTGTACACCACCATTACATGTCACTGAACAATCGCTCCATGGTGACCATGACGTCCAAACATCTGTAATAAGTATTTGTTCAGTATTATGATTCATTCATTAGAAAAATTGCTAGGTTTTATTATTTAAGCAAACGACTCGCATAAACAAGTTGGAAATATTGGGTAAATGTGCAAAATTTATTTTCTATATAATTGTCTTCATAATCTGAAAGCTCAATACTAAATAAAATGTAACCTACCACAATCTTCGTGTGTGCAGTTCATTATACCACTCTCACACGTGCTATAATAAAATGACAATAAATAACATATTAATACATGTTAAATTTTTGTTACAGTCTTAATGGGTCCTGATTTCCTAATTTGCAAACGCAAATCTTGTTTGAGCAACTTTAATGGGTATTCTCTTGAACAAGTATTGGTGACTTAATATGTACCCTAATTTTTCCAACAAATACATACCTCTACCAATTAATATAAATTTACATAAAGTATGCCAAGCTAACAACAAAAGATTTTTTACAAATAATGTGACTCGTATTAAAAAAATTAAATATCTTACCATACACTGCAATTCAGGTGGACTATTGTATTCCTATCAATATACCGTTCAAGTGGAGATACTGTCGTTACTACTGGTGTAATTACTACACATACAGCAAATATAAGAAACAAATATAAATTAAATGCTTAAAATAATGTCTTGGGAGAATATGTAGTTATTTGTATTATTATTCAGAACTTGCATGCATGTACTGTCATATAAAGTCATTTATTGAATATGTTACTCTGCAAGTAAACACACCTGTGGTTATTTTAGGTCCTCCAGGTCCTCCAGGACCTCCTGGTCCACCAGGACCTCCAGGTCCACCCGGTCCGAATGGACCACCAGGACCAAATGGTCCTCCTGGTCCATTAGGCTCACCAATATTTGGAGGGAGTGTCACATCTGTAGCTAAAGTTGGCCCATCTGGCCCACCCGGCCCTCCTGGGCCTCCAGGTCCACCTGGCCCTCCTGGACCTCCAGGACCGCCTGGGCCTCCTGGTCCACCAGGACCACCTGGTCCTAAAGGTTCTAAAACATCTTCAGGTATTTCATCTTCTTCTTCTGGGGTAGGCGTGGGTCCTCCAGGTCCCCCAGGACCATTTGGTTCCCCAGGCCCATTAGGCCCACCAGGTCCATTGGGTCCCCCAGGTCCATCTGGTCCTCCGGGTCCACCTGGTCCACCAGGTCCTCCAGGGCCACCTGGTCCACCTGGACCATTAGGTCCCCCAGGTCCACCAGGTTCCCCTACACCAGGAGGTGTTGTTTCATCAGTTGACAATGTTGGTCCATCAGGCCCCCCTGGACCACCGGGACCCCCTGGCCCACCTGGTCCTCCTGGACCACCTGGTCCACCAGGTCCAAGTGGCTGTCCAGGTCCACCAACATCATTTGGTGATAGTGTAGGTCCACCAGGTCCCCCTGGACCATTGGGTCCTCCAGGTCCACCTTAAATTAGGAAAAAACCAAAAGTACTGAAGTGAACAATGATAATACAACTTCTATATTATTGTTCTGATTAGAGTATTAACGTAACAACTATGTTTTTTAGACATTACATAATTCAAGGCAATCAAGATACATTATTGCTATAATTAGAATTTACCAATAGTTATGACAATTGTGTAGCACATAATTGACAATGACTATGGAAACATCAAATAATTTTAAACAAGAAAGATTTGTAAAAAGAACTAACTGTACCTGGCCCGCCTGGTCCATCTGGGCCACCTGGTCCCCCTGGTCCTCTTGGTCCCCCAGGTCCACCAGGTTCACCAGGTTCTGCCAACTGTGGTGTTGTCATAACTGTAAATGATATAATCATAATGAACAGTAAATTTATTTTGTTTGCTTTCATTATGTACATAAACATAAATTATGAAAACAAAATTAACTTTTACCTGTAGTAAGCATCGGTCCTCCTGGACCACCAGGTCCTCCTGGTCCACCAGGACCTCCAGGTCCACCCGGTCCAAATGGTCCACCAGGTCCAAATGGTCCTCCTGGTCCATTAGGCTCACCAATATTTGGAGGGAGTGTCACATCTGTAGCTAAAGTTGGTCCATTTGGCCCACCCGGCCCTCCTGGGCCTCCAGGTCCACCAGGCCCTCCTGGGCCTCCAGGACCTCCTGGGCCCCCTGGTCCACCAGGACCACCTGGTCCTAATGGTTCTAAAACATCTTCTGGTATTTCATCCTCTTCTTCTGGGGTAGGTGTGGGTCCTCCAGGTCCCCCAGGCCCATTTGGTCCCCCAGGCCCATTAGGCCCACCAGGTCCATTGGGTCCTCCAGGTCCATTGGGTCCTCCAGGTCCATCTGGTCCTCCGGGTCCACCTGGTCCACCGGGTCCTCCTGGACCATTAGGTCCTCCAGGTCCACCAGGTTCCCCTACACCAGGAGGTGTTGTTTCATCAGTTGCCAATGTTGGTCCACCAGGCCCCCCTGGACCACCGGGACCCCCTGGCCCACCTGGTCCTCCTGGACCACCTGGTCCACCAGGTCCAAGTGGTTGTCCAGGTCCACCAACATCATTTGGTGATAGTGTTGGTCCACCAGGTCCCCCTGGACCATTGGGTCCTCCAGGTCCACCTTAAATTAGGAAAACACCAAAAGTACTGAAGTGAACAATGATAATACAACTTCTATATTATTGTTCTGATTAGAGTATTAACGTAACAACTATGTTTTTTAGACATTACATAATTCAAGGCAATCAAGATACATTATTGCTATAATTAGAATTTACCAATAGTTATGACAATTGTGTAGCACATAATTGACAATGACTATGGAAACATCAAATAATTTTAAACAAGAAAGATTTGTAAAAAGAACTAACTGTACCTGGCCCGCCTGGTCCATCTGGGCCACCTGGTCCCCCAGGTCCTCTTGGTCCCCCAGGTCCACCAGGTTCACCAGGTTCTGCCAACTGTGGTGTTGTCATAACTGTAAATGATATAATCATAATGAACAGTAAGTTTATTTTGTTTGCTTTCATTATGTACATAAACATAAATTATGAAAACAAAATTAACTTTTACCTGTAGTAAGCATCGGTCCTCCTGGACCACCAGGTCCTCCTGGTCCACCAGGACCTCCAGGTCCACCCGGTCCAAATGGTCCACCAGGTCCAAATGGTCCTCCTGGTCCATTTGGCTCACCAATATTTGGAGGGAGTGTCACATCTGTAGCTAAAGTTGGTCCATCTGGCCCACCCGGCCCTCCTGGGCCTCCAGGTCCACCAGGCCCTCCTGGGCCTCCAGGACCTCCTGGGCCCCCTGGTCCACCAGGACCACCTGGTCCTAATGGTTCTAAAACATCTTCTGGTATTTCATCTTCTTCTTCTGGGGTAGGTGTGGGTCCTCCAGGTCCCCCAGGCCCATTTGGTCCCCCAGGCCCATTAGGCCCACCAGGTCCATTGGGTCCTCCAGGTCCATTGGGTCCTCCAGGTCCATCTGGTCCTCCGGGTCCACCTGGTCCACCGGGTCCTCCTGGACCATTAGGTCCTCCAGGTCCACCAGGTTCCCCTACACCAGGAGGTGTTGTTTCATCAGTTGCCAATGTTGGTCCATCAGGCCCCCCTGGACCACCGGGACCCCCTGGCCCACCTGGTCCTCCTGGACCACCTGGTCCACCAGGTCCAAGTGGTTGTCCTGGTCCACCAACATCATTTGGTGATAATGTTGGTCCACCAGGTCCCCCTGGACCATTGGGTCCTCCAGGTCCACCTTAAATTAGGAAAACACCAAAAGTACTAAAGTGAGCAATGATAATACAACTTCTATATTATTGTTCTGATTAGAGTATTAACGTAACAACTATTGCGTTTTTTAGACATTACATAATTCAAGGCAATCAAGATACATTATTGCTATGATTGGAATTTATGACCAATAGTTATGACATTTGTGTAGCACATAATTGACAATGACTATGGAAACATCAAATAATTTTAAACAAGAAAGAGTTGTAAAAAGAACTAACTGTACCTGGCCCGCCGGGTCCATCTGGGCCACCTGGTCCTCCTGGTCCTCTTGGTCCCCCAGGTCCTCTAGGTTCACCAGGTTCTGCCAACTGTGGTGTTGTCATAACTGTAAATGATATATTCATAACGACCAGTAAATTATTTTTTTGTTGGTTTCATTATGTACATAAACATAAATTATGAAAACAAAATTAACTTTTACCTGTAGTAAGCATTGGTCCTCCTGGACCACCAGGTCCTCCTGGTCCACCAGGACCTCCAGGTCCACCCGGTCCGAATGGACCACCAGGTCCAAATGGTCCTCCTGGTCCATTAGGCTCACCAATATTTGAAGGGAGTGTCACATCTGTAGCTAAAGTTGGTCCATCTGGCCCACCCGGCCCTCCTGGGCCTCCAGGTCCACCCGGCCCTCCTGGACCTCCAGGGCCACCTGGGCCCCCTGGTCCACCAGGACCACCTGGTCCTAAAGGTTCTAAAACATCTTCAGGTATTTCATCTTCTTCTTCTGGGGTAGGTGTGGGTCCTCCAGGTCCCCCAGGCCCATTTGGTCCACCAGGCCCATTAGGCCCACCAGGTCCATTGGGTCCTCCAGGTCCATCTGGTCCTCCGGGTCCACCTGGTCCACCGGGTCCTCCAGGGCCACCTGGTCCACCTGGACCATTAGGTCCTCCAGGTCCACCAGGTTCCCCTACACCAGGAGGTGTTGTTTCATCAGTTGCCAATGTTGGTCCACCAGGTCCCCCTGGACCACCGGGTCCCCCTGGCCCACCTGGTCCTCCTGGCCCACCTGGTCCACCAGGTCCAAGTGGCTGTCCAGGTCCACCAACATCATTTGGTGAAAGTGTAGGTCCACCAGGTCCCCCTGGTCCATTGGGTCCTCCAGGTCCACCTTAAATTAGGAAAACATACAAAAGTACTAATTTAAAGTGAACATTGATAATACAACTTCTATATTATTGTTCTGATTAGAGTATTAACATAACAACTATTGTATTTTTTAGACATTGAATAATTCAACTTAATCAAGATACATTATTGCTATAATTAGAATTTACCATTTTACCAAATTAATTAAATTGTAACCAAATATATTTGCTTTACATACATTATGTAGGTTCATACTATTTATTTTTTCTTGTATCTTACCTGGACCACCAGGCCCATATGGCCCTCCTGGTCCACCTGGACCTTGTGGACCTCCTGGTCCACCTGGTTCTCCTGGTCCGGGTGCAGATGGTGTTGGCGCAGGAGACACAACTGCAATAATGTTAATCAATACAATGTTACAATTCACATAAATTATGAATGTTATTTTCATCAAGCGTGTTAGCTGTTACACTAAAATTTAAAAAAAACACATAAATATACAATGTATACTGCCAAAATACAGTACTTAAAATTGCTGCGTATATAGCTAAGATTGACTCACCTGTTGTTTCAACTAATCTTTCAAATACAATAGTTACTCCTTCAAATGCACTCATATCGAAAGGGCATTTACAATCAGTCCTATCAACACATTCCCCATCTTGCTCAAAGGTATCTAAAGGACAATGACAACCTGGAACACAGACATCTGGGTTCACGCACGTTGTTACTTTGGAAATGTCGTCACAGGTTGCAGGACATGCTGGAATGTCTTCGCAATTGTCTACGTATACTTTATCATCAGGGCAGGTTTCTGTAATAGGGAAAAAACATTAAAAATCACATAACTTGGCAGAAGAAGAGAGAGTTTTAATTATGTATAATTGATAGCAAACTAATACAGCAGATGAAACCAGCTTGTCTGAAATATATAATACTCATATAAATATTGTGTATCAAATTAACAACACTAAAGACTATAACTAAAAGTAGATTACATATTATAGCATTTAAAAAAAAAATAATAATAATAATAATAAAAATGTGTAGTTTCTTGTACCTGCACATGGTTCAGTATTACATTGTCTATTTTCGACATCAGGACCTTCACATTCAACGCTGATCTCTCCAGTCAATGGGTTTTCACAATTTCTACTTCGTTGTTGAATACCACCATCACATGTTACAGAACATGCTGACCACGGAGACCATTCACCTGTGTATTAAAATACAGTGATATTGAAAACACTACTTTGAGCAAATACAATGAAATACATTTCCTTGGCATCGCAGTAGTCTAGGAAACGTTTTTAAGAATCAAATTGCCAGCCCACTCACACCTTCCTGAGCACACGATTTTTAGTAATTAATTAATTAAAGTCATTAATTGCAAACAAAGATTTCTGAATCAATAACCTTTATTGAGGTTCTTTTTTCAATACTAGCTCAATTGATTGAACTAAAAAGTTCATGAAGATTAATTTTGCAGGTAAGGTTTTACAGAACAATACATGTCTTGCCCTATTAGATGAGAAGAGCAACAGACACGTTAAAGACCATATACCAGTCTTGCTATTGAATTAGGTAGTTACAAGTTTAGTTTATGAGCACATCAAAATAATGTAATCATTTGTTTTATATCAAAACAGGTTTAATATTAACATTTCAGTGCTTGATCACAAATGTAACATTGATGTAACATCACAAATGTAAGCATGCAGGTAATAATCACAATGAGAGGTGATAATTTGTTATAAAAAAAGTAAAAAAAAACAAAGTTAAGTGGCAACTTATGTGTGTAATTTCAATTTTTTAAAAAAAAGCTTCAAGTAAAATTGTGTCTAACCATCTGTGTGTTGAATGATCTAAAACTAACCATCTGTGGTAGATTTATTTGGTATGATTGATTCACAATGATTGAATTTATTTTATATTAAGTTTATTAACATTTCATCATGCATAATAATATGCGATAAACATTTTAGCAGCTATAAAGGCACAGAATTACTAGTAACAGATCATTTAAACCTTAATAATGTTTTCTAAGAACACTCACCTGGTACAACTGTTGTAAATAACGTTGCCGTTGGTGGCCTCGTTCCCGGTGGGGTAGCCGCTGAAACATAATCATAAATGATACATGTTGTTTTATTACAATACAATCTGAATATTCTGTCACAACAACACTTTTTGGAAACCTATATATTTAATATTTTTTTTAACATCAAGACAATTACCTCACCTTTTTCTGGTAGAATCACAGGTGGTATAGATGTAGCTACAAAGAGAGTATACTAATAGTTAATACCATTGACACAAGCCATTGATTCGCATTTAGTGCTGGTATGTGTTTACTTATCTGTGTTTATTTATTACATAAATGTGTGCAAGCATGGCACACTATGCACAGAATAATAACTTACCACATATCTCATGTGTGCAATCCAAAATTCCTTCGTCACATGTACTGAAAAAATATCATTGAAATGACATTATTATGCGAGCACTGGTTACAAGTCACATTATTATATGTTTAGCATATACAAACCAGCATATTAAGCATAAAGGTAATCAAAACTTACCAGTTATTGCAACCAACTCGGATTATTATGCTGGAATCAATTAGCTGATCAGCTGGTGGTAGTATTGTTATTTCTGGAACTACAATGAATTATAATATAATCATTCAATAAATGAATGAATGAATATTTTACATTATAACATGTTTTCTATGGTCTATGATTATACAAACACTATAACATGGATGCAAACGCAAGTAAGAATGCAAAATATCTTACTTGGTATTCACATATGTTGTCTCAATTACTTACTATTTGTTATTTTTAATTTTAAAATTTTCTTTCTAACTGTTACTCACTTTTGGTTACTGAGGGTCCTCCAGGTCCTCCTGGAACACCTGGTCCACCAGGACCACCTGGACCTCCAGGCCCACCAGGCCCACCAGGTCCAAATGGTCCACCAGGTCCGAAGGGACCTCCAGGTCCTGATGGTTTTCCAATGTTGTTAGTAACACCAGGATCTAATGTAGGGCCATCTGGTCCTCCAGGGCCTCCTGGACCTCCCGGTCCTCCAGGTCCACCTGGACCACCAGGGCCTCCAGGTCCCAAAGGTCCCAATGGTTCATTCACATCTTCAGGTATTTTCGTCTTCTCTTCTGGTGTAGGTGTTGGTCCCCCAGGGCCCCCTGGTCCATTAGGTCCACCTGGTCCATTAGGTCCCCCAGGCCCATTAGGACCACCTGGTCCATTTGGTCCTCCTGGTCCATTTGGTCCTCCTGGACCACCAGGTCCTTGTGGTCCACCTGGGCCACCAGGCCCGCCGGGTCCATTTGGCTTTCCAATATCTGGTGCTACTGTCTCATCTGTTGCAAGAGTTGGTCCTTCAGGTCCTCCTGGTCCACCAGGTCCGCCAGGTCCACCAGGTCCCCCTGGTCCACCAGGGCCTCCAGAACCAAGTGGTCCTCCAGGACCATTAGGTCCAAGTGGTCCTCCAGGACCAAACGGTTCGCCAGGTTCTGCAACATCTAATGTAGGTCCGCCAGGTCCACCTGGTCCATTGGGCCCACCAGGCCCACCTGCAATACATGTCATCAGTAGAGCTTTAAACATTATTGCATATGACCAAAATCAAAATAAAATATTTATATGCCAAAAAAATAATCTTACAAATTGATGAATGATGGGATAGTGGTATGTGGACCGCAATATGAGAGATATGGTAGCAGTATGTGTAACACAAGATGGAAGATATGGTAGCAGTATGTGGTCCTCAAGATAGGAGATATGGTAGCAGTATGTGGACCTCAAGATGGGAGATGTGGTAGCAGTAAGTGGTCCTCAAGATGGGAGATGTGGTAGCAATAAGTGGACCTCAAGATGGGAGATGTGGTAGCAGTAAGTGGACCTCAAGATGGGAGATGTGGTAGCAATAAGTGGACCTCAAGATGGGAGATGTGGTAGCAGTATGTGGACCTCAAGATGGGAGATATGGTAGCAGTATGTGGACCTCAAGATGGGTGATATGGTAGCAGTATGTGGACCTCAAGATGGGTGATATGGTAGCAGTATGTAGACCTCAAGATGGGAGATATGGTAGTAGTATGTGGACCTCAAGATGGAAGATATGGTAGCAGTATGTGGACCTCAAGATGAGAGATATGGTAGCAGTATGTGGACCTCAAGATGGAAGATATGGTAGCAGTATGTGGACCTCAAGATGGAAGATATGGTACAGTAAGTGGACCTCAAGATCGGAGATATGGTAGCAGTATATGAACCTCAAGATGAAAGATATGGTAGCAGTATGTGGACCTCAAGATGGAAGATATGGTAGCAGTATGTAGACCTCAAGATAGGAGATATGGTAGCAGTATGTGTACCTCAAGATGGGAGATATGGTAGCAGTAAGTGGACCTCAAGATGGGTGATATGGTAGCAGTATGTAGACCTCAAGATGGGAGATATGGTAGTAGTATGTGGATCTCAAGATGGAAGATATGGTAGCAGTATGTGGACCTCAAGATGAGAGATATGGTAGCAGTATGTGGACCTCAAGATGGAAGATATGGTAGCAGTATGTGGACCTCAAGATGGAAGATATGGTAGCAGTAAGTGAACCTCAAGATGGAAGATATGGTAGCAGTATGTGGACCTCAAGATGGAAGATATGGTAGCAGTATGTGGACCTCAAGATAGGAGATATGGTAGCAGTATGTGGACCTCAAGATGGGAGATATGGTAGCAGTAAGTGGACCTCAAGATGGGAGATATGGTAGCAGTATGTGGACCTCAAGATGGGTGATATGGTAGCAGTATGTGGACCTCAAGATGGGTGATATGGTAGCAGTATGTAGAACTCAAGATGGGAGTTTGGTAGTAGTATGTGGACCTCAAGATGGAAGATATGGTAGCAGTATGTGGACCTCAAGATAGGAGATATGGTAGCAGTATGTGGACCTCAAGATGGGTGATATGGTAGCAGTATGTGGACCTCAAGATGAGAGATATGGTAGCAGTATGTGGACCTCAAGATGGAAGATATGGTAGCAGTATGTGGACCTCAAGATGGAAGATATGGTAGCAGTAAGTGAACCTCAAGATCGGAGATATGGTAGCAGTATATGAACCTCAAGATGAAAGATATGGTAGCAGTATGTGGACCTCAAGATGGAAGATATGGTAGCAGTATGTGGACCTCAAGATAGGAGATATGGTAGCAGTGTGTGGACCTCAAGATAGGAGATATGGTAGCAGTATGTGGACCTCAAGATAGGAGATGTGGTAGCAGTAAGTGGTCCTCAAGATGGGAGATGTGGTAGCAATAAGTGGACCTCAAGATGGGAGATGTGGTAGCAGTAAGTGGACCTCAAGATGGGAGATATGGTAGCAGTATGTGGACCTCAAGATGGGTGATATGGTAGCAGTATGTGGACCTCAAGATGGGTGATATGGTAGCAGTATGTAGACCTCAAGATGGGAGATATGGTAGTAGTATGTGGACCTCAAGATGGAAGATATGGTAGCAGTATGTGGACCTCAAGATGAGAGATATGGTAGCAGTATGTGGACCTCAAGATGGAAGATATGGTAGCAGTATGTGGACCTCAAGATGAAAGATATGGTAGCAGTAAGTGGACCTCAAGATCGGAGATATGGTAGCAGTATATGAACCTCAAGATGAAAGATATGGTAGCAGTATGTGGACCTCAAGATGGAAGATATGGTAGCAGTATGTAGACCTCAAGATAGGAATTATGGTAGCAGTATGTGGACCTCAAGATGGGAGATATGGTAGCAGTAAGTGGACCTCAAGATGGGAGATATGGTAGCAGTATGTGGACCTCAAGATGGGTGATATGGTAGCAGTATGTGGACCTCAAGATGGGTGATATGGTAGCAGTATGTGGACCTCAAGATGGGTGATATGGTAGCAGTATGTGGACCTCAAGATGGGTGATATGGTAGCAGTATGTAGACCTCAAGATGGGAGATATGGTAGTAGTATGTGGATCTCAAGATGGGTGATATGGTAGCAGTATGTGGACCTCAAGATGGAAGATATGGTAGCAGTATGTGGACCTCAAGATGGAAGATATGGTAGCAGTATGTAGACCTCAAGATGGAAGATATGGTAGCAGTATGTGGACCTCAAGATGGGAGATATGGTAGCAGTAAGTGGACCTCAAGATGGGAGATATGGTAGCAGTATGTGGACCTCAAGATGGGAGATATGGTAGCAGTATGTGGACCTCAAGATGGGTGATATGGTAGCAGTATGTGGACCTCAAGATGGGTGATATGGTAGCAGTATGTGGACCTCAAGATGGGTGATATGGTAGCAGTATGTGGACCTCAAGATGGGTGATATGGTAGCAGTATGTAGACCTCAAGATGGGAGATATGGTAGTAGTATGTGGATCTCAAGATGGGTGATATGGTAGCAGTATGTGGACCTCAAGATGGAAGATATGGTAGCAGTATGTGGACCTCAAGATGGAAGATATGGTAGCAGTAAGTGAACCTCAAGATCGGAGATATGGTAGCAGTATGTGGACCTCAAGATGGGAGATATGGTAGCAGTATGTGGACCTCAAGATGGGTGATATGGTAGCAGTATGTGGACCTCAAGATGGGTGATATGGTAGCAGTATGTATACCTCAAGATGGGAGATATGGTAGTAGTATGTGGACCTCAAGATGGAAGATATGGTAGCAGTATGTGGACCTCAAGATGAGAGATATGGTAGCAGTATGTGGACCTCAAGATGGAAGATATGGTAGCAGTATGTGGACCTCAAGATGGAAGATATGGTAGCAGTAAGTGAACCTCAAGATCGGAGATATGGTAGCAGTATATGAACCTCAAGATGAAAGATATGGTAGCAGTATGTGGACCTCAAGATGGAAGATATGGTAGCAGTATGTGGACCTCAAGATAGGAGATATGGTAGCAGTGTGTGGACCTCAAGATAGGAGATATGGTAGCAGTATGTGGACCTCAAGATAGGAGATATGGTAGTAGTGTGTGGACCTCAAGATAGGAGATATGGTAGCAGTATGTGGACCTCAAGATAGGAGATATGGTAGCAGTATGTGGACCTCAAGATAGGAGATATGGTAGCAGTATGTGGACCTCAAGATGGGAGATGTGGTAGCAGTATGTGGACCTCAAGATGGGAGATATGGTAGCAGTATGTAGACCTCAAGATGGAAGATGTGGTAGCAGTGTGTGGACTTCAAGATGGGTGATATGGTAGCAGTATGTGGACCTCAAGATGGGTGATATGGTAGCAGTATGTAGACCTCAAGATGGGAGATATGGTAGTAGTATGTGGACCTCAAGATGGAAGATATGGTAGCAGTATGTGGACCTCAAGATGAGAGATATGGTAGCAGTATGTGGACCTCAAGATGGGAGATGTGGTAGCAGTATGTGGACCTCAAGATGGGAGATATGGTAGCAGTATGTAGACCTCAAGATGGAAGATGTGGTAGCAGTATGTGGACCTCAAGATGGGTGATATGGTAGCAGTATGTGGACCTCAAGATGGGTGATATGGTAGCAGTATGTAGACCTCAAGATGGGAGATATGGTAGCAGTATGTGGACCGCAAGATAGGAGATATGGTAGTAGTATGTGGACCTCAAGATGGAAGATATTGTAGCAGTATGTGGACCTCAAGATGGGAGATATGGTAGCAGTATGTGGACCTCAAGATGGAAGATATGGTAGTAGTATGTGGACCTCAAGATGGGAGATATGGTAGTAGTATGTGGACCTCAAGATGGAAGATATGGTAGCAGTATGTGGACCTCAAGATGAAAGATATGGTAGCACTATGTGGACCTCAGGATGTAAAGCAAATAAGTGATGTATATATGATGTGCATAAGATTTTGACTTTTTACTAGACTAAGTGTAATGTCTAATTAATGTCTGAATAACTCTAAGTCTCACTAAGAGAAGGAAAATGAATATGTAAGAGGAAAATGAATAAGTATTTACAATGAAAATATGTTTTAAGTAAAAAGCAAATTGCATAGTTGACAAGTAGATATTATATTAAAATACACATTGGGCCAAACTCACTGCCCTCTCCCCAAAAATTATTCGATCTATTTTAAAGAATGGTGGTCATCGTAACACGTCGTGTTAGATACGGCACACATAGCGACATATACAATTTATGTATAATACATTGTTCGTTTACATGAAATTCAAACATGCACTGTGCGATTAGATGAAAAGAGTTTTATTAGATATGCACAAATTGTTTAAAACAATTGTGTAAGTCAATATTACAAATATAATGCATCACTAACCTGGTCCTCCAGGTCCAAATGGTCCACCTGGTCCCCAAGGTCCCAATGGTCCGCCAGGTCCACCTGGCTCACCTGGCTCACCTGGTTCACCTGGTATCACCAATATTGGTGTGGTAGTGGTTGTCATTACTTTAAAAAAAATAGACATGTAGATTACAAAGAAATCAAGAGCTGTCAAATCAAGAATGGATTCTATGAGAATTAGGCTATTAACAATCAAATATTTAAAATCATCAGTGGGACAAATAGTTCATGTTAAATAATATAAATCTGAACTGGTACCAAGAAAAGAACCCCCAGCTTCCCTGGCAATCTATACTAATTATAATACTAATCTATAATAAAGTTATACACAAATTGCAGAATGCTTACCTGGTCCACCTGGTTCTCCTGGTCCTTCTGTTCTACCTGGTTCTCCTAATCCTGCTGCAGGAGCTGTTGGAGTTGGCGTCACCACTAAATATAATATGAATATTGACAATATGTCAGATTTGCAAAAGTAGGTCTTATCTTTAATAAAGTTAGTTACTTTACATTTATAAACATGCAACGGTAACAAAACGTACCTCCAAGTTTCACAAATGTGACATCCGATGTTTCAAATTCAGCCATATCAAACGGACATTTGCAGTCAGCCTTCTCAACACATTCCCCGTCTTGTTCCAATTGGCCTTTTGGACATCGACAACCTGGTTCACATACTCCAGATTGTTTACATGTTTCTGCGTACAGATCTTCGCAAGTAGCTGGGCATGCTGGTATGTCATCACAATCTTCAACAAATATCTTTCCATCAGTGCACTTCTCTGAAAATTACAATCATTGTCATTGTAGTTTATGTATTCACAATTCATGGCATTTAATTTATGAGATAAGAGTACATATATTCAGAGTTCAAATATGACAGATGGAGAATTAAATTAAAAATACAACTTACAATGTTCAACTATTGTTTCATATAATTTTTTTAAGATATAAGGTTTTAAGATAGAAGCCTAGTCATAATTTTTGACAAAATTTGTCATAAATCGCATGACAATGTTCATTAGTTTATTATGTACAATCATGAAGCTAATATCCCATATTTTATGTGTTACAGTTAAGCTTTTTGAAAAACGTGTCCTAATATAGCTTGAAAATTGCTAGTTTTAGAACAATTCCATAGAACAGAAAAATTGCATTTTTGACACTTTTTAAAACCCAGACTTTTTAAATAATTAAGAACAACAAAAAGTACTCCATCATTAACAATATATGATTTTTTCAGCCAATGTCACCAGGCTAGATTTTGAGATATTGCATAATATCTCTGCCATAGGAACCTGTGGTAAAAGTGTAATAATAGTGTCAAAATGGCGACTTTTCACTAAAAATACGACCATCAATTTCTCAACAAAAAAAAAGGCTGGTGACCCCCAACTTTTTTTAGGTCAATATTCTTATATTGTGTTTATTGCAAAATGAATAAAATCTGGGCATTTTAATTTATGAGTTGGCTTCTACCTTAAGTTGTAATAATATCTTTTTATTTCGTACTGTGGCCATTGGCCTTATGTACAGATACAAATAAATACATAATAAATTAGATTGGAATGGTCGCAGTAACAAGTAAAGAAAAACAAATATAAAATCATAATACATAACATTTGCATAATTAAGTGTTCTCTCCAAGCATAAGTTGTCGTACTTGAAAACTATAAAATATAAATTTACCAAGGTTTAATTGTATATATGGGGTTTGATTCTGAAATAATGAAATAAACTTTATCTCTGTAGGTGGGGAGTAGTAATACTGTGCAATAAACTTCAACCTTCTACCTTAAGTTAATAATATTTATTTCATGTCTACTTGCAATGTTGGAATGTTAATGTTTTTAAAAACTGGAGAACTTACCAGTAACGGCTGGTGGTGGGGAAGTAGCTGTAACCGAATAAAGGAATGTATATCAGAACATGTCTATAGCAAAATATGGACAAATCTGGTATGATACACAGATGTATTGAATGATATATCATTGGAGCTATACTTACCGCATGTAATGTCTGTGCAATTCAGCATACCTTCCATACATGTACTACAATGAAAGGAAAACATTATGATGTGGTGTGAAGTATAGTTTATTTTATATGCACTGTAGGCCACTGACCCTATGTGCTAAAAAGTATTGGGTAATGTTATACATATTAATGTTAACCGATGCAGAATAGTATCATTCTCATCCTCCATAGAGTAGAGTCGCACACACAGATCCTTTGTTCTCATGGTATTTTCATTTGTCTATCGCTCTCAATGCACAGTGCATGTGCTAAAAAACAATCTTACAAAAGCTGAATTCATAAATTTATTTTTTAGATAACTAATTATTTCTGCATGCCAATCCTGACCATCTATGTCTAAACATCGTTGCTTAAAAGTAGCAAAAAAAAGATATTTTATTCGCAACATACACCATAATTGTACAATGCTTCTACATTTATTAATTCATTTTTTATTCACTGCATAGTAACCTCAAACCTACATCTATAAACCCCTCTATAACTATATAAACTTGATAATTATCAAAACAAAACATGAGATGAAATATCATACAAAAAATCATATGTAGACCGAATGCCAACAACATAATGTGATGGTTAGGTTAGGAAAAGATGACAATTAACATGCTTACCAGTTACCACACCCAACATGAATGATTGTCTTTGAATCAATGAAACCAGCAAATGGTGGTGTTGTTTCGATTTCTGTAAGTATAAAAATAATGTGGTAGATACAATACAACAAACATTTATTTGTAGAAGCAATATCCATAAGCTTCTTTTGGCAGATTGGTGAACTAACTGATTTGTTTCATAAGAATATATATAGGAAAAACAAAACATAAATAATTTATATTGTGACTACTGTATGAACTCAGCAGGTGTAGCCACTGATGTATAAAATATTGTGTTGTCTAGTATAATGTAGTTCAGACATGTGGCTCATACAGAATATAACAATAACATTATAAAATATTGTGTTGTCATGTATAATGTAGTTCAGACATGTGGCTCATACAGAATATAACAATAAAATTATAAAACCTCATGCTCATGTTTGAAATATTAATATTTCAAACCATTTTGTTTATTCAAAAATCAGATTAAGTTGTGATAACTAAAGTTTTTTCAATCATTGTTTTCAGTATCTTACCTGCGGTAAGTTTAGGACCTCCAGGTCCACCAGGACCACCTGGTCCTCCTGGTCCTCCTGGTCCCCCTGGTCCTCCTGGGCCTCCAGGGCCTTCAGGGCCTCCTGGTCCAAATGGCTGGCCAATGTCTTGAGGAACAGTTACATCAGATGGCAATGAAGGTCCCCCAGGTCCACCAGGCCCATCAGGTCCTCCAGGTCCACCAGGTCCTCCTGGGCCTCCTGGTCCTCCAGGTCCACCAGGTCCTCCAGGTCCTAATGGCCCTAATGGTTCCAACACATCATCTGGTATCTTTTCCTTTTCTTCTGGGGTTGGAGTTGGTCCACCTGGACCACCAGGTCCATTGGGTCCCCCAGGTCCATTGGGTCCCCCTGGACCATTAGGTCCACCAGGACCATCTGGTCCACCAGGTCCACCTGGTCCACCAGGTCCACCTGGTCCACCAGGGCCACCTGGTCCTCCGGGTCCTCCAGGTCCATTAGGTTTTCCTAAATCAGGCTGTAGTGTTTCATCTGTTGCAAGAGTCGGTCCACCTGGGCCACCAGGGCCACCGGGACCCCCAGGTCCACCAGGTCCACCAGGCCCTTGAGGCCCCCCAGGTCCATTTGGTCCTCCTGGTCCATTAGGTCCAAGTGGTTCACCTGGTTCATTAGTGTATTTGGGTGCTAGTGTTGGTCCTCCTGGTCCACCAGGTCCATTTGGCCCACCGGGTCCATCTATAATAAAACAAGTAATTGCATTACATAGTACCTGTGAGTTTTCAAATTTAAGAAATATTTCGATTTTCAATATGAACAGATAGATAATGTTAATAACTAAAACACATTACGCAAACAACACTAATGCATTAACTAAAACAAAATAGCCACCAGTCGGCCATTTTGAATCCAGTTCTAACAAAGAAAATGTGGTGCATTAAGTTCCATGAAGCTCAATTAGTCTATGAATGACTAAGATTCAGATCAAAAATTGCAGAAATTTTCTTGATGAATTTGTAACACAGACGCTTATGGCTTATGGCATTTATTAAAACAAAATAATCACCAGTCAGCCATTTTTAATCCAATCTAAAAAGCAAAGGTCCAATATTGTCCAATGTGTGTTTGAACAAAATTGGTCCATACACGGCCAAGATCTGGCACACATATGCCCACAAAGATTTTTCAACTTTGTCCAAACTGGGCTTTACAACCAGTCAAAACATAATGATGAACAAATGTCTGCCCATTATATATTTTGACTGGCAAATATACAGTACCCTATAAGTATATAATTTTTACTATCTGTAAGTGTGAAAATAAACTCACTTGGTCCTCCTGGTCCATTTGGCCCACCAGGTCCACCAGGACCCATTGGACCACCAGGCCCACCTGGCTCTCCTGGTGCTTTAAATGTTGGTGTTGTCAAAGCTGCAAGTAGATAATACAATGCATAGTAAACATCATGCAGACGACAATTTAAATTCTTTCAAATGTGAATTAAATTAAACAACAAGAATGTTTAGTTTTTTAATTACTTGTGGCTAAAGGAGAGCCTCCTGGACCTCCAGGGCCTCCAGGACCATATGGTCCTCCAGGTCCGCCAGGCCCCTCTGGACCCCCAGGTCCCTCTGGTCCGCCAGGTCCTCCAGGTTTACCAATATCTTCAGGGAGCGTTTCACCTGCAGGTAATGATGGTCCATCAGGACCACCAGGTCCATAAGGTCCTCCAGGTCCACCTGGACCGCCTGGCCCACCAGGTCCTCCAGGTCCACCTGGTCCACCCGGTCCACCTGGTCCCAGCGGTTCCAATACATCTTTTGGTATTAAAAGTTCATCCTCAGGATGTACAGTAGGTCCTCCAGGTCCTCCAGGTCCATTTGGCCCTCCTGGACCATTTGGTCCTCCTGGTCCATTTGGTCCTCCTGGACCATCAGGTCCTCCTGGCCCTCCTGGTCCACCAGGACCACCAGGTCCTCCTGGGCCTCCTGGACCAAATGGTCCACCTGGTCCATTAGGTCCTCCTGGACCTTCTGGTTTGCCCACATTTTCAGGTATTGTTTTATCTGTTGCCATTGTTGGTCCACCTGGTCCACCAGGTCCTCCTGGACCACCTGGTCCACCTGGACCGCCAGGTCCACCAGGTCCACCAGGTCCTAAAGGCCCTCCAGCTCCACCAGGTCCTCCTGGTCCATTTGGCCCAAGTGGTTCACCAGGTTCATGGGTATCTTCAGGTGCCAAAGTAGGTCCTCCAGGCCCTCCAGGACCATTAGGGCCACCAGGTCCCCCAGGTCCACCTGGTCCGCCTATGAAAAGAAATGCAGATTTATATACCAACACATAAAAAATAACACATATTAGTAGAGAAGTTTGCTGCAAAAATGTATAATCCCTTTTATCACATAGTTGAATTAAAATAGTATCATTATATCTTGTACATATTTTGTACATATTTAAATACCTGGTCCACCTGGACCTCCTGGGCCCAATGGTTCTCCTGGTTCTCTTATTTTTGGTTGTTCGACTGGTATGCCAATAACTAAAAAGAAAATAGAGTTATGATATAAGCTGAGGCTGCTGCCTACCTAATTTAAAAAAAGTCGTGAGTATTTGATTGTTAGATTACATAATATAATTTGAGACATGATTGCGTTAATTTACATATTTATTGACCTTGTGTATTAATATTCATGACATATTTGATATGCTAACATTTGATTTTAAATTAACAAAAGAAATATTTTGTTTATGGTTATTTTTTATGCAGTCACATTTTCACCATAATTATAATATATCAACAACAGTAACAATATTTATCTCACCTGTTGTTTCGCCTAATCTGCTAAAATACACTGTGACATCTGTAAATGCGCTCATGTCGAACGGACATCTGCAGTCAGTCTTCTCCACACATTCGTCGTCTTGTTCAACTTGGCCGGGTGGACATTGGCAGCCAACCACACATACATCTGGATCTACGCACTCTGTTATTTGCGAAACATCATCACACGTTGCTGGACATGCCGGGATTTCACCACATGCCGTCACAAATATCTTTCCATCAGTGCATGTTTCCTCTGTGTAAGTAAGTCAATGCACACATAAGTGCAGAAGAAACCGATTCAGCTTGGTAAATCAACATGAGCAGTGTGTGTACAAAATGTTGTTTTATTTGGTTATTTACTTATTATATAAACACTAATTGGAAGCTTATCAAAGGTACAGTTGGTACACGAATAATATGGCTAAATAAACCATCATATTTTTATCTGTAATTAAAAAGGTAGGGCTTGTTTTCAATACAGTCAACGACTAGTCTCATTTACAGTAATCACTGTCAACCATGCTTATAATAAACATCAGCTACACTGTCTCTGACTATCTTTGAGTCAGTTTGTCTTGTGTTTAGACACTGCTTTATTTTGGGGTTATCACAATTCAATTATTAAACTGCACTGATTATTTGCTGTAATGAATGCTGTATAAATCAAATATCACTATATTGTGCAAGATGATGATATCTGTGAGTACACACGGAGAAATAAACATGAAGAAGTAATTCATTTCCAATAATGTACAAATAGCAGTATCTACCATGTTGTTTGACATATAGTATATTAGTAACTGTATGCTCTAGTATGTGTTTATAATTAGTAATTAAATACATGATATATCATAGTTAAGACGTAACTTATTATAGATAATGATAAATTTGCACTGATCAACCAAACAAATCCTCAACTGATAAGACCCATGTTGTGTTTACAAGTTCAAACTTGAATATTGAACTTGTACTTTGACTTAGGTTCATAATCTGATCACCTCATAACAAAAATTAATGTAAATTTGAAATTCATGTGAGATCTACAATTATAGTGGTTTACAAGTACAAAATGTACAGCCTGAAAAATGTCACATGATGATATTAAATGTGTTTACCTTCACATGGTTCTGTGTTGCACTGCTTACTCTCTACATCTATACCCACACATATGTCGCTTAATTCTCCTGTTTTAGGGTGTTCACATTCTCTGCTTCTGATCTGCACGCCCCCATTGCATGTCATGGAACAATCCGCCCATGGTGACCATGACGACCAGGTAACTGCAAATATGTAAGTCAGTCATGCCATACGTTTTGCATATTCAAAGTAGCAGAAATGTTTTAAAAACATCACATTTAATAAATTATCCTTCGATATAATCATGTAATTACAGATCATATAAAGTTTAAATATACAATTCTGCCTTACCTGTTGGCACAGTAGCTTTTACAGCGACTGTTGGTTGGAACGTACCAGGTGGATACACTAATAAACGTAAATAGAAAATCATTTGTCATGAAAATGAGTTTATCACGAAGCTGTTATGGAGGCTGTATGGGTGTTAACCTGACATGTATAACATGAATGTAATGCTATCAGGTTATGCAGGTTGGTAAGGTAGTTATTATTGTTGTCAATGATGTTTTGTCATGTGGTATGTGGTATAGGTGTTATTGACATATTGAGTAGCGATGTTATGAAAACTTTTGATATTTTTTGCAGTGTTTTGTAGTCATACTGCTGTACCATTATTCAATGTAGAGCCAATAAATAAATACAAGTAATTGAATTATCTTGATTCAGATCATGAAGGAAATAGATATGCATATGTGATGTACTATCTGTGAAGTTTGAATGTGATTAGGCCAGGCATGTTCAAGTGACAGATGGTGATGCACAGATACATGTACGCACACACACACACACATATGTACAGAAGTCAAAACATAAGGCCCTGTTTTTGGACTGAATCCAAATTCGTAACACTTTGAAACATATCCTGACAATGTTTTATGGATGGATGAATTCTGTTGTTTTTGATGTCAGATTTATAATATTAGAGCAGATTGTTATCTCAATAATTCCATTGCGTGAAACACTTACCAACAGGTGGTGTAGTCCTACCTGGTGGTGGTGGCGGCGGCACTAAAAAAGATGCAAAATATACAAAAGTCAACATCAATAAGATACCCTTTGAATTTATAAAATTATATTCGAAACAATAAATGCAATTATAAATGTCTCACCTGGGGTTGTAGCTGATGGTGGTTTAGCAGTAACTGAAAGAGGACAATATGTGATTACATGATGCATCATAAGTTATGTAGCAAGTATTACGATGTGGAGCATGATTATATAAATATATTAGCACACAATTGATAAAATAGTGTATTATTAGTAACTGAAAATGTGGGAAAATTGATTAACAAAAATTACTTCAAAACATAACATATAATATATTTTGTGTGTTTCGATTTTAGCTAGTACAGATTTAATATTTTATTGTATATTCTAAAAAAAGTATTACAAAATGAGTTTTTATCTATATTTATATAAATTCAAAATATTAACACTCCACGTTCTTGACCACATGTGAACACAGTCATGAACACTTACCACAAACCTCCTCTGTACAATTCAGATGTCCTTCAATACATGTACTATTGAAATAATCACAATCAACAAATCAGTATATAAACATGGTTGAGGATTATGCACACATCCACATTCTTATTATAGATCATTTATGAACAATTTGCAAATGTACACATTTGAATACTGCAATTTTATTTTAAAATACCGTGGAACGCTAGTTTTCCAAATTCAATGGTTAAAAATACAGAATGTTTCAGCAAACACACCTCGCTAATCTTTTTCTTACTGATAACAAATACGATAATGTTTACATGCTGCATTTTATGTGCACGCACATGCTACTATAACTTGAAGGGGAGCTGGCTTTCTTCAGCGGATCAAATAAATCCCAAAATAATGTGTATATAAATGCATTTTGCAGGCTCAATGATTGAAAATGAAAATTATGAGCGGATAAAAAAAAGGTGTCCAACGGTCAGAAAATTACAACACACAAAATGAATGTGTGTTTTGGTTTGTATCTAAGTTCTCTCCAATCTGACCACTGTCAGCATGTAGTCATGTCATTGAAATACCAAGCAAAGGTGTGCCTCCTGAGTTTTTATGTCACAGCATATGCTGCAAGGGTTGAATTTGAAAGACGGCTAGTCACGGCAGTATTTGTGTAGCAACCTTATGTTCAATGTGAAATGAAAAAATTAAATGAAAAAAATTACCAGTTATTACAGTCGACGTATATTATCGTATCCACATCAATGAGCCCTTCAGGTGGTGGCACTGCAGTTACTTGAGTAATAACTGTAACAAGAATATTTCAAGTTATGAAAGAAAGAAATATAAATCATAATAATATATCCACTCAAAGATACATTACAAATGTAAGTTATCAATTACCTTCTCCCAGTTCTGGTCCTCCAGGACCGCCTGGACCTCCAGGTCCACCTGGTCCTCCTGGTCCACCTGGGCCTCCTGGTCCACCTGGGCCTCCTGGTCCTCCTAGACCTAGAGGTCCCCCTGGACCTCCTGGAATGCCAATATTTTCTGGAAGAGTCACATCAGATGGTAGTGTAGGTCCATTTGGTCCTCCTGGACCATCAGGTCCACCAGGACCACCAGGTCCTCCAGGTCCACCTGGTCCACCCGGACCTCCTGGACCACCTGGGCCACCTGGCCCCAAAGGCTCCAGCACATCTGTTGGTATCTCATCCTCTTCGTCAGGAGGTGGTCCACCAGGGCCACCAGGTCCATTTGGTCCCCCTGGCCCATTTGGTCCCCCAGGCCCATTTGGTCCTCCAGGCCCATTTGGTCCTCCAGGGCCACCAGGACCCCCAGGACCCCCTGGTCCTCTAGGTCCACCTGGCCCATCAGGCCCACCAGGACCGTTCGGCTCTCCAACATCTGAAGGTATTGTCTGATCTGTAGCAAGTGTTGGTCCATCAGGCCCACCTGGGCCACCTGGCCCTCCTGGTCCACCAGGCCCACCAGGCCCACCTGGTCCACCAGGGCCTCCAGGCCCACCTGGTCCATCAGGTCCGAGTGGTCCATTTGGTCCAAATGGCTCTCCAGGACTTTTAGGTGGAAGCGTGGGTCCACCAGGCCCACCAGGCCCGTTTGGTCCACCTGGTCCGCCTATAATCAAAACAAAATTGTTATTTTAAAATGAAGATTGTATTATTTGTATACACATGTAGTATGCATGGGGAGGATCTCATATCATGAATAGTGAATAACAAACTACCCAAATGAAAAATGAAATGCATGAAATTAACATACCAGGTCCACCTGGTCCATATGGTCCACCAGGTCCTCCAGGACCCATCGGTCCACCTGGTCCACCAGGTTTACCAGGAGCTGCTACTGGAGGAGTTGTCATAACTACAATCAATGATAAATTGTTTTACATTTTAGTGTGCTAATTAATTAATAGATATAGTGCAGTGATTTTATTCATGATACACAAGTACAAGACATCAGTTCTCTTTTTGATTATGCTGTATTATTTTCAAACATGAACATGTATATGAAAAGTAGTATCTAAACTAATATGTTGTGAACACATTTAATACAGTATGTTTTTAAAAATAGGTTACATAAACGACTGGAACAAATGCTATATAGCTTTGGAGACTTTTGGAATGCATCAGATGCTCACTCATAATAAAACATGACACATCAAGTGACTTGTATTACTCTTGAGTTGCCTGACCATATATAATATAGCATCTTTGGTTGAAGCTACATTGGACATTTTTGTTCTGTGTCTTTAAAACACAAATTTAAAATCCAGATATAGATTGATTTAGGTATGATGTTTTCAAGAATCATTAACAATTAATATTGTAAATAAAATGACATCATATTAAAAAGGAGATACTTACTTGTGAGTGCTGGTGGGCCTCCTGGACCTCCAGGACCCCCCGGTCCTCCAGGACCTCCAGGTCCCCCTAGACCCAGTGGTCCACCAGGACCCAACAACCCACCTGGTCCTCTTGGCATACCAATATCTTCTGGAAGAGTTATGCCTGCTGGCAAAGTTGGTCCATTTGGTCCCCCAGGTCCATCTGGTCCTCCAGGCCCTCCCGGTCCTCCAGGCCCTCCTGGTCCACCTGGTCCCCCTGGGCCTCCAGGTCCACCTGGTCCCAAAGGTTTTCCTATGTCATCTGGTATATTTGTTTTTTCCTCAGGAGTTGGTGTTGGTCCACCAGGGCCTCCAGGCCCATTGGGTCCACCAGGCCCATTAGGTCCACCAGGGCCATCAGGGCCTCCAGGCCCTTCTGGACCACCTGGCCCACCAGGTCCACCTGGACCTCCTGGTCCTCCAGGTCCTCCAGGTCCTCCAGGCCCCCCAGGTCCTCCAGGTTCACCCACATTTAATGGCAATGTCAAATCAGTTGCTAGAGTTGGTCCCCCTGGTCCTCCTGGTCCCCCTGGTCCTCCAAGTCCACCAGGACCTCCTGGTCCACCTGGCCCACCTGGTCCACCTGGGCCTCCAGGACCACCCGGTCCAAGGGGTTCTCCAGATTTTATAGGTGAAGATGTGGGTCCTCCGGGCCCATCTGGGCCATTAGGTCCACCAGGACCATTAGGTCCTCCTGGGCCATCTACAATAATTACACAAATACATGGCATTGCTTATTTTCAGAAAGTGGATATTATGTTGACTATGTCTTATATGGTACTATTCAAATACACAACTTGTTTTTAAAGTTTTGTTATTTAAATCTGGGCAGTAACTCTCCTTAGTCACTTCAAAAATGAGTGAAGCAACAATAGGATTAACACATAAAAACAGAAGAAATGATAAATACTTTCAAGTCATTTTAATTAGTGAGACATTAACACTTTTCAAGTTCCATCATTTTCCGAGACTTGAAATATATTGCATAATTTAATACAAAACATATAAAAATGTTAATATATATTGACTCACCTGGACCACCAGGTCCACCTGGGCCTAATATCCCCCCTGGTCCACCTGGTTCTCCTGGCGCTGCTGCTGCAACTAATAAGATATTAAGTAATGTAATGACAGTATTTTGTTTTTTGAAATAGCTGTCAAATGTCAGAATAAATAAAGTCATTCATGCTCACCTGTTGTTCTGATGAGTTTACTAAACTCAACGGGTACTGCTCCAAATATTTCCATATCATATGGGCATTTGCATTCTGCCTTCTCAACACATTCCCCATCTTGTTCAACCTTATTATCTGGGCACCGACAACCAGGGACACAACTGTCTGGATTTACACATTCAGTTATGCCAGAAACATGTTCGCAAGATGAAGGACATGATGGGTATTGATCACAGTCTTCCACGTACACCTTCTCATCCATACATATTTCTCCTGTACATTAATCAAGAATATAATTGTAGGATGATCACGCCTGTAAGTTATCTTTAATCAGGAATTTGGGAGCATGGCTATGGTATGCGTGTGTATTTGTAATTATATTTTAATCTTCCATGGGACTTAGACTTACATACATTTTTTTTCTCTCAGTAAAACAAAATTGAATGGATGAATGAACTGAATGCATTGCCTGGAAATATATGTGACAGTAGATATAGTGACTTTAAGGTGTTTTTCTCTTAAAGATGGCCGCCAGTTTTTAGTATGCAAATGACACTCAATCGTGAAACTAGTTTCGACAATTTTAACGCCTGTGGTGTTCCCTGAAATATATCCCCACAGTGAAATGATTGGTGATCGACAACATTGTGTGAAAAAATGTATGTGTGTCCATGTTCAAAACCTTTGAGTCGCACATATACTCATGTATATATAGTTATTTGGCAAAAGCAATGACAACAATTACCAAATCGTTTTGATCTTTTCAAGTTAGAAGCGGTGAATGAAAGTTTCAGTCACCATTTACCACCCAACCTCTCGGCAATGAATTTTTGCCAAGGGTTTATTTATAAATATTTACTCATGACACGCATGTTATAGTTACGGTGTATCTATATTGATTTATTTATAACTTTGCGTATTTAGATTTTTTTACTCATAATTGGCATGTACAACATAATGTATTTATTATATTTATTTACTAATAAACCTATGTTACAAGCAAGACATGACACAGTACATAAATAGAAATACACCGTGCTTGTAACGTACGGGCTGTGAGTAAATAAATATAAATAGGCCACACTTGTATAATGTTGGTACAAGAGTGCATGAGATCAATTCAGAAACACCACTGAGAACAATGCCCTATTGCCAAACGTTTACAGAAATTGTGCTTTACAAGTCACAACAAGTGAAACAAACACAGAAAACTGCTTTCAAAAGAATGTGTGGGCCCTGTGAGCATTGAACAATGCGATTCAATAAGGATCATAACATAATGCATGATGTTAGCTTACAGGTTAACACCTTCAATTGAAATGATAACAGCTGTGTACCAAGTGAACAACTGCATGGGCGAACTATGCAAATTACGTTACCCATGATGCACTGGTGCAATCCCTGGGATTGTGGATGCATGCTTTTAAGAGAAACACTGGTAAATTACTATTGGTTGTACATGCAACTGGATGTTTAATTTGTAATTTGTAAAATAATGATTAAATGTGTATGTAATTTTATTAGAAATATTATCAAATTTGTCAAAGAAGTTGTTTCTAATACTTGTGTATGCTTTACAATGAAACAGAATGTGTAACACATCTTCAACCTGCTGAAAGTCCTGTACTTTACACAGTTACTACCAGAAAAGTTGTCTATATTGAAAATTTGTTGGTTAAATTAAACACATCTAGTTTGCAAGCAGTAGCACTTATTATAAATCAAATGTGAAGATTGACATGTGAATATGTACCTTCACATGGCTCTGTATTACATTCCTGGGTCTGGGCATCAACACCAGTACAGTCAATACTGGACTCTCCAGTTTTAGTGTTTTCACAGTCTCTGGTCCTTGTCTCAACACCACCATTACATGTTACAGAACACTCACTCCATGGTGTCCATGACTGCCAAACACCTACAGATAAATGAAATTAGTGACAACAGAGGTACATTACTTGGGGTTTGCAACACACATAGTACTGTATGGTGACATCATGCCAAGATCCCATTCAAGTCTCATCTCGTAGATAACGAGACTGATGCTACTATTTTCTGACATGACATAGGCAGTTTGTAATAAAACAATAAAACATGTATTACCGCATTCATAGTGTAAAAATGTATTACATCGAAAATGTACCTATTTTGATCCACCTGGACATCCCAGTGTCCTAGTTACCTCGGGCATGCACATTCGCATTTTTCTGAGTTGGAACACTTATGCGAGAGCGAGATTGTAACGGGATCTTGGTATCATGTCACCGTAGTTGCAAACCCCAAGTAATGTACCTCTGGTGACAATAATAATGAAATTACAAATTCAACAAATTTCTATTTCCAATTCAATTTTATACATTGTTATCAAAATAATTACTGCAAAAACATTATTATTTGTGATATATGGTATATTGCATTTAATCCAGTTTCAAGTTTCAATCATTTATTATTATTCATACTTTCTTACTAGCTTATCCAGTATGCCAGGGCCTGTAGTACATAATATACATATTTAGGCTTTTTTAAAAAGACATTGTCTTAATTTTCTCATCAAAACTATTAACCAAGAATTTTGTAGAGAATGACAAAATCTGCACAACCTAGATCCAGAATTGAAGATTGAAGTGCTTGATTTTCATGAATTATAACATGACATTCATCAAAGACCCAATATAATGTCTGAAGTATGTACCCAGTTTGTACAAATGGAATATGGATTGTCATAAATGAAAAATATGCATATGTGTGACATGATGTATGATAAAAATTGAACATTATCAGTCAAGGCATGTCAGTGATACATGTATATAGCTATAGAACAGCATTTATTAAAAAACAAATTGTTCGCCAGTTGGCCATTTTGAAATTGATCTGAAAAACATGATGGGCATCAAGGTTCCATAATGTCTGATGTTTGTAATAAGTTTGAACACAATGAATCCATACATGACAGAGATCTGGTTCCGGAATGGCAACTGCTTGATTTTGATGAATTTTTAACCTTCTGGCCATCTTGAATCAGATTGCAATACCAAATGATGTGCATATGTATCCTACTAAGATGCATGATGTATGTATGAAGTTTTCATGTATTCAGCACAGTCAGAAGTGAAGATGCACAAATGCAGAAACAAACATCAATACTTTCAATGGGGACTAACAAAAAAAGTATAGAAAAATACGTTGAAATGTGTAAACAAATTTGGTTGGGAAAAAATATGGCACCCGAAAGTTTAAGCATCTATGGTGGAGAACTTCCCACATTTCAGATCATCCAATATTGCCTGTAACTAATATCTGTTGGTCGATTCTGAAAAAATTAAAGTGACAACAGTTTTAACACCACACGCACTTACTTGGAGCAACTGTATGTACTACTGTTGTAGGTTGTTTAGTACCTAATACAGTAACTCCTAAAGAAAAACAAAAACAAAAAATAGAATCAGACATAGTGTGTTTGGTACATGTAATCTACAGCCTACTATTAATTTTTTGATTTGAGTTGATGTTATTGCTAGTTATCTGTTCTTATATTTTACTCACCCGGGGGAGTGGTAATCATGGCAGGGGCAATCACCGGTGGTGGACGAGTCTTAATAGCCCAAACAGGTTCAGTAACTAAGAAAAATATAATTAATTAATTCTATACATAAATGTGCACCATTTCCTGATTTTGATTGTTTGAATTATTTGTAGCACATCTGTGAGAAACCGTTTTTTGTGGTGAATGTTTAATTTCCCAATAAATACTGAACATTTTTGGTGCAAATGTAATATTGATAATTGTACAAGTGACATATTCATTTTGAAACATATGCTTACAGTAAATAAATATAAAATAGAAACAGCAGGAACATACAGAAATCAATACTAGTATCTAATTCCCACAACAGCAGGATACCATTTCCTGCTCACATCACCACACATACCCTCACCTACAAACACATACACACACACATACACACATACTTGTATTGCTATATGTCCCGAGTACTCCATTGAATTAAGTATACATTGAATAAACTATTAAATGCATTTATATTTTCCAAGTATTATATTGGACCCAGGTATATATCTGTATTTACATGCTCGAAACATACAACAATGCAAGTTCACACACACTTTATCAACACACTCACACTCTCTCTTGCTCTCGTAAAAACAGAGGGGACATATAGAGAAAACCACATCATGAACCATCTTTATTGTTGAACGTCAGTAATAAACATATTTATATATGTTCAAAGCCGTGTAAATCGTTATTACGATAAATGTGCTGTAGTGAAAAATCACACGAGAAGGTTAATTTCATCTCAAGCAAATTGTCATATGAGACACTGCAGACAATTGAAAGTTAATAATATTAGTTCATGCAGCTGTAGGTGTGTTCCGCAGATTTAAAGTTGAAAAATTTGACATGCTTCCAAATTAGTGTTAATACTGTATATTACAATAAAATGATAAATAAATAGTATTTATAGAGTATTTATAATGGCATTAATAACATGCAAACATGAACAAAATTGGTAATCATGATATGTGCATTTAAAAGTCAACAAAAAAGGAAACATTAATTTCTCATTTGCAGTTAGCGAATAAAACTAAAAATAATAAATATTAATTTGTTATTTGCAGTTTGCAAATAAAACAAAAGTCAATTTTGTTTTAAGAATCTAGTGTTAATTTTATTTTTAAATAAAGATCAATCAAACTCAAGTTTGGTGGGCTGGGCTCAGAACAACCTCTTTCCACCAGATCAATTATTTATATTATTTGCACAGAATGTAACATCACTAACCTGGCTCACCAATTCTACCAGGTTCGCCTGGCAAAGTTGTCATGGGAGTTGCTCCTATAACTAATATTATAAATAGGAATAAAGTTAGTATTTCCTACATAATCAGCAGGAACACCTACACATGCAATTATCATTCGAGTGTTGCACTATGAAATCATTTTCTAAAACTCATATATTTCTTTATCTTGTATCTATTTAATGCTTACAAATTGGTTCAAAACAAATGAATGCAATCACTATTGTCATTGGATTTTGGTGAAAGAAAATAATCAATGTTTAGGAGTGATTTTTGTAATTACTGTTACATTCACAACAAACATTACATGAACATTAAGTACATCAGTGCATAAGAGTGGTACTCACTCGTGGTTAATGGAGGTCCCCCTGGTCCGCCAGGACCACCTGGTCCAAATGGTCCACCAGGCCCTCCTGGGCCATATGGTCCTCCTGGACCAAATGGACCACCGGGTCCACCAGGTTTGCCAATGTCTTCAGGAAGAGTTACATCTGTAACTAGAGTTGGCCCATCTGGCCCTCCAGGTCCACCTGGTCCCCCTGGACCTCCAGGGCCTCCTGGGCCACCAGGTCCCCCTGGACCCAATGGCCCTAAAGGTTTTCCAATGTCTGTTGGTATCTGTTCTTCCTCTTCAGGTGTTGGTGTTGGCCCACCAGGTCCTCCAGGTCCATTGGGTCCTCCAGGCCCATTTGGCCCTCCAGGTCCATTTGGTCCTCCTGGCCCATCAGGTCCACCCGGTCCACCAGGTCCACCAGGTCCTCCTGGCCCTCCAGGTCCACCAGGCCCCATAGGTCCACCGGGACCTCCCGGTTTGCCTATATCAGTTGGAAGAGTTTCATCTGTACCGATGGTTGGTCCACCAGGGCCTCCAGGGCCACCAGGTCCTCCTGGTCCACCTGGGCCTCCAGGTCCAAGTGGTCCTCCAAGTCCATTTGGACCTCCTGGTCCATCAGGACCCAGAGGTTCACCAGGTTCTTTGACGTATGCTGGTTCCAATGTAGGTCCACCAGGACCACTAGGTCCATTGGGTCCCCCAGGTCCATCTACAACATTCGGACATAGATAATACAATTAAGCTTGATAAAACTTCAAAATCTAACTGTTACAATAACAATATCTTAACAAATATTACTCTTTTCACTAAGCAAGAATGTCAATATCATAATTTTGTCATTGGGTAAAAAATTTGTAATTCTGTTCCATGATAATGTATTTAAATACAAAATATTCAATAACAATATTTTACACTTAGAAAGCATGTGAATGATATATTTTGAAAATGTCCAATGACTGAGCAATTGCATTTTATTATTTGTACACTTTACTTTTAATGTATTAATAGAAAAAGATTATAACAATGAAACACAAGTTCTATGGTATAAATTAGTCAAGCAAATATATGAACACACAATCAATTTACCACAACCTATTATAATTTAACGATCTAGCATAAATTATATTGATTAATAAATTTTTATTCATACTTTATAAATACTTTTTCGTCAAACAACTATAATCTCTTGGTATCTGAATATGCAGAAAACAACACATCAAAATGAATAATGGTATTGCTAATATAGGATATTTCACGTACCTGGCCCACCAGGTCCTCCTGGTCCACCTGGACCTCCTGGCTCACCAGGTTCACCTGCAGCTAATAATGGCAATGTTGTCATGGGAGTTGCTCCTATAACTAATATTATAAATAGGAATAAAGTTAGTATTTCCTACATAATCAGCAGGAACACCTACACATGCAATTATCATTCGAGTGTTGCACTATGAAATCATTTTCTAAAACTCATATATTTCTTTGATCTTGTATCTATTTAATGCTTACAAATTGGTTCAAAACAAATGAATGCAATCACTATTGTCATTGGATGTTGGTGAAAGAAAATAATCAATGTTTAGGAGTGATTTTTGTAATTACTGTTACATTCACAACAAACATTACATGAACATTAAGTACATCAGTGCATAAGAGTGGTACTCACTCGTGTTTAATGGAGGTCCCCCTGGTCCGCCAGGACCACCTGGTCCAAATGGTCCACCAGGCCCTCCTGGGCCATATGGTCCTCCTGGTCCAAATGGACCACCGGGTCCACCAGGTTTGCCAATGTCTTCAGGAAGAGTTACATCTGTAACTAGAGTTGGCCCATCTCGCCCTCCAGGTCCACCTGGTCCCCCTGGACCTCCAGGGCCTCCTGGGCCACCAGGTCCCCCTGGACCCAATGGCCCTAAAGGTTTTCCAATGTCTGTTGGTATCTGTTCTTCCTCTTCAGGTGTTGGTGTTGGCCCACCAGGTCCTCCAGGTCCATTGGGTCCTCCAGGCCCATTTGGCCCTCCAGGTCCATTTGGTCCTCCTGGCCCATCAGGTCCACCCGGTCCACCAGGTCCACCAGGTCCTCCTGGCCCTCCAGGTCCACCAGGCCCCATAGGTCCACCGGGACCTCCCGGTTTGCCTATATCAGTTGGAAGAGTTTCATCTGTACCGATGGTTGGTCCACCAGGGCCTCCAGGGCCACCAGGTCCTCCTGGTCCACCTGGGCCTCCAGGTCCAAGTGGTCCTCCAAGTCCATTTGGACCTCCTGGTCCATCAGGACCCAGAGGTTCACCAGGTTCTTTGACGTATGCTGGTTCCAATGTAGGTCCACCAGGACCACCAGGTCCATTGGATCCCCCAGGTCCATCTACAACATTCGGACATAGATAATACAATTAAGCTTGATAAAACTTCAAAATCTAACTGTTACAATAACAATATCTTAACAAATATTACTCTTTTCACTAAGCAAGAATGTCAATATCATAATTTTGTCATTGGGTAGAAAATTTGTAATTCTGTTCCATGATAATGTATTTAAATACAAAATATTCAATAACAATATTTTACACTTAGAAAGCATGTGAATGATATATTTTGAAAATGTCCAATGACTGAGCAATTGCATTTTATTATTTGTACACTTTACTTTTAATGTATTAATAGAAAAAGATTATAACAATGAAACACAAGTTCTATGGTATAAATTAGTCAAGCAAATATATGAACACACAATCAATTTACCACAACCTATTATAATTTAACGATCTAGCATAAATTATATTGTTTAATAAATTTTTATTCATACTTTATAAATACTTTTTCGTCAAACAACTATAATCTCTTGGTATCTGAATGTGCAGAAAACAACACATCAAAATGAATAATGGTATTGCTAATATAGGATATTTCACGTACCTGGCCCACCAGGTCCTCCTGGTCCACCTGGACCTCCTGGCTCACCAGGTTCACCTGCAGCTAATAATGGCAATGTTGTCATGGGAGTTGCTCCTATAACTAATATTATAAATAGGAATAAAGTTAGTATTTCCTACATAATCAGCAGGAACACCTATACATGCAATGATCATTCAAGTGTTGCACTATGAAATCATTTTCTAAAACTCATATACTTCTTTGATCTTGTATCTATTTAATGCTTACAAAGTGGTTCAAACCAAATGAATGCAATCACTATTGTCATTGTATTTTGGTGAAAGAAAATAATCAATGTTTAGGAGTGATTTTTGTAATTACTGTTACATTCACAACAAACATTACATGAACATTAAGTACATCAGTGCATAAGAGTGGTACTCACTCGTGGTTAATGGAGGTCCCCCTGGTCCGCCAGGACCACCTGGTCCAAATGGTCCACCAGGCCCTCCTGGGCCATATGGTCCTCCTGGTCCAAATGGACCACCGGGTCCACCAGGTTTGCCAATGTCTTCAGGAAGAGTTACATCTGTAGCTAGAGTTGGCCCATCTGGCCCTCCAGGTCCACCTGGTCCCCCTGGACCTCCAGGGCCTCCTGGGCCACCAGGTCCCCCTGGACCCAATGGCCCTAAAGGTTTTCCAATGTCTGTTGGTATCTGTTCTTCCTCTTCAGGTGTTGGTGTTGGCCCACCAGGTCCTCCAGGTCCATTGGGTCCTCCAGGCCCATTTGGCCCTCCAGGTCCATTTGGTCCTCCTGGCCCATCAGGTCCACCCGGTCCACCAGGGCCACCAGGTCCTCCTGGCCCTCCAGGTCCACCAGGCCCCCTAGGTCCACCAGGACCTCCCGGTTTGCCTATATCAGTTGGAATAGTTTCATCTGTACCGATGGTTGGTCCACCAGGGCCTCCAGGGCCACCAGGTCCTCCTGGTCCACCTGGGCCTCCAGGTCCAAGTGGTCCTCCAAGACCATTTGGACCTCCTGGTCCATCAGGACCCAGAGGTTCACCAGGTTCTTTGACGTATGCTGGTTCCAATGTAGGTCCACCAGGACCACCAGGTCCATTGGGTCCCCCAGGTCCATCTACAACATTTGGACATAGATAATAGAATTAAGCTTGATAAAACTTCAAAATCTAACTGTTACAATAACAATATCTTAACAAATATTACTCTTTTCACTAAGCAAGAATGTCAATATCATAATTTTGTCATTGGGTAGCAAATTTGTAATTCTGTTCCATGATAATGTATTTAAATACAATATATTCAATAACAATATTTTACACTTAGAAAGCATGTGAATGATATATTTTGAAAATGTCCAATGACTGAGCAATTGCATTTTATTATTTGTACACTTTACTTTTAATGTATTGATAGAAAAAGATTATAACAATGAAACACAAGTTCTATGGTATAAATTAGTCATGCAAATATATGAACACACAATCAATTTACCACAACCTATTATAATTTAACGATCTAGCATAAATTATATTGTTTAATAAATTTTTATTCATACTTTATAAATACTTTTTCGTCAAACAACTATAATCTCTTGGCATCTGATGTGAAGGAAACAACACATCAAAATGAATAATGGTATTGCTAATATAGGATATTTCACGTACCTGGCCCACCAGGTCCTCCTGGTCCACCTGGACCTCCTGGCTCACCAGGTTCACCTGCAGCTAATAATGGCAATGTTGTCATGGGAGTTGCTCCTATAACTAATATTATAAATAGGAATAAAGTTAGTATTTCCTACATAATCAGCAGGAACACCTACACATGCAATTATCATTCGAGTGTTGCACTATGAAATCATTTTCTAAAACCCATATATTTCTTTGATCTTGTATCTATTTAATGCTTACAAATTGATTCAAAACAAATGAATGCAATCACTATTGTCATTGGATTTTGGTGAAAGAAAATAATCAATGTTTAGGAGTGATTTTTGTAATTACTGTTACATTCACAACAAACATTACATGAACATTAAGTACATCAGTGCATAAGAGTGGTACTCACTCGTGGTTAATGGAGGTCCCCCTGGTCCGCCAGGACCACCTGGTCCAAATGGTCCACCAGGCCCTCCTGGGCCATATGGTCCTCCTGGTCCAAATGGACCACCGGGTCCACCAGGTTTGCCAATGTCTTCAGGAAGAGTTACATCTGTAGCTAGAGTTGGCCCATCTGGCCCTCCAGGTCCACCTGGTCCCCCTGGACCTCCAGGGCCTCCTGGGCCACCAGGTCCCCCTGGACCCAATGGCCCTAAAGGTTTTCCAATGTCTGTTGGTATCTGTTCTTCCTCTTCAGGTGTTGGTGTTGGCCCACCAGGTCCTCCAGGTCCATTGGGTCCTCCAGGCCCATTTGGCCCTCCAGGTCCATTTGGTCCTCCTGGCCCATCAGGTCCACCCGGTCCACCAGGTCCACCAGGTCCTCCTGGCCCTCCAGGTCCACCAGGCCCCATAGGTCCACCGGGACCTCCCGGTTTGCCTATATCAGTTGGAATAGTTTCATCTGTACCGATGGTTGGTCCACCAGGGCCTCCAGGGCCACCAGGTCCTCCTGGTCCACCTGGGCCTCCAGGTCCAAGTGGTCCTCCAAGTCCATTTGGACCTCCTGGTCCATCAGGACCCAGAGGTTCACCAGGTTCTTTGACGTATGCTGGTTCCAATGTAGGTCCACCAGGACCACCAGGTCCATTGGGTCCCCCAGGTCCATCTACAACATTCGGACATAGATAATACAATTAAGCTTGATAAAACTTCAAAATCTAACTGTTACAATAACAATATCTTAACAAATATTACTCTTTTCACTAAGCAAGAATGTCAATATCATAATTTTGTCATTGGGTAGCAAATTTGTAATTCTGTTCCATGATAATGTATTTAAATACAAAATATTCAATAACAATATTTTACACTTAGAAAGCATGTGAATGATATATTTTGAAAATGTCCAATGACTGAGCAATTGCATTTTATTATTTGTACACTTTACTTTTAATGTATTGATAGAAAAAGATTATAACAATGAAACACAAGTTCTATGGTATAAATTAGTCATGCAAATATATGAACACACAATCAATTTACCACAACCTATTATAATTTAACGATCTAGCATAAATTATATTGTTTAATAAATTTTTATTCATACTTTATAAATACTTTTTCGTCAAACAACTATAATCTCTTGGCATCTGAATGTGCAGAAAACAACACATCAAAATGAATAATGGTATTGCTAATATAGGATATTTCACGTACCTGGCCCACCAGGTCCTCCTGGTCCACCTGGACCTCCTGGCTCACCAGGTTCACCTGCAGCTAATAATGGCAATGTTGTCATGGGAGTTGCTCCTATAACTAATATTATAAATAGGAATAAAGTTAGTATTTCCTACATAATCAGCAGGAACACCTATACATGCAATGATCATTCAAGTGTTGCACTATGAAATCATTTTCTAAAACTCATATACTTCTTTGATCTTGTATCTATTTAATGCTTACAAAGTGGTTCAAACCAAATGAATGCAATCACTATTGTCATTGTATTTTGGTGAAAGAAAATAATCAATGTTTAGGAGTGATTTTTGTAATTACTGTTACATTCACAACAAACATTACATGAACATTAAGTACATCAGTGCATAAGAGTGGTACTCACTCATGGTTAATGGAGGTCCCCCTGGTCCGCCAGGACCACCTGGTCCAAATGGTCCACCAGGCCCTCCTGGGCCATATGGTCCTCCTGGTCCAAATGGACCACCGGGTCCACCAGGTTTGCCAATGTCTTCAGGAAGAGTTACATCTGTAGCTAGAGTTGGCCCATCTGGCCCTCCAGGTCCACCTGGTCCCCCTGGACCTCCAGGGCCTCCTGGGCCACCAGGTCCCCCTGGACCCAATGGCCCTAAAGGTTTTCCAATGTCTGTTGGTATCTGTTCTTCCTCTTCAGGTGTTGGTGTTGGCCCACCAGGTCCTCCAGGTCCATTGGGTCCTCCAGGCCCATTTGGCCCTCCAGGTCCATTTGGTCCTCCTGGCCCATCAGGTCCACCCGGTCCACCAGGTCCACCAGGTCCTCCTGGCCCTCCAGGTCCACCAGGCCCCATAGGTCCACCGGGACCTCCCGGTTTGCCTATATCAGTTGGAATAGTTTCATCTGTACCGATGGTTGGTCCACCAGGGCCTCCAGGGCCACCAGGTCCTCCTGGTCCACCTGGGCCTCCAGGTCCAAGTGGTCCTCCAAGTCCATTTGGACCTCCTGGTCCATCAGGACCCAGAGGTTCACCAGGTTCTTTGACGTATGCTGGTTCCAATGTAGGTCCACCAGGACCACCAGGTCCATTGGGTCCCCCAGGTCCATCTACAACATTCGGACATAGATAATACAATTAAGCTTGATAAAACTTCAAAATCTAACTGTTACAATAAAAATATCTTAACAAATATTACTCTTTTCTCTAAGCAAGAATGTCAATATCATAATGTTGTCATTGGGTAGCAAATTTGTAATTCTGTTCCATGATAATGTATTTAAATACAAAATATTCAATAACAATATTTTACACTTAGAAAGCATGTGAATGATATATTTTGAAAATGTCCAATGACTGAGCAATTGCATTTTATTATTTGTACACTTTACTTTTAATGTATTGATAGAAAAAGATTATAACAATGAAACACAAGTTCTATGGTATAAATTAGTCATGCAAATATATGAACACACAATCAATTTACCACAACCTATTATAATTTAACGATCTAGCATAAATTATATTGTTTAATAAATTTTTATTCATACTTTATAAATACTTTTTCGTCAAACAACTATAATCTCTTGGCATCTGAATGTGCAGAAAACAACACATCAAAATGAATAATGGTATTGCTAATATAGGATATTTCACGTACCTGGCCCACCAGGTCCTCCTGGTCCACCTGGACCTCCTGGCTCACCAGGTTCACCTGCAGCTAATAATGGCGATGTTGTCATGGGAGTTGCTCCTATAACTAATATTATAAATAGGAATAAAGTTAGTATTTCCTACATAATCAGCAGGAACACCTATACATGCAATGATCATTCAAGTGTTGCACTATGAAATCATTTTCTAAAACTCATATACTTCTTTGATCTTGTATCTATTTAATGCTTACAAAGTGGTTCAAACCAAATGAATGCAATCACTATTGTCATTGTATTTTGGTGAAAGAAAATAATCAATGTTTAGGAGTGATTTTTGTAATTACTGTTACATTCACAACAAACATTACATGAACATTAAGTACATCAGTGCATAAGAGTGGTACTCACTCGTGGTTAATGGAGGTCCCCCTGGTCCGCCAGGACCACCTGGTCCAAATGGTCCACCAGGCCCTCCTGGGCCATATGGTCCTCCTGGTCCAAATGGACCACCGGGTCCACCAGGTTTGCCAATGTCTTCAGGAAGAGTTACATCTGTAGCTAGAGTTGGCCCATCTGGCCCTCCAGGTCCACCTGGTCCCCCTGGACCTCCAGGGCCTCCTGGGCCACCAGGTCCCCCTGGACCCAATGGCCCTAAAGGTTTTCCAATGTCTGTTGGTATCTGTTCTTCCTCTTCAGGTGTTGGTGTTGGCCCACCAGGTCCTCCAGGTCCATTGGGTCCTCCAGGCCCATTTGGCCCTCCAGGTCCATTTGGTCCTCCTGGCCCATCAGGTCCACCCGGTCCACCAGGTCCACCAGGTCCTCCTGGCCCTCCAGGTCCACCAGGCCCCATAGGTCCACCGGGACCTCCCGGTTTGCCTATATCAGTTGGAATAGTTTCATCTGTACCGATGGTTGGTCCACCAGGGCCTCCAGGGCCACCAGGTCCTCCTGGTCCACCTGGGCCTCCAGGTCCAAGTGGTCCTCCAAGTCCATTTGGACCTCCTGGTCCATCAGGACCCAGAGGTTCACCAGGTTCTTTGACGTATGCTGGTTCCAATGTAGGTCCACCAGGACCACCAGGTCCATTGGGTCCCCCAGGTCCATCTACAACATTCGGACATAGATAATACAATTAAGCTTGATAAAACTTCAAAATCTAACTGTTACAATAACAATATCTTAACAAATATTACTCTTTTCTCTAAGCAAGAATGTCAATATCATAATGTTGTCATTGGGTAGCAAATTTGTAATTCTGTTCCATGATAATGTATTTAAATACAAAATATTCAATAACAATATTTTACACTTAGAAAGCATGTGAATGATATATTTTGAAAATGTCCAATGACTGAGCAATTGCATTTTATTATTTGTACACTTTACTTTTAATGTATTGATAGAAAAAGATTATAACAATGAAACACAAGTTCTATGGTATAAATTAGTCATGCAAATATATGAACACACAATCAATTTACCACAACCTATTATAATTTAACGATCTAGCATAAATTATATTGTTTAATAAATTTTTATTCATACTCTATAAATACTTTTTCGTCAAACAACTATAATCTCTTGGCATCTGAATGTGCAGAAAACAACACATCAAAATGAATAATGGTATTGCTAATATAGGATATTTCACGTACCTGGCCCACCAGGTCCTCCTGGTCCACCTGGACCTCCTGGCTCACCAGGTTCACCTGCAGCTAATAATGGCAATGTTGTCATGGGAGTTGCTCCTATAACTAATATTATAAATAGGAATAAAGTTAGTATTTCCTACATAATCAGCAGGAACACCTATACATGCAATGATCATTCAAGTGTTGCACTATGAAATCATTTTCTAAAACTCATATACTTCTTTGATCTTGTATCTATTTAATGCTTACAAAGTGGTTCAAACCAAATGAATGCAATCACTATTGTCATTGTATTTTGGTGAAAGAAAATAATCAATGTTTAGGAGTGATTTTTGTAATTACTGTTACATTCACAACAAACATTACATGAACATTAAGTACATCAGTGCATAAGAGTGGTACTCACTCGTGGCTAATGGAGGTCCCCCTGGTCCGCCAGGACCACCTGGTCCAAATGGTCCACCAGGCCCTCCTGGGCCATATGGTCCTCCTGGTCCAAATGGACCACCGGGTCCACCAGGTTTGCCAATGTCTTCAGGAAGAGTTACATCTGTAGCTAGAGTTGGCCCATCTGGCCCTCCAGGTCCACCTGGTCCCCCTTGACCTCCAGGGCCTCCTGGGCCACCAGGTCCCCCTGGACCCAATGGCCCTAAAGGTTTTCCAATGTCTGTTGGTATCTGTTCTTCCTCTTCAGGTGTTGGTGTTGGCCCACCAGGTCCTCCAGGTCCATTGGGTCCTCCAGGCCCATTTGGCCCTCCAGGTCCATTTGGTCCTCCTGGCCCATCAGGTCCACCCGGTCCACCAGGTCCACCAGGTCCTCCTGGCCCTCCAGGTCCACCAGGCCCCATAGGTCCACCGGGACCTCCCGGTTTGCCTATATCAGTTGGAATAGTTTCATCTGTACCTATGGTTGGTCCACCAGGGCCTCCAGGGCCACCAGGTCCTCCTGGTCCACCTGGGCCTCCAGGTCCAAGTGGTCCTCCAAGTCCATTTGGACCTCCTGGTCCATCAGGACCCAGAGGTTCACCAGGTTCTTTGACGTATGCTGGTTCCAATGTAGGTCCACCAGGACCACCAGGTCCATTGGGTCCCCCAGGTCCATCTACAACATTTGGACATAGATAATAGAATTAAGGTTGATAAAACTTCAAAATCTAACTGTTACAATAACAATATCTTAACAAATATTACTCTTTTCACTAAGCAAGAATGTCAATATCATAATTTTGTCATTGGGTAGCAAATTTGTAATTCTGTTCCATGATAATGTATTTAAATACAATATATTCAATAACAATATTTTACACTTAGAAAGCATGTGAATGATATATTTTGAAAATGTCCAATGACTGAGCAATTGCATTTTATTATTTGTACACTTTACTTTTAATGTATTGATAGAAAAAGATTATAACAATGAAACACAAGTTCTATGGTATAAATTAGTCATGCAAATATATGAACACACAATCAATTTACCACAACCTATTATAATTTAACGATCTAGCATAAATTATATTGTTTAATAAATTTTTATTCATACTTTATAAATACTTTTTCGTCAAACAACTATAATCTCTTGGCATCTGATGTGAAGAAAACAACACATCAAAATGAATAATGGTATTGCTAATATAGGATATTTCACGTACCTGGCCCACCAGGTCCTCCTGGTCCACCTGGACCTCCTGGCTCACCAGGTTCACCTGCAGCTAATAATGGCAATGTTGTCATGGGAGTTGCTCCTATAACTAATATTATAAATAGGAATAAAGTTAGTATTTCCTACATAATCAGCAGGAACACCTACACATGCAATTATCATTCGAGTGTTGCACTATGAAATCATTTTCTAAAACCCATATATTTCTTTGATCTTGTATCTATTTAATGCTTACAAATTGATTCAAAACAAATGAATGCAATCACTATTGTCATTGGATTTTGGTGAAAGAAAATAATCAATGTTTAGGAGTGATTTTTGTAATTACTGTTACATTCACAACAAACATTACATGAACATTAAATACATCAGTGCATAAGAGTGGTACTCACTCGTGGTTAATGGAGGTCCCCCTGGTCCGCCAGGACCACCTGGTCCAAATGGTCCACCAGGCCCTCCTGGGCCATATGGTCCTCCTGGTCCAAATGGACCACCGGGTCCACCAGGTTTGCCAATGTCTTCAGGAAGAGTTACATCTGTAGCTAGAGTTGGCCCATCTGGCCCTCCAGGTCCACCTGGTCCCCCTGGACCTCCAGGGCCTCCTGGGCCACCAGGTCCCCCTGGACCCAATGGCCCTAAAGGTTTTCCAATGTCTGTTGGTATCTGTTCTTCCTCTTCAGGTGTTGGTGTTGGCCCACCAGGTCCTCCAGGTCCATTGGGTCCTCCAGGCCCATTTGGCCCTCCAGGTCCATTTGGTCCTCCTGGCCCATCAGGTCCACCCGGTCCACCAGGGCCACCAGGTCCTCCTGGCCCTCCAGGTCCACCAGGCCCCCTAGGTCCACCAGGACCTCCCGGTTTGCCTATATCAGTTGGAATAGTTTCATCTGTACCGATGGTTGGTCCACCAGGGCCTCCAGGGCCACCAGGTCCTCCTGGTCCACCTGGGCCTCCAGGTCCAAGTGGTCCTCCAAGACCATTTGGACCTCCTGGTCCATCAGGACCCAGAGGTTCACCAGGTTCTTTGACGTATGCTGGTTCCAATGTAGGTCCACCAGGACCACCAGGTCCATTGGGTCCCCCAGGTCCATCTACAACATTTGGACATAGATAATAGAATTAAGGTTGATAAAACTTCAAAATCTAACTGTTACAATAACAATATCTTAACAAATATTACTCTTTTCACTAAGCAAGAATGTCAATATCATAATTTTGTCATTGGGTAGCAAATTTGTAATTCTGTTCCATGATAATGTATTTAAATACAATATATTCAATAACAATATTTTACACTTAGAAAGCATGTGAATGATATATTTTGAAAATGTCCAATGACTGAGCAATTGCATTTTATTATTTGTACACTTTACTTTTAATGTATTGATAGAAAAAGATTATAACAATGAAACACAAGTTCTATGGTATAAATTAGTCATGCAAATATATGAACACACAATCAATTTACCACAACCTATTATAATTTAACGATCTAGCATAAATTATATTGTTTAATAAATTTTTATTCATACTTTATAAATACTTTTTCGTCAAACAACTATAATCTCTTGGCATCTGATGTGAAGAAAACAACACATCAAAATGAATAATGGTATTGCTAATATAGGATATTTCACGTACCTGGCCCACCAGGTCCTCCTGGTCCACCTGGACCTCCTGGCTCACCAGGTTCACCTGCAGCTAATAATGGCAATGTTGTCATAGGAGTTGCTCCTGTAACTAATATTATAAATAGGAATAAAGATTGTATGTCCTATATGATCTGCAGGTACACCTGCTCATAGCAATGTACACTGATTCAAAAGTGTTTCATAGTTATTTTCAAAACTTGTTGGTCCCATTATTTGAGTATGGTCTGCATACCTATCAGGAACACTATTCCATGAACATTTGAAATGATTCCCTGTGAAAATTATTGCCATTAAAAAAAATTGGTGATAAATTATATATGGTTCACTGCAAATAAGATGTCATTTCAGTGTAGGTTTTCACTTGAGTCACTGATATTTGGTTAGCAAAATTGCATGTCAATTTGTATTGAGTAAAGCCAAGGTTTTAAAATGGTGGTCTGAATGACAGTTTTGCAACAAGGTATCAATCGATGAATGTTGCAAGAGACTAATATAGCTACAAACTATTCAACCTGCAACATGTGAACACCATTTCATGAAATGTCTGTAGTTTTATAAATGTATGTGTTGACTGGCATGATCATGATGAAAAACAGTACTAGTCTATAGATCCACTGACACATGTCTCATTGATATATATAGTTTCTTCATCTTTTGTTATCAAAATTATAATACAGGGATGAGAATATTTCACCGACCACTAGTAGTGAGATGGTTGTTGCATATGTCCAGCCCAACAATTTGTAGGCAAAATCATTCAGAGATTCATCAAGATTAAGTGGGGGTGGGTCTTGGTTGCTTTTTCTCAGGCTATTTTGGTTGATGCATGTGTTAGCAGAATGTAGTTTTATGAAATAGACTTTGATATTCTTTTGTCGTGCAACTGAATATAACTTTCAGCAATGGGAATGAGTTTATTATTGTCTAATTTACTCTACAGGTGTTTGTAGCAACCATACAATTGCAGTATTTGTCTTGAGGAGGGAATGGCGTCTTATCAGATGAAACCAATAACAAACTCTAGATTCTGTGCACATCATCATCGCACCTAACTGCTACAAATAACATTAATACAATAGTCAGCATTGACTTATTGCATCCATTAATAAATCTAGGACAAATAATGGCTACGATATGTAGTATTGTTTGATTGGTTGGTTGACTGTTAGCAGAAAAGCGAAATGAATCTCTGTTGTGTATATCAAGATTTGAACTTTCAAAATAGATTTGTCAAAATAGATTTGTATAATGAAATCAGAAAAATATATTGCTACCATTCATTATTATTTAAAATAATATTAGTATTGCTATTGTCGTCTCACTACATGTGTGTGTTATAGTCACTTTTATATAATAACTCACTTAAATTTTAAACCATGTGGCAAAGATAAAATGCCAGTTAATTTCAGCTTTAGCAATGTAATGACATTTTTAAATCAATGTGTGTTTCTTCCGAAGACTTGTAATGGTAAGGTTTGTAAATTAATAAGTTTGTGGTATAATTATAATGTAAAATTAGCATACCAACTATCCGGTAGTCATTTTAATAAAACAAAATATCCACTCTACTCTAAATAAATATTCTCAAAAGAAACTATCATGTACGACTGCCATCACATTAACCCCGTGCTTATCAACACACATACATACACATACAAGGCCATTGGGCCATTTATTTAGTTATGGTTCATTCTTAATAATAAAAATTAAAATAACTTAATAACAGCTTTTCCACTGTGACTATGATTATATGTCATGTGTCTTTTATGCTGTTGACAGATGATAATAAAATCTATTTTCTTACACATTATGGACAAATTTCATCTTGCACCACTTCTGATAGTTTTATAGAATCTGGAATAGAAATAAATCAATACTATTTAGAACACAAATAAAGATTTTAATGATGGTTAGTTCATAACATTTTTTATAATTAAGCATAAATTATTGTAGATAAGCTGGTAGATCACCATCATGGTCTGATTAGTGTGTGTAGTGAGAAAATTATTTTTACATTAATGAAGGCTGTTCGTACAATAGACAATTTCTTCATAATAATGCGATATTTAATCTTACATGTCATAATGCCAAAATTATTGTTTTGACTGTTGAGCAAACCATGCAACAACCACAACTTGAGACGTTACCAAGGTTTCACTCGATAATTTATCGAGTGTCATCAACGGTACTTAGTACACATCACGCCCGAGTCAAAACTTGTATTTATGATTTCCATTAGTAAAGGATTGCGGAAAATTCATGTTTATCAACAAAAGTGTTGCACATGTGCAGCATGCAACCACGCCCTTTAAGGAAAAATGGTTGCCATGATGATATGTGTTACTCATGTAATAACACATACTTTAACAAGTTCATTCATTAGAAAAATATATTAATGGTAATACTTTACTGTTTAATGCGCATTTGAGTGTTTTTTATGAACTATTAAGAAAAAAGTTTACGTATATTAATTACCTGATCACAGCAAACAGTTTACCATCGCAATAATAAAGTATCCACTCATTGTATTATATCCTAGCTCTTGATGTTCAAATAACTAAAACGCTTCATTTGTGTGAATCTAATAAAATAAAATTGTATAATATTAAAATCACTAATAAAATCAAAATACCAACCACTACAGTTATTCTATTATAATTGGAGTTTGGAACTGAAAAACAATCCTATACTGGCCGATAGTACTGTTTTAGGCAGATTATAATAAACTAATAAACAGTTTATTTGCTATTTCAGTAATATATTGTGTTTAATAGATAAAAGTACATGATAGAGTTGTGTCTATGGTAACAATAATTGTTATCATAAGTTATGTTTTATTGATCCATCATACAATTACTACAATTGTTGGTGTATGTATGTTTGTATTAGAAATATGCCTCTAATGGAACAAAATAATACAACTTGTCTGAATAACGACAGCTTTAAAATCTACACTCGGTGTACAAATCTCTTGAATTCGTAACTACATGTAATATGTTTAAATGTATTCTGTTATTCATTGGTATAAAAACAAAAATAAACACATCAACGTTTTAAAAAAAAAAACAATGAATGTCGAATAAATTCAAATTATATACCGGTATATGCTCATTTCAGTCATAGCTTAATAAATACTATCATGTTATGTGTCCAAAATCACAGATACTGATGTATGAAAACAACCTGAAAAGTTCATATTGCAATAATTATAAATTATGAAACATTGTTCTTACCTGTTTTATCTGCACCAACTGAAAATTCTCTTTGATTGATGGTCCATCTTGGTCCACTTAGACTATTGATTCTTATGTCTACCAGCATCACATGCAGCTTGAAGATTATTTATTTTGATGTTGTATACGCGCAGAATGATATATACTCATTCTATCATGGTACCTCATTCATTGAATAATCATAAACCGAACATACTGTACACAACTAATGCATTCATTCATTCATTTCTCTCTTTCTTTCTCCTTCTCTATTTCACTTTTGCTTTCATACTCTTTCATGACATATTATCTTTCTATTTACTCACCAGTGGGTGCAACTCCTGGAATGCCAGGTGGTATCTTCGGTGCAGGTGTAGCTATGAAAGAGAAACATTGTAAAGTTAATACTAATCAGTTTTCCATAAAAAAAACAAAAACATTTTCCTTTGTTACACTAGTTTTTTTTTTTATATATATATATATTTTTTTTTGTGCCAGGCGACAGTTCCGGACATTAAGTGTCACTGTTGTCTCTCCTGACTTTTTTTTTGTATGTGCAAATTGCAAGTGACGACACATAGTGCATTTTGCCACAGAAGTCATATTCATGTTTGGGACTACATGACAGGGCTGTGTGGCCATCTCTCTGTCAAATGGCAATTTGTAATGCGCTATCCTGGCATCAACCAGGCCCGGCCGAACACAAGCACCTGTGGACCTTAACCAAGGTTCCTCCAAAGTCGCATTCGTTAGTGAATGAATCTCGGGAAGTGGAATTGGCCTTCCCATTGAGTCTGTGGCACACTCACCCAGGGTAGGGGTCGACCATTTTGATGTTCAGCCTAAGGTAGGATTTGAACTTGGGTCTACCGATCATGAGTCTGGTGCGACAACCACTATGCTACCAGTGACCGGTTACACTAGTTTCATATAATAACAATCAATCAGTAGTCAATCAATCAATATTTGGTTTAAACAACATCATCTACATAACAGTGTATATTAAATTGTTCAATAATGAATATAATGGACTGTGAATCACATCAAATCGTAGATAACTTTGTCTGACTCTTTTTTTTTTCATTAACATACAATATACCCATCTCATCCAAGTTCTTGTTCATTCTAATTACAACATTTGTTTTACCACACAGTACGGTACATATTCTACAAATCGGAACTTACCACAGTCGAGGTGTGTACAATTCAAAATTCCACTTTCACAGGTGCTGAAAGGAGAAAATTTAACAAACTTCAGTTCAGTAAAAACACAAATTAAAATGATACAAATATTACATGGGTTGGAGTGCATATTAAATATATTTTACTTTCTGGATAAATGTTTACTAACTTCAGAGCAAACTATACTTTAATAGTTAATTAGTATAACTAATGTTATAGTCTCACCAATTATTACAGTCAGCATGGAACATTGTATCTTTATCAATGTATTGTCCAAGTGGAGGTACTGTAGTAACTACTGGGGTCACTGCTGAGAATATAAACAGATAGTTAAAGTGAGCAATTGCAGTATTCAAGATAAAGAATCTGATATATCTTATAAGATCTTGCCTAGAACCATGAAGATTTGCAGTACATACCTATTGTAACTACAGGACCGCCAGGGCCTCCAGGGCCACCAGGTCCATCTGGTCCACCAGGTCCACCTGGTCCACCAGGACCTCCTGGTCCACCGGGTCCTCCTGGTCCTTCAGGTTTGCCAATTTCATCAGGTAAGGTTATTCCCTGTGGTAAAGAAGGCCCATTTGGTCCACCAGGTCCATCAGGTCCTCCTGGTCCACCAGGCCCACCAGGTCCTCCAGGACCACCTGGTCCACCAGGTCCACCTGGTCCCAAGGGTCCTAATGGTTCACCAACATTATCTGGAATTTCTGGTTCTTCTTCGGGAGTTGGCGTAGGCCCACCTGGTCCACCAGGTCCATTTGGCCCACCAGGTCCATTGGGACCCCCTGGTCCATTTGGTCCTCCTGGGCCATTTGGTCCCCCAGGACCATTTGGTCCACCTGGTCCACCAGGACCTCCAGGTCCTCCTGGCCCTCCGGGTCCTCCAGGACCACCTGGTTTACCAACATCAGGTGGTGTTGTCTCATCTGTTGCAAGAGTTGGTCCTCCAGGACCTCCAGGTCCACCAGGTCCACCCGGTCCACCAGGCCCACCAGGTCCTCCTGGGCCACCAGGACCAAGTGGTTTGCCGGGTTCACCAATGTCTTCTGGATTCACTTCAGGTCCACCAGGTCCATCAGGTCCATTTGGTCCTCCAGGGCCATCTTAAAATATAAAGTATCATAAATTTGTAGGTCTTGGCACACACATTGATAATGTTGGGCTTGGTTTTTGATTTGTCTTTTTTCTTGTTGTTGTTGTTGTTGTTATTCAATGTTATTATCATTTCATATTTCTCTAAAAAACTATGGTAATGGTCCAAAATAAATAAAACTCTTGCTGATTTTTTGGGGGTGATATTTCATGAATACCATGTTGTCCCAGTTTTTACATCCGGTATTTTAGCTGGAACTTTGCACATATCATTATTATGCCATTGACAATCAATTTACAAACATCTGGTCACATACCATAAGGTAATTATGATACAGTTAATTTCATGTCTGGATATATGATCTCATGAACAATACATAGGTATATTGGTCACAAATTGTCCAACTAACAGACAAAGAAGAAGACAGATGTAGGGATTCAGCAAATTTTATGAATTGCCAAGTGTCTTGAATCAATAAGGCACATATAAAATTCTCAAAGATCTATTGTAGAGTTGTATTATTTGTTATTTGAACACCTCTGGCAACAGACGATGTGTTCTAATTAAATATGCATCACTGACAGAGAATAATGCCAAGCCGAGACCTCATTAGGAACCAAATAAACAAAGTGTTGACCTAGAGATTATTGTAACAAGTTTTCAGCTACAAATCAAATTTTAAACTAGTTTTTGCTTGGGCTAGGTACCTGGTAATTTTAACAATATTCACTGAAGGATATGTTATATCTGTGCCTACACATGAAATGAAAAAATAGTTATGTGCATGTATTATGAAGGATTTGGCATTGACACTTACTTGGCCCTCCTGGTCCACTTGGTCCACCTGGTCCCCCTGGTCCCATTGGTCCACCTGGTCCTCCTGGTTCACCAGGTTCTGCCATTGCAGGTGTTATTACTACAGACAGATACATATAAAGGCTTAAGCAACATATTTGGTACACTGTTACATGTATTGTGCATTTATTTAGTTATATAGTTTATGATATATACATTCAAGTTTTACCTGTACTCAGTTCAGGTCCACCCGGACCACCAGGACCACCAGGACCAAATGGTCCTCCAGGTCCACCAGGTCCAAATGGTCCTCCTGGTCCATATACACCACCAGGTCCGCCAGTTTCACCAATATCATCTGGTAGAGTTACACCAGGAGGTAAAGATGGGCCATCTGGTCCACCAGGTCCATCAGGTCCCCCAGGTCCACCAGGTCCACCTGGTCCCCCAGGACCCCCTGGTCCTCCAGGACCACCAGGACCCAATGGTCCTAATGGTTCACCGACATTATCTGGAATTTCTAGTTCTTCTTCTGGTGTAGGTGTTGGTCCGCCTGGTCCACCGGGCCCATTTGGTCCACCTGGTCCATTTGGACCTCCTGGTCCATTTGGCCCTCCTGGTCCATTTGGTCCGCCAGGGCCATCAGGCCCACCTGGTCCACCAGGCCCGCCAGGTCCCCCAGGACCATCTGGCCCACCAGGACCTCCTGGTTTTCCCACATCAGGGGGTGTTGTCTCATCTGTAGCAAGGGTTGGTCCTCCTGGTCCTCCTGGTCCCCCAGGGCCTCCTGGACCACCTGGACCTCCCGGTCCTCCAGGTCCACCTGGACCAAGTGGCTTCCCAGGATCTCCAATGTCTTCTGGATTTACTTCAGGTCCACCTGGTCCATCAGGCCCATTTGGACCCCCAGGTCCGTCTTTACAAAAGACAAATAATGAGTATATTATAACAGTGTGGTATGTATGGTTTAAGAACTAGTATATGCCATATTCCTCAAATAATACTGTATTCATTTCAATGTTCCTTATAGAATAGAATAATATAACAAAAATAAAAGTTTCCAAAAATAATAGTACAGCAACATATCTAAACACGACAAAATACTACTAGCCATCATATGTTCCTCAATTAATACTACATGTACTGTGTATTCATTTCAATGTCCCTTATAGAATAATACAAAACTTTCCAAATAATAGCGCAGTAATACATTAAGCAATATAAAATCTGAACCAGATTTGAAAAAAGACGAGAAAATTACACTTATCTCTTTTTTTATTTATACTTCTAGGGGAAACAACATATCAGTTTACTACACTTATCTTATTGACAGATCTTTGAAAGCATATTTACTGTCATCTGGTTCTCATTACTTGAATTGAACTTTGACATTTTATATTGATTGATGAAATACCATAATTTAAAAATGATCAGATAAAAATTGTGTGAGTTAATGTAACCACAAGAAGATAATTTTCATGCAATATCTTGAAAAATATACACAGAACATGAACCAAAATGTTAGTTGAGATCCCAAACAGGTTAAAATAACATCAAAGTTTTAAAGGAATTGGATCAAACTGTTTAACTACAAAAAAACGTTTTACGACAGAATCAATGACAACATATTGAGAGATATAGTTGTGGAACAGCATTAAATAAACAAAATGGCCACCGGTTGGCCATTTTGAATCAGATCATCAAATCAATACATCTGTATATTTATGGCATGATGTATAAATGAATATTTAAAATTTGAGCATCAGTCAAAGCATATCAGAAATATGACACTAAAACCACATTTATAAAAAATAAAATAGCTGCCAGCCAGCCATTTTGAATCTGATCTGAAAAAAAAAATTACATGCATCTATGACCCATAATGTCCAAAGTATGTACCAAGTTTGAACAAAATCCATATGTAAACACACAAGAAATGTTTGATTTTGATTTTGCACTACAAAAATAGCCGCCATTCAGCCATCTTCCCCTTAAATGATACAGACAAGGTAATAAAGAACTATTAAATTGTTTGTAGAGATTTGAAACAGATACAATACGTACTTGGCCCTCCTGGTCCATCAGGTCCACCTGGTCCTCCTGGTCCCATTGGTCCTCCTGGACCACCTGGTTTACCAGGCTCTGCCATTGCAGGTGTTATTACTGCAATAAAACGTTTATACTAAATTGTTGTATATTAGGTATTTGAGATGCTGTAAACAAGTACAATACAAAACAGTAATTTAAATATAAAATAAAATATTACTTTACCTGTAGTCAATTCTGGCCCACCTGGACCTCCAGGACCACCAGGTCCAAACGGCCCTCCAGGACCTCCAGGTCCAAATGGCCCTCCTGGTCCAAAAGGTCCACCAGGTCCACCACTTACACCAATGTCATCAGGTAAAGTAACACCGGGAGCCAATGATGGTCCATCAGGCCCTCCTGGTCCATCAGGTCCACCTGGACCTCCTGGCCCTCCAGGACCCCCGGGCCCTCCTGGCCCACCCGGTCCACCTGGTCCCAAAGGTCCTAATGGTTCACCAACATTACTTGGAATTTCTGCTTCATCTTCCGATGTTGGAGTTGGTCCACCTGGTCCACCAGGCCCATTTGGTCCACCAGGTCCATTTGGACCACCTGGTCCATTTGGTCCCCCGGGTCCATTTGGTCCACCAGGTCCATCTGGCCCACCTGGTCCCCCTGGTCCACCTGGTCCTCCTGGTCCACCAGGTCCCCCAGGGCCATCTGGCTTTCCCACACCAGGTGGTGTTGTCTGGTCAGTAGCAAGAGTTGGTCCTCCTGGTCCTCCAGGACCTCCTGGCCCTCCTGGTCCACCAGGTCCTCCAGGTCCTCCTGGTCCACCAGGACCAAGCGGTTTTCCAGGTTTGCCAACATCTTCAGGATTTTCTTCAGGTCCACCAGGCCCATCAGGTCCATTAGGTCCACCAGGTCCGCCTATAATTCAGTAAATAATTATATTGACTTTGAGTCAATCAATGTCAGAGAGGGGAGATAAACAATTTATTGAGGAACGAGAAACATGAAATCTATTTCCTATTTGTATATAATTATTTCATCACATATACTTATGCGCGCATACATGTATGTATACATTATAATATCACATGTGACATGTAATCATGCAGCAAGTGCAGTCATTATGGTCAAGTAAATAGACTCACAATGAAACCAATATCTCTATTGTCCCTGAAAGTTTTGTTTTTAAATCTCTGACCTACTGATAAATGCATCAAACAAAATTTAAAAGCTTCTCAAAATAAAAACACTACCTACACTATAATCCACCTTACTATTAATCCACCCTTATGCCTGACGATTCATGGTTAAAACACAAACAAATAGCCCAACAAATTATTATTTAATTCACTAAACTTAATAAGGCATGTTTATATTATAATGGTTATGGATCTGAATGCATCTTGTCAACCACTAACTTAAAATTGTGTATTAACATATTGGTTATAATTTTTGCAATCGATACAAAATATATTTCTTGATAGTTATGATTCGTACATACAATTAAATAGACGAAAACAGACAATAACTATTACACAGATGAACAAGTGACTTGAGGTATTAGTACTATAATAATAGTAATGACTTCACAGTTGGAGAATACATTTTAATATTTAAAAGTACCATACTTCCACGATCATAAGCCTATGTATGTATGCCTATATATGTAAAATCAGGAAAAGTAAGTATAAACTCGAGGACCACCTCAGGAAAAAATATTTTTTTTTGGTTTAACATTGTGACCACTTTACCACCCCCGAAAAATTATCCAAATTACATTTTTTATTAACCACGCCAGGCTCGGGGAAATATTTTTCTTTTTTGAAGAAAAAAAATGCGAAATTAGTTGTCATTGATTTCTTCAACACTTTTACAATGAAGAAATAAACATGTTCATAAAAGTACACACATTTTATTACAATATGCGAACTCTCGATGGAAAGCAATTCCCGCCATGATTTTTTCAGTATGATTTGACCTGAAACAACGTCCTTTGACCTCACAGGTCATGGTCTTTTTGGTCGATTTTATGGTCGATTTTTGAAGATGTAATTTGTTAACACGATGCGGAAGTCAAGTACCGCCATGTTAAAATGCGACCTGTAGCACTAATTTCATGATTTTTTTCCTAAAAGGAGCAATTATTTGAAAACCTTTCCATGAATGCCAAAAGGTCATGTTGAAGAACAGTTTACTTATTCATACTCCTTTCATGATTGTCTCAATGGACACAAACGATGTCCAATGACCAGGTTTCACGACTTGACGATAAAATTTTTGGCATTTCAAACGCTACTACTAAATGAAATATGGATTACTAATCAGTATTGCAACATTGGGGATTATCCTGAGTAAATAACAGAATAGAAAGGGTGTGAACCATATTATGTACGTTCGCCATGCACTTAATGCAAATTTTCTCATAAAAGCATGAACCAAACTACAGTACCAATTACAATTTTTATGCAATGACACACACTTTTCACATGCATATTTTAATGAACGTCATCGACTCCCAGTGAAAACACCCTGGGCTTATAATAGGAGATGCCCTTAACTTATACACAGGAAGGGGCTTATGATTATAATTCTTGTCTTTTGATTGAACTGTAGTTAGTCTTACCTGGACCTCCTGGACCTCCTGGACCGCCTGGTCCACCAGGACCTTGTGGTCCTCCTGGTCCACCTGGTTCCCCAGGAGCTGCAAATTGTGGTGTCACAACTACAAATTAAAAAGTACATAACAGTAAATGTTTCATCACCATTTGAGAAGGTGAATATAATAATCACAACACATACAATTATGAACGATAAATATCATCAAATTTACCCACCTGTAGTTTTCACTAGTGATACAAATGTGAGAGTAACTCCTGTAAATGCACTCATGTCAAATGGACATCTACATTCTGATTGGTCAACACATTCACCGTCTTGTTCTACTGTATCCAATGGGCATCTACATCCAGGTACGCATGCGTCAGGGTCTACACAAGATCCAGGACTGGATACGTCATCGCATGTAGCTGGACATACTTCAATTTCACCACAGTCAGTCACATAAACTTTACCATCAGTACATTCCTCATCTCCTAGAAAGTAATTATGATATTATAACAGGATAATCTACATACACTATTCGTATGATGAATTAGGAAAGTCAAAACTTGAATTGAGTGCAAAGAGTAGAACTAACCAATTTTTCAAGAAATTGGAGAATATATTTCATTAGAGAATATCACTTTGGGTTTTGAAAATTCAGTGACAGACATGGGTGGCACAAAGTTGGGTTGTTCAAAACATCAATGTCATTTTGATCTGTATAGTCCTTATTAAAATTAATATACATTTTAGATGACAAATGACTTACACATCCAAACACAGTTAACAATATAAACGATACTATTTCGCCCAAAAACATAACTTTGATATCAAGTGTGTGTAATGAAATGGAATGATATATTACATACCTGTACAGGAGTCAGGGTTACATGGCTTGCTCTCAATATCTATACCGTCACATTTGTCACTTATCACCCCTGTGATAGGATTTTCACAATCTCTACTCCTTCGTTGTACACCACCATTACATGTAACAGAACAATCTCCCCATGGTGTCCATGGCGACCAAACATCTACAGGTGAATATTCCGTGTAAGTTAGTTAATTTAGCCATGATTGAAACTACTGTTCAAGCACAGCGATTGTAAGTAAACTAAGATTATCATATTATTATCATGGACCTCAAGTCTGTTGCAACAGAAGTAAAACATCAGGTCTCAATGTCAAACGTCAATGTCATTTGATGTGATTCATACATTCTCAAATATGGTAACACTGGAAAAGTATACCGCTATCTATATTGTGAGTAATGCAGAAAGGGAGAATGGATGTTACCAGCATGTAATAGAGAAATTATCATTACTGTTTTTGAGTTCTTTTAATTTCATGTGCTTTAACCACAGTTGACGCAGACACAACAAACAATTCATACAACCATGTCACAATATCTAAGTTGTACATATTATATGTGTGGTATGGAGCATATAAAATAACTTTAGCAAATAACCTGGGATATTAGATGACTGCTCCAATAGATATGTTATTCGCTCAGATTACTAATTAAGTTTCTTTTACTCTATTTTCCTCTCACTACATATTCACCATGAACATACTCACCAGAAGGAGCTGTTGTCACTTCTGGAATACTTATTGGTACACCCGGTGTTGGAGTGGCTATTGGAGAGATAATTATGCCAATATCAATGATTTATCAAGAAAACCAATTTAGATTTAAAAACCAATTAATATTATATTGAATATCATTAATATTCTGTCCATCAATACAGTAGTCTCTTTTTAAAAATCACATCACATGGCAGATATCATGGTGACAATGTTTTTTTCTGCGATAATGTGTTTGTGCATTATTAGTAAGTATACAATGCATTACTCACCACAGTCGAGGTGTGTACAATTCAAAATTCCACTTTCACAGGTACTGACAAGTAAAATAACAAATGGATAACAGATTACTATCTCACACAAAAAACTACATCATATTATATATCAAGTGGGTTTAAGTTCATCATAAATTTTTTTTTTTATCTTGATGATCTTTACCAACTTACAAGAGTGAAAATTTTTTAATGTTTTATGTTAAAAAATTAATTTTAATGTTTTAGTCTCACCAATTATTACAGTCAGCATGGAACATTGTATCTTTATCAATGTATTGTCCAAGTGGAGGTACTGTAGTAACTACTGGGGTCACTGCTGAAAATATAAATAGACAGCAAGTAAGCACTGGCAATGGAAATCCAGAAAGCATTTAAAATGATGAAATCATGTACAATTTTGCTTTGAACCATGAAAATGTGTAGCTGTTTGCATACATACCTACAATAACAACAGGACCACCAGGGCCTCCAGGGCCACCTGGACCATAAGGCCCACCAGGTCCACCCGGTCCACCAGGACCCCCTGGTCCATTTGGTCCTCCAGGTCCATCAGGTTGACCAATATTTTTAGGCAGGGTTATTTCCGCAGGCAGAGAAGGTCCATTTGGTCCACCCGGCCCATCAGGCCCACCTGGTCCACCAGGCCCACCAGGTCCTCCAGGACCCCCTGGCCCTCCAGGTCCACCTGGCCCCAAGGGTCCTAATGGGTCGCCAACATTATCAGGAATTTCTAGTTCTTCTTCTGGTGTGGGTGTAGGCCCACCTGGTCCACCAGGTCCATTTGGTCCACCAGGCCCATTGGGGCCACCTGGTCCATTTGGTCCACCTGGACCATTTGGTCCCCCAGGACCATTTGGTCCACCTGGTCCACCAGGACCTCCAGGCCCTCCTGGCCCTTCAGGTCCTCCAGGACCACCTGGTTTACCAACATTAGGTGGTGTAGTCTCATCTGTTGCAAGAGTTGGTCCTCCAGGACCTCCAGGTCCACCAGGACCACCAGGACCACCAGGCCCACCAGGTCCACCTGGACCACCAGGACCAAGTGGTTTGCCGGGTTCACCAATGTCTTCTGGATTTACTTCAGGTCCACCAGGTCCATCAGGTCCATTTGGTCCTCCAGGGCCATCTTAAAATACATATACATAAGTATTATATATTTAAAAGCCAATGTTATTATTTTTAATATAAGATTATTATTGTTTCTTTCATAGAGTCCATATTATTTTTTGTTCAGATTTATCATTAATTAATTTTCCATAAACACTGCAAATACCAGGAATTAATAATCCTGGAGACATGACATTATCTATGATTTTCCAATTATCTAATTACTTGTGTATAAGACATTGCCAAGAAATTCAGATGAATATAAATTTCACACAGAAGTACAGTGCAAACCAAAACCCAGTTGTGGAAATGCGCACAAATAAGCTTAAAAACACTGTACTGCGTGCTGTTTACAATAGTGCAAATGTTTGCATTTTCATTTTATTACTGTCACTGTACATGTATGTCAGTCAGGCACAGGCCGGGCATGTTTGATCTGATGTTCAGTATACACGTACAGCTTTGGTTTCGAAGAAAAAAACTTGTCCCCTTTGTTTTCACTAATATTGAAATAGTAGAAACTTACTTACTCAAGGGATATGCGAGGCACCCAAGGTGTCTGTAAATTATATTTCATAATGGGCAAGGGGTCTTTTTTTTCAACATTTTTAGGAATGAATATTTGACCATAATTTATGTATTCACTATAAAATTTCATGTCAAATAAAATATACTATACTAAAGTTGACACTAAGGGGTATGGTTTTCTTGTAAATTTGTTGCATGGATGGGTTCTTTCCAAACTGATTCACTCGCATTTCTACGATTGTGTTCTGGTTTGCACTGATTCTGCTTGGAACTAATATGCCAGCTGCTGGTAATGTGAGGGCAGATTACTGTTGAGTTCGAAAGCTAGTTTTCAACAGAAACAGTGTAACAGTTGTACTACTATAAACATCACATGCACTGCTTATCGGAAAAACAATCATAATATTATTACTTCACACTTGCTGTAACTGTGACTACGCCAAGCAATCGCTTTGCCGGCAATATTTGATATTGTACATTCATGTAGGCAGTTGTGGGTGAACAGTGGGTACTAATATAATAGTTTTTGTTTTATTACAATGTATAAATTATGTGATCCAATTATAAATCAGTGTACAATTTTGTATTAGTATAATTGTTTTATTTTATTATACTTTATTGTAATAGATGTTTGCAGCGATAATACTATCTTAACATCATTATAACAATATTCAATGATTACAAGTACATGTTATATTTATGCCAATATCTCAAGATTTAAGATTTATTGTGTATGTATTATCAAGGATTTGGCGATGACACTTACTTGGCCCTCCGGGTCCATTAGGTCCCCCTGGTCCTCCTGGTCCCCCTGGTCCCCCTGGACCACCTGGCTCACCAGGGCCTGCCATTGCCGGTGTTATTACTGCAATAAAATTTCAACGATTGCTTAATTGTTGTATATTGTGTGATTAGGATGTGCTGTAAACATTTACATTACACAACAGTAATTTAAAATAAAATACTGCTTTACCTGTAGTCAGTTCAGGCCCACCTGGCCCTCCAGGACCACCAGGTCCAAATGGCCCTCCAGGACCACCAGGTCCAAATGGCCCTCCTGGGCCAAAGGGACCACCAGGTCCACCACTTACACCAATATCATCAGGCAGAGTTACACCAGGTGCTAAAGATGGACCATCTGGTCCACCAGGTCCATCAGGTCCCCCAGGTCCCCCAGGTCCACCTGGTCCTCCAGGACCTCCAGGTCCTCCAGGACCACCAGGACCCAACGGCCCTAATGGTTCACCGACATTATCTGGAATTTCTAGTTCTTCTTCAGGAGTAGGTGTGGGTCCGCCTGGTCCACCAGGCCCATTTGGTCCACCTGGTCCATTTGGCCCACCTGGCCCATTTGGCCCTCCTGGTCCATTTGGTCCTCCAGGACCGTCAGGTCCACCTGGTCCACCTGGACCTTGTGGGCCCCCTGGACCACCGGGTCCACCAGGACCTCCTGGTTTTCCCACATCAGGAGGTGTTGTCTCATCGGTAGCAAGGGTTGGTCCTCCCGGCCCTCCTGGTCCTCCAGGGCCCCCTGGTCCACCTGGCCCTCCAGGTCCTCCAGGTCCACCTGGACCAAGTGGCTTCCCAGGATCACCAATGTCTTCTGGATTGACTTCAGGTCCACCTGGTCCATCAGGCCCATTGGGACCCCCAGGCCCATCTTTACAAAAGACAGGTAATGAATATATTATGACAGTGTGGTATGTATGGTTGTAAGAAAACAAAATGTATTACCTTGTTCATTTGTGATATTTGTGCTTAATGCAAATAACTATACAATCAATCAATCAATCAATTATAAAAATGTATAAAGTGCCTCACTCCAAACTAAGTTTTGTTCAAAGGTGCTCGGAAAGTTATTCCATAATGTAGACTTTGTTGAATATATATGTTTTAAGGTAGCGAGACTATTATTTGTGTTGAAAATTACGATTTTCATATTTATTTATTAATTGATGAAATGCACTATAAACTTTCATATGATAAAGTCAACATAACATAGAATGTCATGTAATTTGGTTAAAATGTAGATTTTCTGAAGGAAAGCAAGGCAGCCTCAGTAGTGTTTTCAAAAATCAACAACACAGGTTTAATCTGTGTGCCTATAAGTTTCAAAGATAAACTCAAGACAAAGCAATGTTAGGATGTGTTATCAGTAGCTATCTGACACACAATGAGTGTTTCCAAACATTTGAGTGGTTTGTCTCCGCCCCTGTTGTTTCACAGATTAGTCATTTGCATATGAATGTGTCAGACACAAGGTCACACAGCCACTGAAAAAAATCATTGATTTTGGTGTTTTCATATGCCGAATTTATCCAAATATAGCTATCCCATTCCTTTATTTTTTTGGTATCCAATAGCCTTACACATTTGGATGTCCCTACACATGTTAAAACAGACCTTGATGGGAAAACAAATTGATTGTGCCAATAAACAAGCTTGAAAATCTTTGCTGTGACTTCATGGACGTTTTCTAGGAGTTTATGTTTTTCAAAATACAAGGTCTTTAACAAAAAATAACGTATACTTATTGTCGTCGGATTAACACCAAAATTTCACAGCTTTAAGGTGACAATGAGAGGAACTTGAATGTGTCCAGACAAACTATTTCATCGATTATTTACCAACGAGTTGTGGTTTGAGTTGGGGGCAATGCGACTAAAACAGTAATTGAAATTCAGCACACTATTTTTTAAAACGCGTTGCTTGAATAAAACTGACCAGACACATTCAATTTACCAGACTATTGAACAACTAGGAAAAGTGAAAAAAATACTTCTTACCGCCAGCATAAATGCGTAATTATTTTTTTTACAGAAAAAGTAATTTTTCACCTTTGATTGAGTAACGCGTCGTAGAATGCAGATACGGGCATGCAAAATACACTTGTGAAAAGCTTGAAGTCTGGCGATTCTAAAAATATATACTTTCCCGGGTCTATTTGTAGTCATTCAGTCACAATTAGAAGATGAAAACAAGTATGCAAATAATAGTCCCGCTACCTTAAGTCTTTTTCTAAATAAGTTGACATCAGTGACCTGACAAAGGTCCAATGAAGAGGTGTACCAAAGTTGAGTAGCAGTATGTGAAATGGCACATCCCCATATGATTTCAATTGATATTAGGTGGTGCAAAGAAAGTTCTTATTGGAATGAAGCTTACGACGACTGCGTGTATATAAATTAACGTCACAGATGTATTCATGTATTCAAATGAGTATCTTTATACCTAAACTAAAACACTCATTAAATTATCTTTACATAATCTTGTTAAAGTTAGCTATTAAAATTGTTTGTAGAGATTTGAAACAGAAACAATACATACTTGGCCCTCCTGGTCCATCAGGTCCACCTGGTCCTCCTGGTCCCCCTGGACCTCCTGGACCACCTGGTTCACCAGGCTCTGCCATTGCAGGTGTTATTACTGCAATAAAATTTCAATGATTGCTTAATTGTTGTATAATGTGTGATTACGATTACGATGTGCTGTAAACAAGTACATTACAGAACAATAGTTTGAATATAAAATAAAATACTGCTTTACCCGTAGTCAGTTCTGGTCCACCTGGACCTCCAGGACCACCAGGTCCAAATGGCCCTCCGGGACCTCCAGGTCCAAATGGCCCTCCTGGTCCAAAAGGTCCACCTGGTCCACCACTTACACCAATGTCATCAGGTAGAGTAACACCAGGAGCCAATGATGGTCCATCAGGCCCTCCTGGTCCATCAGGTCCACCTGGTCCCCCTGGGCCTCCAGGACCCCCAGGCCCTCCTGGCCCACCAGGTCCACCTGGTCCCAAGGGTCCCAATGGTTCACCGACATTATCTGGAATTTCTGCTTCATCTTCCAACGTTGGAGTTGGTCCACCTGGGCCACCAGGTCCATTTGGTCCACCAGGTCCATTTGGACCACCTGGTCCATTTGGTCCCCCAGGTCCATTTGGACCACCAGGTCCATCTGGGCCACCTGGTCCCCCTGGTCCACCTGGTCCTCCTGGCCCACCAGGTCCCCCAGGACCATCTGGTTGTCCCACATCAGGTGGTGTTGTCTGGTCAGTAGCAAGAGTTGGTCCTCCTGGTCCTCCAGGACCCCCTGGCCCTCCTGGTCCTCCAGGTCCTCCTGGTCCTCCTGGTCCACCAGGACCAAGCGGTTTCCCAGGTTTGCCAACATCCTCAGGATTTTCTTCAGGTCCACCAGGCCCATCTGGTCCATTAGGTCCACCAGGTCCACCTATAATTCAGTAAATATTTATATTAACTTTGAGTCAATCAATATCAGAGAGGTGGGATAAACAATTTATTGAGGAATGAGAAACATGAAATCTATTTCCTATTTATACATATGTTCGTTTCAAATAGTATTGAATCTCATATACAACTTCATATGCAAGCAGGTATATACATTAAAATATCACATGTGACAGGTAAAGATGCAGCAAGTGAAGTCAATATGGTATGTAAAGAGAGTGTCATACACCATACTAAATCTAAATTTTGATAGTTTGATTCTGTACATACAATTTAATGGGCAAAAATAAATAATAATTGTTACACGTCCAAACAAAAAAAGTGATAAATTTCTTTAATGTTTACACTATGGCTTATTAATTTGTGAAAACATTTTGTTTCATAGTTGGAGGACCTATATTAATATTTAGATCAACTGCTCCAACATTAATTAACTAGTTAATGTAGTGTCTTACCTGGACCTCCTGGACCTCCAGGACCACCTGGTCCACCAGGACCTTGTGGTCCTCCTGGTCCACCTGGTTCCCCGGGAGCTGCAAATTGTGGTGTCACAACTGCAAATTACAAAGCAAATGACAAGAAGGTGAATGTAATAATCACAACACATACCATAAAAAGTACAAATTTTAGCAAACATAATAATCACAACACATACAATTATGAACTATAAATATCATCAAATTTACCCACCTGTAGTTTTCACTAGTGATACAAATGTGAGAGTAACTCCTGTAAATGCACTCATGTCAAATGGACATCTACATTCTGATTGGTCAACACATTCACCGTCTTGTTCTACTGTATCCAATGGGCATCTACATCCAGGTACGCATGCGTCAGGGTCTACACAAGATCCAGGACTGGATACGTCATCGCATGTAGCTGGACATACTTCAATTTCACCACAGTCAGTCACATAAACTTTACCATCAGTACATTCCTCATCTCCTAGAAAGTAATTATGATATTATAACAGGATAATCTACATACACTATTCGTATGATGAATTAGGAAAGTCAAAACTTGAATTGAGTGCAAAGAGGAGAATTAACCAATTTTTCAAGAAATTGGAGAATATATTTCATTAGAGAATATCACTTTGGGTTTTGAAAATTCAGTGACAGACATGGGTGGCACAAAGTTGGGTTGTTCAAAACATCAATGTCATTTTGATCTGTATAGTCCTTATTAAAATTAATATACATTTTAGATGACAAATGACTTACACATCCAAACACAATATAAACGATACTACTTCGCCCAAAAACATAACTTTGATATCAAGTGTGTGTAATGAAATGGAATGATATATTACATACCTGTACAGGAGTCAGGGTTACATGGCTTGCTCTCAATATCTATACCGTCACATTTGTCACTTATCACCCCTGTGATAGGATTTTCACAATCTCTACTCCTTCGTTGTACACCACCATTACATGTAACAGAACAATCTCCCCATGGTGTCCATGGCGACCAAACATCTACAGGTGAATATTCCGTGTAAGTTAGTTAATTTAGCCATGATTGAAACTACTGTTCAAGCACAGCGATTGTAAGTAAACTAAGATTATCATATTATTATCATGGACCTCAAGTCTGTTGCAACAGAAGTAAAACATCAGGTCTCAATGTCAAACGTCAATGTCATTTGATGTGATTCATACATTCTCAAATATGGTAACACTGGAAAAGTATACCGCTATCTATATTGTGAGTAATGCAGAAAGGGAGAATGGATGTTACCAGCATGTAAGAGAGAAATTATCATTACTGTTTTTGAGTTCTTTCATGTGCTTTAACCACAGTTGACGCAGACACAACAAACAATTCATACAACCATGTCACAATATCTAAGTTGTACATATTATATGTGTGGTATGGAGCATATAAAATAACTTTTAAATTAGCAAATAATCTGGGATACTAGATGACTGCTCCAATAGATATGTTATTCGCTCAGATTACTAATTAAGTTTCTTTTACTCTATTTTCCTCTCACTACATATTCACCATGAACATACTCACCAGAAGGAGCTGTTGTCACTTCTGGAATACTTATTGGTACACCCGGTGTTGGAGTGGCTATTGGAGAGATAATTATGCCAATATCAATGATTTATCAAGAAAACCAATTTAGATTTAAAAAACAATTAATATTATATTGAATATCATTAATATTCTGTCCATCAATACAGTAGTCTCTTTTTAAAAATCACATCACATGGCAGATATCATGGTGACAATGTTTTTTCTGCGATAATGTGTTTGTGCATTATTAGTAAGTGTACAATGCATTACTCACCACAGTCGAGGTGTGTACAATTCAAAATTCCACTTTCACAGGTACTGACAAGTAAAATAACAAATAGATAACAGATTACTATCTCACACAAAAAACTAAATCATATTATATATTAAGTGGGTTTAAGTTCATCATAAAAATATTTTTTTTTTATCTTGATGATCTTTACCAACTTACAAGAGTGAAAATTTGTTAATGTTTTATGTTTAAAAATTAATTTTAATGTTTTAGTCTCACCAATTATTACAGTCAGCATGGAACATTGTATCTTTATCAATGTATTGTCCAAGTGGAGGTACTGTAGTAACTACTGGGGTCACTGCTGAAAATATAAATAGACAGCAAGTAAGCACTGGCAATGGAAATCCTGAAAGCATTTGAAATGATGTACATCATGTGAAATTTTGCTTTGAAACATGAAAATGTGTAGCTGTTTGCATACATACCTACTATAACAACAGGACCACCAGGGCCTCCAGGGCCACCTGGACCATAAGGCCCACCAGGTCCACCCGGTCCACCAGGACCTCCTGGTCCATTTGGTCCTCCAGGTCCATCAGGTTGACCAATATTTTTAGGCAGGGTTATTTCCGCAGGCAGAGAAGGTCCATTTGGTCCACCCGGCCCATCAGGCCCACCTGGTCCACCAGGCCCACCAGGTCCTCCAGGACCCCCTGGCCCTCCAGGTCCACCTGGCCCCAAGGGTCCTAATGGGTCACCAACATTATCAGGAATTTCTAGTTCTTCTTCTGGTGTGGGTGTAGGCCCACCTGGTCCACCAGGTCCATTTGGTCCACCAGGCCCATTGGGGCCACCTGGTCCATTTGGTCCACCTGGACCATTTGGTCCTCCAGGACCATTTGGTCCACCTGGTCCACCAGGACCTCCAGGCCCTCCTGGCCCTTCGGGTCCTCCAGGACCACCTGGTTTACCAACATTAGGTGGTGTAGTCTCATCTGTTGCAAGAGTTGGTCCTCCAGGACCTCCAGGTCCACCAGGACCACCAGGCCCACCAGGCCCACCAGGTCCACCTGGACCACCAGGACCAAGTGGTTTGCCGGGTTCACCAATGTCTTCTGGATTTACTTCAGGTCCACCAGGTCCATCAGGTCCATTTGGTCCTCCAGGGCCATCTTAAAATACATATACATAAGTATAATATATTTAAAAGCCAATGTTATTATTTTTAATATAAGATTATTAGTGTTCCTTTCATAGAGTCCATATTATTTTTTGTTCAGATTTATCATTAATTAATTTTCCATAAACACTGCAAAGGAATTAATAATCCTGGAGACATGACATTATCTATGATTTTCCAATTATCTAATTACTTGTGTATAAGACATTGCCAAGAAATTCAGATGAATATGAATTTCACACAGAAGTACAGTGCAAATCGAAACCCAGTTGTGGAAATGTGCACAAATCAGCTTAAAAACACTGTACTGCGTGCTGTTTACAATAGTGCAAATGTTTGCAATTTCATTTTATTACTGTCACTGTATGTCAGTCAGGCACAGGCCGGGCATGTTTGATCTGATGTTCAATATACACTTACAGCTTTGGTTTCAAAGAAAAAAACTTGTCCCCTTTGTTTTCACTAATATTGAAATAGTAGAAACTTACTTACTCAAGGGATATGCGAGGCACCCAAGGTGTCTGTAAATTATATTTCATAATGGGCAAGGGGTCTTTTTTTTCAACATTTTTAGGAATGAATATTTGACCATAATTTATGTATTCACTATAAAATTTCATGTCAAATAAAATATACTATACTAAAGTTGACACTAAGGGGTATATGGTTTTCTTGTAAATTTGTTGCATGGATGGGTTCTTTCCAAACTGATTCACTCGCATTTCTACAATTGTGTTCTGGTTTGCACTGATTCTGCTTGGAACTAATATGCCAGCTGCTGGTAATGTGAGGGCAGATTACTGTTGAGTTCGAAAGCTAGTTTTCAACAGAAACAGTGTAACAGTTGTACTACTATAAACATCACATGCACTGCTTATCGGAAAAACAATCATAATATTATTACTTCACACTTGCTGTAACTGTGACTACGCCAAGCAATCACTTTGCCGGCAATATTTGATGTTGTACATTCATGTAGGCAGTTGTGGGTGAACAGTGGGTACTAATATAATAGTTTTTGTTTTATTACAATGTATAAATTATGTGATCCAATTATAAATCAGTGTACAATTTTGTATTAGTATAATTGTTTTATTTTATTATACTTTATTGTAATAGATGTTTGCAGCGATAATACTAACTTAACATCATTATAACAATATTCAATGATTACAAGTACATGTTATATTTATGCCAATATCTCAAGATTTATGATTTATTGTGTATGTATTATCAAGGATTTGGCGATGACACTTACTTGGCCCTCCGGGTCCATTAGGTCCCCCTGGTCCTCCTGGTCCCCCTGGTCCCCCTGGACCACCTGGCTCACCAGGGCCTGTCATTGCCGGTGTTATTACTGCAATAAAATTTCAACGATTGCTTAATTGTTGTATATTGTGTGATTAGGATGTGCTGTAAACATTTACATTATACAACAGTGATTTAAAATAAAATACTGCTTTACCTGTAGTCAGTTCAGGCCCACCTGGCCCTCCAGGACCACCAGGTCCAAATGGCCCTCCAGGACCACCAGGTCCAAATGGCCCTCCTGGGCCAAAGGGACCACCAGGTCCACCACTTACACCAATATCATCAGGTAGAGTTACACCAGGTGCTAAAGATGGACCATCTGGTCCACCAGGTCCATCAGGCCCCCCAGGTCCCCCAGGTCCACCTGGTCCTCCAGGACCTCCAGGTCCTCCTGGACCACCAGGACCCAACGGCCCTAATGGTTCACCGACATTATCTGGAATTTCTAGTTCTTCTTCAGGAGTAGGTGTGGGTCCGCCTGGTCCACCAGGCCCATTTGGTCCACCTGGTCCATTTGGCCCACCTGGCCCATTTGGCCCTCCTGGTCCATTTGGTCCTCCAGGACCATCAGGTCCACCTGGTCCACCTGGACCTTGTGGGCCCCCTGGACCACCGGGTCCACCAGGACCTCCTGGTTTTCCCACATCAGGAGGTGTTGTCTCATCGGTAGCAAGGGTTGGTCCTCCCGGCCCTCCTGGTCCTCCAGGGCCCCCTGGTCCACCTGGCCCTCCAGGTCCTCCAGGTCCACCTGGACCAAGTGGCTTCCCAGGATCACCAATGTCTTCTGGATTGACTTCAGGTCCACCTGGTCCATCAGGCCCATTGGGACCCCCAGGCCCATCTTTACAAAAGACAGGTAATGAATATATTATGACAGTGTGGTATGTATGGTTGTAAGATAACAAAATGTATTACCTTGTTCATTTGTGATATTTGCGCTTAATGCAAATAACTATACAATCAATTAATCAATCAATTATAAAAATGTATAAAGTGCCTCACTCCAAACTAAGTTTTGTTCAAAGGTGCTCGGAAAGTTATTCCATAATGTAGACTTTGTTGAATATATATGTTTTAAGGTAGCGAGACTATTATTTGTGTTGAAAATTACGATTTTCATATTTACAATGTATTTATTAATTGATGAAATGCACTATAAACTTTCATATGATAAAGTCAACATAACATAGAATGTCATGTAAGTTGGTTAAAATGTAGATTTTCTGAAGGAAAGCAAGGCAGCCTCAGTAGTGTTTTCCAAAATCAACAACACAGGTTTAATCTGTGTGCCTATAAGTTTCAAAGATAAACTCAAGACAAAGCAAAAATTATGTTAGGATGTGTTATCAGTAGCTATCTGACACACAATGAGTGTTTCCAAACATTTGAGTGGTTTGTCTCCGCCCCTGTTTGTTTCACAGACTAGTCATTTGCATATGAATGTGTCAGACACAAGGTCACACAGCCACTGAAAAAAATCATTGATTTTGGTGTTTTCATATGCCGAATTTATCCAAATATAGCTATCCCATTCCTTTATTTTTTGGTTTCCAATAGCCTTACACATTTGGATGTCCCTACACATGTTAAAACAGACCTTGATGGGAAAATAAATTGATTGTGCCAATAAACAAGCTTGAAAATCTTTGCTGTGACTTCATGGACGTTTTCTAGGAGTTTATGTTTTTCAAAATACAAGGTCTTTAACAAAAAATAACGTATACTTATTGTCGTCGGATTAACACCAAATTTTCACAGCTTTAAGGTGACAATGAGAGGAACTTGAATGTGTCCAGACAAACTATTTCATCGATTATTTACCAACGAGTTGTAGTTTGAGTTGGGGGCAATGCGACTAAAACAGTAATTGAAATTCAGCACACTATTTTTTTAAAACGCGTTGCTTGAATAAAACTGACCAGACACATTCAATTTACCAGACTATTGAACAACTAGGAAAAGTGAAAAAAATACTTCTTACCGCCAGCATAAATGCGTAATTATTTTTTTTACAGAAAAAGTAATTTTTCACCTTTGATTGAGTAACGCGTCGTAGAATGCAGATACGGGCATGCAAAATACACTTGTGAAAAGCTTGAAGTCTGGCGATTCTAAAAATATATACTTTCCCGGGTCTATTTGTAGTCATTCAGTCACAATTAGAAGATAAAAACAAGTATGCAAATAATAGTCCCGCTACCTTAAGTCTTTTTCTAAATAAGTTGACATCAGTGACCTGACAAAGGTCCAATGAAGAGGTGTACCAAAGTTGAGTAGCAGTATGTGAAATGGCACATCCCCATATGATTTCAATTGATATTAGGTGGTGCAAAGAAAGTTCTTATTGGAATGAAGCTTACGACGACTGCGTGTATATAAATTAACGTCACAGATGTATTCATGTATTCAAATGAGTATCTTTATACCTAAACTAAAACACTCATTAAATTATCTTTACATAATCTTGTTAAAGTTAGCTATTAAAATTGTTTGTAGAGATTTGAAACAGAAACAATACATACTTGGCCCTCCTGGTCCATCAGGTCCACCTGGTCCTCCTGGTCCCCCTGGACCTCCTGGACCACCTGGTTCACCAGGCTCTGCCATTGCAGGTGTTATTACTGCAATAAAATTTCAATGATTGCTTAATTGTTGTATAATGTGTGATTACGATTACGATGTGCTGTAAACAAGTACATTACAGAACAATAGTTTGAATATAAAATAAAATACTGCTTTACCCGTAGTCAGTTCTGGTCCACCTGGACCTCCAGGACCACCAGGTCCAAACGGCCCTCCGGGACCTCCAGGTCCAAATGGCCCTCCTGGTCCAAAAGGTCCACCTGGTCCACCACTTACACCAATGTCATCAGGTAGAGTAACACCAGGAGCCAATGATGGTCCATCAGGCCCTCCTGGTCCATCAGGTCCACCTGGTCCCCCTGGGCCTCCAGGACCCCCAGGCCCTCCTGGCCCACCAGGTCCACCTGGTCCCAAGGGTCCCAATGGTTCACCGACATTATCTGGAATTTCTGCTTCATCTTCCAACGTTGGAGTTGGTCCACCTGGGCCACCAGGTCCATTTGGTCCACCAGGTCCATTTGGACCACCTGGTCCATTTGGTCCCCCAGGTCCATTTGGACCACCAGGTCCATCTGGGCCACCTGGTCCCCCTGGTCCACCTGGTCCTCCTGGCCCACCAGGTCCCCCAGGACCATCTGGTTGTCCCACATCAGGTGGTGTTGTCTGGTCAGTAGCAAGAGTTGGTCCTCCTGGTCCTCCAGGACCCCCTGGCCCTCCTGGTCCTCCAGGTCCTCCTGGTCCTCCTGGTCCACCAGGACCAAGCGGTTTCCCAGGTTTGCCAACATCCTCAGGATTTTCTTCAGGTCCACCAGGCCCATCTGGTCCATTAGGTCCACCAGGTCCACCTATAATTCAGTAAATATTTATATTGACTTTGAGTCAATCAATATCAGAGAGGTGGGATAAACAATTTATTGAGGAATGAGAAACATGAAATCTATTTCCTATTTATACATATGTTCGTTTCAAATAGTATTGAATCTCATATACAACTTCATATGCAAGCAGGTATATACATTAAAATATCACATGTGACAGGTAAAGATGCAGCAAGTGAAGTCAATATGGTATGTAAAGATAGTGTCATACACCATACTAAATCTAAATTTTGATAGTTTGATTCTGTACATACAATTTAATGGGCAAAAATAAATAATAATTGTTACACGTCCAAACAAAAAAAGTGATAAATTTCTTTAATGTTTACACTATGGCTTATTAATTTGTGAAAACATTTTGTTTCATAGTTGGAGGACCTATATTAATATTTAGATCAACTGCTCCAATATTAATTAACTAGTTAGTGTAGTGTCTTACCTGGACCTCCTGGACCTCCAGGACCACCTGGTCCACCAGGACCTTGTGGTCCTCCTGGTCCACCTGGTTCCCCGGGAGCTGCAAATTGTGGTGTCACAACTGCAAATTACAAAGCAAATGACAAGAAGGTGAATGTAATAATCACAACACATACCATAAAAAGTACAAATTTTAGCAAACATAATAATCACAACACATACAATTATGAACTATAAATATCATCAAATTTACCCACCTGTAGTTTTCACTAGTGATACAAATGTGAGAGTAACTCCTGTAAATGCACTCATGTCAAATGGACATCTACATTCTGATTGGTCAACACATTCACCGTCTTGTTCTACTGTATCCAATGGGCATCTACATCCAGGTACGCATGCGTCAGGGTCTACACAAGATCCAGGACTGGATACGTCATCGCATGTAGCTGGACATACTTCAATTTCACCACAGTCAGTCACATAAACTTTACCATCAGTACATTCCTCATCTCCTAGAAAGTAATTATGATATTATAACAGGATAATCTACATACACTATTCGTATGATGATTTAGGAAAGTCAAAACTTGAATTGAGTGCAATTTTTCAAGAAATTGGAGAATATATTTCATTAGAGAATATCACTTTGGGTTTTGAAAATTCAGTGACAGACATGGGTGGCACAAAGTTGGGTTGTTCAAAACATCAATGTCATTTTGATCTGTCTAGTCCTTATTAAAATTAATATACATTTTAGATGACAAATGACTTACACATCCAAACACAGTTAACAATATAAACGATACTACTTCGCCCAAAAACATAACTTTGATATCAAGTGTGTGTAATGAAATGGAATGATATATTACATACCTGTACAGGAGTCAGGGTTACATGGCTTGCTCTCAATATCTATACCGTCACATTTGTCACTTATCACCCCTGTGATAGGATTTTCACAATCTCTACTCCTTCGTTGTACACCACCATTACATGTAACAGAACAATCTCCCCATGGTGTCCATGGCGACCAAACATCTACAGGTGAATATTCCGTGTAAGTTAGTTAATTTAGCCATGATTGAAACCACCATTCAAGCACAGCGATTGTAAGTAAACTAAGATTATCATATTATTATCATGGACCTCAAGTCTGTTGCAACAGAAGTAAAACATCAGGTCTCAATGTCAAACGTCAATGTCATTTGATGTGATTCATACATTCTCAAATATGGTAACACTGGAAAAGTATACCGCTATCTATATTGTGAGTAATGCAGAAAGGGAGAATGGATGTTACCAGCATGTAAGAGAGAAATTATCATTACTGTTTTTGAGTTCTTTCATGTGCTTTAACCACAGTTGACGCAGACACAACAAACAATTCATACAACCATGTCACAATATCTAAGTTGTACATATTATATGTGTGGTATGGAGCATATAAAATAACTTTAGTAAATAATCTGGGATACTAGATGACTGCTCCAATAGATATGTTATTCGCTCAGATTACTAATTAAGTTTCTTTTACTCTATTTTCCTCTCACTACATATTCACCATGAACATACTCACCAGAAGGAGCTGTTGTCACTTCTGGAATACTTATTGGTACACCCGGTGTTGGAGTGGCTATTGGAGAGATAATTATACCATTATCAATGATTTATCAAGAAAACCAATTTAGATTTAAAACCAATTAATATTATATTGAATATCATTAATATTCTGTCCATCAATACAGTAGTCTCTTTTTAAAAATCACATCACATGGCAGATATCATGGTGACAATTTTTTTTTCTGCGATAATGTGTTTGTGCATTATTAGTAAGTATACAATGCATTACTCACCACAGTCGAGGTGTGTACAATTCAAAATTCCACTTTCACAGGTACTGACAAGTAAAATAACAAATGGATAACAGATTACTATCTCACACAAAAAACTACATCATATTATATATCAAGTGGGTTTAAGTTCATCATAAAATTTTTTTTTTTATCTTGATGATCTTTACCAACTTACAAGAGTGAAAATTTTTTAATGTTTTATGTTAAAAAATTAATTTTAATGTTTTAGTCTCACCAATTATTACAGTCAGCATGGAACATTGTATCTTTATCAATGTATTGTCCAAGTGGAGGTACTGTAGTAACTACTGGGGTCACTGCTGAAAATATAAATAGACAGCAAGTAAGCACTGGCAATGGAAATCCTGAAAGCATTTGAAATGATGTACATCATGTGAAATTTTGCTTTGAAACATGAAAATGTGTAGCTGTTTGCATACATACCTACTATAACAACAGGACCACCAGGGCCTCCAGGGCCACCTGGACCATAAGGCCCACCAGGTCCACCCGGTCCACCAGGACCTCCTGGTCCATTTGGTCCTCCAGGTCCATCAGGTTGTCCTATATTTTTAGGCAGGGTTATTTCCGCAGGCAGAGAAGGTCCATCTGGTCCACCTGGCCCATCAGGCCCACCTGGTCCACCAGGCCCACCAGGTCCTCCAGGACCTCCTGGCCCTCCAGGTCCACCTGGTCCCAAGGGTCCTAATGGGTCACCAACATTATCAGGAATTTCTAGTTCTTCTTCTGGTGTTGGTGTAGGCCCACCTGGTCCACCAGGTCCATTTGGTCCACCAGGCCCATTGGGGCCACCTGGTCCATTTGGTCCGCCTGGGCCATTTGGTCCCCCAGGACCATTTGGTCCACCTGGTCCACCAGGCCCTCCAGGCCCTCCTGGCCCTCCGGGTCCTCCAGGACCACCTGGTTTACCAACATCTGGTGGTGTAGTCTCATCTGTTGCAAGAGTTGGTCCTCCAGGACCTCCAGGTCCACCAGGACCACCAGGCCCACCCGGCCCACCGGGTCCACCTGGACCACCAGGACCAAGTGGTTTGCCGGGTTCACCAATATCTTCTGGATTTACTTCAGGTCCACCAGGTCCATCAGGTCCATTTGGTCCTCCAGGGCCATCTTAAAATATATATACATACAGTATTTATATATTTATAAGCCAATGTCATTATTTTTTATATTAAGATTATTCCTTTCATAGAATCCATATTGTTTTTTGTTCATAGTTATTATTAATTAATTTTCCAAAACCAGAAAATAATAAACCTAAGGATATGACCTTCGCTATAATTTCCCAATTTATCTGAATACTTATGTATACAACATTGCTAAGAAGCTATTGTCTACAAGAGGTTCACTCTGAATGTTTGCACATGTTTTCAGTGTATATATGATACATATATATGATAGCATTCAATAGGGAATTTGAAACAACATATTCCAGTAAACTGAATGCACTGCCAGGAACAGATCTGTTTTAAGTAATGTACCAACAGTAACTAGATGGTAACGTAATCTGGAAAGAAGGGAAAATTTTAAGAGCGTTCTCAATGTATCATTACTCAGTTGAAAATGATGGTTCTGTAAAAATATATCAATTAGATGACAAGGTGTACAATGTCTTACATGTATGTATTGGATGTGGAACATGTAGGCAGTCGTGGGTGAACAGCGGGTAATAATATAATTTTTGTTTTATTACAAATTGTGAATTTTTTGACGGTATAATTAATTGTTTTATTTAATTATACTTTATTGTAATTGATGTTTTCAGCGATATTATTATCTTAAAAAGAACATGCCAAATGAAGATTTATTGTGCATGTATTATGAAGGATTTGGCATTGACACTTACTTGGCCCTCCTGGTCCACCTGGTCCACCGGGTCCCCCTGGTCCCATTGGTCCTCCTGGTCCACCTGGTTCACCAGGTTCTGCCATTGCAGGTGTTATTACTACAAACAGATACATATAATGGCTTAAGCAAAAGATTTGATACATGTTAGTACATTTAGTTACATGTACTAGGCAATTATATAATTTAGTTTTTTATAGTTTATGATATATAGAAGTTTTACCTGTACTCAGTTCAGGTCCGCCTGGTCCACCAGGACCACCAGGACCAAATGGTCCTCCAGGACCACCAGGTCCAAATGGCCCTCCTGGGCCATAAGGACCACCAGGTCCACCACTTACACCAATATCATCAGGTAGGGTTACACCAGGTGCTAAAGACGGACCATCTGGTCCACCAGGTCCATCAGGTCCTCCAGGTCCACCAGGTCCACCTGGTCCTCCAGGACCCCCCGGTCCTCCAGGACCACCAGGACCCATTGGTCCTAATGGTTCACCAACATTATCTGGAATTTCTAGTTCTTCTTCTGGTGTCGGTGTGGGTCCGCCTGGTCCACCAGGCCCATTTGGACCACCTGGTCCGTTTGGACCTCCAGGTCCGTTTGGCCCTCCTGGTCCATTCGGTCCTCCAGGGCCATCAGGCCCACCTGGTCCACCTGGACCTTGTGGGCCCCCTGGGCCACCGGGTCCACCAGGACCTCCTGGTTTTCCCACATCAGGAGGTGTTGTCTCATCTGTAGCAAGGGTTGGTCCTCCCGGCCCTCCTGGTCCTCCAGGGCCCCCTGGTCCACCTGGCCCTCCAGGTCCTCCAGGTCCACCCGGACCAAGTGGCTTCCCAGGATCACCAATGTCTTCTGGATTGACTTCAGGTCCACCTGGTCCATCAGGCCCATTCGGACCCCCAGGACCATCTTTACAAAAGACAAGTAATGATTATAACAGTGTGGTATGTATGGTTGTAAAAAAAAACATGTATTACTTTGTTCATTTGTGCTATTTGTGCTTAATGCAACTAACTATTCAATCAATCAATCATAAACATTTATAAAGTGCCTGAATCCAAAACTAAGTTTTGTTCAAAGGTGCTCAGATTAATTATTATTATTAATTAATTATTCCACAATGTAGACTTTGTTGAATATATAAGTATATTTCTAAATAAGTTGACATCGTTGACCTGACAACATGTCCAATGGAAGGGTGTTGAAGAGTAGCAGTATGTGAAAAGGCACATCCCCCATATGATTTCACTTGATATTAGGTAGTGCAAAGAAAGTTCTTATTGGAATGAAGCTTACAACTGTGTGTATATAAATTAACGTCACAGATGTATTTATGTATTCAAATGAGTATCTTTAAACGTAAACTAAAACACCCATAAAATTATCGTTACCTAATCTTTGTGAAAATGAACTATTAAAATCGTTTGTAGATATTTGAAACAGAAACAATACATACTTGGCCCTCCTGGTCCATCAGGTCCACCTGGTCCTCCTGGTCCCCCTGGTCCCCCTGGACCACCTGGCTCACCAGGCTCTGCCATTGCAGGTGTTATTACTGCAATAAAATTGCAATGATTGCTCAATTGTTGTATATTGTGTGTTTACAATGTGCTGTACAGAACAGTAATTTGAAATAAAATATTACTTTACCTGTAGTCAGTTCTGGCCCACCTGGACCTCCAGGTCCACCAGGTCCAAACGGCCCTCCAGGACCTCCAGGTCCAAATGGCCCTCCTGGGCCAAAAGGTCCACCAGGTCCACCACTTACACCAATGTCATCAGGTAAAGTAACTCCAGGAGCCAATGATGGTCCATCAGGCCCTCCTGGTCCATCAGGTCCACCTGGTCCCCCTGGTCCCCCAGGACCCCCAGGCCCTCCTGGCCCACCAGGTCCACCTGGTCCCAAGGGTCCTAATGGTTCACCGACATTATCTGGAATTTCTGCTTCATCTTCTGATGTTGGAGTTGGTCCACCTGGACCACCAGGTCCATTTGGTCCACCAGGTCCATTTGGACCACCTGGTCCATTTGGTCCCCCAGGTCCATTTGGTCCACCAGGCCCATCTGGGCCACCTGGTCCCCCTGGTCCACCTGGTCCTCCAGGCCCACCAGGTCCCCCAGGACCACCTGGTTGTCCCACACCAGGTGGTGTTGTCTGGTCAGTAGCAAGAGTTGGTCCTCCTGGTCCTCCAGGACCTCCTGGTCCTCCTGGCCCTCCGGGTCCTCCAGGTCCTCCTGGGCCACCAGGACCAAGCGGTTTTCCAGGTTTGCCAACATCCTCAGGATTTTCTTCAGGTCCACCAGGCCCATCTGGACCATTAGGTCCACCAGGTCCACCTATAATTCAGTAAATAATTATATTGACTTTGAGTCAATCAATATCAGAGAGGTGGGATAAACAATTTATTGAGGAATGAAAAACATGAGATCTATTTCCTATTTATACATAATGTTTGTTTAAAATAGTATTGAATCTTATATACAACTTCATATGCATGCATCCATATACATTAAAATATCACATGTGATGTGTAAAGATGCAGCAAGTAAAGTCAATATGGTATGTAAAGAGACTCACAATGAAACCAATACCGAAATTGTTCCTAAAAGTTTTGGTGATGAGATATGATGGTTTGTGAAAATGAATAATACTCGAACATTAAATTGATAGTTCGATTCCATACATACAATTTAATGGACAAAAATGAATAATAACTTAATAATGATCAATTTGTTTAATGTTTACACAAAGGCTTATTAATTTGCATGACGTACTGATTTTGTTTTGTAGTTGGAGAACCGATATATTTAAAATTACTTCAATATTAATTTATTTTAGCTAAGTATACGTGTCTTACCTGGACCTCCTGGACCTCCAGGACCACCTGGTCCACCAGGACCTTGTGGTCCTCCTGGTCCACCTGGTTCCCCAGGAGCTGCAAATTGTGGTGTCACAACTGCAAATTAAAAAGTAAATAACAGTAAATGTTTCATCACCATTTGAGAAGGTGAATGTAATAATCACAACACATACAATTATGAACTATAACTATCATCAAATTTACCCACCTGTAGTTTTCACTAGTGATACAAATGTGAGAGTAACTCCTGTAAATGCATTCATGTCAAATGGACATCTACATTCTGATTGGTCAACACATTCACCGTCTTGTTCTACTGTATCCAATGGGCATCTACATCCAGGTACGCATGCGTCAGGGTCTACACAAGATCCAGGACTGGATACGTCATCGCATGTAGCTGGACATACTTCAATTTCACCACAGTCAGTCACATAAACTTTACCATCAGTACATTCCTCATCTCCTAGAAAGTAATATAACAATATTGTAACAGGAAAATCTACATAACAAGATTCTTATGTTGAAGTATGAATTTCAAAACTTGTATTGCCATTGGTGTCCCTAATTGTAACCCTAATTTGTAATAAGTATTGGCTATGTAGAGATTTTATTGATCAGATTGTATTTTAAAGAGATAACTGCAAACCCTTATTTTACACCAAACCCTTGAATTAGGTGCTAAAAGCAGAATCTATCTATTGTACAAGATATATAGTTCAACATTACAATCCTGTCAAAATTAATGAAATGTCATTACACCTTTCCTATATACTGCCCTCTAGTGATAAAGTGCTTTAAATGATATGATTGGGTTACATCAAAAAATAGATATGGGTTTTTCTGCACCTGTCCATCAATCCAGATTATTATTATATATATCTGTCACCGTAACACCATAAGTTACAGCGTGCTGTAATTTTGCGGTATTTTACAGGGTATTTTCATCCTACCATATAAGGAAATATGAATTCCAAATATGGAATGATTATGCACATAAGAGTCCTCTAATAATAAAAACAAACTTGGCTGTCACCAGAGTTTGACCGGACTTTGCACAAAGAAGTTCACTGATTCTATTCTAAACATTTTGGATTCCGGCATTGCCATGGTGTATCCTTGGAAGGAAAAGATATATAATAATAAAGGTAACAAAGACAGTACAGCTGGAATATCAACCGAAGCGCAGCGTACTGTCTGAGTGCATACTTTGAGGTATCCTCCTAATAACCTCATAATATTTGACAAATTTTACTACATACATACAAAAGACACAACTGCAAATTTGAAAGCTATTAACCCATATGTAATATTGATGCCAAAAAGACACTGTTATTTGTAGGTGCAATTTATTGTAATGTACATACCTGTACAGGAGTCAGGGTTACATGGCTTGCTCTCAATATCTATGCCGTCACATTTGTCACTTATCACCCCTGTGATAGGATTTTCACAATCTCTACTCCTTCGTTGAACACCACCGTTACATGTAACAGAACAATCTCCCCATGGTGTCCATGGCGACCAAACGTCTACAGGTAAATATTCTGTGTAATTTACCGTGATTGAAACCATCGTTCAAGCACAGCAAGTATATGTAAACTAATATGTTATTATCATGGGCCTCAAGTCTGTTGCGACAGAAGTAAACATCAGGTCACAATGTCAAGCGTCAATGTCATTTGATGCGATTCATACATTTTCAAATATTGTAACACTGGAAAAGTATCCTGATATCTATATTGTGAGTAATGCTCCAATTAACAAGCCATGCATGGCATAGTTCCCGTTAGTTATCAAATTTAAGATATATAGTTTTGTTTATAGTAATATAGCTGGAATATAACCATTTCAGGAATATGATTTTTTTAACATTAAAATGATTGACATTTTGTATCTGATCGTCAAAAAAGCACTTGTCCATATTGAGAGATATTGCTCTGGAACAGCATTCAAAATCAGCCATTTTGAATACATTTATATAATTTATATAACATGATGTATAACGAATATATAAAATTTGAATATAATCAGTCAAAGCATTTAAGAGATATGACTCTAGAAGCCCAATTATTAAAACAAAATGGCCACCAGTCAGCCATTTTGAATCCAATCTGAAAAATAAAATGACGTGCATCAGGAACCTGTAATGTCTAATGTATGTACAAAGTTTGAACGAAATCCATCCATAAATGCCAGAAATGCTTGATATATAATGATTTTTTTAGCACAAAAATGACCACCATTCGGCCATTTTGAATAGGATCGTCAAACCAATATATCTGTTTATCTATGACATGAAGTATAATGAATATTTAAAATTTGAATATAATCAGTCAAAACAAATCGGAGATATGTGTCTAGAAGCCCATTCATTAAAACAAAATGGCCGCCAGACAGCCATTTTGAATCCGATCTGAAAAATTAAATGATGTGCATCAGGAACCTGTAATGTCTAATATATGTACCAAGTTTGAACGAAATCCATCCATAAATGCCAGAAATGCTTGATATTTGATGATTTTTTAGCACAAAAATGTCCACTATTTGGCCATTTTGAATAGGATCGTCAAACCAATATATCTGTCTATCTATGACATGATGTATAATGAATATTTAAAATTTTAACATAATCAGCGAAAGCAAGTCAGAGATATGGCACGAGAACCACATTCATTAAAACAAAATGGCCGCCAGTCGGCCATTTTGAATCTTATCTGAAAAACAAAATTATTTGCATCAAGGTACCATAATGTCTAATTTATATATCAAGTTTGAACAAAATCCATCTGTAAACAGCCGAGAAATGCTTGATTTTTAGGATTTTTTAGCACAAAAATGGCCGCCATTCGGCCATCTTGAATCAGATCGTAAAACAAAATGATGTGCATCAAGGTCCTATAATGTCTAATGTATATACCATGTTTGAACAAAATCCATCTGTAAACAGCCGAGAAATGCTTGATTTTGATGATTTTTAGCACAAAAATGGCCGCCATTCGGCCATCTTGAATCAGATCGTGAAACAAATTGACGTGCATATGTATAATATCATGTATGATGTATGTGTGAAGTTTGATTGTGATTGGTCCAGGCATTTCTAAGATACAGGTTCAGACGCACACACAGACGGACATGCACGCACGCAGGTAGGAGGGCATGTTAGCTGCATGTAATACACAAATTATCAAAAATGATTTTGAATCTTGTTATGGCTTCAAACACAGTTGATGCAGACACAACAAACAATTCATACAACCATTTCACAATATCTAAGCTGTACATATTGTCTGCATGGTATGGAACATATAAATTAAATTGAAATAATCTGTGATATTAGATGACTGCTCCAAGTTTCTTTCACTCTATTTTCCTCTCACTACATGTTCCCTATAAACATACTCACCAGAAGGAGCTGTTGTCACTTCTGGAATACCCGGTGGTACACTCAGTGGTTCTGTGGCTACTAGAAAGATAGTTATACCAATATTAATGATTTCACAATAAAATATGAGAACAGCCAATATTAGATTTCACAATCATTTATTATATTGAGTATATCACGCAAGTTTTGCACATCAATAAAACTTTTCTTTAAAACACGGCACATGGCAAATATTTTTTCTGCGACATTGTGTTCAAAAAATTATGCAAAAAATTTCTCAAGCTGATAGATGCAACTAAGACAGAAGAGCATGTACATTGAATGTAACACTGTGATGAAGTTATTAATAACTGTTTTCAAGTACTCATAGTACTGACATGCAATACATGAAAAACCATTCCTAAATCTACTGCATGAGTAAAAGTAAAGATCACGCTATTATGTCCACAGTTGTATGATAATATTATAAATCATGAAAAATTACATATCACAACTGTGACTGCCCCAATGAATGTAAAAAGTTATGTTTGATTGATTTTATACATTGATATTTATACTAAATTTCTTTTTCGGTTTTTCCCCATACTCTATGTTGTCACAGTTCTTTATGAACATACTCACCAGGAGGAATTGCTGTCACTTCTGGAATACTTATTAGTACACCCGGTGATGGAGTGGCTATTGGAGAGATAATTGTACGAATATCAATGATTTATCAAGAAAACCTACAAACAACCAATTAAAAATCATTTTCTATAATATTGAATATTATTATCTAGTCCATCAGAACATTAGTCTTTTTTTAAAAATCGCACCACATGGCCGATATCTTGGTATCAATTTTTTTTCTACGACAATGTGTTATTAGTATTAGTATGTATACAATGCATTACTCACCACAGTAGAGATGTGTACAATTCAAAATTCCACTTTCACAGGTGCTGATAAAAAAATAACAAATGGATACCAGATTAATATCTCAGTAATTCTACAAAAACATAATGCATCATATTATATATTAAGTGAGTACAAGTGCAATGAACATATCTTGATGATCTTTACCAACTTACAAGAGTAAAAAATTTTTAATGTTTATGTTTAAAAATTAATTTTAATGTTATAGTCTCACCAATTATTACAGTCAGCATGGAACATTGTATCTTTATCAATGTATTGTCCAAGTGGAGGTACTGTAGTAACTACTGCGGTCAATGCTGAAAATATAAATAGACAGCAAGTAAGCACTGGCAATGGAAATCCTGAAAGCATTTAAAAATGATGAAATCATGTAAAATTTTGCTTTGAACCATGAAGATGTGTATCTGTTTTGTTTGCATACATACCTACTGTAAAAATAGGACCACCGGGTCCTCCAGGGCCACCTGGACCATAAGGCCCACCAGGTCCACCAGGTCCACCAGGACCTCCTGGTCCACCTGGTCCTCCAGGTCCATCAGGTTGTCCTATATTTTTAGGCAGGGTTATTTCCGCAGGCAGAGAAGGTCCATTTGGTCCACCCGGCCCATCAGGTCCACCTGGTCCACCAGGCCCACCAGGTCCTCCAGGACCCCCTGGCCCTCCAGGTCCACCTGGTCCCAAGGGTCCTAATGGGTCACCAACATTATCAGGAATTTCTAGTTCTTCTTCTGGTGTTGGTGTAGGCCCACCTGGACCACCAGGTCCATTTGGTCCACCAGGCCCATTGGGGCCACCTGGTCCATTTGGTCCGCCTGGGCCATTTGGTCCTCCAGGACCATTTGGTCCACCTGGTCCACCAGGACCTCCAGGCCCTCCTGGCCCTCCGGGTCCTCCAGGACCACCTGGTTTACCAACATCAGGTGGTGTTGTCTCATCTGTTGCAAGAGTTGGTCCTCCAGGACCTCCAGGTCCACCAGGACCACCCGGTCCACCCGGCCCACCAGGTCCACCTGGACCACCAGGACCAAGTGGTTTGCCAGGTTCACCAATGTCTTCTGGATTTACTTCAGGTCCACCAGGTCCATCAGGTCCATTCGGTCCTCCAGGACCATCTTAAAATACATATACATACAATATTATATATTTATAAGCCAATGTTATTATTTTTAATATAAGATTAGTGTTCCTTTTATAGGGTTCATATTGTTTTTTGTTCAGAGTTATCATTAATTAATTTCCACAAACACTGCTAAAACCAGAAAATAACAAGGACCTTCACTATAATTTTCCAATTATCTGATTACTTATGTATACAACATTGCTAAGAAGGTCTTGTCTACAAGAGGTTCACTGTGAATGTTTGCACATGTTTTCAGTGTTTTATTTTTAATTACAGTTTTACATATATGTGATAGCATTCAACAGAGAATTTGAAACAACATATGGCAAGATACATGGTACATTTTTGAAGGCAGTTGCATATTCCAGTAAACTGAATGCACTGCCAGGAACAGATCTGTTTTAAGAAATGTACCAACAGTAACTAGATGGTAACGTAATCGGGAAAGAAGGGCAAATTTTAAGAGCATTCTCAATGTATCATCACTCAGTTGGAAATCATGGTTCTGTAAAAATATATCAATTAGATGACAATGTGTAGTCTTACATGTATGTATTGGATGTGAAACATGTAGGCAGTCATGTGTAAACAGCGGGTAATGATATAATTTTTGTTTTATTACAATTTGTGAGTTATTTGACGGTATCATAACTCAGTGTACAATTTTGAATTTAGTATAATTGTTTTATTTAATTATACTTTATTGTAATTGATGTTTGCAGTGAAATTATTATTTTAACAAGAACATTCATTAAAACAATATTCACTGAAATACATGTTATGTTTATGCCAAATGAAGATTTATTGTGCATGTATTATGAAGGATTTGGCCTTGACACTTACTTGGCCCTCCTGGTCCACCTGGTCCACCGGGTCCACCAGGTCCCCCTGGTCCTCCTGGTCCACCTGGTTCACCAGGTTCTGCCATTGCAGGTGTTATTACTACAAACAGATACATATAATGGCTTAAATGAAAGATTTGGTACACTGAGTTACATGTACTATGCAATTATATAATTAAGTTTTTTATTGTGTATGATATATAGAAGTTTTACCTGTACTCAGTTCAGGTCCGCCTGGTCCACCAGGACCACCAGGACCAAATGGTCCTCCAGGACCACCAGGTCCAAATGGCCCTCCTGGGCCAAAAGGACCACCAGGTCCACCACTTACACCAATATCATCAGGTAGAGTTACACCAGGTGCTAAAGACGGACCATCTGGTCCACCAGGTCCATCAGGTCCTCCAGGTCCACCTGGTCCACCTGGTCCTCCAGGACCTCCAGGTCCTCCAGGACCACCAGGACCCAACGGTCCTAATGGTTCACCAACATTATCCGGAATTTCTAGTTCTTCTTCTGGTGTAGGTGTGGGTCCGCCTGGTCCACCAGGCCCATTTGGTCCACCTGGTCCATTTGGACCTCCAGGTCCATTTGGCCCTCCTGGTCCATTTGGTCCTCCAGGGCCATCAGGCCCACCTGGTCCACCTGGACCTTGTGGGCCCCCTGGGCCACCGGGTCCACCTGGACCTCCTGGTTTTCCCACATCAGGAGGTGTTGTCTCATCTGTAGCAAGGGTTGGTCCTCCCGGCCCTCCTGGTCCTCCAGGGCCCCCTGGTCCACCTGGCCCTCCAGGTCCTCCAGGTCCACCTGGACCAAGTGGCTTCCCAGGATCACCAATGTCTTCTGGATTGACTTCAGGTCCACCTGGTCCGTCAGGCCCATTCGGACCCCCAGGTCCATCTTTACAAAAGACAAGTAATGATTATAACAGTGTGGTATGTATGGTTGTAAAAAAACATGTATTACCTAGTTCATTTGTGCTATTTGTGCTTAATGCAACTAACTATTCAATTAATCAATCATAAACATTTATAAAGTGCCTGAATCCAAAACTAAGTTTTGTTCAAAGGTGCTCAGATAATTATTATTTTTAAATAATTATTCCACAATGTATATTTCTAAATAAGTTGACATCAGTGACCTGATACAAGTCCAATGAAGAGGTGTACCAAAGTTGAGGAGCAGTATGTGAAAAGGCACATCTCTCATATGATTTCAATTGATATTAGGTGGTGCAAAAAAATTTCGTATTGGAATGAAGCTTACGACTGTGTCTAAATAAATTAACGTCACAGATGTATTCATGTATTCAAAGAAATATCTTTATACCTAAACTAAAACACCCATTAAATCTTTACATAATCTTTGTAAAAATTAGCTATTAAAATTGTTTGTAGAGATTTGAAACAGAAACAATACATACTTGGCCCTCCTGGTCCATCTGGTCCACCTGGTCCTCCTGGTCCCCCTGGTCCCCCTGGACCACCTGGCTCACCAGGCTCTGCCATTGCAGGTGTTATTACTGCAATAAAATTTCAATGATTACTCAATTGTTGTATATTGTGTGTTTACAATGTGCTGTACAGAACAGTAATTTGAAATAAAATATTACTTTACCTGTAGTCAGTTCCGGCCCACCTGGACCTCCAGGTCCACCAGGTCCAAACGGCCCTCCAGGACCTCCAGGTCCAAATGGCCCTCCTGGGCCAAAAGGTCCACCAGGTCCACCACTTACACCGATGTCATCAGGTAAAGTAACTCCAGGAGCCAAAGATGGTCCATCAGGCCCTCCTGGTCCATCAGGTCCACCTGGTCCCCCTGGTCCTCCAGGACCCCCAGGCCCTCCTGGCCCACCAGGTCCACCTGGTCCCAAAGGTCCCAATGGTTCACCGACATTATCTGGAATTTCTGCTTCATCTTCCGATGTTGGAGTTGGTCCTCCTGGGCCACCAGGTCCATTTGGGCCACCAGGTCCATTTGGACCACCTGGTCCATTTGGTCCCCCAGGTCCGTTTGGTCCACCTGGTCCATCTGGGCCACCTGGTCCTCCTGGTCCACCTGGTCCTCCTGGCCCACCAGGTCCCCCAGGACCATCTGGTTGTCCCACACCAGGTGGTGTTGTCTGGTCAGTAGCAAGAGTTGGCCCTCCTGGTCCTCCAGGACCCCCTGGCCCTCCTGGTCCTCCTGGTCCTCCAGGTCCTCCTGGTCCACCAGGACCAAGCGGTTTTCCAGGTTTGCCAACATCCTCAGGATTTTCTTCAGGTCCACCAGGCCCATCTGGTCCATTAGGTCCACCAGGTCCACCTATAATTCAGTAAATAATTATATTGATTTTGAGTCAATCAATGTCAGAGAGAGGAGATAAACAATTTATTGAGGAATGAGAAACATGAGATCTATTTCCTATTTATACATAATGTTTGTTTCAAATAGTATTGAATCTTATATGCATGCATTCATATACATTAAAATATCACATGTGACGTGTAAAGATGCAGCAAGTAAAGTCAATACGATATGCAAAGAGACTCACAATAAAACCAATATCAAAATTGTCCCTAAAAGTTTTGGTGATGAGATATGATGGTTTTTGAAGTAAATAATAATTGAATATTAAAAAAAATTCAAATCTCTCAGGAAAAACAATTTACAATAAAAATCCACCATACTAAATCTAAATTTTGATAGTTTGATTCAGTACATAAAATAAATAATAACTGTTACACTACCAAACAAACAAAAGTGATAAATTTGCTTAATTTGCATGACGTACTGATTTTGTTTTGTAGTTGGAGAACCAATATATTTAAAAGTACTTCAATATTAATTTATTTGAGCTAAGTATACATGTCTTACCTGGACCTCCAGGACCTCCAGGACCGCCTGGTCCACCAGGACCTTGTGGTCCTCCTGGTCCACCTGGTTCCCCAGGAGCTGCAAATTGTGGTGTCACAACTGCAAATTAAAAAGTAAATAACAGTAAATGTTTCATCACCATTTGAGAAGGTGAATGTAATAAACACAACACATACAATTATGAACTATAAATATCATCAAATTTACCCACCTGTAGTTTTCACTAGTGATACAAATGTGAGAGTAACTCCTGTAAATGCACTCATGTCAAATGGACATCTACATTCTGATTGGTCAACACATTCACCGTCTTGTTCTACTGTATCCAATGGGCATCTACATCCAGGTACGCATGCATCAGGGTCTACACAAGATCCAGGACTGGATACGTCATCACATGTAGCTGGACATACTTCAATTTCACCACAGTCAGTCACATAAACTTTACCATCAGTACATTCCTCATCTCCTAGAAAGTAATATAACAATATTGTAACAGGAAAATCTACATAACAATACACTCATGATGAAGTATGAATGTCAAAACTTGTATTGCCATTGGTGTCCCTAACCCTAACCCTAATTCACTAACCCTAATTGATATGTAGAGATTTTATTGATAAGATTGTATTTTAAAGAGATAACTGCAAACCCTTATTTTACACCAACACCCTTGTATAAGGTGCTAAAAGCAGAATCAATCTATTGTACTAGATATATGGGTGTACACATTACAATCTTGTCAAAATTAATGAAATGTCATTACACCTTTCCTATATACTGCTATACCAATTTGAATGATATTTTAACCCATATGTAATTTTGATGTCATAAAGGCACTCTGTTATTTGTAGGTGCAATTTATTGTAATGTACATACCTGTACAGGAGTCAGGGTTACATGGCTTGCTCTCAATATCTATACTGTCACATTTGTCACTTATCACCCCTGTGATAGGATTTTCACAATCTCTACTCCTTCGTTGAACACCACCGTTACATGTAACAGAACAATCTCCCCATGGTGTCCATGGCGACCAAACATCTACAGGTAAGTATTTAGTGTAAGTTAGTTAATTTACCATGATTGAAACCACCATTTAAGCACAAGTAAACAAATATGTTATTATCATGGGCCTCAAGTCTGTTGTGACAGAAGTAAAACATCAGGTCACAATGTCAAGTGTTAATGTCATTTGATGTGATTCATACATTTTCAAATATTGTAACACTGGAAAAGTATCATTAATTTCATGTGCTTTAACCACAGTTGACGCAGACAAAACAATTCATACAACCATGTCACAATATCTAAGTTGCACATATTATGTGCGTGGTATGGAACATAAATGAATTGATTTTAGCATCTAATCTGTGATATTAGATGACTGCTCCAATTGATATGTTGGCACATATTATTATATTTCTTTTTTTTTTCATTCTATTTTTCTCTCACTATGAATTAACATACTCACCAGAAGGAGCTGTTGTCACTTCTGGAATACTTATTGGTACACCCGGTGTTGGAGTGGCTATTGGAGAGATAATTATGCCAATATCAATGATTTATCAAGAAAATATGAGAGCAGCATTGACATTATTATGCATGTCACACACAGTTTTTTGGGAAACAAAGCCAATGTGTTGCACTATTAGTATTAGTATGTATACAATGCAATACTCACCACAGTCGAGATGTGTACAATTCAAAATTCCACTTTCACAGGTGCTGATAAGGTGAAAATGTAACAAATATTTAAAACCTATCACATTAATTTCACAGGAAATACAAATATTATACAATAATAATATTATTTTTGCCAACTTATACATGTTAAATTATTTTAGTTAATAATAAATATTAAATAATCGTTATTATGTTCTCACCAATTATTACAGTCAACATGGAACATTGTATCTTTATCAATGTATTGTACAGATGGAGGTACTGTAGTAACTACAGGTGTAACAACTGAAAAAAAGGAAGTAATATATTGCTTAAGATTTTCATTAGAGAGTACACGACAATGTACATATTTTAAAATTGTATTTAAAACTATTAGCATTGATGTTTCATGTCACATACCTATTGTAACTTCAGGACCGCCCGGCCCACCAGGACCACCTGGACCAAATGGCCCTCCAGGACCACCAGGGCCACCAGGACCCCCTGGTCCATTTGGTCCTCCAGGTCCATCAGGTTGACCAATATTTTTAGGAAGGGTTATTCCCGCAGGCAGAGAAGGTCCATTTGGTCCGCCCGGCCCATCAGGTCCTCCTGGTCCACCAGGCCCACCAGGTCCTCCAGGACCCCCTGGCCCACCAGGTCCACCTGGCCCCAAAGGTCCTAATGGTTCACCAACGTTATCTGGAATTTCGTTTTCTTCCTCTGGTGTAGGTGTAGGCCCACCTGGTCCACCAGGGCCATTTGGTCCACCAGGCCCATTTGGGCCACCTGGTCCATTTGGACCCCCTGGCCCATCTGGTCCTCCAGGCCCATTTGGTCCACCTGGCCCGCCAGGTCCACCTGGTCCTCCTGGCCCTCCCGGTCCTCCAGGTCCACCTGGTTTACCCACATCAGGAGGTGTGGTCTCATCTGTTGCAAGAGTTGGTCCTCCGGGTCCCCCTGGCCCCCCTGGACCTCCAGGTCCACCAGGTCCTCCAGGTCCACCTGGACCTCCAGGACCACCAGGTTTTCCAGGTTTTCCTATGTCATCAGGGTTCACTGTAGGCCCACCAGGTCCATCAGGTCCATTAGGTCCTCCTGGGCCATCTAAAACAAATGAATTTACATAATGAATGTTAAATGTTTAAATTGTACATAACCTAAACTGAGATGGACAAGTAGAAAATGCTACTTTTAAAATAAGACTATACAGTTACTATACAGTAAACATATTTGTGTCATTAACTCAAATTTAGAAAATATGTATGCACTGTGAAGACACTGTCAATTACATAATACTTACTTGGCCCTCCTGGTCCATCTGGTCCACCTGGACCTCCTGGTCCCATAGGTCCACCTGGTCCCCCCGGTTCACCAGGCTCTGCCATTGCAGGTGTTATAACTACAAAACAGAAATGAATGATTGCTTAACTATAGTTGTAAATTGCCTACTTTGTATTCTATTTAAGATTGAAGTACTGTAAAACATTTTATTTTTTACTGGTGTTAATTTTACTATTTTGGGCAATTTCACAAACTTGGTGAAGAACAGTGAATTCTATTATTATTCTATATGCTCACATTTTACTTTACTTATTAGCGAAAATAGCAAAAGTAAAACCCGATGAATAATTAATGTGTTTACAGTACTCAAACTTTACCTGTAGTTAGTTCAGGTCCACCTGGTCCTCCAGGACCACCAGGACCAAATGGTCCTCCAGGACCACCTGGTCCAAATGGTCCACCTGGTCCATATATGCCACCAGGTCCACCAGTTTCACCGATATCATCAGGTAGAGTCACATCAGGAGCTAAAGATGGTCCATCAGGACCTCCTGGTCCATCAGGTCCACCTGGTCCCCCTGGCCCTCCAGGGCCTCCAGGCCCTCCTGGCCCACCAGGCCCACCTGGTCCCAGGGGTCCTAATGGTTCACCAACATTATCTGGAATTTCTAGTTCTTCTTCTGGTGTAGGAGTCGGTCCACCTGGTCCTCCAGGGCCATTTGGTCCACCTGGTCCATTAGGACCTCCTGGTCCATTTGGTCCCCCTGGTCCATTTGGTCCCCCGGGACCATCAGGTCCCCCTGGCCCACCTGGTCCCTGTGGTCCACCTGGTCCTCCAGGTCCTCCAGGACCACCAGGTTTTCCTACACCAGGAGGTGTTGTCTCATCTGTAGCAAGGGTTGGTCCACCTGGCCCTCCTGGTCCCCCAGGCCCTCCTGGTCCACCAGGTCCACCAGGCCCTCCGGGTCCACCAGGACCAAGTGGTTTTCCAGGTTCACCAATGTCTTCTGGATTTACTTCAGGTCCACCAGGTCCATCAGGACCATTAGGTCCACCAGGTCCATCTGTAAAACATACAAACATACTTTACATTGCATGTAATATGCACTTATATGTATATCATGATCACTCAAAATAGAATCAGTAAAGGATTTATTAAGTTATTCATGTATATTTTTTGTATATTACTAAATGTATACTAACAATTCTTGAATTTAATACCAAAATAATTGTATTCATTAATGAGTCAAAAATATGTATTGTTATATCAAAACCAGAACTATTAAAGTAAAGTGAGCTACTGATAGATATTTACCTGGCCCCCCTGGCCCCCCTGGTCCACCTGGTCCTCCTGGGCCCATCGGTCCTCCTGGGCCACCTGGTTCACCGGGCTCTGCCAGTGCAGGTGTTATCACTGCAATAATATTTAAATGATTGCTTAATTGTTTTACTATTTTATACATGACATTCTTGCTTGTATTGTAAATCAACATCACAAATATGTAAAAATGAAAAACTGTTTTACCTGTAGTCAGTTCAGGGCCACCTGGCCCTCCAGGACCACCAGGTCCATATGGCCCTCCAGGACCTCCAGGTCCAAAAGGCCCCCCTGGTCCAAATGGCTCACCAGGACCACCAGGTACACCAATATCAGCAGGTAGGGTAACACCAGGAGCTAAAGAAGGCCCACCTGGCCCTCCTGGTCCATCAGGCCCGCCTGGTCCTCCAGGCCCTCCAGGCCCCCCAGGTCCTCCTGGCCCACCAGGTCCACCAGGACCTAATGGTCCTAATGGATCACCAACATTATCTGGAATTTCTGGTTCTTCTTCTGGTGTAGGAGTCGGTCCACCTGGTCCACCAGGTCCATTTGGTCCACCAGGTCCATTTGGACCACCTGGTCCATTTGGTCCCCCAGGCCCATTTGGTCCACCAGGTCCATCTGGTCCACCTGGCCCACCAGGCCCACCTGGCCCTCCTGGCCCACCAGGTCCCCCAGGGCCACCTGGTTTCCCAGCATCAGGAGGCGTTGTCTGATCAGTAGCAATAGTTGGTCCTCCAGGTCCTCCGGGTCCACCTGGTCCACCAGGTCCTCCAGGTCCACCAGGTCCTCCAGGACCACCAGGACCAAGTGGTTTACCAGGTTCGCCAACATCTTCCGGGTTTACTTCAGGTCCACCAGGGCCATCGGGTCCATTAGGTCCGCCAGGTCCACCTGCAATTCAAAGGCAGGTTGTCGATTAAACACAATTATACTTTGAGTGTCACTATTGCGAAAAGTCACATAGCAATGGTTAACAACCATTTTGGCAATAGTGTAATCTTCTGGAATACGTGATGGAAATAAGAAACAATGGGAAGGGTACTTATATGGAATAGGTATATATATATATATATATAGGCACCTTGATAAATCCCTTTTTTAGTCTATTTTTCAAGAGTTAGGGTTGTGTGGAATTTTGACTCTGATTTTCATTTACTTTAGTTTTATATGTATTGTACTTTATTACTAACATTTTATTGCTGTTCAACCAATGGAAATTATTTCTAAGGATGCAATAAATTCATTATTATTATTATATTTACCTATTAAGATGTTGCAAAATCAGGGTCAATAGGTTCATGGCTCAGAGCAGTCTGATTAAAATAGATATTACTGGAATGTTTTTTTTTTATTGTTTAATTTTTACTTTTCTTTTATTATTGCAAATTCATTTTCTTAAATTTTTTTTCAATTTTCCTGACTGTGAATGCTCAAAGATCTGATGAAACTCCATAAAGAACCTTGTTAGTGGGATCCCAAATAACGAGATTGGTCAACCAATCAGAGAAGACCTTGCATACAGTTATTATGCCATTTGTGTGCAAATTTCATAGTCCAACCATGGTTGTATATAAAGCCTTTTCTGATTGGTTATTGATTTTTGCATTAGTTGAACAAGATCTCATATAAAGGTTGAGAAAAGACGATTACAACAATTCAAATTAGGAAATACAATAAAAAAGCGCACACTAAAAAGGGAATAATGTATTATCATAATTGTTTCTATTCATGATTCCCAATACTGAATAAAATTACTAATAGTACTAGTACATAATTTCTTTAAATAGTGATATACCAAAATTGATAAAAGACACAAAATTAATAACGGAATAAGTGACTATAATACAGCCAAGATGACATTTTAAGAGAAGAGAATAGGTTAACATTCAAAACACTTGCTTTGTTCAAGATCTACCTAAAGTAATTTTTTTTCTTTCATTTCATTCAGGATATTGAGTTAAACAAAAGAATTAAAGTAGCATCAACAATGAAAGCTTGCAATGTGTATATCATGCAATGAAACTGAATTTGTTATCTTACCTGGACCACCAGGACCACCTGGCCCGCCAGGCCCACCAGGACCTTGTGGTCCTCCTGGTCCACCTGGTTCACCAGGAACTGCCAACAGGGGAGTCACAACTGAAAAATCAAAATAAATAATGTTAACAACAATTACATATTAATATTTACAAATGTATGTTCTTATTGTTATTCTTATGATCACCAAATTGGTCATTCATTTCATATAATGCAATGTAGATCAATTAATACAATATGAAAAAATGATATTTATAAATAACCACTATCAGAATTAAAGGTTCCTATGACATCACAGTTATACATTATCACACGATTCTGTGAATCTCAAATTAAAGTAAAATTAAATTCATTTTAACAACAACAAAATGTTCAATGGTTAATTCTGATGGTGATGATTTATATCAACAATAATAACTCCCACATGGTGTTATTACTGGATTCTGAAAAAAGTCTAAACGTGATAATGTGTTTGCTGCTTTACCTCACGCATAATCTTTCCATAGACCCTTCTTCTCACCCAGTATACCGCTATAGGGGGTTCATTATTATTTATGTAAACTGTGGAGTTACCAAAAGTTGTATATTTTTTTTGAATACCAATTATCAGGACTAGGATAAACTTACTTGTGGTTTTCACTAGTGACACAAATGTTACAGTAGCTCCAGCGTATGCACTCATGTCAAATGGACATCTACATTCTGATTGGTCAACACATTCACCATCTTGTTCTACTGTGTCCAATGGGCATCTACATCCAGGTACGCATGCACCGTCTTTTGCGCATAATTCTGGATTGGAAACATCATCACACGTAGCCGGACATGCTGGGATGTCTTCACAGTCAGTCACATATATCTTTCCCTCTGTACACACCTCTGAATAAAATCAACAACAGATTGGTAATGTGACTGATACTAGCTTGCACTAAGCATATGGCATCATATTGTTCTGTAATATCATTCCTGAATTTGTAACTGTTTTGTTTACAACGCTACTCACCTGTTGTCATCACTGAGAATATAATTGGTGGTGTTGCTACTGTTGGTCCCATTGCTTCTGTAAAATATCACAGATTAAGTTTATTATCAGTATCTGTACATCACGATTAAAAAAATTGTCATATATGAAACTGGGGAGTTTTTGTTTTTATTGTTTTGTTTAGTGTCTGCTTTATAAACATACAAATGTATACAAACTGATATGAAATGCATCATTAACATGAAAATATGAATATACAATTCAAATTTAGGGTCAACTATATATTATTATATTCTTTTTAGGAATAATTGTATTTTGCTTATTTGTATATTGTTTATAATTAATGTGATTTGCATGAGATTTGAGTGCAAAATGATAGAGATTTCCTATATGTAGAAAACGTTGTCCAACATTGTTTGAATCCAACTTTATCCAAATTGGTATCATATTATTTGTGAACTGGTAATGTGAGTGAAATTTTTTATGTTTGTTTTGTCTAGTTTAGGCAGAAGTAATAATAATAATAGAGATTTTGATAGCATGAAAAAAAAATATACAGAAAATAAAAAAAAAAATACAGCAGAACAAAAACTAAGCAATCAATAAAGAATGCAAATTGTTAATTACTTCACAAGAAGCTGTATAGAATAGAAAATAGAACGCTACTCAAAAATAGTATTATAATTGTCATTTTATTTATTTTTACATGTTGTTCGTCCGTCGAATTAACGAGGATCATCCAGTCATCCTGGGGTAGGGTTGCTCTATGGTATATTCAAGAATGTAAAAAATGGTTTAAAATTAAAATGATGTCATCATACTTGGTTCAGAGATAATTGACATTTTAGGACATTTTACCATTGTTCCCTATGGCAAGGATCTATCGCAATATCTCAACATTTTGCTCAGTGACATATACTGAAACGAAAACATATAGTGTCTTACAAGGTACTTTTGGATGTCTTGAAGTATTGAAAAATTTACAATATTATTTTTTTATGTATCACTTAGGTTTTAGAGTTTTAGGATTCTTTCCTCAGGCTCTTACAAGCTGTCTCATCATAATAAATATTGATCAGTGACTCTGTGTGTTTGTGTGTGTGTGTCATCGAGGTATGAAGGGTTTATTCTACAATCAGCTGTATCACTACATCAATTGAACCGATTACATCTGTTAATCATCACCATGTAGGATTGTAATATTTAAAATTCAGTTGGTCAACAATAAATCACTAACACTATATTCTTTGTTCTATTTTAGCGATATACTGTGTCAATTTCCTCCAATAAATCTAAGACAGATAATTGAACTTGAATGTGTATAATAAAAGAGATTACTAGATGGATTATAAATCAATATATACAGTGTGAATGATATTAACATTGAATAAATATTCAGTAATCAGCCACACTGGTATTTCATTCCTGGTTTTGTGATAATTGTAAATTAAGCTAACAATTAAATGTGGATTCACCTTTTCACCACCAGACTTTCTCGCCTAAATTTTTCTGTACTTTTTTCTTAAATTTTTCAAAATTTCTGGGGAATGAACACTAATTTTGGAGGCAACAGACAAAATTTTTAGTCAATTTTTAGTTTCTATTAAAAAAATTTTGCTATTTTTGTCCCAATCTTCTGAAGGGAAGTGCAGACTGGTGGTGAAAAGGTTAATTACGTTAATAAACTACTGTAGAATACATTATTTTCGCTTGGAATTTATTTTCGCTATTTTCGCTGAATGGATGATTCCGTGAAAATAAAATCCAGGGAATATACTTTTTTCCTATATTTCACATTACATTCATCAAAAATCAGTGAAAATACGTTCCATACAAAACGCCCAAAAAGCCTTTTCAGCGAAAATTAATTCCAGCGAAAATAAAGTATTCCACAGTAAATGAGAGATGGCGTTATACTTGTATAACAGTAACACAAAAAGATTGGTTGTCTACCTGAACAGTCTGGTACCACACAATTGGCTTCCTCATTGGCATCTCCAACACAGTTTTCTCCCTCTCCTTTAGGCTCTGGTTCTGTGCAAAATCTGCTTCTCAACTTCAATGAATTGCTGTCTCCATCCAGTATACATGTCTTGGAACATGAAGACCATGGAGTCCATGATGTCCATCCACCATCAACTACATTAAAGTGCATACAAATTTTGTGTTTTTATATATTATAAGACCACATTGTTCATTTCAACAACATTACATGCATGTATTCTGAATGTGGAGAAAAATGATAGAAAACTAACCAGAACATTCCTCGTCAGAACAATCAAGGTGTCCTTCATCACAAGTGCTGAAAAATATATTTATTGCATTTTAGTACAAAAAGACATAAGTAAGGTTGCTTCAATATTGCTCACACATTTATTTTGTTTGTTTATTTGTTGGGTGTATTATATGCATAAATCAACATAAATTAAACATATTTTACTATAAAGAGCATGTCCCAATAGTAAAATAAAGTTTGATTAACAATTTACATCAACAACTTTTTTAATTATTTGTCACAAGGGCATATACAAGCTACGTGAATCAGATAACTGCTGTTGTAAACTTTGGGAATTGCCACAAAATTAGAGAGTGTTTTATTATATTATATTTATAATATTTTATTTTATTTATTTTGTATATCAATTTTGAGCATGGTGTTTAATTCTACATAGAAATAAATGGAGATACTATGTATTAAATGACATAAATACAATTTCAAGAAAGTTGATACAAATTATAAATATTTATGATTAAAATTATACACTTACCAGTTGTTACAATTGACCATTACTATGATGTTTTCGTCAATAAACTCTGGTATTGTTGTTAGTTGTATTACACCTACAAAAAGTCATAAATCAACATTGTTGCTGAATGCTCTATATTTACATTTAGAATATTGTTTTAATATTTCCTGAACCAGTTAAGATAACATCCTGTACCTACCTGTAACGGATGGGGGTCCACCTGGTCCTCCTGGCCCACCAGGTCCACCAGGTCCACCTGGTCCACCAGGTCCAAGTGGTCCACCAGGGCCTAATGGTTGACCAGGTCCTCCAGCCTTACCAATATCTTCAGGAAGAGTTACACCAGGGCCTAGAGATGGACCATTCGGTCCCCCTGGACCATCTGGTCCTCCTGGTCCACCTGGTCCCCCTGGGCCACCTGGTCCTCCTGGACCGCCTGGACCTCCAGGACCGCCTGGTCCCAATGGTTTCCCTACATCATTTGGTATATTGTCTTCCTCAGCAGAAGATGGTGTTGGTCCACCTGGTCCACCAGGGCCATTTGGTCCTCCTGGTCCATTTGGTCCTCCAGGTCCACCAGGACCTCCAGGTCCATCAGGTCCACCAGGTCCACCAGGCCCACCAGGCCCACCTGGTCCACCAGGTCCACCAGGTCCCCCTGGCCCACCAGGACCATTAGGGCCACCAGGGCCTCCTGGTTCACCAACGTCTGGTAGTGGTGTTTTATCTGTAGGTCCTGTTGGTCCATCTGGTCCTCCGGGTCCCCCAGGACCCCAAGGCCCTCCAGGTCCACCTGGTCCACCTGGACCTCCTGGTCCACCTGGTCCACCTGGCCCATTTGGTCCTCCTGGTCCATTTGGTCCTAGTGGTGTTCCAGGTTCTTTTATGTCATCTGGTTCTAATGCAGGCCCACCAGGCCCACCTGGACCATTAGGTCCACCAGGTCCATTAGGTCCTCCAGGTCCGCCTGTAACAGAAGAAATATATGCAAGTTAAAAATTGCTATGATGGAAATACTAAAACATGCAATATAGTTTTACTCAATTACACAGTTTCTCATATGTAAAATAAAATATAAGTATATGATAATAAGGAGGAAACATTTGTGTTTGAGATCTCACATATTTTCAAATATCTATAACACATTTTTGAACACACACCTGGACCGCCGGGCCCGCCAGGTCCTCCAGGTCCTCCTGGTCCTCCTGGTTGTCCTGGTGGTGCCAGAGCAGGTGATGTTCCTGTAAGAAAACATCAGTTAATACCATGTCATTGTATTTTCATAACCAAATGATTGACATTATTCAGAAAGAGTTGATCACACTAATATTTCTGTCCTTGGAGCATGAAACATTTCAGTACTATCATTTATATGATTGTTTTCTCTGCTTGTATTTATTCTCTCACAGTCAGATTATTACTAAATTGATAAACAGTCAGGGTATTGCCATCAACTTTGTTCCCTTGTTCTGTATTTAGGTACAAACAAATATTATTAAACAAATGTTAAAATTGCAATAAAAGAATTATCCTTATAAAGAAACTGACAATACCAATTTGAATAAAACATACAATGCTTCAGTGTAAATTAACACAATATAGAAATGTATATATTCCTATCTTTAGTTACAAGCTATGATATACATATTAAAAAACATCACACGGTTACACTGTTGTGATGCATTTAGAATGCAGCCATGATAGCTACCACTATCATTGTATGTTAGCATATTAACAGTGGCTTCAAGGGCTCATTAAAATATGCATGTAAACTGTGTCTATACTGTATGCACCTAGATCTGTATACATGTGAATGTTGCTTATATGACTTACCAGTTGGTTTCCCTAATTCCACAAAACTAATAATCGCATTTTCATCAAATTGATTCATATCAAACGGACATTTGCAGTCAGATTTCTCAATACATTCCCCATCTTGTTCGACCTTCCCGTCTGGGCATCGGCAACCAGGTTCACATGTACCTTCCCCAATGCATTCTGATGGGTTGCCGACATCCTCACAAGTAATTGGACACATAGGAATCTCGTCGCAGTTTTCTAGATACACTTTTCCGTCAGTGCAGACCTCTGATGTTTTGAGAAAAGTGACACATAATTAGTTGTACGTAATTGAGACTAAAAACATCTAACTTTTTCACGTAACACAATCAACAGATAAAAAACATTTTTTCAACTCTTTGAGTGCCATAATTTTTCTCAGCAAAATGTTGGTGCCTGTTTTTTATGTCTTTATTTTATATATTTTTTTTCATAATTTTGGACCAAATGAACATGGTTTCCTATTGGTTGCAAGTCTTGACCCAAATTGTTGATAAATTCTACACGTTTAAATTTTGTGAATGGTAACAAAAGTTGACTTTTTTGCTCCACACACCATTCTAATTGACCATTTTTCGTTCACTGCGAGAATCACACGTTATGCGTGAAATCGAACGTAAAAACAGGACAAACAAAGGTCATAGCGTCGTAGTGGCGTCAAACATCGCGTGGGATTCGACAAACGCAAAGTATTTTGGGGGACATTTCCATGTTTAATAATGTGCTGTCCACATTTGATGATAGATAATTTCGATTAAGTAAGGGTATTCGGAAGCAATATTCCTCTGTCGAAGATCGGCCGGTCGATGTGAGTTAGGAAATAAAGAAATTCTAGTTCAAAATCAAATCGTTCGATTTTTGCGGCAGACGTTCGACGCGCGTTTTTCATACATCTCTCGAGATCTCGCAATTGTACGGAAAATCCCCTATTAGTTGCTATCTTTAGTGTCCAAGTGTTGCTGTGGTGTAGTGCGTATAAGGAAGAAGTTTTGATGACACATATTACTTTTGTACTGCAAAACCAAAAATGCTAGAGAGTGAGATTAATAGGCGAGGTTGTATTTCATCGTTGATTCACTATAAACGTGAATAGATTGAAGGCAATAGAATGAGATTGCAAATGTATGTTTTGAAGGGATGTGGTCATTGGCCACAAGTGCAGAAGATGTACATGGGGCCCATTTAAAAAGAGGCAATTTTGGGGTGCTTAGAATGTACTGAAGAACTCTAAGAAGTCAAAAACTGTATTGAATATTGTGACCGGATGAAAACCTCATTCTTGCCACTGGAAGTGCGCAAAATGGGTTTTAGAATACCGGGTAATCACCGTTTAACAACGAACAGCTTGCACATGCATGGTTTTAAACTATCACCCTTTAGGTAAACACAATCCAACACCATCTAAATTACAACCATACCTTCACATATCTGTAAATTACATTGCTTTCTTTCTATAGAAACACCTTGACAATCATCACCATTGGATGATGGTTCTGGATCATCACATCCACGTTCTCGTGTCTGTATTCCACCATTGCATGTAGCGGAACAATCTGCCCATGGTGACCATGGTGACCATTCCCCATTCACTGTAACGATCAAATTATTTAGTGTGTACATCACAACATATAACTTACCACAACTATGACAAGACAAGTTATATTTGCTAAAAATTTGAGAAAACATTTTTTTTTTTTTTTATATAAAGGATATAAATTCTTAATGCGAGAGGGTTGTCACCTGCGCATGCCCAGGAATCAAACGATGATAACAACACACGCTAAAATGCAAAGGCTCATTGGTAGACACTTGTTTGTAAACAATGACACGCTATGACCATCTGATGTGTGCGCAGGTGACGACTCCCCTGCTTTAATATGATAATGTATTACTAAACCAAATCTAATATGTCTCTGTTAATGTTAATGTATATAAATCCGTTTATACTAACCATTCTTATCAGATTCAAAACGTGGTTCATTGTTATAGGCTTACCTGGGCATTCTTGAGTGATACAAATACTTGTGTCTATGCTGATCCCATCACAATCTTTACCACCTTCTGAAGGCGGTGGGTCATCGCATTCACGGCTTCTGGTTATTTGGCCTTCGCCATCACATGTGATACTACATTCACCCCATGGAGACCAGGATCCCCATTCCCCATCAACCTCTTCGGCTTTGGAAGAATATTTCACAAAACATACTTTAACTGGGTTGTCAACATTTCAAATGTACAATGTATTTGTTATATCAGTAGTGCCAGACGATGTGAATTGTTCCATCAATTATTTAAAGTGCACAGTGACGTGTACATAATGAAAGAAGCAGAGGTCATCTATAATTCACAATGTATTTTGTAATCCTTTGCAATATACTTACTTGGTAGTGGTGTTGTTCCTATCATGATAACTCCAATGGGTGGTGGACGTGGTTGAGGCGGTACTGAAGGCCCTGATTTCAATAGATGATAATTATTATTATAGTTTCTGCAATAATTTTACTAGGGACAAGTAGTTATAGAGAAGCACAATGCATAGAACAAAATATAATAATACAGAATAATACTATGGCAGTTATATCTGCAGTATATATTAATCTGTATTATATAATTTTTTTTGTTAATTTGATCCTTCAGCAAATTATTTTTCACGTAAAACATAGACTGAGGTGACTAAAAGTGACTCCTTCTAACCACATGACTACAATTAATGTCTTGAATTTAAAGTAAGTAAGTAAGTTTTTTGTGATGTCTTATAAAAATAAGACCTTGAAGTAAGAAAATTCTCAAGAAAAAATAAACATTTTATTCCTTAATTACTGCGACAATAGGTTACGAATTTTACTTCAAAATGGAAGGCTTGTAAGGTGTCTGGTCAAAACAGTATGCTGTAATTATGTGGTTGGTTGTTCTTTCAAGGTTGCGTATTCAAATAGCATCCAAATGTCTGCCAGTTTCATCTCAAGAGTGTAAGCTCTGAACCATGGTTAAGATATATGAAATACAACAGAATATTTATTCATTCTGTCATATTTGTTTTTTTGTTGTGTAGATACATGATCTGTAAATGTAGCAACAAAATCATAGAGAGAATCACATTTTTGATAAAAGGATGGATACATGGATGCACTCACCAGGTTCAGTAACAGCTGGCAAAACGGCAGGTATAATAGCAGGTGGCGTTGCAATTGTCGGCATTGGGGTAGCTGTTAAGAAATAAAATTATTAGTAGAACCTTTTGAGATTCAAATAATTATAATAATTTATAGGTATCACATTTATATTTGAAAAATTATTTTCTCATCTTCAGTAACAGGTCAAAATAAGTGGTCTCTTCGGTCACTCTCATTCTTCATGCCCTTCGCTTGGGCTAAGGATTCCATCCTGCCCCCCATTAAAGGGCGCGGCGGCCATTTTCATGGCCAGCCCCCAAATTTTCGGCTCTTGCAGGAAATCCTTGACCTTGTGTGACCTTGGTCCTGCGTGACCTTGGTACCCACTGACCAAAGGGGCCCCCTGCCCAGCCTTTTTTACAGTCTTGTATTTTTATAGTTTTGTATTTTGTAGTTAGTGCATTTTATTCAGTTTTCTGTTTGAAATAAAATATGTGTTTTTTACTCTACTTTTGTTGTGGTGTGCATTTACAAAGTGGAGATTTGTAAAGTGTCAAATCTATTTTTGTAAATGCACTGAGCAACATGCCCCTCGATTTCAGTCACCTTTGACCTTTGTCCACCAGGGAGTTGTTCCTTTGGTCAACATTGTTTAGCCAATCAGTCTTTATTTTGCACTCGACACGTAGCGTCACTTCTTTTCTTAGATTTTCTTTGTTCCCCATTCATTCATAGTTTGCTACGCTTCGCTGGCTCTATTTCGCTATCCCACCACCTACCCCTTCATCCTACCCGTGTGGCTCCTTTTGTCGAGTGGCTGGGCTAAGGATTCCATCCTGCCCCCCATTAAAGGGCGCGGCGGCCATTTTCATGGCCACCCCCCAAATTTTCGGCTCTTGCAGGAAATCCTTGACCTTGTGTGACCTTGGTCCTGCGTGACCTTGGTACCCACTGACCGAAGGGGCCCCCTGCCCAGCCTTTTTTACAGTCTTGTATTTTTATAGTTTTGTATTTTGTAGTTAGTGCATTTTATTCAGTTTTCTGTTTGAAATAAAATATGTGTTTTTTACTCTACTTTTGTTGTGGTGTGCATTTACAAAACATAGTTATGAGGTATAGACTGAAAGTAATGATTAACAGAGAGTATAAAATCACTAATTAATTAATGAATTAAGTCCTGTCCAGTAACTTTCTCAGGTCCAAATGTCTAATTTCTTTAAAAACATCAAAATTGCAAATGAAGAAAAAACGATTTAGAATGATTCATCAGGTACTGGCCAAAATTCACTACATTTAAGATAATGGCATTTAAATTTAGACCAATATTCGTGAAATATTCACTGAACTTTTCAGCTATATCTGCACAATCTGTTAGGAGTCTTTTGTCAGAGTAGATATTGTTAAGTTTAAGTGGAGATAAATGGGAAGAGGATTTATATAAAATTTATCACTATTATCAGTATTTAGATTTGTATTTCTTTTTTATTTCTTTATTATTAGAGTTATAACGAGTCATTTTCATTTGATGGTGTTTTGTGAAAAAGCCATAGATTAAGTGATGGAAAGCAGTATGGCTAACATTGTTATTAAAGTACACTGTCTTTCAACATAAACTCATGTCAAGTAATGTTATATTAATGTTTTTAATATATATATTTCCTTGTTCTGGGTTTTCAATATCATGAATCTGTGGATATTACATATTATTAACTATTTTTGATTGTTTAGATGTTTTTTTTCATTTTTAAGTTACCTATAGCAACGCAACTGATGTTGAATATAAAAAATGTTAGAGACGCTATTTATATTCAGTAAATATGCAAATATAATACTTTAAAATAACATGTTAAAAATACGTGAGTGAAAGTGGTGAAATGACTATGTGTTGTTTTATTATCAACAGATCACAGGAATTCTCCTGTTGACAAATAATTTGATTCTTACTTCTAAATTTTAAAGTAGTCACACATTATTCTGCGCATAATTTTAACATACAATACAATATAACAAAATACTGACCAGGACATTCTGGGATGACGCACGAAACTTCATCATTACTTTGTCCTTCACACTCCTTCCCTTCCCCTTTAGGTTCCGGGTCAGTGCAGGTGCGACTTCTTGTTTTCACAGACTCACTTTCACCGTCCCTTTGACACGTCTTTGAACATGACGACCAAGGTGTCCATGGCGACCACTCTCCGTTAACTGAAGCATATAATTAACATAGTGTTACAATTGATTGGCAAGTATTATTACTCCATATACACTGTAGCCTCATTATAACAAACTCTTTGGGAGACATACAATAAGTTTGTTATAGTGAAATATATTGAAGCACATTATACATTGGGTTTGTTGTGAGAGGGAGACATGTTATGTGTTCATTATATCAGGAAATTCATTATAAAGGTGTTCATTATATTGAGGTTACAGTGTATTCAATAATCAATTTAACACATTATATGCAAGCAGTAGCTAGTATACAATAATGACAATTAAAATTTACAAATCAGATGGTACTTTGAATTAGGAGTTATAACTACTACCTTCTGTGCATATATCAAATATACTTACCTGAGCAATGATCCTCTGTGCATATTAGATTACCTTCTTCACATGTACTGGAAAATGTAAGAGAAATACCGTAACAGTTTAAATACTACTCTATTAGTTGGTACATTATAATGGCAAACTGTATTCTACATTGTGTGTGTATCGTAAACAATATATATCCATATAAGAACATACCAATTTTTGCAGACCAGTTGAATTGTTGTTGAGCTCTCGACAACTGTGATACCTGTTATTTCAGGGACTATCAAAAAGAAAGAAAGATATGTTTTTATTTTTTTTATTTCATAAAATTTTTTAAAAAAGTGTGAATAATAGAAACTAGTTGTTATTATTTTACAAAATCTACTCACATTTTTCTTCTGAAGAAGGTCCTCCAGGCCCATCTGGTCCACCTGGTCCTCCAGGACCACCAGGTCCCCCGGGACCACCTGGTCCCCCAGGACCATCAGGACCACCAGGTCCACCTGGTTCACCAATAGTTTCATCATCATCAGGTTTGGGTGGCCCATCAGGCCCACCCGGCCCGCCAGGCCCACCTGGACCTCCAGGTCCACCTGGACCACCAGGCCCGCCGGGACCACCAGGTCCCAGTGGTTCACCCACATCATCAGGAATAGTATCCTTCTCTTCTGCAGTTGGTGTAGGTCCATCAGGTCCTCCTGGTCCCCCTGGTCCCCCTGGACCCCATGGCCCATTGGGACCCCCAGGCCCATTTGGTCCACCAGGCCCATTAGGACCACCTGGGCCATTTGGCCCACCTGGACCATTAGGTCCTCCAGGTCCACCTGGGCCATTTGGTCCTCCTGGTCCATTTGGTCCTCCAGGCCCATTTGGTCCTCCCGGCCCACCTTCTGTTCCAATGTCTGGTGCTACTGTTGCATCTGGTGATAATGTAGGTCCATCAGGACCACCTGGGCCACCGGGTCCTCCAGGTCCACCTGGACCACCGGGACCTCCAGGCCCACCAGGTCCACCAGGCCCACCAGGCCCTCCAGGACCTCCAGGTTCATTCAGTTTAGGTAAATACGATGGTATTTTTGCAAGTTCGTCAGGTGATAATGTGGGTCCACCTGGTCCACCAGGCCCCTCTGAAATTAGAATACACGGTGTAATTGAGGCACTGATATTTACACTTACAACACTTTTATGTACATGATGTCAAGATACAAATCATTACTCACCAGGTCCAAAAGGCCCTTTAGGTCCTCCTGGTCCTCCAGGTCCTCCTGGTCCTCCGGGACCTCCTGGACCACCAGACCCTAGAGGTCCACCAGGACCTCCTGGTTCTCCAGGCTCATTAGTTGCAGCTGGTACACTAGCCCCTAGTAATTCGGTCGTACTTAGCTGAACTGCAGACAAAGGTTTACCAAGAATAGACATGTCATATGGACAGTTACATTCTGCCACTTCAACACATTCATTATCCTGTTCCACCTCTCCTTCAGGGCACCTGCATCCAGGAGTACATGGTGATTCAATACAAGTAGTTATTCCAGAGACATCTTCACATGTTATAGGACACATTTTGGCATTCGGATCATCACAGTTATCCATAACCTTCCCATCATCGCATGTCTCACCTGAATCAAGAAATGCAATATTAGCCTTAGGTAAGACCTCCTGCAAGGCCCTTAATCACCTCCTTGCCAACATATGTTTGTTATTTGGATTTTAAATAATCAATTCCAAAACATCAACAAAAATAATTTAACAATAACTTTTTACCAAATTGTAGTATATCTTTTATGTGTTATATAATACCTAAAGAAATATGTATTATTATATTATTTTAGATTGTGAGATCTTTAAAATTTTAGTCTATGAATAATTTTCAGAGAAAATACCATGATTTTAACCCAATAATAAATTAGAATACTTATTTCATCACTGTCATAGAAACAACTGATTATTATTGGAGACCTTTTGAAAAGTAATTGAGTTAAATTAAATTTGTTTAGTACTTTCTATACTTTACGTGGACACAAAATGGCTAAAAATTATCACTTTTTGGACACCTGAAATGTAGGTCAACACCTATATAGGCAAGGTGGTACATGCAGTTATTTTGAGAGTCCATCCCAGTCTATAAATTAAGAATAAAATAGTATTACATGTATGGATAGCCTTATTGTATGACTCACCAGGACACACATCTACGTTACATTCCTGAGACTGACCAGACTCGCCAGGGCAATCATCACCTCCATTAGATTTAGGTGGATTGTCACAATTTCGCTGTCTGGTGATTACACCGCCATTGCAGGTTGCTGTACATTCGGACCACGGTGACCATGGTGACCATTCTCCATTTACTGCAAGGTACAATTTGGGATTAATTCGAGCAATAAAGCATGTAAATAGTATACAATGCATATTATTAAGTTACTTACTTGGACATTCTGGTTTAGTGCAGTATTTCATATCTTCATCATTTCCTTCACATTGTGAGGGATCTATGACTGGTATTGGGATGCCACATGATCTACCTCTTGTTACAACACCTTCACCCCCACAAGTAATACTACATTCACTCCAAGGTGACCACGGACTCCATTCTGCGATAACTGTTATAAGATTGATAATAAAATTATCACATTTGATGAAACATCTCAATCAAATTGTTCTTTACGTAAATATGCATAGCTTGAAATATAACAACTATACCTGGGCAATCTTGGAGAGCTTTACAAAGTTTGCGATCTGTATCTTTGCCCACACAAGTGCCATTCAATGAAGATGCATTTGGATCAGGATTTTCACATTCCCTAGACCTGACAATAAGACCTTTTCCACATGTTACCTCACATTCCGACCATGGTGACCATGTAGCCCATTCACCAATCACTGCAACAATGATTCAATAAATGCTTTATGAAGTATTTCAAATTTATAACATAGACATTTACATTTCAATCAAACTTGGCTTATATAATTAAATACTAGGTATGGCTGATCATTCATACTGATTGCACATCATAAATGATTAGATGAGACAAACTTGAGTGACAGACTCTGCTTTTGCAGAACTATAATGATAATAAAACATGCAACAATTACTCAACAATATATTTACCGGGGCAAGCTGGAACTTCACAGTCTTTTTCCTCAGATCCGTTTCCTTCACACTCCTTCCCATCACCACTTGGAGCAGGGTTGTCACACTCTCTACTACGTGATTTCAATGAAGATCCTTCTTCTCCACATGTTTTAGAACATGGTGTCCAAGATGTCCACGGAGACCATTCTCCATCCTCTGATATGCAATAATGATAAATAGTGAAAATGTCAGTGAATTGTAGATTTGATTGACTGAAATAAAAATCGTTATGTTTGTCAATGAGTAACTGAAATCTCTAAATATTGTAAATTTCTTGGTGCCCACCTTTACAATCATGTTGAGTGCAGTCCAATTGTCCAGCTACACAAGTGCTAATGAGAAAAGCATAATAAATTTTGTTTTAAAAATGTTAAATGTTAAGAAATACAAACTTTTGTGATGTATGTGGTGTACAAGTTAAATTCAACACATCACTGACTTACCAGTTATTACAGTCAACTTTAATAATTTCACCACTATCCAGATATCCAACAGGTACAGCTGAAATACATAATGTGAATAGAAACATTTTTAAATGACAATATTTTTTCAGTTTATTAAAGAATATATAGTCCAAAAACTGACAAAAATGTGCAAGGGGATACATACCTTCCAAAGGCACCAGTCCACCAGGACCTTCTGTTCCACTAGGACCTTCTGAGCCACCAGGACCTTCTGGGCCACCAGGACCTCCTGGGCCACCAGGACCTCCTGGTCCCCCTGGTCCACCTGGACCTCCTGGTCCACCTGGTCCACCTGGACCTCCAGGACCACCTGGTTCCCCAATATCTGGAATAAGTGTAACATCTGTAGGTAACTCTGGGCCTCCTGGGCCACCAGGGCCTCCTGTGCCACCAGGGCCTCCTGGGCCACCAGGTCCACCAGGACCACCAGGGCCTCCTGGGCCTCCTGGCTTTCCAACATTTTCTGGTATTTTCAATTCTTCTTTCTCTTCAGGAGATAATGTAGGTCCTCCAGGGCCACCTGGTCCATTTGGTCCTCCAGGTCCATTTGGCCCACCCGGCCCATTTGGTCCCCCGGGTCCATCAGGTCCTCCAGGTCCACCTGGTCCTCCAGGTCCTCCAGGGCCACCAGGTCCTCCAGGGCCACCAGGGCCTCCTGGGCCATCAGGTTCACCAACATTGGGTGGTAATGTCTCATCAGATTTTAGAGTTGGGCCATCTGGTCCTCCAGGACCACCAGGCCCGCCTGGTCCACCAGGACCTCCTGGTCCTCCTGGGCCACCTAGTCCAAGAGGACCACCTGGACCACCAGGGCCTAATGGTTCTCCTGGTTGTGGTAGTTCATCTTTTTCTTCAGGTGAAAGTGTAGGTCCTCCTGGTCCACCAAGACCATTTGGTCCACCAGGACCCCCTGGAATTATTGTGAAAGAAAGAAATAAATGCTTATAACTTGATAACCATATCAGATGGTTTTAACTATAAAATATTAGCAAGTGAAGAAATGTTTTGTAAATAATGAAAATTTAAGCAAACATACCAGGTCCTCCAGGTCCTCCAGGTCCACCAGGTCCTCCAGGCCCCCCTGGCCCACCTTGCCCGAGTGGACCACCCGGTCCAAATGGTTCACCTGGTTCTGGGCCGGTCAGTCTAATTCTGGGTGTTGTTGCAATTTCTTCAATAACACTTTTTGCAGGAGTTGTCAGTGGTCCTTGTACTTTTATAAGCGCTGACATATCAAATGGGCATCTGCATTCAGATACATCCACACATTCTCCGTCTTGTTCAACTTTACCTTCAGCACAATGACAACCAGGAACACACTCCGCACAATTCGTCTTCTCGGATAGTTCATCACAAGTAGCAGGACAAACTACATCCTCACAATTTGTATACTCTTTTCCATCAGTACATTCCTCTGTGAATAGAACAAAATGTGTATTAAGTTAATGGAACAGTCAGTAAATGTTTCATACCTTGCAATGTTCAATTGAGTTTTCATTCTGAGTGAGTAGTGTAGGAACATATACTGTAAAAAAAAATATTTTTACTGGAATTAATTTTTGCTCAAAAAAACATTTTCAATGGTAGTTTTTTTCTTTATTTTATTTTCACTGATTTTTGATGAGTTAATAGTAAAATATAAGAAAACAAACATTTTCACTGGATTGTATTTGTCACTGATTCATTTCAGTGAAAATAGTCAAAATAATTAAAAATATTTTACAGTAGTTGATATTTTGGACAAATATGGACAGACTTGAAATTCGTCATATATTGTTTGGTGTAAACAACGAATAGATGCTCAGTGCTAGGTTACCATGGTAACACTATTTAACTTGTCTGACTTCAAGGCTAAGTAACATAGTTTGATGTTTGGCTTCAATAAGTATTGATATAAATATTTGAATTGATTTGATTTGATTTGATTTGATTGTAGTGATAACAAATAACAACTTCACCTTCACATGGATCAGTATTACATCTTTCAGTGTTCTGAGCAAGATCGGGACAGTTTTCTCCACCATTCTGAGGTTCTGGGTCTGTGCAGTCTCTGTATCTGTTGATGAAGCCTCCATTGCAAGTTGCTGAGCACTCACTCCATTCAGACCATGGTGTCCACTCACCATTTACTGAATAAAAAAAAACGAAATTATTCAGTAAATGCTAATACAATGAGTGAATAACGACTTCTGACTCACTTGGCTGACTTATTGATTGCCTTGAACGATATAGTATTTGAAACATGAAATTCAATTTACGAATCAAGAAATACCTGCACATTCTGGAACACTGCAATATTTTCTGTCTATTTCAGGCCCAACACACTCTCTGCCACCATTGGCAGGTGATGGATTGTCACATGTTCTACTTCTGACTTGCTCTGCTGTTTCACCACATGTGCGATCGCACTCGCCCCAGGGTGACCATGAACTCCAGTTTCCATCCTCTGGGAATCGAATCAGCATAATAATAATTGGTAAATTTGCCTTTTTTACAACAATGAAACAGGAAGCTATGTGTCATTGCCACAATGAAAATTGCACAGAGCAATAGCAAGATTAAGATGTGCGTGCCATCCGTTAGAAATAGAAAGAGGCAGACATAATAATATCCCTAGGGAGGGCCGTATTTGTCAATTATGCCTGCAAGAAATTGATGATGAATATCATTTTTTTACTAAAATGCACTTCATGCGACATAATCAGGAAAAAGTATCTCCCAAATGAGACACAAACCCCAAATTTGAATACTTTAGTACAACTATTAAGTTCCTCTAAAAGCCAAATCATTAACTCGTTAGCTTTATTTATTAAGTGTTTTTTAATCAAAGATCAAATGAGAATAACCTAATAAGCATGTATGTATATACATATTAATATCCCCATCACATTATATAGTGCTTATATTATCTATTGACACCCTCTTCATCTATATTTTCATACATATTTTGTAATGTAAATTTATTTCTTGTCAATAATTAATTTGTATGATTGTAATGGGCCAGAGGCCATTATACAATTAATAAAAATTATATTAAAAAAAATATATTGAAACAGGAAGCTCAGTTCAGATCAAACTAACTCAATAATTTAACAAAGAAATAAAAATTCAATTTCAATTAAATTATATATATAATAAATTTACATACCTGTGCATGCACCTGGTTTGCAATTTAATGAAGTATGATCGCATGTACTGCAGTGGAAAAAAAAAACGATGATTGAGTACTGTAAAATAGCTTTAGCTAGAATTAATTTTCCTTCAGTGAAAATAAATTCTAAATGAAAATACAGCACTTATACATAGTTGACTCGTATATGTTGTTTTACCATGTACTAACAATCTTAATCACAGTCCACAATTCACATATTATATACATGATAACTCACCAATTCCCACATTCAAGAAATAATGTTACATCTGAATCCAATTCATCTCCAGGATAAACTAAGGTCCCATCTTTAAGATGTCCAACAGGTTGTCCCGCTTCTGGTTTTTCTATTTGTGATTTGTCATCAGCTTGTTGATTGATATCATCATAGACGGACATATCAACTAGACACACTTCTGGTAGAGGAGGTGGTAGTTGACCTAAAATAAATAGAATGTAGACGTAAGATTTGTTATGTATGTAATACATACACATTGTGTTTGATATATAATCTGCATATTCAAGTGGGTATAAGTAGTATATATAATTACAAATCATCCAGCCTAGCATGCAGCTCTGATAACATTAAGCAATTCTTGACATTGAAATGTATTATTCTATATGACAACCAAACTGCTCATACAAGTAATCTCAATCAGCACAAACAAATATGAGCTAGGTGTGATACAGTAAAACGGCCATAGTCTGTTTGTCTAGCACTAGAAACCCAAATAAAATGTAGTACATGCTAAGACCACAAAACAAACATTTTTTAGTATAGAAGAATAGACCCTACCGAATGGATATGATAAAAATGATGTGTTTCGGTCCTCACTGCGCAATAAATAACTCAAAGAATGCAAAGAATAGTAGATTAATATGCTCAAACTTCTTGATGTGTTGACAACGATTCTCAGAATTAGATCTCGAGTACATCAATATGCAAATGACATCAGAGCAATAGCAACACATTCAGAGCACTGACTAGTCATGTGACACATGTACTCCATTCACAAATGGAATACTAAATGGAATATTCCCTTTTGAAATAAGGGCATTATAAGAACCAGTTCTCCAGGACAAAATCAGTGTTTAATGTACAGATGATTCATTTGAAGTCTTCCATGTGATAAAATTGTTCAGTCTGCCTATACACATTATATTTTGATCTCAGAAGCCTGCATATACCCTTGCATTATATCCTATGTATTTTCTCTAACTTACTTGGACATGGTTCCTCATTACATGGTGTTGTGTCTTCAGCGCGGCCAATACATGGCTTTCCACCACTAGAAGGTGGTGGGTTTGCGCACAATCGTCTTCTTGTTTGAATAGAGCCGCCACATGTGACACTACATTCAAACCATGGTGACCATGATGCCCAATTTCCATCAACTATCAACAGAATGTCATTAATTTGTTAGCAGGGTATTGATAGGTTTTATATGTAACTAGATTTTGTTAACAATAGTAGAAACTTATAGAAAACCCTTGACATGAAAAATAATTTACCTTTACATTCTTTTTTGTCACAAATCAAATGACCGGCTTCACATGTGCAGTTGTTACATTTTACAGTGACAATCTCCCCTGGATTTAATTCCTTGGTCTCAAGTAGTTTGACTAATTCTTCTGCCAATGCGTCTTTCTCTGTTACCAGAAGAAATGATTTAAATTATTAATAATAGCCACATGCAAACTGTTGATTATTACTTTATTATCAGCATTGTTTGAATGTTCCAAAAAATGGGATCATTTGAAAACTGGCATAGTGAGTGAATAATACTAAATGTGGTGATTGTCTTGACTACTCGCATTTAATTGAGTGTATTAATTGTCGTGCTGAGGTGGATCATTCATAAAAAAAAATACAAATCAGATAGTAATTAAATTGGTACTGCTTTGCTAGAGGCCTGACTTTTACAATATAGATACAATCATTCATTATTAGTAGAAAGTTGATATTGATCATATGATAGTCCTCCAATACTCAGGTCCCATGACAACAAATAACACCAACAATTTGAGTTTATTCCAAACATATAATGTCACATGATAGTCCAAATACCCCACCAATAAAGCTAAATAAACAGTGATGCTCTTTATTATTTTACATTTATCCAAACAACTTGTCCATTTTTCAGTAACTTCGTAAACAAACTAATACAAATATTTTTGACAAGTCAAAACTCCCCCTTTGAATGTATTCCAAATTTCAATTTTATTACAACTGGTGATTAATAATAGTTGTTAGCAGCTTTGTTGTACATAAATTGTGGTTTGATCAACATATATGTTGATATCATCAATTGTATAGTATAGGGCATATTACCTGGGCCAGGCTTGAGGTTCTCAACACCACCTTCTGGTAATGATAGCGTGGTACCTACTAAAGTAACATACATACACAAGACAATTTAATAACTCTTCAAGTCACATACACATAACTTAATGGTATGCATAACTATATGTGAATATTTTAAAATAAAGTTAACTTTAATACACAATTGAGATTAAGCCATTAAAGCATGTGTGTCATCATTTATTTATTGCGAAGATAGTGCCTTTGACCTAAAGTCAAGGATTTTTGTCCATGCTTATCTACAAGTTGGCCGACTATATCGATTGTGTATCATGTTTTGTCATGGTGTGTGACAGAGAATGTAAAGTTAACATGACCATGGCTCATTTGAAACATCCAAATATATGTCACCATCAAATTCCCCCAAAAAATTTTCATGAAATAATCAAATTAGCAAAATTCTGAGACACGTCAGTTTGGTAAAGCTGCCAATGTGCAGATGTGCAGAATCAATAAACATTGGAATATCGTTCATAAAAATTCATCTCAATGAATAATTTGTTTTTATTTATGGGGTATTTGCTTAAATACATGGTTCTTTTAAAACATACTACATACTTTGACTGAGAACTTCTGCAACTGCTTCTTCAGCTGGACCAGATGTTGCCTGATTAGTTAGTCCATCATCTGTGATAAAATAATCAAACAATCATAAATAAGATAAATATATAAAATTAAATGCAAACTGAATGAACTCAAATATACACTCAGTGTTTTTTTTTCAGTGCAATCGTAGTAATCATTATAGAACCCTTTTGAGGATAGTGCCATCTTCAGCCAAACTGTACTATCATAAATAATTGTGGGGACTTTTTAATAATTCCATGGTCATGGGTTTGCAGCTCACGTTGGGCACCTTGCATTTTAACTATGGTGACCAAGCTCGCTTGTTGTAACAATATACTCCTGTTAAATGTTGCAGTTGATAGATTTGTTTAATGTTTATTTTATTTGATCATATATAGTTCTACACATACATGCCTCCATTGCCATCCAAACAAACTACAATATTAATATCAAGGCATATGTGCAAGTTTTTTTCTGTTATTTTCATCATTTCTTTTTCCATCGTCACTTTATTGTAATTTAACTCAAGATCCTATAAAGGATACGATATCAATAGAGTGTATTATTATTATTATTATTATTATTATTATTATTATTACATGTAGCTAGACAAGTCAATTCATGTATAGCTCTCTAACTACACTTATGAATGACGTCTACTACTCTGAGGTTTTTTTTATTGTTGGTTGCCAAAACATTCAAGTCTGATTATGTGTTTTTTGTTGCCCATATAATTTTACACAGCTAGAGACAAGTCTATACATAGCTAATAGTAAAGAGCCATTGCTCGAAATGCCTAGCTATTTTTAATAGTTACTTAGGACTATGATTACCAAATATTATCCATATATCATATTTATCAGTCCGAGCAGCGTTTATTAATTAATTAACTACTTATACATAGCTAAACTTGTCTCAAGATTTACAGTGATTACAATACAGAGGCACTATGTTATTGTCAATTTGGAATGGGTTTAAAAACCCTGTGACATTAACAAGATACATTCTTTCAAATATATGTAATACATAGAAATATCATAGCTATTTGTGTTATAATCATACTTATCTCAGTCACTGATCATTGTCAGTGTTCCAGTTTATCTAAATTATCTTTATCTTCATTACAACACATGTTGCAAAAAAATTTAGTTGTACTTACCTAACAATTTAACAACCTCTGACATGGGGTATTTACATCTGCATTCTTCTGGGGGCACACACATTTCGTCTTGTAGGACAGTACCCAATGGACATTCACATCCCGGTGTGCATTCGTCATTTAAACAAGCGACACCTTCCTGTAAATCTTCACACGTCCTTGGACATATGCTGGCACATTCACTCCATGTCTGTTCATCTAAGCACTCTACAAAAATAACATTATCATGTGTTAAACATTTTGAATAAGGGTTTACTGTATAAAGGTTTTGTAAAAATAAAGTTTTTAATTTATAATTAATCATCATATGAAACATTCATCAATATGACGTATCAAGCAACAATAATATAAATTACATATTTTCATCCACATTGCATTTTTAAAATGAGAGACATAATACCAATAATAATGTGTGATTCGATCAGTGCTGTAGACAATAATATCTGCTAACTAAAATTAAAAAGGGTATACATACTACAATCTTCATCTAATGGACACGCTTTAGTTTGCGTGGTGTTTCCTGGGCATCCTGATTCTTCTGTTCCACCTGCTATTGGATATGGCCTAGTACAGAATCGTTTTCTGGTTTGTTCACCAATTTCACATCTTTCACAACCAGACCAATTATCCCAAGGACCCCAGCTCCCAGTTCCTAAGTAAAAGCAAATACATATAGAATTCTTAAAGAAAAACTACATAACACAACCTTATACGTGGAAATACTGCAGTGATGTAGTACTTTTACTAAATTGACATGCATATACAAAAGAATTACTAAGGCGAAATAAGTGGTTACTATACTAGTCCAGGGACTGTGACTATACTTACTAAACCAAGAATAAATACAGAACATATGTTGAGGCAATATAAACCGCATACAGAATGAAATTACTCAATGTAAATATATTGCATTTTGAATTCATGTATGTGTGATATAAAAAAAATATTGACACTAGTTCTTACTTGGACAAGGCATCTCTGGACAGTTTGCGGTTTGATCTGGTGCACCTTCACATTCCCTCCCACCATTACTAGGTTCTGGACTTGTGCATGTTCTAGTTCTGAACTGTATAGTGGGTCTTCCCTCACATTTGACGTCACATTCACTCCATGGCGACCATGATGTCCATTCACCGTCAACTACAAGAGAAGGAATTATTCATGTTTATGACAAGATGTCTTTATTTGCAACAAAACTGTTAGTAAGAATATGTAATAGGCACACATGCATTCATACATTCAAGTATCTAGGCGCTACAATTACGGAAAAGTCTGAAAAAGAGGTGATTAATCACATTGGATAAGCATTGTCTGCACTTGCAAAGCGAAAGCTGGACATTGAGCAAGATAAGTGAGAAGAAACTGGCAGTATTTGAGATGAAGTGTTACAGACGGTTGCTGGATGTTTCATGGAAAGAGAAGAAGACAAATGAATATGTGCTGCAGACGTTGGTCAGGGAAAATTTGACAGGAAATGAAGACAGTGGTTGATATGGTTAAGAGACGAAAAATGAAATTTTATAGCCATCAAATAAGAAAAAAGGGCAGAAATGCGATGGTCATAGATGGTCTGGTTGAAGGAGGAAGGGGAAGACAGTAGAGACAATGGAGTGATGATTTGAAGGAATGGAGTGGGAGAAGTATGGGTGAGAAAGATTTATGGTGAAGAAAAGTGTATAAGTGGGGCACCCATGACCGACAAGGCTAAGGAATTGATATATACACATGCATGCAATAATAGCATCGTATATTCAAGAGATTTTACCTGGACAATCTTCTTCTGTACACATCATTCGACCTTCAACACACTCGCTAAAAGTAAATATAAAACCAATAAGTATGGAATAAAGAATCAACAAAGCTCGATTATAGTTACAGTCCAAATAATTGAACTTACCAGATATTACAGTCTTGCTCCACCGTAGCACCGAGTGGAATAATTTCCCCAGTGTCCGGGTTTCTGCAAGGACATTCCGAAGGTTTCACGCAGTCACCTTCAGGATTCAACACTTCATCATCTTCTGTACAGTAACATCCCTGTGCACATTGGGGGATGCAGTTTTCTAGATCTGCACATGTACGAGGACAGTCTGGTCCACATTCATCCCAAGCAGTACCATTAACGCATGTAGTTACTTTTAGAGAAAAAATAACAAATTGATCATAATGAAAGCTCTGATGAAAACTGAATGAAACCTATTAATGTCTTTCTTTATAGTTTCTCATACACATAATGTTCACAAGTGTATTTAGCTATTTCATTTTGTTTTCTTCATTACAAGAAATGCATATTAATATAAATATAACATTTTAACAAATTAAAATTTTTACAGATTTGACTTCACAAAATAATTTATCAAGAAGAACATGCAGAATATTTGATGAATATTACCTGGACATTCCGAAGGTAAGCAACTACTGATATCCGTTTCGTTTCCAGGACAAGGTCGACCCCCTCCAGCTGGTGCAGGATCATCACAATCCCGGGTACGAGTCGTAACACCCGCTCCACAGGTTACAGTACATTCTGACCAAGGTGACCATGATCCCCATGCACCATCCTCTGAAAAAAGATTTCAATGAATGAATGAATGAATGAATGAATGAATGAACAAATAAATAAATATACAAATCAATAAACAAACAACTAACAGGCTGAAAAAAGGAATGAATGAATGAATGAATTTGAAATGTATGACAAACAACTTGCCTTCACATGGTTCAGTATTACATGGTTTATTTTCTACATCTGTTCCTTCACAATCTCTGCCGAGACCTTTGGGTGCAGGATTAACACATCCACGATATCTGCGAGACACACCTCCTTCACATGGCTTATCACAGTCACTCCATGCAGACCATGAGCTCCAGTCCCCATCAACTGCAGAGCAAAATGTAGGAATTATATCTCCATTGTTTGCAATGAGGTGATCAGTAGAATACCGCATTTGATCAAAGGGAGATGGCTATTGTACCAACAATGTGTAGCAAAGCTAGTGTGATCTAGTGTTTGAATGCAATGTGCTTCAATAGTAGTGCATGTTCAAATTAATGCAGATATGTTTTGAAACGAATACAATTTTAGCGGTTTACAGGACGGTAAATATTCTTATATATTGTTTTTGTTGCTAGTAGTATGGTGATTGTATCAACGATGTGTAGCGTAGCTAGTGTGATCTAGTGTTTGAATGTGATGTCAATGATATTGAATGCTTAAATAGTAGTGATGCTCAAATGAATGCAGTTATGTTTTGAAATGAATACAATTTTAGCGATTTACAGGACGGTAAATATTCTTAGACTAATGTTTTTGTTGCTAGATCTATAAAAATATATTATATATATATGTAATTACATAGTAATTTCATTATTATGTAGATACAATGTATAATAAATAATAAATATAACAAATATAAATAACTCACCATCACATACATCTTCGGTACAGTCTATCAAGTTACCTTCATGACACGTACTGAAAAGATTTTACAAATTGTTGCAACGTTAGTATTAAAATTATGGAAAAATGCATTAAATATAAAACATGTTATTATAACATCCCAAAAAATGCAAATAAAAGCAAACGATACAATAGCAATAGCATGCACACACACCGCTCTGAGTTAACTTGATACTTACCATGTGTTACATTCATCTGGCACTGCTTGTCCATTCTCATAGACATTACCATCTGCATCTAAGCATGGACATTCAGATACTGGCATGCACGTGTCATTCTGAAACAATAAATGTTGATAGTTTAGTTTCCAATTCATTGACAGTTTGTTTATTTTAGTATTTAACTATCAATTATGTATTACTACAAAACTATTTATTTTCATTAACATTTAATTTCACTATTTTGATGTTTTGAGCATATTCACTGTGTTTTAATTTCATGAAGTTGTCAAGGAAACAATAAGTTTTACTGTTATTTTACATGTTCATGTAGATTTAATTTAATAATGGATTTTACTTATCAGCGAAACTAGCGAAATTAAAACCCAGTGAATAATAAATGCATTTACAGTAATTATTTCCTATTTCAGAAATTATACTCTTCTTTAAATCACCTGACTTTGTGGTTGTTACCAGTACTACCCTAAACATGTTTTTCGGTCAATTATTGCGTTTCGATTGTTTTTGACAGTATCCAAGTGACATTCCCAGTGTTTCAAAAGTAGCACTACGTGATAGCAATCACCTATAAAAAGACTATCACACTGTACATCGATTGTATCATAAAAAATTAGTATCTGAGATATGCTTATTCCAAAATTATTTGGGGATTACAGTATATGTAAAGTTGTAAAAAGTTATTCAAGTAACCTACATGTAGGACCATTCCTTCAGGACAATAGCAGCCAGTTTCACAGTTCTCTTCGCAGTACGCTGCACCGGACAGATGTTCACATGTTTGTGGACAGGAACATTCTTTGAATTCTTTTGGTTCTTGGCATTCCGTGTCTGAAAAAGGAATTATATTCCAAACTTACAATCTATTACAAGTTAGAATGATGTGTTTCAACTTACATACTATAACAGTACATGTACGCAACTCAACATAAATACCAAGTACGGATCAATCACTTAGCATCTGTAATGAACATCCCACTTAACACGGCCATCGAAAACAAATGTACAATCAGTAAATCATACATTGTAGATATGTTAATGTTAACACATATTCCTACCACAAGGAAGGACATTGCATCCGAACATATCTATCGGTTTTCCTGGGCATGCGACACCTCCATTTGCAGGTCTGTTTGCAGTACAGCTCCTGAATCTCATTTTGAGACCAGTCTCACAAGATTTGGTGCACTGTCGCCATGGTGACCATGGAGTCCATTGTCCAGGAACTGTAACACAAAAAAGAAGAACAGATGATAAGAGACTTATACAAACAAATATGTTATGTCACAATGCCTGTGTAATAGCATACATGCTATACAATATTTTTGAAAGCAAACATTTTCACTTCAGGTATTTTCAATTTGTTTTTGTGCAGTTTTCTCATCTTTAACTGTTTTCACTGGCTCTTTGACCAGCATTCCACAGCCACTCATGCACAGCCCATAGAAATACAGGGTAGAGTGGTGAGTGTGATGTAGCTCTTTCCCAGAGAATATGCAGCTATGTGTAAACAACATACTTGGACATGGTTCCGTATTGCAATCATTGACATCAACTTCTTTGGAGGAGGTACATCTTTCACCATTACCAGTAGCCTGTGGATCGGGGTATCTGTATCGTTTCTGCTGCCCAACATAATCGGAACCACTACACGTGACCGGACATTCACCCCACGGGGTCCATTCGCTCCACATGCAATCAACTGGAAATAATATAATACTGTTTACTTAAAATGATTGCAGAGATTAAGAAAATACAGTGATAATATCTCTGATCTGAATCGTTTAACTGGTTCAATGGATGGCAATCAGATATGATAACAGTTCGTGTTTTGCAAATTAACAAAATAGCCAAGCAAAAAGTTTCCATGGAAATAAGTTTCGTGTTTCATTCTTGTATTATTTATAATTTAAAACAAGTCAGAAATTTTAAAGAAAGTTTTAGTTTAAATTTCTTGACAAAGTATTGATAGAAGTGATATAATTTTCAAACCATACCGTCACATTCGTGTTCTGTACAGTGGAGGACACCGCCTGATTCACAAGTACTGCAAATGAAAATAGTTGTTAGGTATACATTTACAACAAAGTTCATTTTAATATATGCCTGTGTATGAATAATTTTGCCTTTCTATATTTGCCGATAGGGATGTCTGAATCAGTTTATCAGTCATATGATTTTTTATTGTAAGTTGTATTGTTTAATAACTGGAGTAATATTTTTAATCACATTTATTATCAAAGTAATCATATTTACTTGTCGTAGTAATTTGATCTTACCAGTTATTACAATCCTTTTTTTTGACGATTTCCCCAATAGCATACATTTCACCATCATAGAAACAGCCACAGTTTTCAGTTTCAACGCAAACTCCGTTCTTGTCCAAGAGTTGGTTTTCTGGACAATGACAACCTGGTTCGCACGTGTCGAGACATTCCACACTGTTGCTCAAAGCATTACACGAACGAGGACATGTTCCGTGGCATTGGTCTGCAGTCAGTTCGACCTTCCCGTCAACGCATTCCTCTGGAAGTCAAATATACAAAAAAGTTGCCGAACAAAAGAAACAACCTGCTTGATTTGAAAGACAAACAAGTATTGTGAAATTACTCACCACCACAAGGCTGCATGTTACAACCGGCAGTTTGAAATGGTGCTCCTGGGCAAGGAGCGCCGCCAAATTGAGGTCGTCCGTTTGAACATGATCGGAATCTCAGTTTGCTTCCACCATCACATGTATTGGTACATGGTCTCCAAGGTGACCAGGGTGTCCAATTTCCATCAACTAGTATTAATGAAAGGTACAAGAAAAATAACTTTTATCAGCAACTAAATAAATACATGGCGTACTATTATAAAATGGTAATCAGAGGGGGATGATGTAAACTGCCAAATTTTCACTGCTAATGTTTGTGATTTGATAATTTTATGTCATTCATGAAGATAAAATGTTGTCACAGAAAGGCTGTGTTGTAGAATGGTAGAAACATTTTCACTGCAACAAAATTCGGCTGTTTTCAATGATTTGCGAACAATTTGTTTTTGTGAAATGAAAGCAGTTTACAGCATAATCATGAAATCATATGTGAAGTCACACGATAAATACAAATTAATGACTGCCATAGATTGTTTCTACATGTACTTCTATTTCATGTCACGTTAGCTATCTTTATCCTTTGGTACACCAAAAACTATATATTGTACATCTTATCTTAACATTCCATAACTAATCAATCCCAGATATATATCTAAATATAACTCAAAGACAGACTTACCCGGACATGGTTCCTCTGCACACTCTTCAGTTTCTTCTTCTCTTCCCTCGCACACTCTACCACCATTTGAAGGCTCTGGATCAATACATGTCCGAAATCGTCTTTTACTGGATACGTCGCATGTGGTTGGACATTCTGTCCACTCAGACCATGTTGACCAACCACCATCGATTGCGGCTGTAAAGTGGGTGTATAATTCATATATAATCAGTAAATTAAGCTACATGTTATAGTGTGTGAAATTAATGATGTGATGATATATACTTTAAAATACTTTATTTTAACTGGAATAAATTTTTGCTGAAAAGACTTTTTGGGGTATTTTGTATGAAGTTTATTTTCACTGATTTTTGATAAAATATAGGAAAAGAGATATATTCACTGGATTTTACTTTCACTGAATCAACTCGTCAGCAAAAGCAGCGAAAATTTATTCCAAGCATAAATAAAGTTTTTTACAGTAAAACATTATAGCACATTGTACAAGAATTAACAAGATCATTAACATAGCCAATCCATTTAGATGCTACGTGATCATCAAGCTACAATTTTATTTGAATGCCATACATCGTGTGTGTAACTGGTTATAATTTATATTTATCTTTGATGTTTTATGCATTCACACATGCAGACATGCAGTGCTTCAACTCAGAGGGTAAGAGAGGTATCACTTATTTCTTGGCTAGATGGATAGATATGACTCCATGAGTTAGCAATACTTTGAAACAGACTGTTTTTTGTTATTAGTAGTCATGTAGATAGGTTGGGTTTGTATTTTCCATATATAAACAAAATCCAATATATTAGTTATTTTTACTTTAAAATATCAATCATACTGCAAACAATAAAGACAACATATTTATACTTACGAAGTGGTACGCATGAATCCCTGGCCTCATCTTCACCTGATTGGCAGTCCGTTTTGTTATCACACACCTCAATCGTGTTGATACATTCACCTGATGTGCATATGTACTGATTTGGTCCACATGTTACTGAGGGCAAGGTAGTCATTCCAACTTCAACAATTTTCAGGGGAACTGAAGGTCTAGTAGTGGCTGTAAAAATTAACATACTTCAAATAAGTAAATAAATAAATAAATAAATAAATAAATAAATAAATAAATAAATAAATAAATAAATAAATAAATAAATAACCACTTTTTGTCACATGACCTATTGTTCTTCCACTCTTTTTAAATTAATTGATTATATTTATGCTAATTGCAAACAAGACACTTTTTCATTGATGTACAGAGGGAAAATCAATACAGTTGAATTCATGTGCCCAGTGTAAACGCTACAGATAACTGTACATAACTTGTAAACCGTTATTGACCTTGCACCTTGGCAATAAGTGTGCAGCCTTAGTCAAGGTGCAAGGTCCGGAGTCGGCGCGGAGATATAAGATTTTCAAAGTGTGGGATTTGAGCCCAAAACATCAAACAAATCAGGTAAAGCACCCGTTGTGACGTCACAGGAAGTGCTGTCCCAGCACAGACCTGTGTCATATGACGCCTTACTAGCCGATTTTGGCTAAAATAGCGCTCCAACGCCTCTTTGCACTAGTGTTTATACACGAACTTGATAATTGTTTTTCCAATTTAAGTTGCTTTTAAATCATTTTAGTGAAATATTGTTTAGTGAGTGAAATATTAATATCATAAATAATTCAATCTTTGAAACAACAGAAACTAACACATGATAAAAAAAATCAAATTTGTGTTTGAAGTTCAAAAGTACTTGCGTAATTTCTGGTTTCAACGAGTTCGAAAATAGAACGTCCTTGAACGTGATGAAATCACGCGTAGAACTCCTTCTGAACCAGACACTAGCAGCAAAAACTTATTGCAAATTTGCGCAATTTGGGCCCAGTTTGTTCTTACAGGTTTTCTAAGTTTCATTTATCATTATTTAGTAAACAGGTCCCTGAAACGATTTAATATATCCGTAAAATACATGGCAATCGACGATTGACTTCGAAACGTTCAAAATTTTGAACAAACTCCCGGAACACCTTGCGCGATATGCGTCAGATCGGTGTAGAAGACGCCGACCTGCAGCGTCAATGGTAAAGCACCTAACTGAGCTATTACCAATTTCAGTGGATATTCTCAACAAATTTACGCATTAAAATGGTCATTTAATTGCTGAATATTTCTATTTTATATATTTCCAAGTTCAAACACTCCCTCAGAACGTTTTGGGTTTACAGATATAAAGCCAAATTAAGATTTATCAAGATTATGGTAAATTGCATACAAATTTACTCAACTGTGTATCTGTAAATCAACACTGTATGTAACATGTGGTGTTTCTAATAATTAATGTATGGTTATCAAGATAGCATACTGCTGTTGATTTGAATACCAAAATGCTAAAATGATTCATGTGGAAGTGTCTGTGTAATTAACTGAATTTAATTTAATTTACCGCAATCTTCCTCATCATCCCCTTTTGGACAGTCTTCTTTTCCATCACATCTCTTCTCGGGTTCTAAACATCCTTCACCTTCACAGTTGTACTGACCTTCCTCGCAAACTGAAAGATCATTGTTTTATTTATCACTGGGTTGGATTCAGCATGAAAACATATATCAATTGGCATTTACATTTCACTATGTCTTCTTTGTTAATTTATGGTATATGAGTCTAGAATATGTTAAGTTTACTTACCACACATTTCTTCGTCTGATCCATCTGCACACTGCTCGATGCCATCACAAATTTCATGTGTTGGTAAACAATCAGAGCAATCTCGACAAGTGAACTCGTGAGGGCAGGTGCAATCTAAAATGAGATTCATATTTGGTGGATTACATAATATACTTTCTAACAATATACATACTTAGATACACACTGAACAAAACGGTTACTAAATTTGTCAGAATTAAACAATCAGTTTTTGAACACGTATTAGATGCTTAGCTGTTTTATGTTATAATCGTATCTTTGTTTTTAATAGCATGTGAAAACAAGATTTGTACTTAGAGTTAGCAAACTCCCTAGGAAAGTCCCTATGAACATTGAAATATAGCGAAGGGACTTTCTTATTGGTCCTATCAAATTATCTAATGTTATGAAAACAATTTGCTACATTTTGTGACAATCTCACTTTCCCTGGTGTCACTTGATTTTTGACTAATTAATTCTTGTCTAGGTATGTACTATGTCTAAATTGTTGTCTGTTTTCATATTACAACATTGTTGTGACTATACAAAGAAAGTTGTAAATTATGCGTATGAAACTTATTTGCATTTGAACTTGAAGGGGTTATTGATAAGGACATTGAATATTGATAAGGACTTTCCCACGGAAGTCGCAAGTTACCCGAACAAATCTTGTGTAGGTCTGCTTTAAATAAATATAACTTACTACATCCATATTCATCACTTCCATCTCCACAGTCATCATGACCGTCACACTGATGTATGGCGGGAAGACAAGGACCGGTATCGCAGGAAAATTCTCTGACATCACAGAACTCTGTTGAGGCAATGCACAACATGAATTTTCAGTGAGATTAAAATCAACGTAATTATTCATTTTGGTAAATTGTCAAAGAAGTTAGTTATAAAAACAAAAACATCAACTTACTGCAGTCTTCTTCATCAGCGTGGTCATCAGCGCCACAGTCGTAGTCATGGTCACATAAAAATATTCTTGCAATGCATTTCTTAGATTCAGGACACTGAAATTCACCTTTTCCACACTTTGGAGGACCTAACAATGATAATGTATTCAAAATATATTCAAAATATAACACATAGCACTATGTGCTTTGTAAGTATACTGTTACTTGGTATATATGCAATGAATTATGGGAGCAAATTTGAATAGAAAATTATTAACATATCACATTAAACGTAGCTAAATTAAATGTCATTTTAAAATAATTAATAATATCAATAATATATTCACTATATTTCAAGAAAATTGTCAAACGACCCCATAATAATGAAATAAAAATAAAATAACTGCTATTCTTTAAATTGGTCCCCTAACCTACTTAACTAGGTTGACTTACCACAGCCATACTCATCCGAGTGATCATTACAGTCTGGTAATCCATCACACCGAAAGTTCTGTGCCACACAATCCCCGGATGTACATGTAAATTGGTTTTCCTCACACGTGTGCACTAAAAGTGAACCAAAAAAAATAAACCATGTCAGGTGTAAAAGTATTTCAACTACTGATGGTACTATGCGGTCTGTGTACTACATGGATAACTAGAAATTACCATAATAATAATAATAATAATAATAATAATAATAATAATAATAATAATAATAATAATAATAATAATAATAATAATTATCTTGCAAATGATATTTGAAACTTAAATCCAACAAGGACACTGATATTGACTAGTTTCTAGGGTTAGCAACATTGGAAAGGTGCAATACACAATACACCTGTAGCGCCCTCAAGCAAAGTGTGTCTGTAACGTAAATAGGTGCATTTGCAGCATCAATGTTTTCAATCTGCAGTTGCTGTTCCATCGATAAAAAATAATGTTTTTCAAGAGACATTATTGTATTCTCACTACAAACTAACAAATAGTCATTTGGAGTGGCATTGGTTTCCAAGTACTTTTGATGTCACAAAAGTGATTCATTGCTTGAAGAAGCAAGCTGTAAAAGAAATACTATTTATGTTAAAACTGTTACAGTATCTTACCACACTCTGTTTCGTCACTTCCATCATGGCAGTCGTTGCCACCATCACAGACCCAGCGACCAGGAATGCAACGTCCGTTGCCGCATGTGAATTCTCCAGGCAAGCATGTTTTCTCTGTAAAATAAAATGTACTTTTTTTTCTGTTGTGATTGTTTCTATTTTCAGACAACAAATACAGACCTGTAAATATTTTTTTAACTATGTAATTAATTACTGTCTTTTTTTCATATATTTAATTTGTTATTTATATACTGGTAGTTTTTTAAAGTGCAATAATGTGAAGTTGCATGAGAGATACTTAAAAACGATCATTATGTGGGAGCATGTCCATTATTTGGCACTTTAAATACCTGAAAATACACACCATCCAATACATCAGTTTGTATTCAGAATCAAAAATGTCATTTGAGGCCATTAAATAATCAACATTATCTTATATTCTTTTTATTTCTAGTAACACAAAATTTAAATCCTCCAATAGTATGTGTGGTTCTTACCGTGACAGGATTCACCCATGCAATCAAAACGTCCATTATTGCACGTGCTGGAACAAAGAGACATACAATGTTATATCAATGTTTCCTGAAAACACTGTCAGAATATGAATCTGTAAATGTGTCATAATATACTTAATATGAGATTGTATTAGATTATCCAAGTAATATAGGGAGACTTACCAGTTCATACAGTTTGCATGAATTACCGTGCCTTCTGGGTAACTGGCCCCATTATGCTTGCATGGACATTGATCAACTGGGATACACGCATCGCCTAAATAAGGGAATCAGTGATGAATTAAGTATTTTGCACTGAGGCATTTCTGGGACATTTTTTATTGATTGACATATTCATTCTATTTGTCACTTGCTACTTGCTATAAGGCTAAACTTTGTTCATGGTATTTTGCTGTAAACCATAATCGTTGATTATTTCAAATTGGTCATTGTTATATACATCTTTTTTACATCATATAAATTTGTACAAATGTAATAATTGATAATAATTGTGTCATCTGACTCAAAACTGAAAATTGCATAAACACAGTAACAGCACTACCATATATGGTCATATGACATGTGAAATGTGAATGTACCTTGTGACACAGTTCCTGTTGGACAGTGGCAACCTTCAAGGCATCCTGAACATGCATCTGGCAATTCCTCGTCTATATCATCACAAGTGGGCTGACACATCGGTCCACACGCCTCGTAAACATACCCTTCTTCGCACTGTATAGCTGAAAATGACATATAGCGGGTTTTACATGGGTGATTGGGGTTACGAGTGTCACAACAATAATCTAATACCGGTATATACATGTACATTGATAGTATGTAATATATATTTATCTTTCTCCATGGATATTAATAGATGACATTGTCATATTAATCAAACATGTATTAGAACCTGTTTTGTAAAACCAGGCCTCGATTATTGAAGTGAAAAATATAAATGAATCGAAATAACCACTGATATATTTTGGAATTAGATTTTATAAGATATTATGTACTATTGACAAAGTGCTTGTGTGATGTCAAAATAAAAAAATAAATGTGTGAAAGCAATGGAAACTGTGTTTGGTTATATACTAGTAATCATAATCATATTGTCAATATTTAAAAAAAAATTAATTGTCAAATTACAGATCAAAACAATGAATGGTGTCAATTTGACCTATGTATATGAAGAATGTGCTTTGTCACTATAGGGAACAACTAATATGGCTGCATTACTTAAATTTTTTAACTTAATTTATATGGCTGTATTAATTTTTTTTTTTAACTTATTATTCAATTTAATTTATTTGACTATATTAATTTATCTTTTTTTAAATTCAACTCTATAAGTAGCATGGTTTTGTTTTGCTATATGTGACAATGCTTTCTACATTAATCTTGTAGTGTGGTGAAGGGCAGGACATACAAGTACAGACTCAAGTATCTTGCAGGCCTTACTACCGTAAAATCTGTATTAGAAGCTGCATCCCTAATAGAAGTCGCACCCATTATTTTTGAATAATTGAGAATTAAAAATTCACCATTTCTCATATGTATAGATGCTCTAATAGAAGCCGCATGCCCTCTGTTGCATTCTACCATTTTAATAGAAGCTGCAGCTTCCGATACAGATTTTACAGTACTATAACAAAACGTGTTGTCTATTGATGCATATCTGCCTAGCAATTTTCGTAATACCAAATCAATGTTCAAAACAGGTTTGAAGCACACTAATACATGAGGTTAAAGTTATTGAACTTAATCGACTTACGACATAGTTCCTGTGTTCTCCACTTAATGTAAACACCTTTTCTGTTACATTCTTCACCATATGCTGCTATGGCAGTACACAAACATTCACAGTCACCACCAGAGTCACATCTACAACAGAGCGTTAATAAATTGTCACATATCTAAATGACTAGCATCGGGCAGTGTACATTCTATGCTCAGTAATCAATTAGCCTTCATTCAATGGTGAATCCAATATAATAAAATACAACACAATGCAAATGTAGTTTTCTGATTTGGGGGAAAATAATGTATGAAATAAGAGTTTGTCATACATACCCACATGCATCAAATTGACACCATTTCACAAATGGTTCCGGATCAGCAAGGGCGTGACAGGGTTCAAACACTTGATGCCGAAGTATACTACATCTTTTCTGAGCCCACGTAGCTCTCCAAGGGTTTTCCTGAAAATCAATGAAAACAATGGACAATGTACAATATTAAAAAAAATTTAAACTATCGGTATATACATTATTCATAGCACTGTTTATTGACTCCTCAGAAATATTAAAGTACTAAATGTTAGGCTACACACAAGATTTCTCTCAAACATACCTTACAAGGGTTAAGAGTTTCTGCATTGTTGACATCACCACACGAGTCAGATAATTTCCAACTATTGCCGAAGTTATCGGATACTTGTTCCACTATTCCACTTCGTGTTTTAAAGTCGTTTTCCCTGTTACCATCGTAGTTGCCGCACATACCCACCAGTCGTCCACTGTACTCAGGTTTTACTTTAATGTATACACGAGTAGCTGAAATTAAGATTTACACAAACAAATGGTTTATTAGATGTAATTATGTTTTTTCATTAAATTATTCAGTTTTATAGTCACCGGCAATTGGTTCAGGAAGATGCATGTATCATAACTATCAGGAAGAAGTTATTTTCTGAATTATATGTTTGCAAGACTAAAACTGCAAGTTATATGAGTTTTTCAAAAGTTTTATTACATTATTTTTTTTTCTCATCACAGGTGAATGGAATACATAATTCTCCTACTAAGAGATATGTACATGTACACATTAAGCAAAAAAATAATTCGCCTCTGCTAATTTGAGAAAGCAAAAAAAGTGTAGTCTATTTATTTGCCCTCACAAATGCCCTTCATTTGCCCAACCACTTGAGAACTAATATTCTATGCTCAGACTGGAATTGGAATTCTTCCTACCTCCATCCCATATTACTGTTAGACCAATTTCAGTTGTGATCACGACAAAAAGCCCAGCTCTTGCAATCTCTATAGTATTATACTTCTTTGGGAGTGTGATCTCTACACCGTTCACTGTAACTTCCTTGTAACGCAGTAGATGTATTTTAACACTGCCGATGTCAACGTTGACCGACTTAGTACATGTGATACCATTGGTTCCACATGGTACATTCTCAGCCGTGACAGCAAATGCACCGCTGATTTCTTCCGTAAGTAGGTAGTTACACTCCCCCATGAAAGAAAACTGTTTTCCATCGAACGTGATGTAGTGAGGATCACCAGTAGCTGTACATAAACCTGTAATATTCAGAAATGTTCATGTTATTTGTCTTTTGATGGGATGCATTGATTCTGTTATTTCATTAACCTTTTCACCACCAGACTTTGTCGTCCAAATTTGCCTGCAACTATTTCTTAGATTCTTCAATATTTCTGGAAATGAACCCTAATTTTGGAGCCAACATATACAATTTAAGTTAATTTTCAGTGTTTACTCAAAAAATGATGTTCAAATCTTCTGAAGGAAAGTGCAGACTATAAATGAGACTATTTCTTGAAGTTGTGATGAAAAGAAGGAACTGGTGGTGAAAAGGTTAAATTGTTGACAAACTGTTGATAGGTCTGACTGTTAGGTACCGGGATTGGGTAGCCAATCAGGTACAATATGTAAGTAGTTTTGTATTGACCTCATAATTTTAAGATGTTGCAGAAACCGTTTAAGGTAGCGAGACTATTATTTGTGTTGAAAATTACGATTTTCACATTTATTTATTAATTGATGAAATGCACTATAAACTTTCATGTGATAAAGTCAACATAACATAGAATGTCATGTAAGTTGGTTAAAATGTAGATTTTCTGAAGGGAAGCAAGGCACCCTCAGCAGTGTTTTCCAAAATCAACAACACAGGTTTAATCTGTGTGCCTATAAGTTTCAAAGATAAACTCAAGACAAAGCAATGTTAGGATGTGTTATCAGTAGCTATCTGACACAATGAGTGTTTCCAAACATTTGAGTGGTTTGTCTCCGCCCCTGTTTGTTTCACAGATTAGTCATTTGCATATGAATGTGTCAGACACAAGGTCACACAGCCACTGAAAAAAATCATTGATTTTGGTGTTTTCATATGCCGAATTTAGCCAATTATAGCTATCCCATTCCTTTATTTTTTGGGTTTCCAATAGCCTTACACATTTGGATGTCCCAACACATGTTAAAGCAGACCTTGATGGGAAAACAAATTGATTGTGCCGATAAACAAGCTTGAAAATCTTTGCTGTTACTTCATGGACGTTTTCTAGGAGTTTATGTTTTTCAAAATACAAGGTCTTTAACAAAAAATAACGTATACTTATTGTCGTCGGATTAACACCAAATTCACAGCTTTAAGGTGACAGTGAGAGGAACTTGAATGTGTCCAGACAAACTATTTCATCGATTATTTACCAACGAGTTGTGGTTTGAGTTGGGGGCAATGCGACTAAAACAGTAATTGAAATTCAGCACACTATTTTTTAAAACGCGTTGCTTGCATAAAACTGACCAGACACATTCAATTTACCAGACTATTGAACAACTAGGAAAAGTGAAAAAAATACTTCTTATCGCCAGCATAAATGCGTAATTATTTTTTTTACAGAAAAAGTAATTTTTCACCTTTGATTAAGTAACGGGTCATAGAATGCAGATACGGGCATGGCAAACACATCTTTGTAAAGCTTGAAGTCTGGCGATTCTAAAAATATATACTTTCCTGGGTCTATTTGTAGTCATTTGGTCACAATTAGAAGATGAAAACAAGTATGCAAATAATAGTCTCGCTACCTTAAATTGTACCAAGTCCATGTTAACAGAATTCCACAGTGTACTTACCTGCACATTTCTGTGTTGTACACTCCCAGCTTCTTCCTTTACATTGGCTGTGGATACAAACATATTAAAAACACTTAGCCCTGCTCTATTTTATATTCTTTTTTATGTTATCATTTGGTTTGGAAATAATTAACTTAAAAGATTCAATAATTAACTACTTACCATACATTGCAATCTTTGTCTATGATAGCCCCGGCTTCATAACGTTTGCCATTATGACGACATGGACATTGGTCGGGCTTTACACATGAATCAGTCTACAATAATAATAATAATAATAATAATAATAATAATAATAATAATAATAATAATAATAATAACTTTATTGCATTTAATGTATCTATCAGTTAATAGCAATAAAGATTAGTTGTAACAGTCACTACTATAAACAGAAAGAAAGAAGGTTATGGAATAAAGCAAGCGTTACATATCAGATGGCATTTTCATTTCTTGATGAGGTGAGTTATGAACCTATCTTTTTTATTATGACAGTCATAAAGAAATTAAATTTCACCCGTTGCTTTCCGCATTAATGTAATGTTTTGTGTATGATTTGTTGATGATTTTAATTTAGATTGAGAACATATAACAAAATGCAGTTCATCTTCTATTTCATTCTGTTTTCGGTTAAGTAGGCCTTTTTTTTTCTATTGCCAAGTTGTGATTACTAGTTCTAAATTCTGTCATTGTAAGTTTTAATTTTCAAAATTATAAGAATCTTCTTTGATTTGTTCAAACATCCTCAGTTTTGTTTTTCAGTTATAAGTATTTTACAAATAATTATTTATTTTTGTTTGATAACTTTGCATTATATATTTGTTGTTGATAAATCAGTCTGTTAATCTAACTGATCTAATGAAAAATCCATGTTATTTACTATTTCTAGTATTGTAAATTTGATTCCTTCTGTTCAGCAATGTGTACCGAACTCAAATTTTACTCTACTTAGCATGTTACTGCACATGGCAATGCATTATGGGAGAGAACCCCCATATAATATACCGGTATTTTTTTTGTTTGTTAAAATAACGTAATTATGATCGATCTGATAATGCTATAATTACGTTTTCAATCAGCAGCCATGTAAATTTCGTGTTCAGGACTAAAAGCACACTCCATAGAACTTATGCATATATGGACGAGGCACTAACCAAATTGATATATCTACTATATTTCGACTAACTTGCGGATAATACCGACCATACACTGTTTTCGTACATACAACAAAGCAACACTAGTAAAACAATATAATGTTGTTTTTTTTCAGCTGTCAATTGTTGAATTCACCCCGATTTACAAAAAAGACGACAGACCCCTGCGCGACTGGTCACGACCGTGACGGACGCGTCGGTAACGTCGCTTGTTCTGTTTGTACTTAAATAACTAGCATGTTTATCATGGGGAGTTTTCACGCCAAATGTGAAAAAATACTAGCATTCTTGGCATTACTAATAAGTTGACTTCATTATAGAGTTGTGTTTCAAAACACCTATCGTTGATGGCCTTTCTAATGTAGCAATTTATAGGGTCTTATTAATATACGAGACGTTTTATAATGCGAACTTCGTGACATGATCGCCTGACCAGCAGCCTGGCCTGGCCGTTTGATGCAACCGGTGATTTTTTTACACACACGAAGACATTTATCGATGATACGATTGAATAAAAAATACCCCCCCCCCTCCCGTCCTCTGTCTTGTGCGCTTCTTCAAGCACGGTATCGTAAGGTTACCTACCTGCATGTCAAGTGCGGTATCTTCCGGGCAAGTGCATCCTGGAAATGTGGATGCACCACAATCTTGGTAGTTGTCAACATTCTCGCACGTTAGCGGACACGGTGAGACAAACTCGCTGTAGACTTTGTTGCCAGGACAGATGGTCTTTTGTTCGCACATTTCACCTAGGCAATCCCACTGACCACCATTGCAGGTACTGCATAAAACACAAGATGTATGAAATGGAATTAATAAACACTGTTTTCCCAGTGTGTGTGTTCGATTATCAAAAAACATGGCTCAGGTGTCAAGTTGGTAAACTTATGTGAAAAGCCTGGAAAGTTGCGTGTAAAGTTGCATGGAAAGCCTGCAATTATGTGGTGTAATGTTGTCATCATTGCCGAATACATCATTTCAAATAAAGCGCGCCTTCCGTGGCGGAACGCATCTGTGACGTCAAAATGACGTATGTGGGCGTTCATCATCTGGAATATAATATTCTAAAAACAAAATCTTCATTGAAGCACGACCTTCGTATCATTCGTCGCGTCGCAGAAACGACAGAGGGCGCTTTGTACAGGAAAGGTGCAATATATGTACGATGTACGACAAAGAAATGTGATTATACTCCAGGTCTTTGGATACATTTTTGGAACACAATTAAAATATCCGATACCGTTAGCTGCTAGTTCCACTATCAACGTTTGAAAGATTTAGTAAAACAGCTTCTGGGTCTAATTAACTTGATAAATCTAGGAGCCTGGCGAATCCAAAATATTACTTTGAAACTTTGAAAACAAGACAACACATCTCTTTACATTTTGTCAATTATTCAAACAAAAACACTGTTTGGGACACACTGGAGAAAACACAAGTATGACACACAATCTACTAGTATATGCACTTACCAAGTTTGGCATGACCGTTCAATCTGTTGTGTTGCGGAGTACACTTTGCCCATATATGTGCATGTGCACTCTGAAGGCGGTACACAGTTACCGGAGTCGTCGAGTACGGTGTTCCCGGGACAATTACATCCTGCGATGCACTCTGTTTTGGTACATTCTTGATCGGAACTCAGTTCGCTACAAGTGATGGCACATGGCGAGGAGCATTCGCTGTATATCTGGCTACCCTCACATTTGGGTGCTGAGAAATCGGAATATCATATACATTAATCAAATAGTTTGTAATAAAATATTCTCAAGACATAATTGACAAACATAAGTACAGTAAAAAGCAGAAAGCTGTGCCTCATCTTAAAAACGTATTTATAAAAAAAATGTAAATACCGATCATCAGCATTTAATCAAATTAAAATATTTAGTAGTGATTGGCTCTCTAGCTAACGGCCTACGAGTATAATTGTCACCGATCACTTATTTAGGCGCTTGTTGATTGTTGAACTAACTCATTAATATTAATTAGTAGAACTAGTGATGTCCCAATACTATTTCTGGATTAGTCAGTTTAAATTCTAGCATCTATTTTGATTTTAAACAATATATATTTATACAACATTTATAATGACCCCAGCTTTATGTCATAAATAATCGACGTATTCACAAAATTGAAAATTGTATCTGAAAATGTGTGTGCTATTTCGAAATAGCATGGAAGGTAAGAGGTACTAGTCATATCATTTTTCATTGTTATAGTTAACATGTATAGGGGGATATATAGACATAAGTATACATATTATTACGTAATTCTAATGATTGCGTTTATACTTACCGCATATGTTCTTGACGGGGTCCTCAAACCTCCAGTCTATAATGACTTCATTTCTTGAACACTCTTTGGCGTATGACGCGATAGCGGAGCACAGACAGTCATCGGCATTGCTACAACCACAAACATCGTACTCACACATATCGTAATACATTTCGGGGTCAACTATTCTGTGGCATCGTTTGAAGGCGGGCGATAGGAGAAATTCGCATTTGGATTTTGCATAGTCGGCATTCTGTGAATTGATCATACACGGCTGGAATTGCTCTTCGCCCACGTCTGAGCATTCACCTCGAACTTTGTACGAATTGGCAAATGTGAAATCACTAATGTCGCCGTCACGAGACTCGTAATCGTTACTCTGGATGAAGTCGAACGTACCACATAGACCTCGTACCTGGTTAAGAAGAACGTAATCCCATGATATGTGAAGGTAATGGAAAGCAAAATCGTTTGATTAACTGAGATTCAGGCCGGTTTTGCTGGTGCAATTGCACTATAAGTTCGCTAGACTGTCGTTTAATTCTAAATATCATGTTATGATATTGAATTAATGAAACCTGGTTCTCTGAGAACCAACGCAGAAAATGTCTGTATTCAGTTTATTAACGGTTGGTGGCGCTGGTGTCGCAATAGCGCCATCACGCGCCAGAGGAGTAACAGAATCACTTACCCTGTTGACGAACTGTGGCATTAATGTAATATAAAGTCGTGTCTTGCTGTCCCAGAGAATGGTTAATCCGGGACTTTCCACCAAGACAAACATTGACGTTGCGCGTTTAACAGTAGCGTCACCGTTTCTGAATGGCAACGTTGTTTCGACGGTGTTCACTTTCACGCGTTGTTTGTCATACAGTTGCACCTCAGTCTTTCCAATATTGATTGTAACAGATTTCAAACACGTGACAGCTCCGTCACTTCCGCATTTTCCAAATTCACCAGTGATTGTTATTTTTCCGTCAATGACGTCCTGTATTCATGAAAAATAGCATTGAGCACGTTACATATCACAAATCACCTGAACATTATGTGCGCCCTCTACGATGACTACTTGGATTTAACTGAGTTCGTCTATCACTTATGTTTGTTGTTGTTGTTGTTGTTGTTGTCGTCGTTTTATTTATACTTTATACTACTAGTATTTAACCGTAATGTCATGGGGATTTAATTTAACTTTTCTGTTGCGGGATTTTAGTTTAGTGAAAATGAATATAATCGTGTTGTGGTTGCATCTCAAATGGAATAAAGCTCGAATGATATCTACCATTTGATTGTTGTGTTTAGTCAGGTATAGGCGATGGTAAATTATTGCTGGTCACGTAGTTCTACAGTCGGCTTACCTCTAAAATGGTATACTCGCAGTTTCCTTGGAACTTGTAATAGGTTTGATCAAACGTAATGATGTGAGGATCGCCGAGGATTGAACAGGTCGCTTCGCATGGTTCCGTTGAACATTCCCATTTACCAGCTTGGCAAGTACTAAATCAAAGAACAATAGAAACAGTTGTTACAAATAGCGACTCGTGGTAACGTAATATATTTACGGTGAGTGTCAGGGACGGGGAACTTATCATAAATACGCACATTGTTAAAGTTGCATTCTAACTTTGCAATTGTGTAAGACAACATTCCCATAACATGTGCAAACAGAAAGTGTGTAAAAAGTATATGTCTTGTTCTTAGCGTTCGATACATTTCGTGTTTGGTACTAACTGGGGGTTCTTTTCTCTTGGACAAACATACCAACAATGTAACAGACCTTCAAGGGTAAACAAAGCCTCCTAACTCCTGTGCCTTTCTGCTTATATCTCACAAAATTAACCTAATTCAAGTTCATATTCTGCAGTTAATATATTACCCATCTATAATCTCAGCATGTTATGACGTATATATCAGTAGTTTGGAGATGTGAAAGGTCACAAATATATAAAATCTTACCAAACGTTGCATCCGGTTTTAACTTCTTCTCCAGATCCATATTTCTTTCTGTTGTGGATGCATGGACACTGATCAGCGGGGACACATTCTGCGTCTTCCAGGAAGGTATCCTCTGGACACTGGCATCCACTAACACATTCTGCATCACAGTACTTCGCCAAGTCATAATTGGCAGTGGCACAAGTACGGGGGCACGCTGACCCGCACTCCATGTAAATTTGGTTACCGGGGCATTTCTTGGCTGTAAATAAAAACAGGAAACGGGTGTTGTTACAACACACATTTTTGTTCATCAAAATGGCTGAAGTATATATTTCTAAAATTTGAATGTATCGTTTAACATTGAATTTCTAACGTCATTAAGTCCAATGTTGCCCAGGCATATTGTCTGGTATTGTTTCCCAGGATAAATTTGTCCCTTAAAACTCTTTCTCCTCACCACAGAAGTCCTGTTCTCTCCAATCTATTATTTTTCCTTTAGCGGAACATTCTCTAGAATAAATCGTCAAAACTTCACATAAGGCGTCTGTCATTTTTTCTTCATTGTCGGCATATTTACAAAGGTCCGCGACGCACCAGTTGATAAAGGCGAGTGGATGAACCTATTTTTTTTAAACAAAAAAGTAGCGATTACAGTGCGAATAATGAACATACTGACACATGTCGTATTTAAATTACTGAAGTTAGTGTTTGTAGTTATAAAATGTGAATTGGTCATCTACTAGTTAGTATAAGCAATGCACCATGACAGTTTCTAATAATCCTCTAACGACGACGCGCTTCTGTGACGCCAATTAACGTGGAAGCAAATCCATAGTTCGTAGTTCAGTTTGGTATGTATATATTTATTATATGTTATCAACGAACGACTGTAGATCGATATTTCAGGCAATCATTTAACACACATACGACTAATATAATTAGATTGTCGGTCTGTGAAAATTACTTACAGTTTCAGCACACTCTGACAACTTCCCTGTTGTTATAATATCACATCGCTCTCTCACAGTTGGCAGAAAATCTTGTTTACCACTACATGGCAATGGAGGGTCACTCGTGTCGGGACATGACTATATTTAAAATATAAAAAAGATTATATTATACAACAAACTTACTTTATATTAGCAGTATTGCAATTCGAATATACATTTAACGGTGTGTAGAAACGAAAGTGTTATCGATTAAAGAATATGTTACCTCTCCCACGCCGAGGGATTTCCACGAATTCCCGAATGCCGCAGGGAAAGCTGCTTGAAGACCATTCTTCATAAGGAAATCGTCTGTTGGATACATATTATGAATAGTACGGTAAGAATTTTCACATTACGTTCAACAACCCACTATTTTATTTTTATGTCAAATGCGTTGCAGAAATATAAATAAATAAATTACGACCACAAATACGCACCGAGGCCAACACATTCAGTATTGGTGCGTACAATGACAATATCCATAAATGTAGCAGTATGTTGAATTCCGAGTAAAAAATGATCTATAGGTATTCGCAAGTGTCGTTTTCGAATATACTGAATCATGTTCCATTTCGCCTCAAATATGTGAAATACATAATTGTCGTTTAGTTACTGGTCATATACGAGGTTAAAGCGGAGGAGTCGTCACATGCGGATGCGTCAGATGGCCATAGCGTGTCATTGTTTACAAACAAGCGTCTACCAATGAGCCTTTGCGTTTTTGCGTGTGTTGTTATCGTCGCTTGGGACCCAATTCCCGCGCGTGCGCAAGTGACGATCCTCCCGCTTTAAGTATAATGAAGTTACTTACTTTCCAGATCGCCGTCATAAGTACCACACATACCCTGTACAGCGTCCCCCTTGTCTACAGTGACGTAAACAGCTGATGCGTGATCCCATTTAACACTAACACCTAAACCACTCTCTAGAAATATATAGTCACCGTTTCTCTTTATGACAAGACCTGCAAAAACAAAAATTTCAGAACGAAAATCAAAATTTGTATTCAAAATAAATGACTTGTAGATTCTTGTAAAGTGCCCACACCAGTATCGGGTGGTGATATTTCGCCTCAGTCACACCGTGACAAAGTTTTAATTCCGCGCCGCATGGTGGCGCTTATCATCATCGCTTAATTGTGCTTCAAATCATACCTTTTTTCTGGAATGGTAATGCGTCTATATCGTCTCCATTAATCTGCAGTACCCCTTCATCTGCGAATACCTTGTGTGAGCTGTCACCAATCCCAAGCGTTATCTCCACTCTCTTTTATTAATAACAAAATGCACTTATTTCAGAGTTGAGTTGGGTGTTATTTAGTGTTTGTCAATAAGTTACTGGTAATCATTTGGGTGAATTAATATATGAACGGTAATATTACCGTTGTGAAAATTAAAACACCGATGTATGCTACTTAGAGCTCGGGCGGTTTTTGAAACGTGTGGAAAGAACCGAGTCAGAATATGCGGTCAAACGACGTCATTATACCAATTGATGCGCACAACATGGTGCCGATGTTAGCAGGATCTCGATAGAGATTTGCCAGATAAAATAAACCCGTGAGGCTGTTATGTTTCGCCTTGTAATAAAACTACACTAATGGGTATAATTACAATTGAGAATAAGCCGTATTATTATGTAAATACCTTGTGACAGTTCTTCTGAGTATCACAGTTGACGTTTTTGATCCTGACACTCCATGTACCATCAGCGTCTTGTGCAAGTGTGTAGGAACATGGCCCGTCGAAGTTGTAACGTCTACCATCGAACGTCCGGAAGTGGTCGGTGCCCCACGCTACGCATGTTGCGAAAGGTAACTCGTTTTCTGCGAATGTATCACATGGGGACGGCTGATTAGAACACGGGATAAGATTTTATCTGGATTCCAAAAATTGATGTATGGACCATGAGGTACCCTACTATATATATATATATATATATATATATATATATATATATATATATATATATATATATATAGCATGTCACATCATCGCCTTTCAAGTGTTGATTCTACGCGAGTTTAATTTGACATGTGTCCTCTTGTCATAAAATGTCCATTTCCACCTAATATCCGCCTCCCTATATTTGTTAAGTGCCCAATTCCATAATATTAACTTCTTTGTATTTAGTATGTGTCACTTTCGCTTAATATTCACCTATAATATTCATTTCTTCGTATTTGACATATGTCAGTTTCCAATAATAGTCGCCTCTCTTTATGTGACAAGTTTACAATTCCCTAATATACACCTTTTTATATTTGACATTTGCCCCTTTTTTTTCGTGATATTCACCTTCATTATACTTACCTCTTTGTGTTTGGCATGTGTTCCCTTCCCATAAAACAGGACATTCACACGTGTTTGGACCAATACAGTTACCACCATTCTGACAGCCGGGGTCGCATATAGCTGTAATCAAGACAATTAACGAGCATCTTTATCAGTATTTACAACTATTTCTAAATCATAATTATATTGTCATGATAAGATGTTCTCTTCTCAGATATACTAGTGTCTCGAAATAAAAATATGCCCTGTACATACTGACGAAGTGATGCGGTGATTATAAATAGATCTAAAATAGCATATAAGAAGTAGTCATACGTGATCAACATAAACAGTCTAAACTATCCCACACACAGCCATTACATCACATTAACGCCGAATCATACACCCTCTCCAAAACCCCATCAACTCAGCGTAAATTCGGAACAACTTACGTTCATTACAATCCTTTCCCCGCCAGCCTTCACAGCACACGTCACGCTCCGCTTCTACCTGGACTTCTTCCACTACCTCTCGCCTAAAATAAGCGCAAACGAGGTGATGTTATATCACAGGACTGCGGTAAAATGCAATGAAGATCTCGTGCTTTTTGAAGAAGTCTCGCGAACTGCGAGATGATCACACAATCATCACATATCTTCTTCAAATTACTAGTGAAATTATGAAAGAACTGATTTATGTTCATTTCAGGTCTTTTTTCAAATTATTAGAGTGCCAATTCGTATTCACAAAGCGTGTCATACGTGCGTGTTTCGTTTATGCGACAACAGTCTCACTCATTTCTGTAATGGAGTCGAACGCCTCCAAGCGTCGACTGCATTCTTTGACGCAATTGGTTAAAGAAATGCGTACAATTAACATTAACAATTTTCCCTGAAATGCCGTTATTCCGCATATCATGACACTTCCAGGAGATAAATAAGATAATTTTGGTGTCTCGAGGTGATAGCTGACATGATCGGCGTAATGTTGCTCCCTCCGTCCACGCTTATTGGCTCTGTAGCCAACATCAGAGGGTGCATCTAAATTCGACCATGCAATATCAAATTATAGTTAAGGAAACATTGTCATGTTATATCGTTTTAATTTCTAAAAATACCAGTTATATCGAACAGGTGGAATATGGCATTCAAAGACAAAATATAGACGAAAAAAATATAATTTTGTGCATGTGCATGCGCATGCGCATGTGCAATGACTTTTATTGTACGTACCAAAAAAGCCAATGCACATGCGTATTAGAGAATTTCATTGTTTCATTGAACGAATATTCAGATATGTACTACAACTTGAAGAAGAGCGTGTTCAGGGTAGCGGTAAATCATACTCCAATGTATTCATCAACATACAGTAACGAAATACAATATTAAAAATTACATCCTCTCGTTCATATTGCCTTTTAGAACAGTTTGGGGTCACTTTAAATTTTACACTACTAGGCGTGTTACTCAGGCTGCACATATATGCGATGCATCATGGGAAAAAACGCCCCATTGAATATAGCGGAAAACTAATATCCAACTCGAACCTCATTGAATTAATGTCAATTTTTCAAATTTTGAATCTTAGGATTCCAATCAATTATAATAACATATTTATTTATTTTTTTTCATTCCATGAGCAAAATTGAGTTATGATTAAATAGTGTTACCATGAATACCAATGATAACATTCAAATTTGTACCAATTTCTGTGGCATTTCAGATTCTTATTTCTCGCAAAAACAGGATGTGTGCAAAAATGAGCAAGGTGCATCGAGCCCGTTATTCAAGCGTCCGACCTCTGAGATCGCCCAATAATGGTCAGAACCGTGTCCTTTAATCCTTTCAATTATACTAAGTCCCCCGAAGTCACTAATAAACATTATGCGAAAACACGTGAAATATTCATGGTGGGCTTAAAATATCTTTACAAATGTGGGAACACGTTGTATATTTCTAAGACAAGAACAAACTTGTTCGTATGTTCGTGCATTGACCTCGAACTTGAAAACTGCCGACCACCGTCAGATAACAGGACTACACGTGGTACCGATCGACCAATGAGAAAGCGTCGTTTTAATAATGGGTAGCACACTGTATTATAATTCAAAATAATCGCGCGACATATATCAATAATTCCGTGACGTCATCGGCGGAAATAAATGTTATGAAACAAAGTAATTTAAACTTATGTAAATGGCGTGGAAATACACATATGCCATTGATAATTACTGTAGATTTTATGTCACATACCGACACATTCCTTTATGCGAATACTTTTATTACAAAGACGTGTTTTATCGTCTTTCCAAGATAGTTAGGATGCACATTAACCTGCTGTCCAATCACAACTCTCTAAGCTGCTGCGTACTCTTTCCTGTCCTGGGTTGCTAACGGCGCAGCAGATGTCAGCAAGTGTCATCCCAGAGGCGGTTACTGCCATACTTAACAAACGCCATGCTCGTTTAATTAATTAAATTGCATATTTACCACAGTTTTGTCGTTTTGTCATAAATATTGACGTGAATGTTACGCCAGAACAGGTAGAATTCGTGATATCTTCTCTGTTTATCGGTGGTCGGTGTATTTACGACTTTTTCAACGACTCGACTGAGAGTCGGTATATTGGCAATTTGCACAAAACTTGTCGTGGGACAATGCGTAACTCGTTTGTACGTGACTTCAGATTACTTGGCGAACTGTGTTAGTCACGTGTTCATTATAAGTCCCGTTAAAATAATGTAAATCAAACGAAACAACCATCACGCGGAAGGGGATACAGACGACACAGAACGCGTAGACAAAGTATTTGTCAGTCGTGATGTGCATAGCTGGAACCATTTCCCTCCTCCCTGTCATTAATTAAAGTAAGAAATTTCGGAGAAAATAAAAAAATGAAACGGTTCTACTCTATGAACTATACACACACATATACCATATCTGTTATCACGTGGATAATAGTTAAAATAAACCATTTTATAGCGCCAAGTTAGTGGCATCTCGTGGCGCAACAAGCGTAGTAATCATATGAACGGATAATTTATTTTACATGCTTTACATACGTCGCATGGGACACATATCATGTACGACGCGACGGCGGGATGATAGTTAAACTACGGCATATCTCGCATGGCAAACCAACTAATATGAAGATAGTTCTTTATTTTTATGTATCGAATTGAAAGAATCCCCATTCGAAAAACATAGAATACGACAACCAGTGTACCGGAAAACACGTTTAAAAAGCTACGTACTATTTTATCGAATTTGGCAAAGTCTGTGCATAACGAAATAGCGGGAAAAAATAGCTGAGAGAATGGAATTGCAAATTCAGATCTATTTCAGGTCATGCTTCGTTTTCACTCTCATGTTAAGATTTTGAAAAAAATAGAGAATATACTTTCTGTTGATTTATTGACATATAGAATGGACGGAACTAAATTATACCTATAATTACATGATAGTTTGACATCACATAGCATGTCTCTCCCAGACCGTAGATCAATCACATACTTGTAGATCCACTGCAGCTACGTATTATGGGATGCTTGCAAACAATTTACATGCAACATTGGGTGGGGCACAGGACACGAAATCGTTAAATTATGTCTCTTCTGATGGTGATTCGGCGTACACTTACTTGAAATAGAAGCAGTCATCAGGATTGATACTTTTCTTACTATCATCTTTCTCCCAGTCATCAGCTAATAGTACACTAGCCAATGAACACAGATCTTTCTTTTCCTCTCTTTCCCGCGTCACTTCTATCCTTGTCGTTGTGTAGGGCTCCTTACAATAATGCGACCTGTTAAAAAAACATTGACATTAGTAAATCGTACCGGAATGTCTTAATCAACAGCGAATAGTTTGAAACCGAACAGTTTGAGCTCTGTCTTTTTATTGCATTTGAATCTCGGTGCGTGCGGTTATTGTGTGTTATATATTCAACACCGTGGCTCATCAAATAAGTGCCAACCCCTGAAAAATGGCAAGTTTTAACATAAAAGAAATCACAATGGCGTTATCACATGGAGCCATGTCAACCCAGGAATAACGAACAGAGCGGGGACAATTGTGTTTATAACTTGGTTACTAATAAACTAAAGTCGCATCGCGTAGTAATCGTTGACAGGTAACAAGTAAAGAAACGTATACTTACACATCTTGTGATAACGACGAATGGAAAAAATAAAAGCAAACTATCAAAAAATGAAAATTATTGGGCCTGCCCATGCTGGAATTTAAATGCCACGAACCATCATACAATTATATATGGCCGATATGGTTTTCCAGAATTCACGGCCGAGTTTCGTTTACGGCCGCTTATGCCCAATTGATATGTAAAATACTACGCGCCCATTATATAGCATGGCGGCCATTTTTTACAACTAAATGAGATCACACGTGCATTAAATTGTTCGTTTCTGATTGGCCTTCACGTCATTTACATATGGGAAATTACCAGAACGATCCACTGACACCATTACCTGTTTCGTTGATTTACTATTAGTTATCAATAAAAAGAAAGAAAACATTGTATGTCAGCAGTTTTTTTAAATAGTGTGTCTGCAAACAGCGCTCAATATTCTGCCTGAATGTTTACATAATTTTCATATTTTGATGTTAACAATTTATGCGATACTTATATCATATAAGACCTATTTTTTAAATTAAGTAAAATATATATAAAGAATTTTCCCTCACAATGATCGGGTGATATTCAAGAATACCTAAATATATCATAAAGTTAAACCTACAAGTATCATCCGATCACTCTATCCAAACCTAGCTTACGCCAGTGAGTGCTCCTTACGTCACCAGGATGGACACTGAAAAAACAAAAACACTTTTTACGCATTTTTCTCTTTATTAATGACGAAATTATATCCCGGTGGGTATTCCGTACTAAACGGAATTACATCTTATTTCAACTGTTTTGCAATGAAAATGGGCGTCAGTGGCGAATATGTAAAACAACAACTCATAATTATATATCTCAGTAATAATGAGCCATTCCCTCCATTTATTTCGAAATAGAAAGTTGCCTTGGTAGTAATATCTGACAAATTTACACGAACTAAAAAGTGTTATTTCGTTCGCACTTCAAGAAACTCTAAATCTTGGAAAGTCAAGACCACCGCAAGAGAGCGTTGCGCACTTGATGATTAAGGAACAATATAATAATAGATGGAAATGAATAATGGAAAACTATCATTCTAGAGAAACTCAATCAATTGAATGTTATTTTTGTTACAAGTTTTAACAATATTATAATTCATACAAATAATAATATGTGACCATTTAACGTTTCACTTCAGTATTATAAAGAACTGATTTCACCATGGAAAGCAATTCAAATTTTTTTTTTTTTTGCCATTTTCAAGTTCCTCGACATTCCGAACCATGGTTTCTCAAACCATTGACCGGTGACCCCAAATTCTGTTTTCATATTCGTATTCCTAATGAAATTAACTCCTAATAATGAAACACGACGAAGGTGAAGTGGAGGAGGTTTTCAACTGGACCTTCTTAAAGGGCGGTGACATCATATCATGAAAAAAAGATGCGCATACCAACGAGTACAAACTGAGACGTTACTAAGCTTTAATTAGGTAATTTATTGGTGATTGGAAGGTATGGAAGGAGTCACCAGCGGTAATTAGCGCACGTCGCGCCCAGATCAAAATTTACACTCGTGATTTCTATTACGAGAGCGCATTGGACTGTGGTCAAATCAACGTGTATCAACACAAATGTCGCACGTGCGGGTGCGGCGACCACCGCCCTTTAACTCAGCCCTCTGATACCGCTAACGTTATATTAACTACCTAACCATTGGAATCACATTACCATTACTTTCACCATCCTACTACAGCCAGATCTGAAGGCCTTTGCCGCATTCAGGCCACACTGTGTGGCACGGATCGCGTGGACGGGTTTCATGTTCTCTGCACGTAATAAGCTCGGTTATTAAGCATCCTTTTTTGGGGATGCCCGGTGGCCGAGGGGAAGACGTGTAGTGGCGTGAAGCTAGGCGATTAGGTGTCGTACGCGAGCGCCGGTTCGAGTCACGCACGCAGTACGTGTTTACTATAACTAGACATAGTCTTTACCTTGCCGTTTATTCGGTGTTATTTGCTTACTAACCATTGGAATTATTAAAGATCAAATACATTGTACCCGCCATATATCACATTGTCTCGCCAAAAAAGCAATTATTAAAACCGTACTTTGCGGCTTTATGTTCTCTGATCTGAACTATACAGATACACATACTGTAAAACGCTGGTCTGGTTTCTGTAAAAATAAAAATAACAGGGCGGTAGTCGTCGTGCCGCGTCCTGTTCGATATGGGACTCATAGCGACGTATACAACGCGTGTAAAATACATTGTTTATTTACATGAAATTCGAACACACGCTACGCGACGACCACCGCGCTTTAAGCATTATTTGCTCTATAGTTCTTGCTTTATTAAATTCAAACTGAGTATAATGCATGCTTTGTTGCTCGGCATAATACAGTTACACTATTCAAACTTGACAATTACACCTTTCCTGTAATAAACCACTTTCCCGGAAGCCGAAGATATGGCGCTTCATGCGCTTGCATTACCGTTTTGGGGTGTAACGTAAACTTGCACGCGTGACATTGTGCTTGCGGGTGTACAAATCGACGTGACAATAATAAGATTCCTTTTTATCGAATATCAAAAGATCACATATTTGTATTTCTACCATGATTAAAGAGGCGGTCGCTGTTCCTACACCCCAGTCTCACTACTTCCGGTGGTCTATGGGTGACACGAAGGCATTCGACTGTTCATTTTTTTTTTATTTGTTCGATTTCGTTTTGTATTCCAACAATTAAGATGATGTACTTGAGAGATGTTACTATTCTAGACGACAAACAACTACACAACCAAAGTGATTCCAATGACATTGCCTTCGCCCATATACATCATTTTGACGTCACGTCAGTAAATGGCACGATCAATAGAAATTTCATTCCTATTACTATGAACTACTATGTGTACTACGTATGTGATACCGTGGATATGCTTGATTTGAGTGATAACATTCAGTAAGCCTAACTATTGACGATCATCCATTCGACTTTACATTATTTATATTTTTGTGTGTGTTTAATTGACGTCAACATGACACACAATCCAAATAAAGCATCAATACATCTACAACTGTCATTATATCATAGTGTAATTTTAGTAGTTGAAATCGGCATCGTTATATTTTGTGGACCGACCTTTGCTTTGGCTGGGACAATTCATAGATTTCTTCCGCAGATGGCTGGTAACGTCAGGTGTTTTATCAAGAAAGTTATTATGGAAAACTCTAGATAATTTTATTCTAGCAATTAAGATGCGCATACGAGAACGGATACGTCACTGCTTTGTGCATGACCTCCGCGCGAACCAATGACGTCATCGGTTGCCTGGTCGTACGGCAGTCGTTTTGAACGTGATCAAGGTGACTGACTCGTAGTTAATTTCCGAGAGCTTTTCTCGCTGTCAATTTTGATTAATTTTCACTGACATTGATAAAACGTTTTATATTAGAGTGATGTTGTATATTTGCGATGAAATGAGAAATATTGGATGCATTTTAGCTGATATTTATACCCACTGAAAACGAACACAACTGGTCAGCTCTTTATGTAAACAAAGCATACGACGTCGGGCATTTATGTTCACTTTCTCGAAACGAGCCACTTACTATAGTCTAAGCGAAACTGAATGAATTATTCTAAAAAAATCAAAATGGCCATTCCCGCGAAGAGAAATGTATTTAGATGGATGGTAACGCAGACATTGATCTGCTGAAAGAGGATTCGACAAACAGGCCTGGAACCTCAGCAGAGTGGACGGAAATAGCGAGAGCTCTGTCAAATGTCTGGGAACTAACTACTAAATGACATACAAAATTTGTTTGGATAGTTATATTATGGTTTTCCAATGAGAGACGGTTCTGTTTCAGTTACGTTCCCGTTGTGGGTGCTTGTACTTAAAGAGCGGCGGTCGTCGTGCCGCGTCCAGCTCGACATGAGACTCTTAGCGACGTATACAACGCGTGTAAAATACATTGTTTATTTTTCATGAAATTCGAACACGCGCTGCGCGACGACTACCGCGCTTTAATAGTTTTTTGACACCAGAGAACGTAACGCAAACGAAATTAGAACAACACGTTCTCGTTATGTACGCAAATCTTAAACTCTCTTATGTGTAAATGGCGATCGGACAGTTTACGCGGTATTTCTTTCAAGATCGCGTACAGTTTTTGCGTGGGAAAAATATGCGCGCATCGAATGTCTTAATTCCAACGTTCGAAATTCTAATTATTGCACACGTATGTCGCATTCGAATAGGAAACGGATGCAGGGCAGGTCATGGAACTAAATATGATGCCGTCGTCTGTTATTCATGCGAATCCACTTCGAGAATGTGCGGACATAGCATTTTGCTTCGTGAACCATACAAGTCGGAAAGGTTTTTCGGATTTGTTAAATCTATACGAAAAAGCAGAACAATTGTACGAAGTTCTAAAGTATGTATACGACGATGGATTGGATGAATACGAAGGGCTAAGAACTATTGCACCGTACGTATGTGTGGGATTGGCGATATTGTTGGTTGTCACGTCGTGTTACGAAGCCAAACGTAAAGTGGACATTAGGAAGAATGAAGAAATGGCACTGCGGGTCGGGAATGCGTGTTATGGCCACTACATAAGGAGACGTTTGCTATCCGAAGAGTCAGTGCTGATAAATGGGAAACGTTTACAGGATACAATGGTGGATCTTCGTAACATAATCAGCAATGTAGATATATACGTTCCGCTGTGATTCATGTGGTATAGCGGTTGTACGAGTATTTTTGTTTCAAGCACGATGTATTTTGTAAAAAGTAACTATATCACTCATACACATGAACGTACTGTGTCTATACTTCAGAATATGATTTATTTTATAAAGTAAACAATGATTATACGTTAATTTTCTACACGACTACAAGTTGGCAACGATCGGATAACTGCATTAACTGTTTTCATCAACGATGATTAAAAATTACCTGCTTTAAAAACGTTTATTTCCGAACAACGAGGATTTACTGGCTGCATAAACTGAACGCGGGAACTTAGAAACCGTCCACAGTGTGAAACCGTCGTAATGTATTCGTGGGGTTGTTGCCATTGACACGCAGGGAATGCGTGGTTAATTGTGTTGTACCGATAACGCGGAAAACGTACTTTTACAATAAGTCATTGGCGACATTAACATTGTTAGGTTGTAGTCGTTCGTCTCAAAACGACATTTTACAATTTATGCACCTTGTGCCGCATTAATTTTCTCCAATGAAACAAGATGGCGTTACCGCAAAGCACAGTTTCTCAACGGGACTGTGCGTAGATATACCACTAATCATGTACACAGTTAATTAGTTGACGTATCTTTTAAAAATTAAGTAAAAGTGAATTATGAATATTTTTTATTAAATTTTATAATAATAATAAATATCATGCCTGCACAAGTGTTATTATACCACATATGACGTGACAAATGTCATTACATTAGAATACATTTTGAACAACAATTTCTAAAGACCCCATTAATATGATTATAAGTATGCCATGCTGCTACTACAGTGAAGGGTACAAAGCTGGGGTCTTTATAAACGTTTGTATAAATATACATTTTTTAAAATCAAAATGAATGCTAAAATTCAAATTGACTAATCCAGAAATGGTATTGTGACATCATCGTTAGTTCTAATTAATATTAATGAGTTATTTCAACATTATCCAATCAGCAACATGTAGCATTATGGCTGTAGACAATGTTGAGCTCTTGATCCAATCACTATCAAATATTTGAAGTTTAATAAAAGCTGATGATCGGATGTTAATTTGTTATAAATATGTTTATAAGTTCCAGCTTTGTGTCCTTCTCTTTATCTCTTGTATACATATACAGAAGATGGTGGAAAGATTGGCCCTTTATAAACGTGTTTTAACGCTACAGAAATATAAAACATATTGTCATTTCTTCTACCCCAGACCATTCGTCCGAATGGTCTGGGGTACATTTCTTCTTTTTACTTATTTGATATATCAAGATTCAAGGATTAACACAGAGAAAAAAATATGGGATATCCGTTCTCAGTTCAGCAAAAATCGATCAATACAATACAGTGAAAATAACACGTTTTGTCTGTTTTAGAGCATTTTACTGTTGTTTCCTATGGCAAAGACGTATCTCAAAGTTTTGCTTAACATATAGTTGTATTCGTATGCAGATTGTAACCACTACAGTTGTATTCGTATGCAGATTGTAAACCACTGCAGCTGTATTCGTATGCAGATTGTAAACCACTACAGTTGTATTTATATGCAGATTGAAAACCACTACAGTTGTATTCATATGCAGATTGTAAACCACTGCAGTTGTATTCATATGCAGATTGTAAACCACTGCAGTTGTATTCATATGCAGATTGTAAACCACTAGTTATATTCATATGCAGATTGTAAACCACTACAGTTGTATTCATATGCAGATTGTAAACCACTGCAGTTGTATTCATATGCAGATTGTAAACCACTGCAGTTGTATTCATATGCAGATTGTAAACCACTGCAGTTGTATTCATATGCAGATTGTAAACCACTGCAGTTGTATTCATATGCAGATTGTAAACCACTACAGTTATATTCATATGCAGATTGTAAACCACTACAGTTATATTCATATGCAGATTGTAAACCACTGCAGTTGTATTCATATGCAGATTGTAAACCACTGCAGTTGTATTCATATGCAGATTGTAAACCACTACAGTTATATTCATATGCAGATTGTAAACCACTACAGTTATATTCATATGCAGATTGTAAACCACTACAGTTGTATTCATATGCAGACTGTAAACCACTACGGTTGTATTCATATGCAGACTGTAAACCACTACGGTTGTATTCATATGCAGACTGTAAACCACTACGGTTGTATTCATTTGTAGACCAGGAACCACTACAGCTGTGTACATATGCCGAGGATAAACCACTAGGGTTGTATTCATATGCAGATTGTAAACCATTGCAGTTGTATTCATATGCAGATTGTAAACCACTACGGTTGTATTCATATGTAGATTATGAACCACTACGGTTGTACTCATATGCAGATTGTAAACCAATTCGGTTGTATTCATATGTAGATTATGAACCACTACGGTCGTATTCATATGCAGAGTGTAAACCACTAGGTTGTACTCATATGCAGTTTGTAAACCACTGCAGTTGTATTCATATGCAGATTGTAAACCACTGCAGTTGTTTTCATATGCAGATTATAAACTACTGCAGTTGTATTCATGTGCACTGCAGTTGTATTCATATGCAGATTGTAAACCACTGCAGTTGTATTCATATGCAGATTGTAAACCACTAGGGTTGTATTCATATGCAGATTATGAACCACTACGGTTGTACTCGTATGCAGATTGTAAACCAATACGGTTGTATTCATATGTAGATTATGAAACACTACGATCGTATTCATATGCAGAATGTAAACCACTAGGTTGTATTCATATGCAGATTGTAAACCACTACGATCGTATTCATATGCAGAATGTAAACCACTAGGTTGTATTCATATGCAGATTGTAAACCACTGCGGTTGTATTCATATGCAGATTGTAAATCACTACAGTTGTATTCATATGCAGATTGTAAATCACTACAGTTGTATTCATATGCAGAAAACATATGCAGGAGCTTTGCTGAATCAGGCATGTACATAAAAAAAAAACATGAAACTAAAGCTTCTGGGGAATAAAAAACCTTTTTATTTCCCTTTCTTGACCACTGCCATGCACAGTTTGTTACACTTGTATTCTTAAGCAATGTAGAGATTGAACTTGAGTATAAAGCACATGTCTAATAGTTTAAATATTTCACAGACAACTTGTTTTCACTGGTTCACATGTTCAGCATATTTGCCATTCATTTTTATTGAAATGTCCAATGCTGGTGAAGGAACTTTTGAGCAATGTTAAACTATGGTATGGTGCAGATACCCATTTTGTGATAGTTATATTATGTAAAAGCATAGTTAATTGCCTGATGTACCTACATCTTGTACGACAATTGATAAGTTTAGAGTCCCCATAAACACGTTCATGGTTGCTAGGTTACCGAGTGCGATTACAACAGAAAGGTATCAATTTTAATTGGCGAGACTGATTGCTTCAGTTTTTCACAAGGCATATACAGTACTTCTGTGTTCTCCCCAAACAAGTATGTACAAATACCAAGATGGTATAAATTATATTTTGACAAACTGCAATGTAGTGTATGAATGGAGAAAAACATGTTTTCCTTATTTTACAAACATTTCCTTAACGTTCAAGAGTAACATGGCTTGATGTCTACAATACAAAATCAAAATATTTGCCTGAAATTCCTATTCCTGCTGACCAGAAATGAAACAACATTGAGTCGACCTCCCTTCACATGGTAGCTAAAAGCAAGCAGATAATCCTGAACTCATCTGTTTGTGACACAAAACAGTATACAATAGTATGATTACAAAAATCTAACAAACAAATTAACCAATAACAATACAGTGTTTGGTTTTTTACTGTTCTTACATGCTAATGCACGTGTTTACAAAATTAATAATCACGGCATCAGCAGTGAATTCTAGATCTATTGACCTTTTTGCATGTCGATTGCTACATTCAAACTCCATGCTATATTGATACAAGAATGTATCTGGGTTTATAAATAGATTATTTCCAGTTTAGAATGATATCATCTACTGAGTGTCATTCGAACATCAATTTTGTATTACATTATCAAGCATCATACAAGTCCAAGTTCATCAACGTTAAAGCATCCACAACGCTGTTGCTAACAAAGTACAAATAATATATAGACATGATGATCTTCTATTTTCTGAATTTTTTGAAGAGTGGATGACTGCTTTTCAACTTTGATTTAGATTGGAATTCCATGTAGACCTGGTCATCTGCACCTGACATTGAACTCATGCTGCCAACACGACGTACAACCTGTAATCAGAAATGAGTCAATTGATGTTAAATATGTTTAGTTACATATCAACATCATTATATTGCATGGCAGCATAGTGCATTTATTACACTGTAGGTGCTATTACACCTTAATACTGTGTTTCTCAAATAAAAGCTCACAATCTCATAGTGCAATATTGCTAAATTAACATTTCAGCTACCAGTCACTAATAGCATAGTGGTTGTCGCATCAGACTCATGATTGGTAGACCCAAGTTCAAATCCTACCTTAGGCTGAACATCAAAAGGGTCGACCCCTACCCTGGGTGAGTGTACCACAGACTCAATGGGAAGGCAAATTCCACTGGCCGAGATTCTTTCACTAAAGAATGCGACTTTGGGGGAACCTTGGTTAAGGTCCGCAGGTGCTTGTGTTTGACCGGGCCTGGTTGACGCCAGGATAGCGCATTACAAAATGTCATTTGACAGAGAGATGAAAAACATTTCAACTGATCTGGGTATTGTGTTGTTAAATACAGAGATAATCTCACTCATTTCTGTTATCGCAATCACACCTTTCTAGGCATCCACTGCGTTCTACTGGTTCAAAATATGTTTGATTGGCATGCACGCAGAATGTCATCGTCATTGCATATCATCAAACATAGATATCTAAGTTGCAAAGCCTTATGTTAGAAATCCTTGTTATTACCCAATAGATTGAAATTAAAATAAACTGTAATCCATGTACAGAATATCAAACAAAATAATAATTTCCTCAATTAAGCAGCATAGCATACCAGTAGTCATCATGCAGAGTGTTAAAATTTTATGTAAACAATGCATTTTACACTTGTTTACATTGCATTGGATCAATATTGAACACGGTGACTTTAATGATTCAACATACCTGATTATTATATACCATTGTTTTGTTCTAACCTGGTCTTTTAAGCTGAATTTGCCAATTGGTTTGAATATCCATGGTTACATGACATAATCTGGTTATGGGATGGTATATGGTATCAAACTACCCAAACTCCAAATGTGCAACAATTTCACTACAAATTAGGCTAGACCTACTTACAGTGACTTGACTGGCCGGAACTCTCAAATCTGTGACAGCCATAGTGCAAATTAGTTGGCCACGCTTCCTGCTCATGGTTCATATATTGTAACCATCATGTGACAATGGTTTACATTTAACTTGTACTTATCCACTGAAATGCCATAATGCTTAAAAACTTTTAACATATATTGTAATAAAAATAAATATGCAAATTAGACACCATATTTGAGCAATCAGCTGTAGAAAACAATCTGCCACTCATTACTGACCTGTGAACCTTTGGCGTTAAGCTCTCCTACAACTCTCTCCTCATCAGCGTCCGCATCACTAGCTGCTAACACCTGCTGTAATAATCTTTGTTGTTCATGTTTGGTAGAATAATGTAAATGATCCTGTGGACAGAAAAGTAAATCATGTATGTTGGTTAATATTGAGTTTTGGAACAAATGATGATTTAAAAAGTAGAAAGTACCCCCCCCCCCCCACTTTCTATAGATATATATATACAGTATATATATATATATATATATATATATATATATATATAAAATATGTGTCAACCACTTCTATATAAGCATCCAATAAAACTAAATGGTCAGTAAGATACAGAATAACATTACTAGAGTCATTGCTAAATCAACGTACAGTTCCAGGAACACATAACAATATATCAATTAAGTAACTTTAATGGTTGTTACATTGGACTCATGCATGATCAGAAGATTTGAGCTCAAATCCTATCAAGCAATGGACACCAACAACCCAACCCGTACCACGGGTGAGTCAAGCACAAACTCCCTAAATAAATATGAATTTACAATAGCCTTAGAAAGATACTTGTGTCTGTTTAATTCTGGTTGACAGAATGATAGAACATTGACTCATGAATCTATGAATTACTTACATTCTGGAAACAAAATAGATTTTGCAATGCCAAATGCGAACAATGAAAGTGACAATAATCTCTGCAAGTGCATCACAGGCAAACCAAAAAGTAAAAGTACAAAACAGATACTGACCTCATCCATACCGGCTAGTTTTGTTATAACTTTAAAACTGTATCCCTGATTCACAAGAAATCTTTGTCTTTTTATAGAATAGTACATTTCCTGAGTATCTTGAGATACCAATGTATAGAAAAATGCATTGTATTCTTCAGCAGCAGAGCCTAGCAAAGTTAAAGTAGAAATAAAAGTGTGCTCAATACATTTTTCCTGTAAATAACGCCCTCTCGTGATAAGGCATTTTTTATGATGTAAAAAGGGTGATACTGTTCAAGAGTCAATATTGTGTTGATCTGAAGTCTTCTTAAGATTATGTTTTTGGGATATTTACCATGTTCTAGATGACAAATAACTACACAACCTAACACATATGTCATATTGAGTGAATGAATCACAGATGGACAGACACTGTGTTGAGGGCCATCTGATTAAAATAAGATCTATTCTTTTGGAATTTAAGTATTATTTTTTCTTTTCACCTTTTACCACTATCTGATCAACTGCCATACAGAGCTTTGCTCAAACCTCACCATTCTGAACACACTTTTCAAACAACAAAGTGTTGTGTCTGTATGTACGCAATACAATATTGGTAAATTCTAACTAGTAATTTGCTCTTAATTGATTGCTAGACTGAAATATCCTATTGGAGTTGGTCAGATGCATGTGAGTAGGTATTCATTTAAACTTAGATGACACAAAATGCTTATAAATCTAATTGTAAATAGATTGCTTTAATTTTATATTGCAAGATTGCTACACAGAAAATTTGAGACCTCCATGAATCTATGTGTTAATACTAATTGCCTTGTTTTAAGTTTGAAACTTCAATGGTCCACACATATGTACATACGATGTATACAACACTTTGTATATTCTTGGCATGCAGAAAGAAAAAAATACAACTGTACCTTTCTTTGCTCGTAAGATTCTTCCCAGTCTTTGAGCTTCTTGTCTTCTGGAGCCACCATGTGATGACACTTGGATCAAAACGTTTGCCTCAGGTAAATCAAACGATGTATCGCCAACCTACCCAAATAAAGTAACCGTTATATCAGCCATACAAAGTGTACCGGTAGTATGAAGGTCATTCACAATAGTGATGATTAATGTCCTCCATTCATATAATTATTATTAAGTCTTAACCTTTTTACCACCAGTTCCTGCTTTTCATCACAAATTCACAAAATAGTTCTGTTTATAGTCTGCACTTTTCTTCAGATATGCCAAATTTTGGGGTAAAACTGAAAGTTTACTCAAATTCTGTCTGTTGGTTTCAAAATTATGGTTCATTTCAGGAAATATTTAAAGAATATAAGAAAAAAAGTGCAAAGAAATGTAGGCCAGAAAGTCTGGTGGTGAAAAAGTTAAACTTTTTGAGTCCCATACATTTTGTAAAAGTGTCTGAGTAAATTTCATCATCATCAACATCATCATCATTATTATTTCAGATGTTGCTTTTTGAACAAAAGGTTTGTCATTTCATGTAAGAAGGAGCAGACTGGACACAGTTATTTTGTAGAGGGTGTGAAAAGTTGACAATGGTGTTCAAAGTAAAACAAACAGGATAAATAAGATGTGCACTCTAACCTTGGAAATAAATATTGTATTAACGGCTGGGTTGTGTTTAAAATTCTGTAAAATCTGCATTCTTTCTCCCTGAGTAGTGGGACCATAAATATAAGGCCTTTAAGAAAGAAATAATAAGATGTCAAAAGGTCAATAGAGTTGTCAGGAAATCACTTGAAATGTCATATATATTATTAGAGATGTCATGAATTTATTTTAAATATACAACTTATAGAAATATTAACAGATTATTAGATGTCAACAAATCATCGGAAATATCAACAAATTATTGCGAATATCCACAAATAGTGTTTTTTTATAGATATATAATACACTTACTTCCCCATGGCAACAGCATAATGTTTTAAAGCAAATACATTGTCTGAAAACACAATGACTTTATCATTTCTTTGTTCATGGTATTTCACAAGGAACTCACATGCTCTGAATTTGTTGGGATTCATCACATACAGTAACTGCAAAGAAAAGCAGAAAAAAAAATATTAAAATATGAACTTGAATAATTCAATCAGTAGGAGCATAATACAGGTGTTCATACTGCAGCAAATATTATGTAACAAACTTAAAAAACTAAAGATATTTAAATATGAGTTTACTCATCCAATGAGTATCACTGAATTTACTGAACAAACATGTTCGTGAGAATGGACTTGTGCCAGCTCTGTTAGATGACAATGTTTCTCTGTACCTCTAGTAAGAAAATCAACAATTTTTACAGTTTCCTATACCGGTACTTACTATCCTCTTCCTTGACTGGATATGTAGATATTCTCTGTAAAACTCTGGCGTCATTGGACACCACACCTCGGCACACTGTACTTTGGCGATGAAACCCAAATCCTGCAATTCCAACCAATTAGCCTCGTATAATTTGGGCCCGATAAGGAAGTTCAGATCGGCTATTTTATCATCTTCTCTGACGAGTGTCGCTGTGAGTCCTAGTTTGCAATGAGCCTGCACTGATGTCAGCACTCGTCTGAACTGCCTGGCTGGTATTGTGTGTACCTCTGTGGGGAAATATAACACAAGACATGTAAAGATGGCAGAATCCCCATTGAAAAATAACAAAAACATAATGAAATCAGTATAGAGTAGTGGGTACAAGCAATGAATGATGTACTTTATTATATTTGATAATATACAATGGTTGGAATCCGACAACATAGAACAAATTAGAGGATTGAAAGAGTGACATTTATAAACATAGTTGAACTCTGGTGACTTTGCCCTTTGTTATATGAATAATATAATTCCCTTTATCATAGTTTGTTTCAATATAAATATGCATTGTCATAATTAATTTTGATTACAAACAAGTTTTGGGGTTAAACCAGCAGTGGGGAATCAGTCTACCGAATGTCCTTAAAAGATGTAAATATCTTACAAAAACATTGGTGCCTACTTTGATTAATTATTTTAAGGGACATAATTTCCAGCTTTATTCAAAGCAATTAAGATATTTCAGTATAAAAACAAATGCCCCATCTCAGAAAAAAAAGTACTGCATTTAGACGTGAATAGATTCATAAAACATGCAAGATAACAGAAAATCTTAGCTGGCTTTTGTCCAAGTATTTTGTACAGGTGTATGTCAAAAATTAATGATTAACTGAGACAAATATGAACTGCCTTATTATATTCATTGTGTGACTACTGTGTTATATGAAAAGTAAAAAAAACAAGCCAAGCATGGCACAGTCCTCGTTAGTTATCGAATTTAAGATATAGTTTTGTTTATAGTAATATAGCTGGAATATGATTATGATGATTGTTTAACATTTAAATGACTGACTTTTGTATCAGATCATCAAACAAGTAATGAGAGATATTGCTCTGGAACAGCATTAATTAAAACAAAATAAAGCCATTTTGAACACATGTATAATGAATATATAAAATTTGAACATAGTCAGTCAAAGCATCTCAGAGATATGGCTCTAGAAGCCCATTCATTAAAACAAAATGGCCACTAGTCAGCCATACTGAATCTGATCTAAAAAATAAAATAACGTGCATCAGGAACCCGTTACGTCTAATGTATGTACCAAGTTTGAACAAAATCCATCCATAAATACCAGAAATGCTTGATATTTGATGATTTTTTAGCACAAAAATGGCAACCATTTGACTAATTTTAATAGGATCATCAAACCAATATATCTGTATATCTATGACATAATGTATAATAAATATTTAAAATTTGAACATAATCAGTCACAGCAAGTCAGAGATATGGCACTAGAACCACATTCATTAAAACAAAATGGCTACCAGTCGGCCATTTTGAATCTTATCTGAAAAACAAAATGATGTGTATCAAGGTCCTATATTGTCCAACGTATATACCAAGTTTGAACAAAATCCATTTGTAAACAGACGAGAAATGCTTGATTTTGATGATTTTTTAGCACAAAAATGGCCACCATTCAGCCTATTTTAATAGGATCGTCAAACCAATATATTTGTATATCTATGACATAATGTACAATGAATATTTAAAATTTGAACATAATGTTTTGAAACCAAGAATAGTATTCCCATGCGATTTGGGAGATACATTACCAAGGATGTTATTACAAGATAAATGATTTGCTTCATTGAACACATACAACAATGCATATTTCCATTGAGATCAGTGACCTTTGATGCGTATCACCAGTGATCAGTCAGGTAGAAACAGTTAAAATATTTTATCAGATTTTCTCAATTTTTGCATGATATTTTCATACAGGACATCTGTAGTTCAAACTCAGGGAAGACTTTATACTGATGAATATGGTGACCAAGTTTGATGATGTTTGGGATAGAATTTGTAAAGTTATTGTGCACACAATAACAATTATTAAAGACGACAACAACGACGACGCCGATGACGCCTGACACAAATTTTTCCCTTAATATACCTTTCCCTTCTATCTTTGATTGTACGGGCAAGGTAATAATGGTAAGAATTATCATAAGCAGTGATTGCAGCAGAAACTGTCAAAAAAAACTTTCATGACTGGGTGTCATTTTGTCAAATAAAACAGACCTTGCAATCTAAAAAAAACGCTAGCTTACTTACCATCTAAAAGCATGAGTCCCCATTCTTGATGATGTATCCATTCCATTACTTTCTCAGCTTCCCAGGATCTTTTAGTGGAATGTCCCATCATGGAATATGTGGTAATGAGTACACTGCAACCTACGGACAGTAAATGTATAAAGTAATCAATATAACACAATCTAGGCTTCTAAAGGAAAATAGTTGCAGCCACAGTTACTACATTGTTACTACTAATACTACATTGTTACTACTAATACTACATTGTTACTACTAATACTACATTGTTACTACTAATACTACATTATTACTTGACAAACTGAAAACATGTAATTAATGACCCCATTATTGTTCACATTCACTCATAAAATTGGAATAATTGGCTGTAACATTAAACCAAATGATTTACTTTTCAATTAACCTTTCTGTGCATGATGAATCAATTGGTGTGGAGCCAATTAATAACCGTCATTCAGGTTTTTTCAGTCTGCTATACGCCATTGGTATAGTTTTAGTTAATACAACACAGCATGAAACGGAATTCATAGTTGTACCAGGGTGTCCTATTAACTATTATAGAAAACTTTATTTTCCATAAACACACCAATGTATCCTGCCCCCAAAGCATGTTTTCTAACAAACAGCCGTCAATTTTAACATCTACTGGATAACATCTCATTGCATTTTAAAGTTTTGTACATTTTTAGACAGTCTTACTTTGCATTGTAATTCATGATTTTAAATAGTATATTATTTTGACTAGTGATAGATAGCAGGAATGCCTGTTTTCTGTTCTACTGATTATACAGAATCCTTGTAGAATACTGTAAACTTGTGAACTACTAGTCTTTCTAGGAAAAATGTTTGCAAAAATCACTGACACTCATAGGACACATTGTCACTTCTACACAATTCACTGATTTTTACTCACTCACGAAATTTGCCAAAATATGTCTCATGAAATTAAAGCAATATACAGTATATCAAAGCAGTAACTGAGATTCAACCTTTCCAAGTATGTGTGCCTTACTATCAATGATAAGCCCCATTTTCAGACCAAACTCAAAATCAAGATATACACGAGTTTAATACTGACCCATTGGTTTGTCTTTGGCTTCTGATGTAAATCTACATATCATGCTATCATCTGATGTCGACCATAATTTAAACTGTGATTTCCATTGCTCCACTGAGACACCTGATGTGCATAGTACCATACATCGTTTTCTAACTGTACATGCTGCTGTCACTCCAACAAGAGTTTTACCAGCACCTGTATTAGGATGGGGAAAATGTCATCCAAGCTTCAAACATAATTAATTCAATTTTTTTCAGTTTTAGCTTTCCTGGGCAAAGCAAGTTACTAACACTAATATTGTTGTTGCTGTGCAATGTATTACTAAACACTCTCCCATACATGTACTTGATTTAGGCAGAGGGTTCTCCGAACCCATCTATTCACATAGTTCATACCCACCATAGACTCCGGTCAGTTAAAATGACTATTTTGAAATGTAGGCATTAATCAGTGATTCTGCCAATGAGGGAGAGATAAAATCTAGGTCAGGGAAGCCCCATGACCCCAAGATTTTTTCCCCTTACGTCACAAACCACGTGACCGAGGTAATGTGGCCGCGCCATCATCCCCTGATATTCACTCTGGTTCCTTTCTCTCCGCATCGAGGACTAGACCAACGCTACGGAAAGAGTAAGGCGGGGCTTCCCCTGACCTAGATTTTATCTCTCCGTCATTGGCAGAATCGCTGATTAATGCCTACAGTTCAAAATAGTCATTTTGACTGACCGGAGTCTATGGTGGGTAATTGAACGTAGTGAATAGACACAGTTCATTGATACAGCACTTGACTAGCTGTGTAAACATGTTTTATATAAATAATGTTGTAACATGTTGAAATTAACATGTAACATGAATGATTTAACGGTAATGTCTTGGAATTATTATTATTATTTCACTTTTAGTAATAATATGTTAATGGCAAGTTGGTAATCACGCACATTCAAAATGGAGTCTTTATTTACAACTGACTGATATCTGTACTGTTAATGGCATGGTGATCACTTTCTGCAAATCAACAAACACTAATGAAAGACAACTTACCACATGGTAGAACAATAACACCTGATCTAGCTCTGCCATTTCCAAACATCTTACGCAAACTTTTCTCTTGATATGGTCTCAGTACAGTCATTGGTTTCAAATCAATGCTGAAAAGCAATGTATTGATAAAGCAGATCAGTATTCCATGGCATATAATATAATTTTGAGAAGATCTAGTGAAGACGTAGAGGAAAACATCTCCTGAACACTGAGGGCGCTATGCACATAAACTCCCAAACATTAACCAAACCATATCACAATGTGAGTTATGAGGGCACAGTACTACAATTTGCGAGGGAGATCCTGGTTTCTGCACACAATATTTGTCATCTGCAAAATTACACAATACAATGTGCACTAATCTGAAAACAAAAGTACTACAAAAACATAATTTCTATGATGATAATCGTTAATGTCTTCACATATTTCAATTTCATAGACTAGTCAGTGTGGGAGTGTAATAACAGTTCAAAAACTGGCAGAGAGAGAGCATCTGTTTAATTTCCATGTCTACATTTCAGAGCATGTGGACTTTTACCAGTACACATTTTATCTATTCCTACTTACTTGAGATCTGGATTTACAGTATCATTTCTGAAATCATATTCTGCTAACAATGGGTACTCCAGTTCTATACAGCTATTTTGAAAAGAAAAATAATATCAAATGTACATATGAAAATTTGTTTTTAGTGATATCAATGATTTATAACTTTTGTTTTGTTCAATTGGTAATTTTAGTTTTATTATTTTGAAATAATTGAAATACTATCTATTCTGAATGCAAATGCTAGTGTTTACCAGGGTTATTAAAACAGCAATAAAATCTCCAAACTGCTAAACAGCTGCTTATTAAGTTTTCAACCAAATCATAATTACAATGAATAAAACTTACCGTTTTTGTATAGTTTCAATTAAATCCTGTTTAACTTCAAAAGATACAGTTTGTAAATCTTCCTTCTCTTCTTCCTCTTCATCAATTTTGTCATAAAAATCAAAGATATCTTTTGGAATATTGGTCTGGTTACCATTTTGTGGTTCAGCATTGGCTGGCAAGTCGGTCTCTGTAGAGGATGTGGACGGCTGATTCAACTGAAATGATTAGAATGATTGTGAATAATTCCACAGAATAATGCATACTTCATATGCAAATTAAACTACACATTATGTAAATTAAAGTATGCATATGCAAATTGGAATATGCATATACATTTTCAAATTATTTTTTATCCAGTAATTTACGTATTCAACAACTGAATGGGAAAGTGCATCAGGTGGCACATCACGGCAGTTTCCCGGGAACAAGGCAGGTTTACATGAATTAAATTAATCACTAAGTTCAGAAGTTCTAAGTTTGGCGGAGACAAGACAAATTTTGATGTCAATATTTTGAGTTATACCGGTACATACATTAAAAAAATTATTATTGATGTCAAGTTTGATTCAAATTTCTAGTAATTATTAAGTTTTTTGGGGAATTGCTGCATAAATTTTAGCCACTAATCTAGGTGTTTTCTGAGGTCTCTTCTAAAATGCCTAGGTATAATCTTAAGAGCCATCCAAAGCCATAGTTGGATGTACAATGGGCGGGTTTACCAATAGCCAAGCCAAATAAAATTCCTCGTGTTCATTAGTCAACCTAATCATAGCATGCCAGGAATTCTTCCAATCATGTTATCTCTGGATACAATGCTTATACACTGATGACATTTTCTATTTATCAACTTTACGATCACACAACTGCATTCTTTGAAAGTATTGTGAAAAAAGGTTTTGCAGAGCTTGGAAAGTGCATAGACTCTAAGCTACGAAAATTTAAGATGAGTAACATTTCTTCTTTCCAGTAATATAATTCCATTACCTGCAATGCAGATTTACTTGATATCTTAGATACAATCAAGTCATCACCCTCAGCTTCTGGTTGGTCTGGATCATTTATATCTCTTCTCAGTCTACATTCTTGTATGACGTGATCTTTTAATAATTTCTGGATAACGTCCTGTAACCAGAAAACCCAAATTTTAAATGAATCACACACCATTTGAGACTGCCTTAACCATTTCATTCAAAGACTCACTTACATTGGTATTTATAGAAATGTGCATTTTTATTTTAATGGATCTTAAGCACATCATCCAAGTTGTATGCCCTTATACATTATACAACTTTGTTTATGTCAATCCAAAAATTCTCAATTTGTCTCAAAATGAGAAGTTGACTATAAAGTTTATCTTGGCAGCTATATGGATAGAGGAGATGATAAAGGGGATTGGGGGAGAATTTCAACATCAAAGAATTCTCCTGCCCATACTTGGCTGGCTAGTACCAAATTGACACATGGCTTTAACAAGTATCTAATGATTAATTTCACAGTGATATATATACTTACAGGATGCCTGCTTTCCACAAAGTATCTGTTATGTTTCAGCACCAGTTTAAGCTTCCCATAACTTAGTGTGCACAGCTGTTAATTATATAAAATACAGCAGGAAATTATATAAAATTTAAATCACATGATGACCAAGAAATCAATTTTATTATTCAAACAATTTTTATATTTAATCATTTTAAAATAAAATAGACAGGGGTTAATACCACTACTTTAAAAAACTTTATTTTCATCTGCAATTTTTACTGAATGAGTAAACATAAAATGCAGTGAAAATACTTTTTTCACATTGAATTCATGTCAAATACCATATTTACTTTATTAGATATAGAAGTGCACGTTCAATATAAACAAATGTATCAATAGTTACATATACTGTATACTGGATTATTAAAATATGACTTACAGACACACCTCTGTCTTCTATTTAAGCAGGACTAATAGAGCATATATAGGAAGTCAAAATAATTTTGTTATAACAATAAATTCCAGCTAAGATAAAAATAATCCACAGGAAGCTGCACATATCAATTTATCATATTTGCCTTAGTAATAATACTGTAGAATACTTTATTTTTGCTTGGAATTTATTTTCACTATTTTCGCTGAAGGGATGATTCCGTGAAAATAAAATCCAGCGAATATACTTTTTTCCTATATTTCACATTAAACTCATCAAAAATCAGTGAAAATAAATTCTAAGCAAAACGCCTAAAAAGCCTTTTCAGCGAAAATTAATTCCAGCGAAAATAAAGTATTCCACAGTAGCTCATGCACTTATGTAATTAACAGAGGTGCATATATTGTCATATTTTAATGATCCTAGCATATATCATATGCAATTTTTGGTTTTTGGTTTATGTACACTCCTATTAGAGATGTAATAAGATAAATACCACAATGTATTATCAAACTACATGTACAGTCAAACTACCGCTGGTTACAAAGAGAGTTCAGCACAATGTCATAAAATAAACATATGAGAAAAATATGCATTGTATAAACATATATGTATAATGATAAAACATTACTCTAATAAATTCAATAATTCCATCTGGTAAAGATGTTTTGCTGAGTCTTCTCAGATATTCAATAATATCATTAGTTTGTAGACCCACAGATACAGCAGCATATAATGAGTAGGCAGTCAATCTAAAAAAAGAAAGAAAGCTTAGAAAAAGTTCCCATGTGCTAGAGATTAATGTGGGCAATATGTGCAGATTTCAAATTATTTGAGAAGTTAAAACCACAATTCTGCATAAGTCCAATATGCAAAACATCAAATATGTTTTCATGACATTTGATTTGTTTGACGAAGTATGTGCAGAATTGGTGAATAGTTCAGAGGACAAGAGGAAAAAGCACGAATCTATAAAATTGGCTTTCATATGACCAGGTCATATGTGCTGACATACTTGATTACTTTTGTGCACATGCAGTTATAGAGACTGGTTAGACAAGAACTACATATAGGTGTTGGCACCAGAATATAAAATAGTGGTATGCGTTGTTTGCTGTTGTTATTATTTATATTTACAACTTGCAAGCTAAGTGCTCATCAGTAAACAACATTTTCAAGACCCTCACATGTTGGTTGACAAATGACATCACAGTGCTATGGCCTACATACAACCGGGGTACTATTATTTTGACTTCATGTCCACTGAGATATGCCTTTACCTGTATTCATGTATATTTCTTGGTCTGCACACTGGTTCTGCTATAGCAATAAGGAAATCACGAGCATGTTTATAAACCGGAGAAAAAGACTCCAGGAATATATAACCATTGGGTGCCTAGGAGAAAACATAGATACAGAAATACTTTTTTATTCGTTGACTGTGGTTGTATTAACAGCTGACTTTCTTGAAGTCTGTCATGATGCTTATAAAAATTCTTTAAATATAATTGTTAATTGCGTAAAACATGGGGTGAACGCGAAATAGCTGTGACAGCAAAATAGGTAAGTCCATAAAAATATATATTAAAGCAGAAACGATAGTTCTTTTTTTTAAATATGTCGTGGCCGGTCGTTTGGTTTGTGCTTCCTTAGAAACGATTCAAGTAAATCGTATAAGGAGAGCCGAGAAGCAAGTGTCGCACTTGTTCGGCTTTAGCGTCGTCGACAATGAAACCAATGTTGCAATATTGTAGCAACCTGTACCTGGAAGAGTGGTTGAAATCAAGTTATTTTGGCTTTATAAAATATTTGGTAGCAGCTTGCGAATCCATAACTGGGGCCAGCAATTTTGCAATGCCACGCCGAAGACTGCCAACTTTTTTACCATCTTTCATCACCGCTATTGCATTTCTGTCATGAAAACTATTCTTTTGTCGTTGGATAAAAAAAAACTTCCTATTTCAAGCCCACTGCGATATCCATATAGTGAGACATTCCAACCGCCAGAACTTGCTGAATGATAACTTTCACCGTGAATGATAAGCGTCGAGTCTGATAAGAAAGCAATGTCATGATTTGACCTTTATGATGAAATACTAGTAGTGATGTCATTCTTAGCCAATCAGTAAAGACTGTAAACAAAAGAATCGTGTGCCATCGCAGCAGAGCGACCCCATTTTTCTTGTCTCTTTATTGTGATTAAACATGAATGAAAAGTGCCAAGCTGACAGACTGCGAAATCTGTGGATTAAAAGTGCTAAGTAAGTCCAAATTGTGTGGGACGATATCGACGAACTTCAGGAAGAAGTTGTAGGGATTTTGTTCAACGGCTACAGTGACGCCGACTTGGACTTTGAGGGTTTTGAGTTTGACGAAGATGACAATGAACGTACAAATAAAGTTTCAAACAGCTATGAATGTTCAGGACCCTGGGCTTATACCCGGATAAATACGGTAATACATCAACTAAATCCGGATTTTAAAATATATTAGGTTCATGGTGACAAGTCACCTGACGTGAATTGTGACATACCAGCCATAGAGGTCGTGAACTGTGATCTGTCTTTAATTTCATCTGATCTCTGTAGTCTTTGGCACCAAATTCATCTTCTAATACTTTATCTTCAGTGACTCCTCTTGAAGCAGCACCTGGCAGATCACTTGTTGCACCTATGTATAAATTATATATACATGTACTCTGTCAGACACTATTCACTGCTGCCGCTGAAACTTGGCCGTCTGCCGCGTTAGACAAGTGGCCGCTATATACAGGGTACTTTACATCTAAATCTTGTAGGGACTGTTTGGTTGCTACCGCTATAGGCAGGTGGCCGCTGTATACAGGTGATAAAACACTAGGATTGCTTTCTAATTTTTAGGATATATTTACTGGTACTCTAAATGCAGGATATTGTAATGTAATGTTGAGATACCAGTTATATATCCACAAATTGTGACAATGTTAGTTTGGATTAGCTCAGTATTTATTGCAGGACACATTTATATCCCATAATAGTATACTCAAGACAATATTGCATGAGATATACGAAAACTATAAAGCTGGTCAACAAATATTTGAAAGGTAATACTATAAATACTGTTATTTTCACTACTTTGGTATTTTGAGCATTATTTCAATAGGTTTTAAGTAAGAGTACTATTGTTATTTTACATATTCACATGATTTTGCTATGGCAAAATTAAAATTCTGTAAAATAATGCAATTACAGTAGAGTTTCACAAATCACATCTTAACGCAGCATTTCATTGTTTCCTTTAAAATTTCTCAGTGCTTACCTTCAGGTCCAAGAGAAGAGTCATCTTCTTCCCATTGTGGCTCATCTATTTTTGATTTCTTAGATTTTCGAGTTTCTGTGAGCAAAGAAAAATATGTACGTAGAAATGAGGAGGAAAGAGTTTCTGGCAAAACCTGTTTGGAATCTATAGCAGGTCATGGGTCTGTTGGCTTTTTCAATATTTTTACTCAGGTAAAATTCAAAATCTTATTGAAAATAAGCTTTGCAGATTCAAATAACAATGAAAACAAAATACAGATTTAAGGTGTAAACATTTGTCAGAGTCTTTTGAATCTTCAAAGCTTTTTGATAATTACAGCTAAAACTGAATATAACAGTTTCTCTACATTGCCAATAAAATAGATTTTAAAGCATGGTTGTCCATGTCCATTCATACTGGTCTTAGCCAGTACGAGACGTTAAAAACAGCTTTTATATGGACAGTAAAACATTCAATGAATTTGAAAATCCTTAAACAATACCAGCATACATGATACTACTGAGTGTGTTCTAGTCTTTTTTTTTAATTATTAGATACATGCAGAAAATTGTTATTATTTTTTCTCTGCTTTTTTTTTATTTTTTTTCACAATTTTACTCTAAATTACCAGATCATATAGACACCATTTGGAGGGATCTACTATCTTTGCCCACCTCCATCAAACCTAACTTCAAAGGTTGCTACATCCTCCCGATATCAAAAAGAGAAGGTGACCTATTATGGCGCCTGCTACACGGTTCATATCAAACCGGAAACTACCTACTATCATGTAAATATCGTGACAGCAATAACTGTCCATTCTGTGGAAATCCAGACGATCTCTTACATATATTCCTCCAATGTGACCGTCTAAATCCACTATTCAAATTACTCAATGCTCTGTGTAAAAGGTTTTTTGACAATGACTTTAACCCTCCTCACTGGTGGTACATACTTGGTCCGCCTGCCCCACCAAAAAAAAGTCTACATGTCGAAAAACATGCACATGCACTTTTAAACTTTGTAATATCAACTGCAAAAATGTCAATACACCTATCTCGACGCAATGGACTTAATGGAGATGGCTCTACCGATGCTGTACAAATATTCAAGCAAAGACTGTGCTCCAGGATACGTGGTGAATTCATCTACTATCAACATACATCAAGTTTACAGCGCTTCATGGACATATGGTGTTGCAATGACGCACTGGCAACCATCAATGACAACACTATTATTTTAACAGAACTAATTGCAAACTAAGTAATTATTTTTACTACTCGTATATATATATATATATATATATGCACATTTCGCTCTTTTTAATATATGTCGTACTATTGCGATACATGACAACTGTACTATCAATACTATTCTGATGCTTATTAAAACTCGCATCCTCAAGAAAATGTATACATGTACGCACTCTGCACAATATATAATGTAATGTAAGTTTTAATAGAATAAACGTTCATATTTAAAAATCAAAAATTTTTTCTCTGCTTTTTGTCGTGAATTTTGTGTATTTTTTTGCTGTTGTTATTGATTGTTTTTTCTATTTGTTATGTAAGCATGTTTAATTCCGCCATGGAATTTTGTGTTTCAATAAAAATATATCTTTGTGTGAAGAAAGAAAAGTAAAAATAAATATTGATTGCATCTCCAACAGTATCGGATTTGCAAAAAGAATGAAGAATGACACATTTTAGGTATTTGTGTCAATATCTCTCGGTTATCTAATTCACAGTATGTCACTCAATCAAATCACTCGGATGTCAATAAACTAAGAATACAAATAATGAAAGATTAAACTACTGCAAAATGGCAGTTTAAAACTTTCCAGTTCGTGACTGAGAATACGAGATTTTCTCTTCTATGTGATCTATATACCTACCCCTTTCTTCAGCTCTATCTCTTTTAGATTTTCCCATAATTTCAAGTTAATATGCAAATATTAGACGTGTTCCGTCACAAAGTATTCCTTGAGATAATCTCCGGACAGTGACAAAAATGACATGACAGTGTAGCTTTGTGCTGCGTTTGCGAGGAAATACCCTTGTCAGCAATCTATTTATAGCGCCAGCCTCTTCTTCATAATAACTTCCGGTAAAGATTACGAGGACGAAATTTTATCCACATACATGAATATTTATATTTTTGACATACCTAGACCACAGAACCTATAATGTCGTGCTTTTTTTTATGAAATAGTATATATTAGTGCCATGAACAAAATTGGGTGAAAATAGGGAATATTCACATATACCATAATTCATTGCGATTAAAGATGGCTGCGCCCATTGACAAAGTCACGCTAGCTGCAATTCTTGTTATTCTCTGATATACTGTAGCCCCAGGAAAGTTTCGTCTGAGTTCCAGTGGTCATACAAACATTATTTAGATTTTTCAGGTAAGACAACTGTTGCAGAATCCGACCATTACATAAATCCACATAACCAAAAGTGTTTTTGAGGAAGGAATTTACCCCTGTCGCAGTATGTGCCATGTTAGCCCTGAATACAGTCCTGTAGGTTGGCCTCCTTCCGTTGATCATTCGGCCCCACAGTCCTGAGAAGTCGCATTGACCGGAAATTCGACACTATTGTGAAGAAATGTATCGGGCGATTTTAGAGGCATTCAGCTTTGCAGTTAAAATATAAGCAGGTCGATACGTCTAACTATTCTAAATACTTTCACAGTTGGAAGCAAAATTACATAAGATTTCCCACTAGGGTCGATCAAATCGACATTTTCCAACGTCAACCAAGAATGTATTTATTAAGAAAACGTTGTTTCGTTTGACTTTCGTAAAACTAGCTTTCGCCAACGTTCCAGTACTGTATCACAGTCAGCTGGCGCACACGTGATAATAAAATAAATACGATATTTACTATATGGGGGCCGCCATCTTGAATGACGCATAAAACTAAATAAGAGACTAGTTGTGAAACGCGTTTTTCAGATTCCTACAAATCAGGACAAAAATACCAATCTTTCACAAAAATACGTCCGTTGGGGTTATATTAAGCCAACCGATAACAAAATTCGGCCGAATTCGTCGTTTTTGTGTGGAAAAATCCCTTGCATACGAACACCTAATTACGCGAAGAACATAGAACACTAAGCCGGGGTATTTGAAACTAAAAATTGGAATTCCAGCACAGCAGCCAATCAGCGACGGCCTAACGCTTAGATGCCAATTTCGGTTTCAAATGCCCCGGGTTTATAGTTCCATGGTCTATGCGACTTCTCAGGACTGTGGGGGCCGAATGATCAGTGGAAGGAGGCCAACATGCAGGACTGTACTCAGGGCTAGTGCCATGTGTAAATGGTCTCAGGCCTATTGGTTCTACAGTAGATGTACATTTAGTACGATACATTTAATCATAAATGCCATTGGTCCCATGGCCCATCAGTGTTGTGACCCATTGTTCTCGGACACATTCGGTCGTGGGCTGTAGCAGAGCCATTCAAGCTGCGACACTGAACTTGAAGTAACCAGTGTTCTCCCCAGAAAAATGTATCAGAGTGGCGGCTAATTTGCATATAATTTACATATCATTAGCATTTGTCTGAAGATAAAGAAAACAATAATGACAGGCTTGCATGGATGAAAATGTGTCTTTATTTTTTAACAAATTTATGTAGAAGATTAAATGAATCTGCTGCTGTGTGATTTCTATGTAATGTTGATTCTTCGGACTTTCATGGAAGCCCAGTGATCTGCAGCTTTTGAGAACGCCGTGATTTTCTTTGCTTCCCACTTCTATTAAATGACATGGCCTTCTTGTGCATCTCCGAGTGTGCGTGTTTATCGATAGCATATTTCGTAATAGTTATACATGGCATAGAATTCCATACCAAAGAACTATTTCTGGATGTTTTTAAGTTGAATTTTCCACATATGTGTCACAGCATTCCTAAAAGAAAAGAAATAGGAGCGAATCAATACTTGTATTTAAAAAATATCGTCACGATCAACACGAAAATAAACAAATTGCCGCCATTTTGAAAAGTCGCTAAACTTAAAAATTGCCACGATAAACTTTACCCAACTATTTCAAAACACAATACTAGTATTAGTTACTTTGATAAATCGTAGCCAACAATTTTTGAACTTCCAGAAAGAAGGTCGTTTCCAAAAAAATGTTTCGACGATCGGCAAAAAATGAAGCCATACAAAAATTTACTAAACTAGGTCAAAACTCGCTTCCAAGTAAAACGCTACAAATAAATACTTTTTTTACCTTTGCCATCGGATGTTTCTCTCAGCCACGTATATTTTGTTGTCCATTGTGCATCAAATCTAGAGTTTATTTTTTTGCACTTTTCGTTGTAACATCATCTTGGACACGTTTAGTACCACTGCCGACAGGGGTACCGGTGACCGCGTTGCTGGTGGGTTTATCGCTCGCAACCAGGGGCCCAGCAGGGCGTTCTACGCGGAACCACAACGTGATATTTCTGCTGTTTGACATCGTTGCTTCTTCCAGCCAAATATGCTGCTGAGAAAATACTCGCTATTAACCCCAATTAAATAGGGCGAAAGTGTTTATTGTCGAAGTACGAAGCTGTATTAGTCCATTGTCTTTGCGTAATCACTGACATGTTTCCATTCACACCTGATTTGGCTCACAGTACCGGACGCTGATGACGCTGACTAACAGATTCGCACGTGTATTAACAAGCTAAAAGAAAGAGTAACAGGAAATGCCACAGAGTAGCGGGCAATCTCTCAGAGTAGCGGCATAAATAATGGAGTAGCGGCCCCGCTACGCTAAAACGCTTTGGGGAGAACACTGGTAACAGTTGGGATTAATTGTTTTTTTAAACATCTACACATGGAACTATAAACCCCTATAGTTCCATGATCTACACATGTAATTGTTCATATACTGAACAACGTTGTACGGTAATTATTCTATGATCAGCACTATTGATTCATGGTGGGCAGTCTTAAAACTAAATCAAATCTCATATACTCTGACCTTAGTCGCTGCAATTGTTGAATATTAATGTCATGTTTATTTATTTATTTAAAGAAATGAAACAAAAGAATTTTAAAAAGAGAGAACCATCTCACTTCAGAAAAATAAAATTAGAAGTTGAAGAATGGAATAAAAAACAGGGTATAGAGACATCTATAGAAAGTTCTGTGAAGTCTAGACCACAGATATCGAGAAAACAGAGACGAAAAAATGCAAGAAAATTGAAGAAAACCAAGAAGCATGAATATTTCAGTGGGAAAAAGGTAGTTACCGGTACATCATGATAGTGAAACACTGCATTAAATATTCTGAAAAAGTCCAGTTGGTTTTATTTATAACTCCAGTATTTTCTTATAGATCTAAGTAACATATATTGTAAGCTGAAATTATACTTGAACACAGAGGGCGAGCAATGTTTCATATGTTTATTCTACATTTAAAGGGTATTCTACAAAACCTAGATTCTACGAAAGGTACAGGAAAAGATGAGAGTGTTACAATGCCTGTAAAATCAACAATAGAAGGGAAGAAATCCATTATGCCAAAGACTGGTAAAAAACACAAAAAGAAGAAGAAAAAAAAGAAGGTATGTACAATCAGATGAAGATACACTGAGGTATTTTTTTTAGTATAAGACCAGTCGTATTTGTAACATGTATCATTCAATGCTGGGTAATTAAAATGTAATTGGTAGACAGGGATCTCACCAGCCGGTCGGTCATGAATATTAATGAGCTATATGAATATTAATTATCAATGAATAGTTTGGCCGCAGTGCAAATATTTTTGGATATTATGTTTCACAATTTAGAAGAGTTTGAATTTAAAAATGAAATATATTCGAAATGCGAATGCTGCAGACTAAAAACAGAAACAAATAAATTATTGTTGCAATATCAATGTCTATTGTAAAAAGTTAAAGTGCCTGTGAAATGGCTTCTATTTTCATGCCTAAAATTATCAATTGATACATAAATATTATTAATTTTTATGTTTCTAAGCATGAATTATTATTTTTTAAGTGAAAAAATGTGTTTTAAACTCAGTCTACCGCAACTTTATGTTTGTGTATTTTAAAACGAGGCTCCTCATTAGCTTCTCATTTGCATACAGAAATTCCCCTTGTGACGTCAGAAGGGGAAGTCGCATGGCAGCTTGCATTGCCGATACGTGTAAATAAGGCAAATTTCTTGTGCAGTTTTCTCGTCTTTGACTATATTGTCACTTATGTACTTGTTCGTCGAGGAAAAATGGACCATAATGAACACATAGTATCAATTTTTGTTGCATGGGGTTGAGTTAGATGCGAAATATGTCCGTTCTGGTGTAGCTGGTCACCGGGATCGTCACCGACACCGGCGCACGTTTGTACACTGTTGCTGGACAAAATAGAATTTGACGTCGGAATTATCTCGTTATTTAGCAGGTTACTAGGCATGTCACCACACTGTTTTATTTCATCGATCGTCTGAGTAAAACTTTCAAAATCAAAATAAAAGAGAACATATTTTGACATTCTAAACATTAGACTATAGTGATCACTATAAAATAATTAAAAAAAACGACAAATCACAGTTACTAAATAAATGACAGCCGCGTGGAAATAAATCGACATTTTGTTGAAATAGATGAACGCGTCGCGGGCAAGTGCGTTAAAAGCGGCGTTTAATTGGATAACAAAAATAATCGAGATCGACACACATACAGAAAAATTGAGAGTGGATTCGAGTTAGCTTGATCCATGGCGTGATTGTCATAATTATAACATCGTATTAAAACTTTATTTGGTGGAAACACATTGACCAAGCCCGGATTCTTATTTCATAAATTATTACGCAGATCAAGCTGCAAGCATGGAGGTAAAAAAGAACAGAGGTGTGAATTCGACATTCAACACCAATCACCAAACAATTCAGAAACTTTTAGCCTTCCAAAATGAAAAACAGTTAGCAGTGTGTAAGGGCTGTGTAATTTCCTGTTTGTCTGACGCTTCGTTTTCGTGTCACTGTCAAAATTATTGTTACCTTTTACTTAACAGGGACTAATGGTCTCTATAAAACGATTATCAGGATTGCAAAAAATTCAACTCATTTGAAACACTTGCCGGACGTCTCTCTCTCTTCTGAAATCCGCCTCGGTGATCATGGGCTGGTCCGGAATCTATTTCTTTCAAAAGTGTTGCGCCAGGTTCACGTTGTCGGCGTTTCTCTTTAAACCTAGTCGTTTTTTGTTTTTGTTTTTTATGGACGGGGACAGTTGAATGAATCTAAGGTTAAGTGATGTCGCACCTTCGGATCGATTAGAAACGTGTGAATACATACACTATGGCTATATGTTTCACTGCAACTGCCCACAACACAACATCTAAAAACTCTCTCTCTCAAAAAAAAAAAAAATAGACAAAAAAAAAGAAAAAAACACCGACCGAAAAATGTATATCGTTTAAAAGTATACTGAACGACCAGTGTTATTACGGCTCAGGGGGATGACTTCCTCTCACATTTTGTCATTTGGTGGCGCACTTTCGGTGAGAGTCGGAAATCCGGAAACAGTCGACCGTTTCACGATAGGTGGGCGTGGCTACAACACGAGAAATATCCCAAATTTACTTGGATACGAGTAATCATTTTCAGCAAAAAAATCAATAACTACCCTTTTCAGTGGGACACAGATCTAAAATGGAAACGTGAGGGTGGGCATTGCACAGGCACTTTAAATAAAACGCATTTGAAATGTTTCAGCCAGGAATATGTTCACTATCTTATTTACTCCAAAAAGATTCTCTTTCAAAAAAATCGACTACGTAATTATTTGACGTATTGTTGTAATTTATTATACGTACCATAAACTTTTAAAACGTATATATTCACAGTAATGAACGAACAAATAAAACTTCCAAAGTTACGACGTGACATAACTTACTTCGCCATGTTACACACCGATTATACCAATAATTCCTCTTACTCAGTCATGGTGCCATGCAAAAAATGTTACTTCTTTTTTTTTGATATGAAATAAAAGTAAAATTTTACTTAGTTTTATCGGGAATGGTTATTTTTGATCACTCGGTCGCTTCGGTAAAATACACAGACCCGCCATGATGTTTGTGACGTATTGACCGGCATGTGTCCTTTGACCTGATGGGTCAAGAATGCCATTAACCAATCAGAATGCCGCATGGTAATGCCGGTAGAATCCAAAGTTTTCCGAAAGGTAGTGATCATAAAAATTACATTGTGAAAGTAAAGCGATGTCGTAGCACGATGTGTTGGCATCGATTTCAGTTGAAAACTGCATGATGCTTTTTGAAAGAGGTGATTAGCAATTATTAAAAGGTAAAATAGGTCTTGAAAGAAGAGTTTTTACATGATTCGCGATGATATCAGTTCAAATGAATTTTACCAAATCACGCAATAAACACGTCTGTTCTTGAGTAGCGTAAACTGATCATGAACTCCGCTTGACCATGTTACATCAAGGTGGAATTGATTTTGAAAGAATTTTAGCTTTCAATCTATCGCAGAAAGTATTTACTTACAAACAAAGATGTGCTAATTTCACAAAATTGACTAGCCGCTACGTATCGTGCGACTAGGTCTATTGTTTACAAATTATAATCCACGACTGGCAGGATGCGTGTCAGTCGGTACATAAATTATAATAACACTTGGACAATAGTTCTGGTCGGAAGAATTACCGTGGTGGTCGCAAATTTTGAGTGCCGGTCGAGGCCGACCACCGCTGACCAGCGTGGCGAGATCCCTGCGTAGACTAATCATTACATGTACCTTATACCAATATACTACATTAATTGACATGGGTGTGGTGTATGGTTTTTGGAAAGTAAGGAAGATATAAAAAAGTTGAAGAGCCTATAATTTGGCAAATTCTTTTCAAAGTGAATAGGAATGTTGCAGGCACAGCTGTATTAGGAGATTTAGGATGGGCAGATTTAGGCTATATTCTTGATAAATTTAGGATACAGTACTTAAATAGATTACAACATATGGACAATAGCAGGTGGACCAAAGTTGTTTTTATAGAGTTACATAAATCCCAGGAAAATAACTTTAAGCTTATCTGGAATTGGCCAAAATATATAAACAAAATTCTTGTTTCTAATGGACTAGATCATGTTTATGGGACTGAAACACAAACTAATAAACAGTGGATCAAAATGCTTCCATAAAATAAGTGAGAATGAACTGAAACATTTTACAGATAATATAAATAACATGAAATCTTTTGAACACTATTGTTGGATCAAAAGAAATAACAAAAAAGAAAATTATATTAAGGATCCCTATGATCATTATGGCATATCATTAATGTTTAAAGTTAGGTGTAACTCCCTGGATTTAGAAGGAAATAAACTAAAATGGATTAATTACAAAGGAAATGGCATTTGTAAGTTGTGTCATGGTGGCATAGAAGATGTATATCATTTCCTATTTCTATGCAATGCAACATTCCACTTAAGAAATAAATTTTACTCTGATTTGATCAAAATAGTCTCAAATATCGATGCCTTCTCTCATGGGGGATGAATTTCAAGTTTAATTTGCTTTTTGGTAACATTCCATGGAATATGAATTATGAGTTGGGGGACATTGTTTTTAAAGAGCTATGAAAATTTCTCAAACATCTTTGTAAATACAGAAATGAAATTAGTATGAATTCACCATGAGTTTCAGATATGTATTTTTTTTTTTCGTTTCTTCTTCTTTTATTTTGTTGCCGTTCCGTTATTATTATGCTTCTCAAAAACTCACGAAGACTGTTAATGCTTGGTTTGGTTGCATTGGACTGCTGCATTACCACAATGTCATCTGTTATACATCTAATTACAGTAGAGTTTAGAATACCGCCAACTTTGCATGACGGCAGTATACATGTTCCTTTCCTTCAGTGCAGTACTTCGCTGTGTACTTTTTATAGGAAGCAAAGCCTTCTCTGGGTTTAGATATGAAAGATAAATTTTTTTTCAGACTCCTGAGCAAAGTAAAATGGAAGCACATAAGATGGCCAATGAAGAAGAAGATGCTACAATCCAGTATTTGGAAAAGAAATTGAAATTAAACAAGAAGAAATTACAAGCAGTATTTAGAAATGATGGTTTGGATGGTATCCTTTTGATAGCAATATTAGATTTAACAATAATATAGTAGAATATTCAGGCATTGAGGAGAGCATTTTACAGGTTGTAAGTACAGTTTTGTTACCTGCAATGTTGCAGCGTTTTCCTTCACCATATTGTGCAGATTTATTGGAATTTTGTGATTCAGAAAATAGGGGAACTTTACTCGACATTGGTGATGGAGATATGTTTAGGGAGGAAAGCGAATCAGATGAGGAAATTACTGAAATGCCTCCAAAAGTTTTAAATGCTAAATCAAAAACAAAGGTGGAACAAATAAATGATGAGCGAGATGAAGAGCAACATGAGGATGATGATGATAATGATGTTGATGATGATCATGATGATGAAGAAGAAGAAGATGAGGAGGAGGAAGAGAATCGAGAACATGGTGATGAATTTTCAAGCAGTGAGGCAGATAGTGGTCAGAGAGAAGATGAGGATACAGTAATAGATTTACCAGAATCTAAAAAAGAGACAGAAAAAAACACCATAAAGAGGAAAAAAGTTATACATGATGAAGAGCTCCATCTTAAAAAAAAGCAAAAGCAAAAAATAGAAACAGATGAAGAATTAGTTGATGAAGTTAAATCTGTTTCCAAATATGAAAATGAAATCAAACAGAATGTGAAGGAAACAACAAGAAAAAGGAAAAGGAAAGGTCAAGTCAAATATGATATATATGGTCGTCCAATTGGTGGGAGTAATGAGGAAACTGGGGTGTATGTACCGCCACAGCAAAGAGCACGAATGATGGGAAAGGATGAAGATAGTCAAAAGCTGGACAGACTGAGAAGACAAATAAAAGGGCTATTAAACAGGTAATGCATAACAAAAACATTTTCTCTTTGTGTTGTAAATTGTGATCTATGCCACAATTGAACATGAGCAGAACATCACTGCGTAATTAACAGCTCCTATCTTTCATATTAACCCTTTAAAGGGGAACCGGTACTATAAATAGAGACAAGATGGCCACCGCAATTAGTATGTTAATCCGAACCAAGCCGCTCACATCGTGGCGGGAGCTCCGGGAAATGTGCCATTTATGATGTTTAGAGATCAAGCTGTGATTCCAAATACATTTCTACGGGGGCAATGAATATGTAGGCTAGTGATTACACTTATCTGGTTGGGCTTTTGATGTATAAATGTTGTTGTTTTCGGTTGAAACGTGCCGCGACAAGTAAAAATCCTGAGTTTAATTAAAATGGCGGCTAATGTATGCAAAATGCCTGTCAATCACAGTTTGAGTAAGCGAGCATAATAAGCATTCATTTACTTAGTGGACAGAGGCAGAGTTAATTACCCATGAGCACGTGGTCAGGTGCAATTGTAGTTGTAATTACTGATTCATTAAGTATTCATATGTATTTGCCTGTTGAAAGTAAACAAATGAAAAATAAATATTTAGTGTACTTGATAATTTCAATCAAAACATAATACACTATAAGTTGTTGTTAACTCTTTTTCTCAGACTAAGTGAATCTAATATGCAGTCAGTGGCAAGTCAAATAGAAGACCTGTATTTGAAGTACAGTAGAAATGGTAAGTACTAGTAGCTAATTTTCAAACCATTCAAATAGTAAAAACACAATAAGATAAACCTATGTCTGATTTTAAGTAGGCAATATTTTTTTTAGTAATCGTTATAACATTTCAAAATAGCTAGACATTGTTATCAAATGCTTCAAATTTTAGTCTAAAATTTATAAACAGTTACGCAAACAAATAAATAACAGGAATTTTCTATATGTACATGTATATATATCATTTTTTTTGTTCAGATATGAATCAGACTTTATCAAGTTTGATATTAGATTCCTGTGTGACTCCAGTTATAACACCGGAAAGGTTGGCAATGGAACACATGATGCTGATAGCAATGTTACACATAAGAGTTGGCAGTGAAATTGGTGAGTGGAATTGCTCTAATTTGTCAACAAATTACATGGTATCAAGGGTGGATGAAGATAAGGCATTACTACTTGGTTTTACTCAATGAAAATCACATTGATACCATACAATGAACTCTCACACTTCAGACAACCAATGACATGGTATCACGAGTGGATAAATGGGTATACAACTTGTGTGATGATAGGTTCCATTTTAAGCCCACTATGTGAGCTTGCACACCACATATTACAAATTACATGGTATCAAGGGTAAATAAATATAAGGGTTTTCAACTTGGATATTGTGATAATAATCTCATTGGCCTGACAAATCTAATTATATTGGGAGATACAAATGTAGAAAAATATGAGTACCGGTATATAGTGCCAGAAAATTTGATGAAGCTTTCATGGAAATGTACAATGAGCCAACCAAGAATAAATGAAAACGGCAACTATGCATTTGGACTACTTTAATTGGATTACTCTCCCACTTTAGGTGCTCACCTTATACAGAACCTTGCTAGCCAGTTTGATGACCTCTACCAGACTGATGATAACTATGGTGATAGTAAAGAAGCTGATAACATCATATCTCTATTGGCACATTTTTATAATTTCAAGGTATATGCTTTTTAATAAAATAAAAATATAGCCATGCTTTGTGTCATTTATTGGGGTTTGCAACTCGCATAGTACTGTATGGTGACATCATGTCAAGATCCCATTCAAGTCTCTTCTCGTAGATAGCGAGACTCAGGCTACGACCTTCTGACATGACACATATCAATGTTCAAGGTTTGTAATGAAAAAATAAAACTTTTCTTGTCACTATCATAGTGAAAAATGTAATACATCGAAAATGTACAGAAAATATAGTTCTCGTAATCCGTCATATCGTGGGCAGCTATTTTGATCCACCTGGACATTGCAGTATCCTAGTTACCTCGGGCATGCGCATTCGCATTTTTCTGAGTTGGAACGCTTTTGCGAGAGCAAGATTGTGACAGGATCTTGGTATCATGTCACCGTAGTTGCAAACCCCAAGTAATGTACCTCTGATATCGTATATTATATAAAATTTAAATTACTCGTAAACTATGTGACTGTGAAAAGCTTAAGTGAAAAATACTTGCACATTGGCACTTAAACCATATTAAATTAATTATTATGTTAATAATCTGGTTTAACTGATGAACTGCAAACAATTTTTAATTTCATGTAATAAACATTGTGTTACATATTGAACATGGCATCGTACAATGACTGACACTTTGTTGGTAATCCTCTTCTAAACAATTGGTAAAATTCTGGGTGCATCAGAATATTATTTAAACCCATTCAAAGATTGGTAAATATTTAGCAGAACTATTTGTTATCACAATATTGTTTGATATTAAAATTACTTTTTGAACGCCTATGTATATTTTCATCATCATTCACAAAATAAATTTCATAATTTGTCCATATTTTTTCAAAGATTTTGATTAAGATCTGCATCCAATGACTAATTGTACCCATTTGGTGCAAAATTAACAAAAAAAAATGTATAAAAATACATATAAATGTGCTAAAAGTTACACTAAAATTTTGGCAAAAAAAAAAATATGTATCAAAGAGTTAAATAAATGTCTCATGTCAGCAACAACAGTTTGTGCATCATTTTTTATGCATATTTCTAATAGTGTCGTCTAACTTAAGTTAGTAATTACATTTATAATGTATAATTTATTTTATTTTCCTTTCCAGATTATACATTGTGTTCTAATCTACGACATTATCAGGAAGCTGATAGAAAGATTTACAGAAGGGGATATTGAGTTATTATTATTATTGCTGAAAAGTAGGTTTCTTTGCATCTCGCAATAGTTTAACCAGACTTTATTTCTTGCAATGCTTACAATGTATTTATATTTGTTATCTCAGCACCCTAGGTAATATTTCAGTGCAAAATTTTCTGTAATTTTCTCTGCTGAACTGCTCTAAATAAGTCAAATTGATGTGATTATCTCATCTGGTCTTAAAATTGTAACATCGGTTATAAGTTTTCAACATATGAAATTTTTTGGGCTATGAGCCAAACTTAATTGCAATAAAGTTCTAAAATAGTGATAATTTGTAGCAGTAAAAATTAAATATATTAGTTAAAAGTCTCATCTGATTAATGCATGCATATTTTGTGGATGGTCATGTTTTAACCCATTTTCTGTATATCTCTGTAGATGTAGGTTTGACATTGAGACGAGATGATCCACTGTCACTGAAAGATGTCATCTTACAGATACAGAGGAAAGCTGTGGATGCGAAGGATAAATTCAAGGACCAGTAAGTTATGATTTGTGTATTCAGATTTCAGAATGATTTGTATACTCATTAGCGGAATGCATGTCATGTACGTCTTTGCCTTTTATTTGTCATTTGGAAGAAAATATTCTGTAATGTTACAAGATTATGGTACATGCATTCATTCCCAGTCATTCTCAGTCCACACATCACAAGAGTTTACTTTATAGGGCAATGGATGCCTTTTTACTATGAGTTCCGCGTTTAGTCACAAAATGGGCATATGAGCAGCCCATGTCATCATAATTCTTAATACCAGTAATTGCTTTTATTATAAACTATTACTTATTATATATTTCATTTTTTATTTAAATGTCATTTTGTTTTGTTGGTGCTAAGTGTTACTTATTATTTGGACATTTAAATTTGGTAAATGAACAAGTCAGATGTGACAGTGATAATATACATATCATTTTGTTTTGTTTCACAGTTGGGTAAAATAATTACTGATTTTCAACATTTCACATTGTAAAAAATGTTTGTGACCAGTATGACTAAGACATTGAACATCCACAATATATTGCTGGTTAAATATTTCTTTAGATTTAAAAATAGACCAATTAAGGTGTGAGTGCTATAATGGTATACTGGGCACACTGGATAGTCATAGGCATTAGCTAGTTATAGCTAGTCAAACAATAATAATATCTAGTTAAATGGTGATAGTCAGTGCATGGAAGGTACTAACGGAAGGAGCCACGACGCCAATCAAGTGGCCACTTAAGCCTTCAGCTTATTTCCTTTTGTTTCAACCCAAATTAATCCTGATAAGGCCATTGTCTAGCTCATCTTTGATGTCCATGATAGTTTGCGATTGTTTACACAGGTAACGAGTTAGCGGAGTATGATACAACCCCGCCATTTTTTTAATGTGACTATAAAATATATGCGCATTATGAAACTACGGTCATCACACATGCGCACTGGGTTTGTTTAGGTGTAAAAGGTCAAAATACGTATTTCGCAACTGGAAATTCAACTGATGAACGTTTGACTTCACAAATTTCCCATGTTTTAAATATTAGCAACTGTAACTAGAACATGATTTCGAGTGCATACAACAACAACTCCTAAGGACTCCTAAGAAATATTATCACAGAGAATGTGTCGTGGCATGCTCTTCTTTCGATACTATCTTTTCTGTTGGTGTTCGCCGATGTCCGGTGGTCAAAAATTTCGACAGTTTCAGGCGCCAAACCCACGCACTGACAATGGTACCATTGAATAATGCAATCGTCACAAGCAATCATTGATTAACTCTCATTACCATTACAAATACAAAATTCACGATATTTCATCAGAGTTTCTTCAATCAATGTTATATCTGACAATTTTCCATTAAAGTTCGCCTTTTTCAATATTGTGCATGCGAGGTACGACTATCGCTTCCGAACATGCTCCGAATATTACCGAATGCTCGAGATTAGCATAACCCATTGTACGAAGGTGTTAAAAGCTAACAAGAACAATGTTTGTGAACAAACATTGACAAACGATCATGGGGTAAAGCTAAAACAATAGCGTCGTGGCTCCTTCCGTTAGTACCTTCCATGGTCAGTGCCACACATTTATATAAACAAAGATGGCGACTTTGACTGTTGCGTAGATCCATGAGTTCAAACTGAGACATTACCCAGCTTTAATAATAGGTAATTAGTGCGAGTCACGTCCAGGTCAAACCTCATATTTGTGATTTCCATTAGAAGAGCACATTGTATTATGGGAAAATCAATCAACACAAATGTCGCACATGTGCAGCACGACGACCACCACCCTTTAAACAATAATAAACTACAGACACTATACATTGTCAATTTGTTGATATATTTTCTTTGCAGAGCACGAGTGAAATTTATGTTGGATACTATCGGTGCATTGAAAAATAACAATTTACGAAAAATACCTAATTATGATCCTTCTCATCTTGAACATCTCAAGAAACTTCTCAGAGCTTTCACTAAGGGTAAGATTCACTAAAAAATATTTATTTATATTTATCAATCAATATGCATATGAAATAGGACTGAGTAAATAATATTACGCAATGCGTTTTTTGAATTGTGAGCTGAACGAACAAGTGTTTTTATCGTAATGCACCTCACTTCAGACATTGGATTAAAAGATTTGTTGCAGAGCTGAATACTGGTACTTACTCGCCTTACTTATTACCCCTAATACTAATGCTAATTTACACAACTGCTTCTAACGGGGGGGGGGGGGATTGGCGGCCTTTCGTGTTAATAATGTTGTAGGAATTCATACTGGACACAATTGTGTAGTGGAACAGTTCTTCTAACAAGGTTTTTATGTTTAGGCTTTTCAATAGAAAGGTTGTGATTATCTTCTTGATCAAATCCCATGTTGGACGGTATATAATCCATCATAATACATATTGGCATGACACCACATCATTAGCAGTGCTATATGGTGTATTTTGTTTCTTATCATTCATGAGCAGTGTTTCAGCACATAGGTAAACTTGTATTTCAATGAATGTCATTTATTTGATGCACCAGCCAGTCTGATTTAAAACCTGTGTTCAGAGCTTAATATGGTCCTGCATTACATTGTACATGTAACATCTTGGGTACTTTGTAACATTTTACGCAGTTATTTCATGATATGTTTGTATTTCTAGACCACAGTAGTTCAGACTGTCAGCTCAGAATATCACTGAGTGATCTGTTATCAGCAGAGGAAAAAGGCAGATGGTGGGTGGTGGGATCAGCATGGGTTGGACAGCAGTCAACTGAGCAACAGACAGAAAGTAAGTACAGTCATGTCAGTTGAATATTAAAACGCAAAACATCAGTGTCGTGCTTCACTATCGTCTATTGCTGTTGTGTAGGAGGGGATTCTGTAAGTCTAAAATCAACAAAGATGCTACCATTGATTATTTTGTTTTTAAACAATTATAGTTCCCTGAAAAAAAAAGACTGAAATTTGAATAATCTCGAGTGAAAGCTGAGTTGACCTCAGTGGAAGTGTTAATTATTTAGTGCCATCACAGATTTTGTTTACCATTGGTTGGTGGGTTGAACAGCGCGAATCTCAATGGTCGATCGATGTAAGGGTACACACACAGCATGCCTTATGGAAATGTTCAGTTTTAAATGGTTATTTCACCGACTGCTCGGGGAACTACAGTAAACAAGTATTTACTGACGACATGCCGCACGGTACGGTAATCAGCAAGTATTTAACGTTGATTTATTAACATATATTATATATAACATCCCCCGGAGGGGATGAAAGAGGTTACAAAACACATGCACGTTGGTGTTGGCTGCATTATTATGGTGTAATATCAGGGAGCTGTAACATTAACGCCATCTTGAAGTTGTAAGGCTTCGTTCGCAACTATTCTCATTAGCATAGGCGGCAGCTTTAAAGTGAGTAGAGCGCGAAGTACGTTTCACACGATGTTACGTTCTTCTTTTGTCATTAGCAAGTATAATTTGTTATGACTATATTCATCACTTTGAATTCCCAAATAAAGCGTGTAGCGGCTCAAACTGTTTCTAGGCAATCAATATCGTTTTATTAAGAATATTAAAAGAGAAAAAAACGTAAAGCTGTGTGAATGGATTGCAACTACTGCTGAAGATAGAAAACTAAAACGGCAGTATCACCGGGAAATTAGATGGGTGCACGCTCTCTGCATAAACAGAAACGATGGCTTTGTTTATTTGGCTGATGTCGACGAGCAACAGATTTCCTGTACTCACTTCCTCGTCTTGTCACCGGCCCTCAACGGTCTCTCGTACAGTTGAAACTCTTTCGCATTGATGCGAATATTTCAGCCTAATCGTTCCTTTCGAACCACTCGCGAGGTTGGTCATATAATGACCTAGACGTGCTTGCAATCTGTTGCGATTCAGATGAAAAATTCGTGAAAAATAAATATAAATTGCGTAAACGAGGGGTGAATGCAAAAATCCTGTAATTTTTCATCGGAATCACAACAGGCTGCAGGCAGGTCTGAATTAGTAAATATGACCTTGAGTTGCAGATTTTTCTTTGCCTAGTCTGTCATTGGCGTCTTTGCTTTCTTTCTTTTCATCGTCATTGCGTTAGTAAGATGGTGTTATTAAAATAGAATATAGACTTTGAAAATATAACGATTTCTCAGTCTTGACTAATAATAATGCTAACAATGAACTTTAGATAAATATGCATTGTTTGCGACAGGAAGCTTGTCACCCGTTCTATCAGAATCGTCAACAACAGAGTATTACCGGTAGTATACATATATACATGTATGTTATAAACATTATGCAAATATTAACGAAACTGTAGTAGTGTTTGCATTTAAGCACTGGTCTTTCCGAAATTTCGAAAAGCTGGGATGATGAATCAAGGTACAAAGTAACCGTTTTATTATTGAAAAATCAAGAAAAAAAAGAAAATTTCCCTTCCCGCTACATTAAAATTAATATGGACCACCAAAATTTGGCGTTCATTTAAAAAAAAAACCCATAATTTTCAGTACTGACTTCGAAAATTTTGATACAAAATAATTACATTCATATCACAAACCAACGCCGTTTTTGTTTACTTTTCATAACTGTTACAAAGTATTTCACTTCTGTTGGTTAAAATACCAGCTAATCGATTGTAGACCACAAGTTTTGAGTCCGTTTATAATCTAAACGAAGACAGACGATTGCAAACAACTGCTGTCATGGCAAAACGTTGCACATCGTGAATGATTTTTTTCTCTGCATGCAAATTAGTTTCCTTGATGCACTCAACAAAGTCAAAGCAGACGTACAACATTCACTTGAAAGCTGCCGCCTATGCTAATGAGCATGGTCGTCTGGACGAAGCCTTGCAACTCCAAGATGGCGATAACGTTACGCCGTAAATAGGCAGTCAAAACTAATGTGCACGTTACACTACTACTATTTAATTTTGCTAGCCAGTGGTGTGATGTGTCTAATCACCGTAAACCAAGTGTCATTTGTTTGGTCCCACAATTTGTCTTCCATGTGCTTGCAGATCACCGAACAGTGCGGTATGTCACCGGTACATAGTGTTTACACACTTTTTTGTACCATTTTTACCATTTAAAACTTAATTTTTTATAAGGCATGCGGTGAACTGGGACCACTGGAATTCGCGCTGTTCGATCAACCAACCAATAGGAATCGTGCTCTTCGCAGAATGACACTGTAATTCTGTGCAATAATCAACATTCGACGATTCGCACAATCACGTTGCATAATAAGTTTTTAGACCCCCATACATACATGCACTAGATGTTAATCTACAGGTATATAAACTGCTCATTGAATAGAACAGTTGTTTGTTTAACAATGATTTACTTAAGAATTACAAGGTGGGTGAACCACAACATTCAGTCTGCATGCCTTCTTTACTTGATATCATATAGTGAATGTTTTTGTTTTTTATGCATAATGGTAAGTATCAATCAATTGTGTTTTTGTATCATTGATGATATATATTGTGTCGCCAGATAAGCCCACAATAGAAGTGCATAACAAGGTCAGTAGTAAAATCATGGATTTGTCGAGAAAGCAGAGAATGAACACAGATACTAGAAGAAATATATTCTGTGCCATTGTAACAAGTGAGGTGAGTTCTCTCACGAATTGACTTTTCTTTCTTGGTCTATTACTGACTAATTGTATACTCCATTATTAGAACTGACAGTCACAAATCTGATTTGCATTACACACACCTATCTCCCCTAGAAGTCATGATATTGTCAACAGTTGTGTTCAAAACTTATTGAAGGGACTTCTTAAACAGACATTTACACAATGGCCAAAGTGTTGTGGGTAAAGTTAAAAAATGTTATCCAATCATATCGTATCATCACTTATCAGTATAGATAAAGAATTTCAAATTTAGCATGATGTGATTGTGTTCAAGATTTTTGTAAAAATAAGGCAACTTTGTTCATGTAACATAGTGTCTGCATTGTTTAACATCTTTTATCAGGTTCAAGTAAAATTTTAACATCTTTTTCAGGATTTTGTTGATGCATTTGATAAATTGCTCCATCTGAATTTGAAAGATCGACAAGAAAGAGAAATTGTGTATGTTCTTCTTGATTGTTGTCTTCAGGAGAAACCTTTCAATCCTTACTATGGTTATCTTGCATCTAAGTTTTGTCTCTATGACAGACGATTTCAGGTCAGTTGTTAAGATTGTTTTCATTCTAAATGGTCATCTTTAATCAAATTTCTCCATTTTGTCAGACATGTTTGTAATAGAGAACTTTCATCCGATCTTACTAAACATTTACTTATAAAACCAATACCTCAATGTAATCGATGCAATTTGTTTTGCACACTTGATTTATTTACTTGTCCAATTATCACTGAATCCCTTATACACATGTATATTATCCAATCATATTGAATTTGAAATAGATTGTCAAGTCAGTGATTAGTAGTACCGTAGTTGTCATTTCCAGAAATTGTTTAAAAACAAATCACGAATAATTTGTTTGAAATGGAAATTTAGAACTAAGCCATACTTGAATAGATGAATCTAATTTCTGAACGTAATCTAACAAGTCTGACATTTACTAAGTGCACTTATCATTGCTATCCCATGATATATGCATTATATGGTATCTCGCTATAATTGAATTTAGTGTATGCCTAGAAATGTGTGTGTAATACTTCTTAGTAAAGAAGCTGATCAATTCAAGACACTGTCTTTGAAATGCTCATTGATTATTGCATTCTTGTTCATTCCAGATAGCATTCCAGTTTGCGTTTTGGGATAAATTCAAAGTAATTGACAAATTATCAACAGAGCAATTGACAAACCTTGCTAAATTATTGGTACATTTATTGGTGTCCAAATCACTGGCATTGTCAGTCCTTAAAGTAAGTAAATAAATTAATATACTTTTATTTCACAGAAAACCGCATGCAGCCATAGTGCATTCATAGTGCCTTTTTTGAAAATTATTCTCATTTTGAAATGTATTGGCCTAAGTTAGAGTGTCAGTTGGTTTATAGATTGGCATGGCACAGAAAGACAGTTGAATCATAAGGAAAGACCAAGACACAGATGTATACATCATGCCTGATTCCATTTTTTTTAGTGTGTTGCAAAATAAGCCAATAAAACGTGATGATAAATAAACAAACGAATGAATAGGCCAATCAATCAATTAATGATGACTCATATAAAATGAATAAATCAATCTTTTTTTGAATCACTAAACATAAATAATTCAAAAGTTCACTTTGCCAAGTACTGAATAAAACTTCAATGCAGTCACTGAAGTGTTTGTTTTATACTGCACCAATCATTTGGGAGTATTTATATGATAAGATCTATGCCTTAATATTTGCATACTGTGCTCTCCTGACACTATCAAATTACCATAAATTATGCACTATTCTAAATGTGCATAACGTTTTCAAACTAATCCAGTGTAAATTTTTAACTTGCAGGTTATAGATTTTGCTGAACTTAACAAACCCATGATGGTTTGGTTACGCCAGTCATTGATGGAATTACTTCTTGAGAACCCAAAAGATGTCAGTATTGATGTGTTTGCTCGAATAGCTCCCTATCCTAAGCTACATTCATTAAGGGATGGATTGAGACTGTTCATGAGACAATTTTTGCTAAGAAATCAACAGAAATCTGCAGAGAGTACCAGGGAACAGTTAAAATTGATGGTGCAAATGGCAGATGGGGCCCTACAGGGACATGATTCATCTATGATGCTTTAAATTTGAAAAATAAAATGTATAATATGGTTTTATAGATTATTGTGCTGTCATCTTTTTGCTTACCGAATTATTTAGGGTTGGTCTGCATGGACAGGAAAATGATTGTAGCTAAACTACAACAAACTATCTTAAAATTATATATTCAACCAGCCTACCAATTTCAACACACTTTGAGCTTTCCAAAATGAAACATTGTTTTAATAGTTTCACAAGGAACAACACTGAATTCTTCGTAATAATTACTAGGCGTGGGCCGAGACGTGACAAATTGTCACAGCCAACACAGGATGCTAGCCAGGCCACAGAGAATTGTTGTATTCATTTAAATCTGACGATTAGATTGAGGTTCAGTTGTAAACATAATTAATCACATACATTTCTTAAATTGTAAAGTGTTTAAAGTGCAATTTGTTGGCTGCCGTTCAGATCAAACCATTTCTATTTTAAATTTTGGTCGCCTGCCAGTTGTAGCACAAATACTAAATTCAAGTTGTCACATAAATTTGACCGTCGCCATAATATCCATTGAGGTTAGTTTATGTGTCATTTAAACGACTTCATATTTCACCTAGGGTTTTTGGTTAAGGTAGAGATGCAGTTTACCTGACAGGTATTTTAATTAGTTAATTAGGAAACCAAGATGACCTCCCTTTTCCACAAAACTATATATTTTCGGAAAGCTTATTGTATGAATTTAAAAATTTTGTTAATATTTTTTTATGGACACTGTAGTTTGAAATATGCACAAAAATGTGCTTTTGGGGTCAAAAGTGATTTAAAACAAATTAGCTTCTAAACCATGCTTCTGTTTCCTGTCAAAATTGGTTTATGAGTACATCTGTTTACTATGAAGAAAGCGCCGTCTTGAAAACTGTCTACCTGTTGTCAATTTTGCAGGGCAGCAGCTCAAATTTCACTACTTCAAGTTTATGCATAAATTAACACCCAGGCCAGTTGTCTGTACGATTGTTGTAACACTGTTCAACCAAAAACGATGCCCGACGGCGTTTTGAAGATAAACACATTGTCAATCATTTGTGAAAATTTCAAAACAAAAGGTCAAAGCGTCTAGGAGCTATTTTTTTTTAAATTCTGGGATGTGCACTAATAAGAAGAGATAATTGCTAATTTGCCTAACAATTCACTCAGTAAGAAGTTTGATAATGCTCATAATTAAAATGGCCGTAACAGTTCCAAATTTAAATGTATTATCGTTTTGTTAAACGTTAAATACAGTGCATATTATGGAGATCCCGTCATTTTTTTTACCATGTTTTTTTTTATTATTAGCTCCGCTGTCGACTTTGTCGAGCGGAGCTTATCATATGAGTGATTGTCCGTAGTCGTCCGTCGTCCGTGTCAATGTTTTATCTTTTCGACTTCTTCTTGAAACTACAAGCCTGAATGCTTTGATACTTGGTGTATATGTACCTTGGGTAGACCTCTCTTAGATTTGTTCATTTCATGTTGATATCTTCAATTTTCTAATTTTGGTGAATATTTTTGTCATTTTTGGTAAAAAGTGATATTTTCGACTTGTTAAAAACCGCAAGTGCAATTGTTTTGATATTACATATATAGGTATTACATGTGGACCTCTCTCAGATTTGTTCATTTTGTAATGATATCTTTAATTCTCTAATTTTGGTGAATATTTTTGTCATTTTTGGTAAAAAGTGATATTTTCGACTTCTTGTTAAAAACTGCAAGTCCAATTGCTTTGATACTACATATATAGGTACTACATGTGGACCTCTCTCAGATTTGTTCATTTCGTGATGATATCTTCAATTCTCTAATTTTGATGAATATTTTTGTCATTTTTGGTAAAAAGTGATATTTTCGACTTCTTGTTAAAAACCGCGAGTTTGATTGCTTTGATATTACATATATAGGTACTACATGTGGACCTCTCTCAGATTTGTTCATTTTGTGATGATATCTTCAATTCTCTAATTTTGGTGAATATTTTTGTAATTTTTGGTAAAAAGTGATATTTTCTACTTCTTGTTAAAAACCAATAGTTCAATTGCTTTGATATTACATATATAGGTACTACATGTGGACCTCTCTCAGATTTGTTCATTTTGTGATGATATCTTCAATTCTCTAATTAATTTATTTTGGTGAATATTTTTGTAATTTTTGGTAAAAAGTGATATTTTCGACTTCTTGTTAAAAACTGTAAGTCCGATTGCTTTGATACTATTCATATTGTTCATTTTCTAATGATGTCTTCAGTTTTTTAATTGAAATGTGCATAGCAAACAGCGGAGCTATCTCGGCCGATAGGCTGCTTGTTTATGTACAGCCTTGCTAAATCTTGCTAAGCATTCAAAAGAGAGAATGTTTGCACCTGTTATCTATATTTTAAAATCGTTTTTTGAGTATGTTCCACTATTCACAATTTTAACAGTCTTTAGCCAAGACTGTTTGGATAATAAAAAGCAAAAAAACAACAAAACAAATTCACTCTGAAGTGCCCACAAACCTGCATCTCTAATATAATGTATAATATATACTTGTCTAAGTAAAGTCATTTCTGTGGAACAGTCAACATTTTCAATAAGGGGTTGCAATATAATAAAACTATCTTTCCCCGAAAAAATAGTAATATATTGCTAGAATTGCTAGGTACTGGAAGTATAATCAAAGGCTAGAAGTACCTAGATTGTGAAATATAAACATGTCTTCTACAACTGTTCGCTGTGTTGACCAAACTTTCTATACATCGTTTTTTATATATAGTATTCTAGTACTATAAATTAACTGCATTTGCCTTATTGTAAGCAGTTGGAACTATTGTACATCACAGCATATGTATCCCAATTACGATACCGCATATTCCACATTCATACCATAAAATTACAATTTGTTCCCCAATGCTTAATGATGCTCTTTATTTTAAGTTCTGCAAATTTTCTCCAACCGAACTCGTATCCCACGATAAACTTTGACCTTTAGTGAAAATAAGTAGACTACTACAATGATAGTTAAGTACACAATTGATATCAATAACCTTATTCCAAAAAAACAATCAGTCTTAACTAAACACACTATTAGTTTTGTTTACAGTTACATATGAACATAAATTGAATCAGTTCAAAAAGTTTATTTTAGTTGCTTTATGAGTCCGATAGAAATTACCAAAAGCAAGGATTAACTGAACAATCAAAAACATACTGAGCCATGGACATTAGAAACCAATCAAATGCTATACAAATTTAAATTAAACATGCAACGTAATTTAGTTTGAATTGTTTTCATTGGCCGGTCGGTCGGTCGGCCTTGGTCGGTCTTTTAATTTTACTGCAGCTGAAACAAGAGAAGAGAACAATAATCAAATGAAATCGCATAGACAATTGTTATTGTAATCGATCAATACAGTATCGTCCAAACAGAGGTCTTCATAACCATATATGTGACTGCTATCAGCAATGCACAACAGTTTAACAAATCAGAGTTGATGTTGAAGAACTAAGAAATCTTCTTCCGAATAGACACAAATTTCCATAACATTTATGTAGCCTGATTTATGAAAGAATCACGTTCTCACACATTTTAAGCCATATACAATCTTGTTTTAAAGTACCATTTTTTGCACAGTGAATTGAAAAAAAAGGTTTCAAATATATTAAAATTATTCTGTAGTTTTTGCCGCATTTATCAAACGTTTGAAACATGTTTTTTTCTGTTTTATTTAAGATGCCAGTTTATTAGTATTACCTTCCTGGTACTTCCCAACTGTATCCAAATTCTTTGACATCGTCAGTCAATTTCAATGTGCCATCAGGTAATAACATTTTCAAATCATTTTCCTCATCTCCATTGGCGTCGCCTAGCAACCCACACACCATTCCATGCCACGCCTCATCTAGGTCGGCTTTCACAGCACCATTTCCATTCCACGAGAGGGTAAATACGCCGGGATAATCTACGATAACTCGTGTTCTTTGTTTATTGAAACTGATTTCTATATTGTCGGTAATGGTGACGGGCAGTGAAAAATATACTGATTTACCATTCACCTGTAACGAAATCCAAGAATCCGTTAATTAGCGGCATTTTAAATTCAACATTTACGTAAATTTATGGGCGTGTGCTTTATTATGTGCGTTAGAATAAAATGGATTTTTGATATAGAAATCGGGATATGGTTTATTGGATTGTTTTTTACAATACTATTTTGATATGTAGGGCAATTATGTAAATAAACATTTCACCCAATTGTTATTGGACGAGCCTTATCAACAACTAAATGCAAATAAAAAATCCGAATGGAAAATTTGCAGCAACGTTAACGTTCCAATTGTCACCGAAGACGTGTGGCGCATCAACTCGAATTACTTACAATGGTAACATATAGCTACTGATTGGGAAATGCGAGTAAAACAATGTAAATGCAAGGCATAGAAGAGAGGTATTTAAAGAAAATACACATCCACCAGTGTTCACATTATTTCATCATCTTAATATTCAACAATCCCATTAACAAGGCAAAACACATATACATAAGCAATACATGAAATTCTAAACCTTCACCAGTATGAAAATTACAAACTCAATTTTACCTTAACGTCGGTATTATGGAGTTCAATGACAGCAGATGGTACGAAAATCCAAACCATAAGTACATAGGTTTTGTTATGACCATCATTAAATGAAGAGTAGTGTTCAGTATGGACAGCAAATTTCTTCTCATCTGTACAATCTTGGAATAACTTATATGTACAGGCCCCGTGGAAATTAAACTTCAAACCATCAAAAGTTTCGAAGTGGGGGTCTCCTAATTCATGTCCTCCTTCTGTAAATGAGATTATGTTTCTCAGTTTGCAGAGGTTTGACATATTTATTTAAAGTAATGTTTCTCAGTAATATTTACACCAGCGTCTACGTCATGACGGTTATAAATATAAATCAAGGTAATCACAAACAAACGAACATATAAATTACAGCACATGTTTAATGTCGCTCTTGGCATTGCCAAGGTTATACAAAACTGGGTAATGTTTCTAGTTTGAATCAAATTTAGAGACTCTGATATTATAGATCAAATTATTTTTATATCAAAACTGTGTTTGGTCCTTTGGTTTACAAGCAATTTCTTGCACGTTATCCCGGGACTCACACAATGACCTTAAACTGTGTGGTCTCATCAAATACTTGGAAACTCAGCAAATACTTACGGCCAACATGCTCTGTGAAGGCAATAATAGAAAAGGGTGTTATAATTACCAATTCCATGAGTAGCATATATAGTATGGAAATGAATACATTAATTGTAATTCTTTGCAAATATATTTGTATACAACTTTTCAGGATAACTAGATTAGTATATTAGTGGAATCGTTATGTGTCATAATCAATGTTAACCTGACATATAGGCGTGAGTAGTGTACTCGCCGTCCGTGTTGGATTTGGAGCACCGCGGATGGCTCAATTCACGGGTGTACACAATTCAACTAGAATTGTGTTATAATTAAAATAACCCAAAAATACTTACTCTTCACACAGCATACTTCACCATCAGCGGTACATCTACATGTTCTCCGAGCTACCAGACCAGCACTCTCACAGTTATCCAAACATTTTCCATTACACGCACTGCAGTGCACTATATTAAATAATATAATTGTGGCCTTATTGTCATGAGATATTTAAGAAAGGGATATATGTATTGTGTAGATGGCGGAACTACTGTCGGCTGTACTTTTGACAGTCAAACAATAACTTACTTTTGTTAAGCAACAAACATAATTACCTTTTTCGTTGCAAATGATCAGTCAATATATCAATCAATATATTGATGTTTATGGCTAGACTACAATGGTGAACACATGGTTTGCTTGTCTTGGCCATTTTTTGGTTGACATAACAATGAGACTTTAATGCTGATCTAAACAACACGGCATCAATACTAACTCATTCACTTTTTACAATAAACAAGTGCACACTTACATATTTTCTTACAACATATGCACCCATTGTCACAGAACTCGCCAGGTCTTCCAACTTCCGTCTCATCCCACATGCATTCAGGTGATGATCTACACTTCCCTCGACCTGGAAACTGTTTTGCACACTTGTCCTCATCTAAAATAAATAAATGTCCCGTTTATACAGTTGCAATGAAATAAACTCATCGTTTGATTGTTACTGACGTGGAGGTCAGGCAGTTATTGGCATAAAGAAGATTCAATACTTTGTTTGCGTGAATACCAAAAACCAACATTGTATCAATCTGCATAGCTATTTGGATAATGTAAAACTATTCCGTTTATTTATTCTGAGACACGATACACAATTTGTATGACACGTAATTGTGTTCTGACTTATCAGGGCTACTATTTCAGCAATGTTGAATAGTATACTAAGATACTAGGATCACTACTGCAATTACTCACTTTCATTGTTTTGATTGCAATCTGCAAGTTAAAAAAACATATATTACCAATTAGTATGTCGTGAAGAATAATGACGAGGTCTTTTGAACACTTCTGAAACAGACTTGTACTTTTCTTTATTAATATTTGCAGTGTTGTTATTGACAATTTGACAAGAAAGAAACAATCCCTACAAATCCTATAAAATGAAATGAAGTTGTGAATGCTAACGTTTTAATGTGCTATTGATACTGCTTTACATTAACAGGCGAGAGAGGATTATATAAAAGACCACGATATTGTATGGTTGTGAATGATCGAAATGGACATCGATGATTAAACAAATGAACAGTTATATTGTATATTACAGCCAGCAGTTTTCTCAAAGAAAAAACCATTGGAAATCATCACTTACTTTTTTCACAGCATTTTGTATTTGCAGGACAAACACATGGCTTGTCATTACATTCAATTGTTTTGGGTGGGTCACATTTATTACCAAAACTGCACTGTTTGTCGTGACACCAAAACACGTTGGTCTGACAACTATCTGTGGAATAACATGAAATTAATTTATACAGTTAGACTGATCATTTTGTGAATACTTAATATTCAGCGGAAGTGAATTATGTGTTGTGAGTTAAGAAAATCAGAAGACAAAACTTACCAATTGGAATACAACATTTTTTGTTTTTTTCGGCACACTGACACAATTTTGTAGGAGACTCTTTGTGTGTCTGTGCTGGGCAGATATTTAAACATTCACCTTTACATTTATCACAGGTTTCTGAGGAAGAATAACAACGTATGTATTGTTACATTGATTTACATCAAAATACCATACTATTACCTTCTGTTCTGAGCTGATAATATAATTAAATACTTTTGTTATTCTTTAATAGAATTTACTCAGAAAAAAATTACAATTTAATCTTTCACTTGTAACACTTATGGAGACAACATTCATCCATAAGGTGAGCAAAATACTTCGACCGCCATTTAAATGGAAATAACTGATCGCTGATATAGCAGTAAATGGATAACTGAACAATTGTCCTCGAGCGGTGCGTGTTATAGTTGATATGTATTGAACTAGAGCACTGATTCCTTGAGCTAACTCGTTTGTCGAATTAAGTAAACGCCACTAGGTCAACACACAATGATAATATAGGAAGTAAACAAATACAAAAGTTTTTGTTTAAATATTATTTAATAATACTTTGACAAACAACACGCTGTTATGTTCACTGAACCACAATTATCTCACCACAGCCTATCCACCTTTTAAAATTGAAAATGCATGAATAGTTTCAAACAATCAAAGTTCATGAAAAATGTTTTATACTGAAGATCTTTGTTTTATAGTGGCTTTTGTCTGATTATCCTGTCACATGACATGTTACATTACAAGACAGGCTCAAATAAATATGCAGTTTACTACCATGGTAGTTCACCAGTTTCTAAATACAATAATTGAATTTGTTATCCACTCTCCTGTATTCTAGTAAAATTAATTCTCAATAGAAAGATGTTTCTGTTCATTTCGACTCACTAGTCAACACGTGCAAAATGTTTATATTCACATTATGGGAGGATCATGTAATCACACATAAAACATGGCGATTTGAACAAACGACACATTCTGTTTGTATTAAATCTCTTTATAATACACACATATACAATGAACTTACTGACATAACACTTCTTTCCTGATGGACACTGTGTTTTGGGACTCAGTTCGATTTCCCCATCAAGAGGAGCTTCGCGACAAACACCGCCCGCTTCATGGCAATTCGTATCTGCATTCAATATAAATAACTGGTGCATTAAAATATCTTTACGTCACCTTAACGCCAGAGTATTGTTAATAATCCAAGTTTATGCATCATCGAATATGTAGGTGTGTTTAGTGGTGTAGTGGGGCTGCTACTGTGCACTGGAGCCTTGTTTTATGATAGATAACATAACAATTTGTCGTACAATATTTAGTGAAAAGTAATAAGCTTCCATGGCATAATGATAATACAGAATCTGTTTGTTTCTGAACAGAAGTAAAAAAAATATGTTCTAAATTTCAAAGGTATAAACGGGGAAAAATAATAGAAATGAGTGCAATATTGTATTGAATATGCAACTGGTAACATAAGACGTGATTAAATTAGTATTAATGTAATATGTAATACACTATTATCATCCGAACTAATATGTAAAAGTTTGCAATGTTTAATTGAATAACAAAAATGTGTTACCACGTCTTTGGAATACTATATTCTCAATCCCAATTGCAAACAAAAGACATTGCACAATTATATTTGAATACCTTTGCATTTTGACACACTGTGAGTATAAGATGTTCAAATGATTTGAAATGTGAATTTAGCTAGTGAACAATTACTTACTGACGCAGCATATTTTTCCCTTTGGTGTATAACAGTTTACTTGAGTCTTATGTTGGCTGCATTTACTTCGGGTTTCAAGATATCCACCGCAGTCGGTCTCACAGTCAATTCCTGTGACCGAAATAGTCATTGAGAACGTACACAAATAAATTATCTCGACAAGTAGTTTAGAAAACACCAAACACACCGAATACATAATTTAGAATAATAACTTACTGCCATCATTGCCGGTTGCAGGGTCTTCATCTTCATAATGATCTCTACTATATCTGTCAATGGCTTGTAATTGGTCAAATGTCTCAAAATAGAACGAATGAACAAATGAGTGAATAATGAATGATCAAACCATACCCGTGAGTAGATATAAAAACAGCCACCCAATTGTCTTTATAGGTTGAAGCAATCAATATAGATTGTCACATGTCGAGAGTTAACCGTAAAAATTAAATTGTCATGTGCAGATAATTGTTGCAACTAAACTGCACTGCAGTTGTCAAATAAATAATAAAATAATGAAATAATAAAAATAACGACGACTTCTCAAATACAAGGACAATTACATATTACTTGTAATGTTAAATACCATTTTTTAAGTGTCTTGTAATGAATTGAATTCCTGAATATTGTATAATTTGTAGTATGCAAATTAACTACGATTCCGTTTTTGACTTTAGTTTGTAGATTGCCCTGATATAATCCAGACAATACCACTTCTTAATATTTATTTATTAGACACAGTTAAAGTGTCACAGGGTTGCGCTGACTAAAGTCTAACACAAATTTGACAGTAAACAAATTTAAAATTTGAAAGTAAATTGGGATAGGCGTTGTGCTGAAAATATTGGAACTTGATTTTATTAAAGACGCATTATCTTATATCTTCGCTGGAGCATTGGATTTACAACTTTTTCAATATTCCAATAATTCAGTTTTAAATATATAACAGAATATAAAGTCCCAGCCCATATACCAAATGCATTATGCTTGAGCTCGTCGAAGTATACATATGTCTGAACAGTATTAAGAACTAATTTACGAGTTCTACAAACTTAAGGCAATCTGTCCATTTCCCAAGTAGATTCCGACTTATTTTTTTTCTAAGACATCCCAATAGTTCTACACAATCAAGTGTCATATAGAATCATATAGTATAAATATAAGCATTAGTAGAACTTTTAATCTTACCATCTACTGATGAAAATTACAACTATTGTTAACACTCTCTAATATTAAAGACAAATCTAAACAAATCCAGAACAGTCTTCGAAGATGGGACGATTACCTGAACACTAAGTGTCATCACTCATAAAGATACAAATTTAACGACTTACAACTACCCAACAAATCTGGGTAACCGAAACCTATGCACCCATGAGGAGGTATCCAATGAAAGAAAGTATTGATGACAGGCAAATGACAATACAGCTCAAAGTGGCATAGGAGAATATATTGAAGATAATATTTGGTAATCGTAGTCCTAAATAAGTATTAAAAATAGCTAGATATTCACACTTGCTTCTATGCTATCGATAAAGAGCCATTGCTCGAAACGTCTAGCTATTTTTAATAGTTATTTAGGACTACGATTACCAAATATTATCTTCAATATATCATACTTATCAGTCCGAGCAGCGTTTATTTATTTATAACTACTATTGGCATAGGAGAAGATTAGCTTATACATTCATGGCATGGATTAACTCAAGGCCGTATATCAGGTTTTTTCAAATTCCCTTGCCTTTGGGGTGCGTGGGAACCATGATTTCATCATGCACGAGCTGACACTGAGCGCCCAATGAATTTTTGGATGGGAGGTAGCAGTATGATAATATTTGCCAGTAGACAGTATCTACTTGCAGCCAAAGGTTTAGGTAATCTAGAAAATGTCTGTTACCAATCTTATTATTCATTGATATTATCCGACGTTTTTGCGTCATCATTCCACTTTCCTACAAGCTCCTTTGCAGTGGAAACATTCAGATGTTTCTCTGCAGCCAACGAATTATGATTAAGTATTCCTGCAAAGTTTCTCTTTGTTTTAAATATTCGGCCTTGGTCGAATTGCCAAACAAAGAATTACAGAAGCAGCATTATCACATATAATATAGTTATTAAATCATGGAGTATTTTGACACAAATAAAATATTTCAAGCAAATACATTAAGAAATGATACGTTTCTAGAATTATTGACACTGGTCTAGTTTTTAGTGTACTACAAATACTAATTTACCTCGACATTTTCTTCATTTGAACCAGTTACACCAACAAATTGCGAACTCACAAAAAGCAATAGCAGCACGACAAACATGATGTTCTAAGAATAAAAAAATAAATATGAAAGTTTTAAAAAGAATTTATAATTATTAAAATAGCAAATTATGTTCATACATATATTATTTTATCGTGCTAACAGTCGATAGTTATTAAACAAGACATGAAATGATCGGTTATGCATATATATATATATTCACTTTCAGAATCGTTGTATCACTAACATACATAATAGGTTAGTTCACTAAAAAATTATACATTAACGTCTGTCAGATGGCATCAAGAAAATATTATATGTAAGTGTTAGTTAGTTAGTTAGGTAAGTGCAGTTAGATACATACCTGACGTTATAAATAGTGAAGTCAAATGCATATATTAATGGTATGGTTTATTGTTGCAATTACTGACCATAACCGTGACATTTGAAGTTATGAACACATGGTAACGAACTACGATTATTACTCAAGTGTGGTTTCGCGATGATATCAAGACAATAAATAAATAAGGACACCACAAATTAAATTTATTTTACATTGTTCATCAGAATAGGGCAAAGACAGGTTTAGGAAGTTCCATTATCACATGACACAAAACATGTTCTCTCGTTAGTAGATACTGAAAAATGAAGATGACGACAGATTGATTGAGCGTATAAGAGGCCGCTCCAATAAGATTAATGAATTTTACATTATACAGAGTGGTCCACACCCGATTTCGCATACAGATTGCTTTGAGCTGTTCAATCTCAAACAAATAAGCGTTATATATGTTGACTGACTATTCTAATAATTAATCCGCACGACAGTTAATGTTCAGTGTCCAAATATGAATCAGTAGAACAGGGAACCATTTGTGCGGGCAATGGGTTACTTGAAATCACAAAACACGCAGATCACAAACATAAGGTAATAACATCCAAGTGACCGGCTGTCCGTTTGTGTCATATTTTGTCTATCACATATTCCCTTGACGGATTGGAATCCTCAGGACTCCATTGCATGGCATGGTAATTTTGTCTACAGCTGTTGTGGGCACTCAAGTGAACCAGTGAAGACACCATGTGTAGATGACAGTTAGATGGTTATACCTGTTTCAGTTGAAATTTCTTTAGAAAAACGAGTTCACTTTTATCAAAACTGTCTCTATAACATTTATATCAGCATCCCCCCGTAGCTTTAAGAGATGAGACAAAACAACAATTTAGAAAACAAATCAAACTGCAACATCGTGTTTAGACGACCTGTTTGGAGAAAAATATAATAGGGCCTAGAACTAGCATTTTACCACTTGATATCTTTTTCAATGTTATGGGGAATAGATTCCTTCAATCATAACCTAGTAGGAGAATATACAATAACTAACACATTTACTACAATTTCCTAGATATTTATTATACATTTGTATTTACTTGTTATCAGTACTTGAACGTGTTATATTAACACATTATGATAAGCAGCATAAATGTGATTTCTTATGGTGGATATATTGTTTTATCAATTGTTTTCACGTTTAGTGGCATATACACATTTTAATCACATGTACTTTTTGTTATTTTACGCATAAAACAATATGTTTGAGAAAAAAAGAATGTAAAATCTTCTGCGTTCTGGAAAACATATTTACATTCTTGCTAGTACCTTCAGCTCAGGCAAATAAATATTTGATTCTACAAAATTCAACAAAACAAATATTGATACTGCTAGTTTCATATTCAAATTGTTCAAATGTTCAATCACTTTAAAACTAATATTTGGGACATTCAAGCCTATATTTTATGTTATATTGAAACAACCAGAGAAACTTCAATAAGTATATATGCTTGTATACATGCGACTTGTAAATCTAATACTATAGTTAGGCCAAATAAACAAAATGCAGTAAAAGGCTTAGTTATTAGCCAGGCTAATTTTCACTGATAGCTAAACTTAAAACCAAGAAAATATGTATTGTTTTCATTAAAAAAATAGTGTATTTAAAACCTGGCGATTTTCACAGCAGCAAATAAAGTTCCCTACATAATGTTCCTCTGTATCTTTAATTATTAAACTGGTTTCTAAAGGAATTTTACCTTCAGTTTTCTATTCAGAAAGTTGCATGACCTTAGACAAAACAATTTTAGCCGGTATTTTGACAAAAGCTCATGTATGATGGTTATAATAGTTTTAACAAAATGTATTTCACCCTCCGGAGAAGTACCTTCCTGTGACACCATATAACATGTTTAGCGTCCTCCATCCCCAGATTTTCGTAAAGAAAGTAAATAACAACAAATACATGTTGAATCAAAGTAAACGTGCGCTGCGTGTGCAAATCGAATTGACACTCGCGTTCGGCCCAAAACTCTACAGCCCAAAAAATGTTAAATACTAGTATTTTGTTCAAAACTGGAAGACATTTCATTTGTTTTGTTTTGTTTTGTTTTTACACTATTTCAGGAAAAAAAACATTACGTGAATTGCAAATAACGTTCGTCACGTTGTAGGCGATCGCATTTCATGTTTTCTTCATCTGTCTTTGTTTTACAGATACAACCAAATAACCTTAGAGAATGTCAGAATCACAGATTAATATTTAACTCGTTTTACCCCTGTCGCTACGCTAACTCACCCAAACACTTTGGCATCATTTTCAGAGACCACAAAACGATATAAAATCTACCTTGACGCTCTTTTGGGGAGAAACACACCACCCATGTTAAATAGACGCAAAATCTTGGAAGTAAGATCCATACCACACATTCAGATTAGTTGAGAGTCAGCAGTCCTGACTAGTAATTGGTACATAATTCTTAAGATTGAATGAGTTGGGTTAGTAAATACGCCTTTTGAATGAAATATTAAATTACCTGTTTAGATGCAGGAGTGTTGACGTGCAGTTCCTAGGATAGTGCTCAAACAGTAATAATACACACACTAGTTTATAGGAAGTTATGTGCATATTAGTATGCATATGGCGTGTCTTATAACGAATGAGCGATCTAACAACTGTTAAACCCTAAACCCATAATCTACGTGTCTTAAGTCTGACGCATACAACGCGTATGCTTAAGCATATGATTCAACAGATTAAGACAGGTTAGACTGTCTCTAGAATTAAAGCAGGGGGTCGTCGCACGCGCGAGAATTGAATCCCAAGCGATGATAACACACGCTTAAAACGCAAAGGCTCATGGGTAGACTCTTGTATGTAAACAATGACGCTGTGGCCATCTGACGCAGGAATAGATGTAGCCTATGGAAAAAAGGCGCATTTACCTATGTATATGAAAGATTGCTGACTTGCCAGTCTCAAGTACAAATGGCACCATGTGCATACAATTCAAATATATGGTGTATCTTAGGAACAAGTGAGCAACCACAAATGTTGTAGCCTAAAATTTCATTTCCATGGAAGTATAAAATTTATGGATATATCATAAAATATACTGTATCTCTAAATGTGGCAATTATACAAAAAATAAAATATGACCAAGATATTATTTTGGTGAATCAAAAAGTAATACAGTTGTTCATTTCCATATATACATTCCTGTTAGCGGCATGGACGCAAGTGAAATATTATAAACACACAAATAATATAATCATGTTATTGGTATGTTTTATTGAAGGGGTGTAATATACTATGTTGTTATGCGTAGCCTATTGATATGAGATGTTTCTCACATGTGTTTCGACGTATATGGCAGCACACAAAAAAATAAAATCACTAGTTTTTGTTGTGGAACATAAACGTGTCTTAGCGGTTCAGTCGGGAATGTCTTGAGTAAAATATGTATCAAATAGACTGTAAATATTGACCAACGTAATTGTATGATCTCAAACAAATTAGCCAGTTTATGTTATTATATTTAAAATAAAAAAAAAAAACTTGCCCAGTATATTTTCAAGTGATATACGAGTCAAACATAGAATAATTACAAATAAATGGCTTTAACGCGAACTATTCGCAGCTGCTAAATCCCGACAGTCAGTCAAGGTATTGCACATATGGAGTGGACGTAATCAACCTATTAGTATTCTATGCGATTGGAGAGAAAGTGTTTTGATGAGAGTGTCTGGGGTGTACGTGTGTGGTACCAACAAATTTGTGACGACTTCAATTTATACCGACTTGTGACGACAGGACCTTTATTCTGTCGACCCTCGCCTTTTTCATAATTTTTATTATATATTTAATCGAATTTAAGTCAAGTTTGAATTGCATAGGTTTAGTAAAAGGTATGGTTCAATTTATATTAATATATTTTTTTCCACACCTTCCCATTTTACTAAACCTATCGCAACTATATTAAAAGTTAATCCAATGTATGTCGTTACAAGGACGGTAAGACGTGTATATGTGTATGTGCGTGCGTGTATGACAGGTGAATGAATGCATACATCGCTCTGACACGCAGTCCACAACGCACCAGAATTTGCCAGACTACTTTATTTTGTTTGGATGTATTAACCCATAATATTCATCCTTATATTTAAGGATAAGTAATTGTCATTCGCAAATGTAATGTACACGCGATATGAGAATGGATGCCGAGTACTAACATTTTTGACGAAGAAAACCACGACTGACCAACGGGTCAGAATTATGATTTTATTAGCATTACATACGTGACCGAGCTTTGCTGAATAAACCGAAACTTTTTAAATATACACTGGCTTCAATGAGGCCATACAACACTAAAGAATAGTATCGCTCGAGGAGTTAGCGTGTTTACGATTGCAAATACCAAAAAATGATACATCTAGTATATTTTAAGCAACAATATTTGGCAATCAACTTGCATGACGCATAGTTGTCAAATATTGTGATGCGTTGTATCTTTAAAAAAAATGAGTGACAGCGTACATTATGCTAGTAACTGGTTTATTTTACCCATATTTATTCAAACCAAAATCAATAATTGTCAACCAATAAGTTGCATTTATAATAGACCAAGCAAAACATATCTAATGTCTTTTTACATTGTACCAATACAATATCATGCAACTGTAACTATTCTCGACAAATCATGCTGTTTATATCATCTAAAATATGTAATTCTGTAACTACATGTCGATTATTCCCAAGCAAATGAGAAACAGATAAAATTGACGCATAAGCTGACTTTTCGTGCTGATTCACCAAATCTGACCAACGTTTAATGCAGCCTGAAAAAAAAAATGTAAAAACAATGTTATTACATTAAGCGAAACGACAATATACAATTACATTTTGCTATCACACAGAATTATTTACATACTGGGAATTGTATAGAAATATATAATTTGTTTAAAAGGATTATCTCAGTATAATACCAAGTGATACCGGCTAAGCTTTAGTCATAGGATAGCAGTGGTGTTTTGTGTGTTTGATATATTTTGATGCAGTCTTGATTGTATTTCACCGGTGCTAGCAGCTTTTATAGTTTTCCATCGTTGTGCCACACTCTAATATCTCGAACAAGTCTTAATGTATTGTCGTGTTAAATTATGTGCTGTCATGTTTGTTGCGAAACGAAGAAACTCTTGTCTAACTCAACAGTTCTTCCAATAGGTTAATATTTGTCTGTAGTTGCTTAAGACCCATTTTTTAGGCGCTGCTACAAACTTTCAAACAAAGATAATAAGATACCACCAACACAAATGTAGAAACTCACTTAATTCTTCCACATGTCTATAAACTCCTTTGCCCCATTTTTACTGCTGACATCGTATGCGTTTCCATTAGCATTATTGAAGTCATTAGTCGGATCACCATCCATGTTTCCACACAGCCCTTCAAGTACATAATTAAGACCACTTGGTATGCGTATAGTCAACTTCGGCCCAGTATACCTTACAACTACTGCGTTTTCCAGTCGAATTTCAATCCAAGCGTCATTTTCCGGAATTGCAAGGACGTCGTTTTGTACTTCTTGAAATATTTCTCCTTGCATTATATCGTTACCATTTTCGTCCTGGCAAAAATGTTTAAATTTAAATCAGTACAATGTCACATAATTCATTACATTGTTTGGGGAGAAATCTGTGAAAAAAACAATGCATTCGATATTTCGCCTAATATAGTAGAAGAATATTATTGAGATTAGACGAGTTCTGTGACTTTGAAATTCTGAAATTGGCGTTAATGATACGATATATTTAAATAAGTTTTGCTAAATTGTATTTTTGGTAAAGGATGTTCTGCTTAATGCTAAGGTCACAATTACCCAATAAAAAATCGCAAAAGTCTGTCAAACCTAATACCATGTAGTTAAATATTAAATATCTATCCTTGGCAGCCCAGTTTAGTATTGTAATCAGACTGTACATATGTATGGATATTTCATAACATTATTCATGTCATTTATGAAAAATAAAATTTGATTTCAGAGGTACACTAATTTATATTCAAATACAAATCATTGTATGATGTATTGATGTAACTTGAGTAAGAGTTAGACATGTATATGCTTTACGTAAAATACATTAGAGCGTACTAATTGTGACCATTAGTGTTTGTGAGTTTTGTTTTATAACCCTGATATTAAAGGTACGTTGCCGTCAGCTAAATCATATTTACCTTAATAATTTGGTCAACCCCATCACCCTTTCTTGACAATACATAGGTTTTATCTCCAGACAAGATGGTTACACCAATGATCACATGTGGTGCCTTTGGATGGGGTCCTATCCCAGGTGTGATGTCAATTTTGAATTCATAATCAGCACCATCTTCGCTCTTAGATATTGTATACGACTCAGATAAATCTCCATTAAAATCAAATATTGTTCCATCGAAGGTATGTATATGAGGGTCACCAAAACCAACACATTTGGGACACTGGTCTGCATTTGAAGTGTCTCTTTTCATATCTAGAATCTCTGGAGCTGTAATGCAAAGTATCAAAGAGGATTATGCATACTATGATGGTTAGTGACTGCAGTCAATAAAAGTTCTAGATCGACATTAAGGGAGCGAGAGAGGAAACGAGAAAAAACAAACATTTATATTGATTGTTTAATTATCGTTGGTAGAAATTCATTGTGAACAATGTGTAATTTCAGTTTATTTTCCAAAGCCCAGTTATGGTTAACATCCCATCACACATCCCACCATACATACAAATACATTTACATAACCTGGCCAAGTGATGGGCAATGAATTTAATTTGTGTATTTTTTGAAGGTGCTACATATAACATGGGCCTTGAATGAATTAGCGGTACTATACGCTATCTACATTCTTTAATTTATCACTCACTCTCGCTGAAATTTCTAAGTTCTGTCACTTTTTGCGCATTATTCCATCGCTTTTCATAAAATAACAGTCTTAGTAGTGTTATAATTCATTCATAAAGTATGATAGAAAAAACGTACGTATGACTATAAATATGAAGAAATCTTTTATTGAATTTTCACGGAAACTAATTTTGGACTAACTTTTCCCCTGGTGATGATGCACAAATTAAACATCTATTCTCATTCACATACAAATGTGCTGAAGAAATCACACGTCTAATTTTGAGGGCAAAGTAACTACTCGGAACTCCCGGAGGATACAGGAACGGAAACCGCTGGTTTGCATTTGATCACCTTCTATATGGCCACAAGATGAGACCCGTCCGTGGAATTCAGTCATTCAAGTTTGATGGACTATATTTCCTGAACTGAAACAGAACAAAACAATTCCGAGATCCACTTTCAAGGATTTTTATCTCGCAAGGTAATAGTAAAACAAATGGCGAGAAATGGCCAATCGAGGGGAAATCTATTTCTTATCGAGGTTCGTGGAAACTTCTGTAACTTAATCTTCTAAGCAAACATTAACACTAAAAGTGCACGATAGTGTTCTCCTATAACTCTCCTGTGAATAGTTTTTTAAACGTGTTTGTTGTGTGTTTTTTACGTCGCGCTATGTGGCAATATGTGAGTAATAACTAATATGTTCACTTACCAGACCGTTTGTTTCCATTACACTTGTTCACCCATTCAGCTGTAAAATATCAATAATTATAGAAGTCAGACCCCTAACTGTTTAAATGGGGTCGGGGTACACCCACATAATTATCTACAATGAAAATTAAATATGTGTATAAACATAAAAAATAGTAATGTTTCCGCTATACATTGATTTAATGATTTTGACATAAAATGGTAGCTCACTGTTTGATCAGTACCACAAAATGCTTTTCTGCACTACATACCATGTTTGATATTATATCAACGTTTGAAGTATGCAAACAATTATTTAATAATCTTCTCTAGATCGATTATGAATTCTAAGTAGTATTGTGGTTCTTTGAGTTTTCAGGTAGTGTAGATTTTACCAATTTAACCTTTTTATTTTATTAGGATATTTAATCATTACATGTATTTCATATTATGTGAACTGTAAAATTTACATGTTTGATGATTGGAATTGAAGGTTGTAAGCCTTGATATCTTTTCGCCATGTATTTATAAATACAGATTATCGGGAATTATCCATTTGTCAGAACAGAAATTATTTATACATAAATAAATAGAAGTTAATTGCCAAATTGTGGAGTCTTCTATTGTACTCATGCATTAAATTACTGTATATTGTGCACATTGTTAAAAAATAGCTTGTCATGTGAATTCATTAATTTTTTATGTATCTACTTTTGAGGGATATAAAATAGATATGCATTTACTGCCAAATGAATAATGTTCACATAGATCATGTGCCTAATTAGTTAATATGCACATAGGAATTCCCTCGTTGTAGTAACACATTCACTACTGACCACTATGTCTGTAGACATATAATTAAAAGAAATGTATTACAAATATGTATTTATTAATACTTAAACTACAATAATTTAGTTACAAAAGATGTGTCTCTATTACAATAATTTAGTTACAAAGATGTGTCTCTGATGTGTCCATCATGTCAGCTATATTTGTTTGTATCATGCACATTGTGGTGTGTTAGGATCGAATACTGTGGAAAGACTGATCTGTTGTATACAAGACTACATTATACCGACGTGTTGTAACCGTGTTCAAATGTCTATTTACCACTGATGGTAAATAGAAGTATACTGTTTACATTGAAGATACATAATGGTGAATGGCATTGTTGGCATTTTAAAGTAATGTTAACGTGATGGCATGAAGTTATTTCAACATCAGTTCAATAAGGTCTTTTCAATGTTTTTTTTTCAACGTGGAAATATTAACGAAAAAATATAAATTCCCATGTCTTTTCTGCGGTACGTTCTGATGTTGGGTATCACTCTGTATGAAGCAAATACACTATGTTATCATTCATACGTGGAATTTACGCAGGTATATTTAGTCACTTTAATATACTTACGGTTATAACAACACTTCTGTGTTCCAGGGCATAGGCCACTTGCCCCAATACCATTGTAAACAGTCCAACAGCAAACTTCATCAGCATTTTCCAGGCATACGCCACATAACAGCCTCCAACACTCAGTACTTTCTAATATGAGTAAATAAATGCAACATGATACAAATTCTGTGTAAAGTATAGCCACACTATTATATTAAAGTTACACACTAAACAATTCACATCTACACACCTCACACATCAATGATACTTACTGAGTCCTCCTCGTGTTTCCACGTCAAGCTGCGTATTGTCAGTTTGATGGACCTATAAACAAATAATAATGTCAAAGAATGATTGTTTTAAATTTATTTGTCTTTGAAAGTGTTTTAGTGTAATAACATAATACATTTTTTACAATAAACAAACATTGGTGTGTACTATATAAATCAATAACATATCTAAATCAATGTTCTATGAGTTAATCGGTTTAAAACAAAATGTGTACATAATTGTTATTTTGAACGAGTAAAATGAAGATTGAATACAACTTACCATAGAAATTGTAGAATAAACTTGCCATACTAGTATGAGATGGAATAACCACACTCGAGCCATCTTGTCCCTGCACGAAAAAAAAAACATTAGCATATATTAAATACAGTAATATTTTATACATTCAAATTATTTCATTTCTCCAGGTCATATTAGGGGCTGGTAATTTTCCTCTACCTAGAAGGGGACGTAGTGAAAATCAAAGGGTGTAATTTCACTAAAGTGTCTTGATGTGTTTACAGACGCGTTTTGTAAAGACGAAGCGTTTTTAAATAACTTATACCTTTTTACATAAGAAATTGATAAGTTTTGTATTAACTACCAACTTTATAACAGATTTCGACGCATTAAGCCTTAATGCGTTTTGTAATAAAAAAATGGCTGACGCCAAATGTAAGATGCATTTTGTAATACCTTTTGAAGCATATTATTCTGTCTTGTGTTACGAAAATTATTATAGTTACATATTTTTTTTTAAAAACTATTTATAATTGTTTTACTTATAAACGAACAATCATGGTATATATATATATATATATATATATATATATAATTTTTTAGGTGCATACAACAGTATTATATCTGGTAAACATTGGAATAGTAGCATATCCTGCATGTCCAATTCATCCATGGTTATATGGTAGTATTATTTGTGAGACGAAACATTACAAACGTTTTAAATAACATTTAGTGATCATACACATGCCATTGTATAAAACTGTTTTTTACTTACATTGTTATAAGGGCCAAGTCCTGTTTTATCTAATATGGCAATCCGTTCCTTACTGAACACGTATGATCAGTTATAACTAAGTAACTTGCAACGTATCACACACATTTTTTATACGTATACAAGATTATTTCACAACTCAAACTAAACTAGCGTGATTTATTAAGAACGTTTTTATAATGATGGTATGGCTTCACTTTGTTTCTTTCGTTAAATCCTCGAAGACAAAATCTCGTATTTACATTAAAACAACTTTATTTTTCTATTTTTTGAATATTAATTATCCAACAGCTGTTAAATTTTACATCCTTTAGAAGAAACCCAAATTTCCTTCAAATTGTTGCATGTCTCACGATAATCATAGGCCTTGCTACCCTCATTTATATAGACAAGACTTGCCTTTGTCAGTCCAGTGCCCCAGATCGGGTAAAGTATGTGTGTCATTTTGATACCAATATGCTATTTCTACATTGTTGCTTGTTGTTTTACCTTATTTTTACTTTATTTGAGTTTGATCTTTCTATGTGTATCACTGCCGAATCAAATATATTTATTGCACAAACCATTGCTGCATGAGTAAATATGGAATCAGTGGCATGTACAACCCCAAACTCGCTGCATAGAACATTGTAACATCAAATCAAAATGAAGATATAATTTAGAAAAGCAATGAGTCTGTTAGTAGAACATCAATCCTAATTAAGGTGTATCTTAAGTGAAGTGAAAATGAAAAATACAGAACGATCTGATTTGAGGGAGTTTATAAATAAACTCTTTTATTACGGACACTAATCGTATATTTGGTCCCAAGGGAGATGTTGAGGTCAAATATCCGTTCAGTTGTATCACTATGAATGTTGTATATTGCATTTCATGTATTAGATGCGGGAAACTTTATATTGGTTCTACAGTTCGTCGACTGGGTGATCGGTTTGCTGAGCATCTACGGCAAACTAGACAGAAAAATCGTTATTATCCGGTTTCACTTCATTTTAATTCTAGTGGACATAATATTACAGATATGTCTATTTCTGGTGTATGTGTTGTCAATGGCAACGAAAATCAGCTCAGCCGTGTCGAGGAGGAAACTATATTCCGCCTTGGAACTAGAGAACCCCATGGTATTAACAAACAGTTCAACTCATTTGTTGAGCTCACTACCTAAGGCGCGTTATTTGTTCTATTGTGGATTTTTTTGTGATTCTAACTTATAGTTCATGCGCGTTCTTACGTTCCTATGTTCTACCTGTACGTTATCACACTTGCTTCTATGCTATCGATAAAGAGCCATTGCTCGAAACGTCTAGCTATTTTTAATAGTTATTTAGGACTATGATTACCAAATATTATCTTCAATATATCATAATTTGAGGGAGCATGGATCTACGTGTTGTAACCATATGGAATAAAAGATCTAATATTGAGAACAACGCCCTCAAGTGTACTGATATCATTGTGGGCATTTCATTTCAACAGCGCCCTCTATTATTATTCATTAGTGGGATTAGAGAACCGTATTGGGCGTGAAGTATAGATACATAATAAAGGTTTAGATGTACTTATAGGATAGGATTGACTATTGATTTTGGTAGTTATTTGAATATATGAAAGATATTTCAATTTGTCACTATGTCATTGTTCACAATATTCATGAAGAGCGAACTCGAATAAAAATTGTCTCTGCACTATTGACTCGGATACAATTTATCAAGGATTGCTGGAAGCGTGGATTGCGCGATAAAAAAAGGAAAAATCGCTGACTTCTCTTAAAATGTGGGATACATACACTATCAGATACATTGAAATGGTTTTATAAATGAAATATAAATATAATATTGTCATTGTAAAATAAGCACCTTAATTTGTATGATTATATATCAATCTGATTAAAATCTGATGTATTGTACGGCATGTATTTTATTATATACGTTTATTTTACTTTTACTATTATTTTTAATTGTTTTGTATTTTTTATGTTTTTGTTACGTACTTATGGTTCGGTATATTTTTAACTATCGCCACATACATCTAAACCAATGCCTATGTAACAAGATTTCAACGAGACCTCCCCTGACTGTTTTAGTTAATGAATCACATACCTCCTTCTATATGCACCTGATGACGTCACCGGTCAGAGTCAGGTCACAAGCACACTCAAATAAAATGGCGGATTGTACCGATGTTAGCGATGAACACAATCGGGAAAAACTCGGCTTTTCGGTAAGTTTATCATTGTCAAATGCAACGAAAGTTAAATTTATCTTTATATTGTGGCTTAAATGGTTCCAGTTTAGGTCGTTGTTTTGTGTAGTTATTCCGGGATTTGTTTCCACCAAATGCACCAACAATTTGTACAATACAATGATCAGGAAATATTCTGCGTGGACGCTGTGTGCCGGTGACCGTTATACAATTTGAAATCAGTTTGCATTGTTTACTATAGCTGTTTACAGTGTTCCAATCATTATGATTTACTTATTTGTTGTTTCCCTTCTAGATAATTATGCTTAGTGTTCGGTGTAAAAGTTGAAGCGATGACTATATAAACAAACCTTGGCTGGCGGAGATGCATCAGTAAGTCTACACATTTGTTGGAAATGAAAAAAAAAATTGAATGTAATGACAAAAATTGTAAAACGCTGGGGAATTTCTTTTGTAAATAAAAAATATACTAGTAATTTTCTAGTAATGGTTTATGTAAGGTAATTTATTGAGCTGTAAATGAATTGGGGTGCAAAATTTAGTATTAGATTGCCCATAGAATATTGCTACACTGAACAGTATGAATTGCAAAAATAAAATGATATTAGAGAGAAGAACTTTCTCGCACTTCATCTACACTTGATATTATCCTCGCCACTGATATTTTTCGACGTGGTGGTGTGGAATTTTGAAATAAAACAGTTTAATGACGAGAATCCAAATTCCCACTGACAATTTGTGAGAATTATCAAAGGTCAACAAAAATGTGCGAGTATATGCACGAGAGAAACAAATTATCACCAATACTGATGAGAACATGAAGTCTTGCTAAACTGTGAAAAGCATGCGCTTCTTACACGTTAACAATTTGAGGTGTGAGTGAAAGTAATAATACTGAAGTCAATCTAAATTTACTGCAAATAAAGTACGCAATAGTTGCAGTCAAATATATTCTTTATGCGGAAGAAATTAAACATTTGCAGTTGTATTTTTGTGTCAATCGTAGTAGCCACCTTCACCCCCTCCCCCACATAATTCCCGCTGGACAGGGGTTCGCCAGTCAACCGCACATTTCGATCGCTGGAGCAATGACGATCTAGATGGTACATGTATGGCCGTTTTTTGTGCTACGTACAAGAAAATAAAAATAAAAATTAAATAAACTGTTCGTCGCAGTACACAACAGAACATGATTTTTCAGCCTTCAAAGGCAATTGAAAAATTGACCCGAGTATTTAACCACCTTTTCTGGGCATTTTCCCTTGCCTACCTTTGATTGAGTTGATCGTCTTCAAAACGAAACCCAATGCGATGCAACACGATCTTATTTTCTTATATATTGTAATTGTTTGTTAATTATTGTCTCCAATTAGTACGCCGTCGGCCAATATAAAAGGTTAGCTGTGATTGGATGTAACTTATACAAGATTTGAAAGGGATTTATATAGCCATTGGTCAGATTCTTTTTTTGACATTCGCAATTACCAAAATTAAAAAAAAAACTAACAAAAAATGAATAATAAATCAAAATAAAATAAAATAAAATTAGAAAACAAAAACAAACTAGGATCTTATTTTAATCAGATTGGATTATATATATTTTGTGAAATTCGCCTATACATTCTAACTTGAGTGATTAGGTGAAGCTAAAAAGTACAATCTGCAATACACAAACAGATGTCACAGCTATATAAAACCCTATAATCTATTTCTCCGAAATGTGACATACGACAAACACAAAATGCATATTCATGGACCCGCGGCAAACAAATACTGTGTGCATTTTGTGTGTCATATGTCACATTTCGGAGAAATGGATTATGGTGTTTTAATAGCTGTATATTTTCGCTGTGTTGTGGAATGTATCCGCATGCGAATGATGTGATTGACTATTATTCGTTGCATGGACGCATTTAGTCTACCGAAAAGCGTGAAAATAGTAATCAAAAGAACGTATCCAGACGGTGTTCAGAAACGGTTTCTAGCTAATCCCGGGACCAAACCATCTATGCAGATTATAACATGTCATATCATTCATTCGTCTGCACTGCACGATATTTGATAGTTATTTTGTCTATGCTTCTGCTTCTCCTAAATGTTGACTGTAAACAGTTTCGCCGGGTTCGTTGGCATCAAGCCCAAAAAAGTTTGGCAACAAAGGGCGAAAAGATTCTATTCTCAGTTAAACGAGCTATTTCTAAGTTTGGTACTGTAAATATTAAGTTAGCTTTTACTATTTTTGCTTCTAAAATATTGGCAGTTCTTTTATATGGTAGTGAGGTGTGGGGCTTTCATGTTGGTAATGATATCGAATCAATTCAAAATAAATTTTGTCGCCATGTTCTATGAGTTTATTCAAACTCACCCATTCTGGCACTGCGTGGCGATTGATATATATTGATATATGCAATAACACGCCAATAACTCGTCAGCTCAAATCTTGCATTTTTGAATAAGGGGAAATGTTCAAAATACCATTTCCTTGTGGTTTTGTTATGTTGGATTCATTTTTTAATATGGTCACTGAAACTTGGTATTGTACAAATATGTTATTTTCTCCATGAAGATGGTAATTTACACCCACCGAACGGAAAACTTTCTGTCCTCCCTCAAATTACGCCGCAGGCAGAATAATGACGCTCGGCGGCAGAAATTCAACTAGACGCATGACATAAATCACAAAAATAATAAAAACAAAATACATTTTTTTTGGGGGGGGGGGGAGATTTGGGCGGCGTCATCCTTTATATCATGCCGCGCTGGCAGTGACGATTCGGAAATTAACAATCTCAGATAGATTGAAGTACTCTAATCAGCAATAAATTTACCGTGTTCTCAACATTATTAAGTTGTATAGTTTTCATGGGTTCGAAATATAAAAAGTTGTTGAAATAGTGTTCAAGCTCTCACGTTTAGAAATAATTGAGGAGCTACAATACATGCAGATACAACACTTCATGAAATAAGAAAACAACATATATACGTACCTTTTTTGTAGAGGTGTATGAAGTGCTGTTCAAAGATAGAATGCAACTAGACTCTACAGATGTTAGTATTTATCTGTGTTGATTAACATGTTAATTAGTCATGTAGACTTTTCAAACAAATAGGGAATTTTACAACTGCTACTTAGCCATGATCAATATCACGTACAAATGACGTCATCTATTCAGACATATTTCCAAATCTTAATTTAATGTGTGTGTGTGGCTGTGAGTGTGTGTACTTGCATTAATAATGTTGCAAAGAAAACCATACAGATACATAACAACTTCTGGGGGTAATACTCACTTTCCAAAGAGCTTTTTCATAGTCCTCGGAAAATATATGTTATATTATTAGTTAATTCGATTATTGATACTTTTTGCCTAGCTTAGGTTTAGTAAATGTGGAAGCCATGGCACAGTTTATATTAATATTAATATAATTGTACCATACCTTACCCTTTACTTATATATTTTCGTTTGTAATTGTGATTTTTGATGGACGAATTATTTTGAAAACATTACTTTAAGGTTAAATTGAATTAACCCGTGTCTAATTAGGTAACAAAATAGAACACCACGGTGTTTATATGGGTTACGCCCTCACTAAACCCATGTGTAATTAGTATAATTAGTCGAATTAGTAAAACAGAAATAATAGTCACAGCTGCCAAACTCTCACTGTAAATATGATGTATAAGCAGTAGAATATATGTATCACCTCTAAATTTCTCACAAGCTATTCCAGCAGACATTTGAACTTATGCATTCCCATTTCTGAATAAATTATTTGTAATTGTGATTCGTTGATCGATGAATTATATTGAAAACTTTATTTTAATATTAAACTGAATTAACCCCTGTCTAAGTTGGTAACATAATAGGATACCCGAGAGTTGTTCTGGGCTACGTCCTCACAATATTCATGTGTCCCGTGGTGTTTGCTATACAGATGAGATATCTCAAAGCTGTTAATATCTATTCATCTGACCTACAGATGACCTATACAATGTTGAGGGCATAACATCCGCCAACATGAATTGATTATATAACCAAAATTGACAAAAACAAACATCGTACAAAAGAAAAAATTATGCGATAACAATATTGTAAGGAAATTTAAAATAAATTATATTGCTTTTTATGTACAAGAGTGGGCATTTGTTTGGACTATCAAAAGTGAATCAATCATTAAATATTTATAAATACAAATATGTGACTTTACATATAATTATAGTCGAATTAGTAAAACAGAATTAGTCGCAGCTGCCAAACGCTCACTGTAATCTTTCAAAGTACGATGTATAAGCAGTAGAATATATGTATCACCTATAAATTTCTCACAAGCAGACATTTGAACTTATGCATTCCCATTTCTGTACAAATTATTTATGACTGTGATTTCTTGATGGATGAATTATTTTGAAAACATAACTTTCATGTTAAATTTAAGCAACCCATGTCTATGTAGGTAACATCATAGGATACAAAACCCATGTGTCCCATGGTGTTTCCCATTTTTGTACTATTTCTCAATATGTGGTCTTTGTGTTTCCTTTTTGTACCATTCTTATTGTTATTGGTTGTCTAATTACCAGCAACAGTCTCAACACTAGATGCTGATTTGGCTCCTCTGAACGGTTATGGAGGAGATTATATAAACGTATACTTCTGGCTGACAATGTTCACAATTTTTGTTAATTCTAGGAGGCCTCTTAACATCAATAATACTGCAAAATATTACACTACACCATTTTGCCTTTCATTATCTCCAATCATAATTGTAATCAAAAAGACTTTTGCAGCGTAATAATGCAGTTGAATACAAATCATGACTCATATGCATATAAGCCAATACAAATTTCTTTGAAGATATGTACTTTGTATTTTAAAAGCATAAGTATTGTGTGGAACGTATACATCAAGTTCCAGAACATTGTAATTCACCAAATGTAATTCATCTTTCTTCGCATCTGATGGTTTTACTTAGTTAATTTAATATTTTGGCATTTGAATATTCCAACTTTATTCTGTATGATTAGTAGATTATTATCACACGACTTTTCATCATTTTAAAATGTAAAACATCATTAGGAAAGATTTGTAATGTTCATCCATATATATCAGAATATATAACAGTTTAATATTTCAATTCATTACGAGTACATAAGTTTGCCCTTGAACTTAAAGCCACTCTATTGTGTGAGTTGGCATTACGTAACAAGTGTATTCATTAATTAAGTGACATTAGAATTTCAAATGAACTTGTCATTCAGAACTGTGTTAGGTATTCGTGAAGATGTGGAACAGCAGCCATTTATTTCACGTTTTCTACAGTGTGCAGGTTACGTCGAATTAAACCGAAGAATACATCATCAAGGCCATGCAAGACATGAAAGGTGACCTTCTTGCTGAAATTAAACAAAGTGGTTATGAAATTCGACAGGAACTAAAAGATATGAAACACATTCAAGATATAATACAAAAAAAATGTGCACGGTTAGATTACCGGGTGTCTGAATTGGAAACGTCTGTGAATATATTGAAGGATGAAGTTGGAAAAAAATTCGAAAATCGTAATATTCAAGATCTTGACTATACAGTGAAAAACGAAAAGCTGGACGAAAGAAGACCAACGACCACCTACTCGCCCTCGAACACGTCGTAAACACAAACAACAACTCTTGAACACTGGAGAAAATGTGCTGGTCGACAATATTGCCGAATAGGAATCCGGCCAAGGCCCAACGAAATTAAACTTTATTTCTTGGAATATCATTAAAATATAAACTTCAGTCTCCCGAATTCATAAGCTTTCTACTATTATATGATGTTATTTCTTTAACAGAAACCTGGGCTGAATTTGTCGACCAGTTCTCTGATTATTTTCATGGGTTTAATGTGTACAATCGTATTAGACCGCGAAATTCAGTATTTGGTCGTTTCTCTGGAGGTATATTAACACTAATTAGAAATAATTTGATTCACTATGTAAAATGTATCAAAACTGACCTACATGATTGCTTATTTTTCCTTTTCCAGAAAGAATTGTTTGGCTTTGATAAAGATATCATCTATTGTAATGTTTATATACCTCCCCAAAATGCAACACTCTATGATAATCTTGAATCACGAAATGGAATTGAATTATTTGAAAATTCTTTGATCACCAGTTTATCTAAGTTTGATGACGCAAATTTGATTGTAAACGGTGATTTTAATGCCCGTACGGGAAATGAGCCAGATCTTATCATAAATGATAATATAGATTATATTATAAATGAATTCCCATATACTGAAGACACCTTCAACATTCCACGAGCAACAAAAGATAACATTTCTAAAAATTTTGCTCGTACTTTGTTATCTCTTTGCTGCTCACACAATTTGCATATGTTGAATGATAGAGTAGGCAGCGATGCAGGTGTTGGTGACTTTACATGTATCTCAAGTAACGGGGCAAGCCTTGTTGACTATGTTCTTGTGTCGACAACTTTATTTACTGATATCGCTGATTTTCTTATTATGACCCGTACAGAGTCTGATCATCTCCCACTTGTATTTAGTATACAAGGGTATGTACATAAACAATTTTATATTAATGCAAATTGTATGCAAAAGGGTCAACTAACTAACTAAGTATGTATGACTGCCTACACGTTCTGATTCATTCATGAGCAAATTATATACCGAGGAAAAACAAAATAGGTTAAACCCGATTTCTGAAAATGTAAATCCCGATACAGATGTATCTGTTAATATAATTGAAGACTTGATTCGATCTGTAGCTGATAAATGTGGTATGAAAATGTCAAACACAAATACAGAACAACCACTTTGGTTTGACAACGATTGTAAACAAATACAGATTGTTACGCAAATTTCGTAATACCAATAACCCAACTCATTTACCACTTATTGAGTAAAAGGTTTAAGTATGTTTGCCGGGACAAAAAAACGCCAACATATAGATCAAATCAAGTCAAATTTGATATGCGCTGATATAAATCTGTTTTGGTCGTCATTTAGACGACTAAATAACCCTTTCTCCGCCAAACCAAATATGCCTATCACACCTGATAAATGGTACGACTACTTTAGTACGCAGGTGATAAGGCAGAGGATAACTTTGCTCTTGCAGACGAGTTCCAACATCAACTTAAATTAGTTGATGAATTTCAACCTAGCACTATGGAAATTGATTGGGATATCTTAAATGGGCCTATCACAGCTGACAAAATTAGTCATAGCATTGCTAGTATTAAAAATGGTAAATCTGCTGGTCCCGAAGATCTGATTGGCGAATTCTTTTCTCTTTTCTCTTTTTCTACCTTGGACCCATTTTTAAACACCATTTTTAACCAAATATTAGAATCAGGAAAATTCCCAAACGTCTGGTCAAGAGCAATTGTCATTCCAATATATGAAAAAGGGTCCACCGATGACCCGGGGAATTATAGAGCAATTTCCTTGCTCAGTATATTTGGTAAAATGTTTACTGCGATACTAAATAGACGGCTGTATTTTTGGGCAGAAGCACTTGGTAAGATCGACGAAGCACAGGCGGGATTCAGGAAAGGTTACTCAATGTTTGACAACATTTTTATTATGCAGTCAATTATTCAAAAGTACATTACCAGAAAACGGGGAAAATTTTAATTCATTTCATACTAACCCTGAAACATTCTGTAATAGTCAATTCAAATACACATAGTAAGTATAATCATGCGACCCTTATACAGATGAGATATCTCAAAGCTGTTAATATCTATTCATCTGACCTACAGATGACCTATCTAATGTGAGGCCACAGCATCTGCCAACATGAATTTATAATTTAACAAAAACTGACAAAATACATCGTACAGAACGAATATCTTTCTTCACATGTGATAGTTATACTTAGTTAGTTAGTTTAATATTTTGGTATGTGTATATCCCATCCATATTCTCTATTATTTCTTCGACACATCATTTTAAAATGTAAAACATCATGAAGAAAGGTTTGTAATGTTCATAATGATATATCAGAATACAGAACAGTTTACTCTTTAAATTCATTTCATACTAACACTGAAACATTCTGTAATAGGTAATTCAATTATACATAGTAAGTATAATCATGCAATTCTTATACAGATGGGATATCTCAAAGCTATTAATATCTATTCACTTGACCTACAGATGACCTATACAATGTTGAGGGCATAACATCCGCCAACCTGAATTTATTATATAAGCAAAATTGACAAAAACAAACATCGTACAAAAGGAAAATTAAGCCATAACAATATTGTAAGGAAATTAAAAAAAAAAAGATGTTGCCTTTATGTACAAGAGTGGGCATTTATTTGGCCTATCATTATGTGAACCAAACATTAAAGATATATAAATACAAATATGTGACTTTACATATAATGAGTCGAATTAGTAAAACAGAATTAGTCACAGCTGCCAAACGCTCACTGCAATCTTTCAGAGTGCGATGTATAAGCAGTAGAATATATGTATCACCTCTAAATTTCTCACAAGCTATTCCAGCAGACATTTGAACATATGCAGTCCTGTTTCTGAACAAATTATTTGTATTGTAAACAAATACAGATTGTTACGCAAATTTCGTAATACCAATAACCCAACTCATTTACCACTTATTGAGTAAAAGGTTTAAGTATGTTTGCCGGGACAAAAAACGCCAACATATAGATCAAATCAAGTCAAATTTGATATGCGCTGATATAAATCTGTTTTGGTCGTCATTTAGACGACTAAATAACCCTTTCTCCGCCAAACCAAATATGCCTATCACACCTGATAAATGGTACGACTACTTTAGTACGCAGGTGATAAGGCAGAGGATAACTTTGCTCTTGCAGACGAGTTCCAACATCAACTTAAATTAGTTGATGAATTTCAACCTAGCACTATGGAAATTGATTGGGATATCTTAAATGGGCCTATCACAGCTGACAAAATTAGTCATAGCATTGCTAGTATTAAAAATGGTAAATCTGCTGGTCCCGAAGATCTGATTGGCGAATTCTTTTCTCTTTTCTCTTTTTCTACCTTGGCCCCATTTTTAAACACCATTTTTAACCAAATATTAGAATCAGGAAAATTCCCAAACGTCTGGTCAAGAGCAATTGTCATTCCAATATATGAAAAAGGGTCCACCGATGACCCGGGGAATTATAGAGCAATTTCCTTGCTCAGTATATTTGGTAAAATGTTTACTGCGATACTAAATAGACGGCTGTATTTTTGGGCAGAAGCACTTGGTAAGATCGACGAAGCACAGGCGGGATTCAGGAAAGGTTACTCAATGTTTGACAACATTTTTATTATGCAGTCAATTATTCAAAAGTACATTACCAGAAAACGGGGAAAATTTTAATTCATTTCATACTAACCCTGAAACATTCTGTAATAGTCAATTCAAATACACATAGTAAGTATAATCATGCGACCCTTATACAGATGAGATATCTCAAAGCTGTTAATATCTATTCATCTGACCTACAGATGACCTATCTAATGTGAGGCCACAGCATCTGCCAACATGAATTTATAATTTAACAAAAACTGACAAAATACATCGTACAGAACGAATATCTTTCTTCACATGTGATAGTTATACTTAGTTAGTTAGTTTAATATTTTGGTATGTGTATATCCCATCCATATTCTCTATTATTTCTTCGACACATCATTTTAAAATGTAAAACATCATGAAGAAAGGTTTGTAATGTTCATAATGATATATCAGAATACAGAACAGTTTACTCTTTAAATTCATTTCATACTAACACTGAAACATTCTGTAATAGGTAATTCAATTATACATAGTAAGTATAATCATGCAATTCTTATACAGATGGGATATCTCAAAGCTATTAATATCTATTCACTTGACCTACAGATGACCTATACAATGTTGAGGGCATAACATCCGCCAACCTGAATTTATTATATAAGCAAAATTGACAAAAACAAACATCGTACAAAAGGAAAATTAAGCCATAACAATATTGTAAGGAAATTAAAAAAAAAAGATGTTGCCTTTATGTACAAGAGTGGGCATTTATTTGGCCTATCATTATGTGAACCAAACATTAAAGATATATAAATACAAATATGTGACTTTACATATAATGAGTCGAATTAGTAAAACAGAATTAGTCACAGCTGCCAAACGCTCACTGCAATCTTTCAGAGTGCGATGTATAAGCAGTAGAATATATGTATCACCTCTAAATTTCTCACAAGCTATTCCAGCAGACATTTGAACATATGCAGTCCTGTTTCTGAACAAATTATTTGTAATTGTGATTTGTTGATGGATGAATTATTTTGAAAACTTAACTTTAATGTTGAACTGAATCAACCCCTATTTAAGTTGGTAAAACATAATAGGATAACGATCTGGGCTACGCCCTCACAGAACCCATGTGTCCCTTGGTGTTTGCTATGCAGATGAGATATCTCAAAGCTGTTAATATCTATTTATCCGACCTGATGACCTATACTAAGTTGAGGGCATAACATCCGCCAACATGAATTGATTACATAACCAAAATTGACAAAAAAAAACATCGTACAAAAGAAAAATTATGCCATAACAATATTGTAAGGAAATTTAAAATAAATTATATTGCTTTTTATGTACAAGAGTGGGCATTTGTTTGGACTATCAAAGGTGAATCAAACATTAAATATTTATAAATACAAATATGTGACTTTACATATAATTAGTCGAATTAGTAAAACAGAATTAGTCACAGCTGCCAAACGCTCAACACATGCATTCCTGTTTTTGAACAAATTATTTGTAATTGTGATTTGTTGATTGATGAATTATTTTGAAAACATTCCTTTCATGTTAAATTGAAGCAACCCATGTCTATGTAGGTAACATCATAGGATACCAGGGAGTTGTTCTTGGCCACGCTCTCACATAACCCATGTGTCCCGTGGTGTTTCCCATTCTTGTACTTTTTCTCATTATGTGGTCTTCGTTTTCTCTGTTTGCACAATTCTTATTGTTATTGGTTGACCAATTCCCAGGACTAGACTCAACACTAGATGTTGATCTATGCTGACGAGGTTGCGTGAGTAGCGCCCTCCGCGGTGTTCCAGACCTGGCACTCGCCTTTCAGAACGATGTTGTTTTTCACTTCCCCTGACGATTTTTGTCGGTACTAATCAAATAATTACATATAATTAGTCGAATTAGTAAAACAGAATGAGTCAAAGCTGCAAAACTCTCACTGTAATCTTTCAAAGTACGACCTATAAGCAGTAGAATATCTAAATATCCCACAAGCTATTCCAGCAGACTTTTGAACTTTTGCATTCCCGTTTGTAAATTATTTGAAAACATTACTTTCATGTTAAATTAAGGTAGCTAGAGGGGAAAACAATAATTTAATTGAGATTTGTGCTTTCCTCGCCAGTTACTGATTAGCATGTTTTCAGATAGCAGAGATACAGCAGAATGCGAACATGTTAATATGTGTTTTGTGTTAATATTTTCTCAGGGGATCAAGTTACGATCATTCCCGTGAACCTCCTAAACATTGAGCTTTTTGCGAAATTGGCCGTTTCTATGTTTATTTTTTCTATGTTTCTGGTCTTTTCACTGTTCTTTTAACCGGTGTCTCGGAATTTGTATTTGTCTCATAGTCCGTTGAACTTTATGGACTAAATTTCATGAATGTGTCCATTTTCTCGTGGCTGTAACTCAACGACTCACAGAAACGCCAATGGGACATCATATTTTAGCTCATTTTATGGTGAATAAATTGTGTAATTTATACATCGTTAGCATAAAGAAAAGTGTTATAAGATGATATCGTCATTAGTTATGATAGTCAAAAATTAGTTTCCGTAAAAACTCAATAAAACGTGTTTTCGAATTTGATTATACTTTATAAATATACATGTGTCTGATCTGCGAGAACTGTTCGTGAACAATTGGCTCGTTGTTTCTAAAAAGTTACAAAACTTAGCAGTTTCATTGAAAGTGAAACTTGAATAAATTAATTGCGCGGCATGCAATCTTGTTCAGGTTAGGTGCTTTCTTTGTTATGTTGAACAGCATCAACAGCACAATCGGTTCTCTAAACCACGGTTACTAAAAAAGACGGTTCGGAAACGCTATTGTTAAAAGGTGTGAATCTGCTTAATCCCTCAAGGATGCGTGTAGCGCTGTGTACGCCCTCTATCGCTTGATATTTCAAGGCCCACCATTTTGTTTCCTCCTTGTGTCGATCACTTGATGTCCCGCGAATTTGAAATTTTCAGCTCGTTTTCGATAGAATATCCACGTTTGGTGCACAGGCTCTACGAAGAACTATACGTACATTTCGGATGAGTACTCTTTGTAACTGTGATAACATCGAGAATCGTCATTTATCGTTTTCACTGTTGTCATGAAAGTAAGCTTGGATCCCGGAAGAAAAAGTGACGAAAATTCTAGCCCCTAAGTCATTATTTTAAAATACATTATATTATAAAAAATACTACCAAATCATTTTTTGTATACTACTGTGCGTACTTATGACGGGTGTTTGTGATTCGGGGGCTTATTAGAGTAAATTTTATCGTAGTGCTTTCGCGTCAGTGTATCATCCATTTTGTTTTTAAAGTCTTTACACTTATTTTTGTAGACGCCGTGGAAATCGTTGAAAATGTATTCAAAATTTTCCGCCAGTTTCATAAAATGTCTGTTTAATTGTTTTTGTCTGTCCTTTTTTCAGTTTGTTGGCAATTTTTTTCATGTTGCAATATTCAGCTTGCTATTAAATAGAATTTAAGTCAACGCAACAATTTTTGAACAATTTTTTAACTGTTCTTATTTTCATTGAAACTGCCTGTTTTTGCATATTTGGTGTGCTTACATGCATTTTCTAGAGCATGGGTTAAGTCGTTTCAGTTATTTTATCGCTTATTTTGATTATTCCCAACAAAATGTATGTGGTATCATGGCTCCTCATTAAAACTTTTGCATCGCTGAAATATAAACATTTGTATGGCTTCTTTGACATCTTTTTTTCTGATCATGTGTTGTTGTGTTTTTTTTTATTTCAGTTTTCTGCTGATCTTGTTCTTTAGAAACGAAAATGCCATACAAGGCTGGCAAATTTGTAATAAGTTTTAACTGAGCGAGAGGTTTTGTCAGGATTCACCGGAACAACTTACACTTTAGTAACTTAAAGCATCGACACAGATAAACAGTAAAATGGCTTGCAGTTGTTGATTGCAATGAACTCTGGGGGGAAATGACGTCATATTTGCGTGATTTCCTGTTTCTTTATCACATATTAGTACGTCTTTTGTTTCAAATGTTTACCCGCGACACGCATCCAATGAAAAGAACATGGTTTGTTTCCTAACCGCCTTTTTTAGTAACCGTGTCTAAACACAAGGCTGGCCACCATGACAGCATAAATTTACTTACGGGATATACATGCCTTCAAGTACAGAACCACGAGCGGGATGGTTCTAAATACAAGAGGCGGTAATCTCATGTAACTGCTAAGTTTATGCATTGCGTGACGACCCTTCCCAATGCCACCCGACGAATAGACCTAGCTCGAGCCATTCCATTAGAGCGCGTCCGTTCCATTACAGAGCGTTCCATTAGAGAGCGGTCACGTGACGTGTGATCACCTGGCAAGTGCTGGATACACGCTCTAACGGAAAATACCGTTAGGTTTAGCAAATTTACGAACCGTTACGAAAGAGTTTGCTCGTTCGAAGACCGTTTTTGTAAAAGCGACAGCCTTGGTCGATACACTGTTCATTTACACAATCTTTCCTGGCACCATACGCACTCACACTGTTAGCGGCGGAGTGAAACGCGCCCATGTCATGTCATTAACCGATTACTGACGTCTATGTATTTCATGTCTTTGGCATGAAAGCTATAAAATATATAAAATACAATGCCTTGCTATCGTTTGAACATTTCAAATATTTAATTAGTCTAGCGTTTGTTTGTTTTTCATTCCATTGGAGACGAGTCGCTCTTCATTTCATTATATCCAAACCACCCTCTAACGTCGCTCTATTTACTTGAATTGATATGGGAGCTATTAAATATATTCAATACAATATATTCAAACAGTTTTGAACATTTCAATTATTTAATTGGCCAAGCGATCGTGTCATTCCATTACAGACGAGTCGCTCTTCATTCCATTACAGGACGGTATGACCCAAACCACCCTCTAACGTCGCTCTATTTACTTGAATTGATATGGGAGCTATTAAATATATTTAATACAATATATTCAAACAGTTTTGAACATTTTGGTTATTTAATTGGCCAAGCGATCGTGTCATTCCATTACAGACGAGTCGCTCTTCGTTCCATTACAGGACGATATGACCCAAACCACCCTCTAACTTCGCTCTATTTACTTGAATTGATATGGGAGCTATTAAATATATTTAATACAATATATTCAAACAGTTTTGAACATTTCAATTATTTAATTGGCCAAGCGATATTGTCATTCCATTACAGACGAGTCGCTCTTCATTCCATTACAGGACGGTATGACCCAAACCACCCTCTAACGTCGCTCTATTTACTTGAATTGATATGGGAGCTATTAAATATATTTAATACAATATATTCAAACAGTTTTGAACATTTTGGTTATTTAATTGGCCAAGCGATCGTGTCATTCCATTACAGACGAGTCGCTCTTCGTTTCATTACAGGACGGTATGACCCAAACCACCCTCTAACGTCGCTCTATTTACTTGAATTGATATGGGAGCTATTAAATATATTTAATACAATATATTCTAACAGTTTCGAATGTTTCAATTATTTAATTGGCCAAGCGATATTGTCATTCCATTACAGACGAGTCGCTCTTCATTCCATTACAGGACGGTATGACCCAAACCACCCTTTAACCTCGCTCTATTTACTTGAATTGATATGGGAGCTATTACATATAATTAATAAAATATATTCAAACAGTTTTGAACATTTCAATTATTTAATTGCCAAGTGATCGTGTCATTCCATTACAGACGAGTCGCTCTTCATTCCATTACAGGACGGTATGACCCAAACCACCCTCTAACGTCGCTCTATTTACTTGAATTGATATGGGAGCTATTAAATATATTTAATACAATATATTCAAACAGTTTTGAACATTTTGGTTATTTAATTGGCCAAGCGATCGTGTCATTCCATTACAGACGAGTCGCTCTTCGTTCCATTACAGGACGATATGACCCAAACCACCCTCTAACTTCGCTCTATTTACTTGAATTGATATGGGAGCTATTAAATATATTTAATACAATATATTCAAACAGTTTTGAACATTTCAATTATTTAATTGGCCAAGCGATATTGTCATTCCATTACAGACGAGTCGCTCTTCATTCCATTACAGGACGGTATGACCCAAACCACCCTCTAACGTCGCTCTATTTACTTGAATTGATATGGGAGCTATTAAATATATTTAATACAATATATTCAAACAGTTTTGAACATTTTGGTTATTTAATTGGCCAAGCGATCGTGTCATTCCATTACAGACGAGTCGCTCTTCGTTTCATTACAGGACGGTATGACCCAAACCACCCTCTAACGTCGCTCTATTTACTTGAATTGATATGGGAGCTATTAAATATATTTAATAAATATATTCTAACAGTTTCGAATGTTTCAATTATTTAATTGGCCAAGCGATATTGTCATTCCATTACAGACGAGTCGCTCTTCATTCCATTACAGGACGGTATGACCCAAACCACCCTTTAACCTCGCTCTATTTACTTGAATTGATATGGGAGCTATTACATATAATTAATAAAATATATTCAAACAGTTTTGAACATTTCAATTATTTAATTGCCAAGTGATCGTGTCATTCCATTACAGACGAGTCGCTCTTCATTCCATTACAGGACGGTATGACCCAAACCACCCTCTAACGTCGCTCTATTTACTTGAATTGATATGGGAGCTATTAAATATAATTAATAAAATATATTCAAACAGTTTTGAACATTTCAATTATTTAATTGGCCAAGCGATCGTGTCATTCCATTATAGACAAGTCTCTCCTCATTATTTAGAGGCCACTATGGCAGAAACCACTCTCTACGTCACTGTATTGATTTTATTTTACATAGGAGATGAAGAATATATGTAGTAAATTTCAATTATTTATTCGCCAAACGATTTGTATTGTTTGAAGTACGCACAAAGGCTATTGCTGATTCAGTTGCTATTCAGTTGCTAACTGAATGAATGATGTCTGAACATCATATACATAAAACTATTTCCTGATTATAGCGACGTTATATCCATCTCATTAGGCGTTGAATTACGTCACCTTCGGTGGTCGTCTAATTTATTCAATGACATATATCGCCCGGCAGGCAAATGGGTTTTTGAGCTGGACCTGTATTTAGAGTCAATACAAAATATTTTGATGCATTTTGTTTCCTGGGACGATAGACTTGATAAATTGGTATGGTGGCATGACATCATCCTTGGGTATTTTTTTCTAATTTTGCATAAATCCGAAATGGTCATCACGATACCATAACACGGCATATCAACACCTCCAATTAATATTTGTTTGTGATTTAAAAAGCGACATTCTTGTTAAAAGGTACTAGAATGTCTCTTGAGCGAATCATGTGATCATTTTAACATTCCTTATTTGCATAACTCCAAGATAACCGCCTTAGTATTATACTATTGATTTCTCCATTAGAATTGTGTTTAGTTCAAAAATTAGTCTAGTATTTGTCAGATACGGGAAGAATCTGTACCATTGGTATGTTTAATTCCTGCGTGATTTTTATATATTCGAATGGCTATCATATACGCATATAATGCGTATTGTGAAATGCCTGCTATTTTTTGGCCAAAATCATTCATTGGTGCATCAATATCAGTATTTTTTACGTTATTAAGTATAGAATAAATTTTCAAAGTGAAAAAATGGGTTTCAAATGTAGGTTTAAAATGTTATTTTAATTATTTTAAAACGAGGCTCTTCATTAACTCCTCATTTGCATACTAGTACTCAAATATCCTTTGTGACATATGAAGGTTAACTTGCTGGTCAGCGTACATTGCCGTTAATGTATGTAAGACGCATTTCTTATTCAATTTTTTTGTCTTTGACTGAATTGCTTCTCAGGTATTTGTTTCTCGAGGATGAGTGGACCATATAGACCACATATTATCGTTATAAGTTTATCGTACAGGGTTGAGTTAGATACAAAATATATCCTTTTTGACGCGCCTGGTCGCCGCGATCAACCGTGTAATGTACAATCACAGTCAATTGCATTGTGGTCGATGAAGTCGGTTGATGTGCCGACTACTATTGCCGTAGAACTCTCAACGATCGCTATGTATATGTCGACTCGAGTTATCGCGATTGTCATAATTACGACATCACATTAAAGAATACGTGGACGCAAAATATTGACAGTCCACTTATTACGCAGATCAAATTGCAAGAAAAGATCACAGAAGTGTGAAATCAACACCAATCACAAAACAATTCAGTAAATTTTAGACAGCATAATTAAAAACAATTGCGTGTGAATGCTGCGTGATTTACTGTAGACGCATCGGTTTTCGCGTCACGTCATTGCTACCTCTTACATAACACGAACTAGTCTGGAAGCTACTTCTCAAAAGCCTTCTAAAAACGGTTTTAGCTGCACCCCACGTCAAACATTGTGGAAACAGACTTTTCTTACGCAAAATTATCTGACATTTTCAAAAATGCCTGTTTCCAGGGCGGAAAATGCCCTAAAAGTGGTGAAAATTGACATGTTGTTATGGCAACCTGAAAATATTATGAAATCATTAAAAGATCTATATTTTCAATACATATGAAGATATAGAAGTCAAGTTGGTACCAAAATGTAGATCGTGGATTGGCCAAATTATTTATGACATCATATATGCTAATTAGCTAATTTGCATATTCAGAAATTACCAACAAACTTGTTTTTTCAACGAAAATTGTATATATTGCGTGTTTTGTTTTTTCAGAACATATAGTCTTCACAACACTATTTTTGCTCAATATTATTCTGAAGGTTATCATTTTATTTTCTATAATTATAACATGTTATAAATAAGACAATACAACTATGAACATGGCAATCAGATTTGAAAAAAATAAAATCTTTGTTCTGGAAACTAGCATTTTTGAAAAAGTCAGAACATCTTGCATAAGAAAAGTCTGTTTCCACAATGTTTGACGTGGGGTGCAGTTAAACTCCAAATTCTTGGCCTTAGCTTCCAGACTATATGGTCTCTTCAAAATGTTATCCAGAATCCCAAAACATTTGTCCAAGTTGTTCTTTTATAAATGGGGGCAATTGTTTCGCGTGGGGGTCTATGGTATGACGAGAATATAAAGAGAATGTCCATCCCAACTTTTTCTCATTGATTTTAGGGTTTTTGTATACTGATGTTACAACTTCGGATCGTTTGAAAACGCGTAAATTCTCACACCATTACGCCAAAAATATAACGTTTAAAAAAAAACGCTGACCGAAAAATATATATCGTTAATATTATTATTAAATGACGCAGTATTATAAAAGTATAGTACAAGAGCATGGCTTCCTCTCATATTTTGGCGTTTGATGGAGCACTTTTAATTCGGCTAGAGTCGGAAAGCCGAAAACAGTCGACTGTTTCAGGATCGGTGGGCATTGCTACAACAAGAGAAATATCTCAAATTTTCTCGGATACGAATAATCATTTTCAACCAAAAAATCAATAATTGTCTATTTCAGTGGAACACAAACACAAAACGGTAAATGTGTGGTTTGGCATTTCACGGTCACAGGCATGTTTTTTGTAGAAATCATGAATATTAGCATAAATATATAATAAGCAATCAATAACATATTATAATAACAAAATATACTGGTTCAAACAATAAAAACTAAATACATGCTAGTGCACAGCTAGCTGATCTTGTTGTAACAATCTTCTATGTGACATTCACATATAATACATGGTAGTCATTTTACTTTATACAATCATGCATTTTTGGTACAGGAAACTCTCACATGAATAGCTATATGAAATGAAATACTATATTGGAACACGCACCGCTCATCAAGTATTAGTATTTGAATATAGTTCATCACACATTCAACAGTGAAGTATAATATCTAGTGCCGGTGTACCATACCTAAATACATGTTTCATCACAAGAGCTTGCAAGTGAAAACGTTCTCTTTTTCAGTTGTGGTGGTAGTAGCGTTTTGTGTTGACATGCTATGTTTGCGAACTTTAACTTAACCTAACCTAAAGGACCATATATGGGTATCAGTTTTTGTGAATTAAAGATAGGTAATTTATACATATTCCGCAGTAGATTCATCGAAAATTCTTCCAATATTATACACATAACCACAATTTTTTTATTATTGGATGTAGGTACACCCATGAAGAGATAAGTCATGAAGGAGAAGTGATCCAGCATCAGCATATCTCAACTTCGCATGTAAAGAAATATTAAATCATTACGCTACAAGCAGTGATGAATGTAAAGCTAAATAGATGTACATGTATAATGTATCGGCAGTTGATACTTATCATCTGTACTATGTATATATCCATCTCATACTATTGAGAGCCACATTTTAATGTATAAACTGTAATTAACACCGGAAATACACAACATAGCACAATACCTAAGTGTTGTCCATGTATGCTCTTTGACATATTTGGCTGTTATTTTATAATTAAAGAAAGTTCGTCATAAAACACATTTAAGAATGCTATTCATAGTCATAACATAGCAATGTCCATGTGCTCGAACCTATCATAGCAACACACTAGGCTACAAAATCTTATGAACAGAAATATTACCTGCAACAGAATTGCAAGATCGTGTATGGGGACATGAAACACCAACACTAGTTTATGTTATGCAATAGCTATTTCTTTGTTGCAAATACTATACTCGATAGTGTTACCCTTTCTCCAAGTATTCAATGCGATCCTGTATGAACGAGTAATGAAAATACAAAACTACCATGTGTTATTATTTGGATGCCACACAAGTCGTCTGTAAACATGAGATGACAGCAATATGAGATATATGATGCAGAGAACTATACTTGATATGTAAATTACAGTGCATGTATCTTCTGATTATTAGAGATGTATCAGTAACATGAACATGTCCAGGTATGATCGTAAAACAATATATAGGTTTCATCAATTTATTTGTATTACATGCATTATTAGGAAGAGCATTCAATATCTTTTATAATGCTGACCATTATTATAATTTAGTAACTACATGTACTGGTGCCACACAGGCATTGTAACTTCGAGTTACGGGTGACATAGATTTTTTATTTTGTTTAATGTGTTATGTTTTCCGTAACTGGAAGGTCAGTTAACAGTTAATTCGAAATTTATTAGGTGGTTGTCAAAGAAATTTTGGTCAATAAATGCAATGTGGAACTAATTAATTATTAATGTAAGTCAGTAATTTAATTACGTATATTAATAAGCAATTAGTAGTTGCTCCATATGTATTTCAAGAACCACTTAACAAGCATGAGTAAAAGTTGAAACTCTGGAACTATATATGTATGGTACAACAATTTTCCTTACTCTGTTGTATCGTATCTTTGGTAGAATTATTAACTTCATTACTGTTGATCACATTTCGAATTGTGCATCTCTGGCAGTTTAGAACGGCTTAACACAAGATTGAAAACGCATGGGTTTTGGGACTCATAGTTACGCGTAGTGAAAAGATGAACGTGTAATTATATTTTATCTGGGAGTTATACACAGAGTGGTTTTCGTTTATGACAGTTGAAGTTGCTGTCATGATTTATATTTACATGTATTTAGTTTATGTGAGTATATAGCTTTATTACCATCAACTTTCAATAATTTAGGAAACAACGATATATAATTCAATCTACCACATCAACACCGATGTATGCGGTCAAAAATGGGGAAATATATTTTGCTTGAATAAGTTCCTGTAGGAAGATGTAGTTAAAGATGCATTCACACATCAAATCCAATAGCAAGCTAAATACACAAATAATTTGAATGTTATATATTAAAAGAAAAATCTGACAACATAAAAACATACAATTTACAGTTTTTTTCATATCACTGTTCATTCTCTAGATATTTAACTTTTTAATTATTTATGTAGTACACCATCTTGATTCTTCAGCAAAGTATTATGGGTAAAGTATGACATCATATTCTCTGTTGTCAGAAATTGACAAATGATTTCATCTATAACTTCGAACTTCAAATTGGCTGAAAGTGTAGAACGTGGTAGTATGCATGTACCGGCGCCAAACAAACATATAAAAATAGTTGTCAGGACGGAAATGTAAATACTAGTATTCATTTGTGTGTTTTTCTACCAAATGCTCAAATGTCCTTATATTGTATACAATTTATCAATGTGAATAGGTTATACGGGTGATATATAACCTGTTGGCAACAAAAAGGAACAAAACAATGTCATTCTACTTTTAATGATTAAAATAATGATTGTTATTGTTTTCACGTTTTTGGCAATATCTTCACTTTATGTTTATTTGTAACATTCTAATTTCCATTACTACAATTATACATGTGAGTAATATGCACACTGACAATTTGAACATATTCGCTTCAGTATTTTTCACGTTATAAATTAATACAATTTCTCAATTTTTACAACAGTGGATATGATGTCACACTTTACCCACAGTTTTTTGCTGGAGAATCAATATGACGGACTACATAATAGTGATGAAAAGTTGAATATATAGAGAATGAAAAGTGATATAAAAAACTGTAACTTGCTTGCTACAGTTGAAGAGGTCTTTCTTTAGGGAGCAAATCACAAATCATATCTACTATATAACTGGCCCTCTAAGTAAATAAAGCCAACTAAGAGTAATGTAAGAGTGCTGCGTTAAGTCACATTTGAAGTAAATTTCTCGCTATCTAACCGCTATATAATAACATGCTGCATAGTTATCTACTAAATGTATCTAAAGAGCCGCCATCTTATAACATTCCAACATTGTAAACTAATCTAACAAAAAAACAAAAAAAAAACTATTCTAACATGCATTTTTCATCAATATTTGATGCCCTTTCTTAGAAAAAGTCGGTGATCCTATATTTTTATTTCAGAATCTTTAACATTACAGTAACCCAATCCGTCTAGCTGGATTTTGAGTATTTTTAGTGGTAGCAAACTACCCTAAGTAGGCATTTACTTTTTACACCCTCCGGAAATCAGTTATCTAGCGTGTTTAGAGTGTGTTATGATCCTCGCTTTGGACTCAATTCCCGCGCGTGCGCAGGTGACGACCCCCGCTTTAACTAACTTTGAATTAAAGGAAATATTACTATGACGTTGTGTGTTTCATGACTTCATTAAATAACATGTTTTTTATCTGATAAATAGGCATGTTTACTTCAAACATTAACAATGTGTTTACCATATTCTGTTTATACTTATCAATTTAAATCGATGGTTTGTGGAATAACTATAGGTAACGGGATGAGCACATAATACGTGAATATGGCTAATCAAATTATTGAAATGTTGGAAACTGTTTGAATACATTATATTAAATATATATTATAGCTCACATTTCAAATCAATAGGGTGACGTTAGAGGGTGGTTTGGGTAATTCCGTCCTGTAATGGAATGAAGAGCGACTCGTCTATAACGGAATGACAAGATAGCTTGACCAATTAAATAATTGAAACATTCAAAACTGTTTGAATATATTGTATTAATTATATTTAATTGCTCCCATATCAAATCGAGTAAATAGAGCGAGGTTAAAGGGTGGTTTGGGTCAAACCGTCCTGTAATGGAATGAAGAGCGACTCGTCTGTAATGGAATGACAATATCGCTTGGCCAATTAAATAATTGAAACATTCAAAACTGTTAGAATATATTGTATTAAATATATTTAATCGCTCCCATATCAATTCAAGTATATAGAGCGAGGTTAGAGGGTGGTTTGGGTAATACCGTCATGTAATGGAACGAAGAGCGACTCGTCTGTAATGGAATGACACAATCGCTTGGCCAATTAAATAATTGAAATGTTCAAAACTGTTTGAATATATTTTAATAATTATATTTAATAGCTCCCATGTCAATTCAAGTAAATAGAGCGACGTTAGAGGGTGGTTTTGGTCATACCGTCTTGTAATGGAATGAAGAGCGACTCGTCTGTAATGGAATGACACGATCGCTTGGCCAATTAAATAATTGAAATGTTCAAAACTGTTTGAATATATTGTATTAAATATATTTAATTGCTCCCATATCAATTCAAGTAAATAGAGCGACGTTAGAGGGTGGTTTGGGTCATACCGTCCTGTAATGGAATGAAGAGCGACTCGTCTGTAATGGAATGACACGATCGCTTGGCCAATTAAATAATTGAAATGTTCAAAACTGTTTGAATATATTTTAATAATTATATTTAATAGCTCCCATATCAATTCAAGTAAATAGAGCGACGTTAGAGGGTGGTTTGGGTCATACTGTCCTGTAATGGAATGAAGAGCGACTCGTCTGTAATGGAATGACACGATCGCTTGGCCAATTAAATAATTGAAATGTTCAAAACTGATTGAATATATTGTACTAAATATATTTAATGGCTCCCATATCAATTCAAGTAAATAGAGCGACGTTAGAGGGTGGTTTGGGTCATACCGTCCTGTAATGGAATGAAGAGCGACTCGTCTGTAATGGAATGACACGATCGCTTGACCAATTAAATAACTGAAATGTTCAAAACTGTTTGAATATATTGTATTAAATATATTTAATAGCTCCCATATCAATTCAAGTAAATAGAGCGATGTTAGAGGGTGGTTTGGGTCATACCGTCCTGTAATGGAATGAAGAGCGACTCGTCTGTAATGGAATGACACGATCGCTTGACCAATTAAATAACTGAAATGTTCAAAACTGTTTGAATATATTGTATTAAATATATTTAATAGCTCCCATATCAATTCAAGTAAATAGAGCGATGTTAGAGGGTGGTTTGGGTCATACCGTCCTGTAATGGAATGAAGAGCGACTCGTCTCCAATGGAATGAAAAAAAAAAACGCTAGACTAATTAAATATTTGAAATGTTCAAACGATAGCAAGGCATTGTATTTTATATATTTTATAGCTTTCATGCCAAAGACATGAAATACATAGACGTCAGTAATCGGTTAATGGCATGACATGGACGCGTTTCACTCCGCCGCTAACAGTGTGAGTGCGTATGGTGCCAGGAAAGATTGTGTAAATGAACAGTGTATCGACCAAGGCTGTCGCTTTTACAAAAACGGTCTTCGAACGAGCAAACTCTTTCGTAACGGTTCGTAAATTCGCTAAACCTAACGGTATTTTCCGTTAGAGCGTGTATCCAGCACTTGTCAGGTGATCACACGTCACGTGACCGCTCTCTAATGGAACGCTCTGTAATGGAACGGACGCGTTCTAATGGAATGGCTCGGGCTAGGTCTCTCTCGCAGTCAGCAACTTACGGTTCACATCCAAAGAATGTACACTTTTTTTCGACGCCAGAGTTGCATTTTGGATTCGTGCACTTATAGTAAAGACACCCCCCCTCAATCATGGCGGATGTTCGTGTTTTCAGCTAAAACAACATTTCCTTTTTTACAGCAACGACACATCAATATATCACTGCCAATTTTATTTACAGACTGTAATTCTACCATGAACCAGCGTCTGTGTCAAGGATTCACATCTCGTCGTCGTCTGTCACCTTGACAATCGTACAAAAGAACAATATGCCATAAAAATATTGTAAGGGAATTTAAAATAAAAATATTGCTTTTTATGTACAAGAGTTGGCATTTGTCTGGCCTATCATATATGAATCAAACAAATGATAGCCATCGAAGAGTAACCATTCCAGCAGAGTTCATTCGTTTGTTGACATAATGTGTGATAGGTGTTGGGAAATTTCCGCCCATTGTTTATCATCTTGTTGAAAACAGTCTGTGATTTTTGCCAGCAATGCAAGTACGGCTTTGATTGACGGTGTAACCATGACCACAAAAATACATATTCATAAAAAGTCATTGTAAGGAGGCGTGAACTTTGCGAATTCGCAATATTAAAATTACCGACGGGACATACACTATTCACTATTGTTAGTTTAATATTGTGCCACGTGAATATTCCAATCTTATTCTGTATGATCTGTAGATTATTATCACACAATTCTTCATCGGATCATTTTAAAATGTAAAACATCATTAGGAAAGATTCGTAATGTTCATACTGATATATCAGAATATATAACAGTTTACTATTTCAATTCATTTCATACTAACACTGAAACATTCTGTAATAGGCAATTCAATTATGCATAGTAAGTATAATCGTGCAATTCTTATACAGATGAGATATCTCAAAGATGTTAATATCTATTTATCTGACCGACAGAAGACCTATACAATGTCAAGGGCATAACATCCGCCAACATGAATTTATTATATAACCAAAATTGACAAAAACAACTTCGTACAAAAGGACACAACAATCCTATAAGGAAATTTAAAATAAAAGTTGTTACTTTTTATGTACAAGATTGGGCATTTGTTTGAATAACAGATTTATAAACACAAATATGTGACTTTACATATAATGAGTCGAATTAGTAAAACAGAATTAATCACAGCTGCTAAACTCTCACTGTAATCTTTCAAAGTACGATGTATAAGTAGTGGAATATATGTATCACCTCTAAATTTCTCACAAGCTATTCCAGCAGACATTTGAACTTGTGCATTCCCATTTGTGAATTATTTAATAACATTACTTTCATGTTAATTAAGGTGGCTCGAGAGAACTTATGCAGTCCCATTTGCAATTGTGAGTTGTTGATGGGTGAATTATATTGAAAACTTTATTTTAATATTAAACTGAATTAACCCTTGTCTAAGTAGGTAACATAAAAGGATACCCTATAGTTGTTCTGGGCTACGCCTTCTCAAAATGTATGTGTCCCGTGGTGTTTGCTATACAGATGAGATATCTCAAAGCTGTTAATATCTTCCCATCTGAACTACATAAGAAATATACACTATTAATAGTCCGGTCAATTTATGGTTTGACCCATCACAAATTGCAACAGAAATAATTTCTTCACAAAACATTCCGGGGAGGTGCCTAGATTGACAAAAATCTAGGCTTTCGAAATATACCTAATTTGCATTTATTCAACACGGCCATTTGGTGCATTATTACAACATGGAAAATATAACTATTAAGACGTATCTTTAAATTTGGATGACATTTTTTAGATATTCAAGTTGCTGCGATATGGTTTGGTGTGTGTGAATGTATGTGATTGTGAAACATTTGATTGAATAACAATCACTTTGCATGAATCCAATATGGCCGTCAAAATAGTATCATTTAAATGTGCAACCTTGGGCAGTCCCTCGGAGTCTGTTCCTCGCCATGCGCCATGTGGGGTGAGGCGGGAACATCGATCCTAGTGACCCGATGTTCACCCCCCACCCTCGATCCTGAAACAGTCACTCTCGGTAGGACTGCCACTTCCGGGATCCAGAGTCCTGCATTCGGTATTGCTTTTTGGGCGAACGCATAGACGGTGTTGATGGGCGGACCTTGGTTCCCCTGCAAGATAGAGGCCTTAGAGTAGATAAAAGTTATGCTAAACCTTTTCCGCTGGACCAAGCTCTACCCGATAGAGCATTGTTTGAGACTGGAGCCAGCAGAGTTTGGAGTCAAATCTTGCGCCCCAATCAGAGCCTTCCGGCAAAGGGGGTTCATGGAATATTTCGACCTTTCAGTCGGAAACAATTCACGCACTGAGAGCAGAGTGGCGACCCTCAACCTTCGAGTTGTGGCCAGCCCACTGGAACAAAAAGTGTTGCGCCGCCAGCATTCTGAAGTCTTAATGGCAGAATGCACCAGTCTCCTAGACCAGCAGACACAGCTATTGTGGGACACAACACGCCTAAGCGGAATATTGCAGTGTCATCTGGCTCTCGTGGCAGGGGCTGCCTCTGTACAGTGGAATGTGGTTTTGGCTGTTTTCACTGGGCGCACCACCGTCTCAGTTACGCAGGCTAGATCATCCTCTTCTTTTTTGAGGATGGAAGGAGCAGTCTCGGTGCTTCGGGATCCCACTGACCAGTTGGTAAAGGTGAGACCTGTAAGCCAGTTTGGCTTCTGCAAAAGGTAAGCAGTAAGGACCCCAACGTAACGACCAAAATCGGCACCCACTGGCCAGAAGTAGCAAGGAGGCAAGCATCCTGGCTCTTCTGGGGGAGGAAAGAGTGGCGATGGGCCCCCAGGAAGAAGGGACCAGATGGTGCCCCCCTCTTCCTCATGGGTCGCCTACCCAGCTTGCAAGAAAAGCAGGTTTGATGCTTCCGCATGCGACTAGGGGGGTGGGCATATGTTCGGCGGGAGGCCGAGTCGTAACCTATCGACTTTTACATGCCTCGCAGGGTCTCACCTCAGCGGAGGAGAGATCACCCCAATGTGCCGAACCCATGGAGGCAGTGTGTAACCGATCCCTGGACTCTCCAGGTGGCGATACACGGTTACAAGATCCCGCTGCAATCTCCACCCCCTGGCACCAGCTCCCATTCGTGGCACTACCAGGGGACCCCTGCAAAGCGGGAACAATCTGACAGGAAGTAGATAGTTTGCTTACAAAGGGCGCTATGCACAGGATAGGGGACCCGGCGTTAAGACAGGGCTTCTACTCGCAAGTATTGGTGGTTCCAAAGACTACAACTGAGACTACAGGTAGCTGAGCCCTGGTTTGGGCTTAAGCAGACTACATCAATACATTTTGTTGTGTCTGTATGAGCTTACTGGAAACGCCGAACACCATATTATTCTCCGTGTTGTGTTTCTACTGGTTAGCCTCGCTAGATTTGAGCGATACTTACACGCACATACCGATACACCCAGGGAGTCAGAGATTGCCTCGATTCACCAAGTTGGGCCAAGTAGTCGAGCGTGATACACATCACATCGGTACACATCAACGTGTACCAAGATGGCTGGTTGCTACACAACCCAAAAAAGAGTGGTTAGTCAAACAGTAAGGCTAATACCAGATTTTCTAGACAAGATGTGCTTCCTAGTAAATCAAGCAAGTCCCACTCTCAGCCAACAGTTGGTGTTCCTGGCCAGGGAGTTTGACATGGAGGTGGGCTTGGTACGGTCGCTGCAGACTCGTTGCCTAAACATCCTAGCTAAACGCCTAGTCAGTGTTCTCTCTGTGTCCCTCCGTGAACTAATGCGGATCATCGGAATGATGTGAGCGGTTTGCAGGGTAGTTCCCTGCGAAAGTCAAGCAAGAAAAAACAGTCAAGCGGACGCCCTCTCGTAGCAGCTCCGTCTCCAGAATGCGGAGTGGTAGATACCCTAATAGGTAACCTCCAGACGATGGGACAGTCCAAAGTTAGACCTATTCACCTCACTCTGGAACGTCAAGCTCCTGATGTACAAGACACTCCTGCCTACTCCAGGAGCCCGGGCCAGGGACACTTTGTCGCCCCTCTGTGGACCCACATGGATGTGTACGCCTTTCCTCCCTTCCCGCTATTCACTGGGTACTGAGCACATCTGCACTTTGACGCGAGTGGCACCCAACGGGCCAAGCAAGGTCTGGTTTCCACTACTGTTGGAAATGTTAGTCAAAACACCAGGGGTGCTTCCGGACTTCCAGATCTGCTGTCCCAACCGGACGGCGCACTGCCTTAGAGCCCATTGGTGTACCACTTACATGCATCAAGGCTTTCAGTTGACTCACTCAGAGTGGGCTACCAACGTCTGTCTACCCAATCAACACAATTGGCTCTCTCATACTCCGACACAAAACAGTATCATAGCATCATGAATTTTTAAAATATCTCATCTAGAATTAAAGATATGTCCAAATAGTTAATCCCTGTTCTAAAAATGTGCAAAACGGCCATTTTGAATATATGCAAATTAGGTATATTTCGAAAGCCTAAATTTTCCTAGACTTTTAGTTTGTCAATCTAGATACCTTTCTGAAAAGCACTGTGAAGAAATTATTTCGGTTGCAATTGTTATGGGTTGGCCCCCCTTTTTTGCTAGAATGACTGGACTATAAGGCCATAACATCATCCAACATGCATTTGTAATGTAATCAAATATCGTACAAAAGAAATATCTGTCTTCAGATCTGATGGTTTACTTAGTTATTTTAATATTTTGGCATGTGATTATTCCAATCATTGTCTGTATGATTTGCAGATTATTATCACACGAATCTTCAAAAATAAATAAACAGGTCATTTTAAAATGTAAAACATCGTTGGGAAAGATTTGTAATGTTCATAGTTATATATCAGAATATATAACAGTTTAATATTTCAATTCATTACGATTACATAAGTTTGCCCTTGAACTTAAAGCCATTCTATTGTGTGAGTTGGCATTACGTAACAAGTGTATTCATTAATTAAGTGACATTAGAATTTCAAATGAACTTGTAAATCAGAACTGTATTAGGTATTCGTGAAGATGTGGAACAGCAGCCATTTATTGCACGTTTTCTACTGAAACATTCTGTAATAGGCAATTCAATTACACATAGTAATTATAATTATGCAATTCTTATACAGATGAGATATCTCAAAGCTGTTAATATCTATTCACCTGACCTCCAGATGACCTATCCAATGTTGAGGCCATAACATCCGTCAACATGAATGTATTATATAACCAATATTGACAAAAACAAACATCGTACAAAAGGAATATTAAGCCATAACAATATTGTAAAGAAATTTAAAATAAAAGATATTGCTTTTATGCACAAGAGCGGGCATTTGTTTGACCTATCAAAGGTGAATCAAACATTAAATATTTATAAATACAAATGTGCGACATATAATTAGTTGAATTAGTAAAACAGAATTAGTCACAGCTGCCAAACGCGCACTGTAATCTTTCAAAGTAAGATGTATTAGCAGTAGAGTATATGTATCACCTCTAAATTTCTCACAAGCATTCCCGTTTCTGTACAAAATAGTTGTGACTGTGATTTGTTGATGGATGAATTAATTAGAAAACATTCCTTTCATGTTAAATTGAAGCAACCCGTGTCTATGTAGGTAACATCATAGCCAGGGAGTTGTTCTCGACCACGCTCTCACACAACCCATGTGTCCCGTGGTGTTTCCCATTCTTGTACTTTTTCTCTCATTATGTTGTCTTCGTTTTCTCTTTTTGCACCATTCTTATTGTTATTGGTTGACCAATTCCCAAGACTAGACTCAACACTGGATGTTTTCCAATCCTGGCGAGGTCTCGTGAGTAGCGCCCTCCGCGGTGCCCCAAACCCGACACTCGCCTATTAGAACGATGTTGTTTTTCACTTCCCCCGACGATTTTTTGTCGGTACTAATCAAGTAATTAAAACAGAATTAGTCACAGCTGCCAAACTCTCACTGTGATTTTTCAAAGTACGACGTATAAGCAGTGGAATATATGTATCACCTCTAAATTTCTCACAAGCTATTCCAGCTGACATTTGAACTTATGCATTCCCGTTTGTGAATTATTTAAAAATATTATTTTCTCGAGAGAAAACACAAGTAATAATTTAATTGAGATTTGTACTTTCCTCGCCAGTTACTATTTAAGCATGTTTTTAGAAAGCTGAGATATAGCAGAATGCGATCATGTTAAAATGTGTTTCGTGTTATTTTTTTCAGGGGATTAAGTTACGATCGCTCCCGTGAACCTCCTAAACATAGAGCTTTTTGCGGAATTGTTCGTTTCTAGATTTCTTTTTTTCTATTTTTCTGGTCTTTCTCTGTTGTTTTATGAAGATAATGATCTTTTAAATGACGTCTCGGAATTTGTATGTGTCTCATAGTCCGTTGAACTTTATGAACTAAATTTCATGAAAGTCTCCATGTTCTCGTGGCATATTTAAGCTCATTTTGTGGCGAATAAATTGTGTAATTTATACATCGTTAGTGTAAAGAAAAGTGTTAAAAGATGAGATCTTCATTAGTTATGATAGTCAAAATTTAGTTTCCATAAAAACTGTTGTTGAACAATTGGTTCGTTGTTTCTTAAAAAGTTTCATTGAAAGTGGGTGCTAATTTGAACAAGATGGCGTACTGATCAATTAATTTATTCAAGTCCCTTTGTTATATTGAACAGCATCAACAGTACTATCGGTTCTCTAAACACAGGGTTGGCCATCATGACAGCATATATTTACTTACGGGATATACATGCCTTCAAGTACAGATATTTTTGCATTACTCTCAGCCTATGGAGAGTGTTCCGTTATTGGACTTGTTATATCCAATTAGCTCCAAGTCTGCACTGTTTTTTCCTCCCGACGAAAAAACGAAATATGGCGTTGACCATGCTCACAGAGAACCACGAGCTGGAAGGTGTTAAAGAGTGGCTCCGGATAGAAGAGGCGGTAATCTTATGTAACGGCTAAATTTATGCATTGCATGACGACCCTTCCGAATGCCACGAGCTGCGGTCACCAGCTTACGATTTACATCGAAAGAATGTACACTCTTTTTCGACGCCAGAGTTGCATGTAACGACGACCCTCCCCCCTCAACCATGGCGGATGTTCGTATTTTCATCAAAAAAATATTCCCTTTTTACAGTAACGAAACATCAATACATCACTGCCAATTATATTTACAGACTGTAGTTCTACCATGAACCAGCGTCTGTATCCAGGATTTCGTCGTCGTCTGAACTGTCGGTGTCACCTTGACAATCACTCAGGACATTTTTAGCGCAGACTTTTGTTGTAACTGTCGATAGGTACGTCAAACCACTCTGCGGATAACTATAATATGAGCCCAGTTCACTCTCATTTAGATCTCTTTTAACGGCGTTGGACATTTTCAGCGAACAGATTTTTTTCATTTTAGAATTTCTTCCTATGATATGTAATGTTATTAAAACACAAAGAAAGGCTTAAAATACCATAGCGTAATGTATGCCTGTGTTACGAATGCTATCGCGTAACGGACACTATTTATTGATTGCGCAGGATATAATAAAGCTCAGGGATAAAGCTGGATGGTCAGCAAACTGTTATGCAAATTAAATCATTTGTCTTCAGTCTGTCTCTCAACATGATATGGAAATTATGGTGTTTACCCACAACTAGATTTTGGAAATAAACTGAAGTTACGCACCAAATAAATCGCGCACAGTAAATTTGGACCAAAGATAAAATGTTTTTTTTTCTAGTTTTTCACTTCTCGCTACCTTAAAGGAAGCTCTAAATACATCATTGTATATCAGAGAGTTGTTCTGGACTACGCCCTCACCAAACATATGTTTCCCGTGGTGTTTCCTATTCTTATATCATCTAAATATGTGGTCTTAACCGTTTGCACCATCCTTATTTTCATGTGTTGTCAAATTCCCAGGACCACTCTCATATGGATCTTTTGAATGGTTATTGAGGAGACTATATAAACGTACAATTTTGTCTGACCACAAAGTTTTCGTTTATTCTAAGAGGCATGTTGCCACCAATAATACTGTCAAATATTACACTAAACCATCTTTGCTCTGAAGTATTTCACTTTTTTCAATCATCCCTGAACTCATATAACATCAGCGCCATATCAATACAGATTGTTCCAAATTATGTCTCGCCTAAACCGAGATGAAGATCGCGTTATTGTTAAGGAAGGCCCATTTTTATGATATTTACTAACATCAAATCTAAACAGATTCGGAGACTATTTTATGTATTCAGTTACATGTCTTGATGTATAAACTGTTCTTTTGTGTACCTATATATATATAGCTTAAAGCTGAATTCCATATGTCCTTGTTTAATATAATCATCTGAACATAGACATTTCAAACTAACAAGTGCTAAACATACAATTCTATTAAAAAAGCTGATTAACATCATTGACAAAACACATTGAAACTCTATAATCTCTAAACTGTTTCACAGAAAGTGAAGTGCGTCTGTGGTGAAGACTAAGAGGCTCTTTCATATTCGGGAGAATGTGAAGAGTTTATAAAACCTTTGTTTAGATCATCATGTAACCGATTTTCCAAATTTTTGTTTTAATTGTGATGTTTTGTCGAGAGGGCCCTACACAATTCATGGTTTCTTAATAATATGCCTTAAATATTTTTAATGTAATTGTTGGCTCTTGCATACCATCAAATTCTTTATTTTCTCAATTTCCCCAGTCAACATATTCTAAAAACTTTCAATGCAATAATCCCTTTACGTGTTGTAGGCTACATAACTTTTATTTGAATATTCACTACACTGACTACGTTGTGCACATGTAGTATTTTCTGATTGGATTTTAATCTAGCAAGGCATGGTAGAATTAGCGTATTATTTTATTCGGATTCAAATTAGTATGTACTACATTACAGGGAAATGCAGCATGTTTTATTATCTGTTGTGATCAAATTACCCCTGACAAATGGATTAATTGGTTTAATGTTACCCTGTAATTTAGGCTTCTATTGATCAAGGCATTTTTAAAATCAGGGGGATAACTCCACTTAAGTGACCAGTAGTCTCTCCATACAATTATGGTTGCATCTAATTTGAAATAAAGATGGCAAATACAGCTTTGACTCAACTTGTTCTACTATAGATTACTTCTAGAAAGTTTGCTTTGCGTATATCAGTGTGTTTGTGGGGTTTTGAGTTAAACCGTGATAGCAGTTCAAGACAAGGTGGTTCGACAACAAATCAGTCACCGGCTATGTTTCAGTCAATTTTCCTCTCGACTACCCATTTCCTCCTCGATATGTAGTAATTATGTGGCATATTTAAAATGAATTGTACCATTAAAATCAGTCCAGGGAGTAAGGAAATTGCCACATTCAGTGTCATATCATTTCTTTAGTTTCCTTTGCTAGATTCAAAGATCTCTGGCCTCATACATACAGGTATTCAGGTTTGTATAGAAAGTACAATCTTCAAATAACTACAATAGACAGAGGGGGATCAAGACCGAATGTACATGATTCCAGCGTTTCATGAGGTTAGTCAATCAAACCTCATTCATGGTACTGACCGCGTGTTCGTATTTGAAGCGCACAGATAAGCAACGCTACCAGATCTATAACCAAGACATACGAATTAAGAGACTGCACAGATTGCATAGGATTTGTACACTCTCCCACCATGTCATACGCTGTAATATGCAATTAAAATTCTTATCAGCAAAAGACCCGATCATTTGTGTTTATTGACTTTGATCGTACATGAAATATATGTCAAGATGGCTGAGTGGTCCAAGGCGCTGCGTTCAGGTCGCAGTCTACATCTGTAGGCGTGAGTTCGAATCCCACTTCTGACAAAGCTTTTGTTGTGATGTAAAATTCATACCGCAATATGGGATTCCGCTTGTTCCTATTTGTGATTCGACTTGGACTTGCGATAATGATGAAGTTGTTGATAAGAACTTTATAATCTTAAAAAAAACTATTGACTGTCATTTTACTATTTGATAGCATACACAATTAGATTTCAGGCAGACAGAGCGTTCTGATGGTAAAATACCACCAATTAGTTTATCACAGCTCGTATCACAAATCACAAGGTTTTTGTTAGGCAATATTTGTATACCACATGTGATGTGAGAGGGCGTACATCAATTACAACAGCTGTTAGATTTATGTCTGAAGCTTTGTTTGTGGGCAAGTACTGGTGACATTTGGCTCTGGGAAACTCTCGAATAGACACTTCACGAATGGCTGCTTTTCTGAGTATATTCATAAAGGTAGTAAGGTTGGCAAATCTGTATGTTTTGTTTACATCATTTATGTAGGAGTTTGAGCTGGAAAACATGTGATTTCCTGAAAATAAATATATAAATTACATATGTTTCGTACAAAATAAAACAATGTTTTCATCTTTGCAAACATTTGAAACTCACCCAAACGCTAACACTGTCGACTATGAAGTTCGAATAAGTGGTATCAACCTTAAGTCGCTGCGCTAAGTTGTCGAATCTAGTGATAAATATTCATTCTAAGTAGTATTATTAAAAATCACTTCCAAAAATATATTACCTAAGAATACTGAACCTGAGCATTTTTACAGATTGAATATATTGCTTAGTCACAAAATGTGGTATGTATATTGCAAAAAACAAAATAATAATTATACTGAACATATACTATACTTGTACCTGGATCATGCATCTTTGTGAAGTTCTTGATTGTCGGGAATATAAATAGAAGTATGTAGATTCTCTCCAATGTCTCAATCATCCTAGAAAATGACACGCGTCCAGTTTACCTTAAGCAAGACTGTGTTACAATTGTGACATTACACCATCCTTTAAACAAAATATACATAACGCATAGTTGCTGAACATTGTGATGCGTTGTGTTTTTAAAAAATTACGAGTGACGAGCTTACATAATGCTGGTAATTAGTTTATTTCACCCATATTTATTCAAAACAAAATCGAAAAGTACAATGTTAACCAATATATATTCATGCTGTTTATATCATGCTTAATTTCATTATATTTAAATTTTGATGAATAAATTAAGATTATAATTGTTTTTATTATTCCCAAATAAATCAGAAACAGATAAAGTTGATGGATAAGTTGACTATTCGTTACGATCCACCAAATCTGACCAACGTAAAATCAAAATTATTCCAATATCAATCTTCTTTGACAGCCTGAAAATAAACCAAAATAAAGTTATTAAATTACGCGAAACAACAATATACAATTAAATTTTGCTATCACATACTGAGAAATGTATAGATATATATTGCAATTTTTATTTTATTTTATTTAAAAAGTACAACATATGGTGTCTGCCAAACTTTAGTCGCAGGATATTAGTAGTGTTTTGTGTTCTTGGTATATTATGTTGTAGTCTTGATTGTAATTCATCTTATTTTTGATAATGTGTAGCATGGCATGCATCATAATCGTTGTTTTGCGCATTTATAAATCGTTGACATACCCATTTTCTCTCCGGAGTTTTTCTGTTATTTATGTTCTGAATTTTAATATTTCAGGTGAGTAACAACTAATTGTAATCTCGTGCTGACAAATAAGTTTATTTAACTTTTGCCAGCTGTCAATCTGAAGGTTTTGACCTACATTAGTGAAACATGACACAGGCGAAATATATCATTCTTTGTCAATAAAACTATTGATATAGGAATGACATGGTAGATGCATGTGTTGAACTATTTGTCACAAAACGAGGGAACTTGTCTAGCTATACGGGTTCAACAGTTCTTCTATAAATTACCAAGTTAAGTCGGTCCCTTTTGGTGCTGTTACACAATTAATAGCCATGTATTGGATTTTCTTTTATCAACAGACATAAATAGATAATGTGTAGCATGGCATGTATCATAATTGTGGAAGTCAGAAATACGTATGTATCTACTCAAATGTTATCTTTCAAATAGTACCAGGGGCAAGTATTGCATCAGGAGTGGATGTTGGAAACGTTCCAACCAAGATAATATGAATACCACCAAGAAAACAAGTGTAGATACTCACTCAATTCTTCCACATGTCAACAAAATCCTTTGCCCCAGTTTTACTGCTGACATTGTACGTAATTCCATTAGCATTATTGAAGTCATTGGTCGGATCACCATCCATGTTTCCACACATACCTTCAACTACATAATTAAGACTACTTGGTATGCGTATAGTCAACTTCGGTCCAGTATACGTTACAACTACTGCGTTTTCCATTCGAATTTCAATCACATCGTCATTTTCTGTAATTGCAAGGATGTCATTATGTACTACTTGAAATAATTCCCCTTGCATTATGTCATCACCATTTTCGTCCTGCGGGAAAGATTTAAGTTTGAATCAGTACATTGTCAATATTACATTACATTGTTTTGAGGGAAGTCTGTGACAACAATGCATTTGATAATTCGCTAAATAAACTAGAGGAAATATGTTGGAAATCACACGAGTTCTGTGACCTAGACATTCTGAAATTCGCGTATGATCGATTTAAATAATTGTCGCTAAATTGTATATTTTACGTACTATTGTTCTCGTGCCTTATTTTTTTGCAAAAACATACGCTGCTTAAGGCCAATGTCACAATTACCTAATATAACATCCCAATAGTCTATTGCAGGAAATACTAGACAGTTAAATATTCACTTGATAAATAAATACAAATTACACCCGATATTTTCGCTGTTTATTGGTTCTCAATTGAGTCGTATATAGTGATTTATACATTTCATCGAACTTCGTATAATCATGTACGTTTTGGTAGCATTCACATTTATTCCCTTCTTCACAGCCAATGCCAGTTCCCTATTTTGTCAAAGTCACACTGCGCATGTGCTGCAACAGTTTCTTAATTGACGTCGTCAACATGATCATTCATGTCATATATGAAAAGTGGTGAATATTAAAGGGCATAAGATTAGTTTATTCTTAACTAAAAATCATTCGTGTTCACGAATATACGTGAATTATTGATGTAATTTGATTTAGATTTTAAGACATCAAAACTCCAATTAATGTATATACTTTAATTGTCGTTTTGTACTATGTCTATGTTAGCGCATATTAGTATTTGCAAGTTATGTTTTACAACCCGTCAACTACATCACATTTACCTTAATAATTGTGTCAACCCCATCACCCTTTCTTGACAATACATAGGTTTTATCTCCAGACAAGATGGTTACACTAATGATCACATGTGGTGCCTTTGGATGGGGTCCTATCCCAGGTATGATGTCAATCTTGAAATAATATTCTGCACCATCTTCACTCTTAGATATTGTATACGACTCGGATAAATCCCCATTAAAATCGAATTTTGTTCCATCGAAGGTATGTATATGAGGGTCACCAAAACCAACACATTTAGGACACTGATCTGCATTTGACGTGTCTCTTTTTATATCCAGAATCTCTGGAGCTGAAATTCAAGGTATCAAGGAGGATTATGCATACTAAGTTGGTTAGTGACTGCAGTCAAAGTTCAAGGTCTGCATTAAGGTAGCAGGAGAGGAAACGATAAAAACAAAACATTTATATTATTATTTAATTATTGTTGGTTGATATTTACTGTGCGCAATATATTTGCCATGTAATTGTTGTTTATGTTCCAAAACCCAGTTATGGTTAAACATTCTACCGTACATTTACATAACCAGGCCAAGTGACGGGCGATAGATTTAATTTTTGTATTGTTTGAAGATGCTACATATAACATAGGCATTGAATAAATTAGCGGCGCTCTATGCTATCGACCTTGTTCACAATATCACTCACTCTCGCTGGGGCTACGGGGTTACAGGAACAAAAAAGAGCTGGTTTGCCTTTGATCACCTCCCTTATGACCACAAGATGACACCCATCTATGAATTTCAGTCCTTCAGTTTGATGGTCCTTATCTCTCGAACTAAGTCGGAAAATAACAATTCCGTGATCTATTTTCAAATAATATTATCTTGTGAGGTAACAGTAAAAATAAAATAAAACAGAAAAAGAACAAACAACGTAAAATGGCCAATCGCCCACAAATCTATTTCTTGTTGAGTTAATTTTCTAAGCAAATATCAATTGTGTTCTCCCATATCTCAGCTTACTGTAAATATATATTCCCATAGTTACACACTCGGTAACTAACGAAAAATGTTTAATCGCAATTACACTATTCTTTATTGTTCTCTTCTCGCTACCTTAATGAGCACACACTTAGTTTGTATTATAGTTGATAGAGTGGTTGACTATTAACAGTACATTTAGTGAACGTGTGTGTTGGGTTGCATTAACTCGCTACGTGTGACATGATACTGTGTAAATATATTCACCTACCAGACCGTTTATTCTGATTACAATTGTCCTTTTCAGCTGTAAAATATTAATAATTATAGCGATCAGATCCCCTGTGCATCATGCTCATACACTATGGAATTGTTAGTAACTGTTGTAAAACGAGGCCGTGCATACTGAATTGACTAAGCAAACATTTGAACTAGCTAAAACTTTATCCAAATGTATTCATTCTGATGGATATCATTCATTTATTCCATTGAAAATGCATGTATAGTCCACACCCTGATTCTATCTACTTTAAAGATGCATAAGCCACATGTGTTATTCCACACCTCGGCCTGATTCCAATTTCTAAACTACTTCGACATGAACCAGGATAAACATTGATTGTTGTAATAGATCCGGGGTGGATCTTGGCAGCTTTCGGTGACTCACACAAATTCCCACAACCTCAATAAATTCTACACGTGTTGTAAGTATCAACAATACACAAGGTAAATCTGTATTCTCCACAAAATACATAGAAGAATGTTACTCATAAAACATAATTTAAAAACATCATCATGACCACTTTCAGCCCAACCTACTTTTATAGAGCTCTGGAAAAAAACGGTCACTAACAATTCAGTCCCTCGTCACGTGTTTACTCACGACAGAGGTTAGTCAACGACAAAATCGGCGAATTCCATGTTCCCAATCAAGTCCCGCAGATTTCTCAGCATACCATCAATAGATGGGTCCCTCAGCAAGCCTTCTGTTGGATTCAGAACGGCTTCCTTCCTCAAATTCCGTCGGCTTCCATTTTTTACCGCAAACTATGAAAACGCCACTAACACTGGTTGGTCCATATTCGCGCGAAGAGAAAGTTTTTAACAGCCTTGTTCACAGGCCACACCTTCCAGCATTCCCACATTTTAAATAATTAACAATACACAACCCCCATACTTAACACACACAGTGCAATTATAATGTTAACTACAGTTATCGGCTGACTAACTCATGAATAACCATTCGGAACAAACCATATACACAACGAGCAAAGTGACCCATGCCTTAGTACGTGCCTCATGATTTAAATGCATGTATAACCCGGTCTTGGTCCGTGTTATTTTTTACAAAATTAACTAATATAATGTTCTGTTAATATGTTAAAAGAATATGCTAGTATGTGGTTACGGAAACGACAGTACGCATTTCATTTCAGCATTGCTTGTTTCTTTGATTTTGTTGTTAAGGATTTTTTTTTTCATGGGAATATATTTACCTATGCCCGCACAACGTGTGATGGTGATCGTATTTTCAGGTTATCAATTATAGCTTCTTAGAATGTTATTGTGATTTTAACGTAACGATATGACATTGTTTCAACATCGGTTCAATGAAGTATTTTCAACGTTGGATACTATGAGGTTATTATGAGAATACCTCAATCAAAGTATGCACAAAGACAGTACAAGGGAGTATCGATCGACGCGCAGCGGAGGTCGATGCGACCGTGTACTGTCTGAGTGCATACTTTGAGGTATTCTCGTAATAACCTTATTATTATATATCTTTTCCTCCCAAGGATACATCATGGGTAAGCCGAAATCCAAAACGTTTTAGAACAGATTTAGCGAATTTCTTTGTGTGGGGTCTGGTCGGACTTCGCGTGAACTTTAGAACACGCACACGCGTCACGCTCACTCACTCACTCACTCACTCACTCACTCACTCACTCACTCACTTACTCACTCACTCATTCCGTTTCAATACCACATCTCCCCCATGTCATTTTATGGTGCTCGTCACGACTCCTCAGACCGAAGCATTTTGTGTTGTTGAGCCAGACGGTGTTTAGCAATGATTTTGCATTATCGAGACCAAGCTGGCCACAGTTTCACAGCGCGGTCTCATCCCTGGCAGTGAGAGGTTCTGCTCTGTTTGGCCATTACCCCTTGCCTTCTTTTTTCAAACTCTTTCGTTTCGCCGACAGAACTTCCCGCGATTTGGTAAACTGAATGTCTCGAATTATGGACCAACGATAGTTGTTTTCTATACTTTTTTGGTGAGATGATAATGTATCCGGTTCATAGAGATCTTCATTTTGCTTCGAGGCTTTAAAAAAATAGTGTTGCAGGTGGTTATCGAGTACTTGCGGTGATATTTTGTGTATCTCTCGCGTTTCATTTCTCTGTCCTTGCAGGAATCTTCGAAGGCTGTTTGTTTCGTATTTTGTTTTCTTGGCGGTGTTTTTGTTTTTTGATCAGTGACAAAACGTTATATTTCCGAATCTGTTGATAAATTGACCTCGTCTGTGCTTGCTTTACCAATGTCACTGGCTAGGTTTAGCAGCTCCACAGAGTTGTCGTCATTGCTTTCGATCGGCAATAATTAGAGAAAATTCGTCACCGTCACCACCAGGCTCAGAAAGATGAACATCTGACATGCTTTTCAGCCAATATGCATTTGACTCTGCCAATAACTTGTTGAAATAATTTGATAAACGTATTTGTTGTCGGAGCTCAAGGAACTAAGCTGCCAGGACTACACTGCATCGCAACTTGATGTACGTCGTCTGCATATTGGCAGACTACGTAATGCATTTAGTGGCGCCACCTTGTACATGATATGATTTATACTTTATTCAATAAACATTTATTTCTTAATAATATTTGTGCAAAGAAATTTAATGTTTCATTAGCTGTCCGTGCCTTTTTCGTGAATGAAACGCGCAAGTAAAATGTCAAATTAAGTACCATGGAGGCTGCCATGTTTGTTTTTATTATTAGAGGACACTTATGCGTGTGATCATTCCATATTTGGAATTAGCATTTCCTAATATGGTAGGATGAAAATACTCCGTAAAATACTGCAAAATTCTGGCACGCGTAACGTATGGCGTTACAGTTACAGATGATAATAATAACATTTATTCAACGTGGAAATATTAACGAACAAATAAAATCAACTTTCCATGTCTTTTCTGCGTTACGTTCTGACGTTGAGTATCACACGTGAAATGTTTTTGAAGCAAATACACTAAGTTATCATTCATTCGTGGAATTTGCACATAAACAAACTGCAACACAAAAATTTATAAAAAATAATATCGAATCAAATTTATGTTGCAACATTACATAATTTGTATCCACAGTAGATATAATTTGTCTGATAGACAATTTGGGTTGTTCATTCGAAGTCTCATAATGATAATGTTCGCGGTTGCATCTATGTAGATTTTGCAATGTCACATTTCTATATACTATACCCAAACAGTCAATAATTGAGTCAAGATAGTATTGTTTTGCAGATTTGTACTAGAGTTTATTCTTTAGATTATGTTCATCTATTTCATTTTTTCATATTGTCAACAAACCTTTCTGTACTGTGACATGCAACTACGTCAACTACTATGAATTATTAGTGAAGGTAGATTTAAATGGCCCCAATTGCTGTCTATTCGTTCAATTGTGAGGCCATCGCTGATTGGCTTCTGCATTGGATGACGATTTCGGTATGTTCGTTTCTATGTTCTAGGCCTAATGAGGTTTTCGTATCCAACGCCGAATGTAGTCGAATGCTGGGAATCCTTTACTTCAGGTCGGAATAGACTTAGGATGCCCTTTCCCATGTTAGTAAATATGGGCAAATAAGCCACTTATTTAGTCATCACTTGTATGCTAGCGTACTGTGGTTTACGCCAAGTTCGCGAAAACGTGCGATTTGAACCATGGATAACCGAGGAGTGAAACAGTATTTGGCAGGTATATAAATAATTGAATAGACTTACGGTTATAACAGCACTTCTCAGTTCCAGTGCATAAAGTAGCTTCTCCAGAGCCTCTGTAAACCTTCCACTCTGGACAACAAACATCATGAGCATTTTCTAAGCAAACGCCGCACAATAACTTATAACATTCAGTATCTTCTAAAATAAATAAATAAATAAATCTGCATCTGTAATTCAGCCTTTCAGTATTTGTACAGTATGTTTTTAGGAATTGATTTGACAAGATTGTAGTTATTTCTGTTCAGTTTCTATCATTCAATCGTTATTTTTAGAAGTCATGATGCCATCGCCGCTACATGCTACACGCTGTACTGTGTTATTAATGAAGCTGTCGAACGATAACTTTCATAAACATTGAACTTTATTTGCTTCGAGATACTCGCTTTTTATGTTATTTTGATCATGTTTTCAGTACCAGTTATATTCGATTCAATGTCACTTGTTACTCAACTTGGGATATAACTTTTGCTATAGTGCAGGTTACTATGTAATGCACGTGATTGTGTGAAATCGTGGGCCGCGTTATCAGTGGTTGCTATGACGATGCACATTCAACTCTTACAACCAGCGTGTTATCGATGCTTATTTTTGCTTTTGTTTTTATTTCATGTGAACCCATTGTGTATTGCTCTTCCTTCTCGACGCCGTGAAACTCAGTCAATAAAAGTTATACGTAAGCACAACCTGGATCTAGAATCTATTATTTTTGCTGACACTCCCCATTTATGTCGGAAATCCGTGTCACATCTTTTGGTGCCGAGACCAGGATCTAGGATTATTTGTGCAGGACAGGCGGAGCCAGTTCGACTTTGTACGAAGTTCAACTGTAATGTTATTGGAGCCAGTGTGTGGTAAACTGTGTGACTGTGACTGACTGTATGATATCATCATGGAAAATGGAAACTCACACGATTTGCTAACTATGGATGGTCTAGTACCAATGGGTGAACACTATACTCCTCCACCTACTGGCAGCATACCCACAGCCACTCCAGTGCACTATAATACACATCAGAGGTATGCACAGCAACAATATCAGAGCCAGCCACCCATTCCATACAATATGCCAGATTGTTTACCAGTGGCAACATCGACACCATACCACCCGGGCAGTCAAAGCACAGGACAGTATTTGCAACCACCTTTAATCCCAGTACCACAATTTAGTCAACCTGTAGTGTTAAACCCACGAGTTGAACCACATTATAACATTACGTCATCACATCAAGTCCGTAATGTCCCTGTTTTTAGTGGTCAGCTTGATGGTAAAATACTCATAGAGGACTGGATAAGAGATATACAATACCTGATGGATGCTTGAACTATGCCTGAAAGGGTAACATTTTCAACAATAGTGCGACATTTGAGTGGGGAAGCCCGTAAACTGATGCTGAATTTGCCCAAAGAGCAACAGAGACCACAGAATGCACTGGATGAACTGAAGGCAGAATATGGTGATGGGTTACTTTCACTTGACCCAATGGCTGATTTCTATGAGAGAAGACAGAAGTCTGGTGAGTCTGCTTCAACTTATGCAATCATGTTAGAGGACATTATGGGAACCATCGAAGAAACACATAATTGTGGAAACCCCGTCCCTGACAGATATTAAAAATTGACCCAACAGTTCATGAAGGGCATAAATGATACTGACCTCTACAATAGACTAGCACCAATGGAGCCGAGGCTAATGACATTCCATAGATTACAACAGGAACTCAGACAAATAGCCAGAGAGAAGAGAGCCATACCTGCTGCATCAAAAGTTAAGAAATCTCAGAGTCAACTGCAAAAGTCTAAAGATAGTCACTACACAGACAACATTGCTGCTGCAGGTTCAACTACCCATGATCTTGCAGAGGTTACATCATTACTACATAAAATAGTTCTGACTCAGGAGCAGCAATCCAGTCGGCTAGATAGGTTAGAATCAAAAGGTCAGTCTGCGTCTGACAAAGTAGACAAAGCAGTTCAAAGCACTCAGTCATATAGTTCTGAGATAATTTGCTTTCGATGTAAACAACTCGGTCACATTGCTATTGGATGTCGTAATACACCACAGGATGGTGGGGCAGCAAGGAAAGGAAACAGGCCTTTAAACGAGTAAAGTCTTGGAAAAGGGACTATCCACAGGTGACAGTGTTAATTGTCCCCCAGTTCAAGTTAACAGAAATTCCAGCTGGAGTGCAGAGACAGTGCAACAAATTGTTGGACCTTTAAATGAGGCAGAGGTCAAAATTAATGGCAAAATGTGCCGTGCATTGATTGAGTCTGGTTCTCAGGTTACCACTGTGACAGATGAATTCTGTCAAGCACACCAAAAGCTTAGAAGCCTGGAATGTGAACCGTCTGACGTGGAGATAGAAGGAGCTGGTAGATCGGATGTGCCTCATTATGGAGTTATTTATGTTGATTTGATGTTTCTTGAGCAACAATATCTCCATGTACCTACCTTTGTTGTCCCTGTGACTGAGTACCGCAAGGATGTTCCCTTGTCAATAGGAACAAATGTGATTCGTAGAAGTCAGAATGCATTGAGAGCTGTGTATGGTAAATGTTATGAGAGTGTTGTACGTAAGAAGTCAAAGGTGTGGTACAGACATATCAGACTTTACAGAAAACTGAGCTTGGAGGTAAGACTGGTTGTATTGGGCCAGCCAGGAGTGTTGGACGTGGCCATATGGAAATACCTCCAGGGCAAGAGGCTCATGTATTGAGTACCAAGAGGCCCAAAGGGGAAGTCATATACTGCGCTGGTAGAGAACCCTATAGCTAGTCAGTTACCCCATGGACTAGTGGTTGGCCGAATGTTAGTTAATGAAGATAGTGGTTTGATTAAGGTTAGAGTAAATAACCTAAATCAACGACCAGTGACCATCCGGCCTAGAGTCCATGTTGCAGATCTACATGCAGTTAGTATGGTTCAGGACTTCCCAGGCATCCCAGAAGAACCTGAGAATGATTTTACCGAAAGGGGTAGTACAGTGGAACAAAAAGATGCACACCGTGACTCAAGTCATGAATATTATAGATCACATAGACATGTTAAGTCAGCTGCTTGTCGTAGTTCAAATAACACAGAAGCCAATCTACCTGATGTTGACTTGAGTCAGTCAGCAGTGAGTAATGGAGATGAGTTGGACCAGCTAAAGGAGTTACTGAGAAAGAACAATGATGTGTTCTCACAGCAGGCCCTTGATTATGGTAAAACCTCAACAATCCAACATGAGATTCCATTAGTTGTTGTCTACCCTTAGACGGATACCACCATCTCAATATCAGGAAGTGGAAGACATGCAGTCTGCTGGCACTATCCGTCCAAGTAAGAGTCCATATGCCTCTCCAATAGTGATTGTTCGAAAAAAGGATGGAACTCCCTCGCATTGACGATGCATTGGAATCTCTTGGTCAAGCACAATATTTTTCAACACTTGACCTTACTGCTGGCTATTGGCAGGTGGAGATAGCGGAGAATTATAAAGCAAAGACAGCATTTACTACACCGATGGGTTTGTTTGAGGCGAATAGAATGCCCTTTGGCCTCCAAAATGCTCCTGCTACATTTGAGCGCCTTATGATGACATGTTTTGGTGACCAAAACTTCAGTACTTTGTTGATCTACCTTGGCGACATAATCATTTTTTCAAGAACATTTGAGAAACATGTAGGTTACAAATGGTGTTCAATCGGCTACGTGAACATGGGTTGAAATTTAAACCTCAGAAGTGCCACCTGCTGCAAGAGTGTGCACTATTTAGGTCATGTTGTTTCCCGCCATGGTGTATCAACCGATCCAGAGAAGACTGACAAAATCAGGTCTTGGAAGACACCAGCAGACAGAAAGGAAGTGCTTCAGTTCCTTGGGTTCACAGGGTATTATCAGAGGTTTGTCAAGGGATATTCAAAGTTGGCAGCACCTTTGTTTCGGTTGACTTCAGGAGACCCAAGGAAGAAGAAGAATGGTAGTAAATAGCTAAAGAGTATCCCAACCGCTTTTGTATGGTCTAAAGAATGTGATAGTAGCTTCAGACAAATCAAGGAGAAGTTGACTACTGCCCCAGTTCTTGGTTACCCCGACTTTAGTAAACCCTTTATTTTACAGGTCGATGCTTCAGGAGAAGGTTTGGGGGCAGTACTAGCACAAGTACAGGAAGGGAGATAGAGAGTAATAGCTTATGCCAGCAGAGGTCTGGCACCTGCTGAAGCCAGGTATCCAGCCCATAAACTGGAATTTCTATGCTTAAAGTGGGCAGTCACAGATAAGTTCAGGGAACACCTATATGGCAACACCTTCACTGTTTTAACGGACAATAACCCGCTCGTCTATGTTCAGAAAACTGCAAAGTTAGACGCAACAGGGCAGCGATGGGTGTCACAGCTTGCATTATTTGACTTTGACATTATACAGACCTGGCAAACATAATGCAAACGCCGATGGACTCTCGCGAATGTTTGTGGTATGTACAAACATATTGAGCTACCTACAAAGAGCGCAGAGTATGATATTACTTCTAATGCTGTGACAAACACATTACCTATCATGACTCATGTGGAGTTAGAATTAAATCAACTGGAAGATGTTGAGGTCGCCCCTGCACTTTCCTACAGAAAACTACAGAGAAAGCCAAATAGGAAACAAATAGACAGTTTGAACAGTAGGGCTAAGATGATCGTGAGACAATAGGATAGACTTTGTGTGAGGGAAGGTGTATTTTACCGTGTAGTGAAATCGTCTAATTTAGACCCAGTCTACCAATTGGTCCTGCCAGTTAAACTGCGTAGATCTATCTTTGAAGCTCTTCATGACAATATGGGACACCTTGCTTTTGAGAGGACACTGGACCTTATTCGTAGTAGGTTTTATTGCCCACAGATGTACACACAAGTGAAAGTGTGGTGTGAGGAATGTAAACGATGTTGTTTGCGCAAGGCTGCACCAGTGGCAGACAGAGCACCAATTGTGAGTATTCATACTTCTGCGCCCTTGGAGCTGGTATGTATGGACTTTCTAACTTTAGAGCCATCTAAAGGCGGCATCAAGAATGTACTGGTTCTTACCGACCATTTTTCGAGATATGCACAGGCCTACTCAACACCAGATCAGAAAGCTAAAACAGTGACCAAATTACTGTGGAAATACTTCTTTTCCAAATATGGATTCCCCAAAAGACTACACTCAGATCAAGGTAGAAATTTTGAGAGTGCAGTCGTCAAGGAGCTTTGTGAGATGGCTGGGATGTCCAAAACCCGTACCGCACCTTATCATCCGGAAGGGAATGGCATGACCGAAAGATACAATCAAACTCTCATGAATATGCTAGGCATCTTGGATCCATCACAGAAAACAGATTTGAAGGAGTATCCTGAAGCAATGACTCATGCATACAACTGCACTCGTCACGATTCAACAGGTTACTCTCCGCATTATGTATGTTCGTCACCCAAACCTTCCAGTAGACCTGATTTTCCACACTGACAAAGCTACCAGCCAATCTAGTGTGGGAGTAGATCCATCAGATTATGTCAAATCTCTGCAAGAAAGACTAAAAATCGCCTACAAAACAGCAACAGAACATGCAGACAAAGCTAGGGATCGTCAGAAAACGAGATACGACAAGAAAGCTAAGGCTATACCATTCAATACAGGGGACCGTGTGCTAGCTAAACTAAAACAAACTGGCAAGCATAAGCTTGGTGACAAATGGGAATCTGAACCATATTTAATAGTCAAACAACTGATACCAGACTCGCCTGTATATGTTATACGGTCAGAAACTGGTTACAAGGAGCGAACCCTACATCGTAATATGCTAAAAATTTGTACATTCCTACCTAGTAATCTAGATGTTCCACAACAAAAGAAGACAACCTGCCAAGAACGAACTCCAGATATAGATGGTCTGAGTGATAACGAAGATGAACCTAATGGAGATGTTGTTGAAGTCTCTGTTAGCCAGACTCCACTAACATCCATTCAAACAGATATAACCCCACACTTCTCTGTAACAGAAACTACCTCAACATTGAACAATGTCATTCAACATCAGCCAAACCCAACTATACAGGCTGAGCTACCAATTGTCACAGGTAGCCCAACTGTTGTAACAGAGCAACCATCACGCTCACCCTCAGAAACACAAATAAATGTGACAGAATCTTTACACAAGTATCCACTAACTCAACTCAAGATCTCCCACCCACACTAGCAAGTAATACATCATGCCAGAACTCTGGATCAACCTCAGAACCAATTCAACGTTATCCACAGCGAGTTAGACAACCACCTGCGGGATTTGCAGACTACCTCATGTCAATGTTCACAAAGTCAATCGGAGAAGCTAAAGTGCAAAGTGTTTAGCCTTGGGATTAATTAAACGCCGAGGACGTCGTTTCGACAAACAGAGGGAGGATGTGACGAGCTGTTTGGGACACCCCTTTAATTTTATTTATTATTATTTATACAATGCCAAAACGGAATGAGTGTACCACAACGGGACATAATAATTCCCTGTAGACTCATATAGAACAGAGTAGTCCACCCTGTTCTATTTTCGATCCGCCCGCAACGCTATGCGGCCGAAGGTGTTTGACCTGAGTCACGTGGTCAGGAAAATCCCCTAATTGGGCCTCTTCCTGCTCGATGGCGTGAAACTCAGGTTGGTGTTACACTATGACCGTTCAAAAACTGCTTTATTTTCGCTTTCATTATTTGCATCTGTAATTCAGCCTTTCAGTATTTGTACAGTATGTTTTAAGGGATTGATTTGACGAGATTGTAGTTATTTCTGTTCAGTTTCTGTCATTTAATCGTTATTTTTAGAAGCTACACGCTGTACTGTGTTATCAATGAAGCTGTCGAACGATAACTTTCATAGACATTGAACTTTATTTGCTTCGAGATACTCGCTTTTTATGTTGTTTTGATCATGTTTTCAGTACCAGTTATATTCGATTCAATGTCACTTGTTACTCAACTTGGGATATAACTTTTGCTATAGTGCAGGTTACTATGTAATGAACGTGATTGTGTGAAATCGTGGGCCGACGTTATCAGTGGCTGCTATGACGATACACATTCAACTCTTACAACCAGCGTGTCATCGATGCTTATTTTTGCTTTTGTTTTTATTTCATGTGAACCCATTGTGTATTGCTCTTCCTGCTCGACGGCGTGAAACTCAGTCAATAAAAGTTATACATAAGCACAACCTGGATCTAGAATCTATTATTTTTGCTGACACTCCCCATTTATGTCGGAAATCCGTGTCATAAACAAATAAATAAATAAACAAATAAATAAATAAATCTTACTAGTACAATACTTACTAGTTCCTACTCGCTTTTCCACGTCATGCTGCGTATTGTCAGTATGAAGGACCTATAAAGAAATAATGAATTGACAAAAGATGATGCTTTCAATGTTATTGAATAATTTTCTCGGCTAAATACAATTAAATGTCTTATACGTTACGTGACTCCCATCAACATTGATATGAGTAATGATGTATTTACAACAGATAATCGGCTTTGAACAAGTAAAATGGAAATGACTTGCCATAGAAATTGTAGAATAAACTTGCCACACTAGTATGAGAGTAAATATCCACACACGAACCATTTTGTACCTGCACAACATTAGCATATAGTAAATACACTCAGTAATATTTTATACATTAAACATTTCATTTCTGTTGGTGCTATTATGGGCTGGTCATTTTCTTCACCTCGAAGGGCCGCGATGAAAGACAAAGGGTGTCTTTTCACTAAAGTAACATGTAATAATCTTAATATAATACATTTTGTACAATTTTTTAAACCGGCTTTTACTTACAATCACATCTAAAATGCCAATTTGTTCCTCAGCAGACACGTATAATGTGCTCATTCGATAAACTATTGCTACCAAAACTCAATTCTTAGAAGTTGTCTTTAGAAAAGTCGTTGTTGTTGTAACCGGAGACAGTCTCAGTGATTATGACCATTCTGGTATTAGCCAAATACTTGAAAAATCAATCGTGTGTTGATATCGCTAAGTTGCGATGTTGCATTATTGTTGCAGAAGAACCCCAAATGTTCTGGCAGCAGCATCAGCATAAATCTGATGTGTTACCGTTTACCTTAAAAATTTGTTTGAGTAAGTTACAACAAATTTGATCTTGAATACTATTCTTTTTATTTGGGTCTTTTCATTTTATGTGATTCACTGCCGAATATCACATATATTCATTGCGCAAATCATTGCTGCAGTGTAGTATACAACCCCTAACTCACTGCATGAAACATTATAAAACATCAAAATGAAGGTACAACACGTGGAAAATTAATGTTTGTGACACACCAATCATAATTCATTCAATCATGCATTTTTGTGAATTGAAAATGTAAATGACAGAAAGATCTGATTTGAAGAAGCATGGATCTCGAGTACACGTTGTGTTACAAATTCAACTGTACCACAAATACAAGTTAGAGCACAGTCCCTCAACACTGTGAGGGATAATGGTTAGGGTCACGCAACCATTGCAATGTCATGAAATTATAGTACAACGCCGTCAATGTGTAATCATTTTTGTTTATTTTCGAATTATTAGAAACCAACAGCGCCCTTTAGCGATGAACGTTAATAATTATTCATGAATGGCGCCCTCTAAATGTTTGAGGTATTTTGTTTACGATTCATATAGAAATTCGTATTCATGTAGTGGTTAAAATCAGGTTTAGATGTATATACAGGTTAGAATTAACATTTGAGTTTTAATGTATACAAGATACTTGAAAGATTTTGTATCAATGTCATTGTCCGCAATAGCCGAATTCTGTGCACTGATGACTCGGGTCCAATTTTATCAAGAATTGCTTGATGATTTTCGATCCCGAACGTAAATCTACCAAAATAGTTTTAGGAAGGCAAAACTTAAAAAGTGGTATAAATACACTACCAGATACATTAAACGGTTTTAAAAATGAAATATAAATACAATATAAAAAATACACCATATCTGATTTCTATGACATATGTTTTTTTGAAATTCGCCCATACATTCAAACATGTTGATTGATTAGGTGAAGCATAAATGTACAAACATGTGTATTCCGCACATAATGTGGTTACGTTAAGACAATTATTCTCTATCTGACAAAGTCATTGGATATTGAAACAGCATGTGCGTTGCACGGGTTCATGTATATGCATTGTGTGTCATATGTCAGCATATGCGGTTTTAATAGTTGTGAAATTTGTTTGTGTGTTGCGAAATGTCTCTTTTCGCATACAAATTGATGTGATTGACAATCATTTCATTGCATGGGCGCGTTTAACAATTACGACCAAAAAAGCGAAGCCAAATCATGTATGCAGAGTATACCATTTCATATCAACCATTCGTTTGCACTGCCCGATAATTGATATTTACTTTTTCTATGCATATGCTTCTCCTAATTTCAATTGTAAACAAATCTAACACTATAATTCAGGGTGGGCTCACTGGCTCCAAAAACAGCTATGCAGAAACATCACTATTTCACTTCAAATATTTTTCAACTATTTGAATCAATGATCGCTTTCACAAGTCGATTATATTACTATGCCCACATAATGAAATAAATACAAAACATATCTACGTACCTTTTTAGTAGAGATGTATGTAGTGCGATTCAAAGCTAGAATGTAACTAAACTACAGATTTTAGTATTATTTAAGTGTGGATCAACATCTTAATTAGTCATATATTGCTTTCAAACAAATGGGGAATTGCACAACTGCTACAAAGCCATGATCAATATCACCGTCATGACGTCATTTCCAAATCTGGATTTAGTATGAGTATGTATTTTTTTTTTTTTTTTTTTTATTATTATTATTATTATTATTATTATACAATTAACAATACATGAAAAGGAAACAGAACTAAAAGAACAACACAATCACAAATACAACAAATTATCAGAGTAAGGTAAAGTACATAAAATTTGACCTATTCGACTGGAAAATCACTCCATTTATTAACATGATGCTCCATAATATTTTTACGAGTTGCAGTAAATTAACAGTAAATTACAGCCAGCCGAACGGAAAATTTCTGTTTTCTCTCCAATTACACCGGAAGCAGTATAATGACGCTCGGCTGAAAAATTCAAATAGACGCATAATATAAATCACAAAAATAATAAATATAGAAAGTATAGCACAGTTTATATTAATTATAATTATATTAATATTGATATAATTGTACCATACCTCCCCCTTTACTTGTACATTCTCGTTTCTGTACAATATATTTGTAATTGTGATTTGTTGATTGACGAATTATTTTGAAAACATTACTTTAATGTTGAACTGAATTAACTCGTGTATAATTAGGAAACATAATAGGATACCAGGGTGTTTTATGGGTTACGCCCTCACAATACCCATGTGTTCCTTGGTGTTTGCTATACAGATGAGATATCTCAAAGCTGTTAATATCTATTTATCCGACCTGATGACCTATACAATGTTGAGTGCATAACATCCGCCAACATGAATTTATTATATAACCAAAATTGACAAAAATAAACATTGTACAAAAGGAAAATTAAGCCATAACAATCCTATAAGGAAATTTAAAATAAAAGATGTTGCTTTTTATGTACAAGAGTGGGCATTTGTTTGGACTATCAAAGGTGAATCAAACATTAAATATTTATACATACAAATATGTGACTTTACATATAATTAGTCGAATTAGTAAAACAGAATTAGTCACAGCTGCCAAACTCTCACTGTAATCTTTCAAAGTATGATGTATAAGCAGTGAAGTATATGTATCACCTCTAAATTTCTCACACGCTATTCCAGCAGACATTTGAACTTATGCATTCCCGTTCCTGTACAAATTATTTGTAATTGTGATTTGTTGATGAATGAATTAATTTGAAAACTTAATTTTAATATTAAACTGAATCAACCCCTATCTAAGTAGGTAAAACATAATAGGATACCAGAGAGTTGATCTGGGCTACGCCCTCAATGAACCGATGTGTCCCTTGGTGTTTGCTATACAGATGAGATATCTCAAAGCTGTTAATATCTATTTATCTGACCTACAGATGACATGTACTATGTTGAGGGCATAACATCCGCCAACATGAATTGATTACATAACCAAAATTCACAAAAACAAACATCGTACATAAGGAAAATTAAGTCATCACAATATTGCAAGGAAATTTAAAATAAAATATATTGCTTTTTATGTACAAGAGTGGGCATTTGTTTGGCCTATGAAAGGTCAATCAAACATTAAATATTTATACATACAAATATGTGACTTTACATATAATTAGTCGAATTAGTAAAACAGAATTAGTCACAGCTGCCAAACTCTCACTGTAATCTTTCAAAGTATTATGTATAAGCAGTGAAGTATATGTATCACCTTTTAATTTCTCACACGCTATTCCAGCAGACATTTGAACTTATGCATTCCCGTTCCTGTACAAATTATTTGTAATTGTGATTTGTTGATGAATGAATTAATTTGAAAACTTAATTTTAATATTAAACTGAATCAACCCCTATCTAAGTAGGTAAAACATAATAGGATACCAGAGAGTTGATCTGGGCTACGCCCTCAATGAACCGATGTGTCCCTTGGTGTTTGCTATACAGATGAGATATCTCAAAGCTGTTAATATCTATTTATCTGACCTACAGATGACCTGTACTATGTTGAGGGCATAACATCCGCCAACATGAATTGATTACATAACCAAAATTCACAAAAACAAACATCGTACATAAGGAAAATTAAGTCGTCACAATATTGCAAGGAAATTTAAAATAAAATATATTGCTTTTTATGTACAAGAGTGGGCATTTGTTTGGCCTATGAAAGGTCAATCAAACATTAAATATGTATACATACAAATATGTGACTTTACATATAATTATAGTCGAATTAGTAAAACAGAATTAGTCGCAGCTGCCAAACGCTCACTGTAATCTTTCAAAGTACGATGTATAAGCAGAAGAATATATGTATCACCTATAAATTTCTCAAAAGCAGTCATTTGAACTTATGCATTCCCATTTCTGTACAAATTATTTATGACTGTGATTTCTTGATGGATGAATTATTTTGAAAACATAACTTTCATGTTAAATTTAAGCAACCCATGCCTATGTAGGTAACATCATAGGATACGAGGGAATTGGTCTTGGCCACGCCCTCACAAAACCCATGTGTCCCGTGGTGTTTCCCATTTTTGTACTATTTCTCAATATGTGGTCTTTGTGTTTATCTTTTGTACCATTCTTATTGTTATTGGTTGTCTAATTACCAGCAACAGTCTCAACACTAGATGCTGATTTGGCTCCTCTGAACGGTTATTGAGGAGATTATATAAACATATACTTCTGGCTGACAATGTTCACAATTTTTGTTAATTCTAGGAGGCCTCTTAACATCAATAATACTGCAAAATATTACACTACACCATTTTGCCTTTCATTATCTCCAATCATAATTGTAATCAAAACGACTTTTGCACCGTAATAATGCAGTTGAATACAAATCATGACTCATATGCATATAAGCCAATACAAATTTCTTTGAAGATATGTACTTTGTATTTTAAAAGCATAAGTATTGTGTGGAACGTATACATCAAGTTCCAGAACATTATAATTCACCAAATGTAATTCATCTTTCTTCGCATCTGATGGTTTTACTTAGTTAATTTAATATTTTGGCATTTGAATATTCCAACTTTATTCTGTATGATTAGTAGATTATTATCACACGACTTTTCATCATTTTAAAATGTAAAACATCATTAGGAAAGATTTGTAATGTTCATCCATATATATCAGAATATATAACAGTTTAATATTTCAATTCATTACGAGTACATAAGTTTGCCCTTGAACTTAAAGCCATTCTATTGTGTGAGTTGGCATTACGTAACAAGTGTATTCATTAATGAAGTGACATTAGAATTTCAAATGAACTTGTCATTCAGAACTGTGTTAGGTATTCGTGAAGATGTGGAACAGCAGCCATTTATTGCACGTTTTCTACAGTGTGCAGGTTACGTCGAATTAAACCCAGGTCCCGAAGAATACATCATCAAGGCCATGCAAGACATGAAAGGTGACCTTCTTGCTGAAATTAAACAAAGTGGTTATGAAATTCGACAGGAACTAAAAGATATGAAACATATTCAAGATATAATACAAAAAAACATGTGCACGGTTAGATTACCGGGTGTCTGAATTGGAAACATCTGTGAATATATTGAAGAATGAAGTTGGAAAAAAATTCGAAAATCGTAATATTCAAGATCTTGACTGTACAGTGATAAACGAAAAGCTGGACGAAAGAAGACCAACGACCACCTACTCGCCCTCGAACACGTCGTAAACACAAACAACAACTCTTGAACACTGGAGAAAATGTGCTGGTCGACAATATTGCCGAATAGAAATCCGGCCAAGGCCCAACGAAAATAAACTTTATTTCTTGGAATATCATTAAAATATAAACTTCAGTCTCCCGAATTCATAAGCTTTCTACTATTATATGATGTTATTTCTTTAACAGAAACCTGGGCTGAATTTGTCGACCAGTTCTCTGATTATTTTCATGGGTTTAATGTGTACAATCGTATTAGACCGCGAAAGTCAGTATTTGGTCGTTTTTCTGGAGATATATTAACACTAATTAGAAATAATTTGATTCCCCATGTAAAATGTATCAAAACTGACCTACATGATTGCTTATTTTTCCTTTTCCAGAAAGAATTGTTTGGCTTTGATAAAGATATCATCTATTGTAATGTTTATATACCTCCCCAAAATGCAACACTCTATGATAATCTTGAATCACGAAATGAAATTGAATTATTTGAAAATTCTTTGATCACCATTTTATGTAAGTTTGATGACGCAAATTTGATTGTAAACGGTGATTTTAATGCCCGTACGGGAAATGAGCCAGATTTTATCATAAATGATAATATAGATTATATTATAAATGAATTCCCATATACTGAAGACACCTTCAACATTCCACGAGCAACAAAAGATAACATTTCTAAAAAATTTGCTCGTACTTTGTTATCTCTTTGCTGCTCACACAATTTGCATATGTTGAATGATAGAGTAGGCAGCGATGCAGGTGTTGGTGACTTTACATGAATCTCAAGTAACGGGGCAAGCCTTGTTGACTATGTTCTTGTGTCGACAACTTTATTTACTGATATCGCTGATTTTCTTATTATGACCCGTACAGAGTCTGATCATCTCCCACTTGTATTTAGTATACAAGGGTCTGTACATAAACAATTTTATATTAATGCAAATTGTATGCAAAAGGGTCAACTAACTAACTAAGTATGTATGACTGCCTACACGTTCTGATTCATTCATGAGCAAATTATATACCGAGGAAAAACAAAATAGGTTAAACCCGATTTCTGAAAATGTAAATCCCGATACAGATGTATCTGTTAATATAATTGAAGACTTGATTCGATCTGTAGCTGATAAATGTGGTATGAAAATGTCAAAACACAAATACAAAACAACCACTTTGGTTTGACAATGATTGTAAACAAATACAGATTGTTACGCAAATTTCGTAACACCAATAACCCAACTCATTTACATGAATACCACTTATTGAGTAAAAGGTTTAAGTATGTTTGCCGGGACAAAAAACGCCAACACGTAGATCAAATCAAGTCAAATTTGATATGCGCTGATATAAATCTGTTTTGGTCGTCCTTTAGACGACTAAATAACCCTTTCACTGCCAAACCAAATATGCATATCACACCTGATAAATGGTACGACTACGTAGGTGATAAGGCAGAGGATAACTTTGCTCTTGCAGACGAGTTCCAACATCTACTTAAATTAGTTGATGAATTTCAACCTAGCACTATGGAAATTGATTGGGATATCTTAAATGGGCTTATCACAGCTGACGAAATTAGTCATAGCATTGCTAGTATTACAAATGGTAAATCTGCTGGTCCCGACGATCTGATTGGCGAATTCTTTTCTCTTTTCTCTTTTTCTACCTTGGCCCCATTTTTAAACATCATTTTTAACCAAATATTTGAATCAGGAAAAGTTCCAAACGTCTGGTCAAGAGCAATTGTCATTCCAATATATGAAAAAGGGTCCGCCGATGACCCGGGGAATTATAGAGCAATTTTCTTGCTCAGTATATTTGGTAAAATGTTTACTTCGATACTAAATAGACGGCTGTATTTTGGGGCAGAAGCACTTGGTAAGATCGACGAAGAATAGGCGGGAATAAGGAAGAGTTACTCAACGTTTGAAAACATTTTTATTATACAGTCAATTATTCAAAAGTACATTACCAGAAAACGGGGAAAATTTTAATTCATTTCATACTAACCCTGAAACATTCTGTAATAGTCAATTCAAATAGACATAGTAAGTATAATCATGCAATGCTTATACAGATGAGATATCTCAAAGCTGTTAATATCTATTCATCTGACCTACAGATGACCTATCTAATGTGAGGCCACAGCATCTGCCAACATGAATTTATAATTTAACAAAAACTGACAAAATACATCGTACAGAACGAATATCTTTCTTCACATGTGATAGTTATACTTATTTAGTTAGTTTAATATTTTGGTATGTGTATATCCCATCCATATTCTCTATTATTTCTTCGACACATCATTTTAAAATGTAAAACATCATGAAGAAAGGTTTGTAATGTTCATAATGATATATCAGAATACAGAACAGTTTACTCTTTAAATTCATTTCATACTAACACTGAAACATTCTGTAATAGGTAATTCAATTATACATAGTAAGTATAATCATGCAATTCTTATACAGATGGGATATCTCAAAGCTGTTAATATCTATTCACTTGACCTACAGATGACATATACAATGTTGAGGGCATAACATCCGCCAACCTGAATTTATTATATAAGCAAAATTGACAAAAACAAACATCGTACAAAAGAAAAATTATGCCATAACAATATTGTAAGGAAATTTAAAATAAAAGATGTTGCTTTTTATGTACAAGAGTGGGCATTTGTTTGGACTATCAAAGGTGAATCAAACATTAAATATTTATAAATACAAATATGTGACTTTACATATAATTAGTCGAATTAGTAAAACAGAATTAGTCACAGCTGCCAAACGCTCAACACATGCATTCCTGTTTTTGAACAAATTATTTGTAATTGTGATTTGTTGATTGATGAATTATTTTGAAAACATTCCTTTCATGTTAAATTGAAGCAACCCATGTCTATGTAGGTAACATCATAGGATACCAGGGAGTTGTTCTTGGCCACGCTCTCACATAACCCATGTGTCCCGTGGTGTTTCCCATTCTTGTACTTTTTCTCATTATGTGGTCTTCGTTTTCTCTGTTTGCACAATTCTTATTGTTATTGGTTGACCAATTCCCAGGACTAGACTCAACACTAGATGTTGATCTATGCTGACGAGGTCGCGTGCGTAACGCCCTCCGCGGTGTTCCAGACCTGGCACTCGCCTTTCAGAACGATGTTGTTTTTCACTTCCCCTGACGATTTTTGTCGGTACTAATCAAATAATTACATATAATTAGTCGAATTAGTAAAACAGAATGAGTCAAAGCTGCAAAACTCTCACTGTAATCTTTCAAAGTACGACCTATAAGCAGTAGAATATCTAAATATCCCACAAGCTATTCCAGCAGACTTTTGAACTTTTGCATTCCCGTTTGTAAATTATTTGAAAACATTACTTTCATGTTAAATTAAGGTAGCTAGAGGGGAAAACAATAATTTAATTGAGATTTGTGCTTTCCTCGCCAGTTACTGATTAGCATGTTTTCAGATAGCAGAGATACAGCAGAATGCGAACATGTTAATATGTGTTTTGTGTTAATATTTTCTCAGGGGATCAAGTTACGATCATTCCCGTGAACCTCCTAAACATTGAGCTTTTTGCGGGATTGGCCGTTTCTATGTTTATTTGTTCTATGTTTCTGGTCTTTTCACTGTTCTTTTAAACGGTGTCTCTGAATTTGTATGTGTCTCATAGTCCGTTGAACTTTATGGACTAAATTTCATGAATGTGTCCATTTTCTCGTGGCTGTAACTCAACGACTCACAGAAACGCCAATGGGACATCATATTTTAGCTCATTTTATGGTGAATAGATTGTGTAATTTATACATCGTTAGCATAAAGAAAAGTGTTATAAGATGATATCTTCATTAGTTATGATAGTCAAAAATTAGTTTCCGTAAAAACTCAATAAAACGTGTTTTCGAATTTGATTATACTTTATAAATATACATGTGTCTGATCTGCGAGAACTGTTCGTGAACAATTGGCTCGTTGTTTCTAAAAAGTTACAAAACTTAGCAGTTTCATTGAAAGTGAAACTTGAATAAATTAATTGCGCGGCATGCAATCTTGTTCAAGTTAGGTGCTTTCTTTGTTATGTTGAACAGCATCAACAGCACAATCGGTTCTCTAAACCACGGTTACTAAAAAAGACGGTTCGGAAACGCTATTGTTAAAAGGTGTGAATCTGCTTAATCCCTCAAGGATGCGTGTAGCGCTGTGTACGCCCTCTTTCGCTTGATATTTCAAGGCCCACCATTTTGTTTCCTCCTTGTGTCGATCACTTGATGTCCCGCGAAGAACTATACGTACATTTCGGATGAGTACTCTTTGTAACTGTGATAACATTCAGAATCGAGAATCGTCATTTATCGTTTTCACTGTTGTCATGAAAGTAAGCTTGGATCCCGGAAGAAAAAGTGACGAAAATTCTAGCCCCTAAGTCATTATTTTAAAATACATTATATTATAAAAAATATTACCAAATCATTTTTTGTATACTACTGTGCGTACTTATGACGGGTATTTGTGATTCGGGGGCTTATTAGAGTAAATTTTATCGTTGTGCTTTCGCGTCAGTGTATCATCCATTTTGTTTTTAAAGTCTTTACACTTATTTTTGTAGACGCCGTGGAAATCGTTGAAAATGTATTCAAAATTTTCCGCCAGTTTCATAAAATGCCTGTTTAATTGTTTTTGTCTGTCCTTTTTTCAGTTTGTTGGCAATTTTTTTCATGTTGCAATATTCAGCTTGCTATTAAATAGAATTTAAGTCAACGCAACAATTTTTGAACAATTTTTTAACTGTTCTTATTTTCATTGAAACTGCCTGTTTTTGCATATTTGGTGTGCTTACATGCATTTCCTAGAGCATGGGTAGGTCGTTTCAGTTATTTTATCGCTTATTTTGATTATTCCCAACAAAATGTATGTGGTATCATGGCTCCTCATTAAAACTTTTGCATCGCTGAAATATAAACATTTGTATGGCTTCTTTGACATCTTTTTTTCTGATCATGTGTTGTTGTGTTTTTTTTTATTTCAGTTTTCTGCTGATCTTGTTCTTTAGAAACGAAAATGCCATACAAGGATGGCAAATTTGTATTGAGTTTAAACTGAGCGAGAGGTTTTGTCAGGATTCACCGGAACAACTTACACTTTAGTAACTTAAAGCATCGACACAGATAAACAGTAAAATGGCGTGCAGTTGTTGATTGCAATGAACTCTGGGGGAAAATGACGTCATATTTGCGTGATTTCCTGTATCTTTATCACATATTAGTACGTCTTTTGTTTCAAATGTTTACCCGCGACACGCATCCAATGAAAAGAACATGGTTTGTTTCCTAACCGCCTTTTTTAGTAACCGTGTCTAAACACAAGGCTGGCCACCATGACAGCATAAATTTACTTACGGGATATACATGCCTTCAAGTACAGATATATTTGCATTACTCTCAGCCAATGGAGAGTGTACCGTTATTGGACTTGTTATGAACAATTAGCTCCAAGTCTGCACTGTTTTTTCCTCCCGGCGTTAACCATGCTCACAGAGAACCACGAGCGGGATGGTTCTAAATACAAGAGGCGGTAATCTCATGTCACTGCTAAAGTTATGCATTACGTGACGACCCTTCCCAATGCCACGAGCTGCGGTCAGCAACTTACGGTTCACATCGAAAGAATGTACACTTTTTTTCGACGCCAGAGTTGCATTTTGGATTCGTGCACTTATAGTAAAGACACCCCCCCCCAACCATGGCAGATGTTCGTGTTTTCAGCTAAAACAACATTTCACAACTTTTTTACAGTAACGACACATCAATATATCACTGCCAATTTTATTTACAGACTGTAATTCTACCATGAACCAGCGTGTGTATCAAGGATTCATATCTCCTCGTCTGTCACCTTGACAATCGTACAAAAGAAAAAATATGCCATAACAATATTGTAAGGGAATTTAAAATAAAAATATTGCTTTTTATGTACAAGAGTGGGCATTTGTTTGGCATATCATATATGAATCAAACAAATGATAGCCATCGAAGTGTAACCATTCCAGCAGAGTTCATTCATTTGTTGACATAATGTGTGATAAGGTGTTGGTAAATTTCCGCCCAATGTTTATCATCTTGTTGAAAACAGTTTGTGATTTTTGCCAACAATGCAAGCACGGCTTTGATTGACGGTGTAACCATGACCACAAAAATACATATTCATAAAAAGTCATTGTAAGGAGGCGTGAACTTTGCGAATTCGCAATATTAAAATTACCGACGGGACATACACTGTTCACTATTGTTAGTTTAATATTGTGCCACGTGAATATTCCAATCTTATTCTGTATGATCTGTAGATTATTATCACACAATTCTTCATCGGATCATTTTAAAATGTAAAACATCATTAAGAAAGATTCGTAATGTTCATACTGATATATCAGAATATATAACAGTTTACTATTTCAATTCATTTCATACTAACACTGAAACATTCTGTAATAGGTAATTCAATTATACATAGTAAGTATAATCATGCAATTCTTATACAGATGGGATATCTCAAAGCTGTTAATATCTATTCACTTGACCTACAGATGACCTATACAATGTCAAGGGCATAACATCCGCCAACATGAATTTATTATATAACCAAAATTGACAAAAACAAACATCGTACAAAAGGACACAACAATCCTATAAGGAACTTTAAAATAAAAGTTGTTACTTTTTATGTACAAGATTGGGCATTTGTTTGAATAAAAGATTTATAAATACAAATATGTGACTTTACATATAATGAGTCGAATTAGTAAAACAGAATTAATCACAGCTGCTAAACTCTCACTGTAATCTTTCAAAGTACGATGTATAAGTAGTGGAATATATGTATCACCTCTAAATTTCTCACAAGCTATTCCAGCAGACATTTGAACTTGTGCATTCCCATTTGTGAATTATTTAAAAACATTACTTTCATGTTAATTAAGGTAGCTCGAGAGAACATATGCAGTCCCATTTGTGAACAAATTATTTGTAATTGTGAGTTGTTGTGAATTATATTGAAAACTTTATTTTAATATTAAACTGAATTAACCCTTGTCTAAGTAGGTAACATAATAGGGTACCCTATAGTTGTTCTGGGCTACGCCCTCTCAAAATGTATGTGTCCCGTGGTGTTTGCTATACAGATGAGATATCTCAAAGCTGTTAATATCTACCCATCTGAACTACATAAAAAATATACACTATTAATAGTCCGGTCAATATATGGTTTGACCCATCACAAATTGCAAGAGAAATAATTTCTTCACAAAACATTCCGGGAGGTGCCTAGATTGACAAAAATCTAGGCTTTCGAAATATACCTAATTTGCATTTATTCAAAACGGCCATTTGGTGCATTATTACAATATGGAAAATATAACTATTAAGACGTATCTTTAAATTTGGATGACATTTTTTAGATATTCAAGTTACTGCGATATGGTTTGGTGTGTGTGAATGTATGTGATTGTGAAACATTTGATTGAATAACAGTCACATTTGCATGAATCCAATATGGCCGTCAAAATAGTATCATTTAAATGTGCAACTTTGGGCGGTCCCTCGGAGTCTGTTCCTCGCCATGCGCCATGTGGGGTGAGGCGGGAACATCGATCCTAGTGACCCGATGTTCACCCCCCACCTTCGATCCTGAAACAGTCACTCTTGGTAGGACTGTCACTTCCGGGATCCAGAGTCCTGCATTCGGTATTGCTTTTTGGGCGAACCCGCAGACGGTGTTGATGGGCGGATCTTGGTCCCCCGCGAGATAGAGGCCTTAGAGTAGATAAACATTATGCTCAACCTTTTCCGCTGGACCAAGCGCTACCCGATAGAACATTGTTTGAGACTGGAGCCAGCAGAGTTTGGAGTCAAATCTTGCACCCCAATCAGAGCCTTCGGGCAAAGGGGATTCATGGAATATTTCGACCTTTCAGTCGGAAACAATTCACGCACTGAGAGCAGAGTGGCGACCCTCAACCTTCGAGTTGTGGCCAGCCCAATAGTTTTGCGCCGCCAGCATTCTGAAGTCTTAATGGCAGAACGCACCAGTCTCCTAGACCAGCAGACACAGCTATTGTGGGACACAACACGCCTAAGCGGAATATCCTGCAGTGTCATCTGGCTCTCGTGGCAGGGGCTGCCTCTGTACAGTGGAATGTGGTTTTGGCTGTTTTCACTGGGCGCACCACCATCTCAGTTACGCAAGCTAGACCATCCTCTTCTTTTTTGAGGATGGAAGGAGCAGTCTCGGTGCTTCTGGATCCCACTGACCAGTTGGTAAAGGTGAGACCTGTAAGCCAGTTTGGCTTCTGCAAAAGGTAAGCAGTAAGGAACCCAACGTAACGACCAAAGTCGGCACCCACTGGCCAGAAGTAGCAAGGAGGCAAGCATCCTGGCTCTTCTGGGGGAGGAAAGAGTGGTGATGCGCCCCCAGGAAGAAGGGACCAGGTGGTGACCCCTCTTCCTCGTAGGTCGCCTACCCAGCTTGCAAGAGAAGCAGGTTTGATGCTTCCGCATGTGACTAGGTGGATGGGCATATGTTCGGCGGGAGGCCGAGTCGTAACCTATCGACTTTTACACGCCTCGCAGGGTCTCACCTCAGCGGAGGAGAGATCACCCCAATGTGCCGAACCCATGGAGGCAGTGTGTAACCGATCCCTGGACTCTCCAGGTGGCAATACACGGTCACAAGATCCCGCTGCAATCTCCACCCCCCTGGCACCAGCTCCCGTTCGTGGCACTACCAGGGGACCCCTGCAAAGCGGGAGCAATCTGACAGGAAGTAGATAGTTTGCTTACAAAGGGCGCTATGCACAGGATAGGGGACCCAGCGTTAAGACAGGGCTTCTACTTGCAAGTATTGGTGGTTCCAAAGACTACAACTGAGACTACAGGTAGCTGAGCCCTGGTTTGGGCTTAAACAGACTACATCAATACATTTTGTTGTGTGTGTATGAGCTTACTGGAAACGCCGAGCACCATATTATTCTCCGTGTTGTGTTTCTACTGGTTAGCCTCGCTAGATTTGAGCGATATTTACCCACACATACTGATACACCCAGTGAGTCAGAGATTGCCTCGATTCACCAAGTTGGGCCAAGTAGTCGAGCGTGATAAACATCACATCGGTACACATCAACGTTTACCAAGATGGCTGGTTGCTACACAACCCAAAAAAGGGTGGTTAGTCAAACAGTAAGGCTAATACCAGATTTTCTAGACAAGATGTGCTTCCTAGTAAATCAAGCAAGTCCCACTCTCAGCCAACACAACAGTTGGTGTTCCTGGCCAGGGAGTTTGACATGGAGGTGGGCTTGGTACGGTCGCTGCAGACTCGTTGCCTAAACGTCCTAGCTAAACGCCTAGTCAGTGTTCTCTCTGTGTCCCTCCGAGAACTAATGCAGATCATCGGAATGATGTTAGCGGATGATACAGCTGCCCGTTATAGCGTTGTTGCATCACCAGGCTCTCTTATGGGAATTGGACAGGTGAGTAACACTCCCGTACAAAGCAGGGTACTCTGGAAACGGATGCCTCCCTCGCATGTTGGGGAGCACACCTATTGGACGAACAAGCCAAATGAAAAATATTGCCCCTGTGTTGGATTCAGGACTGCCATATCAACTGGTTCGAACAGAAAGAAGTGCACTGAGCACTACTTCACTTTCTACCCAGAGTTCGAGACCGCTCCTAGTGGAGCAAATTCTTCTTTGGTACCTAGAATACAATGTGGAGCTAGACACACACCACCTTCCAGAACCGAAAAACAGTCAAGCGGACGCCCTCTCGTAGCAGCTCCGTCTCCAGAATGCGGAGTGGTAGATACCCTAATAGGTAACCTCCAGTCGGTGGGACAGTCCAAAGTTAGACCTATTCACCTCACTCTGGAACGTCAAGCTCCTGATGTACAAGACACTCCTGCCTACTCCAGGAGCTCGGGCCAGGGACACTTTGTCGCCCCCCTGTGGACCCACATGGATGTTTATGCCTTTCCTCCCTTCCCGCTATTCACTGGGTACTGAGCACATCTGCACTTTGACGCGAGTGGCACCCAACAGGCCAAGCAAGGTCTGGTTTCCACTACTGTTGGAAATGTTAGTCAAAACACCAGGGGTGCTTCCGGACTTCCAGATCTGCTGTCCCAACCGAACGGCGCACTGCCCAGTGGTGTACCACTTACATGCATCAAGGCTCTCAGTTGACTCACTCACTACCAACGTCCGTCTACCCAATCAACACAATTGGCTCTCTCATACTCCGACACAAAACAGTATCATAGCATCATGAATTTTTAAAATATCTCATCTAGAATTAAAGATATGTCCAAATAGTTAATCCCTGTTGTAAAAATGTGCAAAACGGCCATTTTGAATATATGCAAATTAGGTATATTTCGAAAGCCAAAATTTTCCTAGACTTTTAGTATGTCAATCTAGATACCTTTCTGAAAAGCACTGTGAAGAAATTATTTCGGTTGCAATTGTTATGGGTTGGCCCCCCTTTTTTGCTAGAATGAATGGACTATAAGGCCGTAACATCATCCAACATGCATTTATAATGTAATCAAATATCGTACAAAAGAAATATCTGTCTTCAGATCTGATGGTTTACTTAGTTATTTTAATATTTTGGCATGTGCTTATTCAAATCATTGTCTGTATGATTTGCAGATTATTATCACACACATCTTCAAAAATAAATAAACAGATCATTTTAAAATGTAAAACATCGTTAGGAAAGATTTGTAATGTTCATAGTTATATATCAGAATGTATAACAGTTTAATATTTCAATTCATTACGAGTACATAAGTTTGCCCTTGAACTTAAAGCCATTCTATTGTGTGAGTTGGCATTACGTAACAAGTGTATTCATTAATTAAGTGACATTAGAATTTCAAATGAACTTGTATTTCAGAACTGTGTTACGTATTCGTGAAGATGTGGAACAGCAGCCATTTATTGCACGTTTTCTACTGAAACATTCTGTAATAGGCAATTCAATTACACATAGTAATTATAATCATGCAATTCTTATACAGATGAGATATCTCAAAGCTGTTAATATCTATTCACCTGACCTCCAGATGACCTATCCAATGTTGAGGCCATAACATCCGTCAACATGAATGTATTATATAACCAATATTGACAAAAACAAACATCGTACAAAAGGAATATTAAGCCATAACATTATTGTAAAGAAATTTAAAATAAAAGATATTGCTTTTATGCACAAGAGCGGGCATTTGTTTGACCTATCAAAGGTGAATCAAACATTAAATATTTATAAATACAAATGTGCGACATATAATTAGTTGAATTAGTAAAACAGAATTAGTCACAGCTGCCAAACGCGCACTGTAATCTTTCAAAGTAAGATGTATTAGCAGTAGAGTATATGTATCACCTCTAAATTTCACACAAGCATTCCCGTTTCTGTACAAAATAGTTGTGACTGTGATTTGTTGATGGATGAATTAATTAGAAAACATTCCCTTCATGTTAAATTGAAGCAACCCGTGTCTATGTAGGTAACATCATAGCCAGGGAGTTGTTCTCGACCACGCTCTTACACAACCCATGTGTCCCGTGGTGTTTCCCATTCTTGTACTTTTTCTCTCATTATGTTGTCTTCGTTTTCTCTTTTTGCACCATTCTTATTGTTATTGGTTGACCAATTCCCAAGACTAGACTCAACACTGGATGTTTTCCAATCCTGGCGAGGTCTCGTGAGTAGCGCCCTCCGCGGTGCCCCAAACCCGACACTTGCCTATGAGAACGATGTTGTTTTTCACTTCCCCCCGACGATTTTTTGTCGGTACTAATCAAGTAATTAAAACAGAATTAGTCACAGCTGCCAAACTCTCACTGTGATTTTTCAAAGTACGACGTATAAGCAGTGGAATATATGTATCACCTCTAAATTTCTCACAAGCTATTCCAGCTGACATTTGAACTTATGCATTCCCGTTTGTGAATTATTTAAAAACATTATTTTCTCGAGAGAAAACACAAGTAATAATTTAATTGAGATTTGTACTTTCCTCGCCAGTTACTATTTAAGCATGTTTTTAGAAAGCTGAGATATAGCAGAATGCGATCATGTTAAAATGTGTTTCGTGTTATTTTGTTCAGGGTATTAGGTTACGATCGCTCCCGTGAACCTCCTAAACATAGAGCTTTTTGCGGGATTGGCCGTTTCTAGATTTCTTTTTTTCTATTTTTCTGGTCTTTCTCTGTTGTTTTATGAAGATAATGATCTTTTAAATGACGTCTCGGAATTTGTATGTGTCTCATAGTCCGTTGAACTTTATAAACTAAATTTCATGAAAGTCTCCATGTTCTCGTGGCATATTTAAGCTCATTTTGTGGCGAATAAATTGTGTAATTTATACATCGTTAGTGTAAAGAAAAGTGTTAAAAGATGAGATCTTCATTAGTTATGATAGTCAAAATTTAGTTTCCATAAAAACTGTTGTTGAACAATTGGTTCGTTGTTTCTGAAAAAGTTTCATTGAAAGTGGGTGCTAATTTGAACAAGATGGCGTACTTATCAATTAATTTATTCAAGTCCCTTTGTTATATTGAACAGCATCAACAGTACTATCGGTTCTCTAAACACAGGGCTGGCCATCATGACAGCATATATTTACTTACGGGATATACATGCCTTCAAGTACAGATATTTTTGCATTACTCTCAGCCTATGGAGAGTGTTCCGTTATTGGACTTGTTATATCCAATTAGCTCCAAGTCTGCACTGTTTTTTCCTCCCGACGAAAAAACGAAATATGGCGTTGACCATGCTCACAGAGAACCACGAGCTGGAAGGTGTTAAAGAGTGGTTCCGGATAGAAGAGGCGGTAATCTTATGTAACGGCTAAATTTATGCATTGCATGACGACCCTTCCGAATGCCACGAGCTGCGGTCACCAGCTTACGATTTACATCGAAAGAATGTACACTCTTTTTCGACGCCAGAGTTGCATGTAACGACGACCCTCCCCCTCAACCATGGCGGATGTTCGTATTTTTACAGTAACGAAACATCAATATATCACTGCCAATTATATTTACAGACTGTAGTTCTACCATGAACCAGCGTCTGTATCCAGGATTTCGTCGTCGTCTGAACTGTCGGTGTCACCTTGACAATCACTCAGGACATTTTTAGCGCAGACTTTTGTTGTAACTGTCGATAGGTACGTCAAACCACTCTGCGGATAACTATAATATTAGCCCAGTTCACTCTCATTTAGATCTCTTTTAACGGCGTTGGACATTTTCAGCGAACAGGTTTTTTTCATTTTTGAATTTCTTCCTAAGATATGTAATGTTATTAAAACACAAAGAAAGGCTTAAAATACCATAGCGTAATGTATGCCTGTGTTACGAATGCTATCGCGTAACGGACACTATTTATTGATTGCGCAGGATATAATAAAGCTCAGGGATAAAGCTGGATGGTCAGCAAACTGTTATGCAAATTAAATCATTTGTCTTCAGTCTGTCTCTCAACATGATATGGAAATTATGGTGTTTACCCACAACTAGATTTTGGAAATAAACTGAAGTTACGCACCAAATAAATCGCGCACAGTAAATTTGGACCAAAGATAAAATGTTTTTTCTAGTTTTTCACTTCTCGCTACCTTAAAGTGAGCTCTAAATACATCATTGGATATCAGAGAGTTGTTCTGGACTACGCCCTCACCAAACATATGTTTCCCGTGGTGTTTCCTATTCTTATATCATCTAAATATGTGGTCTTAACCGTTTGCACCATCCTTATTTTTATTTGTTGTCAAATTCCCAGGACCACACTCATATGGATCTTTTGAATGGTTATTGAGGAGACTATATAAACGTACAATTTTGTCTGACCACAAAGTTTTCGTTTATTCTAAGAGGCATGTTGCCACCAATAATACTGTCAAATATTACACTAAACCATCTTTGCTCTGAAGTATTTCACTTTTTTCAATCATCCCTGAACTCATATAACATCAGCGCCATATCAATACAGATTGTTCCAAATCATGACTTGCCCAAACCGAGATGAAGATCACGTTATTGTTGAGGAAGACCCATTTTTTTTATATTTACTAACATCAAATCTAAACAGATTCGGAGACTATTTTATGCATTCAGGCACATGTCTTGATGTATAAACTGTTTTTCTGTGTACCTATAAATAGCTTAAAGCTGAATTCCATATGTCCTTGTTTAATATAATCATCCAGACATGGCAATTTCAAACTAGCAATTGCTAAACATACAATTCTATTAAAAAAGCTGATTAACATCATTGACAAAACACATTGAAACTCTATAATCTCTAAACTGTTTCACAGGAAGTGAAGTGCGTCTGTGGTGAAGACTAAGGGGCTATTTCATATTCCGGAGAATGTGAAGAGTGTATAAAACATTTGTTTTGATCATCATGTAACCGATTTTCCAAATATTTGTTTTAATTGTGATGTTTTTGTCGAGAGGGCCCTACGGTTTGACGACAGATTTTATTTAAGTTAACACAATTCATGGTTTCTTAATCATATGCCTTAAATATTTTTCCTGGAATTGTTGGCTCTTGCATACCATCAAATGCTTTATTTTCCCAATTTCCCCAGTCAAAATATTCTAAAATATTCTAAAAACTTTCAATGCAATTAGCCCTTTACGTGTTGTAGGCTAGATAACTTTTATTTGAATATTCAGTACACTGACTACGTTGTGCACATGTAGTATTGGTGAGTAATAATTTGTATTTCGAATTTTCTGATTGGATTTGAATCTAGCAAGGCTTGATAGAATTGGCCTATTATTTTAGTATGTACTACTAATATTACAGGGAAATGCAGCATGTTTTAATATCTGTTGTGATCAAATTACCCTCTGTCAAATGGATTAATTGGTTTTAATATTACCCTGTAATTTAGGCTTCTATTGATCAAGGCATTTTTAAAATCACGAGGAAAACTCAATTTAAGTGACTAATACGATCATGGTTGCATCTAATTTGAAATAAAGATGGCAAATATAGCATTAATGCAACTTGTTCTACTATAGATTACTTCTAGAAAGTTTGCTTTGCGTATATCAGTGTGTTTGTGGGATTTTGAGTTAAGCCGTGATATCAGTTCAAGACCAGGCGGTTCGACAAAAAACAGTTTCTGGATTTGTTTCAGTCAATCTTCCTCTTCACTGCCCATTTCCTCCTCAATATGTAGTAATGATGTGGCATATTTAAGATGAATTGTACCATTAAAATCAGTCTAGGGAGTAAGGAAATTGACACATTTAGTGTAAAATCATTTCTGTCCACATGTATGTATATGTAGTTTCCTTTGCTAGATTAAAATTATCTTGCCTCATACATACAGGTGTTCAGGTTTGTATAGAAAGTGTGTACAGTCTTTAAATAACCACAGTAGACAGAGGAGGGTTCAAAACCGAATGTACATGATTCCAGCGTTTCATGAGGTTAAATGAGGTTAGTCAATCAAACCTCATTCATGGTACTGACCACGTGTTCGTATTTGAAGCGCATAGATAAGCAACGCTACCAGAGACTGCACAGATTGCATAGGATTTGTACACCCTCCCACCATGTCATCCGCTGTAATATGCAATTCCAATTCTGGCTTTCCCATAACGGAGCGTTCTAATTTTAAAATGCCAAGATTGTTATAGTCTTAAAGAACTATTGACTGTCATTTTTCTATTTGATAGCATAAAACTTAGATGTCATACAGGCAGAACGTTCTAATGGTAAAATACCATCAATTAGTCTATCATAGCTCGTATCACAAATTACAAGGTTTTTGTTAGCCGATGTTTTGTTTTACCACATGTGATGTGAGAGGGCGTACATCAATTACAAATAAAATTCATACCACAATGTGGGATTCCGCCTGTTGCTATGCTTAGACTGATTTGTGATTCGACTTGGACTTGTGATAATGATGTAGTTGTTGATAAAAATGTTTATAGTCTTAAAAATCTATTGACTGTCATTTTACTATTTATAACACTTAGATGTCAGGCAGACAGAGCGTTCTAATTGTCAAATACCGCCAATTAGTTTATCACAGCTCGTATCACAAATCACAAGGTTTTTGTTAGCCCATGTTTTGTTTACCACATGTGATGTGAGATGGCGTACATCAATTACAACAGCTGTTAGATTCATGTGTGAAGCTTTGTTTGTGGACAAGTACTGGTGACACTTGGCTCTGGGAAACTCTCGAATAGACACTCCAAAAATGGCTGCTTTTCTGAGTATATTCATGAAGGGATTAAGGTTGACAAATTTGTATGTTTTGTTCACCTCATTTTTGTAGGAGTTTCAGATGGAAAACTTGTGATTTCCTGAAAATAAATATATAAATTACATATGTTTCGTACAAATTAAAACAATGTTTTTACCTTTGCAAATGTATGATTATAAAAACTCACCCAAACGCTAACACAGGCGGTCATGAATTTCTAATAAGTGGTATCAAACTTAAGTCGCTGTGTTCAAGTCACAGTCTACAAATATAGGCGTGATTTGGAATCCCACTTCTGACAAACATTTTTGAATGATGTGTAAGTGATGCCACAATATGAAAATCCTTGTCATTATTTACGAGATTCGCCTGTTGCTATGCTTAGACCGATTTGTGACTCGACATGAACTTATGACGAAGATACACTTGTTCACATTAATTCTTATCAGCAAAAAACCCGATAATTTGTGTTTATTGTCTTTGATGGTATACAACATATATGTCAGGATGGCCGAGTGGTTTAAGGCGCTGCGTTCAGGTCGCAGTCTACATCTGTAGGCGTGGGTTCGAATCCCACTTCTGACAAAGCTTTCGTTATGATGTGAAATTCATACCACAATGTTGAATTCCGCCTGTTGCTAAGCTTATACCTATATGTGAGTCGACATGGACTTGCGATAATGATGTAGTTGTTGATAAGAATTGTTATAGTCTTAAAAAAACTATTTACTGTCATTTTACTATTTGATAGCATAACAATAAGATATCGGGCAGACAGAGCGTTCTAATGGTAAAATACACACCAATTAGTTTATCACAGCTCGTATCACAAATCACAAGGTTTTTGTTAGGCAATATTTGTTTACCACATGTGATGTGAGAGGGCGTACATCAATTACAACAGCTGTTAGATTCATGTGTGAAGCTTTGTTTGTGGACAAGTACTGGTGACACTTGGCTCTGGGAAACTCTCGAATAGACACTTCACGAATGGCTGCTTTTCTGAGTATATTCATAAAGGCAGTAAGGTTGGCAAATCTGTATGTTTTGTTCACATCATTTATGTAGGAGTTTAAGCTGGAAAACATGTGATTTCCTGAAAATAAATATATAAATTACATATGTTTCGTACAAATTAAAACAATGTTTGTACCTTTGCAAGCGTTTGATTATAAAAACTCACCCCAACGCTAACACATGTGGTCATAAATTTCTAATAAATGGTATCAAACTTAAGTCGCTGCGTTGAAGTCACAGTCTACAAATGTAGGCGTGATTTGGAATCCCACTTCTGACAAACCTCTTTGAATGATGTCTAAGTGATGCCACAATATGAAACTCCTTGTCATTATTTACGAGATTCGCCTGTTGCTATGCTTAGACCGATTTGTGACTCGACATGAACTTGTGACGATGATATACTTGTTCACATCAACTCTTATCAGCAAAAGACCAGATGATTTGTGTTTATTGTCTTCGATCGTATACAAAAAATATATGTCAGGATGGACGAGTGGTCTAAGGTGCTGCGTTCAGGTTGCAGTCTATATATGTAGGCGTGTGTTCGAATCCTACTTCTGACAAAGCTTTTGTTCTGATGTAAAATTTATACCACAATGTTGGATTTCGCCTGTTGCTATGCTTAGACTGATATGTGATTCGACATGGACTTGCGATAATGATGTATTTGTTGATAAGAATTGTTATAGTCTTAAAAAAGCTATTGCTGTCATTTAACTATTTGATAGCATAACAATTAGATTACAGGCAGACAGAGCGTTCTAATGGTAAAATACCACCAATTAGTCTATCACAGCTCGTATCACAAATCACAAGATTTTTGTTAGCCAGTATTTGTTTACCACATGTGATGTGAGAGGGTGTACATCAATTACAACAGCTGTTAGATTCATGTGTGAAGCTTTGTTTGTGGACAAGTACTGGTGACACTTGGCTCTGGGAAACCCTCGAATAGACACTTCAAAAATGGCTGCTTTTCTGAGTATATTCACAAAGGTAGTAAGGTTGACAAATCTGTATGTTTTGTTTACATACATTTTGTAGGAGTTTGAGCTGGAAAACATGTGATTTGCTGAAAATAAGTATATAAATTATATATGTTTCGTACAAATTAAAACGATGTTGTTACCTTTGCAAACGTTTGATTATAAAAACTCATCCAGACGCTAACACAGACGGTCATGAATTTCTAATAAATGGTATCAAACTTAAGTCGCTGCGTTGAAGTCACAGTTTACGAATGTAGGCGTGATTTGGAATCCAACTTCTGACAAACCTTTTTGCATGCTGTGTAAGTGATACCACAATATGAAACTCCTTGTCATTATTTACGAGATTCGCCTGTTACTATGCTTAGACCTATTTGTGACTCGACATGAACTTGTGACGATGATATACTTGTTCACATTAATTCTTATCAGCAAAAGACCTGATGATTTGTGTTTATTGTGTTTGATCGTATACAAAAAATATATGTCACAAGGTTTTTGTTAGCCAATATTTGAATAACACTGTCGACTATGAAGTTCGAATAAGTGGTATCAACCTTAAGTCGCTGCGCTAAGTTGTCGAATCTAGTGATAAATATTCATTCTAAGTAGTTTTATTAAAAATCACTTCCAAAAATGTATTACCTAAGAATGATGAACCTGAGCATTTTTACAGATTGAATGTATTGCTTAGTCACAAAATGTTGTATATATATTGCAAAAAACAAAATAATAATTATACTGAACATAGACTATACTTGTACCTGGATCATGCATCTTTGTGAAGTTCTTGATTATCGGGAATATAAATAGCAGTGTGTAGATTCTCTCCAATGTCTCAATCATCCTAGAAAATGACACGCGTCCAGTTTACCTTAAGCAAGATTGTGTTACAATTGTGACATTACACCATCCTTTAAACAAAATATACATAACGCATAGTTGCTGAACATTGTGATGCGTTGTGTCTTTAAAACTTACGAGTGACGAGCGTACATTATGCTGGTAATTATTTTATTTTACCCATATTTATTCAAACCAAAATCGAAAAGTACAATGTTATATCCAATATGTTATCATGCTGTTTATATCATGCTTAATTTCATTATATTTAAATTTTGGTGAATTAATTAAGATTATAATTGTTTTGATTATTCCCAAATAAATCAGAAACAGATAAAGTCGATGAATAAGTTGACTATTCATTTCGATTCACCAAATCTGACCAATGTAAAATCAAAATTATTCCAATATCAATCTTCTTTAACAGCCTGAAAATAAACCAAAATAAAGTTATTAAATTAGGCGAAACGACAATATACAATTAAATTTTGCTGTCAAAAACTGAGAAATGTATAGATATATATATATCACAATTGTTATTTATTTTATTTAAAAAGTACAACATATGGTGTCTGCCAAACTTTAGTCGCAGGATATTAGTAGTGTTTTGTGTTCTTGGTATATTATGTTGTAGTCTTGGTTGTAATTCATCTTATTTAGCCATCGTTGTTTGCGCATTTACAAATCGTTGACATACCCATCAACTCTCCGGAGTTTTTCTGTTATTTATGTTCCGAGTTTTAATATTTCAGGTGAGTAACAACTAATTGCATTTTCTTGCTGACAAATAATTTTATTTAACTTTTGAAAGCTGTCAATGTGAAGGTTTTGACCTACAATAGTTAAACATGACACAAGAAAAACATATCATTCTTTGTCAACAATATTGATATATGAATGACATGGTAGATGCATGTGTTGAACTGTTTGTCACAAAACAAGGAAACTTGTCTAGCTCCACGAGTTCAACAGTTCTTCTATAAATTACCAAGTTTAGTCGGTCCTTTTTGGCGCTGTTACACAATTAATAGCCATGTATTGGATTTTCAACAGACATAAATAGATAATACGTGTAGCATGGCATTCATAAGTATATATCTACTCAAATGACGTCTTGCAAATGGCGCCAGGGGCAAGTATTGCATCAGGAGTGGATGCTGGAAACGTTCCAACCAAGATAATGTGAATACCACCAAGTGTAGATACTCACTCAATTCTTCCACATGTCAACAAAATCCTTTGCCCCAGTTTTACTGCTGACATTGTACGTAATTCCATCAGCATTTTTGAAGTCATTAGTCGGATCACCATCCATGTTTCCACACAGACCATCAACTACATAATTAAGACCACTTGGTATGCGTATAGTCAACTTCGGTCCAGTATACGTTACAACTACTGCGTTTTCCATTCGAATTTCAATAACAGTGTCATTTTCTGGAACTGCAAGGATGTCATTATGTACTTCTTGAAATAATTCTCCTTGCATTATATCATCACCATTTTCGTCCTGGGGGAAAAGTTTAAATTTCAATCAGTACATTGTCAAATCATTTTCAATATTACATTGCATTGTTTTGGGGAAATCTGTGACTAAACCTTGCATTCGATAATTCAGAAGATATTTTGAGATGACAGGAGTAATGTTACACAATCTGAAATTCATGTATAATGATATGGATTTTGCTAAATTGTATATCTGATAATAATAACAAAGCCTTGTCTACCACAATGCTCAGGCTATTAAAATGAGAGGTTCTGGATATACTGTAAAACATGTTTTTTTTTAGCTAGCATGTTATTTTAGCTAATTTGGCTAATCTGTAATTTCGCTAATTCAAGATGTAGCTAATTTAACAAAATGTATATTCTCACAAGGAAATAGTCTACACTTTAGCTAAAATAAGATTCTGTTAATTCATGCCAAGAGTCAAATCCGCTAAAATTGCATGTAGTTATTTCAACGTGTTCTACAGTAGATACAATTAATGAAAAAACCAACAAATATGAAATATTATGAGGTATATTTAAAAAAAATAGAATTAAAAATTAATCACGCTTCAAGTAGCCTGAATATGTTGGTGTAGCTCGTTTCACGACTACAGTCTTTTGTACGAGAAACTCATTGCAAAGGAAAACAGTGTTTGGTCATGGTAGTACCATATCACCAGCGTCATATAACTCGTTTGCCTCTAGCATTGCTGGTAAACGTGTCCGTTGACCGTTTACTCATTTGAAAGCTGAAACAGCCTTGTAGTAATAAATACGTCTCAAAAATGTAACTCATTTTAATTTCGCAATCATGTAAACAGGACTCCAAAATAGTAATAACAAATTAAACAGTTATTGTGAAAAGTGGAAATTACAGGTAAATATCAATAAAACTAAAATCATAATATTTAAAAAAAATGGTAGAATCATAAGTCATAATTTTAATTTTTATTTAGGTAATAGCAAATAGAGATAGTTTCCACTTATACATACCTAGGAATTATCTTTCATAGCAGTGGAAACTATAAACTAGCAATAGATAACTTAGTGATGAAAGCACAGCGAGCACTAGGTGCACTAAGACAGACACTAAACTTGCACAATTATACCATTTCACCAAAGAATGTCATACAACTATTCAGAAGTACAGTTCTGCCAATCATATTGTATGGATCGGAAGTATGGGCAGCTTTTAACTTTAAGTTATTTAAATCAAAAAATTGTAACATTATTGAAAATGATTCATTCATTCAAAAAAATATTCAATGACTAATTACAATTTGAACAACTGCAAATTTTGCAAGCAAACACTCGTTGTACATAAAAGGTCCAGTAACATTGCTACCCAATCATCACTGATATATGTTCACAAATGCTAAAATACCAAAGGAGAATATTAAATTCAGAATTTAGCCCTTTAGTTCAATGTGCATTCAAGTCAGAAAGCAAACTAAATGGCAACACATGGACAGAATTTGTGAACAAATTACAGGACATATCAAATGTACATGATAATGTAGAGTTCATTAGTATACAAACAAAAATGAAATTACAGAAAACCTATATTGATAACCAGTGGTTGCCAGCCCTCCAAAAAATAGAAAATAATAAATGACGCATTTACAAGACATTTAAATCAAAATATGAATTTGAGCCATATCTAGAACTTGTAAAAAATATTAATCACAGAACAAGTATAACCAAATTTAGAATCTCTGCTCATACACTGCCAATCGAATGGTTAAGATACAAAGGCATTCCTTCAGAGGAAAGAATTTGTAATTTGTGTGAAGACAAGGCTATTGGTGATAAAATACATGCATTATTGGTTTGTAAGAACCAAAGGTTAATAACTAGTCGTACACAATTTATTAATACTTTGTCATTGTATAATGATAGTCTACTAACATTATCATTTTCCATGCATTATTTTGTATCAAATAAAATTTACTATACTATACTATACTATACTGTAAATAGAAGGCGTGGCATACTGTCATATTTGTAATGATTCTCGCACCACATTTGTGTAATTCGAGGAAGCGCTGCTAATGTCACTATTATACCATATGAAATTGCAATAGTCTATAAGTCCATGTTGATAAATAAATAATAACAATTACACCAAATATTATCGTTTCCGCTGTTATTGGTGTTCCATTGATAGTGTGTTATATAGCGTGATTTAGACATTTCATTCGTATAAACATGTAGTTCGTTTTGATGGCATTCGCATTTACATTCATTCCATTCTTGGCAACCCAGCTCACAATTTTCTCCACGTTACACTGTCATATTCAGCAACAGATTCCGAATTATCGTCGGCAACATGACAAACAATATTATCAGCATCGCAGTTTACTTATTTTATATCTTTTATGTAATTTATGAGAAGTAAAAGTAAAACAAGGGCTAAGATTGATTCATAATGTACATTAATTCATATTCAATTACAACTTAGAGATACTAATCAAGTATTGATGTAATTTGATTTTGATGAAAACTCAAACTTAGTATTGACCAATTAGTTTGTGTAAATTACGTTTTACGACACATACATTAAAAACACCTCACCATCAGCTACATCATATTTACCTTAATAACTTGGTCAACCCCATCACCGTCTCGTGACAATACATATGTTTTATTTCCAGACAAGATGGTTACACCAGTGATCACATATGGTGCCCTGGGATGGACTCCTTCCCCAGTTGAGATGTCAATTTTGAAATAATATTCTGCACCATCTTCGCTCTTAGATATTGTATACGACGATGAATATCCATCAAAATCGAATTTTGTCCCATCGAAGGTATGTATATGAGGGTCACCAAAACCAACACATTTGGAACACTGAGCAGTATTCGATGTGTCCCGTTTCATATCTAGAAACTCTAGAGCTGTAATTCACCAAAGAGGATATCATAATAATTATGCATAATCCGACAGGAAGTGACTACAGTCCGTATAAGTTCAAGATCTACATTTAGATAGCGTGAGAGGAAACTAGGAAAAATGCATTTATATCCTAACAATTGTATATTATATAACACATTATAATTATTGAAATATCGAAATTTACTGTGCGCAATTTGGTGCCTAAATTCAGTTTATTTCACAAAACCCAGTTATGGTTAAATACATGCATATAACCAAGTCATTTGTGTATTGTTTGAAGGTATCACATATAACATAGGCCCTGAATAAATTAGCGGCCATATACGCTATCTACCTTCTTTAATTTATCACTCACTCTCGCTGAAACTTCCAAGTTCTGTCACTTTCTGTGTGACATTCTATCGCTTTTCACAGAATAACTTAGATGATCAAATTCTTATAATAAATTCATAAAGTATCATCGACAAAAACGTACATTTGATTATAAATACGACGAAACTTGTTATTACATTTTACGGAAACAATAGGCACTATTATAATTGTCATCTTGCGGCGAACTTTTCTGATAATGATGCACAAATTACACCATCTGTTCACATCAAAATGTGCTTAAAATGACACTTCTAATTTTGAGGGCGAAGTAGCTCCTCGGAACTCCATGGAGCTGCGGGGATATAGGAACGGAAACCTCTCGTTTGCATGTAATCACCTCCTTTAAATATGCCACCATCGTCCGCCTGCACGGTGTTGCTCCGTTCGAACACTCCTCCCTCCACAACACCGTGCGGTAATTCTATTCATAACCGTGCATGTCACGTGGTTGCACGATAGAAAGTTTACCGACCAATAGAAAGCTTTGTTACAATGACTACCAAAAAGCGCTTGGGGCTTTGCATTTCTGTTGTCTTCATCGTCGGCTTTGTTTGAGGTATAACACCTACTCTTCTATAATACTCAACAGTGGCTCAACACTATTACCACGCTCGATGGTCGCAAGGCTGGTAAATAACATAATGATTTACCATTTCCAGTGCGACTAAAAACGAACACATCAGACTCGGAACTAAGTACCCTGAACGGCTTTTGTCCGAATATTGTATTGTCTCGACATCCATTGCAAGCCAACACAGCTTCCACTGTGCGAGCATTTTCACTGCGCGCCTGGCAACTATCACGGTGAAAACAAAGGCCAAAATCTCTCAGAAAACAGTACTTTGGGATGGTCGTTGACACCCCCTGAACCGTGTAACAAGATTACCCTGCATATACAACATATTTAAATTTGGTTGTTTAGGATTTCTTTAAAGTTAAGTTTGTGCTGTTTTTTTCGATTTTAGCTATTTTCAACGGCTTTTCGACCGGCGTTCCACATCAGCTCGCGCAGAGCCCATAAAAATACATGGTTGAGTGGTGCGCGTCTTTAAAGCGTCTTGTGACTTAGCTCCGCCCCGACAATGTTGATAGCTTGGCCAAGCGCGTTGATGAAAGAAGCAATATGATTGGCTGTTGATAAACTGATTCCAAACTGTGAGGGCATTGTCACATACACATATTCCTAATGAAATACTTCAAGGTGATAGTGGAGTACATCGCCGGAACATTCACCTTGAAAATTCAAGATGATATGCCACAAAATGACACCTTTCCGTGAAATTCAGTACTTCAAGTTTGATAAGCTATATCTCCAGAACTAAGACGGAAATAACAATTCATTTGTAAGGTAACAGTAAAAAATTAAAAAAGAACATCGCGCAAAAATTTCTTGTCAAGGTTCACGGGAACTTCCGTAACTTAACCTTGAAAGAAAATAGCAATACTGAAAGTGCACGATTGTATTCTTCTATATCTCAGCATTCCGAAAACGTTATAGTTACATGGCTTGCTTAGTAACTAACGGATAATGCCTTAATCGCAACTACACTATTATTCATTTTTTCTTCTCGCCACCTTAATGATCTAACATTTAGTTTGTAATATAGTTAATAGAGTAGTTGACTATTAAAATACTATCAGTGTACGTGTGTGTTGACCTACGTTATGTTGCTTTGTGTGACAATATGCGACATATGACAATAACTAATATATTCACATATTCACCTACCAGATCGTTTTCTGTTCTTACACTTGTGCTCCCATTTAGCTGCAAAATATCAATCATTATAGTAGTCAGACCACTTGTGTACCATACTCATACACACGGGTAGTGTTCATTTTAAAACGAGGCTTTGCATTTATGGTGAGAAAATATGAAGTAAAATCAAGACAATTTTATCAAATTTTAACTTAAATTACATAGGCACACCTTGAATCAAATATTTACCTTTTTCTAGAACTGTTTGAATGGGGTCGGGGTACTCTCACATAATTGTCCGTTCAACTATAAATGTAACTCGATGTTCGGTTAACTGCGACATAACATTCGAGTTACTTAATAAATGTAATTATTACACAGACCAAAAAGCTAGGTTAAATTGTTAATTAAACATAGAGTTATAGTTTAGTCCTGGGTTTGCAAAGTTAGACGTGGTTTATACATTATGCGTGCCGTGAGTTGTGTAACTCGATGCTCCCTAAATCCAACAATAACATTTCGACCAGCTAAAACATCATCCAAATGTATCCATCTTCCTGGACAACATCCATGAAGTGCATATCTGTTACAATTTATTGAAAATTGAATGTCTGAATCATCAATGACGTCACATGACCCAGTCCATATTCATTTGTTGAAATTAGCAGCGTGTTCATATTGTTATAAACGTATTCGATGTGAATAATGACAAATAATAATGATTGAACGTAAACTCTGACCGTTCACCTTACCGTTAGGAGCACAAATCGTACCCACCATTCAAAAACAAATTTACTTTAAAACCAAGTTTTAATGGCAATTAAACAGTCAATACCCATTGTCATAATTGTGAATGTGTATAATGAAATAATCCTAAATGCTGAGCCCCATAACTTACTCAATAAATATATATTATTGGACCAGAGCATAAACTATTACACAGGTCCAACATTATATATTTTTTATTCTAATAAATTATAAGCAGACAATGTGTCGCTTTGAACTATATATTATATTATGGGCTAGAAAAAGAAGTTAATTGCATAAAACTATCTCCTGCCGGAAAGATTTTTTGCACAACAATAACAAAACGATAACAATAGGTATAAATAAATAAAATTTGTAAACAGAGAAAAATAACTTAGAAGACATAAACACGATGAAGATCTACCAACTTTGTAACTATAAAGCGATAGATGTTGCGATTTTATGTCACCACAGGGCGTTCGTCATGGTGTGTGGCCACTTGCAAAGCAGACAATATTTAGACTCCGACTCAATTATATATAACGGGCTTAAAGATGGCTAAACAATTATAACCATATTTGTATTCCACCTAGCACACACTCACTCACCCACTCATTCACACACTCACTCTCTCACTCACTCATTCACAATCAGTGCTACCTTCAAAGCTCACTCACTCATTTGCTTTATTTTTTCGTATGTAACATTCCACAAGGATACTGAACGATGTACAAAATGTAGTGGAAAAAGCACGGTTTGTTTGTTTTTAGATGTTTTACCATTGTTTCCTGTGATAAGGGTATATGACAATTTCACCAACATTTGGTCAGTGACATAAGGAGAAAATATACTATACAGTGTCTAAATGTATTTGTTCATGTCTAGAAGTGTTTAAAAAGGAGATTATCTTTAGTGGGTTACTTATAACGAATTGTATTTTCATTCTGATCTATAAAACCTCTGTTAATTTGCTATTGTTTGCATATTTTGTGACAGTTTTAACCAAAAAGACAAATTGACTGCGAAATCCACATACTGTTGGCTGACACTAATTATAGACTATATATTGATTATAGACACAATTAGACATATATTATCACTGCAATATACGCTACACAATACACACATGAGACGTCAAAATGCCGTATACTACGCCCCAACGGTCAATAATTGAGTCACGGTAGTGTTACTTGGCACATTTGTATTATATATTATTGCTTATATTCGAAAAAATCTATTGTTTAAACTGTTAGGCCGTCGCAGATTGCCTCCTTTGTTGGATGACAATTGTGATGAATCTATTCTAGGTTGTAGGCCCAATGAGGTTTTGCATGCAACGCTCAATGTAGTCGAATAGTATGCACATTTGTCTTAAAGTTACATAAATGAATCATTTGCCTGGGAAGGTTGCGTTTTATGTAAACTTGTGGGTTGAAATACAGTTAAGATGGCGCCCCTGAAGTTAATATTAGTCATATTAGTTATTTTAACACTTGTACGACAGCTGACTGATTTGTGGTTTACATTTTAAGTTATTATTTAACAGGTATATTGAGTCACTTAGTAATGTAATAAACTTACGGTTATAACAACACTTTTCTGTTCCAGGGCATAGAGTAGCTTCCCCAGAGCCTCTGTAAACAGTCCAGCAACAAGTTGCATGAGCATTTTCCAAGCATACGCCACAAAATAACTTCCAACATTCAGTATCTTCTAAAATAAATAAATTAAAAAAATAAAATAAATGAAAAAATAAATAAATAAATAAATATTATCGTATAATCGTAAAATATGGACACAATAATGAAATAGGGCCAATATTCATATGTAATTCACGTTTACAAATCCCATATATCAATGATACTTACTAAGTGCCACCCGTTTTTCCACGTCAAGCTGCCTGTTGTCAGTCTGGACCTTTAAACAGATAAAGAAATATTGTCAAAAGATGATTCTTTCATATTTATTTGTTACTTAATTTTTTGCTTGGCTAAATGCACACAAACTAAATTGTTTCAATTAAGACACAGAACGGCACAATTATCTCAAAATTGGCAATGGGAAGAGTGTGCATAAATATGAAATCACGGCATACGATCACAGCTTAAACAAAAAAAATACAGGACTGATTTGAACGACACTGATCCTAAACTTTTTAAAATGAGTCACGAATAAAAATTTAAATACTCGCCTGGCTGCATGCGTTGCTTGGAAGTCTTATCATGTCGTGTAAACTGGCTCTCCCAGTGGCAACTAATTATTATAGCTAGCTAAATTTTGTTCGAAGTCAACTCAAGTTCAAATCATGCATATTGTCTGTCATGAAGTTATTCTAAGAGGAGGCATTCAAACACCTGTTTTACGACGATTCACATTTCTCTGTTTGATATATAAATATATATATTCTGAAGTCGTAACACCTTCTTCTTTAAATTGCTAGTCGAACGTTATGTAACAAGTAAACTGTGTGAAGACATCCCTCATATAGATGGACTCTTGTTTGCACCCCTTAGTTTTTAAAACACGTGTACCTGTGTATATAAAGTCTTAATAATTACTTTTTTTTACAACAAACTGACATTGAGTAAAATTAAGACTAAATACTTACCAAAGAAATCGTAGAATAAACTTGCCACACCATTATAAAAGTAAATATCCACACTCGAACCATCTTGTATCTGCACAACAAAGACAATTATCGTATACTAAATAAACACAGTAACATGAAATACTTTTGAATCATTTCATTTCTACATTTACATCGAAGGGGTGTGCAGTTTAAAAAACAACAAGGGGAGCCGTACTATTTTTGGCTATGCCACTTCATTCAAGTACCTTAAGGGCAATAGACTTTCAACAAAAAAATGCTTCACCGCCTTTAAAATTATGTTTGCTATGCTTTCTCTATTAATATCTAGAATTGCTGTTTAGATTTCGTTTCCATAACCATGTGAATCTGGTGGAACATCATAACGAATGTATGGCGTATTCTCATCGTTGTCATACAGATTTAGTATAAACCTACCAACATGTAAATGTTGTTGAACACAGATGATAATAACGTAGTCTAAACTGAAACGGTTGATCTTCCTCAAAGGTTTAGTGTGGAATAAAAACACTAAAATATATTTGAGCTTTCATTTTTAAATAGGAAAATTCAATTGAATTGATTTTCTACATTAAATGGTATTACTTTATTATTTATATGGTATTATTTTATTATTTATATGGAATGTGTAATACATGTTTTTAACATACAACAGGTAGCAAATATTTTAAGAATTATATTCTGTAAACTGGTATAATTTAAATCCGTCATGTCAGCTTTCAAAAAAAAAAAAATATTCGAATTTTGACTTTTATTATAATCAATCACCTTTTTTTTTCTTCTCGTATTACGCAATAAATTGACCTATGGTGCATCGTGGAGCTCTTTGTTTTATCAAGTGTGATCAAGATATACCAAAGCATGCTTAGATATTAAATCTTTTCTTTGGAAACGTCCATAATAATTTTTCATTTCCAAAAATCGGCAATATATTTGAAAAAGGTAAAATTAGGTAGTTTCAACAGCTTACAATCATGCAATGTATAAAGGTTATTGCTACCACCTTCATAAAAACATGGCCCGCAGTGTGGTGCTATTTTTTTGATTAATAAAATAAATTCCTAATACATGTACGATTTGATCTCAAAATCTGACTTCATCTTATACAATGCGATATGGTTTTAAAAAGCAAGTGATCATTCATTTCATGTGCATGTTGATTGAGTGTAAAGTTATTTCTACAAATCTAGTCTGTGTTTGAAATCACAATCTACATAATCCCTACTTTCGGTACATGACGAAATTTTAAAAGTGAAGATGAAATTAACTGCAACTATGTTTCAATAGATTGACAAGGATTTGTTTGATTTATTTTGAAGAGGGGTCACGCTTATAATTTCAACTACTTGAGGGGTGTCATTGGAATCTACATATTGAGTAAAATAATCGCTCTTTACTAGACATAGGTAACTTACTATTCGCCTCTGTACCAATATACATTTATTACAACACGATTGTACTTCATTTTCTTTGGCCAAAAGTTTAAGTATATTATTGCATTGTTTCAGGACTATAACACTTTTTATATATATATATATATATATTATCGTTTGTATCATCCTATTGTTTAATCCAGATTTTCAATGGACAAAGTTGAAACCAGATAACCATCGACTGCCGCAATTTCCCCTTATATAAATCAGAGATTGTTTCCAAAATTCTGGCAGCCCGATAAATTAATTTCTGACCATCATGTCCCTGAAAATCAAAACCCGGACTTAGATTGAAACAGCAGACGACAGGCGGTGCAGTGACAGGCGGCGTTCGACTTTATGCAAATGAGCGATGTCAGCCGCAAACCCCCACACAACATCGTTTTAGTACATGTAAAGCGTAAAATAATAATGTTACGTCCTACAATATGCCTTCAATGTAGAATGCACTCGATCATAAATGTCGGTATTTTGTGAATATCATGATCTTTAATCATTTAAGTAAAAAATAATTTCCATGTAATACCATACACTCATAACGATTTTTCGCACAGTTTGTTCCTAACAAGTTTATTTTTTTATCCTGATGATCGAGCAATAAATAGGTTTGGTGATTGCACCTTATTTGACAACATACTATGCACTGAATGGGAACGTATAATCGATTTTACTCGGCTCGCTAGTACATAGTACCATGTTTAAACAACAACTTTAGAAACATTAGTTTGATAGCATTCATGTGGTAAATGCGCAGCAGCTGCTCAATCATTATTATATCCTTTATCCAGGATGTAATGCATACACCAATATGGTTACATAACAAGAAAATTACAAACTGAAAATAAATAAATAAATATTGGGGATATGAAATGTGGTTTACATTTTAAGTTAAAAAACGGGTTGACGGTGGGGGTCGATAGTCAAAAACTCGTTGCTAGCTAAGTGAAATGGCAGCACTGACTGACAGACACACATAAATACTAATATTAAACATCAACAACCCATAAATGTTTGATTTGATTGATATCAGAAATGTATTTGGCAAAACTGGGGGCTCGCTGCTGAGATTATTCGTACATGCCTTAGAACCAGATCACCAGCGGAAAGAAAGATTTGTAAAACTATTGTATATACTGACAAACACACATAAACGTAGCAAAATCAACAACTACCACTTGGTATTGAAAACTGTAAAATACATACAAGTAGTAGTAAGATAAAAAGCTAGTTAATGCAGCAGTAACTGCAGGCTACAGTTATTAATTGGTACCGGGTGAAGGTGAAATACAGCGGAGGCCATAATTGAGTTATTTGTAGCAACATCGGAAGCTGGGACTGCATGGTGTTATCAGTCAGTCAGTGGTTGAAGCCCGAGGATGCTGCAACACCATGACCAGTTAGTGATCGAGGCAGTCGAGCTGATCAGATATGGTAGAAACAGCGGAGCTGTAAGTCTACGAAGCATGGAGATTAATGTAGTGTTAGTGACAATTACAAACTGAAAATGAATGAATAAATGAGGGTATCGAATGTGCTATACCTCAAAAAGACCCCAAGAAAGATGCTTTACACCTTCTCCAAATTCTACCAGCGGCCACTGTTTGACTGAGAAAAATATGTATATACCTATTATACGTGTCACAGAGGACTGAATATCTTAATCGTGTGGTTTTGTATGCCTGAAGTAGCTGCAGAGGAAGCTGCTTCAATACGAGTGACCAGAGTATATAGCAATGCCTATGCAATGCGATAGTTTTCTGAGAAAAGATTAAAGTGGAATAAATAGGGGTCACTAAGTAAAGGTGCAACAGCCACTCTTAAAGAAAGATAGTAATGCAGAGCTTAAATTGGCCACATGCGACTGTTAATATTTCATGATCACTCCTTTCCGATACTGATTTGACTTGGAAGCTTTCATTCTTTAAAACCTGCAGCATGTCACTCTCAAAAACTTACGTCCTCAATGTTTAGATGAATTTCGCTGTCAAATATGTGTTAACGGTGAATTCACCAGAACAGAAAAATATACAGAAAACCACTGAAATTAAAGACTGCATAGAACTTCAGTAAAGTGAGTAAACACCCCAGCCCTGAGAGTGGCAAATATGAGAATATTTGTTTCGCTTGTGGATGGAAGACGTGACCTAGAGCCCTGACATTGATTGCGTTTAATCGCGCGTAACAATAAGTTCTGTACGAGTTGTACTGATGTATTAGGTTTGAAATGCCTGCCTCTATGTATCTAAAGCATACACACTAAAGCAAGGTGAAGTATAATAGTTGATTCACTGAGGTATAAATGTTTAACAATGAGTTATGAGAAGCAAAATTAAGTCAGAAATTACAAGTAAGTTCAAAGTTGAACTTTGTGCATACTTTCAAAACAATAAAATGGCTAAACCATAATCGTGAGTCGGTCGCGTGCTGGAAGATATTTTAAAAGCCCACAGATGCATATCGTGCGCTAAACACGAGTTACTACACAGTATGTTGGGTTTTCATGTGCATCTCGTGCAAGATCTTTGAACGTCTGCAATTGTAAACGGTATAAAGCACCAGCAAACTTATTTTGTTTTCCAGGGAGAAATATTGAACCAATATAATAAAAAGTTGTGCTGCATTGATGTGAGTGTTAAGCACTGAAAAATGTGTTAAACGCTGCATAAAGTATCTTTACAGTGTGAAGCTGTTATGGAGCTGAATAGTTCATGACGTTGTTAAAAAGTTAATTCCGCTGGCCATGTGTTGCGAAAACCAGTAGCCTCTGAAACATTTAGTAGACGAAGCATCTGTTTAAATTAGTAGGTGAGATGCACTAACTACTTTTCTGTTCGTTAACAGGTGAATAGCATTCCACTAATCTATAAATATACCCCACATAGCTAATTCGAGATTGCAAGATTGATTCATGGTGACATAGTGGCCCAATTGTGAGATTGATGAAGCCAATCTCAGTAGGTTGGCGACGAAGGACCTGCCAGGTATTACCAATCTAGCTGCATAATTCAGGTGACAAAGCAGAAATAACAAGTGTCGTTTTGTAATCGACTATTTTGACATAAACTCTGATATTTTATTTTTAATCCTGTATACCTTATTTTGCAACAAAAAAGCTCTTATGTCTCTTGCGTTGATCATAACACCTAAATAGTCAAGTTCTTGAGTTGGCCCAAGTTTTTATGAGGTGCCAATGGAATGTTAAGAGTTTTTAGAATCATTGTCAATATTGCCCTGGATCTCATTGCTATTGTCTCCCATCGATCAATAGTTCAATGATTGGAGAATGAATTTCACTTCAAATGTATTAGGTGCTATCCAACATACGTCTTGTGAGAGCAAATAAAAGATTTTTGGACTGGATCTGGGTCCACAAACTAGACTGAGACAAAAAGTAGTATTTATCCACCAACACGCAAATGCCAAATCGATCGAATAGTGGAGTGGTATTTGGTTGAAAGCATCAGTTATGTCAAACTTGCGCATGTGAGCATTACCATTTAAACGCTTTACCGTTAATTGTAATGGACAACTGTAGACAGCTTTGTATGCAGTACATGTGTGAAAATAGACAGAGATTTCAAGATCACCCTCTAACCTCTAATAATAATAATTTGTACACTATCCGTGTAGAAAAAGGATCAAGATCAGTGAACAAAAAACAGGTCCCTAAATATTGTTGTGTTTATGGTGTAGTGTTGGACAAGCATTATCTCTAAAAATGTGCTAGCTGCCACATCAACATTTGCGCTGGACTGCAACATTAAAACATATCTAGAATTTCTTCAGCAAAATTGGTACATTAGCAACACATCTATCCATGTATTGACAATTACCAAGTAGACTATATATAATGATGAATTCAAACAACAAAAAGGATTGCGTCATTCATTTTGAACAATTTTATAGGAACACATTACCCATGTTTATGAATTGGACATCAGCAGTCGAAATAAATCAGTTTCATATTGCCTTAGTATAGAATCGAATTAAATGAATTCATGAATTTAAAGTAAGAGAAATCTAGTTACCTGTTTGTATGCCAGAGTTCTGACTCGTCAGTCTTTAGTACCACGTTTAAAATGTTAATAACGAAACGTTGCATGTTATTTAGACATATGGTGCATTCACGTGGCAAATAAGCAGCAGCACAGATGTTGAATCATTATTATACATTTTTCTAGAGTGTGATGAATACATGAAACAAAATATTGCTTTTGAATCTATGACGTTGCTTCTATTAGTTTTAATCTAGAATTCATACTACAACAAAATAAAAACATTTATATATATATACTATCATGACTATAAAACAATATTGCACGGTGAGACATTTGTAGAATATATTCAGCAAAGTTGTGACACCCCCTATTGTTATTTGTAATTTTACTGGTGAGATTACAAAATAGACTGTCTATATATAATGTTGAATTTCAACAGCCTAAAGGATGTGGTAGGAACTTTAATAATTACATGATTGTAATATACAGACATTGAGCAGGTTAACCCAATATCGAATGGTTGAACTCAACGGAAGGGAACAAGGAAAGAAAATATGAGAGAATATCTATGCAATACTTCCACGCTTCTATTAACTACGTATATTCAATTCATATAGTTGTGTTAACGCATATAGTCTGTCAGTAATTAAATTTGTATTGTCTAGGGACGGCTTTGTTGGAAACAAAGGTCACAGAAAAGAATTGAAACTGAGTATTTATTTGGAAAGTAAACCTGTTCTGCCCGATATCAAATGTCGAGAAACAGTTTTGACCAGATGCAAGAAGCAAAATAGAGATCTAACATAAGAGTAAATTCTAAAGCGTTAAACGGCTTTAATTTAACTATTTTAGTACGTATTTTACTTGGGTTTGTATTTGGTCAGAAACATGCTTAGAATGAGTTATACATTTGTTTCGTACTATAATTTCTTATTTATATTGGAAAGTGGTTCTAGGGATTATTAATTTCCATAAACAATATTTATCTCTCATTCTGCAACACTAATAATATCATCACTAAGCATTATAACAAGAATGCGTGATGTAAAGTCCATTCTATATATATATTAAATGGTCAAATGTTTCTAGGTCGAAGTAAGAAACTTGGGGCAATATTAGAGCATGGGTTTTATTTAGGAACTTTTGCCAGAGCAAACTATGTAACCATCAGGACAAATTAATAACTCCTAATGATATCAGTTGGTAATAACACATAAAACATTAATTCTCAACTCTGATGAAAAGACCAGTTAATGCAACAAAGACCTTCTCACTGCGAAAGCTAACCACTATACAGCCACTTTCCATATTATATAATATATATATATATATATATATATATATATTGAGAAATTCTCCGACACATTCTAACCTGACGATTGATAAGGTTTAGCAAAGATGGAGAATCATATGTATTCCATGTACAATGTGGTTACGTTAAGACAAATGAATGGTGTTTATAATAACATAGAAAAAGCACTCTGTATTACAGAGAGTCATTTGATTTGATTGATTGATTGAGTCAGTATTTGTTTGCTATAGGTTCATATATTAACATAGTGTGTGTCATATGTCACCATATGTGATTTTAATAGCTGCTACATTCGTTTGTGTGTTGCGGAGTGAATGTTCGTATACGAATGATGTGATTGACACACACGTATGCGTGTTATACATGTTATCATGTAGCCGAATATATTTGAACGAACTAGTTACAGCTGCCTAGCTTTTAACATCCTAATCGTCGAAAGCATGGCACGTATGTAGAATTATTTTGTTGTTTACCACAGTGAGCCTATTCATGAATAGATCTGTAGATCATGCAGAGTGGAATGTGTTGTAATTTAAATCACCCAGACTAATAGTGCAGTTAGTACATAAAAAGTGCAAAGGGTCAGTGAGTGGGTATATGTGGTGCGTTGGTGATTAGGATGGTGTTCATTGGGTCGCCAAAATAGTATTTCTGTAATAATGTTTCTGTATTTGTGGACAGGTTGTGTTGTGACAATACACACCTGATAAACATACTAGATTTACCTACCATATAATTATACGAAATGCCAAAATAGTGGAAGGAATTATATCGCATTGAGTTTAATATACTGCACTGTGTCACGTAGATACGGATTTTAACACTATTAACCATGAAGATTAAAGTATAAAATAAATGCCTCTGTATGGTCGGGTCGATAAATGTCAATTTGAAATAAATATGAATTTGCCCCATTCAAGTGGCCTCTGATTATGGGGCCGAAGAGGCCATTGTCATCCTGATTATGACTTGAAATTAAATAAAGAGACAAGTTGAAAACGTTAATCAGAATCCTACAAATCAGGGGAAAATAACGAACTTTCAATTTAAAGTATAACTATTTCTTCAAATGCAAGAAATTTCGTTTGCTTCATTACTATGGATTGATGACGGTATAAGGCACCTTTTAATGGTGGTGGTGGGGCACGAAACGTCAGTGTTGTGTTGTCCCCACATACCCCGGGGTGGGCAGGGTCGCGGTTTATTTTAACTAACCCATAGGTGAAGTTTAATAGTTGATTCACTGAGGTATAAATGTTTAACAATGGGTTACGAGAGGCAAAATTGAGTCTTCAGAAACTACCAGTAAGTTCAAAGTTGAAAATTGTGCATACTACCAAAACAAATAAAATGGCTAAAGTTCGTGTGCCTAACCTAACGTGTAGGTTTGGTGATTTTGACTACTCCGGAAAATCCTTCCTTTACAACACTTTGGACACTAATTGGTTAACTTTAGCATAGAAAAGACGTGGATGCTGCCCAGGGATACATATAGTACGGTTCACAAGGGATCCCAACTGAAACCAGAGCAAGTGGAAAGAAAAAAAAAACTGAAATTGACGTCGGCGTAAAAAACCATCAAGCTCACAGGGGTCGGTTAAGCAATGCGTGGACAAATCAAAATGTGAGCGAAAAGGTGAGAGTGATGAAGAATTCAAACGTTTTATGAAGGAGGCTGTCCCAAATCGTATCGATGCAAATCTCTACATATTAGTAAATGAACAGAAACAAACAAGTAGAAGAGTTGATGATGTGGAAAAAGAATTGGATGAACGGCAAACCAAGTTTAAATTTTCGAGGAGAGAAATCAACGAGCTTTTTACTAAAGGAATCTTACGTTTATGTTACTCGTGATCTCATCAAAGAAGATTTTGAAGCAAAACGGTCGTTCAAAGACGTAATGAAAACCGCGTATGAAGAAGGGAAGAAGCCGGCCTTTCGTGAAGATAAATTATATATAGGTGAATCGCTTTACAAATTCCCTGACATTATATAATTATTAGACTTTTGTCTTGCACCAGTTCTCAATGTGGGTAGTTTTATACATATTACCTTGTTTTAGGTCATGTTTAAAGATGAGCCGCGAAATTGATATCTATAAAAACAAAAACAAAAGACTGAACGTGTGAGACCTGAAATGTAATCCTAAAATAATTACAAAAAAAGCTGCACGTGTGAAACGTGAATTTTTTTTTAAATATAAAAAAACAGGTTTCACCTGCGGCAAATTCCATCGCTGCCTGTACCACTCATGTTCCACACCTGTTAGTAGGTGTCCATGTATTATTTAGGTTACACTAAAGTGAAAGGATACTGTGTGTGGTATTGGAAATTGCTTTCCTGTGCACTTTGTTTATTTACGTTAGGGTGCAACTTATTCTTTTTTCTTATATATATGGAATTTATTTTGTTACCTTTAAAATAGCATATTGTGAATCGTATATATTTACATTTTTTTGTTTTTGTTTACTGTTGTTACTCAGATATTTTTTACTTTTTTTAAATTGAGCCTTGTATCCGTAGTTTATATGTTTTGTGTTTGTAGTACATTTATTCATTAAATGTTATTTGTTTAAATGTAAGGGGATTAAGAGATCGACAGAAGCGTAAGGCTATTTTTCATTTTTGTAAGAGGCAGAAAGCAGATATAATTTTACTGCAAGAAATCCACAGTAGTTCAGAGGATGAACACAAATGGAAGGTTGACTGGGGAGAGGACATTTTCTTTTCACATGGAACACGAGCAAGCTGTGGGACAGCAATTTTATTACACAAAAATACAACTATAAAACACACTAAAAATGTCAAAGATGCATCTGATAGATTTATTTTTCTGGAAATAGATATTGGTAGCTATAAGGTAGTGATTGCAAGTATATATGTTCTGAATAGAGAAGATGAACAGCTTCGTTTTTTACAAGCTCTTAAGACATCAATTAATTGTAATTTTTCCCAACAGTCTATTGATTATTGAAGATGATTTTAATATACCAGTAAATCCTGAAATGGATAAACGAGGTAAAAATATTGATCCAAGATCAACTTTCAGAAAGGAAATGTTATCTTTTATGAAATGTTATAATCTTATTGATATTTTTATAGAGAACTCAATCCTGGTACATATAGGTTTACATGGAGAAGGGAAATGCTGCAACGCGTTTGGAATACTTTTTGATTTCTAAACATCAGATTAATCAGGTAAAACTTTGTGATATTTGTCCTTGTACAAAATCAGACCATGATGCAATTGTGATTTCAATTTCTGTTGGAATTGGTTCCATAGAGATCCTGTGTTTTGGGAAATTCAACTGTAGCCTTAACTTATACGGAAAGCATTAATAAAACCATTGATGATATTCTGCGTGATACTTTATATCTTGACCACCAAACTCGTTTTGAATTCTTGAAGTACAAGATTCGCCAGGCTACTGTTGAATTCTAAAAGCGACAAGCAGAAGAAAGAAGGGATAGAGAATTTGGATTATAAAAAGAGTTGTATAATTTGGAAAAGAAATTGATGAAAATTTTGAGGAGGATGTTTTGATGCAGTATAAAGCTTTAAAAAAAGAACTTGATAGTATTATTGATCACAAGATTCAGGGCTCTGCTATCCGTTCACGGTATGGTATCAGGAGGGTGAAAAAAGTACCAAATACTTTTTGAACTTGGAAAAACGTAATTTTAAAAAGAAAACTGTAGCCAAATTGAAGATCGATCAAAACGAAATTACTGGTGAATTATTACACTGCGTTATGTGTATCGTCTTCTCCAAATTTGAATTCAAATGATAAATACGGGTTCTTTAATAATATCCCACATGTGAAGGTATTCTGACTAAAGAGGAAGTATTTTCTGCCTTAAAAGTCCCCCAAAAATCACTTGGCAGTGACGGGCTAGCCCATGACGTTTATTAATTTTTCTGGTGAAAAATTGGGGATGCATTCAACAAATTACAGCTTCAAACAAAAACAAGCTGTTATAACTTTATTGCCAAAACCTGATAATCATCGACTGATTTGCATAATTGGAGACCAGTATCGCTGCTCGATGCAGATTCCAAAATTGCAAGTAGATGCATGCCTAAACGGCTTTAAAATATTTTAACCACCATTATCCATGAAAACCAGTCTGCTTTCATACCAGGTAGAACAATTGTTGACAATATCAGATTTATTACAGATGATATTGATTACTGTGAAAATAGTGGTCAACCGTGGTCGCTTTTGTTTGTCGACCTTACAAAAACTTTTGATATCCTAGAATGGGATTTCTTGCATAAAGCTCTTGACTTGTTCAATTTGGGTGATTCTTTTAAGAAATGGGTTTCTGTATTTTATAACAACATTGAAAGCTGTGTACTCAATAATGGGAATTCATCAGGTTGGTTTAAGTTATATCGGGGTATCCGTCAGGGTTGTCCGTTGTCCACAGCTCTCTGTTTAATTGCCATAGAGTTGTTGGCTATTGTTATTTGATCAAGTGACCAAATATTATGTTTCCATATGAGCATGAACAAAAAATGTCTGGCTTTTCAGATGATACAACCCTTTGCATGAGAAACCGAAATTCTGTTCGTACTGCTCTATTCTTTCTAAAACATTTTCATTATTTTCCTGGTCTAGAAATTAATATGGGTAAAATAGAACTACTTGTGTTAGGTAAACTTAAAAATAATTGGCAAACGATGGATGTAATAGTCCCCACCCAAAACCCAGGCCGTTACTTAGGAATTTACATATGTTAAGGAAAATTTACAGCTTAACCAACAAATTGAAAAAAATGAATATAAAACTTGGCATATGGAAGTCACGTGAATTGACTATTGGTGGCAGATTTACACTTGCAAAGGTTTTAGGGGCTACTAATCTGCTATTTGTAATGAAAAATACGTGTCCGAAGCCCGGGCTAGGTTATTTGATTTGCTGTGGAACGGGAAAGAACACCATATAAAAAACAACACTTTAATTGGGGATAATGAATATGGTGGTTTGCGCATGACTGATTTGGAGTTGTTGAACAAAGCATTCAAATTAGCTTGGGCTATAAGGTAAATGGAAAAAAATGCATCATGGGGAGTTATTCCAAAGAGCTATTTTTGTAGATATGGGGGTTTGAAATTTGTATTCAGCTGTAATTATGATCCTGACAAAATGTTTTTTTTTTTTTTTCGTAACCAGCGTTTTATTCTGAAATTTTAAGTTTTTGGTATGAACTATTCTGTCATGGACCACCCAGTAATTCAAATGCGGTCAAACCAGAAACACTGTGAAATAATAGATACATTTTAATTGATGGAAAACCAGTGTGTTATTTACACTGGCTAAATAATTGGTTAAAGTGCATACAACATTTATTAAATACAAATGGTAATTTTATGTCGTATGAACAATTTATAGAGAAATACACAATTAAGACGGATTTTGTAACTTTTAATGGCATTCTGCACGCAATTTCAGATTATTGAAAGTCGAAATTAAATTAGTTGCTGGAAATATCAATGCGAATTTAACTAAAAAAATAAATGATACAGTTGTTGGTGGTAAAACGTTTTGAAAGACCAGCATCCATGTCTTAATATAAAGCAACTGTGTATGTGAGTAATACAATTGATTGGAGATGTATCTGGAAATTGGCGTACGTTACCACAATGGAAGAAAAACTGCGCATTTTTAAGTTTAAAATATTGCATCGAATTTTGGCAACCAACAATTATCTTTTCAAAAATAAAATCCGATTGGACAATTGTTGTAAATATTGTAAAAAAAATTAAAAAAAATGAACATCTCTTCTGGGAATGTAAAACCACAATTTCGTTTTGGAAATTATTTCAAAACTAGTGGGGGGCCTATACCGGGAAGTGATAATATTGTTCTAATATCCGAACGTATTCTCTTGGGATTCACCCAAAAATATACACTATTAAACCATTTTATTTTAATAGGTAAATATGTTTTTATATATGTCGCTTTACAAACGTATTGCCTTATCTTGATTATCTTATAAAAAATGTCAAAGAAACGAAATGTCTTGAAAAATGTCTTGAACGAAACAAGGTACGTTTTAAAATGGAGTGCGTTGGCACCCTTGTTGGAATGATCATCCCCTGTACTAAACTATTTTTGCAATGTTTTGTGTGTTGTGCCTGTGACGTTTTTATTGTTCTGCGAACCATTGTAATTATTATTAGAAAATAAAATTGTATTAAAAAAACAAATTGCTAAACCAGAATCGTGAGTCTGTCTGTCGTAAAAGCCCACATGTTATGCATATCGTGCGCTAAACACGAGTTACTTCACAGTATGTTGAGTTCTCCAGTGCATCTCGTGCAAGATATCTGCACTTCTGCAATTGTAAACGGTATAGCACCAGCAATCTTATTTCGTTTTCCTGGGAGAAATTGAACCAATATAATAAAAGTTGTGCTGCATTGCTGTGAGTGTTAAACAAGATTGATTCATGGTGACATAGTGGCCCAATTATGAGATTGGTGAAGCCAATCTTAGGAAGTGGGCGATGCCAGGTAAAACCAATCTAGTTGCAAAATTCAGGTGACCAAGCAGAGATAACAAGTGTCGTTTAGTAATCGACTTTTTTTTGACATAAACTCTAATATTTTATCTTTAATCCTGTATACCTTATTTTGCAACAAGAAAGCTGATGCATATCGTGCGCTAAACACGAGTTACTACACAGTATGTTGGGTTTTCATGTGCATCTCGTGCAAGATCTTTGAACGTCTGCAATTGTAAACGGTATAAAGCACCAGCAAACTTATTTTGTTTTCCAGAGAGAAATTGAACCAATATAATAAAAAGTTGTGCTGCATTGATGTGAGTGTTAAGCACTGAAAAATGTGTTAAACGCTGCATAAAGTATCTTTACAGTGTGAAGCTGTTATGGAGCTGAATAGTTCATGACGTTGTTAAAAAGTTAATTCCGCTGGCCATGTGTTGCGAAAACCAGTAGCCTCTGAAACCTTTAGTAGACGAAGCATCTGTTTAAATTAGTAGGTGAGATGCACTAACTACTTTGCTGTTCGTTAACAGGTGAATACCATTCCACTAATCTATAAATATACCCCAGATAGCTAATTCGAGATTGCAAGATTGATTCATGGTGACATAGTGGCCCAATTGTGAGATTGATGAAGCCAATCTCAGTAGGTTGGCGACGAAGGACCTGCCAGGTATTACCAATCTAGCTGCATAATTCAGGTGACAAAGCAGAAATAACAAGTGTCGTTTTGTAATCGACTATTTTGACATAAACTCTGATATTTTATTTTTAATCCTGTATACCTTATTTTGCAACAAAAAAGCTCTTATGTCTCTTGAGCTGATCATAACACCTGAATATTCAAGTTCTTGAGTTGCTCCAAGTTTTTTTATGTGGTGCCAATGGAATGTTAAGAGTTTTTAAAATCATTGTCATTATTGCCCTGCATTTCATTGCTGTTGTCACTCATAGATCAATAGTTCAATAAATGAAGAATGAATCTCACTTCAAATTTATTAGGGTGTTATAAAGCATACGTCTTGTGAGAGCAAGTGAAATATTTTTAGATTGTATCTGGATCCACAAAGTAGCCTGACACAAACACACAAAGGCCAAATCGATCGAAGTGGTATTTGGTTGAAAGCATCAGTTATGTCAAACTTGCTCATGTGAGCTTTACCATTTAAACGCTTTATCGTTAATTGTAATGGACAAATGTAGACGGCTTTGTATGCAGTACATGTGTGAAAACGGACAGGGATTTCAAGTTTTATCCCAACAAATGTGCTAGCTGCCACATCAACATTTGGGCGTCAGCAAAATTGTTACATTAGCGACACATCTATTCATGAATTGATAATTGCCGAATATAATATATATAATGATGAATTCGACATCAGCAGTCGAAATAAATCAGTGCGATATTGCCTTAGTATAGCATCGAATTAAAATAGTTTATAAATTTAAAGTAAGAAACATCCAGTTACCTGTTTGTATGCCAGAGTTCTGACTCGTCAGTCTCTAGTACCCCGTTTAAAATGTTAATATGGGAACGTTGCCTGCTATTTAGACATATGGTGCATTCACGTGGTAAATAAGCAGCAGCACAGATGTTGAATCATTATTAACCATTTCTCTAGAGAGTGATGAATACATGAAACAAAAATATTGCTTTTAAATCAATGAATTTGCTTCTACTAATTTTAATCTAAAAATCATACTACAAAAAAATAAAACATGTATATATAGATACTATCATCACTATAAACAATATTGCACAGTGAATATACATTTGTAGAATATATTCAGTAAAGTTGTGACACCCCTATATAATATATATATATATATATATATTGATAAATTCGCCATATGGGATTTTAATAGCTGCTACATTCGTTTGTGTGTTGCGGAGTGACTTTTCGTTTACGAATGGTGTGAATTACACGTGTGTTATACATGTTATCATGTTGTTAACTATACTAAAACGAACTAGTTACAGCTGCCTAGCTTTTAACACCCTAATTGTCAAAAGCATGGCACATATGCACAATTATTTTGTTGTTTACCACAGTGAACCTGTTCATGAATAGATCTGTAGATCATGCATAGTTGAATGTGTTGTATTTTAAATCACTTAGATTTATAGTGCAGTTAGTACATAAAAAGTGCAAAGGTCGGTGAGTGGGTGATGTGATTTTCGGTGTTACCTACTATATAATTATACAAAATGCCAAAATATTCGAAGAAATTATATCACATTGAGTTCAATATACTATACGTCGTAACGTAGATATGGGTTTTAATACAATTAACCAAGAAGATCAAAGTATAAAGTAGATGCCTCTCTATGAATTTGGCTCGTTCAAGTGACCTCTGATTATGAGCGCGCTGAATAAGCCATTGGACCCATAGTCATCCTGGATTTGACTTGAAACAAAATGAAGAGACAAGTTGAAAATCAGGTTAAACAGAATCCTGCAAATCAGTAGAAAATAACGAACTTTCAATTTAAAATATAACAATTTCTTCATGAATGCACGCAATTTTGTTTGCTATATTAATATGGATCAATGAAAACAATATATAATATTACATTCTTTGACGAGTGTTTTTTTTTATTTTGCTTACGGAAATGGGATCGGAGATGGTGGTATAAGGCACTTTTTTGATAGTGGTGGTGGGGCACATGCAAATTGAAACGTCAGTGTTGTGTTGTCCCCACATACCCCGAGGTGGGCAGGGTCATGGTTTATATTAACTAACCCTTAGACTGTGAAAGTGTATACTTTGCATCATCATTGTAATAATTTCAATGTTATACTCAATATTCAATACTATATTTCCCGTTCCAACTGCTTGGTGTTGAATGTCTAAGTCTAAGCAAAATTATGAAAAATATTGGAACTTTCTCGCTATGAACTTCGAACCATCCGCCATCTTGGAAATACCATGTATTTTTTTTCGCTTTTTCTAATATTGTAGGAAGCGGATACCTCAAGCAATATTGCAAAGTTACAGTGTCATGGTAAAAAAGTGAAGTTGAATTCCTTGAACTGTGTCATCAAAAGTCGGGTTGACGGATCCATGAAATTCACTGATACTATAGAGGTCGTCAAATATGAGAGATAAAAGTAGTTGTATATAACACACGAAGCTCAAAACGTTTCTGACTTCAAACAGTGGTTTATTTCATGACGTTTCGGGGAGATGTAAAACCTCCTTTATCAAACAACAAACTAAAATGGATAAAAAACAAATATCAGTGTTGCTGTATAATATAGGACACAATGCATAAATACACTCTAGGTGTGTGGTAAAAGCAAATAGATCAAGAACTTTCTAGCCAATGTAATATGGATAAAACGAGGTAAAGTAGTAAAAACTAAGAAAATTATCTGCTACTAGTGCGTACAAAGGATGTCTGCAAAGTACTGAGAAAGTAGTGTGAAACTGAATAACAATAGATCATGAATAATTGAGAACAAGGGGTGTGAAAGCATGAATAGGGCGCCCTCAATAGTCAAATAAACAATTACAAATTATGTTCTTCTCTTCTATTCAGTCCGTTTGGGGGAAATAGTGCCTAATTTTTTCATCCAAACTGCCTCCTTAATTTTATGGTGGTAAATGTTTTTAAAACCAGCATCAATACCTGTGACTTTAAGATTAACAGTACTATGGTTGGTTGGAATTAAAATGAGCTGGCATGGGTAAAAAGTTCTTGACAATGTATGAAATGAAAAATGTATGACACTGAGAAGTTTGCACGACCCAAAATGTGGTTGACTTTGATATACAAATAAAAAATGTGCTGATTACAAAAAAAGGCTGCATACAAAAGATTCTGTGTCTCAGACTAATATGCATATGAAAAATCTACCTTGAGTTACGGAAATAAACACACGACCGGAATTCACAATGAAACATTATAATCAATAATCAATATCGTCATTGAACGCATGTTGAATCAACTTGAAATTCCAACACGGAAATTCACGAAATTCTAATTATTACCCTTTTGTGTTAGACTTGTGCTAGTGAATTGCATGTTTGAAAGGATATATATATATATATATATATATATATATATATATAATGCATTTTGCTAAAACAATGTTGAGTCATGTGATAGGGCTGTGTGACAATCTTCCCAACATAATGGCATTATAGTAATTTATAAGAGAACTGAGAGCACGGTCACAAAAACCAAGGCTCTTAAAAGTCTCATCAAGGAAAGAAAGTAACGTTCATGAATGTCATTAACTGGTTTTAGCATTCCGTGTGATCTGTAAATCTTACTCATGTAGAACTTCAATTTGCCTCTACCTACCATGAGCATGATGCAACAAAGCACATGCCACAGCGGCTGTAAATGATTTGTTTAATACTAAAGGCCCAAAGAGCAAACACAATTTCTTTTAATTCTACCATGTTTCCATGTACAAAAAATGTTTAAATTGTTCTTATTTGATGAACTCATAATAAAAATAAATTTGATGTATGAGCAGTGTAAAACCAAATAAATAAGGTGATTGCGGGGGGAAAACACAAATTATATTTGTTCTTAGTACAAAAGTTGTTCAACCAAATAATCGAAGAATATTTGATCAGGCACAACGCTTCTATGCAGCTTTGATAACTCAGATAACTTTGACAATTTGACTCAAATAGTGAAATGAAACGCAAATTGGGAAGAGACGTTGCCATCTTAATATTTTGCACCATCTATAATTCTCTGTGTGAACTCAGAAAAACTGTATCTTATTACCCTAATCTTTCTTTCAGTCATACATTACCACATTTATTTATTTGTAGTATGTTTTTCTAATAGGCGAATAACACAAAGATAATATACTCCAACAGCTGAAGCATTTCACCTCTTAAATGATTTAAATATTTATGTGCAGCAGCACCAGAAACCATTGCCACATATAACAAATTACACGTAAATCAACACAGCTTTGATGCCAGCAAAAAGAACGCCTTGACATTTAAAATGCCAAAAAGGAACACCTTGCCCATTTTAAAACGTAATTTACAGATCCATTGACCCTCTGCTGCATCGCATACCCGTGGAACAAGTTATATTCTAGCAATTTTTCTCAAATGTAAAAACACAAACCATGAACAATAATTCCTTCTCAGTGAATTATGTTGCAATTCAGAGACCTTAAACATCTTAGATACCTTCTGAATAATATGGCCCACCTATATCTAGATCCGGTTTAAGCATATATGCAAACAAATTTGTTTTTCGTCTTTACTGGTCTTAATCTAACATGACCTTAAATTTAAGATTTGCACACGGGGATGATCATTCATGAATCAACGCGTTGGTATATATAGATGTAGGCAAATGGCAATAGACTCGACCAAATTGGATAAATCATTGTGCAATGTAACAACAGGTTTGTCTACATTTTTCTATAATTCTGCATTACCTTTCAGGTTAATAGTATGAGGAACATTGGAAATACATTTACATCTAACCAGCGTAATTCTATCAGATTGTGATATCAAAACATTTTCAAATTGGTCATATGGGCAAATTTTGCGTATGGTGTTCACCTGCCACAATTACAGTATGCAAATTGTTTAGGAACAATAAAGGCCAACACTTAGGCATACATGTACTGCATTCACTGATTGTGTAACAATATATACAAAGGTGTTCAAACATTGTTTTTGGTTTTGGGCTGTGTTATTTTAGCGAGATAAATCCCTCGTATTTTTCTGGCTATAAAATCCTCCTACAAAAAAATGTTGAAAAAAAAGAGTTTTCGTATAAACTCGAGGGGCTTTATTCTATAGTGTAATACTACGCAAAGATTCTGGTCCGCCCGCTTTCTAGTTTTATCTTGAAGTTCGCCTTCAAATTCATTTTGCTTACAATTTCTCACAATATCAATAATATATCATAATAATTACATTCCACTGCAATGTATGTTTTAATGTATTCAGTTTGTGATTCGCCTGGAATCGTTACATTGCAAGTTGGGATCAAACACAGGTTCTGACCTCTCTAAACTCTATTCACACAGTCAGCTTATGCAATGACTTTACACTCTCCCCTTTCAGCATTTCGCATAACTATTAACAACACGTTCTTTTTCCCATGATGAATTATTTAATGATAAATTTGCCCATATTACAAAGTATATTATCAATTCTTGTCTTCATCTTCTTGTAAAACATATTCATAAAACAATGCTTAAATCTGACTGATATATGATGCATACTTAATGCATATAATTTGCGACTTCAATCCGAGTATTTATCCGAGCAGTAGTAATCAATTTACATTAAATTGCAAGTTATAAATAATGTTCGCTATAATATTCCTTTTAGTATATCCCTATAATCCCTTAATCCCTTGAAAAAAATTAACCAAGTCCCAAATGCACGTAACTTGCATATCGATTTGGTACAATGATCCAATAAAATGTGCATGCTTAATTGTTTATTGTTGAATCTTCTGTTCAGACTTAACCGGTTACGTTCTCAGCAGCTGGAATATAGTAAATAAACAATAACATCAGTAGTTATTACGAAATCAATGTTTCCAGAATTTGTGTTTTGGTGGAAACTTTTATTTGCAAAAACATTCCGATCAATTTGTAGAAAAATAATACACATGCTAAGCCTGTACTAGAGAGAATGAGAAGAAACGACCGCAACATGTCTGTACTATTGGTCTAACAGCATGAAGAAATAGTTATATTATTTATTAACTCCACATTATATCTCATAACAAATGCCATGCGTATAATATTAAAGTTGTATTGTCGGCAACTTTTATTTGAAGCTATTGTCATGTAAAGTAGTATGAAAATATCATAATTGCAACAGACACGGTATTCGTAATTTAACTGCGTCCAAATTATATAAGCTGGCAAGAATGGTCTGAACTGCACACATGTACACCACACTCTTGAGTTGTTTCCTTTATGACCGTTAGGTCCTTTCTTTCTTATCTATTTTCCACAACTTTGATCTTCGGTGAGATGTTGTCTGCACGCCTCAAATAAAGAAAAATTGTATCTTCAGATTTGATTGTTAGCTATTGTTATTCAATTTTGCCGGCAATACAGCTAAACCACAGGTTTCTTATGATCGTTCGTGTATTATTTAAGTGAAACAAACATACCTATAAGGTACTTTCCAGCTCTCTGCAAATTGATGTACATTTTTAGTAAGGATGCCAAGTGACGTATGAAAGTCATTACTTGGGTCATCGTCATTGTTTCCAAGTAATCCACATACTTTTCCTTTTATGTTTTTGCCTGGGATTATTTCCACTCTATGTTGTCCATTCCACATCAAGGTGAAGAATCCTTCCATGTTCAGTTTCACATTGTGCCCATCATTTTCGATTGTAGTATTATATGAATCAACAGTAGATCGTTTTGATCGTAGTTTAACGCCGTTGATCTGTTAAAAAATCACCAAACATTGTAATACAATAAACTATATATTGAAGTTATATTGAAAAGTTAACAGTATAGAGAAACAATGGTGTTTACTTATTTGTCTAGTAAATAATTGTGATTTTAACCTCTCGAGTCCATACATCAATGTATTAAATACTTCACAGTGTTTATGATAATCTATCAACACATATTTAATTGTTGGAATGGTAATGCACAGACCATGTCACAATTTAGCAGTCCATTGTAACCTATATCTGTTTAATGTCTGTTTAACAAACTATATTGCTAGTTTATGTAGAGTGAGTTGAATGATTGCAAGATAAAATGGGGAAGACATTGATGAATTTTTTTCCAATGTTTGAAATGTACGAAACAATCTAGACATTGCAGGCACAGTTCTGAGCACACAAGTTGACCGAGGAAGGAATTCGCAAGAAATATCGGCCTAGTAGAACAGACACTGTAGAGCAGTGTGTGGGGATATTGGCTGGATACCTTGACCGTCGAACGAATTATCTTAAAGTTAATACAGGGTGGAAGTGTCACTGGTAGTCGGATCTCGCTTAGATAGAGTACCAATACCAAAAATCGAAATTTAAACAATATTGCGGCCCATGTAGATTTTATTCAACATTACAGTCTAAACACTACCAGAGTGCAAGGAGATCATAGATTCATGCACCTTAATCCCCGAAACAACAAGACTCATGCTTGTCACTTGAATAGAATATGGAGTGATGTGGCCGGGCAAGATCTCTATGTATGCACTTATGACATATTTTTATAGGAAACCTAGACACATCGTTTCCTTGTTGGTGATGATAAACACTTGGAATTCTTAATTTGTTCGCAGTGGTAACACTTTCTACTGGATATGTCAGGTGTGATGTGTGAATGTTGGAATTGTCTGGGTTTAGTAGGGTTAGTAAATACCATAGCATAACGACACTGATAATAACAGCATTTGTATCAACTTGTGTTGTTTTTTGATGAATCAAACCAGTGTTACATACAACGCTGCACTCAGATTCATTAAGGTATTACATATGTTGCTCGAGAATGACATGGATTCTAAACATTTGCTGCCACCAGTTATTGAAAAGTGGACACCTCAGCCAAGTATGTGTTTATCAAGTACACAAAAAAGTTACACTAAGTCTAAACTCCTTTTAGATCAGGTGCATTAAATATTTAACATAAAACATAAATTACTCTCACCAAAGTCACTCTGTCTTTGACAAGATCGATAATATTATTGCCAAGTCTCAATTTTACGGAAGAAATCCTTGTCACGATTTTTCCTTTATGTACACCGGGGACGCTGGCAGCTTCTACACTAAACATGGGTGGGACGTTGACACAGTCTTGCATCAGAACATACGAACATGTTCCTTGATAACTAAATTTTCTGCCATCTAATGTTGTGTAATGAGGGTCGCCACAGGCAACTCCAGTATCTGAATAAAAATAATATAGTTGTGGAAAACATACAGAAAATGTGATTAAAATTAGTCATTATTAACAATGTCATGGAATGGAAATCACAGATGGTGAAACATAGTATGCAACATAACCCACAAATACCTATCTTTGAGTTAAAATAATGCCACCTAAAGTGTCATTGTTGTTTATATAAACATTTTGACCGTTTCTTCATTTTCTATAATGCACCATGTACAATGGTAATACCTACGTAATACAGTTTTCAAATCTAACATTTAGTATACAAATGAATGTTGAGGTTAAGTGACAAGATGGTATTCAGTTGATCAAAATAAACAACACGAATGGCCGCACCACGCATGCGTCGTACTAAGTCTTCTAAATCTTACACATTTTTTAGATTAGATTTCATTGCATTCTCCTTGTGCTACATGTTTGTACAATACAATATGTTGAGTGAGTCACTTTATTTGAATCATACATACGACCCACCAGACCTGAAGGGGGAGGCGAAAGTCTAGAAATCTGTATTTAAGTTTAGATAACACACCATTATTTTCTCTTCATAGAACTAAATAACTAAGCAAATGGTCTGTGAGAGGATCATAAGTTAGAAAGGATCCCACCCATGCACCGTTAACTTAAGCACATAAACATTATACAATAATTGTCATAATTGTAGCTTACAGTTTATTGGGTTCGTTGTTCAAACTGCCACTCCAATCATTAACGGATCAAATGTAAAATTGGTGATTTTCTGTTCACTGCGAGTTCAGGCGTATTGTGAACGAAACGAAAAAATCAAACGATTTGATTTTGAACTCGGATTTTCATTTATCAATGTCGAAAGGCCGATATTTGAGAGGGAATAGTGGGTTTTCAGTGGATGCGAAGATTTGGAAGCTCTTTGACGCGTCATTACAACTGCAAATATTGAAAGAAGCAAAAGAAAGGTAAGACATGTTTAACTACAATGTTTTACTATCAACGCCATTATTGCTCTCTATGTTTTTATACGAACTTTTACAATGGTTCCAATCATGTTCTAAGCCAAGCTCCCAACACATCTGTCATATGGAGTATTATCATCATTCTCACGAACAAGGGGAACCGGTCCAACCGGAACATGTCTTTTAGAAGTTGGGTGAAATAGTTTGTCAGTTTATTCTAATCACAAGTGATACAGTAGTAGCATACGCCATGACCGATGTGGTTTGCCTTCATGAGTGACTAACGCGTTGACCCCTTGTCTTCGGTATTTTCACAGGCTTGCTATAATAATAAACCGCTAGTTGTAAGACGTGCATTATCAGTGGTCGCACACGTGCAATCAACAATGGTACAATTGTTCCCGTCATTGTTAACGCGCTGTTTACCCTGAGCTCTCTTGTCGTTTCTATTACTAGTTTGTAAGATGTGATCATTCAGACCGCACGCAAAACAAACGTACCATAAGTATCAGTCCCCTTGCGCTGAAATACGTTCGACATGAGCAAGCGATGATAAGACAACAAAAACAGCCAGATCCATTCTAGAATCAGTGATAATTTCCACATCCCGATATCAGCCACCGCTTCATCATATGATTCAACAACAACTCTTTTCACCCATTTGAATGCATAATTACTTAAATACGGGTGAGTTTATGGCTTTATGAACCACCCTCCACATTAAAACGTATGGCACCTAATGGTAATATTTGTACTGTGTCTGTCCAGTCGTTGTTTTAGTGGGTATATATATATATTACACACAGTTTGGTGAGTCCACGTGTAAATGTGTACTTATAGTTATGATATATTTTACTCACTCAGGCAACACTTCCTTTCGCATGTTGGGTCATTGCCGAGAGCACACATACCAAGCTTGAATTCCTTCTTGTCTTGCTCACAACAACACTCTTTCATACTCGAATCCTCACAGACACCACCTGCCTCGATGCACATTGTGTCCCCTGTGTTGATAAATACGTATAATTTACGATCATTTATAATATCTATGCACGGCCTATTGAAGAGGCAGCCACTAGTGAGGTAACTTACCTACTGGAACACAACATCTTTGATTAAAGGGTGCATTTGGTGCGGGACAAAGAGTATTGTCATTATCATATTGCCAGTCTGCTCCATGAAGTGTATTACATTTGAATTTACTATTGGTACAAATTCCACCTTTAGCTTCACAGTTTGCGCCTCCGTCTACAAAATAGTAATATATCGTTATTTGCTTTTGCAGCAAAAATATCACTTTTTATTTATTTGGGGATTTGAAAACTACACAATAAAAGACAGCAACTTAAAAACAAACTAGTCATCAATAAATTAATTTTCTAATTTGTAGTAAAATTATAGTAATGCTGTATGAAATTAAACAAGAATAATAATTTACTTGGTATGCAACACGTTTCGGTGCCAGGGCACAACAAAGGCGTGTATGTACCACCATACGTGCCATCACATGTAATGGCTTGTGTATCTTGCATACATTTTCCTCCACGTCGATGACATCGTTCGCCATCTAATATTGATGAAAGTTGTTATAGTGTACATTATTAGACATATATTGTGAATGTTTATATGAAAAATTACAAACCGATAATTATGATGAAACTCGAAGATGTAACATTCTAATTTGATTTGTACGCCCAACTAACACCGAATAAATAATAATAATACTATGTCAAATCAAAGTAAACATGTCAACAGTTACTATGAGTGTACTTCTAATTAGGTTAAAGGTTAACGTGTATCATCTATATACGGTTGAACGCTTATCTTCGTCATTATTAAGTATATAATTTTTCAGCATGAACTAAATGTAAGTTTATTCAGTGGGTGTTATTTACACCTCAACTTAATTTCAATAACCATTATATTTATTTATTTCTTCATCCATCCATTCATCCATTCCAACTCTCACTCCTCTACTGACAGACTGACTCTCTCCCCTTCCCTCTCTTTCTCAAATGCTCTCTGTTCCACTTTTTCCTTCTCTGTTTTTTACTTTCACGTCAAACTATGTCGAAGCTATTGATAATAAAATTGTTAATACCACTCACTTGCCAGGTTACGCCTGCAACATTTGTAATGATCACCAGGACACAGACCACTGATAAATTCACCCAAATCACAGTCTAAGCAATCTGGTATGCATTCCCCACTACAATCCGTGCACAAACCATCTCCTACAAATAATTATTATAAATAATAAATAATTATTTTTTATACGATTATTTTGCGCTCCGAAATTTAACGCATCGCGTTTGTTAAATTTTTAATGAGTAAATTGTGTATACACGTCATTCAAACGTCCTTATTTGCATAATTTACCGGAAGTAAACGCAACCTCAGACGACGCCATAGATCGTTAATCGAGTCTCACAAAACCTGCCTGTTCAATATTTCGCTTGAAAATACCACATAATGAGCGAAAAGTTTAGAGTTGACAGGGTGGAAAGTTTGTTTTCGTTTTGAATGTTTGTAATCAAAAAATCAATATTTCGCCGTTTGGTGGAAGTTTGTGGTCAGGTCGGCGACTTCAGTGCACCTCTTTGACTTTTTGAGTCGGAATACCTACGTCGGTTGGTGAATGTGTCACGATATCCCGAGATTCAAGGGTTTGTATCATTTCTGCAAAAAATTTCAACCAAAGCAGACATTTGTTCCTGATGGGTATTTCGATGACTTAGTATCGTTGGTAATTTAAATACATAATAATAATAATAATAATAATAATAATAATAATAATAATAATAATAAGAAGAAGAATAATAAGAATAATAATAATAATAATAATAATAATAATAATAATAATAATAATAATAATAATTTGTGCATAGTAACCAAGTGAACGAATGAAATAAATAAATAAAATCTTCGACCCGTTTTCGAGTCCGAATTCAATTTTCACAGAATAATAACAATTAAACAAATAAAAACAGTGAGTTTTAACCTAAATGAATATTCTTGTCATCCTTAACTGATGAATGCTACATGAACTGATTTTCAAGTATTGTGACCAGAATCTCAAACCTGTTCAAAATTCATAGTGCCGTTGAACACTCTGGTCGAAATAAAATACTAGTTGTTATACTTAGGTAATTCCTAATTTGATATCGAAATACTATTGTCGTTCGCCAGATAATTGATACAAATAATATTTTGTATTTTTTTTATATAATTCCATTGAATGTCTCCCATCCGCTTCTTCTGTTATGTTGTATTTACCTTTCTGGGTACAGCATTTTTTTCCTTCAGTGCAGAATTGCAATCCAGGTCGATTGGAAATACCTGTTCCTCTGCAACACTCATCAGGTTCTATACATTTACCACCATTTCCTTCACACTTGTTCTCTGCATATTTGAAAAACTATACGTCATTGACAAGTAATTATATATACCTATCACCACTATTAGTTAAATCTATTTGAAACGGGGTTATTGTCCTTTGTGATTAAAACCATAATTATCTCTAAGTCCTGAACATATATGCATATATGTTATATGTTCGCTTAAACGCAGTGACAAGTAAAGGACGCTATAAAATCTCATATATCATGTATAAATTTAGAAAGAAAAGGACATGACGACTTGAGAAATGAGTATTAAAGGCGTCAGTTTCGCGTGCGATTCGACGGACTTGTTGATGCCCCAAGAAACATGCTGGAAATTCGATCACAGCCAAATTAAGGCTGTTAAGCAAACAATTTTTGTCCCAGATATCTTTCGAATACCCTAATTGCTACATTCGGTACATGGTATTGTAGCAATTACTGAAATGTAGTACCTTCTAAGCATGTTTGCACCATCCACCAATACTGCGAAGTACACGAAGTAAGAGAACCACCATTGTGCCGTCTTGCATGTTCTTCACAAGTATGCTGTTTTGCATAACGCTTCATGTAGTTATTTATAGCCTGCTCACTACACTTGACACTTCTAGCGCACTCTTGCCATCCTACAAAATTGACATTGTCAATCGCCATTTCATTCATGTTATGACAGTAACAAACACTATACGGTGGTTGTCATGAATTCTTATTATTTATTTTTACATTAATTTGCATAAGTGGTTTTACGAGGTGCGCCCTCTGTGGCAGGATGAAAACACACAGGCGGGGGCTAAGATGGCGGAGTAGCTAGCGAGGACTGATGGTGAGTGATCTGTCGTTCTGGTTTTGTTATAGCGTTCTGTGACATATGGGGGGTCGTTCGGGAGTTGTTTTCTTGTGTTATAGGGATCCTGTGGTATTTTATTTATATTTCTTGAATTTCAAGTGCTGAAGTTAAGCCAGAAAATTTTGAGAAAATTCGCGAACATGTGCTTGCCCCCCCCCCCCCCGAGGTATAGATAGCAAAAAAAAATATCATGTTCTTCAGGCGATAATTTGATCATTGTAGATCACTTGCTGTGACAGTGCTGGTTGGTATCTCTTGGACACCGTACATCTTGCGGAGTAGTGGACTCGCGCGTGAAGGTGCTTAGCACTGTGTGTGAAACTATCGAGATATCAGCTGATGTGTCTGCCTTTTCGAGACTAATTTCTAATTGCTACGGGCATTAGTAGATTTAATGTAATATAATAGTTTTGGCGAGTTTATTGATGGTAATTTAATGATTGTCATAAAGGAGTAAATTTGGTAACAATAATCATAATTGTATAGCACTAGGACGCATTGTACGGCATAGGATTAGTCATATTATAATTGTGTTTATTATACTTGGTGGTATATAGCCTAAGGTGTGTCCTGGTCGGTGAGTTTTTGGTGTGTACAATTCCATTTAAAAAACAAAACGGTGAACGTACGTTTCCGGCCACTAGTAGTATTATTGATATTTGAGATTGTGTATCTGTTATTATTATTTTGATTATCTTGGTGTAACTTCGATATGGAGAAATTAATAGAGTCGGGTTCTAAGCTTGGGTTGGAAGGTAAAGATTTGTTAGATTTTGTAACTCAACAGCAGAATATAGAGCGTGAAGAAAGACAGAGAGAACGTGAGTTCAAAAGGGTAGAGATTGAGAGAGGGTTTGAAGAGAAAAAGAAGGCTATGCAGCTTGAAGCTGATAGAAAAAGACAGCAGGCTGAGTTTGAAGAAAATGAAGCTCAGCGAAAACATGAGTTAGAAATGAAACAACTTGAGTTAAAAGGTGCTCTAAGTAGAAGCCCTGATAGTAGGTACACTGATTTAGCAAAATCACCTAAGCTTCCTGCTTTTGTTGATGGGAAGGATGAGTTGGATAGCTATTTGTTGCGTTTTGAGCGTTTTGCCGCAAGCAATGAGTGGGATAAATCCAAATGGGCTACGTCATTAAGTGCGTTGTTAACTGGTAAAGCTTTAGATGTATATTCTAGGCTTTCAGATATGGCAGCATCCGATTATGGGTTGGTTAAAGAAGCTTTGCTAAAAAGATATGAATTGATGGAGGAGGGCTATAGATTGAGGTTTATGAATTTCAAGCCCGAGAATGGTGAGAGTTGTGATCAATGTATAGTCAGGCTGAAAAATTACTTTCTTAAGTGGATTGAGTTGTCTGGTACGGATAGGTCATTTAATGGTGTATGTGACTTGATGATTAAGCAACGGTTTATTGATTCTTGTCCCAGGGATGTATCCATACGCATGCGCGAGAAGCAGCCTAGAACTCTTGATGAGTTGGCTAAGTATGCTGACCGTTACTTAATTGCTCATGACAGGAAGTTGACCTCCCCTTGCGACTTCCCATGTATAAAATCTCAGATGCCGGTGGTCAGGAAATCAATTCTGATGTTCAGTGTTATAAATGCAAAGAGTATGGTCATATGTCTCGAGAGTGCAAAGTTAGGCCTTCACAGGGTTACGGGGTCAGATGTTATAATTGTGGCCGTTTGGGACACAGATCTGTTACATGTCGATTTTCAACAAGGTTTGGTGATAGGCCTAATGTGAAAAAAGTCGGTGCTGCTGTGGTTGATTTAGGTGGTGATGCAGAACAGGAAAGTGAAATTAGTACAGTATGTTTAGTGCAACCCACGTTCACAACCAAGGCTGATATTGAATCTTGTATTGATGGTGGCGAGCTTTTGTTAGCTGGCGGAAAGAGAATACCACTAGTCCATAATGCCTGTTTCCAACAATCTGTTAAATCTAAAACCAAAATGCCTGTGGTAAAAGGAAGGATTGGAGAGAAAGTAGTTACCACATTGAGGGACACTGGCTGTAGTGGTGTGGTAGTAAAAAGAGATTATGTTAGTGACAACCAGTACACTGGAAAGTTTTGTTGTATGCTCATGATAGATAATACTGCACGTACTGTACCTATAGCTAAGCTTTATGTAGACACCCCGTATTTCACTGGTGAGGTGGAGGCACAGTGCTTGCCTGATGCTATTTATGATCTAGTCATTGGTAATGTTGAAGGAGCCAGGGCACCAGATGATCCTGACCCACAATGGCAAGAAATGTGTGCAGTGGTTACTCGTGCTATGGCTAAGAAAGGTAACAAAATAGTCCCTCTGTGTGTACCTGACGGGGGTAAGTCATTAGATGTAAGTAAGGCTCAGCTAGTAAAATTGCAGCATGACGATCCATCTCTCAGTAAATATTGGTCCTTGAAGGAACCTAAGTTTAAAGGTAACCAGGAAGTTATGTTTCTGGAGAAAGGCGGTATACTATACAGACAGTTTACTCATCCTCATGTGAATCAGGGTAGGTCTGTTAAGCAGATGGTTGTACCTATGCCATTGCGTAACCAGGTCATGATGGTGGCGCATGATTCGATAACGGGAGGGCATATGGGCGTAAAGAAAACTAGTGATAGAGTCCTGAGCAATTTCTATTGGCCAGGAATACATGGTGACATAACAAGATTCTGTAGATCTTGTGATATTTGCCAGAGAACGGTACCTAAAGGTAAAATTGCAAAAGTCCCCCTTCAGAAGATGCCACTGATAGATGTGCCGTTCAAAAGGGTTGCTATTGATTTAGTTGGTCCTATTCACCCTCCTAGTGAAAAAGGTCATAAGTACATCTTGACATTAGTAGACTATGCTACCAGGTATCCAGAGGCAATACCCCTGAAACATATCAGTACAGAGGATGTAGCTGAAGCACTGGTTGATATGTACAGTCGCCTAGGTATACCAGAGGAGATTCTACATGACATGGGAACTCAGTTCGTGTCAGAGTGTATGTGTGAAGTTTCTCGTCTGTTGAGTATTAGACAACTGTCAACCATCCCTTATCATCCAATGTGTAATGGGCTGGTTGAAAAGTTTAATGGTACGTTAAAAGCAATGTTGAAGCGTTTGTGCAGTGAGCAGCCAAAGCAGTGGCACCGCTACATCAATGCATTGTTATTCGCCTATAGAGAAGTGCCCCAAGAATCAACAGGTTTTGCTCCATTTGAGCTGATGTATGGGAGGACTATCAGAGGTCCTATGCATATTTTGAAGCAACTCTGGACGACAGAGACTGAGGAACCAGAAATTAGAAACAGTTATCAGTACGTGTTTGAGTTAAGAGAGCGCTTGGACGAAACACTGAAAATTGCACAGGTAGAGATGCAGAAATCCCAGCAACGGTACAAGCACTACTATGATAGGAAGGTGAAAGTCAGAAGGTTTCAACCTGGACAAACGGTTCTTATTCTACTACCAACTGATAGTAACAAGTTATTAATGCAGTGGAAGGGGCCATATGAAATTGATAGTGTGATTGGTGTAAATGACTATAGAGTAAAGGTACGTGGAAAGTACAAAACATATCATGCTAACTTGCTGAAGAAGTATATTCAACGAAATGAGCAGAGTAGTGAAGCTGATGACAATCTGCCTGTCTTGGGCATTGCTAGTGCAGCTGTCATAGAGTATGAAGAGTCTTTAGATGAAGACGATGTACAGGATGATGACTTGTTGGTGCTGAATTCTTGCATGTCAAAGGAGTCAGTAGCTGAAGTATGGCAGGAACCTGACTCATGATCAGGAGCAATCAGTTCGCTGTCTAGTGCACGAGTATAAGCACATATTTACAGACCTACCTGGCACTACCAACCTTATCCAGCATCGTATTCAACTGAGAACCGATGAACCTATAAGATCGAGGCCTTACCCGGTGCCATATAGTGTACGAGAGTCTTTGAAAGAGGACATTCAAAGTATGTTGAAGATGGGAGTTATAAGAGAAACCGAATCCCCATATGCATCACCTGTTGTGATAGTACGCAAAAAAGATGGATCATCACCTGTTGTGATAGTACGCAAAAAAGATGGATCGAATCGTATATGTATTGACTACCGAAAGCTAAACAAGGTAACAGTGTTTGATCCAGAGCCAATGGTGACGGCAGATGATATGTTCCAAGATCTCAGTAAAGACAAGTACTTTACTAAGGTGGATCTTAGTAAGGGGTTTTGGCAGGTTCCTGTGGCGGGGGAGGACATACACAAAACAGCTTTTGTTACCCCAGATGGTACCTACGAGTTTTTGAAAATGCCATTCGGAATGATGAATTCTGGTGCAACCCTGGTTCGTGGTGTCAGAAAGATGTTGAGTGGGATGTGTAAGGTGGTTAGTTATGTTGACGATATTTTGGTTCACACCATCACTTGGTGTGAGCATATAACTACACTCAAAGAGTTGTTCAGCAGGATGGCTGATGCTCAGCTTACTGCTAGACCATCCAAGTGCATAATAGCTTCTGATGTTATTGATTTTGTCGGTCATCGAGTTGGTCAGGGTTTTCTAAGTCCACACGAGGATAATGTAAAAAAGGTTAGAAATGTTCCTCGGCCCATGACTAAGAAGGAAGTCAGGTCGTTTCTTGGTCTAACTGGATTTTACAGGGAGTATATACCTAACTATGCAGCTATTGCAGTACCATTAACTGATTTAACAAAGAATGGCCAACCCATCAAAGTTGTGTGGGGAGAAGCACAAGAGAAGGCTTACCGAACTCTTATTCATGTAATAACCAGTAAACCTATATTGAGGTTGCATGATTCACACAAGCCTTACGTGTTACGTACAGATGCTTCTGATGTTGGGATTGCAGCAGTCCTGTTACAAGGTCATGATGGAAAGTTATTCCCTGTGAGTTATGCTAGCAAGAAGTTGTCACAAAGAGAAAAGGCATATTCGACTATCGAAAAGGAATGCTTGGCGATCGTGTGGTCTGTAAAGAAGTATATGATGTATTTGTATGGAACCCAGTTCATTCTCCAGACAGACCATCAGCCGTTATTGTATGTTGACAAGGCTAAATTCATCAATGACAAAGTAATGCGATGGGCAATGTTTCTGCAGAACTACCGATTTACCGTTGAATGTATTAAGGGCTCAGATAACCATGGAGCTGATTTTCTAAGTAGAGCAGTTTAAGGACTATGTAACAGAATTAATGTGCTGTGCAGAAACTTTATAAGTTTCCTCTTGAAAGGGGAGTGATGTCATGAATTCTTATTATTTATTTTTACATTAATTTGCAAAAGTGGTTTTACGAGGTGCGCCCTCTGTGGCAGAATGAAAACACACAGGCGGGGGCTAAGATGGCGGAGTAGCTAGCGAGGACTGATGGTGAGTGATCTGTCATTCTGGTTTTGTTATAGCGTTCTGTGACAGTGGTAATTTGTAGTATTATACACATATAGCCTGGCCGTGAACTATAAAGTAGAAAATATATGCCAGTAAACGAGGCCTTGGGTCACATTGGTCACAACCTTAATGTTCAAAACGATCAAAGTCGGGAAAGTTTCTGATTGCATTTTTGTTGCCTAAATAGTCATGGAATATACACATATCATTTTTGACAGACGGTTACATCATACAAACAGGTGTCCATTACAGCAGATGTGATGATACATTCTGATTAGACAGAAGCAATTCAGTTTCCTGTCACAGCTGTTTGTTTTTGTTGTCCCAATGTAGTTCATTCAATAGATAATTCCCTGTCCATGGAAACATCAAGATAATTTTAGAGACTGTGACAATATTGATTTTGAAGTTATGGCACTAAACTACAATGCCCATGGCTGGGTTGATGTATCAGCACTTTGACGTCATTGTTAGTTTTTCGAAATGTAGTCATAAAACACTTTCAAAAAGCGTGAAACAGGAGTTTGGCGCACGAGGCTTGTCAACTATTACTTTTTGCGTGTAGGCGCGGGATCTTTAGAAATAGCATTAATAGTCTTGCCATATCATCTATATATCTCGATGCTTCTTCCATCTTTTTGGTCAATAAATCTTGTTGGTAAAATAAGTACAAACAAATGTATATCACACACTCAATTGAATTATCAGAAAAAATACACATGAGAATTCCATTCAAACTTTAACTGCAAAGGAGTGTTGCATACTGCATACTGAATGGGATATCCATTAACATTTCGGTTTGAGGCTCTATTGAGCATTAATTTGGTCATTTTGTGGTGGTTGGCATGCGTCATGTGAACTCAGTAATGTACGCCATTCCATTATGATGAATTGTAATAACTGTGGCCCATAGCAACACAAATGCCCATAACAACTACACAGTGAACTAGAACTAAAGCTACAAACTCAAACACTGACATTTTGTTTTAACCATGATACAATGGAAGGTCGAAGGTTATTTGGTACCAACACTGTTTACCTACTTTGTTGCTGTTTGCACCATGCCACGCACATTTTCCTGAGAAAGGAGACATAAACAAACGAATGTTGGGTTTAATATTGTGAGCTTGTTGACATGTAATAATACATGAATCAGTATTTTAGTAAAATTGTAAAATCCACAAATCTCAAGAAAATATGCCTGATATGACAACAGTAGCACAGCAGTCTGATTATAGAATAGTATTTAAAAAGTTGGTACTAAATGACTCTTGACCCATTGAATCATGGGTAAAACAAAAATGGCTAACAGAGAACTGGCTTTCTGATTGAGATTGACATGCCTCCTCCTGGGCTTGGCGTGGCATCGATCCAATAATCTTCGTGAATTTGATATGGTCCACAAGCATCGCTACCTCCATCGTCTTTACACAGGGGATTTGGAATGTTACATTCAAATCCTTCTACCAGACAAATACAGTCGAGACATGTCCTTTCAACAACTGAAACAAATAAAAGAATAATATATTACATGCATGCACACATGCAATAAATGATTGACATATTTTTAATACATAAGGATTGGATACATAATGTACAAGTCACACACCTTCAAAAACGCAACATTTTTTCCCATTTAGGCAAAGAGTTGCTGGTTCTGCTTCTGTTTTATTCTGAACAGAACAATCGTCCTCACACATCCCTCCTCGATTTGTACACTTTTGGTCATCTAGAAAGTAAACATTATTGCCATTTAAACAGCTCTTTGAGATTTACAGTGATCGTGCCCTGCCAACATATCTTATCATTACTAATTGTGTTGAAAATATTTGTTCAACATTGGCAGTAATCAAAATAGAATAATTTATGATTTGGATAAATACCATTTGGAATGCAACAAGTATGGTTATTGTCACTACATACTCCAGCTTGAGTAGTTCCAACACAGCTAGTGGCTGGCTTGCAAACGCCTCCAACTAGAAAGCAGCCATCGTCATTCTCTAAATAAATGAATCATTTTAGGTATGTTTGGCAAAATCTAACACTACATAATATTGTTCCAAGGAAACAATCTTTAAAAATATGAATTTTATTTCAATCAAAACATATGTTAAAGTTTATACATACCTGTATTGCCATCAGAGCCAAAAACAAGGAAGGTCGAACACCATAAAAATGTTAATAAAGTGGTATACATGGTACCTGTATGAACGAATACAACCAAACATGTTGATATCATCACAGGAACATATAAACATGCAATAGAAGAGATTCGAACTCAAATGCACTCCTTGTTAAAGTATATGCGCTAAAAAAGCAGAATGAAATAGCGTATATAACACTATTACGAACATGTGAGAATATATTCGTTAGTGGCTGTCGTAACAGCAAAACATAATAAAAATACACCAAAATTCACAATTACATGTAAATGCAAACTGTAATATGATTTTGGCACATACTGAGCTATATTGGAAGAGTATTTGGGTAATGGGGTACAGGTGATAGCATACAACTAAACAAATTGTATGCTATATATTATTCACTACGCTATTAATATATTTAGACGCATTCTGAAATGGTTACACGTATAGTGTATAATTCGTCTGCAGTATCAGGTAGTGACGTTCGGATTTTCTCGTTCTGGAAAGCACAGGGTTTTTAAAATTTTAATCATAGAAATCCGGCAGTTGCTAATTTAAAAATGCTGGTTGGATAATTACATAAGAAAGGGTGATTGAGTGACGAGAAAATAATCTGAGAGAGCTATATTGGCAAATAACTTTGGTCGCTGAGGCAAAGGCTAAAACTGCTTTTTCTTACTCATCTGGGTCATAGCCAATATTGTTACTTCCCACTCGAACTTGTGAATAGGCCCAGTATGTTTAACCACAATGTGTACACTTGGTGGGTATCAAAGATTACTGAATGGCCTCGGGAGCCTGGCGTAATTTTTAAACCATTAAAATGTTAGCTGGTCATTCTGTCGCCATAGCTGTACAAACTTACAAAAAACGATTAACCTATCAAAGTCAATTAGTCTTATCATTAACTGGCAATCTAACAATTCAAAAGTCGCAAAAAGATTGAAGAAAAATGGCCTTGCCAAAATGATAAAGTTTCAGCTGTACCTGTATCTACGTGATTTTTGAATGATCTTCATATCAATCAATCATTATAAACAGTAACCATATTCTAGGGGGAGATTATTTAAGCAACAATCTTGAGGGTTAAGTATAACAGCTAACCAATATAGAATCTTAAAATTGTGACAAATGTATTCACATTATAATTAGCCTTATAATTTACTTCGCGCATGCGCAGTGGTGCTTAACTTGACATTCGTCAGTTGTTCACTGAGATTTGAGGCATGAACATTACTTTGAAACCATTGAGGGATGACAACTCGTGCAGTATTTTCAATCGAACCACTTTCCACGTTTATGAATTCACTTTTGGTAAGATGATAGCTAATATTTGAAACGTATTTTGTAGCAAATTTAGTGTAAATATTGTATATTTTGTTAACTTGTAAAACATGAGTAGGAGCGTGTACGTCACGTATACCAATTGTTTGCACGGAACAATGTTGAAAGCCTATTTCACCTGTTCATCGTGGTAATTAGTGACTCGGGATACTTAAACTTATTATGAATTATTCATTTTACTAATTGTATTTGTGTATACATTTGTGGAATTGTAGTTGTTTTTCTAAATGAGAACAGGCCAGAATTCGTGGCATTGTTTAAATGTGCACATGGTTATCTTGATTCAAGTTTAGCCGTTATCACGACTTATTTATTTGTTCTAAATTATTGTAGGTGTTTGCGTGCAAAAAGAAATTCTGTAATTATAGGGCGTCGCTGAATTGTACTGGTTGGAGTGCGTTTATATACGCTTTATTCTAGTGCAATATTAATTCTGCAACTCGCATTTATCACAATTTAGATGTTATTTATTTATATTTATGCAAGAAAAAGAAGTCTCTATGTGTCTCTATTGAGAGGCATGATACAGTTTATTGTGTAGTTCGTACATTCAGTACTTACATAGTAGTTAAATGTATTTGATATCATGGTTTCTACATGGAATTATGATCTCCATACCTCCGTTTACTTTGTATTAATCTTGTCTATTTATTGTATGTATTTAGGTTTCAGTCGTGTTAACTTTCATAGACATAGTTGCTCATATTGGAAATTAAAAGAACGCACGGTGACTTCATATCTGCCTGGTGTCATACTTTCTGCGTTACAAAATAAATTAACGTAATATAGTAATTGGTGTCTTTCAGATTTCCTTTGTATTTCTTTGTATCAATAGTTATTCTGACCCGTCACAACATTTATTCTATTGTTGATATAACCATATAATAATGTATCATAATTGTTTACTTAAGATCACATATATGGCCTTCGGTCTCGTGTGTTTACAAGATGCTGACAAAAACTGTGGCCTTTATAGTTGTAAACGCACGACAACGAGTTGCGATTAACGGCTTATACCACGCACCCCATGCATAAAACAATTAAATTGCAAGAGATTTTTAGTGACTGTTGTGTGTGAGATTGTGCCACTTCAAATTTGCATTAGAATGCTCTTTGAGATTCAAATTAGTAAAGCTCATCTGCGTTCATCGAATACGATTGGATGTTGAGTGATATGACCAATAAGCCTCATTTGCTGAATGGTCTTTTCAAATAAACTCCACTCATTGGTCAATATTTTGAATACATTTGAATTTTCCACGTGTCAAAGCATGGTCTTGTCATTTCGAATGCAGGCAGCGCTCAGTGACAAACTCAGAAGGGATGAAATAATGTATGTATTCATGCTTGTAACGATGTTCATTTGTTAATCAATGTTATGTCATTGATAGGTCATGAATAAAGATTATCAGTTTTCAACATGGCGTCATAGTATTCTAGTCAATTTTTCACAAATATCCACTAAACAGAAGTGTTACATCTGAAATCCTTCAGTAACCACGAACTGTATACAAAAGACTTGTAGACTTGTTGAAATGCGATGGTACCTATTCTCCAATTGATTTATTGATTGTTGAAGAAATATCCGACAATTTAACAAACAATCTAAACCATGATGTACAAAATTACTTTATCTCCGTAAATTGTCATTAGCTCACCCCGTTTCAAGCAATCCTAATATGACAATAGACATGTTAACGGAAAGTCTTCAACTACATTGGGTACATCAGACCTGATATCATCTTGAAACAAGTCACGAACAATAAATTATCTATAGGCTTCATTCTTGTCACACGCAACGTAATATTACCGTAATTGGTATAGTACAGGTGTGATGCTTCAAATACCAAAATGGCAACAGTAACATAAGGACTTCCCTGGCGGCGATGATAACATGCGAACACGGAGCCAACAGATGAGGTTTCAACTGGTACTGGTATTATTATACTCTGTAAACATCAAGTACAATAACGTGGTAAAACTTCACTACTCCAATAACTAGATACTTAAACTCCAATACAATTCAACGAGATCTCCGATCTGAACTCAGTGCTGAACAACTCCCATATATATACCCACACTGTCTATAAATAGACCATTACATCAGCATACATAATGAGTCTGGAATTTACTATAAATTTCTAGAACGTTCCATTACCTTATATTGCCTTCTACAGTGTTCTATTACCTACTCAACCAGTTTCTAAAAAACATCTAGAATATCCCACCCATACAGTACGGTACTAGAACATTCTCAGTGACACGGAAGTGGTAAATAAGTCGTATGCGACAATTCGTTGATCAGTCGTACAATCATGGATTTCAACAATGGTTCTGCTAGCTTTGCATCTCTCACAGAAACATTGTCGAGAATCATAACATCCATAATTGAAAAATGGCTAATAGAAACCCTTGGATGGAACTACTCAAATGTTGAGCTTATCACACAATTAATGTATTGTGCATTTGAATTTGAGAAGAAAATATTCATGTATGTTGTCATCTACATTAAGTACAAACTGGGTGATGAAGACCAGAAGTTTCATCAATTTTATATTTGATTGTGATAGCCAAATGTTACATAATACTCTTCATGAATTTTTAACTTACTAGTTTATGGAATCAATTTACTGTGATATTGCAAAATAACTTTCAAATTGGTATTAATGAGAACAGTGCCACACATTACCATATGTTTCAAAAGTATGATTTATGCCCAAAATCATAAGTTGGTTATCCAACATTTTATTGTATATGGTAAATGCCAGCTAAAAGAAGGGAAAACAAGAACACAAATCTGCAAAAGGACAATAGAATTACACGTTTTGTTGCAATAGATGTGGTTAAAAATGTGTTTGTTACTGAAATGTACCATATCCTGATGGAAAGTAAAGGAATTAGCCTGAATGAATGAAGACAACCAACTAAAGCCATTTTATTTTTAAAACCATTACCAATGTCCTTAAAGATATCGGTTGGGTTAGAAACAATGTGTGTTATATGTTGCAAGTTACCGAGTGAAACCTAGAACTTACTCATGTGTATACTATGTTAATATGAGAACAGTAATTACACAATCTAGTAAGTTGACTTTAAACTGTTATATTGTGAATGTCTTCAGAAGCGATGCTAGGCCCTTGTAATGTGACTTAGTCCAACAGCATGATTCAAAATCCAATCCTGAAAAAGAAACTAGTTGACTCTTCATATACTAATATTCTTCAATGTAATGAGAAAGGAATCAGCCATTGCCAAATTATACATTGCACAAATTTGAGTTTTTAATACATATGTTAAGACTTATAATGAAAGGGAGCAAGGGGATTTTAATAAATAAGTAAAATTAAATTTAACTACAATTGTACACACTGTAAAGTTTATTTATTTGGTATGTCAGCTTAGTTCAAATAAAGCAAATGTTATTCACATGCAGCCTAACTCGCATTACTGAACAAACATGTTTTCGGTAATTATGTCCATGTAAGCAGCTCCTGGCTCAAATGTCACAAAAAAATCTAAAATCGAGTCTGCATGTACTGTCAATTCTTTTTTTTTTTGTACGTTATCATTATAGAGTAAGCCAAAGACCAAAACAAAAGTGATATCCTGCATAGAAATAAAACAACAAAATAAGTTGTACACTGCTTTGTTTGAGCTAACAATGGTTACAGAGAGCGCATACATACACCTAACTCCCGCACCCGATAGGTAGGTAATTACCGAGAGACTTTTGCAACATCCCCAGGCACTTCCTTAGACGCTCCAATGACTGTTGTAGACGCAATAAAGTTACATACAAGACTATGTGGTGACAGTTAATTAATCAAAACACCGGACCAAAGCAATTGAATAGTCCAACTACCCCTCGTTCCTCGAGGCCAAACACCAAGGCATTCCTTGTCTGATGTTTTGATTACAGCAAGTCTCAGAAGTATTGGGGCAGCCAATTTGCAAACTCGCTAGCGAATTGGCTAACTGCTTGCCGATATTTACTATATGCGAGTAGCCTTCTTGAACACTGCTTGAAACTGAATAAAGAGACAAGTTGATGTTTCCTACAAATCAGGAAGAAAATTTCAAACTTTCACATATAAATGACCCGTCGGGTAACATTAGCCAACCGCTAACAAAATCTTTTTTGTGTGGTCAATCCCTTGTATACGAATACCTCATTACACATAAAACCCTTTCCCTGGCGAAAGCGAAATCGTCATCCAACTGTGGCTGATTAGCTCCTAAAGTATGACGACCGTCCCCTGCTGTTATACAGAGTGGGCGTGACCACAAGACGGCGCCAGCGAGATTTGAAAGCCAACTGTTCAGTCAAAACCCAAGCAGTTAGCCAATTCGCTAGCGAGTTTGTAAATTGGCTGCCCCAATACTTCTGAGACTTACTGTAACTGTCACCACGTATGTAATTTTATTGCGTCTACAACGCGTCTAGGGAAGTGCATTGGGATGTTGCAAAGTCCCTCTCTAACAACTAAATTAAATCTTGCTAAAAGTCGGGAGAGAATGTGTTTAAAACAAGAAAAATACTCGTATATAGTTCCGCGAAAGAAATGTTGAGTAAAATGATGAACATAATTTTTTCAATTGACCATCGATAGAAGCAGAATCAGCCGGAAATACGCCCCTCGAAATATTTCGAGCGTTGGTGTTCAGTGGGAGAAAACGTACATTTGTAGAGATTGAACTCATAACAAACAAAAAACAGATAATAAAATGTACCAACCTGTTGGCACGATTACCAAGTGAGGAAATACAAACAATGTATTTCTCTGTCAGAATGCTTGGTACAATCAGTTCACTCCGTTACACAATACATCCATGGCGTAATGAAAAAAGAAAGGTGAGACACGTCCCTGGTAATCACGTGATTGTGCCAACGACTGCAGTGATTGGTTGATCGCCTAATGAATTTTAATATATTAGTTTGTAACTTTTGTAATAGGGCGGACGGGATGCAGCTAGGGGTTACATCGGTTGACTGCGTGTGTGAATAAAGTGACACAGGAAGGGTCTGATACAATCTATGCACCACGTCCTGACTGATGTGAGATGAAAACTAACATCAGGTCAGGTAATGGTGATGATATGGAAAGACAATAAACACACCGTAATATTACGTTTCAAACTATTTAATTTACAAAACTATATTACAAAAGAATTGTTAAATAACATTGTTGTTGATGTACCAAGAAATCCCGTTGATCGCATGTAGTGCATAGAGTCTCTTCTGAATCATGCCCATCAACGGCTTCAGTTCAATGTATATTTTTAGAGTTTCCTTCGGAAAGTTCATTCTCCACAGAACATCTGCCAGTGTATGAATTATTCTCAGTTATGGCGGCAATTGCTGTACTCGCGGGTTTTCGTTTCGTGGCTGATAGATATTTAGCCTTCAAATGCTAGTTATGCGTCATAAACACCTGTGTTGACACCATGAGAGTTAGGTGTATGTAAATATCTTGTACCCGCTGTCCGTCGTCGCAGATTACAGCCTGTATTTCTACAAGTTATAAATTTTACATTCCATTGAAGCTGTTATTTACCGAAGATAATGTAGAAGATATCTCTTCGCTTTTACTCAAGTACTCAACTGAGCGCAACTGAACATATTTTTTTTTCAAGTGAACGTCGATAAAACCAGAATCAGTATGCTTTTTTAGAATGTTTTTATCACATAAACAGGAAGTCCATAGTACACGTCACGGTGTCGGGTTACGAAAGCAACATGCCAGATGCCATTGAGATAATTTTTTGACAACGGAGATGAACTAAAATATTGCGTCTAGGGTGGTTTAGTGCTTTTACAAAACAAAACACTTGTCCCTCCACTTGCGTACAATGCAATTACTTTTTTCAACACGGATTTTCATTAGAGAGAGCGGCCAGTGTGAAGCAATGTTCATTATAGTCGACGCACACCCATGGAACTAAAACAAAACTACTACTAATCAACTGAATTTACAATTACTGTTGCTTATTCGTTCTCAGCTCGTGCTAGGTTTCTTCCAAATGTTACAATAATGTTTTTGTACCTACAAAAAGCATACTACCGTGTCCGATGTTTCGATAATCGTTTTTTTGTGCCCGCTGTAAACATCAGCTACGATAGTAACTCACTTGCCATGTTCTTACTTGTTATGACTGTTTATTTTATCCTTTTACCCCAACCCTAAAATAAATATCGAAGTACTATCTACCGTTCTATTCTCGACGGATTTTTTTCGTTCTTACCTGTAATATTAGGTTTTTGAAGGTGGCTAAATGAACCAAAAAAAGCATGCGTTTATGGTTTTTGTTTGTCAGCTAGAAATACGCCCCTCGAAATACTTCGAGCGTTGGTGTTCAGTGGGGGAAAACTTAGTACATTTGTAGAAGTTGAACTCATACTTCGAGCGTTGGTGTTCAGTGGGGGAAAACTTAGTACATTTGTAGAAGTTGAACTCATAACAAACAAACAAAAACAGATAATAAACCGTACCAACCTGTTGGCACGATTACCAATGTATTTCGCTGTGTCAGAATGTTTGGTACAATCAGTTCACTCCGTTACACAATACACCCATGGCGTAATGAAAAAAGGAAGGTGAGACACATCCCTGGTAATCACGTGATCATGCTAACGACTGCAGCGATTGGTTGATCGCCTATTGAATTTGATATATTAGTTTGTAACTTTTGTAATAGGGCGGACGAAATACTTCGAGCGTTGGTGTTCAGTGGGGGAAAACTTAGTACATTTGTAGAAGTTGAACTCATAACAAACAAACAAAAACAGATAATAAACCGTACCAACCTGTTGGCACGATTACCAATGTATTTCGCTGTGTCAGAATGCTTGGTACAATCAGTTCACTCCGTTACACAATACACCCTAGGCGTAATGTAAAAAAGGAAGGTGAGACACATCCCTGGTAATCACGTGATCGTGCCAACGACTGCAGCGATTGGCTGACCTTTTTGAATTTTAATATTTTAGTTTGTAACTTTTGTAATAAGGCGGACGGAATGCAGCTGGGGGTTACATCGGTTGACTGCTTGTGTGAATAAAGTGACATAGGAAGGGTCTGATACAATCAATGCACCACGTCCTGACTGATGTGAGATGAAAACTAACATCAGGTCAGGTAATGGTGATGGTAAGGAAAGACAATAAACACACCGTAATAATACGTTTCAAACTATTTAATTTACAAAACTATATTACAAAAGAATTGTTAAATAACATTGTTGTTGATTTACCAAGAAATCCCGCTAATCGCATGTAGTGCATAGAGTCTTTTCTGAATCATCTCCCATCACCGGCTTCAGTTCAATGTATATTTTTAGAGTTTCCTTCGGAAAGTGCATTCTCCACAGAACATCTGCCAGTGTAGGAATTATTCTCAGTTATGGCGGCAATTGCTGTACTCGCGGGTTTTCGTTTCGTGGCTGATAGATATTTAGCCTTCAAATGCTAGTTATGCGTCATAAACACCTTGTTGACACCATGAAAGTTAGGTGTATGTAAATATCTTGTACCCGCTGTCCGTCGTCGCAGATTACAGCCTGTATTTCTACAAGTTATAAATTTTACATTCCATTGAAGCTGTTATTTACCGAAGATAATGTAGAAGATATCTCTTCGCTTTTACTCAAGTACTCAACTGAGCGCAACTGAACATATTTTTTTTTCAAGTGAACGTCGATAAAACCAGAATCAGTATGCTTTTTTAGAATGTTTTTATCACATAAACAGGAAGTCCATAGTACACGTCACGGTGTCGGGTTAAGAAAGCAACATGCCAGATGCCATTGAGATAATTTTTTGACAAGGGAGATGAACTAAAATATTGCGTCTAGGGTGGTTTAGTGCTTTTACAAAACAAAACACTTGTCCCTTCACTTGCGTACAATGCAATTACTTTTTTCAACACGGATTTTCATTAGAGAGAGCGGCCAGTGTGAAGCAATGTTCATTATAGTCGACGCACACCCATGGAACTAAAACAAAACTACTACTAATCAACTGAATTTACAATTACTGTTGCTTATTCGTTCTCAGCTCGTGCTAGGCTTCTTCCAAATGTTACAATAATGTTTTTGTATCTACAAAAAGCATACTACCGTGTCCGATGTTTCGATAATCGTTTTTTTGTGCCCGCTGTAAACATCAGCTACGATAGTAGCTCACTTGCCATGTTCTTACTTGTTATGACTGTTTATTTTATCCCTTTACCCCAACCCTAAAATAAATATCGAAGTACCATCTACCGTTCTATTCTCGACGGATTTTTTTCGTTCTTACCTGTAATATTAGGTTTTTGAAGGTGGCTAAATGAACCAAAAAAAGCATGCGTTTATGGTTTTTGTTTGTCAGCTAGAAATACGCCCCTCGAAATACTTCGAGCGTTGGTGTTCAGTGGGGGAAAACTTAGTAAATTTGTAGAAGTTGAACTCATAACAACTCTTTCGAAAAATTCATTCTCCACAGAACATCTGCCAGTGTAAGATATATTCTTAGTTCTGGCGGCAATTGCTGTATTCGCGGGTTTTCGTACACTATCCCGATGAATAATGAAGACACCGCCTCGCATCTGAGCTGTAAGTGGGTATGCGTTTCATTTTGAAAAAAAGAACTAAACATATTTGAATCAAGTCAACGAATCAAATTCATTACTACTTATGACAAATGTCAATACTGCCAAATAATTTATATAGTTTATAAGTGTAAGATAAAAAATATTTGTTTACCTGTTTGTATGTAAGGGTTTTGTCTCGTCAGTCTCTAGTGCAACGCTTAAACAATGAATATGGAAACATTATTTAAATATGGGATCTGATGTTACGTATTGTTACGTATACACATATGGTGAATTTTGTGGACGGTAGCACAGCTGTTTCCGGGGGTGTGATGAATGCAAAAGTATTGACACGTAACAAATATTGCTCTTAAAATCAGTGAATTTTCTTCTATTGATTTATTAATTTTAATTTAGAAAGTAATTTGGAAATCATACTAAAACAAAATAAAAGCATATGTAGATAATATTTTAATAACTCATAACAGCATTATGCATAGACAGACATTTCTAGAGTTTTATTCAGAAAATTGGGATAATGGCAACAATTCTATTCATGGATTGACCATTGCATATACAATGTGCACATACTAATATATGTATGTATTATTCGTGGTAAGATCATAATAAAGACTAGGCTGTTGGAATTCAACAGTATATATACAAGTTTGAGTCATCCATTTAGACCAATTTAACAGGAACATATGGTGAACTGGACATCAACTGTAGAGAAGTCAGTGGGACATTGCCTGCAGTATTAAATACTAGTAGGTTTGAATAGATGTTTAATGAAAGGAATACCCAAACATAAGCTGGGAGTGCGATTCACTAACTTCCTAACTAACCATGAAACAAATCTTTTGAACCAAGCCTAACAAAAAAAAATAAAGAGACCTTTGCCTAGTTGTTCAGTAGCTGCGCACGAAACAATTAAATTAAAACCAAATTGATGTCATGTTTGTTTCTGTGAAGATGAATTATTATGTTATTGTGAGTACACCAGTTTCAAAATCATGGTGCATCCGTATGGCAAATGAGTGGTGTCACAACTGGTGAATTATTATAATTTATCTAGGGTATGGTGAATACACTAGTATGGACGCGTAACAAATATTGTTTTTAATATAATTTAATCTAAAAAAATCATATACAGCCAAAACCAAGTCAGCTTGAACTTTCAGTTACGAGACATGACAAAACAAACCCAGCCAGTGATACATTTGGAAAATAAAAATACAAAATAAACGCAATCAAAAGCGCCGACCACGTGCGTTGGAAATAAATAGAACAGTGGGACATTGTCTTAGTGGTGCATCGAGATAACATGGTTTAGAAATTTAAAGTCAATAACACTCATTTACCTGTTTTTATGCAAGAGTTCTGAGTTGTCAGTCTTTAGTATCACGTTTGCACTGTCAATATGGAAACATTGGTTTAATAGGCGATATGTTAAATGCTATTTAGACATATGATACAAAGACATAGGTAATATCATTAAACAATATTGCATAGTGAGACAATTGTGGAATTTATTCAGCAAAATTGCGACATTAGCGACACCCCTATTATCTGTAAAGTTACTATTAGGATTATAAAATAGACTATATATAACGTTGAATCCCAATAGTTTAGAGGGTTGAGTAGTAACTTTGGTTGGTGATTTCTGTCTGTATATTACAGACAAAGAAAAGGTTAACTGTATGTTGAATGGTGAACTCAACAGAAGAGCAAAAAGACAGAAAATTTGATAAGGTATTTGCAATACTTTCATGTTTCTATCAACTATCTATCTTCAATTCATATTACTGTGATAATGCCTAGAGCCTGAGTTCTGTAATTAAATTTGTGTTGCCTGTAATAGCAGTTGATGATACATGTTTCTTTAGCTGCAGTCGAGGATAATCTTTTTGAGGAGTACCACAGACTTAGCTCTTTATCAAAATTAAGAAATGCTGTTCGTAATTTAAGTATGTTGGTACATGACAGAATATTGAACTCGGTAACCATTTCTGATGCAATCTTTGAAACAATTATAATACAGCAAATGACCCGCACAGGAATTGACAAAGAAGGTGAAAACATTCCAGGGCAGGTGAGTAATAAAGAGAAACATATTCCTAGATATACATAAGGATTTGTCAAAAAAGCTTACAAGACAAAAACACAAGTTATATTTTGCATGTTTTAATGCCTGTCCAATATCAAACGATTTAACTTTAGCTTATTGTTCAGATGTATATAATGAAGTTTACGATGTAACCTTTTTATAGTACCACCAAATTGAGATTCATTCTATTTCAAAGCAAATAATCGAAGAGCACTAATCCAGGGAACGACGTTTGGAAACAAATGTCCCAGGAAAGAGTTGGAACAGAGTATTAATTTGGAAGGTAAACCTGTTCTTCTCGATATCAAATCATGATGAACAAATGATCAGATACATATAGCAAAATAGTTCTAACATAAGAGTAACTTCAGAGGGTTAAAGGGCTTTAAGTATTTAGTACATATTTTAGTTGGGTTTGTTTTAGTCTGTTTGGTGATAAAAATAAAGTAATAATGATACATTTGCATTGTCTTATTTTATGTAGATATTTAAATTGAAAATTTCAAAAACAAATTTACAATACATCTATCACAAAAATAATATTTTATCATGCAAGGCACCATACATCTCCTGAAGACGCAGTAACTTAAACTGTACAAGTATGTGGCAAGTGAATTATCTTGAAAATCTCTTTCGCTTTGGTAGTTGGGTTTTGTCCACCTCAAACATCACCTACTGATCTTGTACAATCCTTCCCTGTAGTCTCAAGCAGTTTGATCTTTCATCGACAGTGTGTTTGACGTATTGCAAAAATAAAAACCAGTGGATCTTGATTAAATCTTTCTGATAATAGGAACTTATTGCCACTAGACCACAAATCACTTGCCTTGTTGAACGTCTTCAAAGCAGGAAATAGCATTCAGGTGTTGTTTATTCCAGACAAATTACAGCCACTTGACTTATCCATAAAAGAAGTTTTGAAATCATGTTTTAACTCCTGTCAAGAAGTTCACGGCAAATCAAAATGAAACGAAAACAAAGACACCAACAACAGCCATCGTTCATTTCGACACACGGCCATCCACACTAAAACTGATCCATGCTGATTGGCTATGGCTATATATTGGTAGTTAGCATCTGCACTCATTACTTAATCAATAGGGCTTGGCTGTAAGCCTTCTATTTCATCTATCTGTGTGAATTACTAATATTTGAAGCGGGCTTTTATTCACTTTAGGAATATAAGATGGGCTACATTAAATACACGAGATCACTGTAAATGGCTTACCAAATGAATCTCTTTTTACCGTATCATCTTGAGGGCTTTCCTTCTCAAAACTTCTCCCTATACCCTACCTTAGTATGGTTATATGTAGTTAGCATATGAAGCTTAACTCTATCCCAATCAGTGTGATATATAGCTAGAGCCCTCTCTGATAGTTCAGCACTAAAAGCTATTTCCCCGATATTTCTATGCCATTCTAGAAAAGGGGTCGATAAATTTGCTGTTCTTCCATAATTCTTAATATCGATTCTCCTGACTCCCAAGAAGGGTCAGAGAGGACTGGAACTATGTATATAAAAGCTATAGCGGAAATGTCGCACAGTTGCATTACCAGTTTTAATGTTTGAATAATGTTTGCTTATCACACAATGAGGAGTTGCAAATGAAGTCTCGTGCATTTGAATTTTAGAAGTAAATCCGCATGTATGTTGCAACCTACATTAAGAGTACAAACTCGGTGATGAAAACCAGAAGTTTCATCAATCTTATATTTGATTGTGTTAGCCAAATGGCACACAATAATCTTCATGAATACTTAACTTACTAATTCATGGAATCAATTTACTATGATATTGCAAAATAACTTTCAAATCTATGCTACACTAAGGTTGAATGAAATGTACATTACCATACACTTAAAAGTTGGCTGATGAAATATGTTATGGTCTATACATATGACTTATGTCCCAAGTCATAATTTGGTTATCCAACATTGTATCATATATGGTGAATGCAAGTTCGAAAAACAGGTCCAGGAACTAACATTATTCAATCAGACTTGTAGCACAGTTTTTGTGTGAAATGTACATTACCCTACAAATATAACGTTCACAAATATCAAATGCGTACCACGTGTATTTAGATTTCTAAAGGGTAAATAGCAACAAAAAAATCTGCAAAAGGACATTATCATTACATATTTCGTCTATTTAATAGATGTGAATTAAAACTAATGTGCTGGAGAAAAAAAGGAACAAGTCATGCATGGCTCAGTCCTATTAGTTACTGTTAGTATGATTAAACTAATTAAGCATTAATTAAAACAAAATAGCCACCAGTGGTCGAACCAATACATCTGTTTATCTATGATTTTGGTGATTTTTCAGTGCAAAAATGGCCACCATTTGGCCATCTTGAAACAGATCGTGCAAAAAATTGAAAAAAAAAATGTAAATATGAATATTAGTATGTATCTTTTATGTGTGAAGTTTGAATGTAATCAGTCCAGGCACGTCTAAGATATAGGTATGGCCGCACACACAGAGGTCAATCCATACGTTTATGGACTACGTCCGAACAGGGACTAATTTAGGCTGAGGAGTTTCAACCCTCCTATTCACCTACTGTAAAGAAGTTAGTTTTTATGGTGTTGAAAATTCGCGCATTCCTAATTTCGGACGACTTAGCGGTGTTTTAAATTCGTTTTTAAAGTTTTATAGTTTTATAAACATCTTGCCAATCTCCGTCCCACCTTGTTGCAAAACAAATACAATGGGATCAACACAGTGTCAGACGATCGTATGCACTCAGACTATTATGTATTTCGCACTTGTAAATATTATTCATTGTTTTACTGTCTTCTGGTATTAAGGTGGTGATGCAGGTCCACGGGCACTTGGGAGTGATTTTTTTTTGCTTTTTATTATCCAAACAGTCTTGGCTATAGACTATTAAAATTTTGTAGAATTGTGAATAGTGGAACATACGCAAAAAATGATTTTAAAATATAGATAACATGTGCAAATATTCTCTCTTTTGAATGCTTAGCAAGATTTAGCAAGGCTGTACATAATAATAAACAGAAACACGGTGAAAAAAAGTAATGACGGGATTTCCATATTATGCACTATATTTAACTTTTTACAAAACGATAATACATTTAAATTTGAAACTCTTACAGCCATTTTAATTATGAGCAAGAGCAAACTTCTTACTGAGTGAATTGTTATGCAAATTAGAATTTATCTCAGCTTAGTGCACATCCCAGAACTTTAAAAAAACAAGCTCCTAGACGCTTTGATCTTTTGCTTTGAAATTTTCACAAATGATTGACAATGTGTTTATTTTCAAAACGCCATCGGGGCATTGTTTTTGGTTGAACAGTGTTACAACAATCGTACATCTAACTAGCCTGGGTGTTAATTTATGCATAAACTTGAAGTAGTGAAATTTGAGATGCTGCCCTGCAAAATTGACAACTGGTAGACAGTTTTCAAAACGGCACTTTCTTCATAGTAAACAGATGGACCCATACACCAACTTTGACAGGAAACACAAGCATGGTTTAGAAGCTATTTTTTTTAAATCACTTTTGACCAAAAAAGCACATTTTTGTGCATATTTCAAACTACATTGTCCATAAAAAAATACTAACAAAATTTTAAAATTCATACAATAAGCTTTCCGAAAATAAGATGTGGAGGGAGGTCATCTTGGTTTCCTAATTAACTAATTAAAATACCTGTCACGTAAACGGCATCTCTACCGTAAACCGTGTGAAGCGCTGACATGAGAGAAATGAGTGTATAAAAGTGGGCTTGTTTCCTCCAAAAAATCAGTCTTCTGTGTAGTAAACATACATGAATCATCGTCTGCAATTTACCGACACAACAACATGGCTACCGATCTCATAAAAAGGTTTGAAAAAAGCACCATTACCGTCACTAAGTGAAACAAACTTGCTCGATCCAAATAACATCAACGACATCAAACAGTACAAACTGTCACCTGAAGTAATTGCCATTGCCAATGAAGAGATAACATCCGCTAGTCGGAAACGAAAACACAGAAATTATCAGCACTATGATGAAAATATTCGAGCTAAAATCGGCAAATATGCAGTAAACGGAGTGATGAATGCTGCTAGAAAATTCACTAAAGAACTTGGTAGGCTTGGTGTTGTTCGTGAGTGAAACAATCTTAAAGCAATTCCGAGTGGCAAAGAAAATGTCAACACATTGCCGACAACAAAGGGACGTTCCGTACTGTTTGGTGGTGAACTCGACTCCAAGGTACAATCACTCGTACGATGGCAACACATCAAGGGCAGTGTTGTTAATTCAGCCGTTTGTATTGCAATCGGTCGAGGTATACTTCTACATGGAAATCGAAATTTACTACAAGAGTTTGAGGGTCACATCAACTTGACCGTGGACCGAGCAAAATCGCTGCTTCATCGCATGGGTTACGTTAAGAGAAAAGGTACAAATGCTGTCAAAAAATTGTAGATGACTTTCCCGCCGTTGAAGCAGCTTTCCCTGAACGGGTAACCCAAGAGCTTGTTATAAACTGGGACCAGACCGGTGTTGCGATAATTCCAGCAGGCGAGCGGACAATGGAAGAACAAGGATCACATCAAGTCACAATAGCTGGACTGAATGACAAGCAGCAAATTACTGCATTGTTTGCATTGACTGCTTCAGGTAATTTTTTACCACCTCAGATATTATATAAGGGGACTACCGATCGTTGTCACCCAGGCTACTATTTTCCCGATGCTTGGGATGTTTTGCACACAGAAAGTCATTGGTCAAATCATAATTTCATGATGCTATACGTCGATAACATCATTATAACGTATGTGAATGCAACCAGGACGAGGATTCAACTTCCAGGCAGTCGCCATAATTGATGTTTTTAAAGCACATCGCGGTCAAGAACTTTTGAAGAAGTTGAACGATCTCTGTAGTATTTGTGCCAGCATGCTGCACAGCTCGTCTTCAGCCCCCTGACTTGTCCGTGAATAAGATCTTTAAAGATGCAATGAAGCGAGAATTGCAGAATTTGTATGGCGACCGTGTGTGTTCAGGAATGAATAACGGCGTAGATGACCCAACCCAACCCAACATCAACCACTCTACTAGTAGTTCATACCCGCCAAAAACACCGGTCAGTCAAAATGACTATTTTGAACTGTAGGCATTAATCTGCAATTCAGCCAATGACGGAGAGAGAAATCTAGGTCAAGGGAAGCCCCATGACCTCAAGATTTTCTTCCACGTAATGTAACACGTGACCAAGGTCAAGAGGTCAGCGCCACCTTGCCTTATGCTCACTCCCCTGTTTTCTCCATATATGAGGACTTAAAGCAAATCGTTACATGTGCTTGCTGCCTTGCCTCAACTCCCTAGTACTCCTCTCATAGCAACTCAAAGCTCGAACTGGGCATAGAAGCAACTTCTCCTGAACTTCTTGGCTGACAATACTGGCCAAATGAGGGATGACGATCAGCTGTGGATCGTGCCCTGAACCCCTATTAGCCCAGGCCAAGACATTGGCATCCCGCTCAGATAAACCTTCCGTCTATGCGAGCCTACTGAGAGCCTCCATGCGTGTAAATGGTAGATTGCTGGGCTCATTGGTAGTGTGCCGTCTGGTTGGGACAGCAGATATGGAATGTTCGGAAGCACTACCATTGTCTTGACTAACATTTCCAACAGTAGTGGAAGCCAGGCCTTGTTGATTACCAGGTGAAACAGCGAGAAGGAGGAAAGACATATGCGTCCATGTGGGCCCACTGGATCGATAATGCGTCCATGGCAGATGATCCTGGAGTCAGGAGGGATGTCACGTACGTAAGGAGCTTGACATTCAGGGATGTGATGAACAGGTCTATCGTGGGACCATCTCACAGCAGTCTGGAATCTACCCATTTGGGTACCTACAACACTGTGTTCTAGAAACCCTGAGCGGGTATCCATTTTACTGTTCCATCACCCCTGGAAGGCAATTAGCTCCACATAGAATTTCAGGCACCAATGGAGAATTTGCTCCGCCAGAGCTGACAACGATGGAAATATGGCCTCCCCTCCTAGTTGGAGTGGAAGGAGACCACCGCTGTGTTGTCTGTGTGAAGCAAGACTCTGTGGTCACGAACTATGGGTAGAAAGTGTATCAGTGCTAAGTGTACTGCTTTCAGTTCGAGCCAATTGATATGGCGACCCTGAATCCAATGCAGGGGCCATATTCCTTGGACTTGTTCGTCCATTAGGTGCACTCCACAACCTGTGAGGGAGGCATCCGTTATCGAAGTCATACCCGTGGTGAGTGGGTCCAAGGGAACCCCTGTCTGATGTTGGCGATTGCCATCCACAAGGGCAAGGCATCCCTCACTTGGTCCGATGGAGTTACTTGCCTCTCCAGTTTCCAGTATGACCAGTATTGCAACAAAGTGTGTTACACTGGGCGGCTCCACAGTGCAGCTTGACGAACTACCCTGTGAACTGACATTCTTCATGCATTCTTGGAGGGCCAGAGGGAATACTGACTAGACGTTTGTCTAGACTGCGATGGACACACCAAGCTTGCTACTTTGTCCATGGCCAGAAACACCAGCTGATGTGACGGGTGTGGATGGGAAGTTGTTAGATTTACTAGAAAGCCTTATGGGTGTAGTAAATCCTGTGTTACTCTTCTATTTCCTGGGAGATTAGGGGCACTTGCCTCCTGGCTTCTTCTGGCCAGTGGGCGCCGACTTCAGCTGCTGCTTTTTCTCTGCTTGGAGTCCCATCTGCTTGCCCTTGACAGCAGCCAACTGGCTCTAGGATTCCACCTGTACCATCTGATCAGTGGCTCCCTGAAGAGGAGGAGGAGGTCTAGTAACTGAGGCGGTGACACACCCAGTGACCGGCAAAAACACAAACTGCCAAAATGACATCCCACTGCACAGTGGTACTCCCTGTCGAGAGAGCCAGATGACACTGCAGGATATCACACATGGCCATGCGATGTCTAGCCAACAATTGTGTCTGTTGGTTTTGGAGGCTGGTGCGTTTGGCCTCTGAGATTTCAGACAAAAAGTTAATGGGTCACAACTGGACTGTTTCTGACTGAAATGCAGAGAAACTCCACAGAACACGGCAATCCCTTTTTATCTGTCCTACCAATTAAGTTCATGGTACCTGGGCTGGGGAAAGGAACCGAGGGATCCCTTCGGGGCGTGAGGTTTAGCTCCAGACTCTGTTGGTTCCGGTACCATAAAAAACACCGGTCCAGCAGAAAGTATTAGTCATAAGGTTATCCCACCCTGGGCTCTTAGGACTATATTCTTCCCCAGGCAACTAACGTCCTCCCATCAACACCACCTGTGCGCCCGCCACATTCAGCAATCTGCCGGACCAGGGGAGCCGAACATTAGATGTTGCATTGGATCCATCACCTGGGATCCTGGAAGCCATGACACTACCGAGAGTGACTTCTTCGGAATCAAGGGTGAGGGTATGAAACTTCTGATAGGCGGGTCAGTCCCCTCTGGGAACGCCTGCAGGTCTTCCAAGGAGGATGAGGAGGCAGTGCTCTGGGAAAAACCCCTGGTACTGGCTCCGACTGATGATCCCTGGCTGGCAGGAAGCGGGGGAGAGACGAAACCAACATCCTGCCCTGCTTGGCCCCCTTCTTGTAATTCCGCAAGGCCGAGTTGACTTATGGGGTGACAACACAGGAGGTGAGGAGCTCTGCTTCCTTTCTTCTAGTCGGCCATTCTAGCTACACTAAGAATTAACAAGGTATGCAGTTGAAAGTGACACAATACAGCCCTACAAAAGTGTTCAAATGTGTCAACCGAGTTTTTTTGTGTGCGATACAAAAAGGACACAGGCCCCTAATAAGAATAAGGAAAAATGTTATCCTACCAGACACCACGTCTTACTGTTACCAACAGTCACAGAAGGAGTACCTCAGAAAACTCAGTCGAAAAACTGCTGACTGAACCGCACTGTTTTGCTACAATGCACACTCGGTGCGGAGAAAAAAGAGAGTGAACATAAAGCAAGATGGCGCTGACTTCTTGACCTTCATCATGTGTTACATGATGAGGAAGAAAATCTTGAGGTCATGGGGCTTCCTCTGACCTAGATTTCTCTCTCCGTTATTGGCTGAATCGCAGACTAATGCCTACAGTTCAAAATAGTCATTTTGATTGAATGTAGTGAATTAGCCTGTTTCAAGCTTACTACGACGTTCCTATTGGTGGCCATTCAATGAAGACAACCAACGCAAGTAATTTTATTTTAAAAAATCATTACGATTAGTTACCGTTCTTAAAGATGTCAGTTGGGTTAGAAAAAATGTGTGTGATATGTTGCAAGTTACCGAGTGAAACTTAGAACATACTCATTTATATGCTGTGTTTATATGAGAGCAGTAATTACACAATCTAGTAAGTTGATTTTAAACTGTTATGTTGTGAATGTCTTCAGAAGACATGTTAGGCACTTGTTATATGATTTAGTCCAATAGCAAGATTCAAAATCCAATCCTGAAAAAGAAACTAGTAGACTAGTGAACTCTTCATATGCTAACATTCCTCAAAGTAAGTACACTATGTACACAAATTGAGGAAGGCATCAGCCATTGCCAAATTATACATTGCGCAAATTTGAGTCTTTAATGCATATATTAAGACTTATAATGAAAGGTGTCACACGCAACGTAATATTACCATAATTGGTATAGTACAGGTGTGATGGTTCAAATACCAAAATGGCAACAGTAACAGAAAGACTTCCCTGGCGGTGATGATAAAATACGAACACGGAGCTAACAGGTGAAGTTTCAACTGGTACTGGTATTATTATACTCTGCAAACATCAAGTACAATAACGTGGTAAAACTCCACTACTCCAATAACTAGATACTTAAACTCCAACACAATTCAACGAGATCTCCGATCTGATCTCAGTGCTGAACAACTCCCCTATATATACCCACACTGTTTATAAATAGAGCATTACATCAGCATACATAATGAGTCTGGAACTTACTGCCAATTTCTAGAATGTTCCATTACCTTCTATTGCCTCCTACAGTGTCCTATTACCTATTCAACCAGTTTCTAAACAAAATCTAGAACATTCTCAGTCACACGGAAGTGGTAAACAAGTCGTATGCGACAAAAGGGAGCAAGGGGATTTTAATAAATAAGTAAAATTAAATTTAACTACAATTGTACACACTGTAAAGTTTATTTATTTGGTATGTCAGCTTAGTTCAAATAATTGTGTCAATGTCTCATTTCTTTAAGTCACAAGTGTCACATGGTAGACAAAATAAATGTCATAGTTCACATTTTATTTTCAGGTAGTTATTTTGGAGTCCTTAGTGTTTACAATTCAGATGACATTGTATTCAGGTCAGAGATCACATATCCATTACATCAGGTCAAAGTGCACAATCAAATCTTGTCTGCGAGCCAGAATACATAGAGACATTGTTTTCATTATGGATTCTTATAACTTCTGAATAGAATTTGAAGAGATGAGACCAGCCAAGTTCTCAGAATAAACAATCTAAGTTTATTCCCATGATACACATTATAAGATGATTCACACTAAAGTCCTTTTCCATGTCTCACCATAGATGGCGTGGTTCTGTCAGCTGTATTCACATTTATGCCCGCAGCCTGCTGGACACCATGAACTGCTTTTCAGCCACTCCTCAATGTGATGTAAATGTCCACCATGGGAACAACCTTGGCACCAAACGTATAAACCTTTCACAACGTGATGACTAAAAAACATAAGTCAAAATTACATTCATTAGTATTCATATGGGAAAATTTTTACATAACCCCATTGTGTCTATGGCAGGTTCTAATAGCAAATGTTGGTAATGGATTATCAGTATCTCAAATATGAAGGTATATATTTCTGTGTCACGCATTGCATCATGGGTAAATACTGACAGGAAAGTCATTATCATCAGGCAAAATCAACAAACTTTTGAAATATATTTCCAATGATTAAACCACACATAAACATCATATTATTATCATACGACTATTTGCAAACCCTTTTGTTAAAGACACTCACCATATTGAGCATGTATTAGTAATACTCTGACAACGATTACACACCCATCCACTTGTTATGAGAGATTTATTACACTTATTACAGTTTGTATGAATAGTAGTTGAAGCCTGAAATACACAAAAACAAAGATAATTATCCCTCAGACTATGACCGTACCACTATATTTCAACCTTCTGTGTATGCTATTTGACCATTCCTGATACCTAGTAATGAAGCAAAACAAGCACATATATAGTAAATACATATATGGAAATATATGTAGACAAATAAAAGATAAATTGAGTTACAAATTACGGTACTGCAGAGATCTGGAACTGAGCACTGCACCACATTGTTCAGCAATACTATTTGCATAAAAAAAACAGTGGAAATCACCCGCTAGAGCACCTGTGAGTACTGTAGGTCAATCAGCACGCAACTAGAGGCACTTACACTGATATTGTTGTTTTTGTGATGAATGATCAATTGGTGCTGTGTTCAAATTCTACTCATGGTTTATTAAGTGGCATTAACACGTTTCCTTCTGGAGCTTTTTTATATATCATACTTGACCGCGTTAGCGCCCAGGGGCCTCAACTCAGAAAATCACAATTTTGTAGGGGTGGGCGCTTACCCGAGCACCCCCCTCGAAAAAGAGTGCAAATGAAAATTTTGATTCATCAAGTGACAGATTACGTCTTTGAGGGAAAATCAAATTACTAAATTAATTTGCATCGTCATTGATTTCACAATGAAGAAACAGAAATGATCACAAAAAATATGCACATTTTATTACAATATTAATTACGTACCACCATAATTTACTGAATTAAAAACATTTGAGTCTGTTGGAACACAGTTGTAGTCAAAATTGTCATATTATTTCCACTGACGAAGTTGTTGGATCGTACGCAAACTCTCGATGAAAATCACTTTCTGCCATGATGCAATTGCAGATTTGACCTACAGCAGTGTCATTTGACCCAATGGGTCAAAGTTGGTTATTAACTAATCAGAATGCTGTGTTGTACTGACGCAATTCTTCGAAAATTCCCGAAGACTTTCCGGTAACGCAATGCGGAAGTGAATAATCGATGTCGAAGTACGATCTGTTGGAATTGATTTCAGCGAATAAACGATATGGTTTTTCCAAAAAACTAGTAACTAGCCATTTTTGAGAGGTAAACTGAATATGGCATGAAATATTTATCGCATTTTACTTGTATTAACAGGTCATTGTCGAAGCGTAGTTTACGCACGGTTACCGTGTTCTACGCATTCACAACATGTTCACAGAGATCGATGTCCACGCTGTATCATATAAAAACGATTACCAAGATTCATTACGCATGACCAAGTTTTAAATTAGTTGCATTTTGAAGGGGTGGGCGCTTTGCTGAATGTGACCCCAAATATAAAAATAGCGCAAAAGTGGAGGGTGGGCGCTTGCCCGAGCATGGGCGCTAACGCGGCCGAGTACGGTAATAGATATCTGGAGGATTTCAGAAGTGGATGTATTAATAAACTAATAGTTACCGAAGTTGATGTTAATATTCTGTTTTAATGACCTGGAGAGGACACATCTGATCAAGGAGCAGCCAAGGTTAATAATTCCTATGAGGGTCATTTAAACTGAATATTGCTGAGGTAACTATATGTTTTATTCTATCAAATAAATTAACAGAATATGAATCAAACATTGGAATTAAGAAGGGATTAACATGTACAATAACATGAGTACAATAACAAAAATTATTGTAGTGCTCAACACCATAGGTTACAGAGCTAGGTATATAATGATGTATATATGATGTGTTTTATTGACCACCACATGACCACGTTCTGACCAATCAACATGATGTTCTTGCACATGAGGTACAATAATAACAATTAATAAAATATATATGTTCAAACAACCCTGTCATGTATGTTCCACCTGCTTTGGTAATTTGGGAACAGAAAAGTCAGGGGAAACAACACTGACCGGCACTATCGTGTTGCCTGAGACAAAACTTTTGGTTTTTTTAAGTTTTAAAATATATGAAACACAACCCTGATTTAAATTAAAAGCAAGGTAAATGGTTTCTCAGTGGCAGCAATATACATGTACATTGAAAGGCGCCCTCTAGTGGCCTAAAGAGCATATAAATATTAACATATTGCCAATATTTGAGAAGTATATTCACCTGATTTAATGCACCGACAGCATGATGATTACTTAGTTTAATAATTTCTGTTGCTACTACCCATAATTGAAATCTACATAATAACTCTGAAACAGAAATACAATTTGTGAGAGATTAGACTGTTTAAAGTCAAGGCTAACAACTTTCTCAGACGAAAGAGCTCTGCAAATGTAAGAAAATGCAATTTACAGTTTTCATTGTCTAGATATTCAACTTGTTATCAGTATTATGTAGTCAGCCATTTTGATTCTTCAGTAAAGGATTATGGGTAACGTATGACATCATAACCACAATTGTGAGAAATTGAGAAAACGGAGATGACATAATACTAATGTAAAGCTGAATATCTAGAGAATGAAAAGTGATATAAAAAAAAAACTGAAAATATCATTCTCCTACATTTGTAGGAGCTTTTTCATCTGGGAGCAGTATGTTGTTTGTCTTGACTTCCCCTTTAAAATGCAGTGGTCATCACAGCCAGGTGCAATCAAAATTTATGTCAACAAACAACATATTTGACAAATATGTATACATAGTATGGGTCCCATAATAAATAAACATGGTCTATGCTACAACTAATACAAATTGTTTCTTCATACAATTATATTTCATGTTATTGAACTGTATGTACAATGTATATTTCAAACATACATACATTCAAACAATTCTAATTTAACATTTTCAAACCTGACATCACAATGAGTCCACCAATGAGCAGACATTTTGTTGCTTTGTTTATTTCAATGTTTATAGGTATATTAAGGTAGAAGCCTACCCATACAATTTTTGAAACAAGCAGCCTGTCCGCTGAGATAGCTCCGCTGTTATCAATGCACATTGCAATTAAAGAACAGAAGATATCATTCGAAAATGAATGTATAGTATTAAAGCAATCAGACTTTTTATAACTTTTTATCAAAAATATTCATTAAAATTAGATAATTGAAGAACAAAATCATCACAAAATGAACAAATCTGAGAGACGTCTACCTATATGCCTATGTAGTATATATAATATCAAAGCAATTGGACTTGCGGTTTTAACAAGAAGTCGAAAATATCACTTTTTACCAAAATGACAAAAATATTCATCAAAATTAGAGAATTAAAGATATCATCACAAAATGAACAAATCTGAGAGAGGTCCACATGTAGTACCTAGAAATGTAGTATCAAAGCAATTGGGCCTGCGGTTTTTAACAAGAAGTCGAAAATATCACTTTTTACCAGAAATGACAACAAATATTCATCAAAATTAGAGAATTAAAGATATCATCAAAAAATTAACAAATCTGAGAGAGGTCCACCTAAGGTACCTACATACCAAGTATCAAAGCATTCGGGCTAGCGGTTTTCAAGAAGAAGTCAAAAATAGCATTTTTGACCAAAAATGACAAAAAAATTCGCTATAAATAAGACAATTGAACATATCCACACGAAATGAACAAATCTGAGAGAAAAGCACCCAAAGTACCTTCCTAGAAAGTTTCACAGCTATACAGTCTGTGGTTTTTAAGAAGTCGAAAATGTAAAGTTGACGACGGCGATGACGGCGACGACGCCGGCAGACAATCAGTAATACTATAAGTTCCGCTCGACTTCGTCGACAGCGGAGCTAAAAATTGGTCATAAATAGCAAGACAATGTTCATTCGTTTATTATGCACAATCATAAAATTAATGTTTCATAGCACAATAATCTAGGATTCTTTTGTGTGAAAATCGCTATTTTCAGAAAAATTCCACAGAACACAACGTTAAAAAAATATTGCATTTTTGAAATTTTTTTAAAAACCCAGAATTAGGGCAACAAAAAGTACCAACAACAATATATTATTTTTTCAGCCTATGTCAACAGCCCATAATTTGAGATATGGCATAATATCCCTGCCATGGGAACCTATGGTAAAAGTCTTATAAGACAAAATGGCAAATATCCACTAAAATATACCCATAATTTTTCTCAAAAATTAGGCCGGTGACCCCCAACTTTTTTTGAGTCAAAATCCTTACATTGCCTCGGAATACAATTTATTGTAAAATTTAAATGAATTCTGGGTAATTTCAATTATGAGTAGACTTCTACCTTAAGAAAACAACTGCTTGAGTTTCCTAACAGTTCTTCTGGTCAAACGATCCATGAGCAATGATTTTACATCAAAAAGATCAGACTGAATGGAGGTACCGCACACATAAACAATTCTCAGTGTTGACTTACCTATGTATGACATAAACCAAAGTTCCTGTGTCGTTTCATCAATCAAATTACGAATACGATCACCAAGAACTATTAATGCTGAAACGGTCATTTGAACATCTCCCTAGAAACAAAGAAATCGTAAAAGAAAAGAATACCATAGAGGGCGCTATTACTAAGGTTATAGAATATAATTTGTTGCATAGCTATTCTAAAACTAGAACAGGGCACAGCTGAAAAATTAATATTGAGTAATATTAAAGTCACGTTAAAGAACTATGTATCTTGGTATTAGGTTTAGAGTTAGGTTGATATACAGTATAACTACCTATGCTTTTATCCTAATCCTAATATCAAGACACGTTAAATTAAATTTAAATTCATTATAAACTGTGATTAAATTGCATTGTATATAAGTTTTAAGTTTAATTAAATAGTAATTAAAATGTATATTTCTGTATACGAGTGTGATTTTACTGAGTTGAATTACTGGTAACTTTGATTTAATGTAATTTAACTAAATTTAAGTTAATTGTTGCACTTTTCATGGCGGATGTGTGAGTGTTGATTCACAGGTTCCAGATTTTATAAACCATCAAATCTACCTGACAGAAGCTGGATGAGATTACTTTATCACAATGTTGTTTTATAATATTCTGCTTGTATCTCCATTTCAGATAGAGCAGATAAGGTACAAATTAGAAATTTGGTTTTAATAGAGCACATACCAAACCATACACCTTTATTATAAGGATGCAATCCAGCATATACGCTATGTGTATTGGTAAGTGGTTGTCAGCCACCAATGTCTCACCTGTTCTGCATAGAAATGTAGCATGTCACGTATGATTTGCTTGAACTGCCATGGTTGAAGTGATGTTGAGATTACTGCCGACATCGGCATAGGATTTATATTATCAGATGTTGGGATTGATAAAAATTGGTTGTGTATACTCAGTGTCTCAGAATCATTACAGCTGCATGGAAAATTAAAAGAATTAAAAGAAATAAACAAACATTAGTAATACATTGCCAACAAATACATGCTAATGCATGGTGATTCACAATGACATGTGTTGTGCTGTTAATATGCAGAATTTTATTTTGGTTATAGCCAAGTATAAGTCTTGCACATTGTGACTAAAATAAAGCATTCAGTGGTGAGTTCTCACCTGGATGGAGATTCAGGTCTAACTTGCTGTAACTGGTCAGGTGACGGAGATCTGAAATGATATCGTGTTGGAGTTAAGAACAACAAAGATTACAGTGAGTACAGTAAGGATAACAGATTGAGAATAGTATAAAGTACAAATTCTGTTTCAAGTCTCTAAAGAAATGGGAAGGCTCCATGGCATAACATTTAATCCAATATTATAATTTAGACAAATTTGGCAGACAAAAATTCAAAAAGATCAAAATTTACCTAATTACCCATAAATGTGGTTAACTAAATACATGTATAAAATAGTATGATACTGTAAAATCTGTATTAGAAGTCGCAGTTTCTATTAAAATGGTATAATGCAGCAGAAGGGAAGTGGTTTCATTAGAGCATCAACACATATGAAAAATGGTGAATTTTTGGTTCTCAATTGTTCAAAAAGAACGGGTGCAACTTCTATTAGAGATATGGCTTCTAATACAGATTTTATGGTAAGTTCAAACATGTTTACGTAGAACAAGACTACATTACATAACAACGTTACTTTGGATACAGTCCATACCAAAAATGGTGTCAGGCTGGTGTACATGAGAAGAATATATTTTTGTACAAGTTTGATCTGACTCTAGCTGGCTATCCTTTTGAATGCCTTAATTATTTCGGCCAAAAATGTTCAAATTTTTTTTATAATTTTTCTTTAATTTCAGATCAAATAAAAATAACGTTTAAATATTAGCTACAAGGTCTAGATGAAAATTTTAGGAAAAAAAAGTTATGCAGGTTTATTCTGTGAAATGAGATACAAGTTGTCTTTGTCGTTCAAAAGTTTAACATTTAATTTGTAAACCACACCAAATTATTTGGCAATAGTTGAAAGGGTCAATATTACCTATCACGTATCTCGTGTCTTGGTTGGAATGCCTCTGTCGGTAGGTGCCAGTCCTCCGTAGTTTCGTTACCGGAATAGTCGTATCGGTACATGTCCAGGAGGTCATCTTCTCCATCTCCGAAAAATACTGAATGTGAGGCTATGTTGCTAGCCAGTGATGTCATAGCTCTGTCGTGTTCTACATCACTAGTTTCCGACTCTTCATTCTCACTTGTCAATCCAGTGGAATCTCCCATGTTGGTGTCAGTGCGCGATTCGTTCCTCATGAGCGGGACCTCTGTACCTGTAACAGCTGAGCAAAGTTCAACGATAAATCACACAAGCTGGCATGAAATTGGTGTATTATGTCTTCACAATGGCATAATGTCCCTACCAATGGCTGTCCAGGACATACTATTGGGCAGAAAAATATAATAAATGTCATACTTTCATAAAGTATGCCTTATGTGATTTCACAACACAATGCAGTTTTTAGGTGATTTGCAAACCATAATAAATATATATAAACGTACAGCAGTACATTTGGAGTTAGAAATAGAATTGTGTTGATTGGAACGAGGTTTCAAGCACTTTTTGACATGATTAATCTGAGTCCTACCTTGCGCATTTTTATCTAAAATTTAAATTATTATTTTTTTTTACCTTTATCTTCCTTATCTGATGTAGTAGGGATAGCAAAGAAAGTTGCTGATGTTGAACTTGACACATCAGGTGCAGACAGTAATTTTAACATCTTCCATGATTGACAAATCTGAGAGACAACATTTGAAACAGTGTTCATGATTGAGTTATTATGTGAGTTAATGTCATTTGCGTTATTATTATTTATTTACGTAACAATTTGTTTTATATTAGTGGTAAATATATGGATACTTCTTTCAAAGAATTAATAACTACGAAGTCATTCTTTCTAGTGGTACTGCCAAAAACACAAAGCTGAATTGAACAGAAACTTTTCAATATACCGGTAACTAGTCTTGTGAAAACCTGCAAAATATAACCATGATTTTTGTTATATAAAGTTCGGCATGAGTTTAGATCCTTATTTGTCCAAATATGATCTGTCTCACATGCAGATCAATATCTATGCCAATTGTATTTTTAGTTAGATCTCGTAGTCATGACAAAAACTATTTATAAATGATTTCCTGAATAGAGACAATTAACCAGAACCATATCATAATAGGAGACTGTAGTGACTGCTGTATTGTTGTGCCCTTTGACCTAGACTTGTCTTGTAATTAATTAATTATGCAGGCATGCTCAGTAGCACCTAGCAACCAGGAATACAATCATCATTTTGGTTAAATGAACAAACCAGTTTTTCACCTCAGATAAACTGTCTCATAATGATTCTTTAAGAACACTACAGAGACAAAAGTGGTGAAATGGCTTATAGATGTTACTTGGACTTACCTGGTGTCTCCCAAAATTCTCTGCTACCTGAGCATTGTGGTCACACAGCTCGCCAAATGGTCGATCAGATAACTTATATTTCATAGCACTTAGACAGAACCAATCAGAAAACTACAATAACACAACACAAAAATCAGTTAGCTGAATGCAAATACTAGATACATCAACACTCTAGGATTGGTAATCTTCTTGTAGCCAAATATACATGCAAGTGAGAAACACATGCACATGGGGAAATGAAATTGAACAATGGCAAAGTTCATTCTCACATGGAAACAGTTTTAGACATGTACTCTGCAATAAACTTGAACTACAAATCGCATAGCCATCACATTTTGATAAGGCAATCAATTTTTTGGGGAAAAAAAGAAAAAGATGTGAAATAATTAAGTAATAAAATGTTAGTAAGACCAACTACACAATGAGAAACAAGTTAACTTTTTTAAGGTAATGTAAAAGCATCAGACTCAGCATCTGTTAATTATTTTATAGTTTTTGTGTTTTTTTACTTAGTACATTGCCTGCTGGCACTGTTTTTTTTTCTCAGTCACTTTGGCTACCCCTTGAGGGTTTCAGCAGACAATGTTTTAAAGTGTAATGTGTACACAGTCATTAAGAAACTTGTATGATGGAAATATACCAACCCTAGATTGCTTATTTGTAAATACATATACATTGCTGCAGACAGCTCGAGTCTGCTCTTCTGGTTCTGGATTCTTTCTAAAGAATGATGGTACCTTAGTAGAGGAGTAACTAGCAGTTGTACCTCTGTTATGGCTACCACCACCCAAGTTATCACTCGCTGCGTGACAGACATCACCGAAAATGTTGATATCTACACCAACAGGATTCTGAAAATAATACAAAAAAATTTAATTGATGTAAGATTTCTACACATTGGATCATCTTCAAATCGAATTAGTTTACCACAGTAATGATGACATCACATCTGCCGAATATTAATACGAACTATTTGATTATTTGTTCAGTTTTAATTTTTCGATTTTTGATATTAAGTGAAATAATAATAGAACCCATTGTTTCCTTGGCAAATTCATAAACTTAAAACCAAGTGAATATGCTCGAAACTAAATTCAGTGAAAATAAATGTTTTTACAGTAGAATGATAACACATCTCAGGGTTCTTCCACAGAGAGGAACAGGGGGGCAGCTTGAGCCCTCTTACTGAACCTGGAACAGTCAGTAGATTATGAACAGTGTTACAAATGGTAACAACGGTGTGCTCCCTCTTAAATTTTTTTCTAAAATAACCCCTGCATCTTACGGAAAAAAAAATCCTGTTTCATTAAATTCAGATTTTATAATTACAAAACACAAATTGTTGATATAATTTTAAACTTATTTCAATTAAAATTTTCAACTGTTATTAAAAAATCTTACAGCTTTATCTCCTGGGCGCTTGGCATCTCTGAAAACATGTTGGTATAGTGTACAGTCCTTGGAAGCAGATAAAAATATATGTGGATCATGTCTCCATACAACACCTTGGCAGAGAAAATAAACATGGAATTATAGAGAAATAGGATCTACATCACATAGTCTAGGAAGCCATTGTTTTTATTTCAAATATGTAGACACCTGTTTGATTTCGCTCTCAAATAATTGCAGAATGGCATGAATAAATATAATATATGCACATTACATGGCCAATTGAAATGAATATATTACACACATTACATGGCCAATTGAAATGACTATATACCCCCCCCCCCCCCACATACATGTATGCACATTACATGGCCAAATAATATACATACGTAATGCAAATTATATGTAAAACCAATTTAGATACATATGCATGTTACATGGCCAACAGATATGAATACATATGCACATTATATGAACAGCAAATATGCATACGGTACATATGAACAGTGCATGATTGACCAATATAAATACATAATTATCCACATTACATGGCCAATCAATATGCATATATCCCATTACTTACCTGTGGCAACATCTTTATGCTCTTCAAATGTAGCAAACGGAATATATGGCCTCCTGATATCCCATACATTAATGGTGTGATCTATCACCAAAGAACAACTAGATATGTGAAATTTCCGCTGCGGTCTCCATTTTACCCGCGTGACAGGTGCAATTGTCTGCACTGTGTGCATCAAGACAGGCTTGAACTGTAGATCCCATATCTGTGAAATGAAACAAATATTGTCAGATTTATCATACTAGTTCTTGTTTCAATGTGAAATACTCAAGAACATGTAGAACATTTGCATAATAAATTAGCTAATTGTTATGCACAGAAGTATACTATAAATGAAATACCCATCAATCAATCCTGCAAGCCACTCAACTAATTGTTCAGTGATTTTCAAAAATATACTGTAATAGGAGTTTTGTGTAATATCAATCTGATGGAAAGCTGATATAGGTTGTTTTTTTAATATACATCACAGGTTTATCGCCACCGATGTACATGCCTCATATTAAATACATCAGATCAAAATCATGTTGTCTTGCATGACCAATCAGAATTTGTATTACAGGCCAGTTTCTAAAATGACAGCCTTATTTTAGGTAAGGCATGCTTTCATTGGCTGACAGCCGCTAAAGACAATTTGCATAGGTACCGGTAGTTGGTCAAATGGAATATATGTTATAGAGGCATTGTACATTAGTGACCATAAACCAGTGATTGTGTATTTAAAGTGGCAAGGCCTTTATCTACATCAGATTTATCTTCTAAACATGGAATATGGTTTCTGGGGAAGTGCCTAGTGTGAATAAAAGAACTAATGCAACAACTGTTGTGCATTATGTCATCATAACAATATAACGATCCACACCAGTCTACTCTCCATACCTTTATCGATTTATCTCGACCAGCTGTGGCTAACCATTGTCTTTCTTCAGGATGCCCATCTAAACTAAATGCTGGACCATTGTGTGCGGTGAACTGCTGGTAAAATTTATCAGCTCTTCGGATATCCCAAAGCTGAATAATAAAAATATATAAATAACTATTGAATACAAATAATTTATGAAGAAGGAAATTGATAATAACACTTTTTAACTAAATATGTTAAATTGTGTCGGGTTTAAAATTAGAGATTTTTATCATTATGAGTTTAAAATATCAGATTGTGGAAAATGAAAAACGTTTGGGTCATCAGACAAGTCTCAAATCTCAAGGGACAGGGTCAAAATTGGCATTATGGTGGGATTTTTAGTGACATGGGATGGAAAAGTCACATATATTTATTATTAATATGCATCCTAATATTTTGAAAACAATAACAAAAATTACACATTATTTAGTAAGATGCCTGGTGATAATAGTTTTCCATTATATACCACAGGAGATTATCTCCCATAATGCCTTGCATATATGTGTGAGGTACTAGTACCATGCGCAGTGGAGCAAAATTTCAATTTGACTCAAACTGCCTTAACAGCCAGGATGTAAATGTAAATGACTTATGCTCCAAGCATCGACAGAGTTTGCCAAAACTTGACCTCAATCAACATGTGATATTCAGGAAAGAGAGAGGGGGAGGGCACTTTTTCTACTTTGATACAATGGCAAGTATATCTCCAATTTATTATACAACTTTTAGTACAGGTTTAAGGAAGATGGATATTTTACAAAATAAAAAAGCCACTGTTCATGTTTCTGTTGACTCTTTATAATACAATGTATTATTAACTGACCCTTGACCTCACTGATCTCTACATCCTAGTACATTACTCTAAGTCAAGCTATGTAAAGCTGTGATATACAGTTACTATGTGATATATGGTTACTATGTGATATATGGTTACTATGTGATATATGGTTACTATGTGATATATGGTTACAGTGTGTAATGCTGATGACCCTAGATGACCCGACATCTCGGGCATATTATTGATACTATGGAATCTATTGAGATGTAATCTTTATTGACCCGATTAAATTGTGTATTGACTGACTTCGTCACAAGCGGTATCAATGCTTTATAAGTTAAGTGCAACTAACATGCGCAAAGAAGATGCCATTTCATGTAGTACATGGTTACATACATGGAAAAAATGAAAAATGATTTGTATAAGATAGTAACTTATGATTGTCAAGAATTATTGAGACATTCTAGTGATCAATAATTATTACTGCAAAAAAAAAAGTTGAAGACATGTCAAAATTATGCACAACTTATGAAATGAAAAATTGTGATAATTTGTTTCGCCTTATTGGGGTTGGATGCCCATGATCTGCCTTTATTGGTATAGTCACATGAATTTCAAGATAATTACAACATTACAAACACATATTTCTGGAAATGCTATGAGTTAGTGAATCTGTGAGAGAAATATTTATTAATTACTAAAATAAATAGTGTTTCTCATGGGTGTTTATTTCTAGTGTCTTATATGTCTAGTACGAGTATATATTACTGCAAGGTCAAATATGGGAGTTGTGTTTGATGTAGGAGATGATTTGTCTAACATTAGGCGAACACAAATGTTCATATCTGGACCATAATATGTTTCCTACATGCCTTTCATAACAATCACATACATCAGCAGTTAACAAAAATTAAGCCAAACTTTTGTAAGTGTGCTGCTATCTTGAATATAAGTGGTGTTCTCTGCATACAAGTGGCAACGGTTAATAAATGCTTGACTGAATTTAAAAATATGTTGGGATGTAGGCCTTTGAGCCATTTGATTCACATATGTGGCTTTCACACCAACCCAGGGATCAATATGCAGCTTCCCCAACCCCCCACTTGTGAATCACATAGGAGATATTCACACCAAATCCACCCGACCAACAGATCACATATGCGACTTTCACACCAAACGCACCCGACCCCCAGATCACATATGTGACTTTTACTTCAACCCCGACCCACAGATCACATATGCGACTTTCTCACCAACCCCACATATCACATATGCGACTTTCTTACCAACCCCACCCGACCCACAGATCACATATACGACATTCACACAAAACCCAGCTGACCCACAGATCACATATATGACTTTCTCACCAACCCCAGCCGACCCACAAATCACATATATAACTTTCACACCAAACCCAGCTGACCCACAGATCACATATGCGACTTTCACACCAAACTCAGTTGACCCACAGATCACATATGCGTCTTTTACAACAACCCCGACCCACAGATCACATATGCGACTTTTACAACAACCCCGACCCACAGATCACATATGCGACTTTCACACCAAACCCAGCCGACCCACGGATCACATATGTGACATTCACACCAAACCCACCCAACCCACTGGATCACATACCTGGATATTCCCATTTTCAAAAGCTGCTGCAAATGAAAAGTATTGGAACTGCATAAACTGCACATCACGAACACTCTCCGATTGACCATTAAAGGTAATGGTTGCCTCTTTCTTCCTTAGATCCTAAAATAAACACAACAGAAATATAAATTTCGTGGATTATATACTCTTGAGATGTACCTGTATTATTCTGTTGACAGTAACATTAAAATAAGCTTTATTAGGCTGATTAGAAAAACCAACTAAAAAAAGTGTCAGCCATCTCTAATAAGATTATCAAATAAATTCATACATGTGTTTGGATGTAATCAAATCCAGGTATGTGAGAGATATTGTTTTAAAAACAACACATTTGAAAATAAAGCAGCCATAGGTGTGAAATTTTAATCAGATCTGTCAAAATAAAATAATGAATATTACCAGTAAGTTCTTACCACATCAAGTCTAAATGAAATCAACCTGTGTAATTTGATCAAGATCTGTGTCTAGAATAGCAGAATTGGGAATTATTTTTGAGGTGCATCATTATTCTTTAGCGCATTTCACAAATCATATGATTTGGGTAGTTCAATTTATTTTTGATTTTCCAAATTATGATCATTTTTTAATTCAATCTGGCTAAAATACAGTTAAAAATTTATTGAATGTTGAGGTTTGATGATGGTAAACCTATTGCAACTGCACAGGTTTACACTTGCAAGTCGTATAGCAGAAACAAAATGGCTGATGAAGAATAATGGAAGAAGCAATACATACAAAAATTTTCATAAGTCCATCTTGTGATCCACTAAGCAGCATGTCATCACGGGGATGGAAACACACTTTATTTACTGTTCTACGATGATCGTTGAAGACATGATCTTGTTTAAATCCTGATGCCTTGCCTAGATTCCATGTGATAACTGCACTATTTGTCGCAGCAGAGGCTAAAACGTTATCTAATGCAGATAAGAACATAGCGTAACTATTACAACCTTGTCCACTGAAAATTTTAATATTGGGTAACAAATAAGAATTCAGGATGGGATACAACCGAACAATGAACATACTCGATGAAAAAGAACAATGAGGTCATCGTAATTACATGAACAAATTAAATAATATAAGTATTAATCTCAATTTCCTTTATAGATTAATACATAAGCTGTATAATAGGTAGTATATACTGTGGAATACTTTATTTTCGCTGGAATTAATTTTCGCTGAAAAGGCTGTTTGGGCATTTTGTGTGGAATTTATTTTCACTGATTTTTGATGAGTTTAATGTGAAATACAGGAAAAAAAGTATATTCGCTGGATTTTATTTTCACGGAATCATCTCTTCATCGAAAATTAATTCCAAGCGAAAATAAAGTATTCTACAGTTGTACACCCGAGTATAGTATATATAGTATCAAAGCAAAATTTAGTGGGAATAGAACATGGCACAGCCCCTGTTAGCTATTAAATTTGATATATATATTTTTTTTTATAGTAATATTGATTGAACAGAAACATGTCGGAGATATGGATCCAGAAGCTGATTCTTAATTATGATGATTTTTTAACATTAAAATGATTGACATTCAGTCATCTTGTATCTGAGTATACAAGTACTTGTCCGTATTATTGCTCTGAAACAGCATTTATTAAAAAACAATGTATGTACCAAGTTTGAACGAAATCAATCTGTAAACAGCCAAGATTTGGATCTAGAATGCCAGAAATTTTGATGATTATTCAGCACAAAAATGGCCGCCATTCAGCCATCTTGTATCAGATGGTGAAACAAATTGAAGGTGAAACAAATGTGTATAATATTATGTATGATGTATGTGTGAATGTGATGCACACACGCACAGAGGTCAATTCATAAGTCCCTGTTTTCGAATGGCTAATAAACAGGTCCTGGAGAGCATATATCACCAGTACTAACATCTGGTTCTGTCTTCACTTTTGTTTCTACATCCAACAAATTTCATAACATCACCATTCCACTTTTTTTTTGAGTAGTGACACTCTGGATTTGAACAAACAGTGTCCAGATTATGGATGCCTGGCCACTCTACTGAAGCTAAGCAGGTGATTTGTGATGAAATGTGACATGTAGTTCACTATGATACATATATCAGCTGAGATATCTAAAGGTCATTGGCCTACTGTCCTTCTATAAAAACGACATTATGTACCGATAAAACATGTATACTGTGAAAACTTACAATTCTCGTTATGGGCTGCAGAAAAAAACACCAAAAATTTACTATATAACATACTCTGCTGCTAAATGTAATTAATGTTTAGGGGCCTCATCAAGTTACGCGTCTTAGACTCTTACAATACCTCGGCCCTAAAACAGTAGAGTAGTCATATCATGATCAGTAAAAATACATAATAAATAGCGATGTAGATGATGACTTACCATCATTGGGGTGCCATACTACATCCACGCTACTATAATTTAGATTCTTTTTACCAACACGTAAATTAGCTCTCTCAACAAACTCTTCATCTTCGATGCAGAAAATCTTGAACACTAACCAAAAATTAAAAAAATAAATTAATATAGGATTGAATAACAAAGATGTGTTTATACATTTCACTTGTGAGAATTACCCAATAATAAAACATCCTCTGCATACGTTAATAAATCTCCATGCAATAAAATCATTTTTTTTTATGTGATGATTCAATATGTCCCAGATGTAGTACTCACATCAAATTTGATCAATTAAAGCGTGGTGGTCGTCGTGCGGCGCGTGTTTGAATTCCATGTAAATAAACATAATTCCTCTCTGATACATGCAAGGTACATGCTATGCAACAATTTCATAATCAATAATTTCAGTAGTGTGTGTGTGTGTGTGTGTGTAGATGGGTGAGCCATTGGAGATGTGAATAACACTTGTAAAAATAATTGTGTAGGTACATTAAGGGTATATTTAGACAAGGCATGTTGCATGATTTTCACATATATGAGTGAAATTTGCAATCAATTAGAGATTTCTATTAGAATCTTCTTAAAAAAAATCCAGTTTCAGTTCCCTAGTTCAAATAAGTATTTATTACTCATAACAACCTACTGAAGAAAATTACAGATGACAATTTAATAATCAAATTACAATGGCTAATAGTTTAAAGGACAACCAAAAACAGACTAAATTGAAGTTAGTAACGGAAATATATAATAAAATAAAATGAAACAACGACAAAAAACTATAAACTGAATATAAAAACAAAAACCCAATGAACACATAATAGATATAAATAAAAATAAAAAGTCGATGACTAAGTAGGTGCTGCTATCTAATAACAAAGCTGTATTTCAGATATTGTGCCAGGGGAATTGTAAAGTTATTATTTGACATTATTTTAAATGAATTTATTTTCAGGTGTAAGATTTGTAAAGTCAGGAATAATCTTTTCAGCTTCATTGTATAAAATGACCCTCTCTTTACTATATACTGGGCATATTATGGGGAAGTGATGTTCATCTTCAATATCATTTTTATTACACAATTTGCAGATTCTGTCGCTACTTTTGATTCTGTTGTGTATTCCACTTTAAATTTTTAAACTGTGATTGCTAAGTCTGAATTTAGTTAGGGTACTTTTCAGTTCTTTATTTTTTAGCTTAATTAAGTAGTTTTCCAAAATGAAGTTTGTTTTAAATTTGTTGTATGTCCTCAGTTTGTTTTTTGTATTATTTGTATTTTGTTTTTTCACCATTAATTGAGTTAATCCAATGCTTTATAAATATATTTTTTATTTTATCATATATCTGTGACAATTGTGACGATTTTAATTCATTATTGTTAATATCTGATAGTGTTGTATTTGTAGATTTCAGTACTGAGTTAAGTTCATTGTACCACTTACTTTTAACTTCCTTAATAATAGGGTTTTTCATTTTGTTTAGGTGGTTTGTATATTTTATTAACTGCTTTTTAATAAATGAATTGATAGGATATCTACCCAACTCACTATAAATACCCTGTTTCGAAGTGTTTTTTGATTCACCTAGAATGAAGCGACAGAAGCTGAGGTGTACATCTTCTATAGTAGAGTTGAATGAACTTTCTTCAGCCCAGACTCCACATCCATATGTAAGAATTGGTCTTATTAGTTTATCAAACAATGATAACAATAGTGAGGGACTGAGGCTTTCATTATGACCTAATTTGGCTTTCGAAGAGAATAATGCTTTCATTCCTTTGTATTTCAGATGTTTCATAGCAGCTTTAAATTTTCTATTAGGAATGAGAACAATACCTAAATAATTATAATTTCTCTCGATGTTAATCTCATTCCCTTCAAAAAAGAATGTCATAGAGTTTATTATTTTTATTAAAAACCATAATTTTTGTTTTTTTCTGTGTTCACAGCGAGTTTTCATTTCTGTGTGTATTTTGAGACATTATCAAGGGCATTCTGGAGGCCACTTTTGGATTTAGAAAGAATAACTATATCATCTGCATACATTAGACAGCTGATTGGTGTGTTATTTAAATTTGGTAGATCACATGATTCATGGTCCAGGGTATTAGTTATGTCATTAATAAAAATGTTAAAGAGTGAAGGGCTCAGATTACACCCTAGTACACCTGTCCAACATAATGTGTTCATGGTGCACTCTCAAGATGATTCACTATGCCTGTGTATTGAGGTAAGAGTTTTGTTTCAGTTCCACACTGTATGTAAAAAGTAGTGTTAAATTATATTCATCAGAATATGCTAGAGCTACAAAGAATAATTGACAATTTGTTATTCACTACACGGGATATTCAACGAACGCAAACAATATTTAGGGGATACTTTTTATGCTTCATAATGATTATGTGCTATACACATTTGATGACAGTCAATTTTGATGCAGTAAAAATACCTCAGTGGCATATTTCCCTCGCAAAGATCAATGTTTCAACATTGAACTATAAAAAAAAATTTAAGTTGAAAATCAAATCATTCGATTCTAGTGCAATATGTAAGATCCTGAGATGAACAGAAAATCCCCTATTGTAACCCCATTTTTTAATGTTGGGTTCCCAAGTGTACACTTTTTTCTTTGCAACAATGCATACAGATAATAGGTACATGGCAAGTAAGACGGAACCCTGCATCTATTTCTTTAGGATATGAAAGTGAAAGTAAATACAGTAACTGCCTAATATTTTTTACAAAGCTGGAGATGATATTTTTTTTAAATTGCTTACAGCAACTCCACTGGTCTGAAATCCTTATAGCCATAATCATTAAATCAAGTTTAAATTCAACTTACAAGTTCTACCAGCGATGACAACTTGTGATGCATCTCTACAGATGCTGAGTGTGTTGGCAGGGGTTTCCAACTCAATGTGCATCGTCCGGCCCATGCTGGTAGTAACTGAAACAAAATCAAATAATATTATAATATTTAAAATCATTAACAAGAAAGATTTTAATATATGTGTGTATTTCTCATACTCTGGGATATGTCACTTGTATATACCGGGGTAGGTGCGCTGATGTTATACACACGTTAAAAATGTTACATCTATAAATAACAATACAATGTAATAAGTTGCTCACAGCTTAGTTGGGTTTTTGGCTTTCGTATTGCCGCTGAACCCAATGTCTCCCATTCTGAACCAAACAGTCCTGACATCGTTTAGTTTTTAAGTCCTATGCCACATTCACTTCCGCAGGCAGACTGAGTGCCAACAAGCTCACAGTGACCTTTACCTGTCAGTTGATGGGCAGACCACTATGCAAGAGGGGTGTTTTACAAGAGTCTGCAATGCACTACTATGTGTTATTTCTTAATTTCGTTATTACAAATATATAAAATGTTTTATTTTGTTATTTTTTTTTACATTTTCTATTGTTTACCAGTGTTTATTAGATACAAGGCCAGGTGATTTTAACAAATTACATTTTTTCACTGCAGTTAAGCAGTCCAATGAAGATTATGCAACTGAAGAATACTAGCAGGCCTGTTTAACTATTCAGATATAAATACAACTTCCCATAAAACATAATGAATGTTATTTTAATGGTGACCTTAACGTAAGAGTTCATGAACTCTTGTGGTATGACCCCATGCACGGGCACAGCGTGGAGCGCAGCTGTGTATCTATGTATTCCTATTCAATCATTAAACCATCAACATGTGGGATATTAGTGTGATCAATTTAACCAATAAAATGCGATCGCGGGAACTCGATCGACCTTATCGAACTTGATCCCACTTGGAATTTCATCGCCAAATTCTGTTTTGTTTTTTTCTCATAAAAATGTATAAAAACACAAAGCAAGCTCACCCCAATCGTGAATATCGGCCTGCGCCGCCTTCGATATTACTGTAGACTGCATATCAATAATTTTAAAATGTACACAGTCATTATAGAATATTCAATATTTTCTAAGCATAGCTAGCAAGCATTTGAGATCCGCATTTGCACGCATAGATCTATATCAGCTGTAGCAAAACTTGTGTTTTACGTCACAATAATATGTGTATGTATCCCATGATTCAAGTGTATTTGTAAATGGTTGATTCCCGGTGGTCTTGCAAAATTGCTCCCACTTTTCGAATAATTATCCGCTTTCATCGACTCTAAAAGACAAATTTAGTACCAAAATCTGCCACATCCTTACGCTATATAGATAACTTGTAACAACAGAGAAATTTTTGGTCGATATAATCAGTAAAAATAACGTAATTTCGCTCTGTTTAGTGGATACCACTTGTCTGGCAAAATGGCGGAAGAGTTTAACTTGATGACGTAGTCCCGTTATTGTGCAGGATAATTTCCAAGCACATGTTAGCAGTGTGTTAGTGTCGGTTGTGTTGTAAAACTGAATCGGTCATTTCTACGAGACTAAAGTCTGAAAGATATATCCTCACAGTCTGTATGCAATGACCGAATGTTTGATTGAAAGACGTTTATTGGGGTAGCCGGCTGTCGTTACACGATTCGCCGACCGGTGCTCGGGTTCGGTCGGAACAGTCTACAGGTACTGCTCAACTAAAGAAACAGTTCTGGCAGAAGATCGGGACCTGTGAGTACTTTTAGTTTCAAAAGATTTGTGCACTTTCAGTGTGTCATTGTTCTGTAAAAGCAGTAATTTACATTGCTATTTTTCACTATTTTGACATTTTGAGCATATTCACAGAGTTTTAAAAACAAGTAATTTATATTGTTTTACATGTTTGCGTGGATTTAATTCATCTGTAGTGAAACTAAAACACTGAACAACTGATGTGTTTACAGTATTGGTTTATTGCAATATTTTATTTTTGTGTTTAGAGCCAATAGAAAGATGCCAAGTTCGAAGAATCGAAGGAAGAGAAGTCAAAGTCGAGGTCAAACTCCAAGTGCCAAGAGCAGGCATAGTAGCCAGAAACGTCGTGATCACAAAGAAAGAAGGGAGCGAAAGGAGCCTGATAGTTCTCAATCTGGGTCTTCATCAAAGCACAGATCGTCAAAGGAGCATGGATCAAGCAAATCAGAACATGGACACCGAAAACACAAAAAGTCGTCAAGACATAAACGCAGTCAAAAACACAAACGGTTGAAGGATCAAGACGATAGAAAAAAGCAAGACAAAGTTAAGCCACTAGTCGAGTATGATTTAATTAGTAGCGATTCAGAGGACTTTTCTGTGGTTGATGGTGGAAGCTCTTCCCCTGCTAATAGATCTCGCGTAACCTCAGATTCTGATAAACGACCAAGTAGTCGTGATGCATCTCCTGCCACTGCTCTTAATATTTACCGTAATGAAAACCTGCATGATAGAAACTCTCCAATGAGAATGCAGCATGGGGAAGGATCGTCTTATTCAGGGAGAAATCGCAACATCAGGACTCGGAGCTCAACTCCAGAGCCCCCTCGAGCATACAGACAGAGAACTCCAAGTCCTCCAATGCGGCGAGTTGATATTAGGAGACGAGTATCACCAATACCCAGACGAAATGCATCGCCAGTTTATAGACGAACACCACCTAGTCCCAGGTATAGGCGCACTCCAAGTCCTCGATACCGGAGGAGTCCAAGTCCACGATATCGTGAACGGCGAACACCAAGTCCAAGGTACAGACGAACACCAAGTCCGATTTCATACAACAGATCTAGAAGTCCATACAGGCGTGGAAGATCACCAAGTAGAAGTCCTACTTACAGGTATATTTTATATGTATATTTCTGAAGAAATTAGTATAGTTGTCTACAGACCCAACATGCATACAAAAAGTATACTGTAAAATGACTAGGTTTAAATTTCACTGAATTAGCATTTCAGGCATATTCAGTGGGTTTTTAATTCACGGTTTCATCATTTAGATAATGTGTTCAATGCTCAATTTTACATATTCACTGGGTTTTAATTTAGCGCATTTTCCAGTCAACGAAATAAGCAAAATTAAAAACCAGTGAATAATTAACCCCTTTACAGTATATAAATCTGGGCTCAAAATATTAAGTTTTTCAGTAGTAGCCCAACTCAACTACCAAAATCATACATAGAATTAATTTTTTTGTAATTCGTAAATGTGTCAGTGACATAAATAACAAAAAAACATAAATGAGTTATTTGTTTTCATAGTAGTGTTTCATTTTATATATATATATATATATATTTGATTTTGTTTTTAATTTATTCGTGTTTCAGTAGGGCCAACTAAACAATACATTTACGATCCTTTCGACGTTCGGGAGTTTCGAGCGAGAGGTGTCGGGACAACCTGTAATGATTTTTTTTTTGTAAATATTTCTAGTGCTTATACCATGCCTTACAACATGCATTATTGACAGGTTATCATCACTATAGCAACAGAAGAAATCTTTTTGTGGAATTACAATAGTCATTATTTAGGCGTTTCTTTAGTAATATTTAATCTGTTTAGGTCTGTCAGCATTATTATATTACAATGATTATTTATTTTTCAGTCGGCGTCGTAGATCACGGTTTACCCGCAGTCGTAGTCGTTCACCATATGGCAGGTCACGGAGGTCGCACTCGCGTACCCGCAGTCGAAGTTCGTCACCTCGCAAGACGACACTTCTTAGATCTGGATTAGGAGCCGAGATTCATAAAAGGAAGAGAGCTGAGGCAAGTAGAACTAATAGCCCATTTGATATGAAAAAAGCAAAACCTAAAAAAACTTCCCCGACAAAATCTGCAAAGGGACAGAAGGCCAAAACAAAAGATGTGGTACCAGTAAAAGAGCTACCAGAGCCGGAAGTATATCAACAGATTCCAGTTGTGAATGAAATCCCAAATACCCATGTACCAGTATTACCTGAGGAACCAGTTGCAGCTCCACCACCAGCTATTGAGGCCCCTGCGCCACCCCCTTTACCCCCTCCACCGGAGAAACCACCACTGCCACCAGTGTCAACTTTGCCACCGCTTCCTCTACCACCCATGGGACCTGTGGATGATTACATGGAGGAAGAAGAGGATGAAATTGACACACCACCACCTAAAAAGAGGGCAAAGCAGTCTCCTGCTGCACCAACATTCAGAGAAGAATACCGCAGTCTCAAAGATCTGCCTATGCCACCACTACCTGGTGGTGGTGTTAGCAGTGGTTGTGGTGATAGTGACAGCACCCCAACTACACCAGCCAAAATGTTAACTCCAAGATTACTAAAGAAGAAAAGACCAAGGATACCATGGGCAGCATCTTGCGATTCCGGCTGGGGCGAGCGATGTGTGGATGTGTTTGACATAGTTAGCCAGATAGGGGAAGGAACCTACGGACAAGTTTACAAAGCAAAGGATAAGAAAACAGGTAATTACTTTCCAATGTGTTGGTTTACCTGAAATGTATAGAAGTAGATGTTATACCACAGCAATATTGTATATACCTTGGGTTAGTGTCATGACTAATCTGGCCTTTCTGCTCACTGCGCGATCTTAATTTTGTATGGATGGCACGAACCAAATGTCTGCCTCAAAAAATGAATGATTTGATTTTGTACTTGAATTTCTTTAAAATGCCAATCTTTCAGGGGAGAATATCACATTTGAATACCCTTGCCTTATCAAAATTGACCATCACATGTGTATAGCACATTAGACATGGAAATACCACCAAAATATATGTACTTATTGGTTTTATTACTAAATTCTCAAAGCTTGATGTTTAAAATTATTTATAGATCAAGCAGGCTTATAAATATCTCTGCTTAGAAGATAGAAGTTAGATAAATAAACAAGCTTGCATGTATTGTCTTCTCAGGTGAACTGGTTGCTTTGAAGAAAGTACGTACAGACAATGAGAAAGAAGGGTTCCCTATCACTGCTGTCCGTGAAATAAAAATTCTTCGTCAACTCAACCACGCCAACATAGTTTGCTTGAGAGAAATCGTGACTGATAAACAGGATGCAATGGACTTCAGGAAAGATAAAGGTAATTTCATTTGTATCTGTACTTTTAATCTTTTACGAGTGTTTGTTTATAGAATGCATGAGCTTACAAAGAGCTCTGTGCTAAAAATTTGATGATAGCTAATAGTGTATACCAGTATTACGATGCTCAGAACATTGTATGCTGTTTTTACTTGAATTGATTTAACAGCCACTTTAAGAAAACTGTTTGCTTGCAGAGTGGTGGAAGCAGTTCTGTGTACTTCATGTATCGCTAAAACTGTTTTGAGCTTTTATTGAACGAAAAAATTAAAGTATTACTTTGCGTAGAAAAGTTGAAGCTTCCCCAATTCTGCCTCCAATCGAACATAAAAATTGAATTTGATGATCAGGGGTTTTTCTAGAAAAAAAAACTACAAGAGGGAGCACTGCAATTCAGCGGAGCCACCAAGTGGGGGAGTTGGGGTTCTCGCTACCAGGGTGTTGAGTTTTTGATAATTCTAAGTTAAAATGGAGCATTCCATGGCTTCCTTTGGACCAAAATTACTATCAGACAGGTCATAGTTAAAGACTGGCCGCATATGATCCCTGGTCAATCAAATTTTATGGTTGCCAGAGAATCTGCTCCCCAGGGTAAGTGGGCGCATGGCCATGGCATGAGGGTGCTGCACCCCTGTTAAAAAAAAAATCCCTGATGATTCTCTTTTAGTTTTTATGCAGGCAAGGGGATTTTTATGTTTTTGCTCCTTGTAAATTAGACAGTATTTACTAGGACATAAACACTTAAAATGCAAAGCTAACTTTTGTCGTCTTTTCCAAATTAAGCCTACATAATCAGTTGACTGTTCTTCAGAAAATTGGATTAAGACCTGTAAGCAATGGAAAATTCTCTATTTTGTTCATAATTAAAGAAAATTACACAAAAATGTGCAAAAAATACTACATCAGCATTTTGGCGGGAATAAAAGAGTTTAACTATATTGGTATATAAATAATCAGTGCTATCATGTCTTACTTCAACAAGTAGGTCATTTGAGATAAAACCTATTTTCTGTCAAAATCTGTGCCTTCTGTAACACATTGATAGCCTTCATAGATGGTCAGAGATTGCTGATATCTATTGTATGAAAAAGATCCAGCAGGCAATGTGGTAATGAAAACATTTGTCAAGCTGTGTCAACTCAAAAATAAGTGGAGATAATTTGTGAATGGTTTAGTAAATTGTTAAATTTATTGAAAATTTTAAATAAAACTCAACAAGCATTTATAATTTGAAATGAATTATAAATACAAGAAAAAAATTTTCAATCAAAACAGATATGATAAAATTTACAAATTACTTTAATTATTCACTGAATTTTATTTTTGCTGATAGGTGAAATTCACAAAATTAATTCCTCATAAACAGATGACATACAGAACTTATAGATTCATGGATAATCAAAATACTTCAAGAGTGAAAATTAGTACTTTTTACAGTTTGAGAAATGTAATTTAGATTGAAAGTTGTTTGTGCATGATTAACAGGTGGTTTCCTTTATTTAACTTCACCCATATGGTTCTTAATTAAATAGTTGTCTCTAGAGTCAACATGTAGGCTCAATTTTGTAAATGATCTCACAGTCTGATCATTATCGCAATAATACATATACATGTACTTACGTACAGCAAAGTTCTTGTACGTTCACAGACCTTGCCTTGCTTTGGGGAAAATAACCTTGGACTAAAAATGGCTCTCCTAGGCACAATACCGTGATTTATTACAAAAGCTAATGCTATTAAAATATTTGATCTTTGGCTAGTGATCACAAGCATTAAAAAATAAGGTATTGCTCATGTGCCAAATGTGGATAATTCAATTGTTTTCTTAGATTATAAGTATACCATCAGTTTTTGATGAAAACAGTTTCGTTTCTAGAAAATAATGAAATAAATAAATAAATAATAAAGGGCATATGTTGTCCTTATTCTTGTATACACAAATATTAGTACAAACTATGCACATGTAGACAGCAAGAAGATCTTTTTTCTGTTTTTCAAAACTAGCTAGAAGAGATCAATATTTACAGCCATGGAGGCAATGACTAAAAAAAAAATGCTGAAGTCAGCAGCAAAGTTATAGCCAGACAGTTGAGTCTTAAAAACTAAAATAATAAGAAATAGCAGTTGCTTGTCTATAGCCCCATAGACTTGGTCTATTTTTTGTTGATTATTAATAGTTATTTTGTAATTTACAGGGAATTTTCAATGAGAATTGGACAAGTTTGTAGAAATTTTGCTCGTCAAATAAAATTTGGTACTAGTCTAACTACCGGTAATCTACTAATGGAGTGCCTGTCTAAAATCACAGGCAGACTGGCTGGCAGGCAGGCAGGCAGGCAGGCAGGCAGGCAGGCAGGCTGGCTGGCTGGCTGGCTGGCTGGCTGGCTGGCTGGCAGGCAGGCAGGCTGGCTAAAAGCTTGGTCTGCAGTGTGATACTGTTAGATGGGATATTGCCTCTGGCTAAGTCAGTTAATAGTTAATTGACAGTGACTTAATTCTATTATTTTTTTCCAGGTGCTTTTTACTTAGTATTTGAATACATGGACCATGACTTGATGGGACTGCTAGAATCCGGGTTAGTCAACCTATCAGAGGATGATATACGATGTTTCATGAAACAACTGCTTGATGGACTCTGTTACTGCCACAAGAAGAATTTTTTACACAGGGATATCAAATGTTCTAATATATTACTTAATAATAAGGTACGTGATGATATAAACGGTTGGATTTTAAGAAACTTTTATCATCTTCCATGGCAATGTAACAATTTTTAATTTCGGTGTATTTGATGTTCGAATGATATTCACTAGGTTTTAAAATCACTGGATTGTGATAGAAATGCTGCAATTTTTATTTTTATTTAAATATTCAGTTTTAATTCAATGCATTTTATGAAATGGCGAAATAAAAGGAAATAAAACCTAGTTAATGATTGATGCATTTCCTGCTAAAAGCCTTTGCAGATAGCCAAAATGAAAGGAGAAAACAGTCATCAGGCGAAATATTAACCCACCAGTAAATGTATATGTGAAACTTATCTCAAGTCCATAAAAGAGTATGATTTAGCTCACTGTGCATTGTGCCAGCAAGTTGCTTAATGATTGACAAATAACAATGTTTTATTGGAATTTTATCAGAAAAGATGTGAAATATTCTAACCATATTTTAATTTTTTCTTGAGGGGTCGCTCTTTTTTTTCTTTATTTGTACCATGACCACCAACAAATTAATCCAACATTGTTATTTGCATCTGACTGATAATATACATGAACATTCGACCCTAATAAAGGTAGTTGAGTTCTACATGACCTAGAAGGCATGTTGATTCTAGGAAGAATTAAGTAATTTTTTGTGACTGTAAAAACTATAATTCTGCTCACTGTCAGAAGTTAACATGACTAAAAATTGCATTTATTGTCAGCTGGGTTCTTAAAATGTGGCTTATTTTGACCTTTGACCTCAGTTCTTTTTATGTATGTATGTATGTATGTATGTGCATGCATTGTCTAATGGAGCAAATACGGTATTGCTATTATTCGTACTAGACTGTCACATAAGTTATTCCTCCATTCATAATGTTTTTTGTGTTGTAAATCTTTCCAGGGCCAAATAAAACTTGGTGATTTTGGTTTAGCTCGTCTTTATCATGCTGAAGACAAGAGTAGACCTTACACAAATAAAGTAATTACATTATGGTACAGGCCTCCTGAGTTACTGCTTGGTGAAGAAAGATATGGTCCATCTATTGATATATGGAGTTTTGGGTGAGTACATCCACGTTGTTACGTGCGAGATCTCATATTATGCGCAAAATAGAATATGAAAACTAGACAACGAAAGATCATATTGGTGTCAAAACATCATATGGGATTTGACAAACAGTAGACTTTCAGAACATGCTACTTGTGCATTATGGGAGTTCTTGCAGTGAGCTGAAAACTGCCATTTATCCCCAAACCCCACACATGTTCATTTAGAGAATGTTAGTAATGCCCAGCATGTATGTTGCTATAATTAGAATCCTTCCACTGTTTTTAAATTGTCTAGGCATCTAAAATTTTGAAATAGTAAATCCTAGATTCTATCCTCTGCTTAGAATAATACATGGACGCGATTCTGGGATAAAATTCATTGCATCTAATACCCCTGTTGGGGTTAATGGCCTATTTTCAAATTGCTGTAATGTGAGATTAGTTCAAAATCTTTATTTCTGGGAATGTGTGACTCTTTAAGCCTAATACTAAGGCACAATATTACTGAATGCAGGTACGCGCTTTGGTTAAATTTCTGCTAAAAATTAACCTGTCCCAAGCATTAATGGGTGTGTGGTGTAGAATACAGATAGCATTTTTCAACCCAATGCAAAAGAATTAAAACAAAGCTAAACATTTTTTGAATGAGAATATCAGAAGTTATTTAAAGAAAAATATGGTTGACTTTCTCCATATTTCTAGAATCAAGTCAAGTATATGTGTATTGGTATTATGTTTCTAGTCGCATATTTTCAGTGGCTCACATCTGACAGGGAAATCAAATAAATTCATAAAACATGATATGTCAATTAGATAAACATTAAGGACCTTATTGTAGATGAGTGGTGAAGTTAAAAAATGTTATAACTTAGTCTGACCTTTCTACCTGGTTACAAGGCTCATTATCTTGGTGGTGGTTAGTTTGTTCCCACCCTCTAGCAAAAACGTGGTCAGTAGACATGTTTTACAGTTTCCGTGGAAGGTTGATTTCTAGCTTGTGCAATTTTTGTGCTGGTTTTCCTGGTTCTTCATGTTTGGATAAGCTCTCAAATGTTTATGTGGCAAAATTATGCAGATGAAATTGGAAAGTTTTTACACCAGAGTGCACAAATTTCTGAGGTAACAGTAAACTTGAAACTTTTCTATTGAGTGTGAATAAAGGTATTTATTTGTATTTTACAGGTGTATTCTAGGGGAATTATTTACAAAGAAACCAATATTTCAAGCTAATCAAGAGATAGCACAGTTTGAGCTTATAAGCAGGACATGTGGAACACCGTGCCCAGCTGTGTGGCCTGATGTCATCAAGTTGCCATACTTCAATACTATTAAAGCAAAGAAACAGTATAGAAGAAGATTGCGAGAAGAATTCCAATTGTACGTAATTGGATACTCTTGTCAGTTCTTTTTTCAAAATATTTGAAGTCAGTATAGGGACATTGTAGAAGGAATTGGCGCCTGAATGGCAATGTCAATCTGACATCGGTGATGGTGCAAGTATACTGCTGGCTTATAAAAACTTTGTTTCTTAACTATTAATTAGTTAATATCCCAAATTTATCCCACGTGATATCCAGATCTGATCTGTTACACATGTATATACGCTATGATGATGAAGATAATTCAGCTATATCTGAAATATAAACCAAATTTTTACATAGTCTGCTGGCTCTAAAATTAATGGATCAGAAAAAACGTCTGTCAGTGTCTCCTGCCACATTTCAATACCTAGGACCATTTTCAGTGGTGTGTTGTCTTTGGCACTTTGTCTAAACATTCGAGAATTTGGATTATCCTAATTAGTGTATTTAATTTTAATGGTTGGAGCTAAATTTTACTGGTAGTGGTCCTAAGAATATTACAATGTCGCAACGGAAATAGCATTTTTGCTAATCAGTTTATTTTGGTGCTGGAGTTATAATTTTAGTCTGACCTGGTACTTTGTGTTCAGCTGAAAGAGATCTGCCATAATCTCATAGATGTTGTCAGTTCCTTAATCTTGTGTTGGGGTAGAATTTATATACAACTTAGTATCCAAATTTTACAAATCATCAAATCTTAAAGGGTGGTGATGATGTTCGTGCCACGATTAAAGGGCCCATGCACGATTTATAATGGACTCTAGGAAATGGATATCAGTTTCTTTCAAGTCTACCTGTTGTAAATTTACCTATCAAGTTTAGTTGTTTTCGTTTTTTTTTTTTTTTTTGGCTTTTAGGTACCTACATTGCCCCAAATTGAATATGCATGTCTAAATATTATATCAGTGATTTTATGCCACAATTACCAATATAAATGGCTGCAAAGTCAAATAGACAAACCGGTAAATGCCAATAAATATTGATCAGTGACCTGCTCACCCGACATAGGGTTTTATGTATTTTTACGTATGTTATATATGTCACATGGAACCAGCATCAAACATGAAAATAGCACCTCCAGCCTATTAAACTGTTGAAATCTGATTTTTGCTATGCTTGTTTAATGTAATAAACATTCAGATTTTGTTTTCCTATTTTAGTATGCCTTCTGGTGCTTTAGATCTAATGGATAATATGTTGACATTAGATCCGTCAAAGAGAATTGCAGCAGATACGGCTTTAGACTGTAATTGGTTGAAAGCTTTGGATGCTAATAAGATGCGACCGCCAAGGTAATCTATTGACAAATACAGTAATAAACAACCACACACAAACCTGCATACATGTACACATACATTGTTGACTGATGTACATATTCAGCATTACTATGTCAGTAATTTCAACTTCAATCATAAAATATATTAATACTGATGCTGTATTCATAATCGTTGGTATGAAATTAGCACCGAAACATTTTCACTTATGTTGTGAGGGGGGGAAAAAGGTGTTTCTGACAATAACATTAAATTGCACTCAATTGAACCGTCACTTGTATGGTCACTCCTCAAAATCTGATTATATGAAAGAATCATGCAAAGTAGAAAATCAATCAGGACCTTTATTCATTAAAATTAGAGTTTGACATGTGACCTGATTGAAAATCAAAATTCATACTATACAAGTTTGTTTAGTAGGACTATGACGTGTTTGAGTACTGTAATAATACGAGAATGTATGTATTTGTGTACAGTCGTATCAAAGACTTTCTTTGTATGTGTATAATAATACTAAGAAATGAGACTTACTTGAATCAAGTACTGTTGTGGTGAATTTTAGTTTCATTAAGTTTTTAAAAGGACGTCACAATCGAACTTTAAGTCTCTACAATAGCACTATATCCTTCAAACCCATAGTTAAAAATAGAATGTGTAAATACTTTAATAGCGTTGGCAGAACGCCAGATGGTTACTAGTCGTCTATATTGATTATTTCAGAAATAGATTTAATACATTGTGTGTATCCAGGAATTTAAGTTAATCTAAAGTAACCTGTGCAATTCAAGAAGTGGTTGTTAAAATGTATGTTTTTTTACAACATTTGCAACCCATAATTTTCATACCTGTATGGCATACTAGTTGCTTGTTAGAAATCTGCCTACCTGGGACCAGGTAGACGGGCTTTAATATTGATCACACCGGCGTTTTCAGATTAATTTTAGGTTATTACGAAGATACCTCAAAGTATGCATGAAGACAGTACAGCGACAGTATCGGCCGACGCGCAGCAGAGGTAGATGCGATAGCGTACTGTCGGAGTGCATACTTTGAGATATCTTCATGATAACCTTATTATTATTGTACATCTTTTCTTACCAAGGATACATCATTCGAATGCTGAAATCCAAAAAGTTTAGAGCAGAATCAGCAAACCTCTTTGTTTGGAGTCCGGTCAAACCCTGGTGGCAGCCATGTTTGTTTTTATCATTAGAGAATGCTTATGCGCGCAATCATTCCATATTTGGAATTTGCATTTCCTAATATGGTAGGATGAAAGTACCCCATAAAATTACAACGCGCTATAACTTGTGGCGTTACGGTGACAGATGTATAATAATTATCTTTATTAGATGAAGACAAGGCATAAAGTGTATGATTGGCCACTATATCTTAGATCCATCATCCAAACAAATGATGTGCCATTGTCATTTCTGTCTTGAAATAAATTAAGAACATGGTTGTTTGTGTTTTTCATCGGGCATCTTTACGTTATGACACTTAACATGCATGGAATTTTTCAATTTTGTTTTAGTCTTCCAACGTGGCAAGATTGTCATGAACTTTGGAGCAAGAGAAGAAGAAGAAAAGGGACCTCTCAGCCCAGCGAAGAGGTTGTAAAACCCCCACCAGTGCCAGCAACAGGAGCACCACAAAAGTTACCACCTGATGCAAGCAAAGAAGCTGGTAAAGTGTGTGAGAATACCAGCAGTAGTGATGTGCCCACCGACAGCAAACCATCGTCACAGGTAGCAGGTGGCCCCAGCGTTAAAACTGAGACCTCACAGGTGCATAATGTCATTACCCTATTGCGATCTCAGCCAGGTTTAAACACAAGTCAATTGGCCCAGCTTTTAAATGTCCGAATGGATCCTAGTACTACACAGTTATTGGAGAATCTCAATATGCAGTTGTTATTGGCAGCGGCTGCTGCTCAGAGTCAATTGGATGGGGAGGGGATGGATTTGACTGCACAGGCAGCATTGAATGCATCTTTATTAGCAGTTTTAGCTAAAGCAAGTACTGCATTGTCGGCATCAACAAGGTTAAGTCAAGGTCAGGGTAAAGAACCAGTGCAACCTGGTACTGAGCAGCAGCAGCAGCAACAGCAGAAAGTTTCAGTTAGTGTCAGTAGTAGTCATGCAAGTAGTACTAGTTCATTGTCCCAGTTTACACAAAGTTTTGCTTCATTCCCTAGTGATAGTGCAACTATTAATACATCTGGTTCTTCTAGCCTTGAGGGAGTGAGAGTGCATACAGGTAATGTATCACAGGTTAGCACTCCTACTGGTGGCGGCGGTGGTGAGATATCAGCTAAAACAACTGATGGTGGTTATGGCAGGAGTTATTCTCAGCAAAGTAGTATGGAGCTTGACCCTGCTACACCTGTTGAAAGTGAACCAATAATTCATGTTGAACAGCCACCATCAAAGCAGGAAAATGCAAATGTTGAACAGTCACAGAATGAAAAGACTGTGCTTTTGCAACAACAACAAGGGCAGCAGCAGCAGCAGCAACCACCACCTCTGTATGAAGGTGTGAAGGCAGCTTTGGCCCAGATGCTAGCCCAACAAGCACAAGGAGCAGCACAAGTTCCGCCACAGAATGTAGCTCCTCCAACAACACAACCATCAGTAACATTACCAAAGCCACCAGAACCTCCAGCACCTGTATACAACCAGCAAGCATCTGGGTCTGTCAGCCAGGGAAGTTTATCTACCAATAGCAGAGGTGTGTCTAAGCAAGCAGTGGCACCCACAGTTGAAGATCCCACAAACATTCCCGGTGAAGATCCAAAAGCTAAAGGATTTAATGGCGGTAATGTAGCCAATACCAATGAACTCGGTGGCGTTCCTCTGCGTCTGAAAGTTCAAAAGTATATCAACCAACACCAGAAAGTTGCTCAAGAGCAGGCTGCAAATACACAGACAGATTTTCCAATTGGCAGGGGAATGGGTGTATTTAGAGGTAGGGCACGAGGACGAGGTCGGGGTGCTGAGGATAGAGGTAGAGGATCGGGGAATTTTCAGGCTGGACCCCTCTAGAATTGATTACGTGTATGATATTTAAGCTAGTTTGTACGGCTGAACAAAAGGACCAAGTTCACAATTTTTTTAAATATTTTGTTTTGCAATTACTCCTGTGAGCCACCATGGATATGCATGATTAGCAAGACATTTTATTAAGTGTAGTATTGTGTAAATAAAGGATCTACATATAAGAGATGTTCTCTCACTGCTAAGAAATAATCAGTGGGTACTGTTTTTGAAGAGAAAATGCCATTCACAATGAATACTAAATGCATAAGTTGCTGCTGGTTTTGACTTCTGAAAATAATGTGGAAATGTGGAGGTTAAACAAGCAATCTAAGCTCCTCATAATCATTTGTCCAGACATGGGATTCTGACAGATTAAGAAAAGTACATTTTCTATCAAGTGGATCTTCATTTGATGTGATCATTACAAATTTTGTTAAATTTAAAGTTGATAACTGGAGATAGATCCGTGGCACTGTTAATGTGAATAAAGGATGTACAGCTTTTTTTCTGCACTTTGCTATAAATTTCATCTTATCACAAACTAGCTTGTGTTGAAATAAGTAGGTGTCCTTTTTTGGCTACATTTACAACAGGATACATTTCAACAAATTTAGATTGTAAAAACTAAAAGTCTTGCCAAACAATCTAACATCCTGAACATCTTGCATGGTGACAGACTGATTTCAGTAAAATTGGCCAGAGTTATTTAAGCGTTTGAGCTCATTTCAATTGACATTGTATTCTTCTTAAATTTAACAAGATGTAACAAATATTGGTAAAGGTGCTTCAGAGTTGATTTCCAATGTATTAGAGGTTGTATTAAGATGAAATGAATTGTTAATTTGATAAGCATCATGAATATTGTTTTCTCATGATGTAGTGAATGTACTTTTTCAAGCTGCTTTGTGTGTCAAGTTGCTGAATTTAAATGTATTTTGATAAAGACTGTACATTATACTTGTCGAATCTGCACTGGTCAATTTCTCCAGTTCTGATGTTGTGAAACTTTGAATAATTGTACCAACAAATGTTCTATTTTTTGTCCTTCATGATGTTAATTTTGCTTTTTAAAAAGTAAAACCAGTTGTACTATGATCTCACTACATGCCCTGTCTCTTTCAACCGCTTTTCGCATGTCTGAAGATTGCGAGATTAGAGTGGGGTTATGTGTGACAACCCACGATAAGCATCAGATGTCACGCCCATAGCAGCAGCCAATCTGTCACCTTGCCTGCATGAGGAAATTTTACTGTATGCCGAGATGGAATAAAAATAGTGTTAACCTGGAGTATTATTCTGCATTTGGATCTTTACTGTGCGGATTGTTGGCAGCTATAACTATCAAAGACTGGACGGTAAGTGGCGATTCAGTCTTAAATGCATCCCCAATTACCATGGTCCTCACAAGTCAAAGGTAATGCTTAGGGTCCTACCTACCAAATATAATTTTCGAATTTCTCACATCAAATTGCCCTCTGATACAAGTAATACATAAACTGAAATTCTGTACAAAAAGGGTTCTTGCAAAGTGTTTCATGAAAGATGCCCTTTAAACTTAACTAGGGACAAAAATAAAATACGACTTGGAATTGTCTCAGCATATCTGATGATTTGAGTAATGTACGCAGGATGGTTTCAAACATTGAAAAGATTAATGGATATAACGTGATGCAAAAAAGTCTTATTTATTAGCTCATTAATTGCAGTGTTTTGCCTCCACTTAATGCAAATTCTAGAGAATTAGAATAATTTGTAGCAGTGAATGTTAACCAGGGAAAGTTTCAGTGACCGTTGTCCTCCCAAACACAATTTAATTAAAACTTGAAAATTCCCTGCATGGAAAACATTACAGTAGTATTACGCACGTTTCAATGGTACAAGATCTCATAAAATGAAAGTTTCCTGCCTAACTTTTCGGTTTGCTTAAACAAAAAATTGGTATTATTAATGTTCATAGCAACAAAGAATTGCACACAGTCAACAATAGATTAGTCTATTAATACAATAAGAGTTGAAAAATGGATGTTTACTGAAGGTAGCGCTTTCATAATTAATAATCTCAGAATACACAATTTAACCCAGCATGCACTTGTAATGTTAAAAGTAAAACTTGCGAATAATAAGCAATACAGATCTTTGTTCTTTTTAATATCTATTCGTAAAATGTAATTGTACATTGCATTGGGTCTGATTCGTTTCCAGAAATACCCGCATGTTGTGCAGAGTCAACACCATTTTGGCTCACTTCATAATTCAGGTTTTACTTGGCAAGGATCCCTAGCCCAGAGGTTTTAAAGTTGACAGATGTGCATGTTAAAAAAAACCTAGGAATAATTAAACAGCATATAAAATTACTTTCGAAAACGTCCAGACTAAATCTCTCAATTGGAGAGAGTTGCAGTGATATCGGCTAATAGTATGCATCTCGTTATTGCACACCCAAAGTACTTTGTTAAAATTGTCTTTATAGACAAGTGGTCTTTGGATAAAGATTGAATTATTTTTGTTATGGATCACTATATTGTGATCACTGTTTCAAGAAAACACATTTGAGTTCATCTAACAATTATTTAACGGAATGCTAAACAAGGGCGAATCTGCAAAAATGGATTGTCATACAAGCCAGTAGTCTTTATACACAAGTTACTGATACGTTCTGCTTTGAGACTAAGAGAATTTGCAAACTCATTCTTGTGCAGAAATGAATTTAGAAAAACAACTACTCGATAGTGTCCATTTCGATGAGTTTTGAAGTGATACTATATGCCCACATTAATGATATGATTCCCCAAGATAGAATAAATTACTTAAAAAAAATAAAGTATTTTCTAGTACCACAAAGCAAATATTGTTTTGACCATGGAAATACTTCAGTAATCTATACAAGTGTATACATTATTAGAGCCAATTAGTCTAAAAGACAATTGTTGCACTCAAGATGCTTTTGCAGGTTGCCATGTCCATTATCTTTGCACATGATTTAGCCAAAATGTATAATTTTCTTCTGACTTTTCAAACGTAAGATGAGCAGAAAGACTTGTCAGAATTGGACAGTTGACATATCAGAACTTTATTTAGAATTGAAAGAGGTGCCATTCAAAATGGAAATGTCCAGATTACTAAGTGTCAAATTGCTACAGCAGGACGTTTTGTAGCCTTGGTTACCATTCTATTTTGAGAGCCCTTGTAGCAGTCTGGAAGGTCTAAACAGTTGATGGATGATGTTAATTAGCTGATAAAAATAGCACACTGCTAATCTTAATACATGTATACTAATTTTCTGAACAATTGTACATTCTCTGCTCTCACTTATCAGCTAAGTATGTGGCTGCCCCATTTGTGACATTGGAATAAATTTATATGGTTATTGAGGTAAATTTTCAATAATACGAGGACACCCACAAAATAGGAACTTAAACAGCCCACTGATCTGATTGTAAAATTAACTATACCCAGTACTAAAAATAGTTAATAATTTTGTGTCAAATCTATTTGGGTAAAAACAACTGATGTACCAAACTTTTATTTTGTTAGAAGTTGGCAATTGTGACCATTTGTATAAAACAAATTAAAATGTGTGAAATAATGTGATAGGGGTTTAGCGCGAGTCTTGCAACTTTTTATGGTTAACTGGAATATGGTCATTGGTTAGGTGCTCTCTTCCCATTGCAACTGTATTTAAAGTTGAAATTACCATTCAAATGTCTAGCAAATAAAATTAAGTTCTATCTACCAACCAACCAACCATTTCTATTTTCAATGTTACCAGTCCAAGCCTTGCAAGATGTGCGTTGATATAAATTGCCGAATCAATTACCAGCATTTGGATGTGCTGAAAGTCGTGGATATATTAATGTTTCAGTACTTTCTGGAATTTGCATAAATTCAAACCTCAAGGTGTCTGCCCCAGCTTGAAGCAGACTACAACACCTTTCAAAACTGGTACGCATGCATGAAAAGTACTCCCATGGTCTGCACGTGTACAAGTCTCATAAGGCAATGTATACATTGGTAATTAAAGGGCCATATACTGCAACGTAGGATATTAAATAGGTATGCTAGTTACTAGAATAATCTGTGGCAAACGTATGCAGCCAATAAGCCACCAGTTTACTGTAAACTCGTGTTTCAATTTTTCTGAGGAAAATCCACTCGACATGGAAATTGCCATAGAAGTTTTCTTTATAAATGCATGAAATTAAAACCAAAGTGCATATTATCAAAATAGTAAAATGTATGATAACGCCAATCTGTGCACATGGTGAATCATTTTCATAATAAGTGTGCATCACAACAAACTTGATGCAAGATTGGTTTCATGCATGTTCAATAAAAATTTAAACAAAAAAAAGAAGTTGTAGTCATTTCAGCCTGCCAATGAACTTAAAGGTTAGATAATGTTTTGTAATAACAAAGTTTTGCATCTGTCAAGTTGGGAGCAAACATGGCCATAATTTTGACAGCCATGCTCAGTCCAGACATCAGTATTGTTTCTATTATAAAATGAATGAAAGTAGCTAGGACCAATTAATATATAGTAAGTAGTAAGTAATTTATTAAAGTGACCTGCAGTTTAGAGAACTGTCCAGCCCAGTGGACTTATAAGTCACCTTAAATAACTATTACATTCACAAATAAAGGTTATGAAAGAGAGCTTGAAATAATATATCGACAATACAATCGTGTAGTTCATAAAAATTCAGACGTACAACAAATTTCTTCTTTTGTAAAAGGCCTTTTCTATAAAAAGAGCAAGTTTTAAAGTATGTATATATATAGAAAATAGTAATCATAGTCATTTGGACAAAAAAAAGTATTCTTTGTAGATGATAGATGTGAATAATGAAATTATTTAAATTGTGGATGGGCAATGATGCAAAGTGCAAGGCTTTTGAAAGAATTACAAAACTTGTTTTCATAAGGAACTAACCTTACTAAAACAACTAAAAATCAGATTGAAGCTCCTAACAAGATCTGTGTAGTTCCAAAACAGAACTTGATTCTTCACATATTTAGATAAAATTGAAAACAAAAAAAATGTTAATTCTGAAACGACCTTTATGAGTGACAATTTAAACAAAATAAAGATTGAATACTGTATAAGAAATATTCACTAGGACTTTGGTCTTGACTTTTGAGCATTATAGACTAGCCCCTTCCACCTTGTTCTTCAAACCTCTCCCCCCACATTTTGGATGAGTGAGCTTAGAGATATGAATACAATTTTGGGTATAGCATTCTATTAAGAACATTTGTCAATGGACTAATCTATTTTCCTTCTGGGTGACTACTGCTTATACTGTACTGGAATTTAAATGGCTATTTCTCTATCAAATTCACTGTCTTTTGAATCTTTCTGCAATATACATAATGTCTACTGGATGCTTCATAATCAGTTGTAAAAGCGCCCTCATAGGCAGGAGTTCTGAACATTTGTTTTTTTTTCTACATGCCATTGAAGTGGAGAATTCATTCAAAAACCCATTACATTTCTGAACAATTGTATTTTGACCATTCACTAACAAACTTCAGTGACAATTATAATTGCCACTAGTTTTAACCTATCCACTTCTGAATAATGACATATCAAATTAGAGATCTTTCTCTTAATTGTGTTTTAATATGATGCATTGTAAAAAGGGATTGGAATAAAGTAGAGTAGCACATGTTGGCCATAAGATGATGTGGATTCATGAAAGAATGGGTGTGGCATAGAATACAGATAAAAAGCGCATTGTACCAGTTTATTGGCATTTCAGTTATACATCTGTCACCGTAACCCATACAGTGTGCCATAATTTTTGGGTATTTCCATCCTACCACATAGGAAATCTGAATATCAAAAGTGGAACTATTACGCGCATAAGCATCTAAAAATAAAAACAATCATGACTGCCACCAGGGTTTTTTTGGACTCCACACAAAGAAATTCGCTGCTTCTGTTCTAAACTTTTTGGATTTTGACATTCCCATGGAAGGAAAAGATGTATAATAGTAATAAGGTTATTACGAGGATACAGTATGCAGTCAGACAGTACACTGTTGCAACGACCTCCGCTGTGCTTCTGTCGATACTGTCTTTGTGCATACTTTGGGGTATCCTCGTGATAACCTTATATATCACTCGTAAGTGCCGAAACATGTGACCTATATGTCTACAAGGTCTTAGTAGAGAGTTACTTTGTGGAGGGGGGGTCTGTAATAGTCAAATTTCAATCTGGACTCGAGATGCCCCCCCCCCCCCTAACTGGATGAATATGCAGATCACACAATTTGACATTTAACTTGTAAATGAATCTAACCTGTTATTTTTAAATCACTTTCTTGTTAATTGGACTTGACTTGTATTGATGCTCATGTCTAATATAGTCTCCATGCAACATAGTTTCAAGTGCATACATGTTCTAAAGACATCGGAGAAAAATGTTCTCACAATAATGTAGCAAATTAAAAATGTAGAAAGGAATTGTGATGAAACTAGTACGTTTTGATAGTAAGCATTTAAGACTAAGCCAATTTATAACAATGAATGAAATTTGGCATTTGTAGATACTGTTTTTGCAATGTATATAATATGATTAAAGGATAATATGTTGCGTCTCAAGTATTCTCTGCATATGGTAATTCTCTTAAATAACCATAGACATCAAATAGCCCTGTATTAATGAGAGTGGGGGGGGGGGGGTAATTTGCTCAGAATCTTGTCTGGAGGGCATTGGTGATGTTGTTGCCTGACCTTTGATGCATTTGTTGTACATTATAGCTGCCAACTTCCTCAAGAAAAACTTTTAAAACAACCATGAAGCCAAGCCAAATTATTCAAACAAGTAATATTGCATATTATAAAAATACCTCTGAACCAATTTTGTAACTTTGTAAAATAAAGTAACATGCATTTGTCTGGATCCCCAAAAAAATTGGATCATTTGTTCAAAATTAACAGAATATATTAGACCATACATATGGCAAGAAAAATGATAGCATAGACTGAATTGTGGATTATGTCATTTTATTTGTACTTTCATTGTGAGTTGAGAACACTAAATCATTTTTAAATAGGGTCACCCAATATTACAATTTAATTGACTTGATATTTTTTAACTGTTGTACCCACAGTCACAGTAAGCATTTTTTTTCTTAATGCCTGGGTAGTATTGGTTCTTCCATTTTTATGCAAGAAAATGTGAAAAAGTTGCCTCATGAGGGCGCTCTCCAAATATGCACAAACTCCACCAGGTGACAATTTTAATAAATGTAGTGAAAACAATTTATACAGTACAACAATAACTCAATTTACTGTTCAGTCTAGTTCTACTTATTTTCTACTATTAACAAATTCCAGTGAAAATTAATTTCATAGATGTTACTTGTTGAACTGTTGACTACTCTAATGTCAACTTCATCAATCTGTACTCCAAAGGCATTAATTTTTACTGGTACATGCATTTAATTTACCAGGCACTGTAAAAAGATTAATTATTCACTGGGTTTTAATTTTGCTGACTGGAAAATTCGCTAAATTCAAACCCAGTGAATATGTAAAATTTAGCTTAGAACACATTATCTAAATGATAAAACCGTGAATTTAAAACCCACTGAATATGCCTGAAATGGTAAATCGGGGAAATTTAAACCCAGTGAAAATTAGTCATTTTACAGTAATTTGCCATGAATATTAAGGTGCAACTTTTTCTATGTAATTTTATGTGGACTTATAAAAATTAAAACCCAGCGAATGTTTATTCACACAATCTGAATTTTGACTGGCAAACATGTATTTTGTTTCTATGGTGACATTAATCCAGACGTGTTACCATTAGACTGACAGTTGCGCATTTGTCATCACAAATTTGACCAACAACCACTGCCGATTTCTGCAGTTCATTAATGTTTATTTGATGGTCAGCATTTTAATACAACACTGGAAATTCAAACTAAATGATATTTTTTTAATGGAATAAATGATTTATATTAGACAAATTTTGAGCTGCTTTGTTACCTTCCATCAGTCATTCACTGCCTTCGATTGTTTCCATGGCAATATCAATGATATGCAAATTGATGTCCACTTAAAGGATGCAGGCTCCCAAAAGTTGTCAGACATCACAAAAGTAAATACTGTGCAATTGTACACAATGAACACCAATAGACTTGTTATAAAAGTGATTTATTTATCAAAACCATTGAGTACACCCTTGCCACCACCTTTTCCACAGTGAGTCTGCCAATAACACAAAGTCCATTGTGTAGTGATATTCATCGAAAGTAGTTTAAAAATGTATCTAAAATCATTTAAAAAAGTCTATTTAAAAAAAAAAAAAATAAGCTGACATACAACTGACACGGGTGAAGCTGCTAAAAATATGAACCTGCGAATAAGCTTCAGCAATGCATGTCAACATTTAGTCAAACCTGCTTCAGTTTTATAGTTTATAAAAAAATCATATCAGCAAATCCTATATTACTCCTAATATACTTGTGCTGATAAAAATTAAAAATGTTACATGTAAAAAAAAAAGAACTGGGCACTACGTAACAATGTACCCAGGCGAAACAATACTCGCTCCACAATGCAGGATTGAGTGATGCAGATAACAATGCAGTGTGAATGATCAACACCTGATATATATCTGAGTGATGCACCTGGCACAAAAATCACAATGCAAGGGGAATGTTCGCACATATGACAGACAATTGAATTGAAAACTCCCATCAATGATGTAAAACAGCTGGGTGGAAAAGTAAATATTGCCTTGCAATTTAAAAATAATCTTAAAAGCCACTGCTGAGTTGTAGAGATTTCTTAGAGCAACAATACAATGGTTAAAACCTGAAATAGAAACATTAAAAGTGGATACAAAAAATCCACAATACTGCATTAAAAAAAGATATATACAGAGAAGGGTTTAGTTTTAATTTTATCAGTTTTAATTTTGTTTGAATGCACGCAATAAATGAAATTGATTTAAAAAATTAAAATATCGTTTGATATGTCAGAATACTCCACTCGGAGTAAAGTCAATTGAAACTTGGAGGGCAGTTGTCTCCTCTACATCTAAAAAGTTAAAATAAACTTTAAAATCTAAATTATATATTGTATCTATCTTCACAGACATGTCAAGTGTATGCAGTGGTGCAGCTCCTGTTCATATATATATATATCCTATATACGAAGATGGATCCGTTGACTTTTGACAGTTAATCATAGCACTTCAAGCGACATGGTTCTACATTATAACCATGGATGGTGCAATTCCATCAGTGCTACCTTTGACCTTCGACGCTGACAGGTTTCATGCTAGCCCATGGATCTTTTACCATGGAATGTTTGTAATACAGCCTCTCTATATCCTGTTCACTGACAGGTTGATTTCCTCTACCCCAATTCTATAATTAGAATAAAAAGTCTATTAGTGCGACTTGATCCAGTTTGTATCGAATTGTTATCGAAAATATAAGTTGTAATGTGAACAAATTTCGGGTAGTGATTCAATCAACATTCAATATACAATACACTTACTTGCTGGAATCTGCCTCTTCCGCCACGCTTTCCACCTCGATGCCTTGGGGTACTACCTTGAAAACTGTGTGGCGACTGATACCTATGCGGCGAGTAGTACGGAGATCTCTGTTGATATTGTCTCGGACTTGGCCCAGGCGTCGGCGAATACGGCGAAAACTGTGGTGATGTGAAGCCTTGTTGGTGTGGCGGCGATCGGAAACGATTTTGTGGTTGTTGAAAATGATGTTGACTAAGGGAAAATAAAGAGCAATTCAAAGTTTACTACCTCGTGCTTGGTAGAGAAAGTGCTTCCAAGACGAAACAAGTCGCAATTAATACACCCAACAATAATTATTTCACCCTATAAAATGCAAGCGATCAGTGAGAGTTCTGCAGTAAGCTACTTACGGTGATGAACCAGGAAATCCGGGGCTTGGCGTTCGCTGGAATCTGTCAAAGCGCTGATGTTGGTTTCCACGATACATTCTGTTACGATATTTACTACACGCACCTGATTACACTGTCGACACGACGAGTGACATGCCTTAGAAGAAACAATGAATGACCAGAGGGACAAACACCTCTTATATAAAGAAAATGGCGGACAGACATGTCACGTGGGGTCACTAACTGGTTGTACTTCCGGGTCAGGCACGCAGAACCTGATGACGTAGTACACAGGCGTATTTACACAAGCTGGATTGTTTGAAAATCTAAAATTGTAATTACTGCCTGATCCTATTTAAAATCAAATGATCAAACATGAATAGTAATTGAGCAAACACAGACGAGGGGGGGAGTCAGCTCTAAGAGCTCTTCAAGGATCGCCATCTCTCGCCATAAGGTAATTGCTATTTTATCATTAGGTAGTCGATTGTTAGTAGTGAAATTGGTGTCATTTACGGTTGTTTACATTGCTCGTTTTCCTGGAGATCTGTGGTTGCATGAACACTCCATTTCTGGAGCGTATAAAAGACAACTAACACATATTACTAGTTTTTTTTTTTTTTTTTTTTTTTTTCTTATTCGTTTTTTTATTAGATTAACGCTTTTTCTCAAACTAAAAATAAAATGTCCATTCATTACGCTAATATAATCATTACTATTTGTGAAAAGTAATTAATATTCAATATTAAATGAAAAATTGTTTTTCAAGGCTATTTTAATATAAATAGGCATTATTTTCAGATGAGATTGTATTTAAATGACAAATTATGGCAATATACTCGGACAATCTTTTGCTAGAACTGTTTTGTCCAAAATTAGCCACAATAATATGTAATCAACATAAAATTATTAATACTACCAGAAGTTATGTAATGAAGAAGTTATTATGTAATGTCAAACGATAAAGAAATCAGGCTATACTGTGTATAACAAATGTTGTTGTGTCAAGTAGGTTGATAACATTTGTCGATAACATATATTTGTACATAATTCTATTTGGCTTGAAAAAGAAAGAGCAACACATTATCAAGAGTTCCATCATTAAAAATAGTCAGTGCTTCAGTTGATTTATAGACATCTCGACCCAACAATTTCTCGACCCAAGACACCTCGACCCAAATTGGACATCTCGACCCAGACACCCTGGGCAGCTCGACCCACCGCATCGACGCGAACCTCTATCTAGTTGAACGTTGATAATGTTGCCCTTCGAAAAAATATAAAATTCTCGCGATCCTGTGTATTGTGCTGTATATGAATGCTGTGTTTGAATGAACGACATCTACATGTATTGATTTGAAACATTGAACACAGGGAACATGATCGAATTGATTTAATATTTAGCCAATCTTGAATAACACACGCGGTGCTTCAAATATAAGTCTGCATGTCTACAAGATAAAAACAAATACTACTGTAGTAGTTTGTTAACGCCATTTCACGCCCTTTGTTACGTGTCAATATTAGTGGCAACACGTTTCGGTGTCACCTCCTTGAAGAATAACTTATCACCCATTAAGCGCAATGGATCAATTCAAAAATGACGTCACTTTCAGGGGTCGCGTGCTGTGAAGTGAACAGCAAAAGCAGCAAAAAATAATAAATCAGTGAAACAAACACTGTGGTCTAGGCGCACTGGGAAAAGTACGACGCTGTTGGGATTGGGTTGAGACGACGGGTCGTCTGAAATAGGTGGGTCGAGATGTCTAGGGGTCTTGGGTCGAGATGTCCAATGAAAAATGGGTCGAGATGTCCAGCACCCCTTCAGTTATTCAACAAATCATTATATCTCTGAAATTATTGCATGAACCAGGTTCTTGTCATAGGGTGATATAATCTTTTGAAGCTCTCTGCTATAGATAAAATTGCAAATGAGTGATTTATATCTTCAATTTTTATTCTTTGTGTAAATAACCCAACAAACAAGAATACACAAAATTTACCTCAGATAAATGCCAGTCTACCCTTGTGGATAGTTACTGCTGATATATTATGAAATTTACTCATTATTCAGAGTTTAAATCATTTTTTGATATTTTGTTGCTGAAACTTCTGTATGATTTTATTCAGTGTTCAGTGGCCATTTTTATTTTTTTTTTTATTTTCAGTGCTTCCTACCCTTTCTCAGACATTTTGTTGAATGACTATTTTGTTGAAACTTGAATATATTGTTATTCAAGTATTAAAATACCAGAAAATGTTGTATGAATTTAAGGAAATACCATGTGTAATTGCCAGTTGTGTAAAAAAAAAAAAATGATGTTTGGGGATCTGCAAGAACGAAAAGCCAGTTTTCTAGTAGGTCACTCATCATTCAGATTAAATTACATCAAAAGTTTGTTTTGTTGAAAGGTAATGGTGATCTTTAGACTTTAATGTTGATAACTCTCTTATATCTAGTAGTTATAAATTGATACCATTTTGCTGTGCATTTATTGTATTGTAAAAAAATAAGAGGTTCAATGTCATCAATATTTGGTGGTTTGTTGATGTTAAAAAAGTATAATAGTGTGTTTCACCAGAGTTAATTCACACATCCATAGGTGTCATTCATTTACCCAAAGACACTGTATACAATTCTTTGTGACATACTTCCTGTCTCAGTACCGTGACTGTCTATGGGGAAACCGATAAGTGTTCAAGGACACCAGACAAACACCATATTTGGAACATAATTTGCAGTAAATCATGTGCTATCAACAACCTGATAAAAGCTGTGGTTTTCTTACTTTGGGTCTTTGAAAATCATTTCTCCTATACCACAGGCAATTGTGAGCAATGATTCCATTAATTTGTACCACATTGTGTAAAACTTAAATAACAATAATTTTGAGTTTTGATGAAATGGTCATTTGACAAAATGGACTTTCAATGAAATGTAGTGTAGACACCTCTCAGACACTCTTTCATTGATTCTATTTGTATTTAGTACATATACCAGGCATAATTATGGTATGAATGTTCCTTTTCGTTGTTTTCATTCTTATGAATTTTATGACTGACTGGCAGTCGTTTTTGTCCAGAAAAACAGAAATCAAAAAATTTGAACATGTCATTAACCGGATTCTGGGCATGCCTGAACTAATTTTATTCAAACTTGGTATAGACAACAAATAATATTTTATATTGTAAATTGTTCAATTGGTGGTCACGTCGGTTTTATTTTTCTGTGGTTTTAAGCACACAACTGTTCAGCATCATTCAGCTGCAAATTCTGTGGTTTAACATTTAGACTTCCAATTGCAGCAATTGCCCAAAATTAGATATTGAAATGCACATTTGCAAAGTTTGGGTAGGAGTGTGCTACTAAAAGCTGACAAGGTAGTTTGTTACAGAAAGTTTTGTAACCAGACATTTTTTTTTTATTTATGTCAGCACATGTGCTACTAATAGAGAAATTGTGATATTTTAAAAACATAAAACAATTTATCTTTTCAGTGGCCAATAGCACGTAAGCTTTTGCATTACTAACTGCAGATTTTAGAGTTCTTTGTAAACATACTTGACAGAACTATTATCATTCAAGGCCTGAAAATATATACACAAATACTTTATTTTAACTGCTACTGGAATATTAACACCTGTTAACTATACGCTGTTTCTGTAGATTGGTAAGCATGGCATGTCATGATTGCTAATATTTTTCTATTTTTTTCATCTGATAATAATTAAAGTATGACACTGTACACATTTATGTTTAAACAGATTGTGCAAAGTTTGTCAAATGAACTAGTTTTTAAGCAATTGCGAAGTTAATTCACATATATAAATTGTAGCCGTCGCATTGATTTTTGACCTCGATCATAATTAGACTTGATACATGCGCATTTGCAGTGAAATTATACATTTGTACAACATAATAGCACATTTGAGGGAACTCAGAAGAGGTCAATAGAGCAAATATAGTATTACATATAGGTTGTAGGTGCACTATATATTTATTTTTTTGAGATCATATCCTACTGGCTGTCTTTCTCTGAAATCAACCAAATAAAGTGACTACATGTGTTGTACCTTCACTTTTAAACTCACAATCTCTGTGATTTTATATTGATTCCAAAAATGAAACTAAAATTATTGACTTGAACTCATTCACAATGACTGATTTGAAATTATCACCATGCCGATATCCTAACAATTAGAATCCAAAAGAATGACAAGTGTTGCACACGAATAATCAATCATGTCAAGTCTAGTGTGAGAAAAAAAAAATCAATTGACTATGCCAAAGTAAAATGCTAGATATTGGATCCCTCAGGGTTTGTGAAATACTTTGTGGCACAATGCATGTTGTTTTTCAGCTGATGTTACCTGATGTGCACGCCATGTATATTTCAATCACTGAATTATATTGTGTAATGAACAGGCTATTGGTGATGAATTTCATGTCTTACTCACATGTAAAAATAGTCAATTGTACATACTCATACTAAATTTGCTCAATTAGTAATTTATGATGACAACATTTGCAAGTTATCAATCTTAAGAAATTTGCTTGCCAGGCACCAAAGATAGCTTCGTTGTCAATGGCTTGGGAAAATGTATTTATTTTAAATTATTTCTAAGTTTAGTTTAGTTTATTTTTGTTAATATTAAATTTTGCATTGAATAAAATATCTATTTATCTATCTATTATATTTGAATCATAATGATAGTAATATTATTTGATTCATCTATAAATTGTTTTTCTGTGGAAGTGGTGACCATGTTTAACTTATTTACATACTGAATATTATGCAAACCTGAACAATTAAGTTGTAGTGGAAGACACAAAAAAACTATGCTCCTAAAAATACCATATTTACTCTATTAGAAGCACATCGACAATACAATGTAGAAGTGTATATAATCTTACAATTGCATTTATTGCAGGGGAGTATGAAAATGAAAAGATTTATATATTTTTTTTTTCTTACATGTATAGAACCGAACTAAGTAAAATACAATTCTGAATCCGCCCCTGTGTTGTATACTGAATTGTTGATACATTATTTTATGTTGACCTTAAAAACACCTGGTTTTTACATAAGCACATATGCTACGAGTTGTATAATAATATGATACAGGTATATATAATATGCTATTAATCAGACCATGTCTACAATACATTTTAACTACCGGGTATCTTACTGTGTATTTTTGACAGCTGTTGCTTGAAAACCAAACAAGAATAGAAACTATTTCCAATTAATTTGTTTTTTTTCTCCTCCTATTTTCCATATATTCTCTGAGGCTCTTAACCTATTTGTCTATCAGGTTGCTGCAATGTCAACATTCATTCAGAAAGCTACATTACTAATGAGCTGGCTATGCTGCTATTAAATACGTTACGATGTTAGTTTCGCAGTGGCTCACTTGTAAATCTCCCTTTCCTACATTATTGCATTTTCTCTATGTGTTATATATCAAATTTGCTTTATTAGATTTACATATGAACCAACAATTGCATTTGCTGTGTACTGAATTGTTGAATTATATTTCTTATTTTGACTCGTAGGAACATCTCTACAATTTACATATGCACAAGTACTACTAATAGAGTAAATACAATATACGTTTTATAATGTAAATTACTTTATTTTGGCTGGAATTAATTTTCACTAAAAGGCATTTGGGCTTATTTTTTTGAATTTTATTTTTTTGAATATAAAATACTGTAGATTTATTACACACAGTAGGAATTTATTACACATTGAAGGAATGAATCAGTGAATATAAAATCCAGTGTATTTTTTCAACTCACCACAAATCAGTGAAAATAAACTTCATACAAAACAACCAAAATGTCTTTTCATTGAAAAAATAATTCCCCTAACAAATAAATAAAGTACTTTACAGTACAATAAAAAAAGAATTTTTTCGGGATTTTATTTCACTGATCGATTCTTGCACAGCAAACTTTGCTTTACTAATAAATGGAAAAATAGTTACCAACTTGAATTTTTGGTGTTGCTGGGACAATTCTCAGTGACTATGTTTTGAGAAGTAAGAGGTACATTCTGTGGTTAACCTTTTTATGTTCACGAGATTTTAGTTTGGCTATCAGTGAAATAAGCGAAAATAAAATCAAGTTAATAATTAATCCTTATACAGATAATTCTATAATGGTTTTAGCATGTTCATCAAATGTTATTTTATAATATTAACAGGCTGAAAACAAACATCTTCAAATCTTCTTCAAACTCAATATGCAGTGTTTTAACATGTAATGATAAAAGAGAATATTGAATGTTTAACAATTTCTCTGCAAATACATTTTTACAAATACACACTTCATCAATTTTCAAGACATCAATTACTTGGGTAATTGCAAGTCAGCGTAATTCATCACGACAGAAGTCTGACTGCCATTATATCATGAGTGTTGTTAAGCTTTAATGCACCTACCCAGAATACTTAGTGATGGGCTATTCCATTCTTTAGGTGGGTGGATGGCTGGTAATGACAGAGGGATATAAACTAATACTCTTACCATACGCACACATACATACAAAAAATTAAATATGAATAAATAATACTGAAAAAAACGGTAATCAAAGCTGACACCAAGGTAGTGCTTCTTAAAAAAAAAATACTCTGCAATTGTCTACCCCATCAATCCCTTCTATCCCATGGTCCCTCAGTTGAAAGTGGAATGTACTTTTTTAACATGGCTGTAATAAAATTCTATCTAGTGTATCTAGTTTTTTCTGTGTGATTGATATGTCGTCATTGAAACAAATTCCTTGTGGCAGTTTTCCTTTCTAAGAAATTCATATCAAATTACCTCTCCAAAACATAAAATATTTATACTGTTCATTTCTTCGTCAGCAGACTGGGTTCTAGAGAAGTATTTTAGAACGACTGCAACATGGCAGATTTTCTCAGGTCTCTCGTCGCGGTGTCCGAAAAGTCTGCCAATCTAGCCCGGGCGATTCGGTCGGAACAGACATTATTTGAGCTCTTGGTTGAAGAGAAAACTGGTGAGGCGAAGAATAAACGATTCATACAGGATTTCAAGACCTTGGCAGATGTATTGATTCAAGAGATGGTCAGACATGAAATTGGAACTAAGGTAATCTTATTTATCGCTCAATAACTTTTAGATTTAGTATAATTCAGTCAGGGATCAATAAATACTCAATCAATAAATTAGTAAATCCAATAATTATCAATTAGGTTGTCTAATATAAATGATATACTGTGTATAAGCGATTAACCATTAAAAACGCAGGGGTCTGTTAGATTTCAAAACAAATCCGCACAGAATACTTTGAAAAACTAAAATAACAGGGAAAATGGCAGCCTCTATATGTGTTAATCAGAAATCTGCCATGCATTTTACATCAATTTTTTTTTTATTGAGCATCTTGACAGCTCAATGTAATATCCAATCTCTATATCATCAGAGTCGGTGAGAATCTGTCTGTCCGCTTGTTTGTGTTCAGCATGGCATCACATTGCTATAAACTTATATTAGGAAGATCAGTGGCTACACAGTCTTATTAGAGTATCACATAGTCCCGAACATGGATTATGTTTTTTGTGGAAAATGGTGTCGGTACTATATATATTTTCATTTTTGTGCAATTGGTTCACATCAAAATTCGGGAGAGGTATACAGTGACATTCAATGGCTGGAAACGTTAAACAAATATTGTTTGTCCATCTGTCCTTCCATCCGTTCATTCATCATGTTTTTCAGTTTCCAAGCATGCGAGATCACATATATGGTGAGGAAGATAACACATTTACCAATACATTGGGTGAAACCATTACTGTAGGGGTGAAAGCTACCAAAGAAGAAACATCAACTCTTCTATCAATTGCATTGGATGGTAACACTGCAGCGGCTGATATACTGGCTTCTGTGATACATGAAGACATACAACATGTGGAAGATGAAAAAGTGCAGAGTTGTAATCTAGATATTGAAGTTAGTTCATTGGCTGTCTGGATTGATCCTATTGGTAAGTGTTTATATTGTTTGCTCAGTTGCGATGGTTTATTTCAGGGTTTCAAGTTGATGGTTTGATGTCCCTTCTTCTGTCTGTTGGCGTAAATAAACCACTAAAAGGTCACATGCATGCCCAATGGGACGAATGGAAAGCGCAAAGCCCCAACTAAGCAGACTGTAGTGGAATGGGTCGTCGCATTATGGGATAAAGTTCCGTCTCAAACTGTCATAAAGTCTTTCAAAAAGACTGGTATATCTAACGCTGTTGATGGCACTGAAAATAACCTGGTTTATGAAGATCTTGAGACAGATGAAGAGCTTGGTGAAGAGATTGCTGATGTATTCTTCATTCACGACAAAGATTTTCTTGCCGTGACATCGTGTAGAAACTTTCATACACAAAACCAACGGCCCTTTTCAGGGCCACCACATCCTCCCAAAAGAGTATACCGTTTACAAAAAGATATGATGTATGTTTTTGTTTATTCGAATGTGTGTGATATTTTTTTTTGCCCCGTGGTGCCCCATTGTTTATGCGCCTGAAGTATTGCGTGCATCTCATTAACCCTTGACATGTCTAATTTGCATATCCCAGCACCATGTTATTTTAGATTCAGCCAATTGTTTGCAATAGAAGCCGCACCCCAAGTTTTAGTAATTTAACTAGAAAGGCAGAGTTTCACTTTTTACCTTGCCCGTACCATCAAAGATGGAAGGGAAAGGTATATTAAGGGACAAATTTTGTCCGGCGTTGTCGTTGTTGTCGTCGTCGTCGTTAATAATTGTTATTGTGTGCATAATAACTTTACTAATTCTATTCCAAACTTTATCAAACTTGGTCACCTTATTCATCAGTATAAAGTCTTCCCTGAGTTTGAACAACAGATGTCCTGTATGAAAATATCATGCAAAAATTGAGAAAATCTGATAAAATATTTTGACTGTTTCTACTTGACTGATCACTGGTGATACACATCAAAGGTCACTGATCTCAGTGGAAATATGCATTGTTGTATGTGTTCAATGAAGCAAATGATTTATCTTGTAATAATATCCTTGGTAATGTATCTCAGAATCCCATACTGGGTTGCAAAACCAACTCATGGAGAGATTGCACAGTCTGATACACATTTGCAAACCTACCAATAAAATCTTTACAGAAAACAAGATGTCAGAAAATCAATATAAGCACTCCTATGAACTGGGTGCCTAACTTTGATCAAGATCTGAAGCTAATAGAAAATATGTTTAGTTCAAAGTTATCAAATCAAAAACAATACATAAAAAATACATTAAAAGCAAAATATTTCATCCACATTTTAAAAAGAAAACTATTCTAAAATATATGTATTCTGTATTTGACAAACAGTTCATTCGACAAATGAAAACTCACAGGAATATGTTTCAGCTATTAGAACAGAATGATAGAGTTTTTATAATACTAGTTTAAAAAACACACTTCAAAGATTGCAGTGTTTGAAGATGTAGATTCTCAGGAGGCAACAGTACTGTTGACTTCTCCCTCCACTGAACACCAACTAACTATTTAAGTTGATTTGCATACAAAGCAGAGCTTGCAACATGATAGCTATTCATAAAGGGTGTTTTTTTTACTTTTCATATAATACAGTAGTCACACAATGAGGCAGTTCATATTTGTCTCAGTAAATCATTAATTTTTGACAGACACCTGTACAAAATACTTGGACTAAAGCCAGCTAAAATTTTCTGTTATCTTGCATGTTTTATGAATCTATTCACATCTAAATGCAGCACTTTTTTTTTTGCAATGAGACATTTGTTTTTATACTAAAATATCTGAATTACTTTGAATAAAGCTGGAAATTATGTCCCTTAAAATAATTAAACAAATAAGGCACCAATGTTTTTGTAAGATATTTACATCTTTTAAGGACATTCGGTAGACTGATTCCCCACTGTTGGTTCAACCCCAAAACTTGTTTGTATTCAAAATTAATTATGACAATGCATATTTATATTGAATCAAACTATGATACAGGGAATTATATTATATAACAAAGGGCAAAGTCACCAGAGTTCAACTATGTTTAATTTAGGCCGTGGCTACAAATATGAATTTTACGGTAATTATTATTCTAAATGTATTGCTGAAATCTGTTTAATTTTCACAACTCAAATTTTTCAGAATTTGCTGGTTTACTGGCATTTGTGAGGAAAAAATGTTACCATAGTTTTTACTTTACTTAGTAAAAAATTATCTCATAATTATGCAAATATCTTACCTTGTGTTGTGCAGAAACCAGTCTTAATGTCCATTTGTATCTCTATAACAGGGTGGTCTGATTCTAATTTTCTGTTCACTGTGAGATCTCACATAATGCCTGAAAGACGCGGTTTGAGCTTCTGCCGCAATAACCGGTTTGACTTTGAAATTGAATTTCTCTTTTTTTATAGTTTAATATTGAAATTCCTATCTTTCAGAGAGGAATAAGGTATCCAAGATATTTATACTTCATCTAAATTGTCATTATCGATTGTGTATAGCACATTACTGAGTTTGGAAATAGCCAAAACAATATTTTCATATTTGTTGAATCCATGCAATGTTTTGACTCCACTACAACCTCTGTTTGTCCTGTTTCTATGGTGATTTCATGGATAACACAAGATCTCGCATGTGAACAGAAAATGGTCAATTTTTTTAAGTATTCTTTGATACTGAACATATAGGATCGATAGGGAAAATTGTTACCGGTAATTGAAATAATTAACATATTCTATCATATAGTTTATAATTCAGCCCGATTATTTTCTCTTCCAATTTCATGTTGTACATTGCGATACCACGCGTTATACTGTGGTTGACTTTTGGCTGGTCCCCACATTAAAGATATTTGTGTTAAATTTAAATTTAGAATAACAATTTTATAAACTATTTTAGTTAAGATTAGGTGTGGTTGAGATGTAATCTGAATTTTTCACATTATAAATGTTGGTCTTTATGCCCTATGCTGGTAGAGATTTTGAATTTAAAAATAGCCAAAATACATACAACTTTTTTTCACTTCCCATTATTAAGTTTTTTTTATATCACATCTCTTAGTGAAGGTGACAAGATATGATATAAAAATACTTAATGACTAAGAAGAAGAAACAAGAAAATAAAAACAACAATAAAAGAAATATAGAATTTAAAAAAAAAATGGAGCCTATATCTACATTAGATTGATGTTTATTATGGTATAAATGGGGTCAATGACCTTTTGGTGTCGCTTATGGTGAGTTGTTAATGACCTTCAAATAAAAAATAAAAATCTGTTTTCAGATGACACAGCATAATGACCCCTACATGGTGAAGGATGTTTTTGACTTCCGTGTGCGAAGCACAAAAGGGAGTCTTTGCAGTTACCCTGTCTGTATGTCTGTATGTATGTATGTCTGTATGTATGTATGTATGTCACTTTTTTTGTTCCACCGTTATCTCAAAAACCACTAATCAAATTTTGGTGAAACTTGGTACATAGATGCTCTGAGATAATGCGAAGAGTTGATTTGGTTTTGGTAAAAATTCATGAATATTAATTACCTAATTTGCATGATAATTAGCTGATTTTTAGCTGTTCCATGACTGTTCTACTGATATCTGAAGAACCATTCATTGGATTTTGATGAAACTTGGCACATGGATGCTCTGAACTAGTGCGCAGATTTGATTAGTTTTGGGTAAAGATCTATGAATATTAATTACCTAATTTGCATAATAATTAACTGATTTGAAGCTGTTCCATGACTGTTCCACTGATATTTGAAGAACCACTCATTGGATTTCGATGAAACTTGGCACATGGATACTCTGAACTAATGCGCAGATTTGATTAGTTTTGGGTAAAGACCTGTTTATATTAATTACCTAATTTGCATAATGATTAATCAATTTCCGGCTTTGAATTCCACTGATATCTCAAGTACTAATCATCACATTTCAATTAAACTTACATAGATGTCATATGACACTGCACAGACCTGATAGTTTTTAGGGTAATATCAGTACATATTAATTACCTAATTTGCATAATTAATTAATTTTCATCTTTTGATATTTCAAGTAGTAATGATCACGTTTCAATGAAATTTGGTACATAGTTACTTGAGGACTGTGCAGACCCCTAATCAGTTTTGGGGTAAATATTTGTGCATATTAATCGCCTTATTAGCATAATTAGTAAATTTTCACCTGATACAAATGTATCTCAGGTACTAATCATCACATTTCAATGAGACTTGCGACATAGATCTTCTAGGACTATGCAGAACCCTGATTAATTTTGGGATAAATAATTGTGCATATTAATTACCTAATTTGCATAATTACATAGTTAATTTTTTTGCTGTTTTATGGCTGTTGCACTGTCTAAAAAACCACTCATTGGATTTTAATGAAACTTTTAAAGGGTACCCATCACATTTCAATGAACCTAGGACTATACACCATATTAGTTTTTGGTAAATATTTATGCTTCTTAATCACCTAATTAACATAATTTATTAATACTGATATCTCAAGTATTGATCATCACATTTGAGTAAAACTTGGTACATAAATGCTCTAGGACATCTGACAGCCTGATTAATTTTGGGTTAAAATCTGTTTATATTAATTCTCTAATTAGCATAATAATTAATAATTTTTTGGTTCTAATCACGTTTCAATGAAACTTGGTACATTGTGCAGACCTCATTAGTTTTACACTTAAATCTGTTCATATTAGTTACCTTATTTGCATAATTAGTTTTCTGCGTTTCCATCAATATATCAAGTTCAAGTAATTTTGAATTAATTTTTAATGTGTCTCCAATACTCTCAGCACACAGGAGTTCTTTCTAAGCTTTCTTTGATTATATATTTCAGATTCCACTGCAGAATATATTAAAGGTGTATCTGATGCTGTAGATGTCAATGGTATATATGCAGAAGGTTTACAGTGTGTCACTGTACTTATTGGTGTGTATGATATGACTACAGGGTTACCAGTTATTGGTGTTATCAACCAACCATTCCAGTTTTATGATTCCACCACTTTAAAGTAAGTTTTCAACTTTCTTTATACATATTAGGATGTGATTTGCATATGGGTGCGGTTAGCATACAGGTTTGATTTGAATATATGTGAAATTTGCATTATGGGTGAGATTGGGGCTGTGATTTGCATTATGGGTGAGATTGAGGCTGTGATTTGCATTATGGGTGAGATTGAGGCTGTGAGTTGCATATGGCTGAGATTGAGGCAGTTATTTGCATATTGATGTGATCAAAGCTATGATATTTATATGGGTGAGATTGAGGCTGTGATTTGCATATGGGTGAGATTGAGGCTGTGATTTGCATATGGGTGAGATTGAGACTGATTTGCATATGGCTGAGATTGAGGCAGTTACATGTATGTGCATATAGATGTGATCAAAGCTATGATATTTATATGGGTAAGATTGAGGCTGCGATTTGCGTATATGTGAGATTTCCATTATGGGTGTGATTGAGGCAGTTATTTGCATATTGATGTGATCAAAGCCGTGATTTGCATATGGGTGAGATTGAGACTGTGATTTGCTGATAACGATTTTTTCGTAATTGCACTGTCAAGGGTGAAAAGTTATAATTTACAAAAGAAAATAATTTCATCACGGAACAACGGTTACCAAGGTGTTACTCGATTCATCAAACTGACCGTCCTGTCGATTGCCAGACAAAGAAATATAAAGAAATGATTGCACTTAGGGCTATTGATGGCTAAATCGTTCTACTGTCACATCGTTTGTGCTACAGAAAAAAAAAAAAAAGCTTCTAACTTTGAAAACGGCCAGTGTATGCAAACAACATGTACACATTCGTCAGGTTTGAAAATCGAACACTTGCATGGCAATGTTTTGGTGAGCGTCTTTGAAAGTAGTACCACTGTGACGCATCGACCAATCAACGATAAGCATAAGATTGCGTGGTGGCAGAGATATATTCGTAATAGAACTATGCCTGGGAGAATGATAGAGACTGTGATTTGCATATGGGTGAGATTGAGGCTGTGATTTGCATATATGTGGGATTTGCATTCTGCGTGTGATTGAGGCTGTGATTTGCATATGGGACATGCTTTAATTTGCTTATGACACAGTCCCTCTATCCCGGTCTGGAAACGTTTGGCAGTCTGTTGTCCCAGAGCTGGTTGTGGGTAAATAAACCATTCACACCTTGAACAAGTAGCCAGGAAGCTGAGTGTACACTAACTTAAGCACTGCAATCTCAAACTGCAAACAGAACAGAACATATTACCATGATTTATCAAAATACAAACATCTGAGAGAAAAACCACATCACCAAAAAGTAAATGTACATATCTACTCTTATGAAAAACAAATATTATGGTTGAAAGCTGTTTTCCTACTATAAAACACTGGCAACACGTCAAGTAAGTTTAGTAAAACAAAAACAAAATGGCGCCCGTGAATTAATTCTAATCAGGGCAATAAAAAGTCACCCTACTCAATTCCTGGCAGTGCTAAAGAATTGATACTGCAGGATATTATTCTTAGAGACATGATGTCACCAGAATTGTAAACTACATTTTAAATATATGCTTGAAAATAAAAATAATGACACGAAAATTCGAATGGCAATGAATCGGCGAGAGGCCATCTCGCGAAAAAAACCCAGAAAAGGTGAATACCTAAATAAATATGATATGTACATACAACTACATATAGGTTTAAGCTATCCAATAAATGAAAAAAATGTTTATCTTTCTAAAATACATGACGAATAAAAGGGGCTGGCCGATAAAGGTTGTTAGAAGTGTTTCCAGTTGCGATCCCTGATGGAGTACCTCAAAAATTTATGTACAATATTCACAAATAATAAGTCAATATGCCACTATAGAAAAACTTGCCAGCTAAAGAATTGTGTTTAGCTTCAGAATATATATAAAGTATCAAAATCGATGGATTTTTCGGTTGTAAAAACACAGAATATGCAGGGAACAATGAATCGATCATTTCAATAAAATGCTCTGCTGTCAAGAGACTATGCTACGTGAAAAGCCATACCCCGAGCTGTTCGAACACTGGGGTAATTCACATCTTGGACAATAGCCGTTTCCAGACCGGGGATAGAGGGACTGTGCGTATTGGTGTGATTTGCATTTAGGTCAGGTTGGACTTTTATATAGTATGAGTCACATGTTTCACCATAGTTTTGTCAGAAAAAATGATATTGAACTAATTCATCATGAGAAATAAATCATTGGCAAATGTGTATCATTTCTGAACACTAAAAAAATTTCAAAAAGTGGATTTTTTTTCCATTTAAGATGTAAAATTTTGCATTTTTCAGATGGCGAGGACGTTACGTCTGGGGCGTTGCCTACAATGGTGTTCAACGGAATTCCTATCCCGATACCCATGCTAAACATAACAAACGGCTGAACCTACTTACAGTATTAAGTCCAAGTGAAAAACAACCAGTGAAATCAGCTGTAGTGTCTCTACCCAATGGTACCATTCAGTACGGTAGTGGTGCTGGCTACAAAGCTCTGTGTGTTACTGATAAGTTTGCTGATCTGTATATACTAAATAGAAATACAACTTTTAAATGGGATTGCTGTGCTCCACATGCCGTTATTCGGTCAATGGGGGGAGGCATGTTGGATTTGAAAAAGGCAATGAAACTTAGCGCTAATGATCCTCTGAGTAATTCTGATATTTTGTATCACAAGCCTGATGTTCTTGAGTGGACACCGGGACAGAAGTGGTCCAACAGTGGTGGTGTATTGGTGTACTGGTCTGAGGATACGGCCCGCAAAGCCATTAGTGCTCTTGTGCGTCATTTGAAGTCCAGTTAAGCACACCACTTTGAATATTCCATACTTTGTATCACAGTTTAGGATGTTCAATATTACCAGAGGTATATGACATTGGGTTTGAAACATATCTTTGCAAGGGGACATCGTATCAAGGTCCTTCTATGTTTTTCTGTAAAGTTCATACAACGGAATAATGTCTAGATATCTGTAGTGGTGTACACATGTACAGTTGAACTTTTGATTTCATACCTGAAAAAACGATGAAGCAATCTTGTGACATAGAAATGATGTAACGAGTGAAATCAATATCACTCAAAGCAACATTTCTGTTTCAATGTGTTGTTGTTCATTATGGTTTAGTCTTTGTGCATCTGCGTGTGTGTTTGTATGGAAGTAGAAGTGGAGCCAGTGGTCCGGATACACTTTGTTTTAATTGAGTTCATATCGCAACTATATTAAAAGTTAATCCAATGTGTGTCGTCACAACGACAGTAAGAAGTGTATGTGTGTGTGGATGCATCCAGAGCTGTATCTCAAACACCCCTAGACTAATTCTCTTCAAACCTCAAACATACTTATCAGATACATATTAAAAGTGACAGGACTTCTTTGTAAATCCAATGTGATATACCTCTGTCGTAAATAATCTGATGTACAATTTTAAATAACAGCGAATCACAATGGTGAATTGGCTTACTGTAAACTGTTAAATTTATTAACAACATTTGCGTTGATGTATTTTCACAAAAGTAACTGACTGCCTGTCTTAATGATGCAGTACATGGACATTTAATATGCCAAGTTGAAGCTAATCTATTCACCTGAATGTTTAAATTTGTGTGTGTTTACATATTATGGTAATTATTAACCAAATCTGTATGTTTATATGTTAATTTTATCTCACCTATTAAATTACCTTAAAACTTTACTACATCCTTGAGCCCAGTAAAATCTTCTCAATATTTCTTGATTTTCCAACTCGCAAAATTTGTCTCTTGTAACGCACTTGACACAACTTTAACAAAGACACAAACTGAGATTTATGCATTTTGTGTATGCCTTTATCAGCCCAACATGTTTCATTATAATGTGTACAGTATCTGTGCTACTAATTATACTTCATTCTTTATGGTGCTAGTATTGAGTGCCAATCATGTGATTTGAAATGTAATAATAAGAATAATAATATGATAATAATAGTATAATTTATATCATATTTGCTCTATTAGAACTTTGGTATACAGTAATTACCGTAATTATTTCTGTTTTGTTATCTTTCTGCTTTAAATATGATATTTGTCTGTCAACTCTGTAAATATGAAATCATGTTATTCCCATGGGGGAGATTTTTTGGTGGGATTCCAACATGGCTGCTAATTAAAGTTGCCTTCCTATGTTGTATGATTTGCAGAAAACCTCTCAATGAACCCTTTAAACATCATAATAGGTTTAGGTTTTGTGCAGTCCATGAGCAATGTCATCTAATATTATCAGGAATAGTCATGTGTTGAGATTTTCTCAAATTGTTCTAACGTATGTCAATGAAAATAAATATAGCTATGTGTTTGTGCTTTTCGATTAAACTTTGTTCATAGAACCTTGCTTTGAATCTCTATTGGTTCTATATTCAGTTGCTGTTGTACATTACAGAGTAAAGTAGTAATTTTTGAACCTGCTTCAAGAATCATGTACCCTACAAACAGAATCCAGAAGTCAAATTGAGAAGCATCTTTTAAAAGTAATGCAAAACAAGGTCTAAAGTGATTACAAAAATGAAAGGTATAGAAAATAATGTTTGATATATTGATTATAGACAACACGACTATTTCTGTCAAGTACATGTTAGTTTCATGCAATACTTCTATATTTAATAATTTCTTGCCATACCGTTTGATTTTATCATTTCTCTTGGTGAAAGAGCGTACTGCATATAATACTAATCGAGATTGCAACTTTAATAATATTTAAAATAACAAGCATGTATTACAAACACTGCCATAAATGTAGTCTTTCAACTTACTGTAAAACCATTTATTTTCACTGGTATTTAATTTCACTATTTCTATGTTTTTAGAGATTTAACTAAATTTTAAGTACACAAACTTTACACATACCGGTAGATTTGATTTAGCGGATTTTACTTATCTGCGAAAATATCAAATTTAAAAACCAGTGAATAATTAATGCATTTACAGTATGGTCTGAAGCCTGTGAGGATGCAACAAACTGTCATATTGCAATATTGTTTTTATCACATTAATGCATCTACCGTATTCAAGTATTTTCTTATCCACCTCTGGAAGATGACCATGGTCTGAAGCCTGTGAGGAGGCAACAAACTGTCATATTGCAATATTGTTTTTATCACATTAATGCATCTACCGTATTCAAGTATTTTCTTATCCACCTCTGGAAGATGACCATGGTCTGAAGCCTGTGAGGAGGCAACAAACTGTCATATTGCAATATTGTTTTTATCACATTAATGCATCTACCGTATTCAAGTATTTTCTTATCCACCTCTGGAAGATGACCATGGTTTGAAGCCTGTGAGGAGGCAACAAACTGTCATATTGCAATATTGTTTTTATCACTTTAGCACTTCATATTTATTTGTTCTCAAAACTAATAATGGTGGGGATGTTTCATTCTTCGTGCACCCGACTGGACTGTAAAATGACTTGCCATAGTTATTCCACAATAAACAACTGGCACCGAGAACAAACCACAGAATGAATTTGGCGAGAAATATCCTTTTTACAGGAAAATTTTTATTTCATTTTGCTGAATGATGTATATAGTCTAGTTTTATTTATTAACATTGTTTTATCAATCACAATTCAGGTATTTTTTCACTTATTCCAGGTTACCCATGGATGTGGTCACGGTTTATTTAAAAATTATTAAGGCCAGACTTTTATTATCCCTTGTTTCGCGAACCCTCCGAATATACAGGAGCCGAATATGAAATAAAAATAAAATTTTATTTCAGCGTAATTTCTCGCGGCCGCCGTATTGTAAGTACAAAAAATTACTAAAAAAAATTATTTTCATCTTAATTTTTTTTCTCCCGCCGCATAACAAATCCAAGTTGCATTTTCGTGGGAGTATCATGATCAAAGTACCGAAGTCTCGCGCAGATGAGAAACAAGATTATATATGGAATAAAATTTCATTTCTTCTCTCTGATCTCGCTTACAATTCTTTGAGAATCACACAAATCTAATAGAAAAAAAAAAATATTTTATTTTGTTTACGCCCTCAAAAAATTTGCTTTATGAAAACTTGAGAAACAAGGAATAAAAAAAGTCTGGCCTAAATAAATTAATAATTAGAAACTCAAAATGGAAAGTTGAATACAGTTAGACCAATCACATCACAACTCCATGCATGGTATACAAATATATAAATATTTACAAAAATTGACAGTTACCGCGATCCATAGGCAATTCAAAATAAGTGTACATATGTTAACTGAACATTTCGTGGATGGTTAAAAATCATAATTTTTGTATCGCCACTGTTTTCTCGTGCCTGGAGCATTGCAATGGTGTCGGATTCAACACAGTTCTGATGTTGAGAGACTGGTTTCAGCAAACACTACACAATTTCAGTACTTACAAAAATTGTGAATTTGCAGATGTAACAAAAATCCTGTATTTTATCAATTAGGCAGCATTATAATGTGTTGCTTACATCACAAAAATACTGTTATCAAATAATTATGTACCTGGTACTTTGTTGCCAATTTTAGCCATAGAGGGCAGTACTCTGTTAATCACTTCTTTATTAGCTCCGCTGTCGACTTTGTCGAGCGGAGCTTATCATATGAGTGATTGTCCGTCGTCGTCGTCGTCCGTCGTCGTCGTCGTCCGTGTCAATGTTTTACTTTTTCGACTTCTTCTTGAAAACTACAAGCCTGAATGCTTTGATACTTGGTGTATATGTACCTTGGGTAGACCTCTCTCAGATTTGTTCATTTCATGATGATATCTTCAATTCTCTAATTTTGGTGAATATTTTTGTCATTTTTAGTAAAAAGTTATATTTTCGACTTCTTGTTGAAAACCGCAAGTGCAATTGCTTTGATATTACATATATAGGTACTACATGTGGACCTCTCTCAGATTTGTTCATTTTGTAATGATATCTTTAATTCTCTAATTTTGGTGAATATTTTTGTCATTTTTGGTAAAAAGTGATATTTTCGACTTCTTGTTGAAAACCGCAAGTCCAATTGCTTTGATATTTACATATACAGGTACTACATGTCGACCTCTCTCAGATTTGTTCATTTTGTAATGATATCTTCAATTCTCTAATTTTGGTGAATATTTTTGTAATTTTTGGTAAAAAGTGATATTTTCGACCTCTTGTTGAAAACCGCAAGTCCAATTGCTTTGATATTACATATATAGGTACTACATGTGGACCTCTCTCAGATTTGTTCATTTTGTAATGATATCTTTAATTCTCTAATTTTGGTGAATATTTTTGTAATTTTTGGTAAAAAGTGATATTTTCGACTTCTTGTTGAAAACCGCAAGTCCAATTGCTTTGATATTACATATATAGGTACTACATGTGCACCTCTCTCAGATTTGTTCATTTTGTAATGATATCTTTAATTCTCTAATTTCGGTGAATATTTTTGTAATTTTTGGTAAAAAGTGATATTTTCGACTTCTTGTTGAAAACCGCAAGTCCAATTGCTTTGATATTACATATATAGGTACCGGTACTACATGTGGACCTCTCTCAGATTTGTTCATTTCATGATGATATCTTTAATTCTCTAATTTTGATGAATATTTTTGTAATTTTTGGTAAAAAGTGATATTTTCGACTTCTTGTTGAAAACCGCAAGTCCAATTGCTTTGATATATTATACATATAGGTACTACATGTGGACCTCTCTCAGATTTGTTCATTTTCTAATGATATCTTCTGTTCTTTAATTGCCATGTGCATTGCTAACAGCGGAGCTATCTCAGCCGACAGGCTGCTTGTTTTAAAATTGTAATGGTTATTTTAAAAGTGTAATTTAATAATTTTATTCAGAGATGAGAATTAAACCAAACATCTGTCAAGTGTTTATTTAATTGTTTTTAAATCAAATTTGTGTTGAATTTTCAAAGAATGTTTTATCACTTGAACGCAATTTTGTGAATGTATTGATTTTACATTTTGTATTAGTTAAAATCAATCAGTCTTTTGTGATGAATGTACACATGTACATATCAGTAAATTAAACTGCATTAGAACAATAGAAGAGGTAAAACCCAGTGCCCAATTGTTCACAAAGTAAACCTGTGTAATTTTTTCCAGATTTTTGTTCAAAGATATTTATCAAGGAGACCTGTAGCTGATATGAAATTAAGTTTGCGTTCAAATATTTCAGAAAAGTACAGCAACAAATGTTTGGCTGGAGAAACGGCTAACGCGAGTGAGCATGAAAAGATTAGGATAAGGGCTTTCATAATTTAATCATTCCAATCAGATTAATTAATTGTCTAATGTTCTTTGGTATTATCTGTAGTATAGGTGTTGTATATGCCAGATAAACAATTGTATTTATTTATATATGCCAAAAATATTAAAATATAGACATAACTATTTAATTAATATTGTACTATGTAGTTTTATTTATTTATTTATTACCTAACAGAGTGGAGCAACAAGAGCTTTCTCGACTAGTGTATTGAGGGCCACTGTAAGATTGGTATTATATGGAACCATGTCAATTTCAGGATGGTCGATTCTCCAAAATTTGATGACACGGCGACAAAAAAAAAATTATACCGGTACCTCCTCTCCTATACAGCTAAGAGCAAGAAATCTGCTGCCAAGTCGGTACAGGAAGCTAATTTCTTTTTCTTTTGCTCAAGAATGATATCCACATTGAATGAAATGATGTGGTCCCAATTGTGTCTGGTCTGTGTATTTACAAGTCAGTATTAATGGGAAATCCATAATGAGCAATTAAAAAGAATTACAAACGTGCGACCTGGTGGTCGAAATAGCTTGGGGGGAGGGGGTAAAATATTGGGGTATATGTTAAGTAGAGGGGAAAAACATTACATTTGGGTAAACTCCACCTGCTGCCGCTTTGGAAACAATACTTGATTAGAAAAACACAAATTACATTAACGAGAAACATATATTGCTGGCACACTGCAACCTCATGCTTGATCAATCATGGCTTCGCTTACCTTGCATTGGACTTGCCGAACAATTTTAACAAGCAGATCTCAAGGAAGTAAGTGACTTGTATGTAACAATTAAAGTAAGATTACACAAACAGGATTTCTTTATTTCATCAATATTTTATTTTTGTCTTAATTAGAATCTACAACAGTTAATTCCACATTGAAATCAAATCAGTAGTAGGTATCTATTAAAATAAATACAAGTATATATGTGACAGTTACCAAGTGTACACACACCAATTCCAGTATGGAATGAGGGTAGAAAATAAATATAAGCATGAAAATTAATGTTCAAAATAAGACAATATTTAAAACTGGTTTAAAGTAGTAAAATGTTCACAATCATAATTATCTATTTGTAAACGACGACAAGGCCCGCAAAATAATTATTCATGTTTCATCATTGCACACAAGTCAAAATGTGCATGTCATAACTTTTTTTTTTTATAGTTTTTTATTGTCAAAAATTTAGAAAAAATGAAACAAATCAATTTTTATAAAAAATCAAAAATAAAATTAATGTTACTTTAAAAATAAAAAAAAACACAATCCCGCACTCAAATTGCGGGATATAAATTGACCAGGGACATATTTCTTAGCATAATAGCAATTATCATAATGTACAACACACATACCCCAACCATTACAGTAATTACTAGTTTTTAATACGTAATGTATATTTCACTGGCATTTGCTTGTACTTACAACTATTTATAAATATCACAAATCTGACCTTTACAGCTTAGTATGAGTACAGGGCTTAGAATTGACGAGAATGGAGGTCAGAGTTCAAACAGGTACAATCTATAGCACTAATCTTTACATTATCGCAAGCAGTGTGTGTGTGCAAATATGGAACAATATTTAGAACTGATACAATACAACAGTGAGGCATATTATTAGGATTCATGCTAGTACTTCATTGGACATTGGTGAAGTTTTCAGAGTTTATCAACGACTCAACAGTGTAAGATCACTGAATAATGGTACTTTGATTACATATAGAAACAGCGCCCTCATTTCTCACTCTGTACATTTTATTTCCCACCTGGTTGGGGGGAGGGGGGCTACCAGTATATACAGCCATGTTCCAACCCACATATACTGCGTTAAATATATTTTAATAATTACTTTGCACTAAATCCAGTCATACCCCTGCAGAAAATGATAAAAACAAATATATTTGTGTTTGTTTACATTTCCTAATACTGAAATTTTGCATAATGCAATTTTTAATAAATATGTAATACTGTGTGATCAGCTTTACAACAAGTCATGACACAGACATATGATGCTGAAAAAGATAGACAAATAACATATTACCATAGCAACCATGTTTTTATCCATCCACTTCACATTTTAGACAGGTACATGTAGCAAAATTTCATTTGACAGGCAAAATTTCTACATACCTGTCCAATTCTCATTGAAAATTCCCTGTAAATTACAAAATAACCATAAATAATCAATAAAAAATAGACCAAGTCTATGGGCTATAGACAAGCAACTGCTATTGTTTATTTTGATAAAGTTTTAAGACATGCACTATTTTCTGGTTATAACCATGATAGCACTGATAATATTATTTTATAAAAGTAGACTGAATCCTTGGATATACCCCCTTAAAGATGTAGCATGTTTATTTGCATGCAAAAATGAATTTCCAACACCAGTTCAGCCTTTTCACCACTAGATTTTTTTCACCAAAATTGGTCTGCACTTTTTTCTAATATCCTTCAATATTTCTGAAATAAAGCCTAAGTTTGGAGCCAACAAAGTTAATTTCAGTTTTTACTCAGAAAAAAATTTGGCTATTTTTGTCCCAATCCCCTGAAGGAAAGTGCACACTATAAATAAAACTATTTTGTGAATTTGTGATGAAAAACGGAAACTGGTGGTGAAAAGGTTTAAACAATAATACAATATCTTGGTTAAAACAACATACATCTTCAAGAGTAGCCAAAAATATACACACACATGTATAACATATTAATGATATTAATAAAATATTTGCGTTGCCCCAAGTCGATTATCGTAGTCAAACTAATCTGATGATCAAGATGGCACAGACATGTACCAAAAAACGAATCTAGTACGTCGACATGCGATTCGTAACCTAATCATCAAAAGTCTGTTCGCATGATTAGATTTTCATCCAATTATTTGAAATTACAAGGCTTCAAGACAATGACATAAGGGCAGACATTATCGCGTTGTTAAGCAGCTTCAGAATTATGCTAGAACTTTAATCAATTGTCTAGAGTTTCATCTTAGCGTTTATAGAAATCACAGATTGTATCTAAAATAAAAATGCAATAATTATTGAATCGCTGTAATTAATCAAAATGACATATGGTTTTAAACTATCTGCAGTTAATCTGACTTTGCTATGAGAGTATTTTTGAGTAGATATTGCATCTCGATAGAACCAATATGATATGATTTGACGTAAAATAATGACGTAAAATAATACAGCTGTGTTCAGTCAGTACAATTATGTAAATGGCACTGCCCGCAGTTATTTACAATTACTTTGAAGGGCACACACTGCTAGCGCTTTAAATATTTCATTAAACACACTCACACTGCTGCCAAGATGTTTTTATCCTATGATAAATCATAGGATTGCAGTATTGATGCAATATACTGTAAAACATGTCTTTTTAGCTAGGATGCTATTTTAGCTAATTTGTAATTTTGTTACCGTAATCCAAGATGTGGCTAATCTTAAATGAAGTATTAATTCTCACAATAAGATTGTTGGCTAAATTATGAATCTGTTAATTCATGCATTGAGTCAAATACACTAAAATGACATGACATGTAGCTATGTCAACATGTTTTAACAGTAAACTCAAAAATAGTCAGTTTTCCGAACTGTCTCTCTATAACTTTATAAATGTACCATGCTTCCACACTCCAAATGGTTTGTATTTTTCACAACTCGCATAACATAGAAAAGGTTTTATGCAAAACAAAAAAACCTGCAAATGTAATTGAAAGTTGCAGTCATTGCCCCTTTCATTAAACCTATTGGGAAGGAAGCTGTCTCTATAAATAGCAATTCAATTGCATGTCATTTATTTGTATGTCATACATGTTTCATTCCGCTAGTTAATATCAATATTGCACTTCATAGTATTCTATACTGAATGTAACTCTATCTGTCTGTGATGCATCAATTATTCTAGGCGCTAGTTCATTTTATCTGAATAGTTTTTTTAAATATCATCGAGTGGGTGGATCGTAAAATATGTTGAAGATAAATTTTCCTGATGCGATAGCTATTAAAGCATAAACTTTTGACGTTTAGAGAAAATGCCACATAGGCAAGGAATTTACCGGTAAATCCCATGTGAGGTTATTGATAGCGTTATATTTTCTTTCTCATCATATCCCAGCTTTATTCTGAGTGTGAAGACAAAGCACAATACTGTGGTTATGGTACATTTATACACATATTAATGACCACTTTTCTCATCAGATATTTCTCATCACAAAATTTTACAATATTTTACATCACAAATGTCGATTACTTCTTTATCAGGAACCTTTGACGTTTAGAGAAAATGCCACATTGGCAAGAAATTTAAATCCCACAAGAGGTTGTTGATAGCATTATATTTTCTTTCTCATCATATCCCAGCTTTATTCAGGGTGTGAAGACAAAGCACAATACTGTGGTTACAGTACATTTATACACATATTAATGACCATTTTTCTCATCAGATATTTCGCATCACAAAATTTTACAATATTTTACATCACAAATGTCGATTACTTTTTTATCAGGAGATCTTGCAAGACACTACATACATGTTGTTTGATCACATTTCTCAGAAGCCATGCAACATTATAATGCTCATTCAGCCATCTTCTACTAAAATCATGGTAAACTCCTTTCATATGTCAAAGATGGTTTTGACAACTCTACATCATGTAAATACATTCAACAACTGTTTACTGATTTAACCCTTCAAGTGCCTGAATCAACTTCAACCACTATCCACAAAATAGTTCCATTTCAAGTTTGCTCTTTTCCACATGAAATGTTGCAAAAATTTCAAAAACTAGAAGCAATGTCACAATTTGTCTGTTGGGTCTAAATTTAAGATTTTATAGTGAAATTTACAGAAAATTTGAAGAAATTTACTCAAATTTAAAGCGGGAAACAAAGCGGTAAAAAAGGGTTAATGGGAAATTTCAGTGCATTGTGTATATACATATTGCACAATTCAATATTTATGCATCCGCTGGTAAATTTATGTAATTATTACATGAGAAGTCTAATGCAGTGTACCAAACACTCCTTGTCATTTATATATATGATTAATAGCTAATTAAATATGGTAATATATCTAGGGCAATTATATATCTGTCACATGTACAGCCTGAAGCTAAAATTACACATGTGGCATGTCCTATTGTGCTGAATTTGAATTCATACATAATATATATATGAAGCAAGCTATAATGGTAAAAAGTCTGAACAATTGAAGACAAGTCGATTGTGGGTTTACCACATATTACTGTGAGCACCTTTACCATGGTTCAGTGGAGGGGGAAGAGTTCGGTCAACTTTTCTGAAGTTCAGAAAGTATCACTACCATGTATAAAACATAACTGCCATGATATTGTTTGATTTCTACATGTTCTAATACTGTAAATTAAGTCATTTTCACATGCAATTTATTTTCACTGAAAGAATCAGTAAAAATAAAATCCAGTCTAAACACTTTTTTCCTATATTTTACATTCAACTCAACAAAAAACATTTGTAACAAACTGAATGCACAGATTCGCTCAGATTCTCACTGCTGTTACAATATTGTATGGTTTAATGAAGAGGGACAAGATAATACTTTAATTATCTAGGAAAATGTGCATTATTGTTTACTGTTGTAACTATCACATAAACAAGGTTCTGAATAGTTGACAACTATGGTCGTTTAGTCGAACATAAAATATTTAATAAATAGTGTATACACCATATTAGGTCTATTAGAAGTTTACAAAAATGACAGAGGTATGTCTGGTATGGTCAAAATATATAATACCGGGTATTTTAATGATCAAACATACAAACTAAATTATTTGGTTTATGTGAGCTTCCATGACTTTTTCAGCTTTATGCCCCACAGTAGGTAGTAGGAGTTACGTGAGCTTCTATTTAAATATATAAAACAAGCCATGCATGGCACAGTCCCCGTTAGTTATCAAATTTAAGATATAAAGTTTTGTTTATAGTAATATAGCTGGAATATAAACATGTCAGGAATATGATTATGATGATTGTTTAACATTTAAATGATTGACATTTGCATCTGATCGTCAAATGAGTATTGAGAGATATTGCTCTGGAAGAGCATTAATTAAAACAAATCAGCCATTATAAATATATGAATATGAATATATGAATATATGAAATTTGAACATAGTCAGTCAAAGCATGTCAGAGATATGGCTCTAGAAGCCCATTCATTAAAACAAAATGGCCACTAGTCAGACATTCAGAATCCGATCTCAAAAAAATAAAACAAGTTTTTTAGCACAAAAATAGCCACTATTAGGCCACTTTGAAAAGGATCGTCAAACCAATATATCTGTATATCTGTGACATGATGTATAATGAATATTAAAAATTTGAACATAATCAGTCAAAACAAGTCAGACATATGGGTCTGGAAACCCATTCATTAAAACAAAATGGCCACCGGACAGCCATTTTGAGTCTGATCTGAAAAATAAAATGATGTGCATCAGGAACCCGTAATTCTAATGTATGTACCAAGTTTGAACGAAATCCATCCATAAATGCCAGAAATGCTTGATATTTGATGATTTTTAAGCACAAAAATGACAACCATTCAGCCATTTTGAATAGGATCGTCAAACCAATATATCTGTCTATCTATGACATGATGTATAATGAATATTTAAAATTTGAACATAATCAGTCAAAACAAGTTGGAAATATGGGTCTAGAAGCCCATTCATGAAAACAAAATGTCCGCCAGTCGGCCATTTTGAGTGTTATCTGAAAAACAAAATTATTTGCATCAAGGTCCCATAATGTCTAATGTATATATCAAGTTTTGAACAAAATCCATCTGTAAACAGCCGAGAAATGCTTGATTTTTTATGATTTTTTAGCACAAAAATGGCCGCCATTCGGCCATCTTGAATCAGATCGTAAAACAAAATGATGGTCATCAAGGTCCTATAATGTCCAACGTATATACAAGGTTTGAACAAAATTCATCTGTAAACAGCTGGGAAATGCTTGATTTTGATGATTTTTAGCACAAAAATGGCCGTCATTCGGCCATCTTGAATCAGATCGTGAAACAAATTGACATGCATATGTATGATATATCATGTATAATGTATGTGTGAAGTTTGATTGTGATTGGTCCAGGCATTTCTAAGATACAGGTCCGGACGCACACACAGACGCACACACACACGCACAGACACACGGAGGTCAAAACATAAGTCCCCGTTTTCGGACTTCGTCCGAACGGGGACTAATAAAGATGCAGATAATAGAGCAAATATGTCTAGTTAGCTAAATTGCTACAACAATTCTGCACTACCAATTCCTTCAAGTCGTTTTAAAGAAAACCTATGGGGAATACGTAATTTATGTCATTTCATGATTCCCCTGTCTGTTATAGATTGAATCAACCCTGGAGCGTTCGAAAAAACATATCCACATCAGTGCAGATGGATTCATGGACACTATTTTACATTATCACAAATTTTGCTAGATCGTCATTTGTGCTTAATATAGAATCCATTATCTTTAGGGTGTGTGAAAGTGAGTGAGTGAAAACAAATGTGAGTGAAATAGAATCTATTTATATGATTAAGTTGTTAGTATTCCAATGCAGTGTCAACTCACATATACATACTACAAAAAACTAGCTGGATCATATACTTGGGGGTGGAAAATAATATAAGGTTATTACGAGGATACCTCAAAGTATACACAAAGACAGTACGGACTCGGAGGGAGTATCGACTGACACGCAGCAGAGGTCAATGCAACGATGTACTGTCTGATTGCATAATTTGAGGTATCCTCGTAATAACCTTATTATTATACATCTTTTCCTTCCAAGGATACATCATGAAATCCAAAAAGGTTTAGAACAGAATCAGCGAACTTCTTCGTGTGGAGTCCAATCAAACCCTGATGGCAGCCATGTTTCTTTTTTTATTATCAGAGAGCACTTATGTGCGTAATCATTCCATATTTGGAATTCACATTTCCTAATATGGTAGAATAAAAACACAATAATGCAACAATGTTATTGTTAGTCCGATGATGATATATATTTTTTTTTTCATTACAGATAATTTTTGTAGAGCATTTTTGATTGGACGTATAAAATCACATGACTCTTACTGTGAAATCTTATTTTGTCTGTTAAAATAAAATCTTTTGAGGTATCATTATACAAATGTTTGACAAGATAATGGTATTTGGTGATGAGCTGCTGTGGTTATAAATAGTGCATTTCCATGCAATTCATGGGAAAAATTAAACAGCTTGAAGGTTATTGACACAGATCTGAGAAGCCATAGGGAAAATGCGTAAATTCACTCAATTCTTATCTATATAGAACACTGATTTATCCTCTCAGCAAAAATACTGTACAATCAATTGTGAATGAAGCATTCATAAAATACCCTACTCATTTATACAGGAAAATAAAAATATTGAATAAAAAGGTTTTTTTATATTTAAAAAAAAAATCTCACTTCAATATAAAATCTACACTAAAAAGAATAAAATTTCTTTATATTAATATAGCTGAAAAAGCAAGTTCTGAAGACATGACTTAAAACTTAAAACATGACAGTTGTTATACATTGCACAATTTTTGTACATGTTACTTCTTCAAGTCTTGCATTGGCTTGCATTATACATTAGTTTATAACTATGAAAAGAAAAACAATTCTCAGTATATGTAAATAAATAGAAAGCAGCTAGAAAAGGAATGGTACAAGCCAGCGACATAAGGCCATTAAAACCATTTCAACATTGCATGCATAGCCATCTGCTTTTGCTTATTATATAAGCATTAAAATCTGTTTTTTTTTTTTAACAACCTTCAGGTTAGTTTGGTTCCAAATTAATATTTTAGAAACAGAAAGAAGAAATATGGCTCTAATGTAGTAGTGAAACAAATTACATTAGAGAATACAGGGAAATGAATGATGGTCGGTGTGATGTCTCTTGGTGTGTCAATTTCGATCGTATAAGCACCAATATCTGAAAAGTCTCAATGATGTAATACTTTTAGCAGTTTATATAAAAAAAATTTTTAAATATGCTGTATTTGTGCATAAACAGATCTAAAACATCTCATTTCTTGGAATTTGTCAATATCTCATGTAACCTTGCACTTAATTAATCAAAATCACATTTGAATCTTAAAGAGATGCTCATGACGCATCAAAGAAAACACCACAGTTGACTGTTCCTGTACTCTCCAGTGTGTGAATATTAAAATCGTTGAGTTGAAAATCAATAATCCTTTGATTCTTATGAATTGTTTTTATAGTTTAAATGGTCTATTCTACATAGCAGTATCTAAATATGGATGGTAATATTGATGAAGGGAAGACAGTAAAGGGTACGACTATATTTAGGTTACATACTTTACGCATTTGCAAATTACATATATTAATTTTAGTGTGGTCAGTCCAAAACCAATGACAATTTTGAATAATCATGTCTCAATAAAAATGATCATGTCCTTTTCTTGAATTTAAATAAATAAGTCATCTTTAATGTCTCTGTTCTTTGTTTCATGCCAACTGTAATTTTTGTCATCGATATATATATTAAGAATTCAATAGCGTTCACGGCAATTAACCATATACATTTCAGGTCCTCGTATCAACTTCCTAGAGGTACAATTTGGATAGCAAGCCCATAGCACCACGATGGGATGCAATCAAGATTATATATATATATATATGAATATTTTATACAGTGTGGTGAGTCAGGGTCTCTTCTAATCACTTTGATATGGTTCAAACATGTACTAATTTAGATGGCAAGCCTGCAGCATGGTGATATGACATGCAATTTTTATACATACAGCGCAATTAGTTGGAATTCCTCCAATCATTTTGATAAGGTACAAGCATGTAATAATTTGGATGGCAAGCCCACAGCATTGAGTTCATAAAATTCCACTAACTGCACCAGGTCCATGAATTTAGTGATTCCTTCATCTAGACTGTAGAATATTTGCCCATCCTGATTTTCACACTGCAAGACACAATCAGGTTTATTTAACAGCAGAAATATGTATTGGGAATACTATAAGACTATTAGAAGCTAATAATAATATATAACACATGGTATTGCGACAAAATATCAATACTATTTCAAGGAATACCATTCTTTGTCTTGAGTATCTATCATATGTACAACTGCATCAACAAGAAAATTCATGAAACTGACAACAAGAAAATGTACGAGTGAAAAAAAAGGTTGAGATGACAACTGGATGAGACTTATTACAGTGGAGGAGAACTAGTGTGCATACTTGAACCTTTTCACCACCAGACTTTTGTCCCAATTTTTCAGTATTTTTAGTTTTTAACCTTTTGACCGAATTTTTCAGTATTTTTAGTTTTTAACCTTTTGACCGAATTTTTCAGTATTTTTAGTTTTTAACCTTATGACCGAATTTTTCAGTATTTTTTTTTGAATTTTTTAAAACTTATTCACCACCAGACTTTTGACCGAAATTTTCAGTATTTTTTTCGATTTTTTTTTATTTTTGTCCCAATCTTATAAAGGAAAGTGCAGACTATAAACAAGACTATTTTGTGATGAATAGAGAGAACTGGTGGTGAAATGGTTAAATAGAAATAATTAAATATCATACTTACTTGACCAATCTGGTAATGCCTTATTTTGCCACCAAAGCACAGTGTCAGAACAAACACACCAGAAAGACTCTGACTCTCTCGAAGCAAGAACAATCCATCAACTGCTCCTTGTTGAGTTAATAACAACTCTGACTCCTCTCGGCTAACTCTACTATGAAACCAAGGTTGTGTAATATGGATACCTGTGTACACATACAATAACAAAATGTAATCAACAAACAAATTTACAAAAAACTTAAAAAAAAACCTGTGGCATACATAGATGTAACTGACATATACTGTATGTACAAAAGCATAAATATTTTCTTTGCGAGTCTAACACTACATGTTTTATCTACTGTATGATAGGATTATTAGTTTTACACGAATGTCTGTCAGTCAGTTTTATGATAGGTCGATTGTTAATTTTTACAAATCCTGTATTTTTGTCATTCTATAGTATGTGCAGCTGTGATCTGTGTCTTTATTTGATATTTATCTGAGAAAAAAGAAAATATTAAAGTATAACCATTTGTCATGTAGCATACATTGATTTTTTTGGTAAAAAAACAAGGTATGGTCCCCACATGGCAAGTACGTTGCTATATAACCTATTTCAAACATGGCGATTTTGATGTTTTAACAAGCAGTCTCTCGGCTGAGATAGTTCCACTGTTAGCAATGCACATTTCAATTAGAAAATTGAACATATCATCATGAAATGAACAAATCCTGAGAGAGGTCAACCTGTAGTACCTGTATGTATAATATCAAAGTAATCGGCCTTGCGGTTTTCAACACGTCGTCGAAAATATCACTTTTTACCAAAAATATTCATCAAAATTAGAGAATTGAAGATATCATCACGAATTGAACAAATCTGAAAGAGGTCTACCTGTGGTACCTATATGTATAATATCAAAGCAATGTGACTTATTTTTATTTATGGTTTTAGTTTATTAACATTAACACTCATGTACAGTGTACATTTTCAGTTACTACTTAAAAACAGTAGAAAGACAAACGGAACGTTATGACCTCAATCAATCTGAACACATTTATTCTGCTACGTTTACGACATCTTCATGTCATTGTACTCAAGAGCAAATCGACCTACTTTTTTGGCAATGTTTCTATAGCTACCATGGTATCTATCACATTTGCTGAAAATCGTACAAAATACATAAACGAATAAAATAATAAAGCATATTTCAAAAAAACAAACACTTAATCATGTAGATTTGATTGTGAAATGTTGCTTGTGGCAGAGACTGATTCAGGATTCTCCAAGCAGGCCACAAACAGCAATCAGTCAAAGCTTGAAGAATAGGTTTGACACTAGACAGATCTACAGATCTAAGATATATAACACACCTTTACATCGTATCTCACACAGCCACTCCATGTATGATAGCAAAGATACTGTAGAATACTTTATTTTCGCTTGGAATTTATTTTCGCTATTTTTGCTGAAGGGATGATTCCGTGAAAATAAAATCCAGTGAATATACTTTTTTTTCTTATATTTCACATTTAACTCATCAAAAATCAGTGAAAATAAATTCCATACAAAATGCCCAAAATGCTTTTTCAGCGAAAATTAATTCCAGCGAAAATAAAGTATTCCACAGTAATTAAGATCTTATTAATTTGGAAAAAAGTTCAGCTCTAGATCTGTCTCCGTCACTTTTCATTTTAATTTGTTCACTGTGCAAAGTATATTAATTATAACTTCTGGAAATAGAGTTGAACCTTTGTACATACTGACCAGATTCAATTCCTTTATGTTGTATAGGACTGGTAATTCTCGGACTACTACTCAGTCTAGGACTTCCCATTGTTCTAGGTGTAGAACCACCTCCAGCTCTTTTCTGTAATCAATTAACACATATTATATATATATATTTCTGTTTTATTGGATACAGGTAAAGACAAGTTTAACCTTTTGAGTGCCAGACATTTTTCCTCGCCGAAATTCAGTGCGAATATTTTCACATTCTATAAAATTATCACTAAATTATATCACCATTTACAGATAGTTTAAGATATTGCTTCAAGGTTTGTCAATTTTTATTAACATTTTATGTGGGAAAGTGCAGACTGTAGAGAAATATTTTGTGGATGGTGCCGATTGGCGCTCGAAGGATTAACCAAATGATTGTTGCAGCCACAGTATTTACTACTATATATTCATACACATGTCAAGCACAGGTTTATCTCATCAAACTCGGTAACCTTGAACCAGGGTATCATAGTACATTGATCTGTCAAAGTCATATACCATGGTAGTAGTGATTATATCCTGAGTCGTACCATATGGATATTACAATTCAGTATCTAATCTTTATTGTAATTAGTTGCAGATACAATTTAACTTACCCTCCATTCGTGGCCTTCAGCGATAGCTACTGCGAAAGCTTCACACGGATTATCAACTATTCTACTCTGTGTCTGCGTAAAATCCATCGCTACGCGGTCTTTACAACTAGCTTTCATCTGTAAAAGACAACAAAATATATTAATATTAACAGTGACAGATGCCCAGTCAATTTCATGGGGAGGGGGGGGGGATGTCTTATTTATCACCTTGTCAATGCTGATGGACACATCCAACTAGTACAAAAAAGCCAGAAATTCTAAAAGCACTACAAATTTGTGATAGTTTGCTGCGTAAAGCAATATTGAACCATGTCCAATGAACAACAAAAAGCAAATAGAAATCGACTTTTCTGACCAGTTTGGATTGAAAAAAATGGACAAATAACTCAAAACTAAGCACCTTAATTTTACAACAACATGAATTGCAAAAAGGTTCCCAAATATTACAGCAATAAATCTAAATTGGGGGGAGGAGTGTCAGGATGTAAAATATGTTACTACAAATGCTACCTTATCCAGGATTTGTTCTGTCATAATGAAACCTACAAGCAATAGGTGGTCACACTATGATGTCATATGTTCACATTTGTGTTAACCACCATGTGAATATCTGATAACAAATTTCGATCACTATAACATTAGCTTTTACAAGCTGTTACGTAACAACGTTGTCGATATGTTGTTTCAGTACCAGTTAATTGCAACAGTTCCAAACATCATTATTTCATTTTCAGGGCCTTTCTTGCCAACTAGACACTGCTGCACTGCTATAAGATCATTCTCATATTTAAAAAAAATTGTATAATGCACACATAAACCAGTTTGGACAGTTTGAATCACGTCAAAAGATACAGCATCGTGTGTGATGTTCATACCAAGTTTGAATAAAATTGTCCCAGGCATGCCTGAGAAACAGTTTATGACATGTACAAATTTTGCTGTATTTTTAACAAAAATGGCCAAGTTGGTCAAAGGTCCAAGAAATGGTTAAATCAACATAAAAACAACACAAACATGGTCAAAGCATAAAACAAACTGGTGTGCATTAGTAACCCATCATGTGTCACATTCAAACCAAGTTTAAATGCAATCAGCACAGACTTGCCTGAGAAACAGTTTTTTGTTTTGTTTTTATGAAAATGGCCATCAATCGGCCAATTACATATATCCAAATGAAAAAATAACTGAAGACATAATTCAACCTATTATGACTTGCCTTTGTACAAAATGCAAACCAATTCTGTAACACTATATCTGAGAAACAGTTCATGTAAGAAAACAAAATGACCATCAGTCTGCCATTTCAAACATGTGTCAGTAACTTCACCGTGATGTCAATGCAAATTTTGAATGAAATCAGTCAATGAGCAAATGTTGATTTCTACTTATTTTTGCAAAATTGCTACCAGTCTGTCACAAGTCAACCACAAAAAAAAATCAATAGACATTATGACTAATCTCTATATAAACTTTGAACAATATTGGACTAGCCATGTCTGAGAAATGATGATGGATGAACAGAAAGAAACCAAAACATGAGTCCCTGACGGGGACTAATATTTATAGCAAGATACCTGTAAAAATGATCACTTGAATGCCAAACCGTTGTCACCTTTAACAAAATAAACCTACATCATTTTTCACACTTATTTGCATAATAACAAGATGTCGCTGATAAGAAATTATGTTTAATTTGGTCAAAATTAACAAAGAAAAGTACATTTGTTAAATGTTGCAGCAAAATTAGGAGGCTAGTGACGCAACTGTCATGTACATGTATATGTAGATTACACCATGTGACCTAAACTGACATACAGTAGACTCTGCCATAGAATATAGTCATTATTTAATTTAATTTAATTAATACAATAGAACCTGCATGTGAATAGAAACACTGTCTTTTATCAACCTGCAACAGTAACAAAATCTCTTTTATCACTAATTAGATTCTAAATACATCCTCTTTGCTATAACATTACATAAATGAAAAAACCTAAACATTTTAGTACATCAACTACCATGCTTTACAGTACCTGAATGTTGCGATCCTTAAACTTTATGATGGTGTTAATGTTCTAATGTCAATAAATGTGCCCGAGGGGCACATAGATCAGATAATTTGATTGTAATTCAATTTGGGGATGTAAATTCTCGCTAACTAGAAACTAGGACACCTCAACCAAGTAGTTTATACTCATAAAGTTAATAATAAATAGAGCTAATTGGTCATATTACATTTATAGCAGAAATAATGTTGTTATTAAATATTAGTTACTTTTTATTAGGATTTGAATCAAACCAAGAAGAACACTATGAATAAGTCTTTAATGCCCTCTCCTACATCTCATCTCATTCTTGACAGAAATTATGGTCATTAATTAAGTTTTAAAAATCACCAATAATTAAAACAGGTCTTGTTATTAGATTAAACCCATCATAATATAATGGCTATAAATTACTTCATATTCAATACAACATATCAGAAAGGAACACATTTTGAATTGAGCAAATAATTGCATACCGTTGTTTCTTTCGTCTGTTTTTCACTTCATTACCAATAATAATACGATTCCTGTTCCACTCACAATAAATTCGCATATGTCAACATTTAGCCTTTGAATACCACCCAATCATATAAGACATGATGTCAGTATCAAAGGTCACCCACTTGAATAATTAATAAATCACATGCCCACAATTGCAAACTGACGGTTGATTCCAACACACAAACAAGCAGCCTGTCGGCTGAGATAGCTCCGCTGTTAGCAATGCACATTTCAAGTAAAGAACAGAAGATATCATTAGAAAATGAAAAATATGTATAGTATCAAAACTTGCTGTTTTCAACAAGAATTCAAAAATAATCATGAAAATTAGATAATTGAAGATATCACCACGAAATTAACAAATCTGAAAAAGGTCCACATGTAGTACCTATATATGTAATATAAAAGCAATCGGACTTGTGGTTTTTAACAAGTCGAAAATATCGCTTTTTACCAAAAATGACAAAAATATTCATCAAAATTAGAGAATTAAAGATATCATCACAAAATGAACAAATCTGAGAAAGAGAGGTCCACATGTAGTACTTATATATGTAATATCAAAGCAATCAGACTCGCCGTTTTTTACAGGAAGTCAAAAATATCAGTTTTTACCAAAAATGACAAAAATATTCATCAAAATTGGCAGAATAGAAGATATCATCACGTAATGAACAAATCTGAGAGAGGTCCACATGTAGTACCTATATATGTAATATCAAAGCAATCAGACTCGCGTTTTTTAACAAGAAGTCGAAAATATCACTTTTTACCAAAAATGACAAAAATATTCATCAAAATTAGAGAATTGAAGATATCATTATGAAATGAACAAATCTGAGAGATGTGCTGCTTTTCTAATAACGCAAATATGTTTACAGTATTTCACGGGCTCTAAATATTTCAACTTTGCAATGTATTGCTTTTATAATAATTACGCAAACTAAGTTATTTTTATTGTTGTTGGGACACTAACCCGGGCTATTGGGTCTGTGAATATTTCAATATTACCGACTTGATAATGCGTTGCATTCGTAATTATTACGCAATTATAAACATGGGCGCATTTAAATCATTGAAAAAGATAGTCAGGTCCCGGAGTCAGGTGTCTAACGAAAGTCGAGAAAATATTTTAAATACTTGTGACTCATCAGTGAATTATTTTATTCGAAATAAAGTGAATATGTAACCATACAATAACATACAATATCATGCGTAATGTTAATTTTTTCTATAATAAACTCGCAGCGCACTTCGATCGCATAATTCGCGTGCATGAATGAACTATAATAACCACCTGCACCTGTTTGAATTACGTGCGGCAATGGGCAATGACCTCAATGAGTTCACACACTGACATTTAAATTCGGCCCACCCAGTTTGACGCAAAACGATATAGTTACTTAACATTTGTTCAAAAAAACGGTAAACTCTCACCAAAGACACTTTTCTAGTGTAAACACTTTTCTAGTGTCTTTGCTGTCACAAATACCATGAACGCAAAGAGTTAACTGAAAGGCAACGTCGTTTTTGACCCCCCCAAAAAACACGTCAATACAAGATTATGTGTGCAAGGTTAGATTTATAGAACGTACATGACCGCTTAACTCTGTTTTTTTTAATAATCATGTTGCACGTGAAACACAGGAGACATTTTAGTTCGTCCATTTCTTGTTTACCGATCTTGAACTTTTTGTCTGGAATGCGATACAGCCAAAGAATAAACATTAATGATACCCACCGTTGTCAAATCAACAAGAGGCTCGAATCAGGAAGGTTCGGCTATTTAAAACTTCGTAAATAACATTCTTTTCATGTGGTAGACTTTATTCAAGTGTAACAAACGTAAGTGCAATGTATGGACGAGTCATAATACTCGTACCTTCGAAAGTTACGACTTTTACTCTTGGAATTGGTGATAAATACATGCATAAAATACAACATTGTTTCACGCAACAACAATTCGTATACAGCATTGGACTTATGGATTTTTATATTAATAAAATAGCCGATAATATTACCATATGCTTAGTATTTCCATGCAAGCGATGCTCGTAACCTGCTCGATTTAAAAATAGCTATTTGAAACAAAGACCTATGAAATCACAAAGGAAATTGTTAGGTATGTATTTCACACCTTTCCTACGACCGCGGTTGCAACCGGTACCGGTGGACACCGCGGTAGAGACCCCTAATTATAAGCAGTCCGCGGCTCTCCCCGGTGTACCGCGGAGAGCCGTGGAGATTAATGCGGTGAACCGCCCGTTTGATTTCCTACTCTCCCCTAAACTACCTGTAACCTAACTCTTTTCATTGTTTTAGCAAAATATCATTCACTGGCACCATTATCAGCACTGGGATGTTTTCTCATTGGGAGGTGAATGGATTTAGTGTGCGGTACATTGACGCATTAATGAAAACAGAATAATTTTAATGCGATTGGATTAGAATTACAAACTCCAAAATAGTGATTTCAGAAAAATTTACTCCATTGTCGGAACAAACTCCCAGAAAAATTATCAGTATATCTCCTGATTATTACTGTTGTATACGTTTATGCAACTTGTATGACTTGATTGGCGATGGCACCAATTTTATTACCAGTAACTGACGCAAATAAGGGCATTTGAATGATGCATCATGAATAATTAACTCATTAAAAATGTGACCAATCAATGCACTTGCAATGCACAGAAATGCTTGATTTTGATGAATTGTTAACATTCAAATGGCCACCGTTCGGCCATATTGAATTGCATCATCAAATGAATACATGTGCATATGTGTGACATGTTGTTTACACTAAACCAATTTAATTTCTCGAGTCAGTGAAAATGTTGAAGTTAGTAGCAGTGAACTTTTTTCTTGGGTCCTATATCAGGCAACTTTAGCGACTTTCAGGATATTTTGACTTCAACAAAACCCATAAAATCGTCATAAAGTGAAAATTCATGGGAGCGAAAATTAAATGATTAAATGCAGCTCATTGTAAGAAACTCTGAAGCTGACATTTGTTCTTGTTGCATTATTTTTCTTGTCTTATGTTAAAAAGTGCCTGAATGAAAAGCATAGAAACAACACACAAAGCCATATATTTTAGTGAATGTCATCACAGTGCATTCATATACATGTATACACCAAAACCTTGTAAAAATATTTACCATACACATGTGAATGGCAATCTTGGTTCTAATTATAAACATTGTGCTGTTGATAACAATATGAAAATATATTTTCTAAAAGTAAAACCCAGATTGTAAACTTTCATGTGCTTGTTATTTTAGTACTGGGACTATGTTCACCTTGTTTTTGTCTAAAGGTTTTTTCCAGCTAGTATTTTGTCCTACAGCTGGCATAGACTTTGCATGCAAGTGGCATGTTATTTTAGTTATGGAATACAATTGTATTCATTAAGAAAACTTAACTGCTGCTATAGACTCAAGCCAGGGATATATCTAGTTTACAGTGCTTGAACAAATAATTGACCAAAAACATAGCTTATAAGCAAATTTTGACTTGAGGCTTTAAGCAATCAAAACTAGTATCTAGAGATATCAAATGAACCTACCAATCGAGGGCTATAATCAGCTGCATTTAAATCTTGTAATTTGGCTTGTCTTCGTAGCGACGTCAGGTAGTTATTGCGCAGTTGCGATTTATACTTTGCCAACCGTATTCCAGTGATCCACGACTGTCGGGTTCCGTCATCTTCAGCGCACAAACATTTAATCTCTCGCAAATCAGATGAATGTACTGGCTTGAAGGACAAATATAAGAAGAAACTGTATGTATGAATTAACACACTGAACACGACCATTTTTAATGGCAAAATTTTGTTGCAACTTTTTGCCCATTTATATATATTTTTCTATAATTTTTTTTATAATTTTGGACCAAAATGGATAAATTTCCTATTGTCTACAAGTCTTAATCAAAATTTTGGAAAAATTATGAAAAACATTATAATTTATAATATAATAGGTGGTTTTTAAAAGTTGTGAATGGGAACAAAAGTTGACTTGCTCAAAAGGTTAAAGTTGAGGGGTCGTCGGCGAAGTGACGATAACAAACATGCTGAAAAACGCAAAGGTTCTATTTACCGGTAGCCCCTGATTGCCTGAAACGAGGGTGCCTCACCTTTAAGCAGAAGACATTGTCATTTGGAGCACCAAAATGCTTTCTACCATTCACTGCAGTATACGCATGAACACCAGTAAATTGTGAAAAACAATGCAGATGTTTAGATTCCTAAAAAATATAAATTAGAAACTAAATTATTATAAATTGATGATGTATCAAGCATGGATGCAAATTGCATGACATGTAGTAAATGCTCTCATCACGAGCAGAAAACAATAAACATTGAAGTTTTGTATATACAAAATGTATATATGTATGTATAAACCACCATATTTGCTCAACCGTATTAGAAGTGTGTTTCCAATAGAAGAGCACAAACCAAAAATTGACATATGCACTACTAATAGAAAAAATATAGCATCCATAATCTGCTATTGACTTTACATATGCATTGAAAACCACGCTACCAGAAATAATAATTTTGTTCAAGTGTCACAGTTATTTATACGGCACTTTATGTTCGATATTGGTTTTGTATATACAACATAGAAAAACATCAATAAACCTGTCATTGTTAATGGCAATCTGATTAAAATCTTATTTTAATTTTATTTTTTATTACTTTTGTTATTAATGCCTTTTAATTTTATTATTTTACTTTGATTTTGTGATTTTTTTTTTAAATTCCTCCCTACCTACATCTGACCCGATGCCTATGTAATGAGATTTCAATGAGACCCACTATCGACGATTTTAGTCAACGAATCACAGATTTTAATCAGATTGTGTTGGTGGCAATTTGAACGTTGGAGCAAATTCAGATACAGTATTTTCACAGTAAATTCTATTGTGTATATTATTTGTTTTAAGTCAGTTGAAGATTTGGGTGTCAGGCTGACTTTTTGGATTTCACTGAGCATATCAGTAGGGCAATTCAGAATTTTGTAATGTTTGCTTTTCATAACATTTTTGTTACCAGTGTATGCAGTCTATTTTGGGATGGCTACGGTACTTCCTTCATTTTCTGCATAGGAAAGCTGTCAATCTTAATTTGTTACAAATATGTTCATTTTAAGTCAACTGACCTCATTTTCAGTCAGTCCCACTGAATTTTCAAAAATTTTTTTGGTTTAATCTACTTTGCCATGTGACATATTCTTGAATCAATGTATCTATACCTAAACGCTTTGACCTCATGAACTACCAAGTATCTTTGCACATATTAACAAAGCATTTTTATGCATGACTTTTTATCTTCATAGATTAGTGTTTTAATGTTGTTGTATTATATATTTATTAATGTCTTGTGAAGCCAACTGGTTATTGGAATGTTATCCGAATAAAAAAAAAAAATATTGTTTTAACATACATTTTCAAGTGAGGTTATCCTAAGGTGACATAAAACGTGTTATTTATTATTTTTCTGCTTTTTGTGACAATTAACTGGCTATCCTATTTTTTCAAAGAATGATATCGTTCGTCATCAGCGACAGTTTTATTCAAATCACTAATGGTTTGTTACTTGTACATGTGCTCTGCTAACCAGTGATAGTAGTGAGAGTCAGCCACTACCAGCATAAATAAAGCGATAAACATAAAACTTTAGTAAAATAATTGATTGATTTTATCATTTAATAACACTGATCGATGCGGATGTCATTTATAAGTCCTCTACAGGTGCATTGATGGTATTAATCAGAGTCAACAGCAGCTTACCAGCTGTGTATATGCACACAAATCGTATTTTTGATGGAGGCATTAAAGACACAGAGATTTAATTTGAACATTTAGTAAACTAAGCCGTTATTTATCATAAATATATAAGAACAAGTCATTGAAAATGACACAGTCCCCGTTAAATGTTTGAAAGTTCCCTTTGTGCTCATCATATTAAAGCGGAGGGGTTGTCACGAGCGTGTTCTTGATACTTGAGTTCCAAGTGGCATATACAACAGATTGTTTATTTTCATCAAAACACATGTTCTGTGTAGTAGTAATATGGCCAAAAATTAAAACAGTCGTTATTCGGCCATCTTTGATCTGATTATGAAACACACTGATATCACAGGGAGTTGGACAAACTTATGTATTTTAATAAATTATTAAATAATAAATTGTTATATAACTTTTCTTTATCCCCCTTCCTTATATCGATTTCAAAGTTGAGATAAAGGAAAGAGTGGTATAAACAAGGATCAGTGATTACTTGAAATCGATACCAGGAGGAGGGGGGGGGGGGGGTAAAAGAAAAGTTATATAACAATTTATTAAAATACACAAGTTTGTCCAACTCCCTGTGCTGATATATATGATGTATGTGCCAAATACAAATAAAAATGATACATAAATTGTGGAAATATAGTAGTAAGGCCAAAAAGTCAGATGGCTGTCAATCGGCCAGCTTTGACCAGATTTTGAAACAAATTGTCATGGACATGCATCCTAACATGTATAAAGTACATGTATGTGCCAAATTTGAATGAAAACTGACAGAGCACGTCCAAGATACCGCATAAAATAAAAAAAAAAAAACAAGATGCCTGCCAGTCGACCATCTTTGATCCAATTGCGAAATAAATTGTCATGAACATGTATCCTGACATGTATAATATATGTACCAAGTTTGAATGAAAACTGACAAAGCATGTCCAAAATACAACATTTTCAAAGAACAACATCGCTGCCAGTTGGCCATTTTGAATTGAATCGCTAAACCACTGCATGTGCATATGTCCCACATAAGGTGCTAGGCACATGCAAAGAATGAATCGGTCAACAGGATTCTGAAATATGACTCTGGACAGACTGACGCATGGACGAACAGACTGACGCATGGACGGACAGACTGACGCATGGGTGGACGGACGGACGCATGGACGGACAGACGCATGGACGGACGGACACATGGACGGACAGACGCATGGACGGACGGACGGACAGACAGACTCAGAAACTCGCGGACAGTCAGAACATGTATCCTAACATGTATGATCTATGTACTCAACTTGAATGAAAACTGACAAAGCATGTCCAAAATATGACATTTTCAAAAAACAAGATGGCTGCCAGTCGGCCATCTTCGATCCAATTGTGCAATAAATCGTCATGGACATGTATCCTAACATGTATAATCTATGTACCAAGTTTGAATGAAAACTGACAAAGCATGTCCAAAATACAACATTTTCAAACAATAAGATCGCTGCCAGTCGGCCATTTTGAATCGAATCGCTATGACCACTGCATGTGCAAAGAATGAATGAAATCGGTCCAAGAGACTCTGAGATACGACTCCGGACGGACGCACAGACGCACGGAGACCGAATTACAAGTCCCCGTTTTCGGACTTCGTCCGAACGGGGACTAATAACAAAATCAACTGTTTTTGTTCATTTTTTTTTTGTATTTGTATTCTAAAAAAAAGTTAATCCGTATTCTGTTAGTTAACTATTATGCCAAACTGCAATATACGATTAATTAAAATCTGTGCATTGTATTTATTACATCACACTTTAATATACGATTAATTAAAATCTGTGCATTGTATTTATTACATCAAAAAAAAAAAAAAAAAAAAATTTAATGAGAATCAGACTTTCAGTCTTGAAGACCCCAATGCTACATCACATCACACTTCAATATACGATTAATTAAAATCTGTGCACTGTATTATTACATCACACTTCAATGTACGATTAATTAAAATCTGTGCATTGTATTATTACATCACACTTCAATGTACGATTAATTAAAATCTGTGCATTGTATTATTACATCACACTTCAATATACGATTAATTAAAATCTGTGCATTGTATTTATTACATCACACTTTAATATACGATTAATTAAAATCTGTGCATTGTATTTATTACATCAAAAAAATAAAATAATAAAATCTAATGAGAATCACAGACTTTCAGAACCCAATGCTACAAAATTAGGCAATTTGTGAATACGACTCTTCCAGTAACACTTTGCCAGTCACAAATGGTTTTAATCTCTTTGATCACAAATAAGTATGTCACTCTTGCCAGTCATGATTTACAGAAAATACAACAGAATTATTCTGAGAAAGTGGTCATTATTTAAAACTAGCAGCATGTCGGCTGAGATAGCTCAGCTGTTATCAATGCACATTTTAATTAAAGAACAGAAGATGTCATTAGAAAATTAACAATATGTATATAGTATTAAAGTAGAGATGCAGTTTACCCGACAGGTATTTTAATTAGTTAATTAGGAAACCAAGATGACCTCCCTTGTCCACAAAACTATATATATATTTTCGGAAAGCTTATTTGTATGAATTTTAAAATTTTGCTATTTTTTTTGTATGAACACTTGAATTTGAAATATGCACAAAAATGTGCTTTTTTGGTCAAAAGTGACACTGTTCAACTAAAAACAATGCCCCAATGGCGCTTTGAAGATAAACACATTGTCCATCATTTGTGAAAATTTCAAAACAAAAGGTAAAAGCATCGAGGAGCTATTTTTTTTTTTTTTAAAGTTCTGGAATGTGCATTATAAGCCGAGATAATTGCTAATTTGCATAACAATTCACCCAGTAAGAAGTTTGCTAATGCTCATAATTAAAATGGCTGTAACAGTTTCAAATTTAAATGTATTATCATTTTGTTAAAAGTTAAATATTGTGCATAATATGGAGATCCCGTCATTTCTTTTTTTCACCATGTTTTTTTTTATTATTTATGTACAGCCTTGCTGAATCTTGCTAAGCATTTCAAAGAGAGAATGTTTGCGCCTGTTATCTATATTTTAAAATCGTTTTTTGAGTATGTTCCACTATTCTACCAAATTTTAAGTCCATAGCCAAGACTGTTTAGATAATAAAAAGCAAAAAAAAAATTTCACTCCCAAGCGCCCATGAACCTGCATCTCTACCTTAAAGCACAGTCCCTCCATAACCGGTTATGAAACGCTTTTGTCAAAAGGTGTGAACGAGCTTAGATCAAGAAACAATGCGTGTTTCAGCCTTACAGCTGAAGTGATGACGTCATAGTTTACGCTGAAGCGCTCACACTGAGGTCGGTCGTGTCGGAGAAATCAACGTAGTGTAATAGTTTCTTCAAATATATTTCGTAATTGACGCTAATATTTGAGTTTATTTAGTTGTCAGGAACATCTTGAGTGAATATTAGGTTGTGTATGACGTTTTTATTCAAGGTATCAAATGATTTGTGACTGGGAACTTTGGGGGCAGTTTTAGAATCGGTCATTGCATTTGTGTTATGACGATGTCGGTAGTTTTGACCCAAATTGTTGACACTTTATCGAATATATGATAATTTTTCAAATTATCTTAAAATTGAATATGATTTTACCAGGTTAATTCAGTTTATTGCGTTATAGGACATATATTAAAATTGAAATCGTTTATTTCGCAACTCGTTTGTTTTTTTGTGTGTAAAAGAAAATGGCTGCCACTCGGTTAGATGGGTTTCATTTTTGAAAACATCGTGATTTCGTCGCTGATTATATACATATGTTCATCAATACTTACTGATAGACAGTAATGCTAGTTTTCTGTTCACATTTATTCTTATTTTGTGTATATTGTTTCCTGAAACGACAGCGATTTTGTATTGTCGCCTGTCATTGCTTCGTTCACTGTTGGCTCGTAATTTAAATCAGACTCCACATCACGGCTTTTCTCCTCTAAATCTGATGGCCAATTGACATTTTCATCGTCAAAATCGACGAAATCATCGTAGGATTTTCACATTACAGTAATATTTTAGAGCAATCATGGAAGTAGAGACTATGTTGACACGAATGAAAACATTGAAAGTACGCATGCGCACTAAAGAAACGCAATGCTTTGTGAGAGAAATTACATCATCGGATATGCTAATTTTATGTTAATGTTGGGGAAAGATGGCAGAACGTCCGTATTTTACCGCCAGCGAAATAAACGATTAAGCTGTTAAATAAACAACGAATTAACCGAAACACGCATTGTAACAATATCTGACCGTTTCTTAACCGGTTGTGGAGGAACTGTGCTTAAAGCAATCGGGCTTGTATAACTTTCTGTCAAAAATATTCATAAAAATTAGATAAACGAGAACAAAATCATCACGAAATGAACAAATCTGAGAGAGGTCTACCTGAGTACCTATTTAGTATATATAATATCAAAGCAATTAGACTTGCGGTTTTTAACAAGAAGTTTAAAATATCACTTTTTACCAAAAATGACAAAAATGTTCATGAAAATTAGAGAATTAAAGCTATCATCACAAAATGAACACATCTGAGAGAGGTCCACCCAAGGTACCTACATATCAAGTATTTGGGTTAGCAGTTTTCAAGAAGAAGTCAAAAATAGCATTTTTGACCAAAAATGCCAACAAGCAGCCTCTCAGCTGAGATAGCTCCGCTGTTAGCAATGCACATTTCAATTAAAGAACAGAAAATATCATTAGAAAATGAACAATATGTATAGTATCAAAACAATCAGACTTGCAGTTTTCAACAAGAAGTGGAAAATATCACTTTTTACCAAAAATGACAAAAATATTCACCAAAATTAGAAAATTAAAGATATCATCATGAAATGAAAAAATTTGAGAGTGGTCCACATGTAATACCAATCTGATTAAAATCCGATGTAGGTATGGGGCTCCAATTTTTTTTTTTTTTTTTAATAATTTTTTTTTTTATATATATAACCCTTTATATTATATTTATTTGTACTTTAGTTTGAATATGTCGATTTTTTTGGTTTTTCTTGCCGTTAATCAGTTCTTAGAAAATTGTGTCCCACTCGCCTCTATAAACTACATCTGACCTAATACCTATACAAATCTCGTACTACGAGATCAGTTTTTCGACGAGTTTTGTCGACCAATCATAGTGCGGCTTACAAAAATAGCTGTCTGACTTTGCACACGCGCCAGACACATCGTTCCAGGCTATTTCAAGATGGCTGCAAGTAATGTTAGAACTGATGTGAAATCAAAAGTGAATTCCGAATTTGAGGTGAGTTTTAGTCACTTTTACAAAACCTTAATTATTATTTGTGAGCAATCACGATTGATGTATGTAATTCATTTGAGATAATTTGGATTTCAACTTTGATGACCTTGTTTTACTACAGGTAAGGTGATGTTACTCGATCATGTTAACGAGTCGCATTCGACGCAATATAAACCATCAGTTACGTGCATGTTGTTTCGGCTTTATACTGATACAGTCAGAACGATCTAACTATTGCACTATGAGTTAATATATTATGGCCAGGCAATGTTTTTGCGAGTCTCTGATAAACCTATGGCTTTCATGGCAGTAATTTTCGTATTTGTATTTATCCTTTCAACGACATTCCCTAACCGTTCAACGGTCCGAGCGCCTGTGAGTAACAATAATAGTTTTGTCTTCATGTGACGCCGTGACTGTGACCTATATGCATGAACCAGTAACGTGAATAATGTATTTGCCGAGTCAATTTCGTTATTGCGATATATTAAATGTGCACATTTCCCCTTTCTTTAAGGTGTGCAAGAAGGAGGCATTAACACATCTGTTATCAAAAAAACAATGTCCAAGCCATCGTGCCAACTAGATTTGGTTAAATCACTAATCTACCATGTATAATTGAGGAACCTGGTTCTGTTATCATAGTTTCTCCTGTGATTTCATTAATGAAAGTTCAGGTAAGATTTCCACTCAACATTCAAATCATAGTTTGCGTTATGTGTGTTATAAATTGTAGAAGTTCATGTTGAATGGTCGATGGTATGCGGTTTAAAAGTGGCTTAGCCACTCATCATTTCATATTTTCTGATAAAATACGAATATTTTTAATGTAGGATATATGTGAACATATTCCTCCACTACTGCATGTGTACAGAGCTGTGTTGGTTCATTAAGTTAATTGAGCAATTCATTATAAAAGTGCTCATTCTACCAAAATTTCAGTGTACATGATTTACTAGAGAATTTTTTTCTTAAAAATCAGGAAATGATTAGATTTGGAGTCCTAACTTGTTCACTTCAAATGATAATTTTTTTTTTGTAGGGGTGAAAAACCAGATGACAGCCAAAAAAGCATGCGCAAGACACAACAAAGTGCATTCAAGGAATTTTTCTAGCATGTTGGGGAACTACGCTGTTTTGCCTGATGTTACAGTCCTTGCACTGACCACAACTGCCTCAAAATCTCTACAGTCCCAGTTGAAAGACAGCCTATTATTCCAGACTCCTAGGGACAGTGTATCCATATTTTATTGGATAAGAAAAAGATACTTTACCACAGGCAATTATTTATTTTTCATTAGCTCTAAAATATCGTTATTTCAAAGAGAAGTATTCGCAGTCAGTTTTTTTTTATATGCGAATGTACCGTTACAATAGGGAAACTGACAGTATTGTACAAGAATTGCATCCAAAAGAAATAGCTGAAGTGTCCAACTAAAGTTTGAGATTAATATTCTGCCACACAGCCTTTGGTATGGGCAATTTCATCAGAAATGTACTCCATTTAGATCCCTCTTTCGATATTGAAAGTTATAATACAGGGCCAAGTTGGTAGAGATGATGAACCATCTCAGTAGTCTTGTTTTATCATGTAAATTATATAATAAATGTAACAGTATACAGAAGGGTTAACTTATTTGAAGATTTTGCATCATATGGAAGACATCAGTGACATGAAGAACAATAAACCACATCACCTAAATAAGTGACATCTTCGTTTATTTCATGAAAAATAGCATATATTTACATCCTTAAGCCATTAATTTATTTTCCAGCTGTTTTTTTAAGCATAACATGTTCATCTGCTTAAAAAAAAACAATTGACAGAACAAGGTTTATTTAAGTATCAATAAATATTTATCTCAAAGAAAATATGTTTGTCAATCACTAATTTACTGAAAATACTCTTATAAAATAACAAAAGTATTTGGCAGTTATTCATCACAGTTTTAGAATTCAACAGGGATATGTGGCTACCTACTATTAGTTAATTGTGATGGTACTGTTTATCAAAATAGCACAACTATTTCAAAATGCCTGTTGAGAATCTTAGTTAAACAAGTCATTGAAAATGACACAGTCCCCGTTAAGTTCTCTTTGTGCTTGTCATATTAAAGCGGAGGGGTTGTCGCAAGCGTATCCCTGAAACTTGAGTTTCAAGTGGCGTATACAACAGATTGTTTATTTACATGAAAACACGTGTTTCGTGTCATAGTAATATGGCCAAAATAAAAACAGCCGTTATTCAGCCATCTTTGATCTGATTATGAAACACAGAGATATGTATGATGTATGTGCCAAATACGAATGAAAATGGTACATAAATTGTGGAAATATAGTAGTAAGGCCAAAAAGTCAGATGGCTGTCAAACGGCCATCCTTGACCAGATTTTGAAACAAATTGTCATGGACATGCATCCTAACATGTATAAAGTACATGTATGTGTCAAATTTGAATGAAAACTGACAGAGCACATCCAAGATACCGCATAAAAAATCAAAAACAAGATGCCTGCCAGTCGACCATCTTTGATCCAATTGCGAAATATATCGTCATGGACATGTATCCTAACATGTATAATCTATGTACCAAGTTTGAATGACAACTGACAAAGCATGTCCAAAATACAACATTTTCAAAAAACAAGATGGCTGCCAGTCGACCATTTGGAATCGAATCGCTAAATCACTGCATGTGCATATGTCCCACATAAGGTACTAGGCACATGCAAAGAATGAACGGAATCGGTCCACAGGATTCTGAAATATGACGTTGGATAGACTGACGCACGGACAGACAGACGGACACACGAACGGACGGTCAGACGGACTTCCTCAGGCACTCACGGACGGTCAGGGACATGTATCCTAACATGTATGATCTATGTACTAAATTTGAATGAAAACTGACAAAGCATGTCCAAAAAACGACATTTTCAAAAAAACAAGATGGCTGCCAGTCGGCCATCTTTGATCCAATTGTGAAATAAATCATCATAGACATGTATCCTAACATGTATAATCTATGTACCAAGTTTGAATGAAAACTGACAAAGCATGTCCAAAATACAACATTTTCAAAAAACAAGATGGCTGCCAGTCGGCCATTTTGAATCGAATCGCTAAACCACTGCATGTGCATATGTCCCACATAAAGTACTAGGCACATGCAAAGAATGAACGGAATCGGTCCAAGGGATTCTGAGATATGACTCCGGACGGACGCACAGACGCACGGACGCACGGACGCACAGACGCACAGACACACACACGGACGGAGACCGAATTATAAGTCCCCGTTTTCGGACTTTGTCCGAACGGGGACTAATAAAATATGTTTGAAGTCAAATATGTCTGTAAGCCCAGCAGTACTTCTTTCACTGTGCAGTGTGCCACAAACATCCACACAATTTTAAGTTCAAGTTTTCCCTATCCTCGGGGGCGGAGCTACGTCACAAGACGTTCCACGTTGCTAAGACGCGCACCACTGTACATGTATTTCTGTGGGCTCTGTGCGCACTGCTGTGGAACGCCGGTCGAGCCGGTGAAAATTCGAGAAAACAACAAAAACTCAACTTTGAAGTAAACTCGAACAACCAAATTTATATATGTTACACACGTAGAGCTAATCTTGTTACATTGTTCAGGGGAGTCTCAACAACCACCCCAAAGTACCGTTTTCTGCGAGTTTTTGGCCCCCGAGGATAGTGAAAAACTTGTGTCTTTACAAATTTTTTTTTTCAAAATCATTCGCAAAGATAGACATGATTAAAGTGGAGATATAATGGCGTTCTACCAAAAATTACTAACACATAACTGCATTTTTAAATAGTACTGTATTGCAATCAAGCAGTTTATAAGTATAGTATTTGCAAATTATGGTTTTAAATTCAAGTGGTACTTGTAGGTAACTATGGTTGTAATGAAAGGATATAAGAATGTGCCATAAAAAAAAGACATCTGGCACTTTGCCATGCAGTATCAGGACAAGGACAAGGACAAGGGGCCAATGAAGAACATCAATATTTTACCGTAAAAATTTATATTTTTTTGGCAGCATACATGTACATAGCATATTCAATGAAAGAAATGCAGAAAACGCAATCAGCTGTACAATCTGGGACACATGTGCATAACAGTTTTCATACTGCCAGGCTTGCTAACAAAACAAAGTGTGTTATTTCACAACAATGTATACTATATTACAACCATTGATACAATATCGTTTTTATATTAAAATACACAAAGTTTTCTATAATACACCTTTAATATGCTCAATGTTACATTTAGTTTGACAGAGCGATTTTGAAAAACATCATTGTTGAAATGAAATGATTTATTACTGGTGTAAGCCATATTTTATATTTACAAATTTGAATTAACCCTTTGAATGCCATATTGTTGTATTTTAACATCTTGACCATTCAGCACGATTATGTAAATCAGGCAATTCATATGCATAAATTAACAAATTATATTAACTATTTATAATTCATTAGCATACATTTACAAATGAAAGCTTTATGAGTTGTGAACAAAAATGTGACAAAGTGGAACAAGTTAGGAAGATGCAAATACAACCTAATCGATTCAGCTTCAATATGCAAATCAGGTAATTGATATGCATAAATTACACATAATATCCACTACGTACAATATATTAGCATATATGCACAAATAAAAGCTTTATAGGAGTGGTTAATAAAAATGTTATACAAGTGGAACAGGTTAGAAAGCAAATCAATTCAGCTTCAATATGCAAATCAGGTAATTGATATGCATAAATTACACATAATATCCACTACGTACAATATATTAGCATATATGCACAAATAAAAGCTTTATAGGAAAAAAGACCACCACCTGTCTATAAAGACCATTTTAATGAAGCCCCTTGAAAGGCATACCAGAATATTGAAATAGTAAGCCTTATTTTGACTAGACGCGTACGTACATCACTGCCATATACGTAAACGTTACTAACAAAGCGAACATAGTACATTGAACGATAGCGCAATTATATTTGTATTAAACTCAATGATCTTCTAGTACGAGTAGACAAACACAATATTACGTGCCAATTATAAAGAAATAAAGATTAAAATATATATAATACATCATCTTTAATAGTCTGGATGCTTTGAGTGATGACCTGATATCTAGTTGTAGCAATTATCAATACATAGACTCTTTTTCAATGAAACTAGACAAATTACCAGTCAGTCACATGAGGAAAGGGATTTTATTTCCTATGCACAATACACAAATCTTGCATCCATAGAATGCATTAGAGAAAGCATGTGGTTTGATTTGGATTATTATTTATTTATTACTCCATAAGTTGAAAATGCAATAAAATATTAGTTTCTTTTACAGGTTTCATTATTTTTTTTCAATTGACTAATATAGTAAATTACAGAAACCTTAATATAAAATAAATTATTATATCAGTTAAAAATTATACATTGATTAAAAGATTGTCAGAGGAATATCCGGCTGTGAAAAGCAATATATTAAATAAAGTCCATTGCTTAATAATGTCTATATACAGGTTTAAATCGAAACTTAGCAGCGTTGATGTTTGTGTTGTTGGCAATATTTTGTTTGAAGCCTTCAATGTGCCAAGTAATATGTGTATTGTAATAAATAAAACAGTGACTGCATTCGCAAAACATTGGCATCAGACATTTCTGTGCACTAGCCTATAGGAAGCGAGTAATGCCCAAAGTTTGCTCAGATGGCACAGCAACACGAGTAAAATATTTATCATAAAAATTCTGAATAAGAAACTAAAATAACACATGTTGATGATAAGAAAACGAATCAGAATCTTGTATGTATTGCTGATCAATCCAAATATGCTTGGTAATTTTCGTGTACTGACAAAAATTGAATTCTGATCTTTTGCGAATATCTTTTGTAAATGGTAAGTACTGCTTCATAGGTCAAGTGAACTTCCAAAAAACATATCTCTGATAAAACAGCTTTAAAACAACAATTTATAATATTCATGGTTTCTGTTAAACTATTATTACACGGTATACAATAAGGAGATGTGCTGCAAGCTGGATACTTAAATTAAACCTTATTGTTATTACTGATTGAGCCTTAGCATTATGATTGAGTCAGTAAATCAAAACAGGTGGTAAAACATCTGTGCTAATCAGGTTTCCGAATACTAGAAAAAGTTCAGGTCGAATGCGGTATTCCACTACTTGTGCCAAGGATATTGTGATTTTTTTATGGCACTGATGACTAATGAGTGTAGTTTGTGAATGTAAATACCACGGTTGACGTCAGCATCCTGTAAACGCATGAGGCCAAAAGCATGTACAACCTAAGTGTGGCAAGTTTTATCGGTTCATTGGTGAAAAGTGTGTTGTTTACAAAATCTTTTGTTTAGTGTATAGCAGTCCTAATCCAAATAATCTTTTGTTTAGTGCGTAACAGTTTTAATCCAAATAATCTTTTGTTTAGTGCGTATAAAGTTCTAATCTGTATAATCTTTTGTTTAGTGTGTAACAGTTCTAATCCAAATAATCTTTTGTTTAGTGCGTAACAGTTCTAACCCAAATAATCTTTTGTTTAGTGCGAAACAGTTTTAATCCAAAAAATCTTTTGTTTAGTGCGTATAAAGTTCTAATCCAAATAATCTTTTGTTTAGTGCGTAACGGTTCTAATCGAAATAATCTTTTGTTTAGTGTGTAACAGTTCTAATCCAAATAATCTTTTGTTTAGTGCATAATCTTTTGTTTAGTGTGTAACAGTTCTAATCCAAATAATCTTTTGTTTAGTGTGTAACAGTTCTAATCCAAATAATCTTTTGTTTAGTGTGTAACAGTTCTAATCCAAATAATCTTTTGTTTAGTGCGTAACAGTTCTAATCCAAATAATCTTTTGTTTAGTGTGTAACAGTTCTAATCCAAATAATCTTTTGTTTAGTGTGTAACAGTTCTAATCCAAATAATCTTTTGTTTAGTGCGTAACAGTTCTAACCCAAATAATCTTTTGTTTAGTGCGTAACAGTTCAAATCCAAATAATCTTTTGTTTAGTGCGTAACAGTTCTAATCCAAATAATCTTTTGTTTAGTGTGTAACAGTTCTAATCCAAATAATCTTTTGTTTAGTGCATAACAGTTCTAATCCAAATAATCTTTTGTTTAGTGTGTAACAGTTCTAATCCAAATAATCTTTTGTTTAGTGCGTATAAAGTTCTAATCCAAATAATCTTTTGTTTAGTGCGTAACAGTTCTAATCGAAATAATCTTTTGTTTAGTGTGTAACAGTTCTAATCCAAATAATCTTTTGTTTAGTGCATAATCTTTTGTTTAGTGTGTAACAGTTCTAATCCAAATAATCTTTTGTTTAGTGTGTAACAGTTCTAATCCAAATAATCTTTTGTTTAGTGTGTAACAGTTCTAATCCAAATAATCTTTTGTTTAGTGCGTAACAGTTCAAATCCAAATAATCTTTTGTTTAGTGTATAGCAGTCCTAATCCAAATAATCTTTTGTTTAGTGCGTAACAGTTTTAATCCAAATAATCTTTTGTTTAGTGCGTATAAAGTTCTAATCTGTATAATCTTTTGTTTAGTGCGTAACAGTTCTAACCCAAATAATCTTTTGTTTAGTGCCTAACAGTTCTAATCTGTATAATCTTTTGTTTAGTGCGTAACAGTTCTAACCCAAATAATCTTTTGTTTAATGCGAAACAGTTCTAATCCAAAAAATCTTTTGTTTAGTGCGTAACAGTTCTAACCCAAATAATCTTTTGTTTAGTGCGTAACAGTTCTAACCCAAATAATCTTTTGTTTAGTGTGTAACAGTTCTAATCCAAATAATCTTTTGTTTAGTGCGTAACAGTTCTAATCCAAATAATCTTTTGTTTAGTGTGTAACAGTTCTAATCCAAATAATCTTTTGTTCAGTGCATAAGCTTTTGTTTAGTGTGTAACAGTTCTAATCCAAATAATCTTTTGTTTAGTGTGTAACAGTTCTAATCCAAATAATCTTTTGTTCAGTGCATAAGCTTTTGTTTAGTGTGTAACAGTTCTAATCCAAATAATCTTTTGTTTAGTGCATAAGCTTTTGTTTAGTGTGTAACAGTTCTAATCCAAATAATCTTTTGTTTAGTGTGTAACAGTTCTAATCCAAATAATCTTTTGTTCAGTGCATAAGCTTTTGTTTAGTGTGTAACAGTTCTAATCCAAATAATCTTTTGTTTAGTGTGTAACAGTTCTAATCCAAATAATCTTTTGTTCAGTGCATAATCTTTTGTTTAGTGCGTAACAGTTCTAATCCAAATAATCTTTTGTTTAGTGCGTAACAGTTCTAATCCAAATAATCTTTTGTTTAGTGCATAATCTTTGTTTAGTGTGTAACAGTTCTAATCCAAATAATCTTTTGTTTAGTGTGTAACAGTTCTAATCCAAATAATCTTTTGTTTAGTGTGTAACAGTTCTAATGCAAATAATCTTTTGTTTAGTGCGTAACAGTTCTAATCCAATTAATCTTTTGTTTAGTGCGTAACAGTTCTAATCCAAATAATCTTTTGTTTAGTGTATAGCAGTCCTAATCCAAATAATCTTTTGTTTAGTGCGTAACAGTTTTAATCCAAATAATCTTTTGTTTAGTGCGTATAAAGTTCTAATCTGTATAATCTTTTGTTTAGTGTGTAACAAACAGTTCTAACCCAAATAATCTTTTGTTTAGTGCGTAACAGTTCTAATCTGTATAATCTTTTGTTTAGGGCGTAACAGTTCTAACCCAAATAATCTTTTGTTTAGTGTGTAACAGTTCTAATCCAAATAATCTTTTGTTCAGTGCATAAGCTTTTGTTTAGTGCGTAATCTTTTGTTTAGTGTGTAACAGTTCTAATCCAAATAATCGTTTGTTTAGTGCATAATTTTTTGTTTAGTGTGTAACAGTTCTAATCCAAATAATCTTTTGTTTAGTGTGTAACAGTTCTAATCCAAATAATCTTTTGTTTAGTGTGTAACAGTTCTAATCCAAATAATCTTTTGTTTAGTGCGTAACAGTTCTAATCCAAATAATCTTTTGTTTAGTGTGTAACAGTTCTAATCCAAATAATCTTTTGTTCAGTGCATAAGCTTTTGTTTAGTGCGTAATCTTTTGTTTAGTGTGTAACAGTTCTAATCCAAATAATCGTTTATTTAGTGCATAATTTTTTGTTTAGTGTGTAACAGTTCTAACCCAAATAATCTTTTGTTTAGTGCGTAACAGTTCTAACCCAAATAATCTTTTGTTTAGTGCGTAACAGTTCTAACCCAAATAATCTTTTGTTTAGTGCGAAACAGTTCTAATCCAAAAAATCTTTTGTTTAGTGTGTAACAGTTCTAATCCAAATAATCTTTTGTTTAGTGCATAATCTTTTGTTTAGTGCGTAACAGTTCTAACCCAAATAATCTTTTGTTTAGTGTGTAACAGTTCTAATCCAAATAATCTTTTGTTTAGTGTGTAACAGTTCTAATCCAAATAATCTTTTGTTTAGTGCGTAACAGTTCTAACCCAAATAATCTTTTGTTTAGTGCGTAACAGTTCTAACCCAAATAATCTTTTGTTTAGTGTGTAACAGTTCTAACCCAAATAATCTTTTGTTTAGTGTGTAACAGTTCTAATCCAAATAATCTTTTGTTTAGTGTGTAACAGTTCTAATCCAAATAATCTTTTGTTTAGTGTGTAACAGTTCTAACCCAAATAATCTTTTGTTTAGTGCGTAACAGTTCTAACCCAAATAATCTTTTGTTTAGTGCGTAACAGTTCTAACCCAAATAATCTTTTGTTTAGTGCGTAACAGTTCTAATCCAAATAATCTTTTGTTTAGTGTGTAACAGTTCTAATCCAAATAATCTTTTGTTTAGTGCGTAACAGTTCTAACCCAAATAATCTTTTGTTTAGTGTGTAACAGTTCTAATCCAAATAATCTTTTGTTTAGTGCATAATCTTTTGTTTAGTGTGTAACAGTTCTAACCCAAATAATCTTTTGTTTAGTGTGTAACAGTTCTAATCCAAATAATCTTTTGTTTAGTGCGTAACAGTTCTAACCCAAATAATCTTTTGTTTAATGCGTAACAGTTCTAATCAAAATAATCTTTTGTTTAGTGTGTAACAGTTCTAATCCAAATAATCTTTTGTTTAGTGCATAATCTTTTGTTTAGTGTGTAACAGTTCTAATCCAAATAATCTTTTGTTTAGTGCGAAACAGATCTAATCCAAATAATCTTTTGTTTAGTGTGTAACAGTTCTAATCCAAATAATCTTTTGTTTAGTGCATAATCTTTTGTTTAGTGTGTAACAGTTCTAATCCAAATAATCTTTTGTTTAGTGCGAAACAGATCTAATCTAAATAATCTTTTGTTTAGTGTGTAACAGTTCTAATCCAAATAATCGTTTGTTTAGTGCATAATCTTTTGTTTAGTGTGTAACAGTTCTAATCCAAATAATCTTTTGTTTAGTGCGAAACAGATCTAATCCAAATAATCTTTTGTTTAGTGTGTAACAGTTCTAATCCAAATAATCTTTTGTTTAGTGCGTAACAGTTCTAATCCAAATAATCTTTTGTTTAGTGTGTAACAGTTCTAATCCAAATAATCGTTTGTTTAGTGCATAATCTTTTGTTTAGTGTGTAACAGTTCTAATCCAAATAATCTTTTGTTTAGTGCGAAACAGATCTAATCCAAATAATCTTTTGTTTAGTGTGTAACAGTTCTAATCCAAATAATCTTTTGTTTAGTGTGTAACAGTTCTAATACAAATAATCTTTTGTTTAGTGCATAATCTTTTGTTTAGTGCGAATAAAGTTCAAATCTGCATAATCTTTTGTTTAGTGTATAACAGTTCTAATCCACGAGAACACAAAGAGACAAGTGTGTATTTACAGCAAGAAATTTTTTACTAAATTTGGATATAAATGTATACCACATTTATCAAGAACATCTTTTTCCAAAAAATTAAATTCTAAAATGCCAAAATGATGATACATTATCTTATGTCGTGCACAATTTCAAATTAATAATTTGAAAAGAAATGAATCTTTAGTCACTGTTAAAATAAAACAATTCAAACAGGATACATGATGATGACAAACAAACAACTGACCAAAAGCGGCTTTTCGGCTCATGAACGTCAAGTGATGACAAAATTCAGTTATCCTGCCCCATGTACGTCACTGACCCACCCCTCACAGCCAGTGAAGTCGTAAAATGTAATCCTATGTGCTTGGAGAAACAATGTTGTCATATAAGATTTATAAAATCTACATATTATCTAAGACGATATTATAATGTCAGATAAAGGTCAGAATTACATGTAATAACACACTTTAACACGATATTGACAAGTTATGACACACATACAGTTTCATTGGGTTTATAACATTTCACTCCACAGGGTATTTCAAATGTCTCTGCTATAACACGTATACAGTTACGCTGGGTTTATACAAAGTTTTAACACTACAGAAGATTTCAAAACAGTGTCCAGGCTAAAACACATATAAAATTACGCTGGGATTATACAAAGTTTTAACACTACAGAAGATTTCAAAACAGTGTCCAGATTGAAATTTTTTTAGCGTGTTTACATTCTTACAAATAAATCATTTTGGATGAAAGCAGAATCTAAGCAATCAGACCAATCATTTTCTTCATTTGTTCAACCATATGGTGATTGTGGCAGATTTATGTATCTGTTTATCTGGAGAAATATTGTATATATTTGTCTTGGGTAAAACTGTTTGACATAATTACATGATATGAAGACAAGCATACACAATGAGACATGAATACATAATGTGATACACATACATAATGAGATGTGCATACATAATGAGATGTGCACACATAGTGAGATGTGCACACATAATGAGATGTGCACACATAATGATATGTGCATACATAATGAGATGTGCATACATAATGAGATGTGCACACATAATGAGATGTGCACACATAATGAGATGTGCACACATAATAAGATGTGCATACATAATGAGATGTGCATACATAATGAAATGTGCATAAATAATGAGATGTGCATACATAATATGTGCATACATGATATGTGCATACATAATGAGATGTGCATACATAATGAGATGTGCAACCATAATGATATGTGCGTACATGATGAGGTGTGCGTACATGATGAGATTTGCATACATAATGAGATTTGCATACATAATGAGATTTGCATACATAATGAGATGTGCATAAATGAGATGTTCATAAATGAGATGTTCATAAATGAGATGTGCATACATAATGAGACACACATAATGAGAAAAAACACACATAATGAAGAATACATAATGAAACATGCATCCCTAATTTTCAGTTTTTAGTCTGTTACAAAAATTATGAGGATAATATCAAATCAAAGAGCAACCTTCATCATAGAATATGGTGGCACTCCTGTAGTTGAATTATACATTACTGTTTTGAAAATGATTTCACAGTCGAGCCGATCTTTTCAATGATTTTTAGCCATTGTAGCAAAATTTAGGAAATCTTTTGGCAACAAATTTTTAAGCCAAAAAGCACCCCAACAAGCTTAGTATGCTTTCAAAACTACGGTATATACCTAATTATTATGCATGTCTGATATATACCTAATTATTATGCATGTCTGATATATACCTAATTATTATGCATGTCTGATATATACCTAATTATTATGCATGTCTGATATATACCTAATTATTATGCATGTCTGATATATACCTAATTATTATGCATGTCTGATATATACCTAATTATTATGCATGTCTGATATATACCTAATTATTATGCATGTCTGATATATACCTAATTATTATGCATGTCTGATATATACCTAATTATTATGTATGTCTGATATTATTAGTGACAAATACTACAAAGAATAAGTTGATACTTTAGTTTTAAAAATTATATGTTATTATGAAAAAGCAAATTTAGCTGATAGTCATCATGGAATTTAAGTGAGGCCCTGACTGTACTGTACATGATACTAGGTCATCCTAGATGACAGTAGAGCTAAGGAAGTTCACTTCCTGAACAGACTATCCTAATGTCACATGCATGCTGAGGAGTAGAACCTTCACAGCAGAGTGTTTTCATCAATCATAGTTTGGCATTGAACTTGCAACCTCCCTAAAGTGAAGCAGGCACATTAAAGTAACTACATTGTATATTCTAAGACCAAACGATCAGAATAACATTGTATTCACCATAAGACTGTCTGACAGAACTCCCACACCCTTATCGTGGCTTTTGTTACGTATGGAAGTTATTTTCACGAGTGATGCGGTGTATCCTGCAGCCATACTTACACGAGCGAAGCGATACAGTACTTTAGTTGATAACAATTTCAAACAATATATGTTTATTTTTATAATGCCGTTCACAAAACCCAGATAACAAATATATTGTCATCAAACTACATGTTTGCATGAAACATCAGCTTAGAACATATTAATTTTTTAGCAAAATATATTTGGTTTTTATAGCAAAAAAGTCTCGTCTCAACATTTTATTTAGCTACTGAGGAAGAACAAATCACATGTTGTAACAAAATAAGTAAATTTAGCATAAAATCTGAAGGTTGATTTTATTTTCATTATTGTTTCAAATATGTCCATCAATGTCCATTCTAAAGTATATTTCCGGATGGTTAAAAATAATCAAAACATGTAATTTTTTTTTTCCTTATTTATTTCGTTACCGGTAAATGCTGCAAACAAACAAAGTAATAATTACCTTAGAAGAACCTTTCGTTGAATAATATAGCCCGGAAGCTCTCAGCATAAAAAATAATTTTTTCCAACTTCTTTTGTTGCCATCTTTACAATGGAGAAAGCCATGCATTTCTGGTATACGTTCCGTGTTGGTGAAGAGTCTCTGGTAAAATATCAAATCAGAAATAATAATAATAAAGAAATGAGGAGAACATTAAATACAACACTCATTTGGTTTATGTGGCATGAACAAAAATTTTAGACTTAAACACACAGGTCAAAAATCAACTCAGGGTATTTTCAAAAAGGTACAGTTTTACATTAAGTATTACACTGGTTATACAGTATTACCAGTGTGGGGAGCATTCTGACCACAAATTTAGTCAAGGACAAATTTCATGATTACCACAGACATATAATTTTAAAGTTAATAAAAATTTTACTAGGAAGTAGGTACTAGGAAGTCAGTGACATCCACTGGGGTCCTAGGGAGTCAGCAACATCCACTGGGGCCCTAGGGAATCAGTGACATCCACTGGGATACTAGGTAACCACAGTAACTTGCACTGGGGCCCTAAGGAGTCAGTAACTTTTACTGGGGTCATAGGGAGTCAGTGGCTTTTACTGGGATCATGGGGAGTCAGTGGCTTTTACTGGGATCATAGGGAGTTACAGTGACTTTCACTGGGGTCCTAAGAAGTCAGTAACTTTCACTGGGGGTCAGTGACTTTTACAGGGATCATAGGAAGTCACAGTGACTTTCACAAAATTTAATCTTCCTGAATACCATCAAACTATCCAATCATAAAAATGAATAGTGACAAAACTAAAAAGGTTTATAGTAGTTGGTAATCCTATTTTTGTAATCCATATAACCATTAAAAACTTGACATTTCATTTACCAATGCATACACTTACCTCTAAAAGTATTTTCTTTGCCTGCTCCGCATCTTCTGTGAGTGGTGTTTCACATTCCTCTTTACTATCAATCATATGTGAAGGAAAAAAATTCTGGCAAAAAAAAAAATTTAAGTTGCAACTGCTGGAAATACCAAATTTTGTTTAACGGCTTTATAAAGTACATTAAATGTACTTTAAATGTATTCAAGCACTACTTGAAGACTACACACAATATGCATTAAGGCTCTTTCTACTTCAGGTCATACTGTGCAGGTGAATGATGAATGCTCTATTAAACCGTTTTTTGAAGACAGAAGAGATTTCTTGGATATCGGGATCTCATTTTTTTTCATAGAAATTTAGACATTGAGAGCGGTCCTACTGATTAATGCGCAGACACCTGTGGGACTGTCCAGACACACGTGTGGGTGAACGGGGGAAAAATACCTAACATACGAGGCAGCGGCAGCAATCCTTGTACTATATAATATTTGTTTATGCTCAAAATTTGAAAAAGAGTCACGAATTCTAGCAGCTAATCACACTTTTTATGATCGGTGCCCGGACATTTTGGCGAGTCGAGTCCGGCATGTTGTTTACTAATGTTGGTTAGCATTCAGTAATAGGACAATACCATTCGATCCATAGCGTTAATTCGTAGAACCCATTGAGAGTCCTGTATAATATAGGAAATAAATTTTTGGTTACATACCGATGGGTTTTCAAAAAGTTGATACTTGAGAAAGTTTTTTCGAAAGATAAATCTGTTATTGGAATTCTCATCCCATGTCTGGTAGATCTGCAGTACTATCTCATGGTCCTCAAGACAGCGTTCTATAGCCAAGAAACAAACAAGGTCATGTTAGTTGTAATGTAAGAGTCATCCTTTGATGAGCAGGAAGGGGAAACACGAAATGCAATAGCATGTTTTGCTTTTTCATCTGGACTAATTGAATGAAATTCTTGTGTACTATCTGTATATGATTACATGGATGTGGTACTCATGTAATCCAAACGGAATTTAATTTAAAATATCAGTGATGTTCAATATCGTACAATAACCATAACGCATTGTTTTATTTATTTATTTACACAAAATTGTGGAAATTTAATAAATGATGATTATTAGAGTAATAATGCAGAACATAATAAATAAAAATGTCAAAATTTTACCATAAAATTTAATAACAGTACAAACAATATTCTTTTTATTCTCAAGCTCAAAACTCTCTATAAAACACAGTCTCAATGTATGAGACAGCTGTACAAGCAATAAACAAGATTATTAATTGCGAATACTGTAGATAATTTATATCAAGTAGTTCAGCCAGTTGTGAGAGTTAAAGCCAATTTATTTTGTCAATATTGAACAGCCTTTAGAGATCGAGGTCATTTATCTTGGTTAAACCGTCGGTGTTTTCAAACACACATATTAATAACTTGTGTATTTATTAATCGTCATCGTGATGTGTTTTAATAAAGACGACACACTATGAATAAACTCATGGGTGTATATGTGCTTTTTATCCATTTTTAATGCACGACCTCCCCTTTCACGAGCCCCCTCGGTAAGTCGCGACCTTGATAAGTCACATTTTTTGCTTGGATCCCGACACCCACGACTTAGCGAGGGCCACTGTATATGGAACAAGCCATGCATGGCACAGTCCCCGTTAGTTATCAAATTTAAGATATATAGTTTTGTTTATAGTAATATAGCTGGAATATGACCATGTCAGGAACATGATTTTTTAACATTAAAATGATTGACAAGTACTTGACCATATTGAGAGATATTGCTCTGGAACAGCATTCAAAATCAGCCATTTTGAATACATGTATATATATAACATGATGTATAATGAATATATAAAATTTAAATATAATAAGTCAAAGCATTTAAGAGATATGGCTCTAGAAGCCCAATCATTAAAACAAAATGGCTGCCAGTCAGCCATTTTGAATCCAATCTGAAAAATAAAATGACGAGCATCAGGAACCCATAATGTCTAATGTATGTACCAAGTTTGAATGAAATCCATCCATAAATGCTTGATATTTGATGATTTTTTAGCACAAAAATGACCAACATTTGGAATAGGATCGTCAAACCAATATATCTGTTTATCTATGACATGATGTATAATGAATATTTAAAATTTGAAAATATTATCAGTCAAAACAAGTCGGAGATATGGGTCTAGAAGCCCATTCATTAAAACAAAATGGCTGCCAGACAGCCATTTTGAATCCGATCTGAAAAATAAATGATGTGCATCAGGAACCTGTAATGTCTAATATATGCACCAAGTTTGAACGAAATCCATCCAGAAATGCTTGATATTTGATGATTGTTTAGCACAAAAAAGGCCACCATTTGGCCATTTTGAATAGGATCGTCAAACCAATATATCTGTCTATCTATGACATGATGTATAATGAATATTTATAATTTGAACACAAGTGAAAGCAAGTCAGAGATATGGCACAAGAACCACATTCATTAATACAAAATGACCGCCAGTCGGCCATTTTGAATCTTATCTGAAAAACAAAATTATTTGCAACAAGGTCCCATAATGTCTAATGTATATACCAAGTTTGAACAAAATCCATCTGTAAACAGCCGAGAAATAGTTGATTTTTAGGATTTTTTAGCACAAAAATGACCGCCATTCGACCATCTTGAATCAGATCGTGAAACAAAATGATGTGCATCAATGTTCTATAATGTCTAATGTATATACCAAGTTTGAACAAAATCTGTAAACAGCCGAGAAATGCTTGATTTTGATGATTTTCAGCACAAAATGGCCGCCATTCGGCCATCTTGAATCAGATCATGAAACAAATTGACGTGCATATGTATAATATCATGTATTATGTATGTGTAAAGTTTGATTGTGATTGGTCCAGGCATTTCTAAGATACAGGTCTGGACACACGCACAGACGCACGCATGCACACACACACACACACGCACGCACGGGCACACGGAGGTGCGTCCGAACGAGGACTAAAAATCAGTTTAAATGATGATACAATAATAATATCTTTAGAAATAGTTTCCATTGGTTGACAGCAATAAAATGTTAGTAATGAAGTACAATACATATAAAACTAAAATTAAAGCCGCAAGCGGCGTCACCGGGGCCCAAGCTATCGGACGAATTTCGTCATTAAAGTGGTCACCGAATTGCCATTAAGGTACTTTGAACGATTTGTACCTTGAGGTTGATGTGCCTTCTATTTACCTGGTTTGGTAATGAGATATGCTTTTTAGAATATATAAGGAGCCATGTGCTTATGCATATTATTGAGGTTACAATGTCATATATGGTATTCTTTTATATTAGTCTTTTGTTTGATTACTTCATTATGGCACTGGTTGCATGTCCCGTTTTGCAACAGTGTTTCAGATATGACAGTTATGCATATTAATGAGTTCACATGACCATATATGGTCATCTTTTATTTTAGTGAGAGCTCTTGTTTACCATCATCTTAATAATGTAGACCAGGAAGTTTGAATGAACAGTTACATTAGGTACACATGCAGTTAGTTGCATGTATTTACCTGGTCTGGTTATTAAGATATGGTTTTCAAAATATATAATTAGCCATGTGTTTATGGATAATAATGAGGTTTGTTTGATGCCTTCATTATGATACAAGTTAGATATCCCGTTCTGTAACAGTGTTACAGATATGACAGTTATGCATATTAATGAGCTCACAGGACCATATATGGTCATCTGTTATTTTAATCACATTTCTTGTTCAATATCATCATAATAATACAAGTTTCATCTTCCTAACTGCAACAGTGTTTGAGATATAATGGTTATGCATATTAATGAGTTCACATGACCATATATGGTCTTCAGTTATTTTAGTCAAATCTCTTGTTTAACGTCATCATAATAGCGCAGGTTACATCTTCCTAACTACAACAGTGCTTGACATATAGCAGTTATGCATACTAATGAGGTTAGAAGCTCCCCACCCCATGGGTGCGTAGCCACATGACCTAGCCATATGCCATTCAGGGGAAAGAATGTATCTAAAGAGTAGAATACACGTACAAAATTTTATTCCAATCGGACCAATACAACACATGTAATTGAACAATTTCTGTTTGCACAATATCCAAGATGGCGGCTAAATCATGTGACTGATCAAAATTATATTATTTTTCTCATATGGAGCTATGGCCAGACATATTATTAATGAAAACATCTAGTAGATCGGTTGAAGCAGCTTAAAGAAACAAATGCCCAAACTTTTGGTCATTTTTATTTGAAATCCAAGATGGCAGCCAAACATGTGACTGATCAAAACTATATCATTTGTTTCAAATGGAGCAATGGCCAAACATGATATATACAACATATCTAGTTGATAGGTTGAAGCACCTTTGAGAAACAAATGGCCAAACTTTTGGTCATTTTCATCTAAAATCCAAGATGGCGGCCAAACCACGTGACTGATCGAAAATATATTATTTTTTTCAAATGGACCTATGGCCATACATCTGATATACAACGTATCTAGTTGATCGGTTGAAGCACCTCTGAGAAACAAATGTCCAAAATTTTGGTCAATTTTGCCTAAAATCCAAGATGGCGGCCAAACCATGTGACTTATCTGAATTTTTTCTTTGATATCTGAAAGAGGTCATTATAAAGCTGCAATTTAGCTGATTAGAAAATGATCACATAATTGTGGCTTGATAAAAAAAACTACTTCCTGTCTAGAAGAAATCCAAAATGGCGGTCAAACCATGTGACAAATCATAACAATTTTTTCAAACTTAAATGTGCTTTGTATATTGAAGCTAAATACTATATATGGGAGCATTTCGCTTGGTAGTTCTGAAGAAGAAGATTTTCAAGGGTTTTTTCCCGTTTTTGGGAGAAAAAACATGGCGGAAAAAGTTGAGGTTTACGTTTAGAATTTTTTTTCATATATCTACTACACATGAGTTGTACTATATGCCATAAAAAACCCTGATTGCCTAGACCCTCAGAAAGTGGTCAAATACCCACTTCCTGTTAACTTCAATCCAATATGGCTGCCAAACTAATTGACCAATCAAAATTCTAAAAGCATGTTGCACCAGTTCACATTAGGGACTATCAGTATACAGCATTATCAGACCATTCTCTTCAGCGGTTTTCTCAAACGGCTTGACGAAAAAAGTTACGGAAGAAAGAAAGAAAGAAGAAAAAACTGAACAATAACAATAGGGGCCTAGCCCTTCGGGCTTGGGCCCCTAATAAAAGTAAAATGTCAGTTATTGTTAATTCTGATTTCAAATATTTTTTATAAGTATTCACCAACTTGTCTTATTATTAATACGTCTTCTCTTGAACTCATAATATATTTAAATATCTGGAAATCACATTACTATAACTGGTAGGATGACAAGAATAAATACACTAGGTCTCACAGACATTATACGTTAATACTATATTCTTTTTTTATAGATTGACGTCAACAGCAATAACCTTCTACGTTACATATAAATCCAAAAATGATACTCGGTATCATGAGTGTCTATACTGACGTCAACGTAAAACAAAGTACTGTGAGATTATTTATTTGTCACATGCTTACCAGTACTTTCACAGTTCCAAAAACGTGAAATAGTGGAGTGTTAGAAATGCATTGAACCATTGATGAAACAATATCCGATATGAATATATCATTGCATGCTACTACCAGTAGTATGTTAATTTATTGACGAAATGGTTTTCTATTTCATGTGAACACCTGAGAATTCAGCTCAACAGTGATACTTGCTCCACTTCATTGGTACTTTCTTTCTTTCCAACTTATTGTTTTGAGCAACTGACTAAAAATTCTGAGCGTAAATACATTAGCGTGCCAAAATGAACCATTTTCACCATAGTTATTGTACTGTATATAGACCATCTTCTGGTACGTATCGCGCACAATTAAAAAAATTTCTGCAGTACGTGATATAAAACTGTGATTTTTGGTCTATCATGTATTTCATCACGAGTGCTACGGAGATACACGCGACATGCATGTCATAAGCACATATCAAAAACAAATTTTGAAAATCATGCAAGAAAAATAATTATGTGAATTTTAAGTGAAGCCACAGAATCTTTCTCGAAATGTTTATGAACACCTTTAGGTCAAGTCACGAAAACTAAACGGTTTAATTACAAGCATTAATTCTGATTACCAATTTGATGGTACTTGTACAACATTCTCACTTTGAGGTCTTAGAAACGGTTTCAACTCCAGCAGCAGAGCAGGTTCAGATTCATATACCTCAGTGACATCATAAAGCATCATATACATAAGAGAATATTTCAAGTTTTACATTTCAATGAAAAATTAACCTTAAATGCACAACATATGCTAATATGAAAACATATAAAATAGAATTCTTTATTAATACCATAAGGAGAATGTGACATTTTTTTTTTTGGTTAACAAATTAACAAAGTTTTTACAATTTACAATATGTACGAATATGGCACATGTAGTTTATAATGTATTCCTTATATTGTAACACTGTTCAATGTACTTTATGGTTTCTTTATTTATACATGCGAGCTAGTGATCAGCGTCAATAACACACGACTGATACGTGTATTCAATAATTGTTTTATATTCACAACTCGGTATAATCAACACCCGATTGTTCCTCATTTCAAAATAGTTCAATGCATACTGTGAAAGAAATCAACGGTATAGATGTCAAGAATGAATACACAAAAAAGATGTCAAACTAAGGTCATATCAACAAGCTAAAAAAAAGAAAAAACACTGACCCATATCCATGAGCATAACTACTACCACAAGATTGAAGACATTTCCTGGCATTGGAATATGTTTACACGTACACCATTAGCGTTGTACAATGTGGCTCCATACTGTCCCATTCAATGTATAGAACACATACGAGTAGTGTATCCAGGGTGATAAAACTGAAGCAAATTAAACTCTTGAATGATCTGAATGAATTGAGACATTTACAAAGACTCTGCATACTGACTCCATGCAGTTGTAATAGTAGATTTCACAACATGATTTCATTGTAGAAAATATTAGTAAAATGGGAATATACATATATCTTATTCATGTAACAACAACAACAATTTATTAACTCATAACAACCTACTGAAGGAGGTTAAAGGTTACAACAACAACAAAAATTACAGATACAAATTAATCAAATTACAATGGCTAATAGTTTAAAGACAACTAAAAACAGATTAAATTGAAGTTAGTAACGGAAATATATAATAAAGTAAAATGAAACACCAACAAAAAACTATAAACTGAATATAAAAACAAAAACCCAATGAATAGGTGTAAAAAAAAAAGTCAATGACTAAGTAGGTGCTGCTGTCTAATAGCAAAGCTGTATTTCAGATATTGTGCCAGAGGAATTGCTAAGTTATTATTTGACATTATTTTTTATGAATTTATTTTCAGGTGTGAGATTAGTAAAGTCAGGAATAATCTTTTCAGCTTCATTGTATAAAACGACCCTCTCTTTACTATATACTGGGCATATTATGAGGAAGTGATGTTCATCTTCAATATCATTTTTATTACTTATTGTATTGGGTAGTTAACCCTTTGAGCGCAAACTTTTGCCATCTTTCACAACTCATAATTTCCCAAAGTTGTGACCAAACCCTGTAGAAAATTCTCAACCAGGTACTGACATCATAGTTTTAAACTTCGTTGTGCAAATCTATGGAGATTTTACATTGACATTTTTTTATGTTTAGGTTGAGGAAAGTGTGTTGAGGAAAGCGTGGTGAAACTCATGGATGCAATGAATTCATGGGTGATTAATTTACTTAAGTCTGCAGTATAGTTGTATACTTTCAAATTTCAGAATAAAAACACAGATATTTTTTGAAAGAAAGTGCAGACTCTAACCGGGACTATTTTGTGAATTCTTGATGAAAAGAAGAAACTGGTGGTGAAAAGGTTAATAAAGTGTCACAACCGCAAACAAAAAATATGTGCAACAAAACAACAAAACAAGTATAAAACCTTTGAGCATTATTGTCAACTTTTGGTGCATACATCTACAAAAGTATTTTATACAGTCCGCTTCTCTCCACATGAAATGTTGATAAAAATTGATAAAACTTTCGATAAAAAACAATAAGCATTTGAATTAGAACAATATAATGGTTCAAAATGAAAATTTTACAAAATGTGAAAATATTTGCACAGAATTTTGAGCGGGAAAAAAATATCTGGCACTCAAAGGATAAAAATAAAGAGGTTGGTACTTGGAAAGATAAATCTCATCAGTGCATGCCCATACATTACAGGTTTGACATAAACATACACAGCATTGAAGAATCAAGTTCTCCCTAAAATCTTAGAAATGTTAAATTCCAATGAAAAGCGAAATGTTCCTAATCCCAGACTATACTATACAGCTGTTACACTGTCTGAATTTATACCATGCAGCCTGCTGTAGTAAAACCTCTAAATATTTCAAAATCCATTCTCAATTTCTCATATACTGTATATTATTAATTAATTTATTACTCTATGTCATCATAGATTTGTTCAAAATATGAATAAATTATTATATTTATTAGATAGATATAAGACTGACCCTAAAGATCACACTTTGAGCTTTAACAATATTCAGCTGTATGAATTTATCAATCTAATACTTACAGCATGTTGCCCCTACTTGATTCCATGCTGACACATCGATCATACATCACACAGAAATAACAAAAAGGATTCCTTGGTTATAACACAGGTAAATTGAGCAGTTTTACATATACACTGATAAGCCGCAATGGATTTACACAGAATTACTCCTTGTTATTTTGTTTTCTATTATGTTAATGATACCATGCATTAATTCAGGCGAGAGCTTACACTGTTAGAGCAATAAACCATGTTGAACTTATACTGTCAATTATTTTTTTCATGTAGAATGCAGCTACCAGCTGCCGGAGTGTATAACTATACAGTTACATACTTTGTCACGGACGTCCTTGAAATTCACTCTACAGATTTGACTAATTTTTGTAATCACCATAATCATTATAAAATACAATGTTAATAGCTGACAATTAGGTTAATTATCAATACAAACTTTAAAGATTAGAAAGAATTAGTTGAAATAAACTACATTGTATGCTCTCCAGCATTTGATTATGATTTTCGCTAGATTCTGTCAATTTTCTGATCAGAGTCTTGTTCATGAGAAATTCTGAACAGGATCTAGCAAGAATTCTTACTGAAGATTATTACAAAACAGTTCTGTTCAGAAACTCACTCAACAATGAATTTCTAATCAGAATCTACCAAGAATTGTACTTTCTCAATAGATTCATCCTGACAGTATTACAATCTCACTCAACATATGTCCCTGAATCTCATTTTATGGAACCCGTTATAAAATGATGGATGAGGTTACAACATACAGATATACTAGTAAGATAAAACTGACCACAAATCCATATCTCATGAATCATATGCTTTAATACAGGGCATACCAACTTCAATCCTACACAAATTAACCTCCCCCCCCCCCCAAATATTGATCTATGGACAACAAACTGATTGAATCAGACACAGAACACTAATTAATTAATTATTCATATCCAGCTCGCCCACATCCATTTTATTAATTAAGATAAAGCAACGATCAATATTCGTAACTGATAAAATGTATATTGCATGGATTACTAATTCAATATACATTTGATAACGCGCCAAACCAATGCTCTTCCAACTTGAGTTCAAACTTTGGAATAACTACCAGTACCTCCTTTTTTCCCCTTAAATCTCAAAAATTAACGATATGATGCAAGTCCATAACACTTGTTAAACTATTCACACCTGTTGAAAAACAATTTATGTCAGATTCTCAAGTTGTCGCTTTATATTTATGCAATAAACAGCATCAAAGTAAATATGTGTTTTAGCAAATAGGCAGATTCCCTGTTTCAAAATGACAATGTCAAGCTCATGACTACATATTTGAATTTTGAAATTCAACCAACATTCCGTGTGTCACAATTCACCATGAGACCCCGTGAGTAAAATGTACGTAAAATTCTTTTTGCATGGATTTTTGAAGTAGCAAGTGTTTATTAAAATCACCCTTTAATGTACGAACGATGACGAGTAAACGTAAAGCAACGTGTGTTCATTATGGGTTGGATACAAAGTACAAATAATATATTGTTTGCCTATATGAAATTTGATGTACTGTAAAATACTTAATTTTCATTTGGAATTTATTTTCGCTATTTTTGCTGAGGGGGTAAGTCAGTGAAAATAAAATCCAGCAAATATACTTTTTTTTTTCCTTCAACTCATCAACAATCAGTGAAAATAAACACCTAAAAAGTCTTTTCAGAAAAAAAGGAATTCCAGCTAAAATAAAATATTTTACATTACCATGCATAGACCACTGTACTGATTAAAATAAAAGATGGCCCTGAACCAAATCATTGTTATATGTTATATGTTGTTATATGACATATATATCATAACTATGCACTGATACAGGAGACATATGGCCTATTATATTATACACGAAAAACGTGACCACAGAATAGATTATTACAGAATACAACACTGTGGATGACATTTCATCCAGCCCCCATCTCAAAATTGTCTCTATTTTTATTTCAAAAAAGATAAAAATAACAGTATCAACTCTGAGCTATATAATGTCAAATGTCAGTGTGTTTAACTAATGATTGATTTAATTTATCACAACACCTCAAACTATTCGGTATTATACACTTGTGTAAATGTCAATCATTTTCGCTGTCATGAATCACTAACAAGTATATCCTTTTAATGTCCATTACACAACTAAACTACTACTCACTTCCATGTTACGTACAAGGTAACATTTGAGATGATAGCAAAACCTGTCAAAGTAACCTGGTTGCTAGGATACTAGATATGCAAAATGAAAATTTATGAAAGATGAAGTGAATATTAGGCTCATCAATCTCTGTCTGTGCCTTCCAAATCCGTTTCAGTGCTGGAGGCCAGATCAGACTCCTTCGTTATTTTACATGCATTTAATCACCATATTTCGTGAGGAAATCAAAAGGTTAGGCCTACACAGGCACCTATTCATTTGCTGTGGAATTAATATTGATGTTTTCTATCAATAAAATGCAAATAAGAAAAAACAAGCATGCATGGCACAGTCCCCGTTAGTTAAATTAAGCCCAACAACACAATGACCCCCCAAGAAAAAGCTCCACAAATGTAGGAGAATGCAATTTACACTTTTTTATATCACTTTTCATTCTATAAATATTCAACATTTCATCAATATTATGTAGTCAGCCATCTTGATTCTCAAGCAAAGGATCATGGGTAAAGTATGACATCACAGAGTCTGTTGTCAGAAATTGAGAAAATGATTTCATCTATAACATGGGAAATACTGATGCGAATTAGTTAAAATTTTCGTTATGCATATAACTCTTGTATTTGATTATAGTAATGTAAATTAGAATGTTACAAATACACATAAAGTGAAGATATTGCCAAAAACGTTAAAAAAATAAAAATCGTTATTTTCGTTGTGAAATATAGAATGACACTTTTTTGTCCACTTTTTATGGCCTTTAAGTAATATATCACCTATATAACCTACTCACATCGGTAAATTGTATACAATATAAGGATATTTGAGCATTTGGTAGAAAAACATAAAAATAAATATTTTCAGTTTTGTTTCCATGATAACTATTTTATAAGCATGTTTGGCACCAGTACATGTATGCTACCCTGTTCTAAACTTTCAGTCAATTTAAAGTTCAACTTTTTAATAATTTTTTCCATTTCTGACAACAGACTCTATGATGTCATACTTTACCCATAATCCTTTGCTGAAGAATCGAGATGGAGGTCTACATAAATTGATGAAATATTGAATATCTAGAGAATGAGAAGTGATATAAAAAAACTGTAAATTGCATGTTCTTACATTTGCCGAGCTCTTCCATCGAGGAGTATTATGTTGTTAGCCTTGACTTTCACTTTAAGATATATAGTTTTGTTTATAATACCGTAATATAGCTGGAATATAACCATGTCAGGAATATGATTTTTTTTAACATTAAAATGATTGACATTTGTATCTGATCGTCAAACGAGTTCTTGTTCATATTGAGAGATATTGCTCTGGAACAGCATGCAAAATCAGCCATTTTAAATACATGTATATATATATATATATATAACATGATGTACGGTATAACGAATATATAAAATTTGAATATAATCAGTCAAAGCATTTAAGAGATATGGCTCTAGAAGCCCAACCAATAAAAACAAAATGGCCGCCAGTCAGCCATTTTGAATCCAATCTGAAAAATAAAATGACGTGCATCAGGAACCTGTAATGTCTAATGTATGTTATAAGTTTGAACAAAATCCATCCATAAATGCAAGAAATGCTTGATATTTGAGGATTTTTTTAGCACAAAAATAGCCACTGTTTGGCCACTTTGAAAAGGATCGTCAAACCAATATATCCGTATATCTATGACATGATGTATAATAAATATTAAAAATTTGAACATAATCAGTCAAAACAAGTCAGACATATGGGTCTGGAAACCAATTCATTAAAACAAAATGGCCGCCAGACAGCCATTTTGAATCTGATCTGAAAAATAAAATGATGTGCATAAGGAACCCGTAATGTCTAATGTATGTACCAAGTTTGAACGAAATCCATCCATAAATGCCAGAAATGCTTGATATTTGATGATTTTTTAGCACAAAAATGACCACCATTTGGCCAATTTGAATAGGATCGTCAAACCAATATATCTGTCTATCTATGACATTATGTATAATGAATATTTTAAATTTGAACATAATTAGTCAAAATAAGTCGGAGATATGAGTCTAGAAGCCCATTCATTAAAACAAAATGGCCGCCAGTCAGCTATTTTGAATGTTATCTGAAAAACAAAATTATTTGCATCAAGGTCCCATAATGTCAAAGCCATATTAGTCACAAGTCTATGTAATAAATATCATTGTTATACATCTGTCAATGTTACGCCATAAGTTATAGCATGTCGTAATTTTGCGGTATTGCACTGGGCATTTTCATCCTACCATAATAGGAAATGCGAATTCCAAACATGGAATCATTACGTGCGTGAGCGTCCTCTAATAATAAAAACAAACATGGCAGCCCCCACGGTTTGACCGGACTCGTTCACTAAATCTGTTCTAAACTTTTTGGATTTCAGCATTCCCATGGCGTATCCATGGGAGGAAAAGATGTATAATAATAAGGTTATTACTCAGACAGTACGCCATCACAACGACTTACACTGCGCATCGGTCTATACTCCCGCGGTACTGTCTTTGTGAACACTTTTCAGTATCCTCATAATAACCTCATATTATCCTCACAACAAATCAGACAAGTGCGACACTTTCTCAGCCTAATTTCACAACAGTAAAAACAAACAAAACAGTGCCTGACTCTGCTAATAAAACTAAATTTTGCTGTGTTTCATCAAAAATTGAGCAACAAATCAAAGAGGCATATGTAGCAATCAATAATGTAATAACCAACTGTTAATGTAATACCTATCATTTACCATTAGTGTAATCAGGGTTTTTCTAGAAAAAAACTGCAAGAGGGAGCACTGCAGTTCAGCGGCCCCACTAAGTGAGGGAGATAGGGTTCTCCCTACCAGGGTTTGGAGTTTTTGATAATTCTAAGTTAAAATGGAGCATTATATGGCTTCCTTAGGGCCAAAATTACTATCAGACAGGAGTTTTTGATAATTCTAAGTTAAAATGGAGCATTATATGGCTTCCTTAGGGCCAAAATTACTATCAGACATGTCACAGTTGAAGACTGGCCACATGTGATCTCTGGTCAATCAGAATTTTATGGTTGCCGGAGGATCTGCTCCCCAGGGTAAGGGAGCGCATGACCATGGCATGAGGGCGCTGCGCCCCTGTTCCCTTGTTTAAAAAAAATCCCTGGTGTAATGATCAACAACTAACTTAATATGAATTCAACCAATAATGCAATAATAGGTTAATTGTTAAAATAATAAAAAATAACTAATACTGCAACATATTTAAGCATCAGAAGATACTTATATTATTGACAATGTTTATTACTAATAAACCAATATCTTTGATTACCCGTTTGATGTAACTATTACCAAGTAATTGCATTACATAGTCCCTTGAGTTAACAAGTTTAAAAAATATGGCACTAAAACAAAATGGCTACCGATGGCAATAGTCATGACAATAGGCAGTTTATGAATATTATAGACACTGACACTGGATGTCTGGAAAAAATCTACTGTCGACTAAACTATATTTTCTCACAGTATTTCACTTTTCAACTACATCATCAAAGTAAGAGTTCAAATTAAGGGCAAACTCACGGGAACAACTAATAAAATACCACGTTACTGGACATAATACATACTTTTAATCATCATTCCTTTTGTAAAAATTGATCAAACATGAAATAACATGATGCACTTCAAAATTGGTAAATTATTGATAAATTCCTAACACGACACATGATTTTCAAAAATTAGAACAAAAGTTTTGCTTGTCTGCTGTCATTAATATTGACCCAAAGTAAAATAAAAACACAAGAGCCTTTTCTCATATAAAAATAAAAATAAAATATCTTAGTTATTTCTGGACATGTCAAATTGTCAGCCTTGCAACAGACACCTTGTGAACATAAATATTCAAACATGACAACGCAGCTATGTTTGTTTACTAGATATATATTCTCATTCAACAAAGAGCCAAGCGTAATGGGAAATGTTAACCTGATTTTCCAACATTTATTTCAAGTCTGCTTCTATTTTAAAAAATTTTTTTCTTTTGTTTTGATCATTCATACTGTCTTCAATTTTTTTATTTTTGTCAGTAGTAACATTATATTCACATGGATATGACAGACTGGGCAGACTGTACATGTAGCAATATTGTATTGTGTAGTGGTTCATTTTAATAGGTCAAACTGTGCTACAATACCACCAGGATATTTCTTTTTCAAATACAATAAAAAGACCAACTAAAATCTCATAAACAGTGGAGACCGTACACATTCTCCCTCAGTTGACAGATGAATCCCCTCACATACAGTGACCACACACTGGCAGTTGTTTGCACAAAATCAGAAACAGTTTATTACATAAATTATTACAGACATCAATTGCTAGTTATATCTTTTCACTTTTGTTATTACTAATGACGCGGCTATTAAAGGCAAATCACATTAAAGGGAAATAGTCATCGAGCTGCGCAAGTCGGATATTTGTGTTGATAAGAATTGATTTTCTCACAATCCAATGTGCTCTACTATAAATGGAAATCACAAGTACGAGGTTTGACCTGTACGCAACTGGTACTAATTACCATCGGTGACTCCTTCGATACCTTCCAATCACCTAAAATAATACCTAATTAAAAGCTTGATAATGTCTCAGTTTGTACTTGTTGATCTACGCAACAGTCAAAGGCGCCATCTTTGTTTATATGAGACCCATACATGTATATCTCGCGCGACTACCGCCCTTTAAACAATATATATTAAGGTAAAAATCAAATCAGAATGCATCTGAGTAAAAAATCAAAAATAAAGACAAACTATTAGGGGATAAGGTGAAAGTGTAAATAAGCATCACTTACCAAGTTTAAGATCTGTAAGCTGCTCAACTAAGACCCAGTTTTTATCATCAATACTGTGGTTCTTCAGTACCATGAGGTAGCACACTTCCCTTGCTAAGTAATCCTTCTCCACAGTCACTGTCCGCACGCTGCCGTCTTCATTGTAAATCCTCATTAGAAATGGCTAAACACATCAGAAAAGAAAGTACATTCAGTGTTAAAATACATAAAACATAATTCTTTACTTTATTATTACACTATGTATATGTAAACAATATATATTATATGTGAAGAAAAAAAAAATGTGTGTGTATCACATGATACAACTCCTCTGGAGAGCCATGGAGATCAAGTATTATTAGGATTGATGTTTTCATCTGTAATTGTGTATTCGCCGACAGCTGGTAATTAACATGCATGTTGTGGGGGCATCGTTAAACGGGTTTATATACATATATCAGCAAGTATGTAACTTTATTTATTTATTAGACACAACACTGCCTCCAGAGAGATCAGCTAAGGTCACTAAAACTGCATGACTATTACATCTTGGCTGTTGAGAATCCAGATATTAAATAATAAGCATTCAAAATGGATATAAACTTATTATTTGAGATTACTTGATCCTGTGAGTATATATAAATGGAGTATGAGTACACCTTGAAGAGATTATTACTGTTACTAACATCTGCTTCTCATGACCTGCAACCTTCATTCCATGCATTTTAAATTAATATTTCTATTTCTAACAAAGGTTTTATTTAAGCCAAATGTGTATGTACATCTTGTAAATTATACATGCCAGTTAACTCGAAATTGAACTTAATTGATATTTGACAGTGATTGATAAGATTTCAAATTTTGAAGATGATCAGAAAAAATGTATTCTCACCACTTCAAGAAGACATTTTTAACAAAAATGTACATGCGACACATGCCAACAATAAACTTGACCAAGAATCCACACTGTTCATGTCAGAGTCAATAATTGACTTATTTAATAGCCATCGTATCAAAAACTTTATTCACTGAATAAAATTGATACATGCATTACGAGTACCATAAACTATAAATATTTTTTTATTTTGTTGCTAATAATTTACGATTTTATGGCAAAATACTTGTTACTGCTAGAAATTTCTTCATTGTTGAGAGCATGGCAAGCGAGCGAACAATCAATTTAATAAGCGACTGGTTACGTAGATGTAAAAAGAAGAAGATAATTACAATAAATGATTTAAAATATAAAGCTACAGATTGCATAAAGTGAGTTGAGGATTATGTAGAGTCAATATTATTATTTCCATGTCCAAAACATTTCATCAATTTGGAATTACGATTACTGAAGTGGGAGAAGACAGCTGACCTTATCTGTAATCTACGACAATCAGATTCAGAGTATTATTGAAGTAAACTCATTTCCTGTCAACTCATCAAATCGGTGTACTCAACTCATGAAATAAAATGATGAGAAATTTATCAATAATGATGCACAGTCAAATTAAGCTGTCTTTCCTGTAAGCAGGCTGGTGATGTTTAAATTAGAAAGGTGTCACGTTAGTAATACTATAAATTTCATGTTCACTTTAAATACGTTGTAGTTTCATGTGTAAACGAACCAATGCATGGATCCCTCAGTTGGCTACCTGGGATGCTGAAACTGAAAAGATGCCAACACAACACAGTTCGAACTGTTCGGCTAGACTAGAACTCTGCCAAGAAATGAATGGGAGTTGCTTCCAGTGAAAAGCTGATTTGTTAATTCTGGCAGAAAAAAATGCCTCATGTAATTCATATTTTACCCATATGCAAATTTCCCAATTAATATGCACAGACGGTATATAGAACTATTTCGTGAAAGGTGACAAAAGTTTACTTTGGCATTCAAAAAAGGTTAATAATATGCAAATTACCCAATTAATATGCACAGACGGTATATAGAACTATTTCGTGAAAGGTGACAAAAGTTGACTTTGGCATTTAAAAAGGGTTAAACAGAACAATAGGAATGATCGTGAGCATATATAAAAGTGTAATTATGCAAAACATGAAAAATTAAAATGACAACCAATACAAACATATCCTGGCTCACTTTTTATCTTCATCAAAAGATGTTTTTTAATAATAATAGAAATATAATAAAAACAATTTTTTTGCAAAACAACATTCAATAAATAAATAAAACACAATAAATTAAGTATGAATAACTAAGTCTAGTTTTTGTTTCTAATTATAAATAAGTTTAATAATATGGTCTTGCTGTTACTCAACAAGTACTCAAACATCTGAAAACCATCTGTTACTCCAGTTGAGAATTCTATATTTAATAATAATTTTTGCCTATTAGGCTGATAATTAGGGTAATATATTAAGATATAACTCATTTTCAATTACATGTACATATTCTAATGGAGTTATGAGATGAGAATGTCTACCATTTTCAATTTCTTGATTATGATTACTTTTTCTGAGATGAAACACAAATATCCGATGAAAATTGGTCTGCACAACTAATAAACAGTTAAAAACATGTAATAAACAAAGCCATGCATGGCACAGTCCCTGTTACATGTACATGTAGTTATAAAATTTATAATATATTGTTTTGTTTACAGTAATATAGTTGGAACATAAACATGTCAGAGATATGGATCCAGAAGATGATGCTTGATTTTGATGATTTTTTTAACATTAAAATAATTGAAATTCAGTCATCTTGTATCTGATTGTCAAGTGTGTACTTGTCCATATTGAGAGATATATGTATTGCTTTGGAACAGCATTAATTAAAACAAAATGGCCACCGGTTGGCCATTTTGAATTAGATAGTGAAACCAATACATCCTTATATCTATGACATGATGTATAATGAATATAGAAAAATTGAACATAATCAGTCAAAGCATGTCAGAGCCGCATTCATTAAAACAAAATAGCCACCAGTCAGCCATTTTCAATCCAATCTGAAAAACAAAATGAAGCGCATCAGGGACCCATAATGTCTACCGGTAATTTATGTACCAAGTTTGATCAAAATCCAACTACAAAAGACCAAGATCCAGTTCTGGAATGCCAGCAATGTTCGATTTTTTAATGATTTTTTAGCAAAAAAATGGCCACCATTCGGCCATTTTGAATCAGATCATCAAACCATTACATTTGTATATCTATGACATGATGCATAATGAATATGAAATTTGAACATAATCAGTGAGAGATATGGCTCTAGAACCGCATTTATTAAAACAAAATGGCCGCCTGTCTGCCATTTTGAATCCGAACTGAAAAACAAAATGATGTGCATAAGGTCCTATAATGTCCAATGTATGTACCATGTTTAAACAAAATCCATCTGTAAACAGCTGAGATCCAGTTCCGGAATGCCAGAAATGCTTGATTTTTTTCAGCAGAAAAATGGCTGCCATTTGGCCATCTTGAATCAGATTGTGAAACAAATTGATGTGCATATGTATAATATCATGTATGATGTATGTGTGAAGTTTGAATGTAATTGGTCCAGGCATGTCTAAGATACAGGTCCGGATGCATGCATGGATGTATGCATGGATGCACGTACAGAATTCAATCTGAATGGGAACTAATAATCGCCCAACAAAGACACAAACTACACGTAACCACTACGTTTAACTAAACAAAGAATGAAGTGGTCTATCAAAATTTGAACTCACCTTGTTAACAATTAACTGAGCAGCATTTATGTTATGTTTAGATTGCATATTATCCTAGCAGCAAAGTAAATGAATGAGATATAAAGCAGAGTGACCTTTAACCTTAACCGCCAAAAAATACTTTGCCATTTTTTTTTCAAAATTTTGATTAATACTTACATCCAATGAGAAATCATGTTCATTTAATCCAAAATTGAAGAGAGAATTTTAGAAAAATACCCAAAATGTGCAAAATGTTGCACCAAACCATTTTGGTGCTCAAAGAACAATAAGCATGTGTACTGGAAAATTAAACTGTTATTTCGTATTATGTACTCTAATTCATGCAAACAAAATTTTTTCAACAACTAAAATCCGAATAATATTAATAAAGGCTTTGACTGAAAAATGCATAAAGCATATTAACAAACTGATGTACTGTGTTGTTGCCGGATGCATCATCCGAGATTAGTGTGAGTTTAATGGATGCCTGGAGGTTATACAGACTGTCGTCTAGGATAATCTAAGCTCTGGGATTTGCTACAATATAAGCATAGCATGCAAACTATTACAATGCCTGAAACAGTTTGTATTATTTTTAGAATTTTCTGCTGAATGTACAAATTTTACAGAATTTCATTGGAATAACGGGTATGCACCATATACAAAAGAATTTTTTCGAGAGTGCTGGTCAAATGAATATATAAGTTTTGATGATTGAAAAAAGAGATTCATGATTTAACCTTTTCACCACTAGTTTCTCTTTTTATCACAAATTCACAAAATAGTTGTACAGTCTGCATTTTCCTTCAAAAGATTGGGACAAAAATAGCCAAATTTTGTCTTCAAAATTAGGGTTTATTTCCAGAAATATTGAAGAATATGAAAAAAAAGGGCAGAAAAAATCTTTAAATATTTTTAGCAATTTCTACATATTCATCACATTAATAATGAAACACAATCATCCCAAATGCTAATAAGAATATCAGATTGATCTTTGAGTACAACTTCAATAAACTTCAGTATTCCCATGGTGCATCACAGTACTCCCATGATGCATTTGATTGTTTACTGAAGAAGTTGGGCGGATAGTTAAAGGGAAATGCATCATGGGAGAACAACCATTTTGTTGGGCTTCATCGATAAAGAAGTAATACAGATGGAGTAATAGTTTTTTTGGTTAATTTTTCTTTCAATCATATTTTCCTATTCACTCAAGTTTTGTTCATATACTGCCTGAAAATGACGTTTTGGATATCATACTAAAAACATAAGTGAGTATTTAAGTGAATCACGTATATCTATACATACCCTTTTATCAAGGTCAGTATAACTGCCGGACAGCATTCCTAATTCTGGGAATGGATCCGGAACTCGTGCTTCTTGAGGCCTGTCATCATACCAACGTGTGGAGCCAGACGATGGACTCATAGGAAGATTTTTTTTCTGTGATTTCGCCTTTGGAGGCAATGGCGGAGATCTCCTGTCCTGATACAGAAGTGGCTGTTGTTCGTTTGATGCAAAAGTATTCACTCCTTCATTTAATACAACATAACAGTCATTTCCTGTAGTTGCAAATGAAAACAGAAAAGAAAAGAAACAGTTAATATTCACATTCCATGTTAGTAATCACAGAAGTATTTAGCTATGGAATGCCATAAAAACTTCTGTTGTACGTGGTAAACTAAATGATCTTATTCTACTGCCTATGTCTGCTTCACTCAAACCAGAAACAAAACTACATACATAGTTTATGAACTCTAAAAAGCTGCCAATAAGCATTTGTAGCTAAAGTTTATTTGCCGTCATGCTTTCAAGGTTGTGCAACTATACTTAATGCATGTCAGGCCCCAGGTATTAAATTTTAGTAGTAAGCATGTCATGTCAGGAAGCTGAATAAACACACACAGTGGAAAATATTGCACCTGTGTAGAGTACACAATGGTTAGTAGTATGTTACTAGATACACTTTTATGGCTGAATACAACAACAGTTATAGAAATAATGAAACATAATTAGAACACAAAATAGTAACTCTTAATTGTCAAGGGGTAGGAGCTGCATGACTAAGGCTGTACCAGTCAGTAAAGGCATCTGCTAATCTAGAAGAATTTACCAAATTGCAATTAACCAAAAATCACTTTGACACAATCATAATTTATACATTAACCTTTTCACCACAAATTCACAAAATAGTCCTGTTTATAGTCTGCACTTTCCTTCAGAAGATTGGAACAAAAGTAGTCAAATGTTTTGAGCGAAAATTGAAAATTGACTCAAATTTTGTCTGTTGGCTCCAAAATTCATTACTAAAATATTGAAGAATATAAGAAAGAAAGAGCAGACAAATTTGGGCGAGAAAGTCTGGTGATGAAAAGGTTGATGTTGCACCGATATCACCTTCGATTGCTTTATTGTGATCTTGGGACAATTATATGAAATAATTACCGGTAATGGAATGATTATGCATGAATTGTGGGAAATGCCAGTCCCCAAGCTCCTAATAAAACTTTCACAATGAGAGCAACTGAAAAATATATACTAAACCCAAATTATAGACTCTCAGAAAAATATTACCGTCCTTGGCAAAAAAGTTAGAAAACAACCTCACTTGCTATGACAGCTCTATTAGTAATGACAGGAAAGTGACCTTTGTCACATGATTCTTAGAATCTTTTCTAAACTCATCAAAGGCTGTGAATCCCTGAAATCTGAAAGTGTGCATCAAAAAGTCACGTAAATACTGAACAGATAACAATCAAACAAACCAGTAATAAATTCATTTAATGTTTATTTGACTCTGTAGGTGGAAATATGGCAACAGACATTGCATGGACCTTCTATAACCCCACGCAGACTGATCATTTATTTATAAATAATACAGAATGAACATTTGCACTAAATAAATCATAATAAAGAATTCCATGATGATTCACACGACCAGAATGCACATATGAAACCAAAACACATTATGAGATTAGTGACAGTTCTGATTGCCAAAGTAGAAACCACTGTAAATTCTAATGATTACATCACTCAATTATCAAAATTGCAAGCATTTGACTCACTGCATTGACAGCTTAGAAGGACACAACTATCCATTGACAGGAAGATATAGTTACTTACCATGAGTCAGACTGAGAATATTTTTTAACACATGTTCTAAAACCAACACATGCAATAGACACATATGATGTACCAAAAATGATATATAGTGACTCTTGACGTTGTACTATAACTATTATTTCTAATTTCAATCTCTGTTCTGATGCAACAGGAAAGAAGATTTATTTTAGTCATTCACTAAATATTTAGATAGGCAGCCTCTCGTCTGAGTTTTAAATTTAATTAAAGAACTGAAAATATCATTAGAAAATGAACAATATGTATAGTATTAAAGCAATCAGACTTGCAGTTTTCAACAAGAAGTCAAAAATATCACTTTTTATCAAAAATGACAAAATTATTCATTAAAATTAGATATCCTCATGAAATGAACAAAATCTAAGAGAGGTCTACCCAAGGTACATACACACCAAGTATCAAAGCATTCAGGCTTGTAGTTTTCAAGAAGAAGTCGAAAAAGTAAAAAGTTGACACGGACAACGGACGCCGACAGAAAATCACTCATATGATAAGCTCCGCTCGACTAGTAGACAGTGGAACTAAAAAGAGCATATTGTAACCCTCTCAATATAACTGCAACACATCACTTCACTTCACTTTTCAATAAATTATTTATCTTTTAGTTAACTATGAAGTTAAAAAGAAGTTACATGGGTTCATCTAATACTTGACTTTACTTGAAAATTGTTTTGTTTTTTTTTTTGTTTTTTTTTAAACCCAACAAAACAAATATAAACAAGCTACCTGAAAGTCAAAATAGCTCCTGTTTCAGCTGAGTATTTTGATACGTAAACATCACAGTGGACAAACAAATAACCTTGTTTTTGTTTACATCCTGTTCTAAATATTTCCACTCCAGTGACATGACAGCAGAGCTAATAAAGCTGTGGCTAGAAGTGACCGAAGAACAAATTATCTTACAAAACTCAATTCACAATTTTGCTATGAAAAATGTGTACATTATTTTGTTCAGCGATAGATAAGGCTAATACACACTTCTAACATAGGAATTTCTGAAGTTTTGCCAAAAATACGACTGACTATTAGAAAATCTGAAGAAAAACTTGGTGTACCCGAACTAGTTTTTGAATTATGAATGTCAATGGTGTGTTTATTGCGACCATTTTTCAATTCAAAATGGCCACTAAACTAGCTCAAGGCTTAATGTGATATAGTGAAAACACAAAGTCATTGTTACCATGGAAACAATATCATGTAATCCAAATTTGTATTTGTTTATTGTCATTCACTTAATAGAACTTTTCACTCAGCAAAATATACATGTAGTGTTTTATAAAATGCCCTGTATTTTTACTAATGGTTCATGTTGACATATCAACTGTGTTTATTTGTAAGAAATTTCAGCAGCAAATAAATTACCAATAACTGAATTATTTCAATAAGTGAAGAATATTGTAGAAAATTTTATTTTACTTGGAATTTAGTTTCACTGGGAAAATCAATATCCAAATTAAGTTAAGTTACACAAATTTGTCAAATGAGGTCCATCCAAAATCATTCGCTAACAAAGCATATCATAACGCTATAATCTGTGTATTATTTGTAAGCAATATAAACTATATTATTATACCGGTACATCTCAGACTGTTCTCTAGAATTCTATATCTGTATGTATATTCATTTCCAAAACATATCTGTACTTATAGTCACCAATATTGAACACATTCCAGGATATTGGCGTCCTATTCGAATACTTTAATTAGCAGTTCATGAATTTGCATGATGTTGAACATTTGATTCGAAGAACCGAATCAGTAATCAAAAACTACAATAGCTACGACGTCTCATTTCTAATTTTGCAGTTGTTTTGTTCAGTTTAAATTTCAATGGAATTTCAAACAAATCACCATAAAAGCACAATGAAGTAACACATAAAAAGTTGAAAAGATCTTTATCATGTACAAATTCAATTTGTTTCATAAGTTTATTAATGTCCTATTACAGTAAGAATTTGTAATCATAACCAAAGCTTTTGTATTTTGCCTATTTCAAATCCCAAATAACACTATAGGGTAATCTCAGAGTCATTATATCCATAGAAACAAGTACCCTAAATTATTATTTCCTATTTATCATTTATTTGATAGAACCTCAGCAAACTTCCACATTTTTTTTTAATAGTTAGCTGCGTCCTGGAATGAACTCCCAGCATTATAATATGTGATGAATTATTCATGAAGTACTTTGATTGACAAGCAAAAGTAAACACAAAGACAATAGATACTGATAAAGAACAAACTTGTATCAGTTGATACAATCCTCTTTACCTTGTAGAGTGCTATCCTGGTTTGTATCAGAACTACTTGGTATTGGCTGCGGTGATGATCGGTTTTGAAATCCTAACCCACAGAGCATGTCACTTAAATTGTCGAAAATCTGTCCACGAGAATTGTCCATTGTAACAACTGCTACCTCACACTGCTACTGCTAAGAGATACACCGATCAATCTTGGCGTGAACTTCTGACAGTGATTTCTACGTCAGTGCGGAACAAACATGCAATTCTGTTTGTGTTGCGTACCTAAAAAAAACAACATTGGAATACATATGTTTATGTCAAGGACAGGTCGACTATATGTCATCATCAACATTGTACTAATAATTAAAACATAGCAACAAAAACAGAAGTAATCGCAGTTTTGAACTTCACGTAACTTACTTTAATACAAGTTACATTTTGAGTAAAACTGAAAGCTACCGATCGAGCCACAGGACGTACAAGTTAAAAATTAACATCAATCAACTGTTTCAAGGACTACAGTGTAACTGGCCTATATTATAGTTGACCTACGCCACAGCACACGCGAATTCTCATAACGATACTATGCAGTGATGAAATCTTATCGCGGCAAATCAGACGAACCACAACGACAAATCACGTGTTTGAATCAGTTGAAGTCAGGTGAAGTCAACAGGCCCCATATCCACGCCCATCCAGGGGACCAATCGGCCGTTTATTAGCTCCCTGCGTGACAGAAATACCGCAGTGGGGGGTACGACTCGATGAGTCATTGATAAATACAAGTTACGACTGGATTTATTATATCCTGCTCCGTCGTTGACTCCTTGAACGAATACTGAACCAATTTCAAGGTACAAAATTGTCAAAAAGGCACGATCACATTCGATGAGTTTGTTTCTCGGTGTTCCCTTGACAGCACTTCTCAGAGATTCCATATTTTTTTACTGGCGGGGCAGTATATTACCTGTGATATATATATATTTACAGAAATTGAAATAAATCGACCAAGTACTTACGAGTAAGCACGTCGTTGCATCCAGATGAACATGCTGCTTCTGTTTATTTACGAGTACGTCGCAGCTATATCACGTGACTTGAGGTGATTCACCTCGCTACATGCATTGCCAACGGTAACGCCATGAGGGCGTTGTTGTAATAACCAATCACTTTATGACCGTCACATTTATCAAATCGTAGTATTTTCGCTCTTACTATTTATTTATTTATTTATTTATTTATTTATTTATTTATTTATTTATTTATTTATTTGTTTGTTTGTTTGTTTGTTTGTTTGTTTGTTTGTTTGTTCGTTTGTTTAGTTAAGTGTATGTTCATTTGGAAGTTGAAAAAAAAACAGGAAACCTGTGTCTTCATCTGATTTGGGTGATATAGTATCGAATTTGTTTTGTACAAATTGTACATTTTCCATAATAGCTCACTCTACTTCGTCATTCGGACTCGATTCGGAATTGTAATTGATACATTCTTTTTTGAAGAGAGATATTTGTATTTATACGCCGACCAAGTAACTCAATGGAGTATATGGGTTAATCTATATCTGGAATAACAACAACATGTTTGTTGTCTGTCATCAACACATCCATGTGACGAGTAATAAACAGCTGCTGGTTGAAAGCACAACAATAGCGTAATTAATTGCGTTATGCCATGTTTTCGAAACACGTAAATTCTGATCGATCTGATTATGCTACAATTACGTTTGTCAATCAGCAGCTGTGTGTATCATCGTTTCATTCATAGACCTACAAATCTGTAAGCCATGGGTCAGTGAAATGCATAACTACACACACTGTGACGCACATGTTTACGTTCTTCACGCATGTGTTTATAAGAACCGCGGCTAATAATGTATGGTATTGGTCACCCGTTACATCCGGGTTACAGCTCAACATCACCTCACCCCACGAGGCATGTCATGATATTTAAAATGGATGTGAACAAAATGATGTCATACTAGAACGTGTTTATCTTAGTGACGTACAGATAACGTGAGGTCATATCAAACTGATACAAACTATAAACAGCCACTGTGCGTCAGTAACCGGTAATTAAATTAGATACTGGTACAGCGAACTTCTTGTTTACATCACATGTGTTTATACATGAATATTCACACTAAGTGATATTCGTGAATTTTGTTATTTATAAAAATAACGAATTTAATATTGCGCCAAATACGTAAATACGTTATCCCAGCAGTGTTTTACCTCAGAATTTTCATCACAGTGGCACGTGGTCGACACCATGACCTCGGCAATAATCTCAAAAGCTTATTTGTTGTGTGTGTGTGTGTGTGTGTGTGTGTGTGTTTTCTCTGTCATCGTACATCTATGAACTATTTTACACAAAATTTGTGAAAGAGATATTATTTTTTTAGGAACTAATTAGATATTCTACAAAACGAAAAATTTGTTTTTTAATTCCCGTATTGTGTGTACATTCACCAACAATTAATTATGCAAAATGCGATTATTTTACAGCCTAAAAAGATCTAGTTAATATTGAATACTGTCGACACTATCGTTTTCATGAATATTCCCGAATTTCACAATTCAATTGGATTTCCAGTCTCTGTCACTCATGTATATAGTTGACATTCCCGTTCCTTATATTGTCCTCAGCGGTAATTGTTATTATACATAGTTTAGTTTATTGGAACACGTAACAAATCCCCGGACATAACAGGAACAATAAAATCCAAGACAAGAAAACTAATACAAAACAAACTACACACAAAAGACAATGGCGAATCTAAAATGACTAACCTAATGACAATTCATAAAACAAATCAATATAGGTAATCATATCTGACGAAAATTACTTTAAATGGTCTTAACTGCGAGATGTTGTTGTCCCAATAAAATATTTTTTTTTATGAACTGAGCCAATGAAACGAGTGAACCACTGTTATTGTTTTTCATTATCATTATAAATTGTAACTGATTGTTTAGATTAACAAAGTCTATAATGTATTTCATTGATTTATCAGATAAATCTTGTCTTTGACTTTATAATTGGGACATGATATTATAGGATGCAGTTTATTATTTTTGAACACGAATCACATATCTTTTCCTCGATTTTCTGGTATTGTTTATCTCCCAGGTTCTATTTTTAAGCTATGATTACTCATGGGAAACTTACTAGCCTGGGGGCTTTCTACATTTTCAATTGTAGTGAGATATTTATGCAAGTTTAGATTGTAAATTCCAGCCACGTGTATTAATATAGATGCGATTGTTATAGAAAATCAGATTTTTTTCAGCCCCTGTGTATTTGCAATACCGGTATGGTACAGGCGATTGTGTTTGAACGATAGTAATGTCCAATAACATTTTCAAATTTGCTCACTGCGCTCGTTGATTGGCTGGTTAAATTCAATCCAATGGGTGTGGTGTCCCTAGTATCTCTGCGGACAAAGTGAGCACACCCGGATTCATACACCTGTGTGTACTAGGTAATCAGCATGCTAGTTTTGTGACGACAACAACAATTAACATGCGAAAAATAGGATTATACGTTGTCTTTTTCAGTTGAGAAACAATTACCGTAGCGGTAATTTTTAGTCAATCAGCATAATATAGCCATTGACTATAGAGCTGGTTATTTATGATGCAATATTAGTTCTGTAATTAGACCATTATAACATGTTTGGAAAGTAATTTCAAACATTGAAATATTATCTTGATCCTATGATTACTTGTACTGGGTTCCCTTGGTTTTCTCAGCGACATTGAATAACCCACGTTTGAACTATAGGGGTGTCGTAGAGTTGCAGCCAATATTCGACGCTACTTACGAACAATTCAACATATTTGTAACATTCTTTGCCGTGGCAAAATGGCAATAGCTCCAGCCAATATTCAATGCTACTTCCGAATATACTTATAACATCTTTTGCCGTGGCAAAGTGGCGTCAGTGAAGTGAAGTCAGGTGAAGTACAGTAGAATCCAACATCCAGGAGACGGGTTATGCGCACGCCACTTTGGGTCGTATCTGTGAGCTCTCAAATAGGACCTCACGAATACGACCTACTTTACATATTACCCATATTGCATTATACAACATGGCCGACAGGTTAGTTGTGCTTGTTATTTTCTTCCCGTTACATACACGATGTGTTGTTTACTAGTAATCGCACGTTTTCCTAAACAGTATGTGAACCTTTGTCGCGTCGTCAGACAGAAATTCACTTTTTAACACATGAATTTTGCGTTTTTTTTCAATTTAGCCGAGTCGATTTATCACGGTGGAGCAACAAATTGATTTCTGTCCCTTCCAGGGGTAAAACAAAGATGTAACCTAGGCCCAACATTTTTCAATTTTTTTTATTTTAAAATGATCCTTCAGACATTTCTTTCTAAACACTGATGTGACCCTCACTGGGGGCACACCAATTAAGAGTCCTCTGTAGATCTTTGGCGGTAATAATATTTATCGGTCAGGGATTGAAATGGAAATTTTCTCCTGCATGCATAGTGTGCATGTTGAATTTGAAATTTACCTGCACTAACTTGTTGTGAAATGCACCACTTTTAAATAAAATTGACGGGTTCTCGATTGATGCGATTGTGAAAGAATTTGATTTTTTCTAGTTGTCTCACAATCTTTGTTGAACTTAATTTAGACTTCGTGAATATAATGAGAAAATGTTGTGTTAATTTCTACATGCACAGCGTGCACATTATATTTTGAGTTTCCTTGCACTAGCTAATAATCGATGTGCACCAGGGTATTTCGATCCCTGTCGGTACCGGTCATTGCATTGATTGGTACCCTATTTGACCGCATTCAATCACAGAGCCTGGCGATTTTTTAGTGTCGATACGTGGGCAGTACTTACTGTAAAACATGTCTTTTTCGCTAGCATGTTATTTCAGCTAATTTTGCTAATCTGTAATTTCGCTAATTCAAGATGTCAAGAATTTAAAATAGAGTATATTCTCACAATGAAATTGTTTACACTTTAGCTAAATTAAGATTCAGTTAATTCATGCATTGAGTCAAAATCGCTAATATGATGTGCAGCTATTTAAACTTGTTTTACAATATTTACCGGGATTATAGTCGAACTCAGCCAACACATCTGCTTCACTGATATATTTTTGATTAACTCCCATGACTGTTTTGTTCTTGAATTCAGTAAAATAGTTTTGTACAGTAGTTTATTTCATCGTAATAAAACACTTAGTATAGATAAATTATTCGTTACCCTTGCCGCCATGTATCGTTCATTATTTAATTTTACCGTGATATAGGGCTGTCTGTACTATGAAATCAACAACTCTCCCAGACTATTAACTCCGAAGTTCTACTGCTGGCTGAATTCAAATCTGGCAGTTTGGCAGTCATCTGTCCCAGTATATATATAATGTAGGCTAATTGTCCAGAAATAAGACGGATTTTTGGGGTTTCAGACCGTGGATAATTGAATTTTATGACATATGCTTGCTTTACATTACCAAACTGTTTTAATTTTATAATTTTGATTATTTGAGCAAGGGTAAAATCCTATACCAGGACATAGTCGGTCTGTCCCATAGACGTCCATGTATTGAGACGAATAGATGGTCAAGCCCCTATACATTCAATTCAATGACCTGATACGTGAATATGTCATGTATTGCATATCATTGCAAGCCTCTTTTGTAAAATTAGATTTTTATTTTTATCCAACGAAACACAACTACCCTTTTGCTGAGGGCAAACCTTGTTCATAATTTGGATTTTCCTGCGACATTTGTTTGGGCAGCTTGATATTGTGTAATAATGAAAGACACATTCATGGTAGAAACATTCATTTGAGATGTTACTTGACTTTTTTTTACAATCAGTTTTCAACTTCACCTGCCAACAATTGTATGTTAGTGGTCACTCACTTTTTGGGATACTTATTGTGCACAGGTGTGCAGTATAATGTCGCCAGAAGACTTAGTTGTTCGGTAAAATTTTGCAACAGAAATGATGATACAGAAATGATATTGGATTGATCTTTAAATATTCTATGAATTCCTGGACAATAAAATCACGATTCCCATAATAATTTTACACACATGTATAACTATATGTTTTTATAGTATTCAGTGAATGGCACTTGCATGGCTTCCCCTTTTGTCTGATGTTTGGTAGTGCACTTTCACTTCAGCGAAAGACGAAAACAGTTGACTGCTACAACTCAGAAACTTTGTTCAAATTTACTTAAAGATGATTCTTTTTTTTTTTTAAATGTCTATTTTAGGGCAACCAAAACCAGAGAACATAATTGTGTCGGCATTTCACAGGCACTTTTAAAACAAAACTTCCTACTTCTATAATTTTTTTTAAACAGTATCATCTTGTTATAGAAGTGGCTCTTTGTATAAGGAGCTGCATACATTTAATATTTGTGAACTTAACATGTTCCTGTTTTTGCATGTATGCTTCTTATTGCCTCAATGATACTATAGCCAAAGTATCGGTCCTATTTGGCATATTTTACCACAGCTTGCTTTTGTTAACCCTCACGTTCCAAATGATGATCAATTTACAGTATTTGTAATGTGATAAATTATGTATGTAGGTGTTGTTTATTATAATAAATAAAATTGTGGCTAATATTCAACTTTCATCAAATGAACATGTACATGAATTGGATTTAATTTTTAGCTGTTTTGGGTGGCTTATAGACTGGATGAACTTTTATGAAGTCTATGATTCCCTTTCTCAAACCAGTGAATTTATAACCTGATGAAAATCTGCTGAAATTAGACCAAGTAAATATTCTACTTTTTTTTTTTAATTATAGAGCGCCCTCTGGCGGTTGCTCTGAGAAAGTAATAAAATAATTTGAACTGATTAAAGTTGAAGATTGTATAGCAATTGGTTATGTTTTCTAGAAGCTAAAGAAAGAATGATGCTAGATATTTTGACCTAACTTCACTACCTGCAAGTTAGGTACATGATTACAGTTGTGTGGATGGTACTGTTTTCAAAACTTAATGGTCAAGCACCACAATTCATAGCTGCAATGTTGCAGGCTCACATCAGATTCAAATTTTATTGTTTTTGGTCTTGTTAGATAATGTGTGGTGATAGGGTGTAAGAGTGGTTTCAATGGTGACGTGATATACATGTTGATCACTGCAGTTCAACACTATTATGTTGACTGGAAACAAATCCTTGTTAACACATGCAGAAGCCAACTTGTTTCTTTTGAACATAAAATAGGACTTTATACCCTGGTACTCTAAGTCGATAAAACTGTGTCTGTTTTTAACTAACAGTTGTTTCTTAAAAGTGAGGTATTAAATTAGAACATGACAACATTTGGTAAAAAACATTTAAAACAAAAGTCCTTTTTTTTTAAAAACAAAAGTCATGTTTATTAATCCTATAGAGTTATGTGTTAAGGATTTGCTATCAAAAGAGACAAACAAAAATCACATGTGCAATTCATAAAAATAGACTTAAAAAGGCAATCAAGTTGTGAATATGCATGTGAATCTGGGAAACTAAGTTTAATTGCACAGGATCTGAAATTGGAATAGTATCCTACTATTCTATCATCTTAGCCTGAATCATAAACGGAGAGAGCAGTTGTGACAATTCAGGTAATGAACAAATCTTGATGTTTATGTAGAATAGTAATTGAACAAATAAGGCATTAGTTTTCAACATCAATAAACTCTTCCTGTTCAGTACCATCCACTGTTGTCATCTTCATCTTGCTTCTCAATTTCATGCCCAATAATACAAAACAAGTTTTCTGAATAACTTGGAAATAATATTCTTTTCTAACATGTTGCTTCCTATGTGAAGAATTGTAAAATAAATGAATTACATTTAACGTAAATTTTACCGTAGTTTATAATAAAATGTTGAGATGGTGATGATCTAATTATTCACCATATTCCTCTATATTACTCACAGGATACACTGTGCAACTTTGTCTGCTATACAACTATTGTAATTTTGAGGTTATTAGTGGCAATAAATTTTCTTGGAAGTCACTGCAAATTTAAATGGCAAATGACAGTTTTTGGAAAATTATCATTACTTAAAATGCTCAATGAAATTAATGCTCACTGGCTCCGGAAATTTGGGAAATTTAATTGATCATAATGCATATAAGACCAAAGAAGGACTCCTGCAGGTTATGGATGTGTACTTTATTGTAGTTGTTTTATAATTCACATACCATGTCATATATATAAAATTTTTGCTTACTTACTCCATTAATGACTTGCTAATAATCTCAATTGTATTTGGTATCTGGTATTCAGTTTCCCTGAAGTCAAAGTAAGAGTAAATATCAACACTTAATTACTGATTGTTCTTGCTTACCACATGAGTTATTTTGAACACATGAATTGTTTATTAGTCCTCATTTGGGATTTATTGATTGACCTCTATGTGTACATGTGTACATATATCTGTCCATTTAACTGAAGCTGTATTTGGACATGTCTTGGCTGAACACACCTTCACATAAACATCATACACTTTGATTCTAGATGGCTGAATGAAAGTCATTTAAATGTTAACAATTCTTAAAAATCTTGCTGTTCTGCAATTTCAAAACTACTATAAAATTTGTATTTGTATTTCTATTAAAATGGTACAATGCAACAGAGGGGATGCGGTTTCTATTAGAACATCTACACAAATTAGAAATTGTGATTTTTTCGTTCTCAATTGTTCAAAAAAAATGCGGCTTCTAATACAGGGTAGATCTTCGTCGTACATGAATGGATTTTGAGTATACTTTTTACATACATTGGAAATTATAGAACTTTGTACATGGTTTTGTGTTTTTAGACCGGTTTTAAAATGGCTGACTGGTGACAATTTTGTTTTAATTTACTTCTGACATGCCTTGATCATTCATTTTTAAACTTTATAGATATCATACAACATGTCATACATATGCTGTTGTACAGCCATGTCTCAAAGCATCAAATCAAATACATTATACACCATGTCATTTGTTCAAAAGGACTGGCTCATTTCAAATTTATTCACTATTGAACCAACAGGGACTTTTTTATTCATTATTATTATACATCTACATGTAGCACCAGATCTTTACATATGAAAATTTACAGTGTGCATTTTTCATTTGCTGCTTAAACCTACCATGCTTGGCAAACTTGTTGTGGTTTTTTGCGTGATGTAAATGAATCCATGACCTTTTTCAGAACGAAGTTCTGTATCTGTAATTTAACAGAATCGTTAGTATATGCATGTAAATTGTAGTAGATAGTGATTGACAAACAATACACTACAGTGTGTGATAAAACATTAACTCACAAATTACAACTAGCTTTAACTACTTACCTCATCTGGTATTCTTCGAAGTACAGTTTCATACTGGCTCTCTACATTCTTGTCCTTTTTGCAATCTTTTATGTTTGGTTGAGTAAAATATTTACATGGGAATTGGTGGTGCCATAGAGCCTGGAGTGGTGTAGTCCTGTAAGTGTAATTGTTATTTTAATTAATGCAATGATCTGCATCTCTTTGAATGATGTTTATCCATGATGAGGCTCATACTGTGTCAAATTAAGGTCACATTGTCAGTGCATGACAGGTGTTTTTACATGAGAATCAGCAGAAATACTAATACTAGTATTTGTAGCAATATATTTTTGAGTTTTTATAGTCAATGCTCAAGGTGATTAATTGTTATCTAGTCTTAAATTCTCATATCTTCATATCTATCAACCTTTTTTAGCTCCGCTGTTGACTTTGTCGAGCACAGTTTATCATATAAGTGATTGTCCGTCGTCGTCTGGCGTCCGTCGTCCATGTCAATGTTTTACTTTTTCAACTTCTTCTTGAAAAGCCTGAATGCTTTGATACTTTGTGTATATGTACTTTGGGTAGACCTCTCTCAGATTTGTTCATTTTGTAATGATATCATTAATTCTCTAATTTTGGTGAATATTTTTGTCATTTTTGGTAAAAAGTGTTATTTTCAACTTCTTGTTAAAAACCGCAAGTCCAATTGCTTTGATATTACATATATAGATACTACATGTGGACCACTCTCAGATTTGTTCATTTTGTAATGATATCTTTAATTCTCTAATTTTGGTGATTATTTTTGTCATTTTTGGTAAAAAGTGATATTTTCTACTCCTTGTTAAAAACGACAAGTTCAATTTCTTTGATATTACATATATAGATACTACACGTGGACCACTCTCAAATTTGTTCATTTCATGATGATATCTTTAATTTTCTAATTTTGGTGAATATTTTTGTCATTTTTGGTAAAAAGTGATATTTTCAACTTCTTGTTAAAAACCGCAAGTCCAATTGCTTTGATATTACATATATAGGTATACTACATGTGGACCTCTCTCAGATTTGTTCATTTTGTAATTATATCTTTAATTCTCTAATTTTGGTGAATATTTTTGTCATTTTTGGTAAAAAGTGATATTTTCTTCTTGTTAAAAACCACAATCATTTATGGTGAAAAATGATATTTTTGAATTCTTGTTGAAAACAGCAAGTCCCATTGCATTAATACTATGTACAATGTTCATTTTCTAATGATATCTACTGTTCTTTAATTGAAATGTGCATTGCTAACAGCGGAGCTATCTCGGCCGAAAGGCTACTTGTTTACATATACACTAGAATAGAAACTAGATTTTCCTGTCACAGATTACCTTTGTTGCAATTAGAATTTAAAAGCCTGGCGATCATCTTGTGATTCACATGACATAATAAATGAATGATATCTACATAAAAATATTGCATACCCTTCTCTCATAAATCCTTAGTATAATTTAATGATGCTTCTACTATCAAATTCTCTAACCAGATCCTTGCATTGTATTCAACATAGGGAAGGGCATCAATTATCCAATCCTTATACACAATGTTAGCTAATATCAAAGTCATGTACAAATTAATATGTTAATATGTCAAATTTTATTGAGTCCAAAAACATACTGAAGCGCCATCTGACCACTGAGTGTACATTGTAATGTATTCATATTAAATTGTTATGTGATATAACAACACAGAACATTCTTACCTTGATGATGGGTTATCATGTATATTTGGATTGTCTAGGACTACTTCCTTCATAACATTAATGCACTCATTGATTGTGTCAATCTTGTGAAATCCAATCTGGAAAAGAATGTGGTAAACATTAATTAGGGAGAAGGCAAAATTAATTAATTTTATGCCAACTTGTTAAACTGTACTATCTTTAGGGCTAGGATGTCTTAGACAAAATAAGAGTTACAAAAAGGAGGTTAATCAATGCACCAAAATGTTCACTACATTCACCTGGTTTGAATGAAATTTGACAATGCATTATGGAAATCCAGTTCTTCATTGGCAAAAACATTGAATTTTTTGCATTTTAACTTTAAAATAGCCATTATTTGGCCATTTTTTCTCAACTAGTTGATCTCTGTATGAGTTTGCAATCATTGATCACACAATTGGTATGCTGGAAGCAGGAAGGTCTCAGAATGTCATCACATAGTGTTTTGAAGCATGGTACAGTCTTTGTGAACTAGACTTTTTTGTCAAAGCAAGTAATCATTCTGGGACCAACCACAATATACGGTTGCATGTGACGTCAAGACAACATAATTAGTCTCTATGAACCCTATGACTTGAGCCGGCTCGAGCCAGCAAAAATAAACCCTTGCGGTTGAACCCCGATTCTTCAGATGTGTTCTACATAATACTAGTATAATATAATTCTAATGGTGCAAACACAGTTGTATGTTATGATGGATTTGTGTACTTACCTGATTCATGTCCCATTCTTCAATCAGATTTTCTTTTAAGCACATTGGGTAACTAAAAACAGAAGTGTATTTTATATATCATTATAAGAAAAATAAAAATTTTGACTTCGTCTCCCTTATGTAGAGTAAATAATGGTACAATGCAACTTAATACATAAATGCTCTGGTACAATTCACAGATCTGATTAGTTGTTGGTTAAAATCCATGCATATTAATTGCATAATTTATGTGCTTACAAATTTCATACTGTACTAATAATAATAAGCATACTAATTAACTGTCTTTTATACTGTTCATATTGATTTGTACAACTTGTTGTATATTTCATTGAGTTTACATAAAATTTACCTTTCTTCTGTTTCTTCCATTTTCACATTCAATGTCTTGTTCACCTTTTCATAGTGTTTTTCTATATTACAATGGGTAGAAAATATGATTAGTTATACAAAACAGATTCTGTTGAACAAATGTACCAACAGGTACATGTAAATTGTTAAACGTTGTTAAATCTGCAGACACTGGCAATTATACCTGAACCATATCTTTAAAGTCATGTTGTCTGCAACATTTTTGAAAGCCTTTCAAATTTCTAGTATTGGAACACCAAAAACAAAAATAAAAAAGCATGGTTTTAATCCTTGCCAATGTTATTTTGAAGCCATGTAAAAATACAAAATTAGTTGATCTCTGTAGTGATACTAAGTGAATTTTGTTTTATGCTGAAACCACTGAATAGACATAATGTGGTGTGGGGCAAAATACTTTGCTTGAGTGAGTACACCTTGTAATCTGCAAACATTTTGCCATGTTTGTGCAATCTGTATTTGTATTGTTTTTAACTTACCAGTGGTTTCCTTTTTCTTCCTACAAAGTGTGATACATTTTGTAGTTGACGCAGACCTCTTACACATTCGGTGTTCTTCAAGTATTGAGTCCTGTAATTTAAAATAAAATAAATATGTTAGTTTCAAAACTATGTGATACCGGTATACTATTTTGAACATGAAAGGGTGCAGCCTCCTTTCAAAATGCTGGATTCAGGGCTACTTGAACATTTGACTTGTAAAATAGTCTTCCTGCAATCCCTCTCCTTTGGAAAACTTGAGAACAAAATAGATGCAGCCCTCTTATTTTCTGGTTGCTGGGGGAAGTCTATCACTTTAGTGATTGTGATAAATTTTTGACCATATTCTAGCTAATACTAGTAGTGACTATTGACATAAAATAAACAAATCTCATAGCAGTCCACCCAAATATCAAAGCAATCAGTGGTTTCCAAAAACTTTAAAATAATATTTGTGACCAAAAATTACAAAATTATTTAAGATATCATCAACAAATACAGTCTCAAGAATTTATACACGTATACTTTCAAGGATTATAGTATTCTGACCGAACTTGTACTGGTTATCAGGCAGATATTTTGTTATCCCTGTTAATAGTAAGAATTAGTAATAACAGCACAATGATCGACAAATGTTAACTCCACTTACCAATGTGTGATTTATTTTTCTTTTCTTTGTAACTTCTTGTCTACGTAAAATTAAAGATACACTGTAAAACCATGCTCTCATCCCAAATTGTGTTGGCAAATGCATAACAACAAATGAATTTTTTTTAAAACATCATTAAAGTTAGTTTTTTTCGAAAGGAAAATATGCTGCTGACAATATTACATTATTTTAAGCAGTCATTGGAAGTCTTTGCAGTCAGTGTATTTGTGTACTAATGTAAATATGTATGTGTGCCTTTTGCATGAATATCTGAAGAACCATGCCACATTTCAGTGAAATTTGGCATACAGTCGCTCTGTGATAATGCACAGACCTATTTAGTTTTAGGTTTAATTCAATGCAAATTCTCTAATTTCAATAGAACAATGTACTGTTACTTGGAAGCCCTGGGATAATGCACAGACCTATTTAGTTTTAGGTTTAATTCAATGCAAATTCTCTAATTTCAATGGAACAATGTACTGTTACTTGGAAGCCCTGGAATAATGCACAGTTTTTCGTTAAAATCTGTGCGTATTTCATAAAATTTGCCAATTTTCAGCTGGTTCCACAAAAATCCCTCAATAACAAAACTTGATATTTAAATAGCATGTTTTTAATATGTATAAAATTTATACCTGTTTGATTCTGGAAATACTTGTGGAAGATCCTCATCACTGCTTGTATCATTGTCAATCAGTATCTCCTGAAAAAAAGTTCAATCAATATGTATTTCAGATTATATTTTGTTTAGTAGATCTCTCTGTCGTTAGTTATTACCGAATTGCATACGTTTACGAACAATGTTTATAATAACAATTTTGAAAAATTAAAATAATTCCAATTTAGTTACACTGTGTATTTGATAAACAACTTATAGCGAAAATATACCTGCCACATTATTTCACAAACTTGTGACAATATTCAACAGTGTTCAGTAAATGGGCAACTACTTTTGTGTCTGTCTACTAACCTTTTGTTTCATATTTTCATAAAACTCTAAAAGTTGAAGTGCAATCTTCATTCTCATGATGTTGCTGCTGTCAAATGTCATTGAATCCATGGCTTGTCCAGTAGTAATACACTTTGCAAACTGAAAATTAGAATTGCATGCACAATTTTGAGTACAAGGCTAAAGTAATATATATGGTCAAGGAATTGTGAAACACTTTCAAAAATGAAATCAGACATCATGTCCAATATATTGTTATTAATATTTTTTCTCTGTAGTATATATAAATGTATTGATGTCTGTTACTTACCAAACAAATGTATGCACCACAGCTGGATCCATCATTTTGTACTGGATGCCATTCTTCATAGGCATTCCAATTAAAATCAGGTACAGCTTCATTCAGCTTCTTTGAACGAATCTCAAAATATTTACTAAAGCGACACAATAAAATCACATGAAAGTTATTAATATATATTAACATTATGCAGGGTTTCAGTTGTCTCAAAATCAGTTTAGGACATTTTGTCAGACTTGAAAATGAGTGTCTTGATTATTTGGCATGTTTTGAGTTTAAAAACAGTAAATAATTAAATAAAATTAAGGACATTTTGAAAAACTGAACACCATATAAATTACTTACTGCATTAATTTTCCATGTTCTACTTGTTGTTTATTCCCTTTATCTACATGGTGTAATGGATCAAAGTATTTGATTTCTCGTGTTATGAAGTCCATAATCTGTAAATTCAAACGTGTTAAATTACTCATTCAAGCGAAATTCATGTTATATAAAATGTTATTCTAGATATTAATATGTAATAGTATGTGAATGATTTTGTTTCGAACCAAGGAGCTGGATCCAAAATCAGCATTCCATTAAAAATAACTAGTATCAATTCCAAATTTAAATCAATAGATATCTTAAATCACATCATAGTTTAACTGATAACTTCACGTATGATTTCCTTCTTCAATTCACCGTGGAGACACATCAGTATATGGCACCTCTGTGTTTGATTTTGTCAACCTAAATACATGTTTATAGTGAGAGTTCTGCCAATTTATAATGACGACGTGACACCCTAAAAAATTAACCTTAGCTGGCCAAGATTTGATGTACATAATTTAATTTTTCTGATCTTGTTCGTGTTTTTCAGATGGACTTTTTTGATTTTATGAATGTTGTGCCATTGCTGATCGCAATCAAACTTTATAAGCAGGTTATATAACATTAATGTCATTTGTTTAATGGTCTGATTCAATATGGGTGACTCAATTTAGATTTGTTTGCTATTTTACAACAGCTGTGTCATGTCAATTTTGGGCATTGTTAATACATGTGCTTCATCAAGTTTGTTTCCTTGTGAAAGCATGCAATAGAGGCCTTCAAGTGGCGTTATACAACCATTCCACATTTACCTTGATAACCATCACGATTTTAATGTAACCATTAGGGTTTGTATACTGAGTATTGCTGAAATTTAGAAGTGAGAACACTTGCTATTTAAACATTTCAATTTTTACAGTGTTTATTTACTTACAAGTAGAGTCCAGTGATTGTTGTCATTAATAGGTAGAAAAAGAAATTTCACCTTATTGAAATCAACCTGCCAAGAAAAAGTTTAAACACTTGTATTAGTATTCTCAGAACAGTGCTCACAGAGAGGAAATTAAAATTGTAATTATCACATTTATGCACTCACATGAAAATAAATAACAAGCATGTACAAAATATTAATACAACTGAATAAATAAATTTAAAACTGCCGATGCCAGTTTACTGTAAATCACCTCTCAACACTTCTCAACTTGTCATTCTTCAAACTTTCCCATACATCAGCCAATGTTTTGATTCAAAATGCAAAATGTTAAAATTCGGTTGTTTAACTTGTGATACAGGTACTGTTGTACTGGTATACATTGTGTTAGTAAAATTTGATTTATTTCATTTTACTAAATAGTTTTCTGTATGATGTCTGAAGTGCTCAAAATAAAATGAAAGACTTTTCATGTATGTACACATACCTTTGGCAACATTAAATACATGCTATCAATTGCTAGGTTATAAGTGGGTTGCTTAATACCGATGACAAATTACAGTTGCCTTAATTCAGAAATTACCCTTTGTCATGGTTACTTGTTATATAGGTCAATTACATGACCTATATAATCCTACTTAATCATGTGTAATTTTCTACATTAAATGCTTTTTTGTATAAACTAAATTAACAAACCTTTTTATTCAGGTTTCGTTCTATACAACCTATGTCATCATTTGATAACAGTTGATACAATGATGGATCAAAACATACCATGTGCTGAAAATATGAATAAGTGGGAATCATTATTTCTACAATAGGTTATATTTACAATAGTATGCCAGTGACAACATGTTAAATATGTGAGAAAAGGAATTATTTAATGTTGTCCTTTTTAGATTCAAAACAGGTGCATGTATATCAATATCACATGTGTAAATTATCATGACTTGCCTGATGTGCTTCTGTTATCAAAATGTCTATATAAGCCATTATTATCTATTATAAAAAGAAATATATCAAGTTCAACATATCTTAAACCACAATTATGACATCATAGTATTTTATTGAGCAGTGTTTATTTCCCAGAATAGATGAAACTCTTGATTATCTAATAATCTTCTCAAAATCCCGAGTTCGGGGATTCAGACAATATGCTTTACCTTGTTGAAAAGTTGTTGAGGCAGACCAGGATTATTTTACCATGATCAAAGTGAAGAAGTGAATCTTCCTGTTCTCTTTTAAGTTTACTCATGGCCTGACTGGTTTTCAAACCTTGTGACTTCATTCATATCAATCCAATTGTCAAGTGGTCACTCTGCTCACTAAGCTATGCAGTAGTTTGTTGACAGTTCCTTTATCCTAATGGTTTTTGCTCAACTAAAATGATTTTAATCACATAGTGCCATGCGTTTGTGCAATGCTGAATGCATTTTCAAACGATGGCCTGAGGGACTGTTATAGACCTCTACACAGTCATTCAACACTGTAGGGAAGTTCTCCTGTAGTACATTGAGGTGATTGACAGATAGAATATAATCATTAAATTACTAACTAAATCGCAAGTTACAGAAGAAAACGCAGTATTTTATCACAACTTTCTTTTGACCACATCTTTGTTGTACATCCCAACTGGAATGACTTGGACTGCCCCTTGAAGTAAAAAAATGGAACCTGACCAATTTCTGGAGATGGATTGTCAGACAGTGAACACATGCATGACAATTCAAATCCCATAAATTCACCTTTCCATGCAGATGAGCTCTGCCCATATGCAAATATTACTATGTCATCCAGATGCATGCATAATAAATAGAATTTTGCAAACACTTTACTTGAAATCATTTTAGTTGACACAAATTTAGGCCTGACAGACTGTCAACAGTCTGGCAACTCATGATGATATATGTTCATACAAGTCTATTTGTCGTTTATGATTATTATTGTTCATCTACACTAAAATAGTTTCAATACAAACGCATGCAGCAACCACCTGGACACAAACTTTGCTGTAATAATCATTATCTGTTTGATTTAGCATTGATTGGATTGTGGTCAAGATGCTCAAGTCAGATAACCACTGCCCTGGTGTTTCTGGCTTGATATTTGTAGTTTGTGTTTATCCATTATATATTTACATATTATCAGAAACAGGCAAGGAATTTGAATACATGTACTCCCCATTTGTACTTACCTGTGTGCAAAAATGACCTGTTGCCCACTGATCCTCTTTGAGTACATCTTTAGCAGTTATATCAGCAAGTTTCTTCTCTTCTGATGAAAATGGCCCACCATCAATAGTTTTAAACATCCATCGACTTATTTTATATGTTTGTGTCCCAGCCACTATATCATTGTTTAGCCATAACTCAATTTCCCACAGTTTGTGTACCTGCAATTTAAAATTTATTCTTGAATGATTGTAACTATTTTGCTCAATTGCTAAGCAAGAAATTACCCGTTTGATTAACTATTAGGTGGTTGTAACTCATAATTGTTGAGAGAATAATATTATATAAGCTTGGTTTGTTAAACTACTAAGAAAGTTGTACCACTTTTGGTCTTGTGAATCATTATTGCGCCATTCCTATATTTCAGTAGACCCAATTTTGTCTTCATGTAGATTGTATACCATCACATTCTATTCATATGCAGAGCATAAATAGTTTTTGTATATGTATAACTATAAACCATCATTGTATGTACACAACCATGTCATTCCTTTAACAGTAAATGACAAAGTGTAAATAATAAACCTACCTACTGTTTTTTCTTCTGTGTGGTTTTTTTAATACAAACAAGACGTTTCTGAATCGTCCAATGTTTCTTGGTATAATTTTAACACTTTAACTAAATTTTTAATTAAATCATCAAAAATTCTACATACCTGATCTTCACGGGCATCTGTTCTACATGTTTGTTCATTTTGAGAGTTACCTGAAAACGCTGTTAGTCATAAAAAAAATTGGTAAATAGTTTGATCAACTCTGAATTCAAAATTGTATGTATAGTTGCTCAATTTTGTGACTAAGAATCAACCCATTTAGTTTGGATTGGATTGGCAGATGAATTTAATATTGTATCTTTCTGTGATGGTGGATGGGATAAATTATTTTATTATTTATGGCATGCTTTAACCAATTTCATTCACATCCATATGATTTGCTACTGAATTAATTTATTTTGCAATTTGTAGACTCTTGCTGGTTTTAATTTCATGTGTCATTTATAAACAATTATGGTACACTTCCTTGTACACTATTTGAGTGCAAATAATGACTGTTATTGATAATGATAGTTGATACATTCCCACTGTGCAACAGTTAAGTGGTTCTAGCTGGCACTCGTGACATTGATGTTCACTTACCACTGAACTCTGATTGAGATTGTGTAAAAGGTAATCCCAACTTGACCCTTCCAAGATCGTCTGTGGTGATCTCTGTCTCTCTGCATTGTTTTTTCATGCCCGCTATCACTGATGAATTCCTTGTTGAATTCCTAATTTCATTAATTAGGCGCTGTAAAAATACATGAGTGGTACTGCTCATGCTGTTCATAAAGTAGCTATTGCGACCAATGTCTCTGAAAAGTTGTTCAGCAGTCTGCGAATTAACTACCCCCTTCAATTCAGGCACATTACCAATTCTTCGCAGCACTTCTTTTTCATTTTTTGTATTGGCCTCGTGGAATCTGTCAAACATTGCATACCGTGTACCTACTCCAGTTATTGGATGAAGTGTATTATCCATCAATGTTTGACAGTCAAAACCACTACAAAAAACATCCTTCACCCATGGAAAATGAACTACCATTTTTTTATCGAGTCCCAATTTAATGTTTTCCTCTGTTGCTTCAGCGACTCTACCTTGATGTGGATGAAACATCTGTGGTTCCCGGTTATTGCCATGTGCAGCAATGAGATGAGCCATATCAACAATGCAAACAGTTGGCTGATGCTTGAAAGACAGTAGAATGTCCACATAGTCTCTTGGGCCTTCCATTCTTAGTGGGCATTTTATTGCATATACTATCCCGTGTGGACAGGTTGCTGCAAGAACACCTCCTAAGCAAGGAGAAAAACAAATTCTTGATTGTTTGTGTACAGATGAGTTCAGTATTCAACTTAAGCAAGTTTATAGGTCAAGAAATACATTTACATTGGAGCATATTCTGAGGTGAAGAATACCTGGGTTACCAAACACCACATTATTTGTATGTTATTGGTTACATATTATTCTTAGGTAATTCTGTTAAGTAGTGTTTTGTTTTGCTTACCTGATGCACCCCATATTTGAGCGAAGATCTTGTCATATTTGTGTCGTGTTTTTAATAAATGCTGTATTCTGAGAACACAGTCAGATTTACTGCCTTTGTCTGACACCTTGAGTGTTTTGCAGAGTGAACGAAGAGTTTCTTTCTTTAATGAAGCAGATAATGGCACTGATTTATTGAAGACAACAAATACATGCATAATTTCTCAAATAATGTGAATGCAAGTTATGGGGTACTACACGAAATTAATATTATTTGCATATTATGATTTCTTAAATTGCTAATGTTCTTCATTGTGTGGCCAAATAAATGGGTTTACCGAATAATATAACAAAATTGTCTGGGCTTGACTAAGTTGTTTAATTGGTTTTTAATACTTTGATTTGTTTTCTCTACCTCAGAATGGTGTAATAGTTCAGTTAATCTCTCTTCCTCAATTACTTCACCGTCTAGTACTTCTTGCCCATTATCTGTTTCACGGTGACACTTTCTGTGTTCTGTGTTAAAAACTATGTTGTTTTTTCTTGTATTCTTACCAATCCATGGTGCCCAGTAAGTATACGATGGTTTAACACTGTACTGGTTCTGCCTGCCTGTTGTAAAATGAAATAATTAAGATATTTAATTATACCTGATGTGTGGTCAAGTTAGGAATGAATACATCTATGCCAAACTGTGTTAGTGATCAGGAGGACATAACACACATATCATCGACCTAACTGACAGATTGAAGATTGAGGGCAAAATACTGTAAACCATTAAAACTGTCTATTAGAATTGTTAACATTTTCAGATTTTGTGAATCTCAACTGACAAATATTTTCAATTCTCTATTTTTGGCGAATATATTTGTCATTTTTGTTATTTCCAACAAGTTCTTGAAAACTACCAGCTTAATTGCTTTGATACTTGGTTATCAAATTGAGCTGGTAGTGTTGAAGAAAAAGTCTTATGGATGTGCGTTGTTCGACTTGACTACCACAATGTTCTTTTAGGACAGCAGAGCTATTTCACTGCCAGGTTGCTTGTCTACAGCAGAGTGTTAAAAGGGTTGATGAAGTGGACAGCATGAAACATTGTGATGTGAATGAGATGAATCAAGGTTTGATTATATAATAATTGGTTGCAAAATCTTTAGTATTATATTGATTAGAAACTTGTCTTGTAGTTTATTCTTTACACACCTGTGCTGTATGCTCTTGCAATTATCTCTTTTGTCACTTGCTTCCAGAATTCTTCTGCATCTACAGTATCATGCTGATCAGAATTAGCTGGAACCTCTAGTTCACTTACTAATAAGTATTAAAAAAATTTCAATAAATTTGGCATAATGTTGACACTGATTTATATTGGCCCACTGGATTATCATATTCTCTTGTTAACTCGGTTGTAGACAAAAATGACAGAGAAGAGCTGTTCATATGGGTTTTGATTGTCTGTCGTTCGTCAACAGTTGCATTTTCAACTTGAAAACTACTAGCGTGGATACTTGGTACGTAGGTGGACCTTTGTCAGATCTGTTTTAGTGAATATTTTTGTCATTGTTGGTTCAACTTCCAGGCCCATTATATTTGTAACAAGATGATAACAATTGTTATTGCCATAGCAACAACCAAATAAACTGCCATGGTCGTGATATGGCAAGAACACTAACAACTATAGTCATAGTCATACAGAACATTATCCCCTTTGTTTTGAGGAAGACACTTAGCAGAGTTAGCTGAGCTAACCTCAAACATTAGGTCACTTGTTCCTGTAAAGCACCATCTCTCCATGTGACAAGACATGAATAGTCAATTATAAACTTGCCATTCAATTGGAAAGCCACTTTTCTATTTAAATCCAGTGTCAGGATTGGTGGATGATATCCACATTGAACGCAGTTGTAGTTATAGGAGTGGTCATTCAGTGCCTCAAAATGACAATATCCATTTAATATATCACTTTCTGGTAACTTCTCCTTCCAAGTGCCTTCAAATGCTTTTGTTACACGACCAATAGCTGAGTGAGACTGAAAGATGCATTGAAACAATATTCTGTGAAAAATTAGCAACTTTGTTTAGTGTTGGATAATGCAACTACAGATGATATATGTAGCACAACTGCCCTCTTGGTGGTATAAAAACACATTTTTTTATATTGTATGGTATATATAATACGGTATATAATATACAGCTACAATGTTTTAATAAATTGTGATGCAAATTGTAATAATTTGTTGAACATAATTTTTAATTGAAATACTGATCTCAGTAATTTGCTTAAAATAATTTGACTAATTTATTACAAATTGATCAGGTCTATTTTTCTGAAAATCTTGTAATACAATTTGTGTCGTTATTACAAAATGCTCCTTTACAAATGGGACTGTCCTTTATTATATCAATACTTTGACAGTGTTGTTTTATTGCTATTCCTAAATATTATATATTGTAAGTCAAACTTGTTCACTTTCCAACAGTTTCATGCATTCTTTTTGAACTATACATTAATTCCAAACTCAGACAAGCAACATCTTATAATTTTATTGTGCAAATGTGAATTACATGAGCTTGTGCAGTGATAATGGATTTGACTAATATTTTTGTTTAGAATGAGACTAATATCAAATGTACCGGTAGTATATACATAGTACAAACATGCCTTTTGTTTTAATTGTGTAACATGCATAATATCTCATTATGCTTCCATAGTGAGCAATTTTTGTACTTACCATTAAATTGTTTCTTAGAAAAATACACATTTGCAGTGATAATAGTATATTATCATTAAAGTTGTGGATTCCATCTGCATATTCTTGATATCTATAAAACACACCACATTTTGGGCACTTCTTACAACATGTTTGGACACCTACATGTGATATGGTAAAAGTAAAGCCAACATTCTTAAAATTTCGTGTGAAATACTTGATCATCTGAATATTCACATAGTTAAATATTTTACATACTGTTAAATCTGCATTAGAAGCTGCATCCCTAATAAAAGTCACATCCATTCTTGAGAACCCAAAATTCCCCAATTATCATATGTGCAGATGCTTTAATAATAGAAGCTATTCTGTTGTATTGTACCATTTTAATAGAAGCACTGCTTCTAATACAGATTTTACAGGCCTTATGAATCTCAATCTCAAATTGAAACTTTGATATTCCTCTTTCAGATGACATGATATCTGGACATAACTTTTTTCTGCAATCAGATCTCCAGCTGCAATTAATTTTTAAACAGGTAAAATTACGTGTTGACTATATTCACAACAAGTGTGGTTTCTGAACAAGACATAAGAGACTTGTGCAACAAAAGATTTTATCATTTGTTCATCTGACTGAATGAATATTCCACAGCCAAGTGATGAAAGGCAAGTTGGTTCACACCAATTAGACATCTGTATGAATATTGTGGTGAATCAAATTCATCAAATTCTGTCCTTTTTGGATAACTTTATACATACCTGAAACTATACCATTCATTGTTATAATCTTGGCTTTGTTGGATATAACCATAGGTGATGTAAGTGGTTCATCACATATGTGGCACATGGTTTCAGTTGGAATTAAACATTTCTTTTGTGAAACATCTTGATTTATCATATCTTGTGGTAATTGTGCAGGTATCAGTTTGGCTGTTAGTTGATAATCAATCATAATATCCAACAGTTCATCTGATGGTGGATACATGCATCTATTTTCTGCTTGTTCATTGTTTTGTGTTGTTGTGACATGCATGTCATCATCTGATTCTGTCATAGTTTGCAGTCTATTTGGGTATTCTTGAAACACAAACAGTCTTGCAAGCATTTTATGACAGCATCCTTTCCCAGCTGAACAAGGGCATCGAAACTTGTTGGCCATCTGGTCAAAGGTTACAACTACCCTTTGAAAATAGCTGTACCAATTTTTTTCTCCAGTAAACACGGAGAAATACAAATTTCTCTTCTTCACATCACAATCTGAAAACATTGGGTGAACTAGGTCAACTTCTTGTTCAGTAGCAAGTTGTTGCATTTTTTGACATGCTTCTTTTCTTTCTGTGGATATAATTTTTACATTTGTTGCCTCATTATATGTAGTTTCCTGTATCTGTGGTGGGGCCTGATATGAGGCTGAATACAGGACACTTTGGACATGAACACATTCATATGAGGGAAAATCACCACGTGAGGCTGCCTGCAATGTCGCTCTGCAGGATGGATTTTCACATTCAACATTTTGTGGAAATCCAGCAACTTTCTTCTGAATGTGAAGTGGATAGCCAGTTCCTTGCATTACCTTTGATACCATGTAAATACCATTTTTTTTATCAACACAAACTGATTTGTGATGTCTCTCTTGACGCACAGTTAGTCTCTTGCTATGCATCTCCCTTGAATGCCGAGAAAGGTGTTTTTTCTGCATTATGCGAGAACACACTTTACATTTGACAGTCTGTTGGAATTTTGTTTTGTTTTTCTTGACTCTAATTCTCTGGTTATCATGACCATCATCCTCTTTTCCTGTGTCCTGGTCACTTCCATTTTTTATTCTTGGACCAGTGAACTCTGCCTTGGCACTTGGACCAGAGGGCTCTGCTTTGGCACTTGGACCAGTGGACTCTGCTTTGGCACTTGTTCCAGTGGACTCTGCTTTGGCACTTGGACCAGTGGACTCTGCCTTGGCACTTGGACCAGTGGACTCTGCCTTGGCACTTGGACCAGTGGACTCTGCTTTGGCACTTGTTCCAGAGGGCTCTGCTTTGGCACTTGGACCAGTGGACTCTGCCTTGGCACTTGGACCAGTGGACTCTGCCTTGGCACTTGGACCAGTGGACTCTGCCTTGGCACTTGGACCAGTGGACTCTGCCTTGGCACTTGGACCAGTGTACTCTGTTATGACAAGATGAAATTCAGTTTAGCGGTATCTGTCAATTGTTGCTATGTATTTTTTGTCAGGTAATTAGTAACAGTCACTGGAATCTAAAATTATGGTCAAATTCATGAAAATACTGTCTTAAAACATTTATTGGTACATCATATATAAATAGGGAATACTGCAGAATATCATGCTTCTTACCATCCCCAACATTTCTTGCATGTTTTTTCTTCAGGTGGTTAATTAAATCATCTCGCCTTCTGATTGATTTTTTGCAGAAGGCACAATGAAAATGAACTTTGCAAATTCCATTATGACAGTTTTTGTTGCACTTCAACATATGAAACCCTGTGGGAAAAAAATACGTGTCATCTGTATTTGCTTTCAAGATTGCATTGAAACATTCGAGTAATAGGTGGTTAACACTTATGACTTGTGAAGATTGATATGTATTACAATACAAGACCAATCATGATGTGTATGACTAGTCACCAAGATGTGCTTACTCATTCCAGACACCTGGTACCATTGCTGAGATGTTAGTGGTTCATGGTGGTCAGTTCTCTATTTTGTTAACAGTGATCTATGTATCATGGACCTAGTAACATTTTGTGACACTATTTATTCTTTTATATTTTTTAGAACAAGCTGTATGGAAACCAACATATCTGCATTGTATACTGGATATAATGGAAATTAATGAAGGCTAAACTAGAATGATCAACATTGAATTGATAGAATATTTTAATTTATAATGAATGTATTCCTTTGATAATCATATTCAGATGTGTTCATTTGTTACCAATTTTTTAATTGTTTCTTTATACAATTCTTTATTCTCCTTAGTGTTTAATTTTGCTTGTTTTTCACTGTAATTTATTAGAAATCCTAAAATTATATTTGCTCATTCAATAATACTTTATTTTAATAACAAAGACCAATCAATATATCAAGTCAAAGGCTTATCCTGCACTTGCCTAGAATAAACAAGTTTAAACTTCACATGTACTTCATGTTCCAACTCTTCTGGGAGATTATAAATGCTCGTTTGAGTAAAATTTGTTTGAATAAAGAAAAAGAAAATACCTTTGAATTCTATATGATGTTTCCAGTGTCTCGTCTTCATGTGAGTGATAAACTTCGTCTTATATTTAGGCTCAAATTCAAGGCATAGTTGACAGTCCACTTTACCATTTATATTCAGTGATTGGAATCTTGAATTCCATGTATTTTCATCACAATCAAATATACCAATACTCTCTGAGATTAAAACAATAAGTGACAGTTACCATTATGACAAACTCAAATTACACGAGATAAGACAGTGGACTTTTGAAAAGATAAGGTTCAAAATTGTTTTTAATAAACATAAAAATATTTGTATTCCATTTTTCTAACAAATTTAACATATTGCCCACTGAAAGCATTCTTAAATATACTGAATGAATGAAGGAAAACTGCATCAGATAATGTGTTAAACTTCCAAGAGCATTCTCTAAATTTATAATGTGTAACAATACCAAGATCTGTTTGATTGTAAAGTATGACTCGCTGTCAGTAAGTTGGAAGATGCTGCCCTAATCCCTGTTTGAATTCACTAATTTTCAGATTATATATGACATGAAACATTATAAGTCTATTAGAAGTCGTATTTTTATATGATGGGCAGATGAATAATTATTAGACCATAGATACTGAAATGACGGAATAAAAACATGTTTTGGCACATTTTTTACCAAATAATACTGTAGAATACTTTATTTTCACTTGGAATTTATTTTCGCTGAAGGGCTGCTTCAGTGAAAATAAAATCCAGCGAATATACATTTTTTTCTGTGTCTCACATTCAACTCATCAAAAATCAGTGAAAATAAATTCCATGCAAAAATGCTTTTTCAGCGAAAATTAATTCCAACTAAAATAAAGTATTTCACAGTAATATATGCAATGTATGAATGAAACCAGGTAAAGGCAGGACTCTGAGAGAACATAATTGTTTTACTCTTCTGTGCAAAGTGTCAAAACTATGACAGTACTACACTCTCAAAGATATGTAATGGTACTTAGATAGCATATTAGCATTGTTTTCTTTATGGGGTTGTCAATCATTTTTGGCATCAGAATTAGACAATTATATTTTCCCAACCAAAATCATGGCATGTATATTTTTCTTGCTTAATTTTTGCTTTCTATTGCTACACTATTTCGAAACTTTTATGCATGTAGTTCATGTCATATTCTATAAGGGACCATGAGATTAATGCTATTATTCTAAAAGGGACCTTGGAGTTAATATAGAACATGTACTACCAGGGGGGGGGGGGTACTCAAGATATAAAAGGTTTTTAGCTCCACTGTCGACTTTGTCGAGCGGAGCTTATCATATGAGTGATTGTCTGTCGTCTTCCATCGTTGGCTATGTCAATTTTTTACTTTTTAGACTTCTTGAAAACTACAAGCCTGAATGCTTTGATACATGGTGTATATGTACTTTGGGTGGACCTCTTTTAGATTTGTTCATTTCAATTCTCTAATTTTGATGAATATTTTTTGCTTTGATATTACATATATAGGTACTACATGTGGACCTCTTTTAGATTTGTTCATTTCATGATGATATCTTCAATTCTCTAATTTTGGTGAATATTTTTGTAATTTTGGTAAAAAGTGATATTTTCGACTTCTTGTTGAAAAGTCTGATTGATTACTATACATATTGTTCATTTTCTAATGATATTTTCATTTCTTTAATTGAAATGTGCATTGCTAACAGCGGGGCTATCTCAGCCGACAGGCTGCTTGTTATACAGGTACGGTATACATTTCCCAGCATTTATTCAATTTATATCCTGATTCTGAGAGTCTGATATTCACCAGTGTGATAAACACATAACAATCGAGTCTAGTTTTCATTATGTAGTATAAATGTATTTTTTCCAGCAAACTTTGACAAATAGTTTTTACCAAAACTGAGTATTATTAATATAATTTCCCTCTATGATTGAGGGACTGTGGTCGAATGTTAGATTTTGTGCATGTCTCTCTCAAACGGAAGGTCAAGTGTATTCCCCACAAACACTGCTATGTCCGTTCTAGAGAATTAAACCAAATGTTTTTGAAAAATCAATGTAAATGCATTAATTATTCACTGGGTTTTAATTTATCTATTTTTGCTGATAAGTAAAATCCACTAAATTAAATCTACATAAACATGTAATATAAAACTTATTGTTTCCTTGACAAATTCGTGAAATTAAAACACAGTGAATACAGTAACAGTTATTACTTTGTAGCCATTATGACATTAATTCCACCCCACAGTATAGTTCACAAATCATGGGAACCACAGTTTCACTATGCTTTGTCTTTTTTTAACTTCCTTTGTAGATTGTACAGACACTAACATCTTCATTATTTAGTTTTGTTTTATATTGCCTTTGATATATGGCCTAATAAAGTTTGCAACTTGGGGTTTATTTTCATAATGTCAGCTGTGACTAGTCATTAATGTTGTAAAACAGCTGGCCTGAGTCATATGTTGGTTCATACATGATAAGTGTAGGTTATAAAGTAGTTACGCAATAGCCGTGTTCATGTTTATACCGGGGGGGGGGGGGTAGCAGTAGCTTTGACTAAAGAACGCCCATCTTGTTAAGAATATGCAAATCAATATAAATAAATAGAAATGGTAAATCCGTAGACATGGGCAAGGTGTAAAATGTAATAGATAGATAGATAGATAGATAGATATTTTATTTGTCACAAAATTTAGCATGAATGAAAAAAAAACATACAATAAATCAATGGTCAAGCAATAGGCTATTTTATTCGCCCGTAATTTGTACAAAGATGTTATTTTTTGGAAGCGTATAAAGCACTATTCAAATTAAATGTCCCATGCAATTTCCAATTTTGATTCTTAAACTCAAATTATCAAAAATATTATGAGTATGTAAAACGTAACTAGGAATTTGTTTTATCTGTAAAGTGTAAAAGCCTATTTTTTACTGTAAACTTAAAATGCCATCTTTATTTCCTGTAACCTGTACGAGCTGTCCCCCTTGCTCTCCCTCTTTTAACGACAGGGGTAATATTTTTTACCTCCATGTTCTACGGTTATAAAACCATACCAAGGCAAATTCAGAATTGCAGATTGCAGAATAACTGGAAGTACTACATGATGTCATCGTCAGTTCATTTTTTTGCGATAACGATGTTCCTAGATGTTCTTGCGTTGTTTGCCATTTTAAAAATTGCATATCGAAATAAATTGTTATTATAGTAAATCTTGCAAATGGACGTTCAATACAATGGTCATTCGGATGCTTAGGGACTGTGGCTAGTGCTAAGCATTCGCGCTCCATTTGTTAGCCCGTGCTCAAGATCTGGACTGGGTCTTAAAAAACGATCAGATTTAACCCGTATTTAGCGTTTATAACCCCATGCTATAAGCGTTCACGCTTTCTCTTCGTTTTATTTTACTTCTACAGTTTATATGCATGTGCTTGAATAATTGTACACAAATGTCGTCTTGACTTCATTCTCATGTCATGGAGCGCATGCTCATGCCAAGTGAAGTGATAATGTAACCTTCAAAATTTACAACTGTTTGCCAAATCATTGTCCTCAAAGTTAATTCAAATTGGCTTTACAATTATAACAGATCGTTTCAGTACTAGTATTCGACTCTATCTTGACTATCTTGACACAGCATGGATGTATTTACCTCCATTCTACAGTCTCTTGTTTGTTTGTTTTTTACTAAAAAAACAACAACTATTTCATGAGTGTACAAATACCATGGTAACCTGGCTTTCACAATTTATACTCTGGCATTATATTTAATTTTATTCAACAACAAAAATCACCGACAAACAAGAGATTGTATGTCCAGGCTCTACTTGGAAAGTATGGGCTGGAAGTGCAAAGTTTGGATTATGGTAATCCACTTTTAGTGTGTAACTGTTAACGTTAATGCTCATTATTTAATTTGTTGAAGCAGTCTTGATACGCGCCTTTAATATTTATATTGTCAGTGTGAATGAAATATGTTAGTAATGTGTAGGCGTTCGTATAAAAATTGGAGTGTCGCCCACCATTATTGTTTCCATGGAATATCCAATTTATTTAGCTTATATTTACTTGTTCGATAGTCGCATTCAATTTTACCTACTGTAAAAGAAATAACCGTTGTACAAAAGCACTGCATGTTGTGTTTTATTATGTTTTTCATCGTTTCTATTTGGACTTCAATTCTAGTATCCATCTTTCGTGTATTTGTTTGCTTGTTATTATTGCGGATAACTTAACTACTCTTAGTACTGCTGCGCTTACGAACGACACTGTCACATGAAGGGAAAATCCGCAAATCGATTAATTTATATTCGGCATTTGACATCAAAATAACTGGCCATTATAACATAGAGGGTAATGGCCATGGCCACTTAATCTTATATTGAATTAGAAGACACGGTAAAAAACGCATGATATTACTACATATAAAAGAAGCTTTTCAAAATATAATTGAGTTTCATCCCCAAATGTATTGATGGCGAGTGTCTTCAAAATCGTGGTTCATCGTGCAAAATAGATTGTTGAAGTGATTATTTTTTTTTTATGAAATATATGTATATTTTAGGCAATTCCATGACAGGTTCGTGGATTTAACTAAAAACGACAATCCTGGAATAATGCGACACCAATGTTAACTCTACATGGACGATCAGAGTTTTACAACACTTAATAACAATATGAACAAATGCATGTATATCATAGAACATGGTAAAACTCTTGCACATAATAAACATTGGGAGGTCACCAACTTTCTGTTGTTACTACGTTATACTAAAATATGTTTGAATATTTAGAGTAGTAACCAAAATACATCATGAATATTAACTTTTGAAATATAATTGTTGGTATGTATTGGTTCTTAGACATTTCAGCTTTGTCGTCCTATACTTTGTTTAGTAATTCGAACTTCCCAGATTGCGTAAAAACGGATAGTTTCGCTATTTGCTTATTGTGACACCCCCAAATCGAGTCATTTACATTCTCAAAAGTCAACAATGGTTTAGTCCCCTATTTTACGCTACGACTCGAATTTTTTATGCTTCACATGTTATTTACCTTCAATTATGTTTTGGTGGTTATCACTCTCGTTCCTGGTTGTGTATAAGATTATATATATATATAATTTTAGATTGGACATGTATCCCGTTTGGGATACATCAATGACAGCTTTTAGGTTAAAGATATACAAGCTAAAAATTAAAGATTATAATACCAATTTATATTTGCGCAAGTAGCCCGAGCACTATACATTTCATCGACCCATCACGGTTTGTTCATCTGAATATTATTTATAATGCAGACCATATAAGACAATATAACTTCGATATATAACCCCCCCCCCCCAAAAAAAAAAGCTTAAATAGGAGCATTAATATACCTGAGCCAAAGAGGGGCGATTTATAACTTGCATTTGCGATACATAATTAAACCATTACTCGTATTATATACTGAAAGTATACAGTAATTCGGCGTTCAATGCAAAATGGACTTACCGTTATTCATGGCGAGAACTGGAAAGCTTAACGTAGCTGAAGACGTGCGACCCAACGTAGGCACATCAGACCGACAGCTCTATGAACTGTTCTCTGACTAGAAATGGAGCATCAACTGATCAACTACCAAAACTTTATTGGACCTTTCATCCATGATGACATAATCCAATAAATCATGTTCGTGACATCTGGTCAGTTACGTGTAATGTGTCGGATGACTCATAGCAACACAAGTCAGGGTCGTATTGCAAAATTCGTAATTGAACAAATAATCGTGTGCATCTTGTATTCCACACTTTGTAAAAGTACTGGAAATATTTCCAACTCCATTGAATTTTACACATAAATACGAATATCGATGATTTTTTTGTCATAAATGTGCCATATATGTTGTATCGATTTCTTAGTTGTGATATGTGACTGTTTAATGCAAGCTCGATGAGAAACAGTGACGGCAGGGGTTTTAAGTTCAAATCGAAATTACTTGTCACACGACAAAAATACATTATTTCAGTTTATGTTAGGGGCTCTTAATTGTTATAACAACAGTAGACAAAACAGTAAATGTTAATATTACTTGTTCACGCAACTGAACATATGCGATTATGATTGTGTTTTTTTATGATTATGCCATGTTCAGGCTGCTTCGAAGACCATGTCTGGCAGAGAATCATACAATAGTGTATCACACAGCTGCAGCGTACAGTGATGAACAGGGTTCTCCCACAGCCTGGAATCCAGTCATTCAGAGCACACGTTCAACGACACTCTAGAATGGCCTAAATACGGAGACGTCGTAGAATTCTATTTCGCCACTTATTGGGTACCTCCTTGCAAATAAAAGAGACACCGTTCTGCTAAGAAGAGTTTTATCAGTGACAATGTCCGTCACCACACTGGGGCAATGTGCGCAGTGAACTAATACTAGCATTTTAAGAAATGGGTGTAGTCACGATAGAGCTTTCAAAAAAGATACTAGTAATCATAACCTCATTTTTCACGGCCGTCCGCGAGGTTTTAGGCTAATGCCTGTTTCAGCGATAACTATCCGAAATTGTGCGTTTATTTTCCAATGTATGTGGTTCTAGTAATAGCATGGAAAGAGCTGAACACGTTGAAGTTGAATATTGATGTATTTTTATAACAATTCTATAGAGCACAATGTTAAAAGGAAAAGTTCGGCAACCTACAATTTGAAACATGGCACAATATCTCCGCCACACGACTCATGATTTAAGTATTGTAAACTGACAAAATAGCAAATACCCACTAAAATACAAATATCATTTTCTCTAAATTAGGCTGGTGACCTAAACCTTTCAAAATCAATATAAATATATTGCCCGGGAGTCAAATTTATTGGAAAATGGATAAATTCATATAATATGAGTAGGCTTCTATCATAAAAGTGTTTTACGTCGCGTCTACGCATATACGGTGTAATAAGAGTAAGTATATTTTTTCCCAAAACGCTAAGATTAACGCAAAAATGGCTATAATTATAGAATTTCCAAGTCTTAATTTCTATTGTGTAAATTTCCGTGTGCAATATACATAATTTCCACTCTTACAATTATCTTGTAGGTGAAATGCACAATTAAATAGTTGTTGGTCAATTCAAAGCTAATCTACCTAAAGACAGACAAAAAAAGAATGAGATCATGAAACTGAATAAATATTGATGAAGAAATTGGCGATAGCAGTAAGACAGATACATGGATATGTGTAGTTGTAGTCGGATGGTTGAGATGATATACTAGTATCACATGGATATGTGTAGTTTTAGTCGGATGGTTGAGATGATATACTAGTATCACATGGATGTGTGTAGTTGTAGTCGGATGGTTGAGATGATATACTAGTATCACATGGATGTGTGTAGTTTTAGTCGGATGGTTGAGATGATATACTGGTATCACATGGATGTGTGTAGTTTTAGTCGGATGGTTGAGATGATATACTAGTATCACATGGATGTGTGTAGTTTTAGTCGGATGGTTGAGATGATATACTGGTATCACATGGATATGTGTAGTTTTAGTCGGATGGTTGAGATGATATACTAGTATCACATGGATGTGTGTAGTTTTAGTCGGATGGTTGAGATGATATACTAGTATCACATGGATGTGTGTAGTTTTAGTCGGATGGTTGAGATGATATACTGGTATCACATGGATATGTGTAGTTTTAGTCGGATGGTTGAGATGATATACTAGTATCACATGGATGTGTGTAGTTTTAGTCGGATGGTTGAGATGATATACTAGTATCACATGGATGTGTGTAGTTTTAGTCGGATGGTTGAGATGATATACTGGTATCACATGGATATGTGTAGTTTTAGTCGGATGGTTGAGATGATATACTGGTATCACATGGATATGTGTAGTTTTAGTCGGATGGTTGAGATGATATACTAGTATCACATGGATATGTGTAGTTTTAGTCGGATGGTTGAGATGATATACTAGTATCACATGGATATGTGTAGTTTTAGTCGGATGGTTGAGATGATATACTAGTATCACATGGATATGTGTAGTTTTAGTCGGATGGTTGAGATGATATACTAGTATCACATGGATATGTGTAGTTTTAGTCGGATGGTTGAGATGATATACTAGTATCACATGGATGTGTGTAGTTTTAGTCGGATGGTTGAGATGATATACTAGTATCACATGGATGTGTGTAGTTTTAGTCGGATGGTTGAGATGATATACTGGTATCACATGGATATGTGTAGTTTTAGTCGGATGGTTGAGATGATATACTAGTATCATATGGATATGTGTAGTTTTAGTCGGATGGTTGAGATGATATACTAGTATCACATGGATGTGTGTAGTTTTAGTCGGATGGTTGAGATGATATACTAGTATCACATGGATATGTGTAGTTGTAGTCGGATGGTTGAGATGATATACTAGTATCACATGGATATGTGTAGTTGTAGACTAATGGTTGAGATGATATACTAGTATCACATGGATGTGTGTAGTTTTAGTCGGATGGTTGAGATGATATACTAGTATCACATGGATGTGTGTAGTTTTAGTCGGATGGTTGAGATGATATACTGGTATCACATGGATGTGTGTAGTTTTAGTCGGATGATTGAGATGATATACTAGTATCACATGGATGTGTGTAGTTTTAGTCGGATGATTGAGGTGATATACTAGTATCACATGGATATGTGTAGTTGTAGACTAATGGTTGAGATGATATACTAGTATCACATGGATATGTGTAGTGTAGTCGGATGGTTGAGATGATATACTGGTATCACATGGATATGTGTAGTTTTAGTCGGATGGTTGAGATGATATACTAGTATCACATGGATATGTGTAGTTTTAGTCGGATGGTTGGGTGATATACTAGTATCACATGGATATGTGTAGTTTTAGTCGGATGGTTGAGATGATATACTAGTATCACATGGATATGTGTAGTTGTAGTTGGATGGTTGAGATGATATACTAGTATCACATGGATATGTGTAGTGTAGTCGGATGGTTGAGATGATATACTGGTATCACATGGATATGTGTAGTTGTAGTCGGATGGTTGAGATGATATACTAGTATCACATGGATATGTGTAGTGTAGTCAGATGGTTGAGATGATATACTAGTATCACATGGATATGTGTAGTTTTAGTCGGATGGTTGAGGTGATATACTAGTATCACATGGATATGTGTAGTTTTAGTCGGATGGTTGGGATGATATACTAGTATCACATGGATATGTGTAGTTTTAGTCGGATGGTTGGGATGATATACTAGTATCACATGGATATGTGTAGTTGTAGTCGGATGGTTGAGATGATATACTAGTATCACATGGATGTGTGTAGTTTTAGTCGGATGGTTGGGATGATATACTAGTATCACATGGATATGTGTAGTTGTAGTCGGATGGTTGAGATGATATACTAGTATCACATGGATATGTGTCGTTGTAGTTGGATGGTTGAGATGATATACTAGTATCACATGGATTTGTGTCGTTGTAGACTAATGGTTGAGGTGATATACTAGTATCACATGGATATGTGTAGTTGTAGACTAATGTTTGAGATGATATACTAGTATCACATGGATATGTGTAGTTGTAGTCGAATGGCTGAGGTGATATACTAGTAAAACATGGATATATGTAGTTATAGTCGGATATTTTGGCTTTTACACCTTAGTGAGTCTGTCACAGTGTTCACAAAGGTGCACGAGCTACTGCCTCTTAAGAGAAAAATAACATTGTGAATGCGTACTCTGAGGTTAGTATTAAAGCCAATCCGCGTACTAGTATTTTGCAGGGGCTTCTTGTCCATATTCTCTAAACCGTGGCGAATTTAAACATTAAACTCAATGGTTAGTTTACGCATCTTCTGAATGTGAACTCCAACACAGTTTTGGTTCACAGTCCATTCGGCAGTCAACTGCAAGTAAGTTATGTGACTATGAATTTCATTCAGCCGTAATGAACAAGCTAACTTCAAGTTGAAATCGCATTTAACGGTAGAAGTATGATAATTCTTAAAACATCTACATTTCTATGAAAGGCCTCAGTACTCTATATTGTTTTTTTATGTAATTGCTGTCTTTTCTGATATAGTAGTAAGTGCAATTTATATTTCATTAAATGAGTAAAACAAAGACGTGGAATTCATCATCTCAACTAAGTATAATAATTTGTCAAAATAGTAATAGAAAATAATATTTATTTGACATTTTCCAATTTCATTTAATATACTTATTAGGCAACAGAAAGACAGACAATATGCAGGGTTACATCCTTAAATAACGATTCACCGTGAATGAAAGGGGTTCACTGTCAAGTTGAAGCTACATGTATTGGAGAGGAATAGGTACATTCTGCGCTACGGAGTTCTTTTTTCGAATTATCTAAGCCCTCTTTTTAGTGACATGTAGAACTATGTATTCTTATGACAACACATTTCCATCAAAATTTTAATATCCATTAGTACAATGTACTCAAAATGGAGTTCTAATACCTTTCCTAATTTAAATAAGAAGTGGAGTTTAGAACACGTATTTAAACATGCCATCTTACATATTTCGACATAGATTTTGCAAATAAAACATTCGCTTGAATGGTATCATCACATTGGTGTCATTTGAAATAAAATTGCACTCGGAGAGCATTTATAAAGCGTTATTCGTGTACTGGAAAATGTCATTCTCTGTAATAGCACGGACTGTGACAAAACGTGAGACTGTGAGTTCTATATAAGTTTGTTGTTGCGTAAATAATTACATTTCAGCATTAAAACATGAAACTTACTGCTAATGTCCATTCAAATAATGGGTCAAGTAATTTTTTTAATCAATGAAGACGAATCATGTATATTTTATTTAATATATTGAGAGTATACTGTCACCCAGATTATTTGGAAATCTAAACACTGTTTTTCAAAGCTAAATTTAGGTAACACCGCAGTTCTCGTCAACCCACACATTTATAATTATAAGCGAACACTGTTTTATTTTAGAATTATTTTGCGAGCATCATTATTTATTGTCATCAGTACTCTGCCAGGACGTACATGACTCTATACGTATGTCCCTCTCCATGACCAACATCGACAAAGTATCGACAAATCTGATTGTTGAAAACATCACTACCGGTAAATTCAAGATTACCAACTGGAACTCGAAGGCCTCAAAACACATTCTGTACTCATGAATATAACGGCACACGGTGTTTTAATCAGTCGCATTATCGACTGTTACATCGCGAGTCATCGAATAGTAGCACCGCAAACCACGGCTTATTAAATAACCAAACACTCCCTTGCTCCCGGCCCTTGCTGCTTCGGCCCACAGTCCCTCTATCTGACTGTGTACGACCCGAGTCCACGTCGCGAGCTCAGTTTTTATTTACGAAATACGAAATATATTTATACTAATGGCCCCGGCATCGTTTACTTATAATGTACCACCATTGAACAATCAATACGTCACTTCCTGAGTCCTATTCGTGAGGTCGTATCTGTGAGGTCCTATTCGTGAGGTATATAGCGTGCGCATACATCAATTGACATCCAGCGGACTATTAACTCATGACGAGCGCCCTCTCATGATCACTGTAGGGGATTTGCCTTGAATTGCCCGGTCAATTGCCAGACCAATGTATCAATACATCACGTCAAACATTAGCAAAGGGTTCAGTAATAGGAATTGTGGAGTTATTTTAGGACGCATTACAACCATTGTGGGTTTTTTCTATTGAATCAAGTAATAGGTGTACAGTGTTTTCACGTACAAGTCGAACATCTAATCAAGACAACTGGGCAACGACGCCGTTTCATTGATTACACACTGGCAGAACACACTCTAACTGATTCAAGATACAGCTGAACCAGTATATTCCCATTCATTCAAGCTAATTCAGCTATCCGTTATCATGGCTAATTCAAGATGCAGATATATTTTAGATAACTAAAATTCTAATTCAACGAGGCTATTTCAGCTAACTAGCATTTCACTTATTAAAGATGCAGTCAGTTCAGCTGTTGGTATTTTTCGTTAAATAAAATGCAGTTAATTTAGTAATACAGTATCCCGATTAATCCAAAATGAAGAAAATGTAGCTATCTGGTATCCTTGCTAATCCCCGACAGAGCAGATTTAGCTGTTTAGTATATATTCTTGGTTATCAAATATAAGGACAATTTAGCAGTCTAGTATCCTTTCTAAATCAAGATGGAGCTAATTTAGCTGTCTAGTATCCTTTCTAAACCAAGATGGAGCTAATTTAGCTGACTGGTACCCATGCTATTCCAAGATGAATCCAATTTAGCAGTCTGATATTCTCCCTAGTCCGAAATGGAGCTAATTTAGCTGTCTTATATTCTTCTAATCCAAGATGAAGCTAATTTAGCTGTCTAGTATCCTTGCTAATCCAAGATGGAGCTAATTTAGCTGTCTAGTATCCTTTCTAATCAAAGATGTAGCTAATTTAGCTGTCTTGTATCCTTTCTATTTCAAGATGGAACTAATTTAGCTGTCTTGTAGCTTCTCTGTCTTCAAGATGGACCTAATTTAGCAGTCTGATATCCTTTCTAATCCATGGTGGAGCTAATTTAGCAGTCTAATATCCTCCCTAATCCACGATGGACCTAATTTAGCTGTCTGGTATCCTCCCTAATCTAAAATGGAGCTAATATAGCAGTCTATAATCGTTCCTAATTCATGATGAAGCAAATTTAGCTGTCTGATATCCTCCCTAATCCATGATTGAGCTAATTTAGCAACTTGATATCCTTACATGGTCCAAGATGGAGCTAATTTAGGTGTCCGATATCCTCACTAATCCAAAATGGTGCTATTGTAGCAGTTAGATATCCTCTTTAATCCAAGACGGAGCTAATTTAGCTGTCTAGTATCCTTTCTAATTTAAGATGGAGCTAATTTCGCTGTCTTGTATCCATTCTAATCAAAGATGTAGCTAATTTAGCTGTCTTGTATCCTTTTTATTTCAAGATGGAACTAATTGAGCTGTCTTGTATCCTTTCTAATCCAAGATGGTGCTATTTTAGCAGTTAGATATTCTCTTTAATCCAAGATGGAGCTAATTGAGCTGTCTGGTCATTCTCTCTATCTCAAGATGGAGCTCATCTAACTGTCTTGTATTCTCACTGATCTAACATGGAGCTAATGTGACAGTATGATATCCTTCCTAATCCAATGTGGAGCGCAACAGGCTTGTATATTTCCTGATCCATGATTGAGCTAATTTAGCAGTCTAATATCCTCCCTAATCCACGATGGAGCTAATTCAGCAGTCTGATATCCTTCCTGATCCATAATTGAGCAAATTTAACAGTCTGATATCCACCATAATCCAATATTGAGCTAATTTAGCAATTTGACATCCTCGCTAGGCAAAGATGGAGCTAATTCAGCAGCCTGACATCCTTTCTAATCCAAGATGAAGCAAATTTAGCTGTTTTGTATCCTTTCTAATCCAAGATGGAGCTAATTTAGCTGTCTTGTATCTTTTCTAATCCAAGATAGAGCTAATTTAGCTAAATTGTATCCTTTCTAATCAAAGATGGAGCTAATTTAGCTGTCTCGTATCCTTTCTTATCCAAGATGGAGCTAATTTAGCTGTCTTGTCTCCTTTCTAATCAAAGAAGGGGCTAATTTAGCCGTCATGTATCCTTTCTAATCAAAGAAGGGGCTAATTTAGCTGTCTTGTATCCTTTCTTATCCAAGATGGAGCTAATTTAGTTGTCTTGTCTCCTTTCTAATCCAAGATGGAGCTAATTTAGCCGTCATGTATCCTTTCTAATCAAAGAAGGGGCTAATTTAGCTGTCTTGTATCCTTTCTAATCCAAGACGGAGCTAATTTAGCTGTCTTGTATCCTTTCTAATCCAAGACGGAGCTAATTTAGCCGCCATGTATCCTTTCTAATCAAAGAGGGAGCTAATTTAGCTGTCTTGTATCCTTTCTAATCCAAGACGGAGCTAATTTAGCCGCCATGTATCCTTTCTTATCCAAGAAGGAGCTAATTTAGCCGTCATGTATCCTTTCTAATCAAAGAAGGGGCTAATTTAGCTGTCTTGTATCCTTTCTAATCCAAGATAGAGCTAATTTAGCTGTCTTGTATCGTTTCTAATCCAAGACGGAGCTAATTTAGCCGCCATGTATCCTTTCTAATCCAAGATGGAGCTAATTTCGCTGTCTTGTATCCTTTCTAATCAAAGAAGGGGCTAATTTAGCTGTCTTGTATCCTTTCTAATCCAAGATAGAGCTAATTTAGCTGTCTTGTATCCTTTCTAATCCAAGATGGAGCTAATTTAGCCGTCATGTATCCTTTCTAATCAAAGATGGAGCTAATTTAGCTGTCTCGTATCCTTTCTTATCCAAGATGGAGCTAATTTAGCTGTCTTGTCTCCTTTCTAATCAAAGAAGGGGCTAATTTAGCCGTCATGTATCCTTTCTAATCAAAGAAGGGGCTAATTTAGCTGTCTTGTATCCTTTCTTATCCAAGATGGAGCTAATTTAGTTGTCTTGTCTCCTTTCTAATCCAAGATGGAGCTAATTTAGCCGTCATGTATCCTTTCTAATCAAAGAAGGGGCTAATTTAGCTATCTTGTATCGTTTCTAATCCAAGACGGAGCTAATTTAGCTGTCTTGTATCCTTTCTAATCCAAGACGGAGCTAATTTAGCCGCCATGTATCCTTTCTAATCAAAGAGGGAGCTAATTTAGCTGTCTTGTATCCTTTCTAATCCAAGACGGAGCTAATTTAGCCGCCATGTATCCTTTCTTATCCAAGATGGAGCTAATTTAGCCGTCATGTATCCTTTCTAATCAAAGAAGGGGCTAATTTAGCTGTCTTGTATCCTTTCTAATCCAAGATAGAGCTAATTTAGCTGTCTTGTATCGTTTCTAATCCAAGACGGAGCTAATTTAGCCGCCATGTATCCTTTCTAATCCAAGATGGAGCTAATTTCGCTGTCTTGTATCCTTTCTAATCAAAGAAGGGGCTAATTTAGCTGTCTTGTATCCTTTCTAATCCAAGATAGAGCTAATTTAGCTGTCTTGTATCCTTTCTAATCCAAGACGGAGCTAATTTAGCCGCCATGTATCCTTTCTAATCCAAGATGGAGCTAATTTCGCTGTCTTGTATCCTTTCTAATCAAAGAAGGGGCTAATTTAGCTGTCCTGTATCCTTTCTAATCCAAGATAGAGCTAATTTAGCTGTCTTGTATCCTTTCTAATCCAAGATGGAGCTAATTTAGCCGTCATGTATCCTTTCTAATCAAAGAGGGAGCTAATTTAGCTGTCTTGTTTTCTTTCTTATTCAAGATGGAGCTAATTTAGCTGTCTTGTCTCCTTTCTAATCCAAGATGGAGCTAATTTAGCCGCCATGTATCCTTTCTAATCAAAGAGGGAGCTAATTTAGCTGTCTTGTATCGTTTCTAATCCAAGATAGAGCTAATTTAGCTGTCTTGTATCCTTTCTAATCAAAGAGGGAGATAATTTAGCTGTCTTGTATCCTTTCTAATCCAAGACGGGGCTAATTTAGCCGCCATGTATCCTTTCTAATCAAAGAGGGAGCTAATTTAGCTGTCTTGTATCCTTTCTAATCAAAGAGGGAGCTAATTTAGCTGTCTTGTATCCTTTCTAATCAAAGAGGGAGCTAATTTAGCTGTCTTGTATCCTTTCTAATCAAAGAGGGAGCTAATTTAGCTGTCTTGTCTCCTTTCTTATTCAAGATGGAGCTAATTTAGCTGTCTTGTCTCCTTTCTAATCCAAGATGGAGCTAATTTAGCCGTCTTGTATCCTTTCTAATCAAAGAGGGAGCTAATTTAGCTGTCTTGTATCCTTTCTTATCTAAGATGGAGCTAATTCAGCAGTCTGATATCCACCATAATCCTAGATTGAGCTAATTTAGCAGTTTGACATCCTTCCTAGTCCACGAGGGGGCTAATTCAGCTGTTTTGTATCCTTCCTAGTCTAATTTAGCAAACTGTAATCCTCCCTAATCCATGCTTGAGCTAATCTATCTGTCTGATAACCTCTCTAATCCATAATGGAGCTAATTTAGCTGTCGGATATTCTCCCTAATCCATGGTTGAGCTAATTTAGCTGTCTGTGTCTGATACCTTCCCTAATCCAAGATGGAGCTAATTTAGGTGTCCGATATCCTCCCTAGTCCAAAATTGAGCTAATTTAGATGTCTAGTATCCTCCCTAATCCAAGCCAATTTCAGTAGTTGGATATCCTCATTAATCTAAGATGGGGCTACAGTAATTTAGCAGTCTGTAATCCTCCCTAAATCAAAGATGAGGCTAATGTAGCAGTCTGATATCCTCCCTATTTGCAGATGGAGCTAATTTAGCTGTCTTGTATCCTTTCTAATCCAAGACGGAGCTAATTTAGCCGCCATGTATCCTTTCTTATCCAAGATGGAGCTAATTTAGCCGTCATGTATCCTTTCTAATCAAAGAAGGGGCTAATTTAGCTGTCTTGTATCCTTTCTAATCCAAGATAGAGCTAATTTAGCTGTCTTGTATCGTTTCTAATCCAAGACGGAGCTAATTTAGCCGCCATGTATCCTTTCTAATCCAAGATGGAGCTAATTTCGCTGTCTTGTATCCTTTCTAATCAAAGAAGGGGCTAATTTAGCTGTCTTGTATCCTTTCTAATCCAAGATAGAGCTAATTTAGCTGTCTTGTATCCTTTCTAATCCAAGACGGAGCTAATTTAGCCGCCATGTATCCTTTCTAATCCAAGATGGAGCTAATTTCGCTGTCTTGTATCCTTTCTAATCAAAGAAGGGGCTAATTTAGCTATCCTGTATCCTTTCTAATCCAAGATAGAGCTAATTTAGCTGTCTTGTATCCTTTCTAATCCAAGATGGAGCTAATTTAGCCGTCATGTATCCTTTCTAATCAAAGAGGGAGCTAATTTAGCTGTCTTGTTTTCTTTCTTATTCAAGATGGAGCTAATTTAGCTGTCTTGTCTCCTTTCTAATCCAAGATGGAGCTAATTTAGCCGCCATGTATCCTTTCTAATCAAAGAGGGAGCTAATTTAGCTGTCTTGTATCGTTTATAATCCAAGATAGAGCTAATTTAGCTGTCTTGTATCCTTTCTAATCAAAGAGGGAGATAATTTAGCTGTCTTGTATCCTTTCTAATCCAAGACGGGGCTAATTTAGCCGCCATGTATCCTTTCTAATCAAAGAGGGAGCTAATTTAGCTGTCTTGTATCCTTTCTAATCAAAGAGGGAGCTAATTTAGCTGTCTTGTATCCTTTCTAATCAAAGAGGGAGCTAATTTAGCTGTCTTGTATCCTTTCTAATCAAAGAGGGAGCTAATTTAGCTGTCTTGTCTCCTTTCTTATTCAAGATGGAGCTAATTTAGCTGTCTTGTCTCCTTTCTAATCCAAGATGGAGCTAATTTAGCCGTCTTGTATCCTTTCTAATCAAAGAGGGAGCTAATTTAGCTGTCTTGTATCCTTTCTTATCTAAGATGGAGCTAATTCAGCAGTCTGATATCCACCATAATCCTAGATTGAGCTAATTTAGCAGTTTGACATCCTTCCTAGTCCACGAGGGGGCTAATTCAGCTGTTTTGTATCCTTCCTAGTCTAATTTAGCAAACTGTAATCCTCCCTAATCCATGCTTGAGCTAATCTATCTGTCTGATAACCTCTCTAATCCATAATGGAGCTAATTTAGCTGTCGGATATTCTCCCTAATCCATGGTTGAGCTAATTTAGCTGTCTGTGTCTGATACCTTCCCTAATCCAAGATGGAGCTAATTTAGGTGTCCGATATCCTCCCTAGTCCAAAATTGAGCTAATTTAGATGTCTAGTATCCTCCCTAATCCAAGCCAATTTCAGTAGTTGGATATCCTCATTAATCTAAGATGGGGCTACAGTAATTTAGCAGTCTGTAATCCTCCCTAAATCAAAGATGAGGCTAATGTAGCAGTCTGATATCCTCCCTATTTGCAGATGGAGCTAATTTAGCTGTCTGCTAATTCAAAATTACAAATAATCAGATAAAAACACCTTCTTTCCTTTATTTCACAAATGATTATATCATATCATCATCAAACATTTTCCTATAAAATTTACAACATTTTTCATAAATATCCTCAATTCTTGAACTCTCTGTGGCAACAGTTTCTTTTGACAATTCAAGAAATCCTATTTTTGTAATTTTTCCATCTTTCAAAAATTGTAGTTTGTTTATTGTGCCTAGTTGCTGGTCTTGATCAGCAGATAAATCACTGGTACTGAGTGCTCCTGCTTCATTCATTTTTGTTTCTTCAACATTTTGTTCTGATTCCATGGTTACGCTCTCAACCTTAGAATGTATGCCTGTCCTATTTTCTTTGAGTTCCATTTCTAGTTTTGTAATTCTTTCTAAGAGTATGTTTAGTTCTTTTGCATCTGTGGACATCTCACTCTGAATTGATTTGTGTGTCTGAAGAGCACTGGAAATAACATAAAATAAAACCATAAAATGTAAAAAAAACAATCTTAATAAAATTCATTCAAGACAACCATGAATATTAATCATCCCAGTTTGCATATAATTAACATATTTCATTTGTATCTTTATCAAAATACATTCATGCAAGTTTTTTAATGAACCAATTTCCAACGCTTCTGTGACAAAATAAATTTTATATTATATTTCACCAGAAAAAACATTTTTTTCAGCAAAATAAAATCATGCTTTCTAATTCTTATTGCAGCTTTCCAACATAAAGTATCTGGGATGCCACAACCACATAGAATTACAATATAACATCTGTCTTTTTTTTAATATCCAAACACAAAATCTGGTGCAAAATTCTTGATACTACATTGAATTGTTTCTTCAGAGCACATTAAATCATATCACCAAAACAATTTCTGCATTTTCAACACTAGAGGGCAGTGTCATGACTGCAATCTTAAATTACCATTCAACTGGACATTAAAATTTCATCCAGAGTAAAACTAATCTACAGTAATCTGTATCTGTAGAAGCGGCCAGATACAAAGGCATTTATCAGTCTCATCTACCAGACCAAGATAAAAATTTCTGGTTTACTTGCTATGTGCTGAAATCAACATGAGCATATAAAATTGTCATGGAAATGAATGTTTTTATTCAACAAAAAGGGTATGAAAAATAAGTTTTGACTCATAAACATGTGATTGGCCACCATTGCTAAAATCCAGCAATACACATGCTATCCCACATACATGTGTGTTTACCTCACAATGCCTTTAAGATATGTAATTTTCATTATTTTTGGGAGACTTTCAGCATAACCCTTATTGAAGCCTCGTTGTAGGGTTTCCTCTTCACCTTTTGTTATACCATCTCGGTAACCCTCCTAGTTAAAGAAGAATAAATCAGCATCTTTACAATTCAGTTCTCTGTCTGGCATTAGATAGAAATATATTTGTTAGATGCACTCGTAGAGCCTATACAGAAAAGGATTTTCTTTGCATATAGCTGTAGTTCTGTAGTTTTCTTGGTTGCACAGTAGTTTGCTGAATTTCTATTTCGTTCAACGATCTCCTTTTGATAGATGAAGAAACCCAGACGATGACAACAAACAAAAGAACAGCAAAACCAAGAGAAATACAGAAAGGCAACTATCAGTAGATATCATCACGGATATCTGCATACCTTTATCTTCATAAATTCTTGCTGTTAAGCGCACTAAGCGAGCTCTATAGATAACATGTGTATATATCAAAGAATTGGAAGAAATCAATATAGCCTATTAGCTTGTAAATGGTGCATTTTCGGTTCACATGCTTCAACATTTGATGGAGTGTGTAAATATTGTCGCCACGGAGTGCCTTGGGTCACCTTAACTCAACCCAGTTTTTATTTGACTGCAATGCAATATCACAACTGGGCTGTCTTGAGGCAGTTTTGATTGTCAAAATCTTTAGGTGAAAAGTTGTTTTTGAAATTTTCTCCAACATAAAATGCAAAAGGGTGTGTTTTTAAAAAGAAATTCATACACTCAGGCTGTACATGAGCTTTGCTTGCATACATTGTAACAACGAACTTCTACATTATACGATGCAACTTCCTTTGGGAGCCCTTCAGTTACTACAGGTCACCTGTACCACCATGTAGCTCAGGCACACCGATGCAGTAAAGCGAATACACTCCTGGTTACATGTCAAGTCTGTTTTTATTATAAACTGCCTAGCTGCGCTCGCTTGCCAGGCATTGCCTGCTACATACTAGTAATACATTTTTCTTCCCCTGAGGTCGACTTTAAAAAAAGTATAGCAGTGAAGGCAAGACTTCCTTAGGGCCTCCTCACCCATAACTATAACCCTAACTCTGCCCCTCCCCCCATTTTAATTGCATATGCCTCTCTTCAGGATATGTATAGTTATGGGGGGCATATGCAGTTAAATTGGGGGGGTGGAGTTATGGAACTCCTTCCGAAGTGAAAATCAACGTATCCTTCACATATTTTAATGTGTGAATATTTCATCTTGATTTTCCTTCTCCATCTAATTCGATTGCCCTCACAGGCACGCACGTGTACAACTATACACCGTATCTCAAGGTGTTGAGGGACGGTGAACTATACATGCCGGTTGACTGCGATTGCTCTGTTCCTATGTACCTTCAATCTTGCTTCTTTCATCCGTTGCCATTCATTTGTAGCACAGTCTCTGAACTCAAAATCATCTGAATCGGACGATGAAGAACTTAACATTATCTATGTTCAAATGAAAGCTTAAATCACTGAGAGAATACTGATCTGAAATATAAATGATAAAACCAGAGACAAAAATAAACATCGATTTGGTTTCAGGGCGCAGCCATCTTTGACCTCGTGCAAGAGCTTTTTTTTTTAGACAGTGAGACACATATTTCTATATAAAATAAACACTATTTTAGAGAACTGTGCAAAATTCACTAGAGAAAAAATAATAATTGATTTACATATGATATCTTATTAAAGTCATGTTGTATCTGCTAAAACACGTTTTAAACTTAATTGACTGATTAACAGTTTCGAGTGTGCCCAAGTGATCGTTCAATACCGTAAATTGAGTATATAATTGCAGTTTTCTAATAGTTCATGTTAACAAAACAATATATTATTTTGAATTGTTATATTTAATAATAAACAGCTCAAAAAGGATTATTGTTCACTGAAAATCTAAAGGGAACGCGAAACGTTTAGTCACGTGACATTTGGGCGTAATGGCGACCTTCGAACTGTGAGTTCATTGTGGTAGACACCGGGGAGAAAAAAATCTCTCGTAATTTTACATGAATCTTTTTTCCCCCGAGTTCTGTTTACGGATCATATAGTACACCAACGTATGGGTAGTAAGTAGACAACTGAAAGCGTCAACCACTTCACGTCGTTAGAGTATTTTCGCTGGTTTCCGCTGCGACCGGTAGCTACTTTCGAGATCCAACTTCGTTGTGTTGGCTTCTCACTACCAACTTGTTTATGTAGGCAACTCCCCGGCACGGCTCACATGTTTATTTCTCGCGACGGGGAACTTTGGCCGATAATATAGAGCACGTGATGGACCTAGACTAGCTTTGGGAATATATTTTCCACGTCTTACTTGCATATTGGTAGTGGTTTCAGGAAAGATTTTCTTTAGATAGGAAGTTGTTTATTTGCGTTTATGTGGCAGCCCATCGTTCAAAATGACAACTCGCTGCTGAAAATTGCAACCCAACGACCGACGTTATATGTCTGCGATTCCGCTGTTGGACGGACCACACTTATGAAGTCTGTTAAACGTGTCCTTCTACTGTCGTCGAACGATGGATGGTGAAGTGAAATCATCAGCTCCGATGTAAGTGAACGTTTCATAATGTTTTTTTATCCTCCGATCGAATACAGCCGATTGAAATTCCGTCCGGTTTGTGTGGTAAACGGCAGTTGTCCGAACACATGTGAACCGAGACCACCATGTGTTGCCAGTGTTTTTCATCATCCATGGCATTGGCATACCTGCATGATTACATGTTATAATTATTCACATATTATCATTATATACAACTACTAGTATCACTTCTACTATAGACAGTCACTGAAAGAACCAGGGGTCTATGCTTCCACTCATCTATTTTTTGTTCTGTTTATTTTGAAATACAAGATTTAAAAATTAGACCGTATATCTGTTATATTTATGTGGCCGTATTTGTTTACAAGCCTGACCATACTTTATTATTTCTCAGGTAGATTTTTCATGTACCTCATTGTGTTGGTTATTGTGCATGTACACAAAGCAGCGTCCATTGTTAAACATTTCGACAGTGATACAGCCCAACATAGCCTTGAGATAGGGAATGGGTGTGTCAACCCACCCTACCTCTTGTATAAAAAAAACTACAAATAAAGTAAATATCGTTTCTGTCACAGTTAGTACCTTGAAATCATAATTTATATCATCCTGTATTACATGTGTAAATAGACGCCATCCAAAGCAATGATACCCTAAGGTCATTCAATCCATCTCCATTTTATTTCCCTATTATAAACTTGTCTTCAATTTTGTCAAACACATTTTCTCCGCATGAAACCGTAATTAAACCAATATTTATAAGTGGAAAAGTAATAACTGTTGGGTGCTGGTAGTATAATATCTTTGTCTGAGGTTAGCTAAGTTCAAGGATGTTGATGCAAAGAAGTTCAGTGCTGAAAATCTGACCATCAAATAATAAAATATAGCTTCAACATTTTAAATAAATTCAACCTAATTAAATTTTTCCAAGATAACCTAACCTTCAATTGAAAAAAAAAATCATTCTATCGATGAATTTTATAATATGTTGTATTTTAATCTCCATTGGGATTTAAAATAATCCTGAGGCGGTTTCCAACTTCTTTGCGGTAACTATTAAAACTTTAAGCATTATTTTTGTAACCAGACTCTGCATGACCTCACCGACCTACTACTCCGTACTTCTCTCTGTATGTTGCATCAGTTTAGAAGCATATGGTGGTAAAGTTTTGCAGTGTTTAAGAATGTGTGTATATGTTTGTATTACTGAAATCCCACAGGTGGTTGAATATAGTCACATCCTTGTTTAGTGTCCTGCATGCCACCACTATTCCACATAACTTTTCATGCTGCATAACCACAAAATTTACATGCTTGAATTAAACCAAACAGTATCCCGCTGTACCAAGATCCCTTTGTGTATTTAGCCAGTGGGTCAATGCAATAACAGATCGCAGGTCAGATCAGTAAATAATATCCTATTCTCTGAGGTCAAACAGAATGCAAAATAATTGTATTCCACTCTATCCATTTTCTTGTAACGCGCATTTGTCAATTGAGCTCCATAAAAATAATCTGGGTGATAACTCGTTCACTACAGATTGTAAATGTCTAATTGATTGAACAGTATGTAACCGCAGGGAGAATGCAAATGATCATATTCCATGAACTGCCTACATGTATTTGGTTGTTGAATACTGATACACCATAAAACAGAAGTAGGCATTGCTAGCATGCATGTACTGTAAAATGACTAATTTTCACTGGGTTTAAATTTCACTGATTTAGCATTTCAGGCATATTCAGTGGGTTTTAAATTCATGGTTTTATTATTTAGATAATGTATATACTAAATTTTACATATTACCGGTTTTAATTTAGCGCATTTTCCAGTAAGCGAAATAAGCAAAATTAAAACCCAGTGAATACCTTTTTTACAGTACCATAATGCCAACATGTGTCGACAATATCATCTCATCGTGAATGACGCGAGATCTATGCCAAACTCAAATTCAACTTGAAAACAGCTGTTGTGATTGAAATGAAAAGCAGGTTCTCTTCAGTTTGAATAATAAATGTAGTTTTCAAGTCAATTCACTTTATAGCATTCACTTTTCTAATATTAAATGTACTTTTCTACTTAGCCAATTTATAATCGTGCCATATAAGCTTTATCTGTCAATGTGTAGAGTGCTTAGTGTTTGGACGATATGATGTAGTAAAAGAATTATTATGCACTCAAAAAAATAATACAATACCCGGTAGGATCATTTCTATGACTCAATATAAAAGTAGACATTTGAAAGGAGCATAAAAAGTAATCGATTATGTTGCCTAATTGACATCTGGGAAAAAAAACAATTAAATATTAGGTCCACCATGAATTCTGTAAGCATAATGGCATTATCCTTTGAACATTAAACAAGTCTTTAAAAAAAAATTGTGTCAATGTCTAGAAGCGTTATATGAATTTGGTGGGAAGTGGTTAAAAGGACAGGGGGAGCAATAGATTTACATCTTAGAATATAGATTTAATTACAGCTTGGTATATAATAAGTTCTGTATAATCTACAAAAATAAGGTTTCATATTTAGGTATAGAATAATGGAATTACTTTTAGTTGTCAGCATCGTTAATACTTGGCATGTTTCTTATATCCACCTTACATTACTATTATGTGTCGTGTTACTACTAGTATATGATTTGATGTCTCTTGTTCACATTTCAATATTCATGCTGTGGCATCTTATTCTGGATATTGTTATGTGTTACCCAATTATGTTTGAGGATAGTTTTCAGAAGGTTCTTGGAAGATTAATCTGTATTCAGTATTTGTATGTGATAATTATAAAGTATGATTGATCTATTTCACTGAAATTGTTACACAGAGTCATGTTTGAGATGTGCCTCATACATTGTATACAATGCTGTAAAATATTGGTGTAAATTTGCTGATGTGAAATTTGAATGTAATGCGACTTTAAAACCACAATGGTCGTCACAAACACCTGTTTGAATTTTGTGTAAACAAACAATGTATTTTACATGCGTTGTCTAGTTTCCTATGGTCTCATATCAAACAAGCTGCGATGTGACGACCACCGCCTAATATTTACTATTCCTGTAAATAATGAATACTGGAAAAGCTTTCCCCTTCAAGCTCATGTAGTTGAGTGATTAAATCAAAGATATTCAGTGACTGAATTAAAATTGATTATACTTGACAAGACAGTGTTCCGGAACATAATCATAGCATTGAGGCGAGCGACTGTGACTTTAAGAAGCCAACCTATGATTTTATTGGATGATTCTATTTTCCTTCTCAAAGAATTCAACTTTGTGCTGTGTTCATTGTAGATTCTATAGAAAGTGGACAAAACTTGAGATACACCTACATTGTATAGTATTCATTGTCTTCAGATGAGGGAAGAATTTCAAGGACAGCTTAGTATCTCTCCTGTTTGTGTGACTTCCTGTCTTACATTGATATCTGATAGCATAGGTTAGTATCTTGAAAGATATTTTGAGTATTTTTCAGGCGTGAAGATTCACCTTATAAATCGTGTTTTTGATAACAACGAGAGCATTTTGCGTGGGCTCAACATCAATTTCGCCATTCTACCCTCTTGATTTCATTGTGATTGTCAACTTCGTGTCACTTATTCCCACACCACCTATGTTTACATTGTGTTGAGTCCCTTCACTGTTGGCATATAGTATGTGTTGACATAATATCCCCATCTCAGTGACAATGTTGTATTATATATATATATACCGGTATATAACTAAACACTGCAGGTAATGATTCGTAATTATAATACATGTGTACATACTGTGTGTAAGTAACCATGATACGGTTTAAAATATGCTTTCACATTAGTTTCATATACACTAACTCAATTACATGCATTTGCTTTTCTACTAATTTCCGTCATATTTGTTTTTTTGTTTTATTCCTGTTTCATTTGAGAATCATAATTCTATCCAACACGTACTCTCTCGTACTACATTCCTGTTTTGACACGCTACTATTGTTTTGAGACCATTTGCGGAGTGACAACCAAAGACAAGTTGTAGTGACACTGTTGTTCATATTCATTGTACTTTTTTTAGGTTGACCTCAATATGTTTATTGTGCAGAATACAAGGCTTCTTTTCTTCCACAGAAACTGTCTACTGTGGTGTCTCTTAAAAAAACAAGCCCCCATCTGACCTAGCCTAATAAAGATAACGATGATTTGTGTAAAGGAACAAATTGTCTAAATTCATGGGAATGTTTGTGTAGCTTCTCTATCTTAAATGTAAGGGATTCCTTAGTTACTTGTACAGTTACAGTACTTGTATATTACTTCAATAACTGCATGGGTGTATTGGTATTTTAGCAAGGTCCTTTTATGCTAATCGTGTTTGTTTTTTTCTTTTGTGTGCCTATAGCAACAACTTGTTGCCAATGTTTGAAATGCTCAGCTTATAACTTGAAATGATTGTTATGACCATTGTGTTATTTGCTCTAGAACGACTATCTCTTATTGCCCTATTTTAATGGCATTACACATTATAACCCATATTGGCAAAATTTTACATTTAATTCACAGGCAGGGCTTGAAATTAAGGTTAGTCGACAAGTAAAATTGTCATTCAGAACACTGAATAGTAACTTGCTAGCCTTAATTAACAGACTACTGGTAATAAAGTCAATATTTATAGGCAAAATATACTTCAGAATAGTGAGTTTAAAAGTTAACATCAAGCCTTGACAGGTTTTCTTGATAAATGCAAACAAAATCAAAGCACCAAGATATTATCATACAGATATATTTAATTGACAATGACGACCACAGCAAGGTTCTTTGCATGTGCGTGACTTGTTGCAACTAACATCAATAGCCACCTCCACCCAATGTCTTATGCAAAGATTTGATTTCGTCACTAAACAAACAATCTCTTCGCCTCTCCTTCTGTTGTAGAATCATTTCTTTAGAACTTCTTGCTTCTTGTTTTTTTTCTTCTTGAACTGTGATTCACTTATAAATGCACATGCACTGTTGTGATTGTTGATACCTCACACCCAATCACCACCGGATCATTGCACATTTCGTATTAATCGTAGACATCAACCCTACAACATGTCAGTTTCTTTCAGAGTTCATTTCACTCTAAGCTTGCCAGCTATTTTATTGTTGTTCATCATAATTTATTAATACTTTGCACAAGGTTCCCGTGTACTGTATAGTATTTTAAAGACTGACAGAGCATTGAATAACATTTGTGTCTTCTTAAGACCACCTATGTATTTTCACTGTGTATTTTCTTAATTGGTCTATACATGTTCGCATGAAATAAAGGACAGTGTCATTGTTTTCTTTTTCCTCCCAATCACAATGCATTCAAATACGGCATTATGACAGCAAGATAATACGTAACTATGTCTCAGTATAGCACCTTATCAATACGCCAGGGATTGCACCACTATAACATTTTCGTGTAAACAATAAATTGAAAATTCATTCATGCATCTCTACCACAAAATTATGGGACATTTGCTTGTCCCAGGTTGAAGGTTTGATGGAGAGTGCTTGACTTGTTATTGGGGGGTCAGAATTTGGAGGTAAGTCAGGTATTCAATTACCATATGATTGACCTTAGGATGTACTCCATTCATTTTTTGTAGCTGCAGCTATCTGTTACTCTGTTCAGATTTTTATTAGGCTGGACATGCATACGATATGGGTGCAGTTGTGAATATGTTTAGGCTTCAACTTTGCAGTATGTATAATCAGGGGTCAGAATGCCTGGCCCAGATAGGCGTAGTTTAGTTTGGACAGGTAAATGTATAGTCATCTTTGTGGACAGATGAATTAAAATTTACTACTAGTAACTGGCTAAAAAACTGGTACCCATGAAATATTTTTATTCCAAGTAATTACATCGCTTGCTGTCTACCTTTTTCCCCCCATTGATTTGGTATATGTCTATGGAGGCTTTCACCAGACAGTTTGTTTTGCCTTGCTAGGGACTGTGGGTACAGCACTTTTATCAAACCTCTCCAATAGATAATAGTCAATTTTTAGCTCCGCTGTCGACTTTGTCGAGCGGAGCTTATCATATGAGTGATTGTTCGTTGTCGTCGTCGTCGTCCGTGTCAATGTTTTACTTTTTCGACTTCTTCTTGAAAACTACAAGCCTGAATGCTTTGATACTTGGTGTATATGTACCTTGGGTAGACCTCTCTCAGATTTGTTCATTTCATGATGATATCTTCAATTCTCTAATTTTGATGTTTATTTTTGTCATTTTTGGTGAAAAGTGATATTTTTGACTTCTTGTTGAAAACCGCAAGTCCGATTGCTTTTATATTACATAGATATGTACTACATGTGGACGTCTGTCAGATTTGTCCCATTGCTTTTTATATATATATAGTTCATTTCTAATGATATCTTCAGTTCTTTAATTGTAATGTGCATTGTTAACAGCGGAGCTATCTCAGCCGAGAGGCTGCTTGTTTAATTTTAACCTCTGCTAATAATGTACTTTGTAGTATCTAATTTTTAATGTCATAAATCACAAAAGTATTGCAACATAGATTTTGTAACAGGATTGGACTTTATGGATTGACCTGTGTGTGTCTATATCTATATATCAGACAGGCCTTACATCATACATCCTGGGAGATGTGCAATTCCATTAATTTTACATTCAGATTAAAGATGGCCGATTGGTGGCCATTTTAATGTTAAAAATGCATAAAAATCATTTCTGCCATTCCTGAACCATATCATGTTTGTATATGAATGGATTTTGTTCAAACTTGGTACATTTAATGGGTATTATAGGACCTTGATGCATGTCAATTTGTTTTTCATATTGAACTCTAAATGAAAAAATTGGCGGCATTTTCGTTTTAATGAATGCTGTTTCAGAGCCGAGATCAAGTTCAAACTTTATATGTACATAATACATCATGTCACATATATGCGCATGTATTCATTTGATGATCAGATTCAATGTTAAAACTTTATTATAATCAAACATTTGTGTCATTCCGGAACTGGGTCTTTGATGGATTGTGTTTTACGGTAACTTTGTAATGGAATTCAGATTGGCCAACTAGCAGCTGTTTTGTTTTAATGAATGCTGTTTCAGAGTCTTGGACTGACATGCCTTGACAGATCATGTTCAAATTTTATATATACATTTTAGATTTTATTAGACATACATACATGTATGTACATTTAATCGTTTGATGATCAGATTCAAGATGGTGAAATGGTAGCCATTTTAATGTTATACATGCATCAACATCGAAATGGCTGTTCACTATTGAACAGTGGAGACTCAGGTCATGTCATATGGCATGGCTTGTTCTGTTTCAGATAGTGTGTTTTTACTTCTCAGATAACTCAGGAAAGCAACCATCATTTTCAGTCATCAGAGATGACATGTCACTCTGTATATTATACAAATGCGCTGACTGTTATTGTGTATATAATTACAACATCCTCTTCACATTGGATGCAAAAACTGTTTTACATATTAACCATTGTGGTTATAATGCTTGGGAGATAATAAAATGATTGACACATGTCTGCGTACTGAATACAGACTTTGGCAGTCAGTATGAGGAGTTGAATGAAAAATAAAACGATTCTTAACTGGGAAATTTACCGTTTTTATTGTGGGCAAACGTAATACCTAAAATGTACACGTGCACTGCGTGTTAACTAAAATGTGATCCAATTTCTTCTTGTAAAAAAAGTTAAAATAATCTTACATTATTAACAACATGTCTTAACAATTTTATTATACTGAGTGAATTAAAGACGGAATTACGTTTAAAAGTGAATCACGTAGTAGCTCACATTATATCGTTTGTATAGTAGTAATTTACTTCTCTAACAGGACAGATTAAACTATATTGTCAGTCGAAGTAAAATACTCATTTGAACGTCAGTGAGTTGACAGAATCGAAGGCGTTCATGTCTGTATTGAAATTACAATGTAAACAGTGAATACATGTTGTCAAATACACGTGTCTGTTGCACTTTTATGTTTTATTGGTTAAAACAAGAAAGCAGGTCATCTTGTCGACTGGATATCTGAACTTATATTGACTTAATACACAGTAGTGGAACAAATGAGACTGTCGTTCTATTTCATGGGAATGATTTATTCCTTTTTGGTTGTGTTTTATTTCTGTGCCTGTTTTGACTTATAACGCATGTGAAACTAAGAGGTACTGGTTCAGCTGTGAAATATGGCTCTCTTCTTCGATTTTATTATCATAACAGACTGGACATTTTAGTTGGGGTGTCTGATTGAAAACACGTACAGAAAGATGTTATTTACTGTCAATTGTTGTTCAGTTTTTATAGACATTGCATTTTCCTTGACCTAATTGATCCCAACACACTCAATGCTTAGCATGTCTTGTTATTCCTGGGGTTGGGCTACATCACTAAACGTTCCATGTTGCTAAGATGCGCATCTCTGTACCATGTATTTCTATGGGCTCTGTGTGAGCTGCTGTGAAACACCGGTCAAAGAGCCAGAGAAAACAGCGCAATCATAAGAACATCATAATCTCAACCTTGAAGTAATCCTGAACAGCCAAATTTATATATATGTTGCACATGCAGGGATAATCTTGTTACATGAACACTGTTCAGGAGTCTCAGCAACAAGCCCTAAGTATGGTTTTAGTCCCTGTTTCGGACAAAGTCAGAAATTAGGGACTTTTAATTTGGAATCCGTCCATCTGTCCATCTATCCATCCATCAGTCCGGAGTCATATCTCAGACATTCATTTACCGATCTCATTCAAACTTTACACAAAGACAATACATCATATTTTGTAGGAATGTTTTTTTTTTTTTGTTTTTTTTGAAGATTGCAATAAAAATGGCTGACTGGTGTTCATTTTGGACGTAAAATTTGCTATATTTTGATTTTTTATGATAGTCTTTAACTTTTGTTTTCATTGGTTGTGGTTTCCAAGCAGTGAAAGGCCTGAATATTCTCTCCCATAGTCTGTCACAAGGTGTGTGGTTTGAATCTATTCACATTGCTTAAAAAAATGGAAATATTCAATTTATAAATTATATACACAGTTGATCTTTGGAATGTAATAAAAAAAAAAAATTTGCATTACCAGTAATCCTTTGCGAGCCGAATTCTACTTTTGGCATCTTCCACAAAATTAAATTTAAAAAATTTGTTTGTAGCCAATAGAAAATAATGTTGATTTCTTCCAAAATTATCTCAAAATTTAAAAAAATTTCCTTTTTTTTATAAATACATAAAAATAGACAAAATGTTGCACAAAATGTTGACGCTCAATTTCTGAACTACTGTGGAATACTTTATTTTCGCTGGAATTAATTTTCGCTGAAAATTCTTTTTGGGCATTTTGTATGGAATTTATTTTCACTGATTTTTGATGAGTTTAATGTAAAATATAGGAAAAAAAGTATATTCGCTGGATTTTATTTTCACGGAACCATCCCTTCAGTGAAAATAGCGAAAATAAATTCCAAGCAAAAATAAAGTATTCTACAGTAATGTGTAATCTTTGTAATTCCTGTAATGGTAAATTATACATGTACTGCAAAGGGGTTAATTGTTCACTGGGTTTTAATTTTGCTGACTGGAAAATTCGCTAAATTAAAACCCAAATAATATGTAAAATTTAGCAAAGAACACATTATCTAAATGATAAAACCGTGAATTTAAAACCCAATGAATATGCCTGAAATAATAAATCAACGAAATTTAAACCCAGTGAAAATTAGTCATTTTACAGTACTTCACTTTGCAGAACAATTGCATTACTAGTATTTAATTTATAGACTCCTTAAATGCATACTTTCTGGGAATCATTTATTATGTAAAATATCTAATGCATGTACAACATGTGTGTTATTTTAGTCAATAACAGTTCGATAGTAGATATATGTTTTTAAATGTATCAAAAGACTTTTCAAGAGATCAGGTTACACTAACATTATTAGACCAAAGCACTTGCATAATTTATTTTATATTTACTGAATTATATTCCTACTACTTGTAATGTAACCAGCACTAAATGTCCTTGGGCAATGGAAAAAATATTGGTTTGTGGTTCTGAGATGTTTGGTAGTGATGCAATTTTTTTTTTTTCCCTGTGAATTTTTTTTGTTATTTACAATATTCTGACAAAGAAGCCCACCTTACAAACTGACATGTGCAATGATCAATTAAAAGAAAATATTTCAAATATCTTCGTCTAAGAAAAATCCGTAATTTTTTTTTCACCTTTGTATACCCCTCCCATATAAGGCCTCCTCCATTAATATCTGTTTTACTCTTGAAATAATACATGCGGTGCATTTCTTATCATCCCAATAGACACCTAGCCTTACTGGCTCATATCACAATTATCTTTCTGCCTCTGACAAGAGTGCTTCATATATCAAAAAAAAGGAATCAGAATAACGATTCCCTTTTCTTTAATGACATACTTCATTCTATCTGTTAACCTATGAATCATCTCGGTGTATATTACAGTAACTACAGTATGTATTTTATTACAAGTACACTGCCTCCTATTCTTGTAATAATTATAATTGTTGTGACTGACATTTAGGTTAAATTCTTGTCTTTTTTTTCGTTCAAAAGTGCACTATTCTTTTGGTATTTGAGAATATGCTAATAAAATACATGTTAATACAGATACTGTACTTACTCAAGTTACTGTATGTATGTGAACACACACACACACAGTAGACTGACGTAATTCTGAGATCATTATATGACCATGCCTGGTACTCTATATTGATCAACACAAGGCCCAGAGTCATTTCTGGTAATCTTGTTGCAGACAAAAACATATTCTAATCAATTCATTGTTTTTTCCCTCTATGACTTATTATAGTTATTATCATTAATTCACCAAATTTGTATACTAGATGCTATATGATAGGCTATCAACTTTGTTCAACAAGAATGTTTTTTCTGATTGGTTTGTCATGTCAGACACTTGTTAGTCTAGCCAATCAGGGACTCTCTTGTGAGTCACCTGACATGGTTGATGGTTTGTTTAATTTACATACAGCAATGTAGTATATACCAGTACATTCATTTGTGCCAGTGTTCTATACAACATTATCAATTTACCATCCTTTATAATTGACACATTACTTTTGGAAACAGTTTGTATAACGCTTATCAGCTGTCATCAAAAATGCAATACACAAATTGTTGATGTCTAAGTGGTTAAATGTTAACCTCCATTTTTTTTCCTATGACTTAAAAACAATAGATTTATACAAGTTTTCAACCTTGTGATATGTCTGGATACGTTTGTGTGTGGGCTTCTAAGATACTCAACAATGTCACTTGAGTATTGAGCAGATACGCTGATAGGAAGTATCATAAATAGTACTGGAAACTGACATTTACTGACGTATATTGTAAATTAGGTATATAACTCATTATTATTTTATTACATACATCTTTTGGTGACAGCTTTAAAATAAATCAAATACTGTAAAACCATTTAATTTCACTGGCATTTAATTTTGCTATTTTAATGCTTCGAGCAATTTTACTGGATTTTAAATTCATCAATTTAGCCAATCAGTTCTACTGTTACTTCACATATTTAAGTGGTTTTATTTATTATAAGTGGATTTTATTTATTGGCGAAAATAGCGAAATGATAAATCAGCAAATAATTAATGTGTTTACAGTACTATGCCCAATAAATCCTAGAAAAACCTTCTTCTTGACTTTTTTTTAAAATTCAAATCATTGAAAAGTTGTGTCAAATGGCTATTGGAGAAGTTCCTTATAACTTTCTTCAAGAGAATAATTTACAATGTACTTGAAATAACTTGATGTTAAGTTAGGAATGTGACTAATCACCATGGGATCTTAAATATATCACCACTTGATAGTGATCTATCAACATTTTGAATTCCCTGTGATAACTTAGTTGACATTACTACATGTATTCACTTGAACAGAAAGGCACTTAGGGATGAACCATTTGATAATTGGGAGGGTATTGTGGATGTCAAGTCACACTGCAATGGTTTGTGGATAAGTTAAAATTGAGAAAGAATATTGTATTTGTTCTGTCAGGAATGCATCTCCAATAGAAGTGCACATGAGCTACCTGTACCTGTAAAAGTGGTATTTTTTATATGCTGGATCATTAAAATATGATTGTAGGCACAACTCTGTAATTTACCTAAGTGGATGCTCTACAAATATAGCATATTGTATTTAGTTCTTTAATAACTACTTTATGGTATTCACATGATGCATGTCATGTACAATGAAGAGATTAAGTTTGACTGTGTTAAAGGGGAACCTTCCAAGCCCAGGGATTGCACCAAAGACTCATGGGACACTATTGTTTATGTTATTTACAAAGTTAATCTATCTTTTGTTATCCATTGTAATATTAATCCAGAAAGTAAATTTGTTGTGAGATTAGGCTTAACTGAAAGTGCATGCCCCTTTAAGATGATTGAATTGTCTACATAGATGTGAGTTTGATGTTATTGTTTGTTATTCAACATAAGTGTCCTGTATGTTTGCTATTAAGCAGGTACATGTATGACGTACAGTATTTTTTGTAAGGTACCTAATAATACAAACTATTGATGCATCATTGAATTTGATTTGATTTGATTTTTCTGTATTGATTAATATTTCTATTGCTATATACTGAAAGAAATGTATATTTCTAAAGATGCAATAAACAATTATTATTATTATTGATTGAAAGTAGTTGTAAAAATAAAAAAAACGAAGTTTTTCTGACTGTTTATGAATTAATTACATGTTTTTGATGACATTTGTAGATGAAAAGAAGCTTTAAATTTAATAATAACTGAAGGAAGATTATTCATAGCAGAGAATTATATCTTACTCAGTTTGTACTGTAGATTATATGTGTAGAATCTTCAATGTCAGATCAGAATGTCTGGAAAGCCAGCAGTAACTTCAATGTCCGGAAATGTCAACAAAAGCCGGGACGAGTTCCTTTTGTGAACCAATGACTAGACATATTCTTATAACTGGTTTATGACGCATGATTGTGGTACATAACTTTTTATTGATCTTGAAGTACAATAACAAGTGGTTGGAATGGTCTTGACCCTTTCAATGTATCCAAGCCCAGTCCTTGTATGTGATTGAGGGACTGTGATCCAAGCTATGCAAGTTTGGAACCATACTACTGTAGGTAAATAAATTAGCAAGCCAAGATACTTGTATTAATTTTAATATTTATTTATTAACACCTACTCGCTCCCGGAGAGAATGGCAATGGTTACAGATAATAATAAAAGTATACACAATTAATACACTAAAAAAAAGAAGAAATAAAATTAAACGAATCTACAAAATCAGAATATTAATGAAAAAAAAATGATATAAAAAATTGTTGTAATGCACTTACATACTAAATGACAGAATTGTTTTATTGCCTAATTAAGTAATATTTATCAATCCATTATACAATGATACAATTTTTGGTCTAAGCTTCTATTAGAACAAATATGGTGCACTTTTATTGAAGATGCGCTTCTAGTAGAACAAATACAGTGTGCACACTTGGGGAGCAAATTCTGGATCATTTATTGATAACTGAAAACAATTGTTATATTTAATAATTGAGGTTCATTATGGGTTAACTGCCCTCAGCTTTTCTCCAATCAGCATTTGTTTACTGTGAGCTGAAGAATAAGTTGTTTCTGGCCATGTGTTCAAATAAATGTTGAGGTGACACATTTTTTTTTTCTTTTTAAATTGCTGAATATCTTTTCTTTCTTATATTTTTATAAGATTTTTAATCATTTTGACGAGCGACTGATGCAACGTACCCCAAACTAATGTGTCGCCCAATGACCAGAACGACCGAATACAGTGTTTTTCTGTATACATGTACAAATATTGAATTATATATTCTAAAGGTACTAGTAATCGATATCCAATCATACACTTCAACTAATCTGAATGGTTGCATTGTTAGGCGTGTATGTGACTGATAGTGGCAAGAACATTCATTATTTTTGTATTGTTATCCAAATATTTGCATATTCTGTACCTGATGACCGGACTTAGTGATTTTGCATGTATCACAGCAACTTGTTAAAATAGTCAACCGCTTTGCGCGACCTCCTGACCCGAGGTCATATGCATGATGATGAAACATGTAGACCAGTGGCGAACATGGAGAATACTGGAGTCAGTGATAAAATGTTATCTGGCACCAGTGTTTTTATTTTTGATTTATTCTTTTCTTGAGAACCAGTTTGTTAAGAGATGGACCAATAGAAACTGGGGGGGGGGGCAAATTATTTAAACAAAAATTAGGAAAGGAAAAGGTATTCTTGATAAAGAGAAATAAGCTAGAGACATCTAGAAAAAATACCTGCCGAAAATGTGAGTAGGAAAATAAATTTGATTCAACCTCCCTTTATGTGCACGGTAGCTAATCAATCGGGGAACTTCGGGAACCACAAACAAGTTTATTGGTGAGCCAGTATTAAAAGCCATCAAGTTATTTGTGCAAAATTAGATCTATGCATGTTAAAGAGCGTTGGTTGTCGTGTCGCACCACACGTGTGCAAGATATGGGTCTCGTATAAACAAAGATGACGACTTTGACTGTTGCGCATACCAACGAGTACAAACTGAGCGGTTACCAAGCTTTAATTAGGTAATCTTTTTTGTTAATTGGAAGGTATGAAAGAAGTCGTCGGCGGTAATTAGTGCAAGTGACGCCAGGTCAAAACTCATAAACTTATAAACCCAAAATGACAGTTAAAAACCATCTGTTTGACATCACTAGTTCACGGGTATTTTGAGGCAGATATTCAAATGTAACCGTTATTGGACATGATCGAATTAATTGCCACACTTTATTTGGTGTAATGTGCTCTTCATTGATAGAGTGTGGTACAAGAAGGCATGACAATAGCAAATTGCAGCCTCTCATTTTTAAATATTTATAAAATTTGTAAACCCATCCATGGTAATTTGAACTGATCATAACCACCCCTCCAATTAAAAGTCGTCATCCAATGTGTAGTACGAATTTTGCATAAATAATCAATGTGTTACAGACATTGTATACATGTATATAACTATCAGTCGCATATTGAACACGATACGGAGTGACAACATGGGTTGATAATGCCTCATATGGTCTGATTCCTAACCGTCCCATTTACAAAATTATCAGTGCCTTGCAAAGCAACCATGCAAACCCATTAATAGTTTTTTGTGAATACCATTTATGTCTGTGTTAGCTGATGAAACTCTCTCTCATAATACATATGGTGCCCATGATATTATACTGTGTAGTATCTCATCAAGTCTGGTATGACTAAATATAATCTTATCTTCATGTTTGAATCAAAGCACATGGCATAATGTCATTTCAACCTTGTACTTATTAAACCAGTAGAGGTGTGATAATACTACATTGCAGTCTCTGTGGAATACACTGATAAGGTATATATCAGAAATACTGATTACCGGTAGTCTGAATTAAAACTAGGGGCGATAATCAGTTACTGTCTGTCTTATCAATAGTGTTTATTCTAAATGAGCAGCGATTATATTAGGCTACAAATATTTTGAATATGGCAATAATTCTCATTCTAAGTGCTTTGTATATGAAATTTCACAAGATTGCATGCAGCCCATACAATACAGCTAGTGTACAATACTACATGTATTTATAAGACCAAGGTGTTCATCTACCTATGGTAAAAATAAGATCTAGTATACAATAAATTTGGTTTATAAGCACTCAAATTGGAGATGCGTTTCTAATAGAACAAAGTCGGTATTAAGTCTCTCACTGTTATGAATTTATTGGAAAAATCACTGGTCATTCCTCTCTACCATTAAAATCTCATATCAGCGTAAAGTCCAGGCACCAATCCTGGCAGCGTTAATCCCAAAGATCCAAATCTCCTTTCCAACATACTGGTAGAAGTCATTTTAATAACAGCAGATTATGTATACCAGCCATCCCAATATCATTTTATAGCACAGAGATAACTTGGTAACTTTATCCACTGAAACAAAAACTGATAATTAATTGTATTGCAATTTATTATTACAACAATTATTGATACATGTTTTATTATCAAGCAACTGAATAAAAATCTGCCAAATTAAGTGTGTGCATGCAATGCCTAGATAGTATGACGTCAATGTATATTTATACCCAGACAGTGTATTTTTATCTCGCTGTCAGCTTTATCTCTGTACTTTTGTTGTAATAAAGCCCACATTTCTCAAAGCACATAGAATTAACAGAGCTGACTGCACCCTGACATTTGGATCAATGCAATGTATCCATTGAAGCCACTCAAGATGAGATGGATGTGTTCGATGTATTGGTCAGGTAACTATAGTAAATGCAGTAGTCAGTGAAACATTGCTGTGTTAATAATAGACACTATGGAAACGGATTTGTGGTCGTGCTATACTCTGAACTTTTTTATCCCTTACTAAGATTGTGTAAATTATCATATCATATTTGCTGTTAGTAGCAAAAATTGCACTTACATAAATGATAATTGTATCAATAATATTGAAAATGTATTTTAAAATCGTATGTATATATAGTACAGTTTTTGGTTTATGTTTATTTAGTACAGTTTATACTATATTTACTCTATTAGTAGCACATATGCTTGAATAAATGTGTTTTTGGGTCACTTTATGTTCTCTTTAGAGTGCTTTTAATAGAGCAAATACAATATATGATTCTGGATAATACAAGAGTTGGTGTACATTTGTGTTTTATAAACGCATGTTTGGTCAGCACACTTGTTTTCATTGTGCCTATTCCCAGGGATAGCCTACATCAAAGCATGTTCTGAACATTGATGGTGGTAACTGCAAATACGCATTCATGTAATTTAAGAATGTATGAACAACATTTAATATCTTTAATGCGCTCGTTTTGAAAATAGCTGATTGCCACATATAAATTTGAAATGCAATTAAATTCTGAGATTTGTTTACAGTCTCAACAATGGCTAAGTCGCAAGTGCGATATATTCATTCTATAAGGTTGTAATAAAGAATTATCTTATCTTATCTTATCTTATATTAATCTGAGGTCTGTTGTCTGAATTCAAGGTTTATTTTAGTTTTAACACTTTATACATGTACTTGTATGCATGTATGATAAAGAAGTTATTCCCCACCAACAAAAATATTGCGTTATACATGTATCACTCTTTTTCATATTTGATGTTTGCCTGCGGTGACTTGTGAGAATATAGAACATAACAATATTACGATCAAGATTTTCAAACACGCCGTGGAATATTAATTACATTTCTATGTACATTGATTGATGAGTGTAATGAAGTGAATATTTAAACTAAAACATCAACTATGTGAAATTACTAATAAATGTATTCTCTTCAACTTTCAAAGTACATTTATTGCTCTTGAAACTGCAATTACATGTAAATTTCGAATGTTGGCAGGGCCATCCATTTTGTGCATATTGAATTAAAAGCAATTTAATGAGCGGTGTGGAATTTCATCCAATGATTACATTAATTATCTACTTTCTATTCTTGAAATTGCGATTTGCTTAGTGTTTTTTTTCTTCCAATTGTAAGTTTAAAAAATGGAAAGCCTGTTATCATAATTGTTATTTGTACGACTAAAATCAGATTCTGACAAAATTAGTGTTTTTTATATTACTTTATATTAGTGCCCTAGCTACAAGTGCAAATATAAAGTTGACCCCCCCCCCCTCTATGTAGCCACCCACACATGATTTGGAATAGTGAAAAATGAATTAAAACAGTTAAACTTTTAAATGCACTACTGACATTTGTTGATTTGTTTTTCTTCTGTGATAAACCTGCCTTAAGCTGATCTTTTAGCAAATTGCGTATATAAATTGGGTATTTTTTTATGACTTCCTCAAATTGTGTGTTTGTTGACTGAGGTACTGTATGAAACTGTATATATCTTTGCATACCTATTAGGTATTTGAACACAAATATGCAAAAGATTTAGAGGTTTTAGGGGAAGTGGGGGTGACAAAAGTCCGCTCAAATGTTTAATGAAGACTGGTGGTCACAGAAAGTTCCGTGAAATTTGACCAGTGCCATTATATAAATCATTAGATATTTTGTTATAAAAAATAAACTATTAAACACCTAAATTTAATATCCTATTTTTTGCTCTAATCAATAGACCATACATGTAAACACATGTCATTTAAGAGCAAAAGTTGATTCTCTTTGTAGACGTTTGTCATACAGGGAGCTTTTTCTCCAAGATAGCTGATGACAATGTTTTTCTATGTCAAAGTAACTGCATGCCCGCTGTAAGTGCAAATGTAATTGATTAGTAAGAACCTTACTGATCAATTAGCAGTAACTCTCAACACTTACTTGGTGAGTAATTTTACTATAATGCAATTTGTTTTAATATTAATTGTGGCTCATTGCTTCAAATAGTAATTCTTATTGGGAGTCTTCTTTACTCAGTCCATGAGAGTCTACGCAGTCATCAGACATGATTGAATTTCATGTAAACAAATGACGTATTTTAGATGTGTTGCATGGGACCCATAACGAACACAATGCAAGAAGTGACTGGCTTTTTTATTCTGCTTTGTTACTGGTTATACAGTATCTCAAAGAGGAAAAGTCCAATTCTTGATAAAATCATCATTAGTTTTTAGTAATCAACTACCGGGTATTGTGAATAACAAAGTGTATAATTCGCTCATGTTTCTGCTTGTCACTTCCTTTTTTCTCCTTAATTGTTGTCATGGTCTGTAGTCATGTTTTATCAAAACCTTGCTCCACATTTTCCACAATATCACTTGTACAATATATATGATTGTTTTAAAATCAGGGAGAACAACCTGAAAAAAGTACTACCAGCTGCCTCAAAATGAATAAAAACATTTACTTTCATTTATTATATTTTATTAATACCTTTGTTTTATACTCTTTTAATCTCATTTAAATTTTTTTTTTTCATTGCTATACCTTTATTGTATTCTTCAATCAAAGTCCCATAGAGGATACGATAACAATAAAGATGATTATTATTACAATCACTGCCAAATGATAGCTTCTGTAAACCATTTTCAATTTTCACCTTTTTCACTGTCTGATATTTTAACTATTCATTCTGATGATATTTTTGTGGAAGTCAACTTGTCTTAGATTAAAAAATTCACTGCTACAAAATTGTTCCCTTCCTGAATCAAAATCAAAACTTATGTCTCTTGAAAATTTGATTTTGCCATCGCTTTCTTATCAAGTCACATGTAGCTGTCATGCAACTTTCAAAAATGAAAATCACAAAAGTTTAAATAAAAGCAAGATTGTTGAACGTTGAATTCATGCTATAAGATATTTATTATTCTAGTGATAAAGTTTGTTGTAACCCTTCCACCCTGTAATTTAAGATCCATTGTTGTGTTGATAGAGGGTGTAGTCACATAAAAGTCTGTCATGTGAGAAGCACATGGTTCGTGACAGGTGACATCATTCATTGAACTGATCTTAACAGGTGCTTTTCTATTGCTGGCAATGATTAAATTGGTTTACTACTTTTGGTGGGTTTTTATGAACACATGGTCGCCTGTTTTCTGATTGAAAATAAATTATGAGTATCTCTTTGTCTATAGATTTGAAATATGATGGGTGTTTTTATGCAAGCTATGACTTTTCATGTACCAAATCTTTTTTTGAATACTGAATGTAAGTTGGGGGTGCACATCATCCCTATAACCACTGTTATACTTACACATGCACACATGTCACAAATCAATGAGATGATGATGTCATTGTTAAGGGATGCCTACTAACCAGGCATTCTGCATCCAGCTCTATTTTTAAAATGAATCTGGTTTTTAGCAGGAGCATTACTCAGCTTTTCACAAAATGGACATCACTTTGAAGCACACTGGGTGGGTGGGTGGGGGATGGGGGCTGTAGGTGTATCGCATTGTTTTTGGAAAGCTGATTGACCAGTGAAAAAGTAAAATGTTTCCGATCAAAGCATTTTCTGAAATTCTATGCATGCACACATGTGAGCGCAGCGCAGGCAAAATAATCTTAAAAACCTATGACACACACCCAGTGATTAGAAACATGAATAGTTTTTTTTCTGGATCTAATTAATGATTTTGTTCACTGTCATTCCTCCTTGAGAAAGGTTGATAGAACTAACTCCCTATGCATTATATTTCACATCCTAAGACTTGTTTGTCATTGACTGGCAGTGGGAGTAAAATCCTGGGTATTAAAAAAAAATGCAATTTTCAATTTAAATTACAGATTAACACAGTCTAAAAATAGATACACTTTCATTGCCGATTCTGCTGTAATGATTTTTTGCTTCAATTAATTATTTTTTGAGCTTCTCTTCGATTTTTCCTTTTATCTTTTTATTCTTTGATGTGATAATTTGAAGTCATGTTTAGACATGCTGAAAAAATAAAAAAAATACTCCATCATGTCATCAGTGTTTATATTAGAATATTAAAATTAAAAATGATGTAATCTGGTGATGAACAGTAATTACGATACATGAATCAGATCACAATGCGTGTGCATTATTTAATAGTAGATACATCCAGCACTGAAAACAATTTAGTGTTCTATAAAACGCTTCATCTGCATTCGTTCAAAACATAGTTACGCTGTACACTTGCTCCAATATTCAAAATTGTTCTTGTTTGAGGTAAATCAGGGGATTGTCGTCACATTCAATTCATTTATTTTTCTTGGTTTACGTGACGGTAATAGAATCCTGTTACAAAACTTTAGGTTAAAATTGTGTATATCTGTTACCTTTCTTTTAAATTATTACAAGCAGTACAAGCTGGAAGAATAATAATGTTATCCTGAGAATACCACAAAGTACACGCTCAGGCAGTACAGGATCACATCAACGTTCTCAATGATTTGGTTGATACAATCGCCATACCGCCTTTGCGCATACCACCTTAGTATTAAACACGATGTAATCTTCTTTAGTTGAAATAGTGTTTTAGTGATGATTTCTCATATTGTTACATCTCATCATTTACAGATTGTAAATGTATCAGTATTTACTATCAGCAGTGAAATTACTATATTAAGGTAGAGATGCAGGTTGGGTGACTATATTTTTAATTGGCTCTAATTACTGTAATTACACAAGCAAAATATAACTAAATGTCAAAGTTATTTTTCATTCAGTATATGTGTATCTACAATGGTAAAATCTTTGTAATATTAAATCACAGTGTTAAAATCCACGTGGTTTGTATATAATCCTGGCAGCATTATATATAGCCATATATCTCCAGGTTTCATAATCTATCGGTATTACCAGTATATTGCCGACTACTTTGATAATGATGTACTGTTACAGTATTTCTCTACAAATCCTTAGTTTCACAATTTATTTTGCAGGACTGAAACAAAATTGATAGGCATCATAAAAAAGTTTGAATACTTGGTGTATTTCACATTTACATAATGCAGCTGTCCTATTTTGCATACAGTATTAATGGCAAGTTTTAGCTCTGTCACGCCCCCTCCCAAGAGAAATTTCCTGATGTATGCTTCAAGTGAGCATTTCATCGTGCTGTGTTGGTAATGTAATATAGCATTATCATAAAAATTCACAGTGCTGCATGTTTTATAGAAGTGTTATGCATCAGTAAAGCTAACCTGTCTCAACCCCAGCTATGCTGAAATCATGATTCATTGTAATGCATAATTTAAGATAACTCAGTTTGATGTTATCTTTTTAACTGGCTTGCCTGAATTGTATTATAGTGTTTCAAGGCAAGTGAATTACGATTCACTTGTCTGAATAGCAATTTTACCTGTTCTCGCTATAAGACTACCTTTAGTATCAAGTCCTAGATAAACTTGTTTGTTGATACTTGGCAGCAATTTGTATTTTTGAAGCCAAAAGTATTTAACCATCAACATAAGAGACTTTCATTTATAACTTTATTGGTAGACTGCTTTTCCAGCATGTGTGTATGTATTACAGGAAGTATAACACTTTCCACAGCGGGTGTCAAAATAAAGTAATCAGGAAATCTCCTATACCCCTGTGAGTTTCATTTCTACATTGCAATAATCTTAGGAACATTGCCAGTGGTGTTTGTCTTAAGACTTCTGTATTTTTAATTCCAACAACTCGGTGCTACTGGGCATAACCATTTCATGAGGAGATGCATGCTACAGGGAGATAACGAGGAGTTGTTGCAATTTATGAGGTATACCGTATTTTATGAGCACAGGTACCGGTAGCTAGACACTCAAAACTTAATGGTCTCTCGGTAGTGAAACACTGTCAATTTTGAATGTAAGTGGGAGCAAGATGACAACTTTTAGCATTTCAAGTATAATATTTGTCGCAGATTTTGCGAAAAAAAGTAGATAAAGATATCTGCTTGATACGCAGTGGGTACGGTTATAAACGCTGCCAAGTGCGAATGACGCATGTTCTTCTGTATTTTTTGAAGTTGAATATTGTAAAATACTTTATCTGGAATTAATCTTTGCTGAAAAGACATGTTAGATATCTTGTATGAAGTTTATTTTCATCTATTTTTGATGCGTTGAATGTAAAAGGGTATTTTTGCTGGAGTTTATTTTCACCGATTCATTATTTTAGCGTAAATAGTGAAATTGAATTATATTACTCATCAGTGGTCAACGATAAAATAGTAAAAAAAACACTGCTGTCATGGTTTCTAGAAATATTGCAATGTTGCTGTACAGCTAACTTCGGGGTAATCGGTATGCACACTTAATGGCATGGCAGTTATTGGGTTAACACTATTTACCCACTATTTTCCAGGGAAATCACTGTAAATCTTACTAGGTGCTTTGTTAGCTATATTTGTAAACTGTTTAAGTTTCAAGACCCATTTTATTTATGGCATTAATCTGCTCACGGGAATGGATTTACATTCTGTTAAAAATACTCATTCCTGAATTTTTTCATTTGAGCATTAATCAGTACACTTTTATTAGATTACTGTAATTGATCTTCAATATTGAATTCTGATCAAATTGGTATCAAATTCATTAATTTGTCATCTTGCTATATTGCTTAATAATTTAAATCAATATTTTCTTCTTTATTGTGTACTTATTTCTTTTTTTAATCTAATGGCGGGTGCATGATTGTTTAAAGGTTGACTGATGTATCAAAATTTCATTTTTTTTTTTTTTTTTGCCCTTTATTTTTTAAAATTTCAGTGTGTGGCAATACCAGTCACCACCTGTTGCTCTGTATGCTCTGAACACTGCCATCCAGGTCACCATGCATTCAACCTGTGATCTGTCACCTTACCCAACTGTAACTTTTACCCATCTAGATGTATGTAAACTCCCTGTGGCGTATTCCAACACTGTACCAATATTGTGCATTTGGCAATACTCAATCATTAAGTGACCTGTTTTCACTAATGTGTTGCGGTTGTTTTATTTCAGGCCGCCAAAGAGGCAAAAAGCTCCGCATGTTAAAGAGAGCTTAACCGGCAGTAATGGTTCGGCTCCCACCATTACTGAGGATACTATGGAAGATAATGAGAGACCCATAATTATTGATGGGAAAATTGATCTTACTGTTACACTGCCCGGTGAGAAAACAATAAATGCTAATGTTGATGCAAGGTGAGTTTTAGTGTTTTTTTTGTTAATTTGGTATTTATCTTATCATTTGGAAGCTCTTCTCTAGGAGAGGCCCATGCATGCATGTATTTCGGAATGTTTGTTTTGTTTGAATTGGAACTGTGCACCCACATACACATGCAGCATGGCTCAAAATTAAGAGTACAGATCAATCTGTTCCTGGGGACTATATTAAAAATATTATTGATGGAAAAATTAATTCAAGGCATCTTTTTCAAATGTGTTGTCATCATGAAGAGGTCAATAGAGAAGACATTTGCATGAAACAAAAATCACCAAACACCCAACTTTTAAAATGTAATTCATGTCATGCTTATTTCATGAGCTAAAATACAGAATACTTATTATCTTGCATTTTCACAAACTTAGTTAAACAAGCAGCCTGTCGGCTGAGATAGCTCCGCTGTTAGCAATGCACATGGCAATTAAAGAACAGAAGATATCATTAGAAAATGAACAAATCTGAGAGAGGTCCACATGTAGTACCTATATGTATAATATATCAAAGCAATTGGACTTGCGGTTTTCAACAAGAAGTCGAAAATATCACTTTTTACCAAAAATTACAAAAATATTCATCAAAATTAGAGAATTAAAGATATCATCATGAAATGAACAAATCTGAGAGAGGTCCACATGTAGTTCCTATATATGTAATATCAAAGCAATTGGACTTGCGGTTTTCAACAAGAAGTCGAAAATATCACTTTTTACCAAAAATTACAAAAATATTCACCAAAATTAGAGAATTGAAGATATCATTACAAAATGAACAAATCTGAGAGAGGTCGACATGTAGTACCTATATATGTAATATCAAAGCAATTGGACTTGCGGTTTTCAACAAGAAGTCGAAAATATCACTTTTTACCAAAAATGACAAAAATATTCACCAAAATTAGAGAATTAAAGATATCATTACAAAATGAACAAATCTGAGAGAGGTCCACATGTAGTACCTATATATGTAATATCAAAGCAATTGCACTTGCGGTTTTCAACAAGAAGTCGAAAATATCACTTTTTACTAAAAATGACAAAAATATTCACCAAAATTAGAAAATTGAAGATATCATCATGAAATGAACAAATCTGAGAGAGGTCTACCCAAGGTACATATACACCAAGTATCAAAGCATTCAGGCTTGTAGTTTTCAAGAAGAAGTCGAAAAAATAAAACATTGACACGGACGACGACGACGGACGACGACGATGACGGACGACGACGGACAATCACTCATATGATAAGCTCCGCTCGACAAAGTCGACAGCGGAGCTAAAAAGTTCATTTTCATATTGGAGAGAACTTAAAATGTTTCAAAACTAGTAATTTGTAGGTCATTGGTCGCTGATGAATCAAACAGATTTGATGCATTCAAAATACAGAAAGACAATAAATCCTTTTTGATATACAGTCAAACCTGTTTATAGTGGCCACCCAGGGGACATCATTCAAATGGTCTTTATATGGAGGACGGATTTGTTTTTATTTATGATTTGCCAACCATACATTAACCATAAATAACATTTAAAATAAAGAAATAATAAGATGGTACTGTTACAACAACTACAAATTTATTTGAGTCAAGTTGAAATTAAAAAATTTGTTATGAACAAAAATGCTAATCATTATTTTTGTCTCTAAACAAAAGCAAATCTGCCAAAATACTGGTGAAAAGGTTGTCACATGATAAGACAGGTGATCTTTATACTCAAGCTCATACGTTATGCCTTGGGACTGCCTAAAAGTGATCACTATAGGCAGATGGTGTTTATATTAAGTTAAGAGGGTTACTAACACAGGTTTCACTGTGGGTGTCCTTCCAAACATTGATACTGCGCTGTGTTTGTTTTGACATATAATGTGGACCAGTTCTTCAGATTTTACTGCCCATGTGATACTAAGAAACCGCTTTGGTCTCTGGTTATGATAACTATGTTGCTGATATGGGCACATGTGATTCTAATTATTAAAAAGCAATACACAAGAAGATCAGTATTTTACCTGAGAATAACAATTTAAAAAAATCTTTTACCTGTGTAAATCCCATCCAACATAACTGTCAATTTAATTTAACAAATACTGAAATATTAAAATACATCTACATTGTATATTTAGTTCTGGTAATTTAAACAAATTGTTGATTTATTTTGAACCAGAAAAATCTGTCAGATTTAAACAAGTTATACAAGATGATATATAAAATTAGAATAACATTTTTTTTATGTTGCGTAGTTTATTGTCACATGTAGGAGGAAGTCATCTTATTTTTGTTTCGTTACTGGGATTGATGTACCATGCAATGGTGACCCATGCTAACGTCACATGTTTGTCTTGTTTTACATGAATGCACTTGGCTTCGTTTACAGTAAATACAGCTGCACCTCTTACAAGACATTGAAATTAAAAGTGCTATCTGCACTGCAAAATGTATATGTAATTGTCTTTCAGGCAATAATAATTACCTGTGATTGGACAAGACATGTGGATTTTACCTGTGACAGGTGGTTACAGAGATTGTCTGTCCACCTGTACCAGACATGTGGATTTTACCTGTGGCAGGTGGTTACAGTGATTGTCTGTCCACCTGTTCCAGACATGTGGATTTTACCTGTGACAGGTGGTTACAGAGATTGTCTGTCCACCTGTACCAGACATGTGGATTTTACCTGTGGCAGGTGGTTACAGTGATTGTCTGTCCACCTGTTCCAGACATGTGGATTTTACCTGTGACAGGTGGTTACAGTGATTGTCTGTCCACCTGTTCCAGACAGGTGGATTTTACCTGTGACAGGTAGTTACAGAGATTGTCTATCCACCTGTACTAGACAGGTGGATTTTACCTGTGACAGGTAGTTACAGAGAGTGTCTATCCACCTGTACCAGACATGTGGATTTTACCTGTGACAGGTGGTTACAGTGATTGTCTGTCCATCTGTTCCAGACAGGTGGATTTTACCTGTGACAGGTAGTTACAGAGATTGTCTATCCACCTGTACCAGACATGTGGATTTTACCTGTGACAGGTGGTTACAGTGATTGTCTGTCCGCCTGTTCCAGACAGGTGGATTTTACCTGTGACAGGTGGTTACAGATATTGTCTGTCCACCTGTACCAGACATGTGGATTTTACCTGTGACAGGTGGTTACAGAGATTGTCTGTCCACCTGTACCAGACATGTGGATTTTACCTGTGACAGGTGGTTACAGTGATTGTCTGTCCACCTGTTCCAGACAGGTGGATTTTACCTGTGACAGGTAGTTACAGAGATTGTCTATCCACCTGTACCAGACATGTGGATTTTACCTGTGACAGGTGGTTACAGTGATTGTCTGTCCACCTGTTCCAGACAGGTGGATTTTACCTGTGACAGGTGGTTACAGAGATTGTCTGTCCACCTGTACCAGACATGTGGATTTTACCTGTGACAGGTGGTTACAGTGATCGTCTGTCCACCTGTACCAGACACGTGGATTTTACCTGTGACAGGTGGTTACAGAGATTGTCTATCCACCTGTACCAGACATGTGGATTTTACCTGTGACAGGTGGTTACAGTGATTGTCTGTCCACCTGTTCCAGACAGGTGAATTTTACCTGTGACAGGTGGTTACAGAGATTGTCTGTCCACCTGTACCAGACATGTGGATTTTACCTGTGACAGGTGGTTACAGTGATTGTCTGTCCACCTGTTCTAGACAGGTGGATTTTATCTGTGACAGGTGGTTACAGAGATTGTCTGTCCACCTGTACCAGACATGTGGATTTTACCTGTGACAGGTGGTTACAGAGATTGTCTGTCCACCTGTTCCAAACAGGTGGATTTTACCTGTGACAGGTGGTTACAGAGATTGTCTATCCACCTGTTCCAGACAGGTGGATTTTACCTGTGACAGGTGGTTACAGAGATTGTCTGTCCACCTGTACCAGACATGTGGATTTTACCTGTGACAGGTGGTTACAGTGATCGTCTGTCCACCTGTACCAGACACGTGGATTTTACCTGTGACAGGTGGTTACAGAGATTGTCTATCCACCTGTACCAGACATGTGGATTTTACCTGTGACAGGTGGTTACAGTGATTGTCTGTCCACCTGTTCCAGACAGGTGAATTTTACCTGTGACAGGTGGTTACAGAGATTGTCTGTCCACCTGTACCAGACATGTGGATTTTACCTGTGACAGGTGGTTACAGTGATTGTCTGTCCACCTGTTCTAGACAGGTGGATTATATCTGTGACAGGTGGTTACAGAGATTGTCTGTCCACCTGTACCAGACATGTGGATTTTACCTGTGACAGGTGGTTACAGAGATTGTCTGTCCACCTGTTCCAAACAGGTGGATTTTACCTGTGACAGGTGGTTACAGAGATTGTCTATCCACCTGTTCCAGACAGGTGGATTTTACCTGTGACAGGTGGTTACAGAGATTGTCTGTCCACCTGTTCCAGACAGGTGGATTTTACCTGTGACAGGTGGTTACAGAGATTGTCTGTCCACCTGTTCCAGACAGGTGGATTTTACCTGTGACAGGTGGTTACAGAGATTGTCTGTCCACCTGTTCCAGACAGGTGGATTTTACCTGTGACAGGTGGTTACAGAGATTGTCAGTCCAACTGTACCAGACATGTGGATTTTACCTGTGACAGGTGGTTACAGAGATTGTCTGTCCACCTGTTCCAGACAGGTGGATTTTACCTGTGACAGGTGGTTACAGAGATTGTCTGTCCACCTGTTCCAGACAGGTGGATTTTACCTGCGACAGGTGGTTACAGAGATTGTCTGTCCACCTGTACCAGACATGTGGATTTTACCTGCGATAGGTGGTTACAGAGATTGTCTGTCCACCTGTACCAGACATGTGGATTTTACCTGCGATAGGTGGTTACAGAGATTGTCTGTCTACCTGTAACAGACAGGTGGATTTTACCAGTGACAGGTGGTTACAGAGATTGTCTGTCTACCTGTTTCAGACATGTGGATTTTACCAGTGACAGGTGGTTACAGAGATTGTCTGTCTACCTGTTTCAGACATGTGGATTTTACCTGTGACAGGTGGTTACAGAGATTGTCTGTCCACCTGTTCCAGACAGGTGGATTTTACCTGTGACAGGTGGTTACAGAGATTGTCTGTCTACCTGTACCAGACAGGTGGATTTTACCAGTGACAGGTGGTTACAGTGATTGTCTGTCTACCTGTTTCAGACATGTGGATTTTACCTGCGATAGGTGGTTACAGAGATTGTCCGTCCACCTGTACCAGACAGGTGGATTTTACCTGCGATTGGTGGTTACAGAGATTGTCTGTCTACCTGTACCAGACAGGTGGATTTTACCAGTGACAGGTGGTTACAGAGATTGTCTGTCTACCTGTTTCAGACATGTGGATTTTACCTATGACAGGTGGTTACAGAGATTGTCTGTCCACCTGTTCCAGACAGGTGGATTTTATCTGTGACAGGTGGTTACAGAGATTATCTGTCCACCTGTACCAGACAGGTGGATTTTACCTGTGACAGGTGGTTACAGAGATTGTCTGTCCACCTGTACCAGACATGTGGATTTTACCTGCGATAGGTGGTTACAGAGATTGTCTGTCTACCTGTACCAGACAGGTGGATTTTACCAGTGACAGGTGGTTACAGAGATTGTCTGTCCACCTGTACCAGACATGTGGATTTTACCTGTGACAGGTGGTTACAGAGATTGTCTGTCTACCTGTTTCAGACATGTGGATTTTACCTGTGACAGGTGGTTACAGAGATTGTCTGTCCACCTGTTCCAGACAGGTGGATTTTACCTGTGACAGGTGGTTACAGAGATTGTTTGTCCACCTGTACCAGACATGTGGATTTTACCTGTAACAGGTAGTTACAGAGATTGTCATCTTCTTGCTGTTTTAGGATGTGCATAACCTGTATAATTTTATTTCACTCGTGTGTCATTTTTACTCGGTATTCAAAATTTCAATAATTACACCCTTTAATACAATTATTATTCACAATTCATCACATAATTAATTTGTAATTTTCATGAAATATCAAATAATTTCATATGACATATAAATTTGTGTACTTGTACCTCCCACCATTAATCCATTCTGTGAAACTCATTGGATATGTCTGTAATGCGTATTTTTGGTGAATACAATTCAAGGTTTCTTTTCTTAAAATTATTTAGAAAACTGAATTATTACCAAGGCATGAAAATGTATTTTTGTGTAAAAAAATATTTCTTTATTCTAGGTGATCAATCCAAACTACTTAACAAACCTTTAGGCAACTTGTTATGCAAAGGAATGTGTTTTTCTTTATTCTATTTCTTTTACTTCCTCTTTAAACAATAGAATTTAAAGGTGAACTGGGAGAGAGGGGCACTGGATGTTTGAAGTGGTTCTCTTGAATTGACCACATTTTCAGGCATCTTGGTATATGCTTTTTGTGTATGTTGTATTGATTACAACTTATAAAAATGAGGCTCAAAAAATCAGAAGTTACATAATTTTGCAATTTGCTGATATGACAGAGTGATGGCGCTCCCTTTCCTCCTGAGTTTTTAAGGAGTGCATGTACCGACAATATTGTATGGTGTATCATTAACTATGTGTGCATTAAAATCCACATAGTTGACCTGCATAGCCATCACAAACACAATTGACTGTACTGGTTTTATGGGTTACTAGGTCTATGTAATTGTTCTGTTTTTTAGTGTGAAGAACTCCATTTTGCCAGCGTTTTCCACTTTAAATAAGCCACCTTTCTACCACAGAATGAGTAAATTCCTATTGCAAATTGGGAATCCCTGAGATGGAACTTAAAAAGGCAGCAATTTTAGGTCAAGTTGTATATATGAATATATTTAGAATGTATCTATTTGAAGTTCACTTGTTATGTTTGTAGTATAAATCTACCAATGTGATTACTGCATATGTGATTGCGTACCGTGCAACAATTTCAATTCTGACCATAGCAACTTTGACCCTTGTTGACCTTACACATACATGCAAATATCCATGTACCTCGCCTTATTGACCAAAACAGGATCATAAATAACACATCGTCAGAACTTTTCCGATCGCGAAAGTATGGAGCCAGTCAGTTTTGTAAGTATAATGTTGCTAATCTTGTGCAAACTTTTAACAGTGATGAAATGTGTGAAGCACTGTTTAAACTTTGTTTGTGAAATCGTATACGTGTACCTTTTTCTCTAGGCATGCAGTGACGCATCATAAACATATTACTTGTGCTTGGAGTGCTTATTATTTGCTATTTATAGGGACCAGCTAAAGGTTTAAATGCCAGTTGTACTTAGGCTTGCCTTTGTTTCGTCTTTCAAAGTTCCTAGGTGAGGTAAATACTAAAGAAAGATATAGTTACAAAGTTACACACTGTGGTTGTTGTGTTCGTCTTAGTTGAACCCTGACCACTTTGTCTTCATCAAGTTCGGTCGCAACCTGACCCTATAAGTTTCAAACTTTCCCAAAGTAAAAATATTAGGGAATTATTGAAATTCAATGAGAAGTTAAAAATTGGTGTAAATATTTGTCTTGTTGGGTCACTGTCAAATGCTCGGTTTGTTTGAGTCTGTGAAATTCCACCATTTTAGAATTAACTCGTAAAACCTATACAGACTAATAAACTAGCTCCTCAGTCTGGTTTTCTTTGGAGACTACTCGCAGCAAGGTTCATGTTGTTGTATATTTACACTTTGCTATCGTCTTGGTAATATAAAAAAAATCTGGATCTATATAGATCTCTATATAACCTTTTATTTTAATACTTGAAATTTATTTTCGTACAATTTTATAATGCTCAGCTGTTTTATCTGTATCTTATCACAAATCAGTAAAAAATACTTTACACATTAACAACACCAGATTGTCGCTTTTAACAAAAAATAAAACACCATTGAACACAATTCTTTTCCCGCCAGACATATCTGAAAAAGTGTGTTTATTTCTCTAGTTAATTTCATGAACATGAAAAACATATGTCAGCCACGTGGTTTCATATATTCAATTACTCATATCCAGATTTTGCAATCATGAACTGATTAGATTAGGGATCATAGAATACAAAATTACCAGTATAGTTCAAATTTGTCATTACTTATTAACCTCCCAGCTAGTCATTAATTAATAGTTGTAAACACACAGCAGTAGTTGCTAATGGTGCATCATGTTTTTTTGTGTGTGGGTAAAACCCTAAATTGAAGGACCATGACATCTTGGGTAGACCTCTCTCAGATTTGTTCATTTCGTAAATTGTGAAGAACTTTTTTGATAAAAATGTTACTATCATATTCAATACTGTGGATAAGATCATAATAATTTCAGATTTATGTTTATCTTACAGAATTATTGTTTTATATGCTAATCTTAACTATGTTATTATAATTATCTCCTACATCACCCCATGCCTGCGATTCACTTCGCACACAGCATTTCTTTGTTAATATACTGTGGTACAGATTGCTTGTGAAATGACATCTTTAAAAGAAGAACTATATCAACTGATAGGGTACTTTGTTTTTTGTGTGTCAGTGTAGAGGTGAAACCATGAAATAAAATCGTAAGGACCATAAGCTGGGTTTTTTTTTATGCTGAGCCACAGTGATCTTTATTCTTATTCAAAAATCAAATATATACCAGGTAGCTGGAAAAGAATTGTTGTTCAAAAAAAAATGTTATATACCAGGCTGCCTAGTTTCTGTTTTCATGTTCATAACCAGCTGTCTAGGTGCTGTTTACAGGTTCATAGCCTGCTGTCTAGGTGTTGTTTATACGTTCATAGCCCTGCTATCTAGGTGTTGTTTACAGGTTCATAGCCCTGCTGTCTAGGTGTTGTTTATAGGTTCATAGCCCTGCTGTCTAGGTGTTGTTTATAGGTTCATAGCCCTGCTGTCTAGGTGTTGTTTACAGGTTCATAGCCCTGCTGTCTAGGTGTTGTTTACAGGTTCATAGTCAGCTGTCTAGGTGCTGTTATCCTGTGCATGCTCATTTAGTACCACAAAGATTGTTTTAAACAAATTTAAGAAGAAAAATGGTCCCAAAATGTAGCATATGGCCCCTGTAATGTTTTTCCCATCTACTAGTAAGTACTACATACATACATGTACATTGGTGACATGTGATTCAGCTTTTCAATCCCGATAAAGTTTACTTGGTGATATACATTGAAAAGTTGTATATTATTATTGACATGAATCCTAATAAATTGCAAAAAAATATAATTGTAATATTTTTCATTATATACAATGGAGGTCTTCTCCCATAATGCATTGCATATATGTGTATTAAGATGCTCTGTAGTGCAAAATATGAATTTCAATTGAATTGGTTTAACATGCACTTGGCTTTCTCCATGTCATTGATGCTGATGTAACTCAAGATCTGTTTGCTATTCTCCAGTTTCTCCAGTGTTGTCGTTTGGCAGTTTGATAACTTATTGGATGCACCTCAGTAGTTCTGCTTATGTACAGTGAATCCATGTGTGTGTGTTAACTTACTATTTGCATTACCTACATATTGAAAACCTATTATTGCAACTTTCTTCCTTACACTATAGTGACATTGCAATGTTTCCACATGATTGCATCTAGAGTAGACATGTTAATGTTATGGGTATTGTACACAGCTGCGCTATTTAAAACATGTTATTGTGATTTATTTTAGCTGTCAGTTGCATTGACACTTTCAGAAACTGTTGAAATAAAAGACAATTGAGGAAATGATCTTCTTGTCCCAATTTTGGTGCTGTCTACCCATTATTGTGAAACAATTGATTAAAGGAATAAAAACATCTCCTTGGTGTTGTCAATTTATGATCACGGAATATACAACTTCTCAAAATATACTTGGTACTGTAAAATCTGTATTAGAAGCTGCGGCTTCTATTAAAATGGTACAATGCAACAGAAGGGATGCGGCTTCAATTAGAGCATCTACACATATGAGAAATTGTGAATGTTTGGTACTCAATTGCTCAAAAAGAATGGGTGAGACTTATATTAGAGATGCGGCTTCTACCGGTAATACAAATTTTACGGTAGTTTTCCTAATTATGGAGTCGTAGCTGTATGTAAACCACATGGACACATATTGTTTTCATTTTAGGACAAACCTTCCTAAAATATGTATTATATTATACATGCATGTATGCCCATTACTTGAATACCGTAAAAGGGAAAATATTAATTTTAGTGAATTTGATATTGTAGGTATTACCACTAATTTTTTTGAATTCACTGGTTTGTGAAGAAAACAATAAATGTTATATTCACTGGGTTTTTATTGAGCAGATTTAGTTGTCAGTGAATGTAAAACCTAGCTAATGAATAAGGCTTTTATACACAGTATATCATTGTGTTTATCTGACACACCCATTTGGAGTCGTATTAATTGTGTTATTTGCCACCCACTGTATGAATAGCAGTTACTGTTACTAAATAAATATTATTTGAACATGTTATAATATACTGCAAAATTAAATTAAAATTATTTATGACATTATGAATTTTATTGATATTCAACCATGTATATGCTTCAGTTTTGTCCCAAATATTTTGCTTTTGAAAAGTTACAAAATATTCATAAATCATAGAAAACATATTTTTATAATTCACTCCAAAAAAACTATGGCAAAATATAATTTGTGAAATTTTGGTATCTGCATTGTATGATATCTCTCAGGGATAGCAACCAAGGATATAACTACTGTTAGCTACTTTAATTTTATGCAAGAACATTTTTTTGCAAATTGCACAAGTCGGTGAAAATCATAGAATGTTGCAGTAGTAAAAATTACTCTGGTGTCCTACAACACATTGTATGGTCAGTGAGTTTGGGGAAAATTTGTCCTCATGAATCAAATCTTGAAATTGCAAAAATTTCTAGCTGTGAAATGGTTTACAGTATCTCTGTAAGGTAACAACCAAACTTGTCAAAAATGAAGAAAAATGGGCTTACAAATCTCCCTCTCTCTCTCTCTTCTGCATCAAGAGCTCTCTGAGTATTATGTAGCACCCATAAAATGTCTTTTGATTTTGTTGTCATCCATTCTGTAGATAACCCTGTATGCTAGAAGATCTTTAATATATTCCATTCAATGACTAGATTAGGAATGCTATCATGGTTAATTCAAGATCTAGGAATTTGGTGTGTTAACAGTCAGTCTCCCTGCTGCCATAAATAGAATTGCATGCATTTTGGTAGAATCATCTGTAGGGTATTGCTCAAGTTGTAGACTCAACGCCTTTTCAAAACATAGCATATGGGTTTCATTGCTTATGTGCCTAGTAGCACAGGGAAGTGTATCAATGACTCTTCTCCTTAATAATTACTAAGGAGTTGACCATTATATTTGTAAGAGAGGGCAGGGTAAATTTGGAAGTCATAATCCCGAGTGAAACTTTTTGATCATGGAAAAAATATCTCAAAGGAAAAATATTAACACTTGCAATCTTCTGACTGAACAGGGGCTGGAGTGTTGCGCAGACATTCACCCTGTGATGAAAAAATAGCATGTGATTGAATATTTTGTATACCCAGTGGTGTCAAATGCTCCTTTATGTCCCTGTTATATATGTCAGCACTAACATGGTAAATCTCCTTCATAAACTTGAGGTCTGACTTTGAGATTCTCAAATTACACTCATAACCCATTATAGTTGTAATTAAAACCAAGCACCAAGTCTGTTGTGTCCTCTTAAGCTAAAAATATCACCACTTTAACTCTTACAAGTATGGAATTGAACATATACAGTGTGTTATGTCTGTGAAATTGTCAAAAGTTCTTGCTACTTTTGTGTTTTGTCAAATTAAACACATGTACTTGTGAATCCTGCTGACCATGATTGGCTGTGACTTGACACTGGTAACTAACAATCTGTCATGTCCATTTCCACTGTCAGTGTTAAAATTTAGTGGTATTTAGCAATGCCACGTTATTAATCATGGGAACTTATGGTTTAGTCTCTGTGCATCCATCTGTCTGTACTTGTACCTGTATCTCAGATATCACTAGACCAATTTTCAAATTCTACTCATAGCTATTACAGTACCTTATCTAGGACATATGTATGTGCCTTGATTTTGTGACCTAATCAGGGATGGCCAACTGCTGGCCATTCTTTATCTAAAAATGCACTAAAATTGACTTTTTGTGGGCGATGTGTTTCAAACTTGGTGTGAAAGTTCCACATGTTAAGTGTCTGATGTAAGTGTATGACTAATTTTCACTGGGTTTAAATTTCGCTGATTTAGCATTTCAGGCATATTCAGTGGGTTTTAAATTCACGGTTTTATCATTTAGATAATGTGTTCTATGATAAATTTTACATATTCACTGGGTTTTAATTTAGCGCATTTTCCAGTCAGCGAAATAAGCAAAATTAAAACCCAGTGAATAATTAACCCCTTTACAGTATTTTGATTTAAAATGGCTGACTGGCAGCCATTTTTTTTAAATGCACTAAAATGCATTTTTGTAGAACGCACTACCATACATTGATTTTTCAGTCATACCTTAAAAAACAATTCAACTATTTTACTTGTATATCATGCACTTTATATATCATGTGCAAATGCAGTCATCTGATCAAAAATTACTGCTGGCACCATCATGGTTTTAAAATACAGTAAAAAAGAGGTTTTTAAAATGTCTAAACCAGATCTCAGACATGTACTCAAGTAAAAACTCATTGAAGGTCTGCAGGAACTGTGCCATGCATGGCTTGTCCTCCAATTACTTATCATGAACTCCAAGCTAATAATAAAGTGATTCAATGACCAATTATAACTACCAGTATGTTTAGAGCTTTAATTCCACTATTGACATCAATTAATAATAGTTTTGCAACAAAACATTTTCTCATAGAGTAGCGTTGCTAGTCCGACAATGTCCACTGGTTCACAATCTGTTTTCTGTTCTAAGTATGTTTCATGCAGCAGCTCTTTCTCACAGTATATTTCACCAAAGGTGCACATAATTAATAAAGTATTGAAAACATATTCTACGTCTGAATATTCAACAGTGGCCAATAATAGCAAAAATTTAGCTTGTCAGACATTTGAGAAGTCCCGCTATTGGTTAAAATGTCACGTAGAATGATACACATGGTAAATGTACTCTGTGGAAATTCTATTTTTTAGAACCGTGTTGTATTTTCTGATAACACAACACCCTTACTTTCAGGTTCAGTAACAATCTGAACTGACATGTGTTACAGGATATGTGAATGAGCATGCATAGTTTTTTTCTCCCAAGGGAAAATCCTAGTTAATGCTGTATGTGAGAAATGCAAATGCCTGAATAAGGTATACGCACTTCGGCATTTTTAGGATTTTTTAGCATTCTAAAGTATAAAATAAAAGTGTTGTTTTCAGCGAGACTATAGAAAGGTTTGCATGGGTAGCTGTGAGAACTCTTGATGACAGAGAGATAAATAGGTACAATTCACTAAGGTGAAAAGCTTACTAGTATCTACTTGGTTGTCCATTAAATTTCAGTTTTCACTTGCATTACTTTTCCAGTTAATGTTGGGAGAAATCATTAACCATTAAGCCTCACAAAAAAATAAAATTATTTCTGGTCAAATTATTTTTTTAAAAATTGGGTGATAAGTCTTTTTGATGGGTTCATAAATTCGTCAATTGAGGTTACTGTGAAGTTGCAAAATAAGTGAAGAAGAAAAGATCAGTCACTGACCAGAAACATCATTTTTATTTTTAGGCCTTTCTGTGTGTCAACTTTCACCGAATTGACTTGAACGTACAATCAAAGAATATGCAGAAGAGAAAACAGAATGTTTGTGCATTGTGTATGAACCCATAAGTGTAACAACCAAAATGAAATGATTATATAGATGACTGCGGTTAAATTTCATTAAAGCCATTGTGTTCTCTCTCTCATGACCTACTTTATTTTCAATGTGTTAACAATACCTAGTAGGTATTTCACTAGCGTACACATAATTGTTTACCTCTGTTATGTTTCATTCCAGTATGGCTATGATGGACCTGTTGGTTCACATAGCTGCTAAGAATAGACTCAGTCCTGCAGGGCATGTGATCAAAGTACCTTCCCCTTATCCAGGTGACGATCCAATACAGGTATGCTAATTTGTTTATTTCTACGTGTCCTCAAGTTAAAATGTTGTTCAACAATATTCACACTGAATTGAATTTTGTTATTTTTGAATATATTTAAAACACAACAGGTTGGCACACTATTCAATATATGTCCTATTCAAGTTTTCCTATCATGTGTGTGAAAACATTGTTTGTCCAAATTCAAACTTCAAGAATTGATTTATGACAATTTAAATTCGTCTAATTCTATTCTATTCTATTCTATTCTATTCTATTCTATTCTATTCTATTCTATTCTATTCTATTCTATTCTATTCTATTCTATTCTATTCTCTATTCTATTCTCTATTCTATTCTATTCTATTCTCTATTCTCTATTCTATTCTATTCTATTCTATTCTATTCTATTCTATTCTATTCTATTCTCTATTCTATTCTCTATTCTATTCTCTATTCTATTCTATTCTATTCTATTCTATTCTATTCTATTCTATTCTATTCTATTCTATTCTATTCTATTCTATTCTATTCTATTCTATTCTATTGTGATTCCATTGTTTTATTTTGTTTCCTGTAGTTCAAGCCCAACACTCTGATAGGAGATTTAGGTGTCACTGAAATACAAATTGTACCAAAACGTGCTCCCGAACCTAAAGTACCAGTCAAAAAAGTGGCCAAGTTTGAGGTGAGTTTATATAACTATTTGAAAGAAGAATATGTTTAATAATATCACAAAAATGTTTCAATACCCTACAGTGCTAAATGTGCAAATGAGAAGTATTTATATATTGAATATGCAAATGAGAAGTATTTATACACTTATTATGCAAATTATAAGTACTTGTATACTAAATATGCAAATCAGATGTTCTTGTACACTCAATATGAAAATAAAATGTAATTATCATTTATACATTAAATATGTAACTTGTATATACTGAATAGTCAATTTAGTTGTACCTATTTCTCAAATATGCAAATAAATATAATATTATGCAAATAAGATGAAAGATGAAAATACCGTTTTCATTTGTGAATCGTATATCTACAGAAATTGTATACAAGTATGCTCAGATATCTCTTTCTGAATCTACAAATACAAATGTATATAATCATAATTTTTGTTTTCCCATGCGTGTTTTTTCAACATGGGCTGTTATCACGTGGTATAAGTATGATGTATCCTATTTAATGTCAATCCAATAACAATTCACAATCTGTATTTCATCTTTTTCATTTTCAGAAAACTGTCCGTTTGACTGTATACCTTTCTAAGTCTAATAAATTCCTAGTACGAGTAAATCCTGATAAACCTTTGGTTGAGTTACTGCCTCAAATTTGTGAAGAACACGGAACAGTGTCAACATTTTTTACGTTAAGACTTCTACATAAACCAGATGAAGAAATGGATCTATCAAAAACTTTATCAGATTATAAATTACCTCAAAATGAATTGTCTTTAGTTGATCTTAGAGGTACGTTTGTTTTCATATCATTGCCGTATTTAGGTACGTTAGTTTCAACATCCTCACTGTATTTCTTTATGCGTCTTTTACTGTGAAGCTGGAGTCATCCATCTGTTTTCCCAACATGTTTTCTTTATAAAATACTTTCATCTCACTGTTATACTTTTTCTTCTATTGCTGAAAAAGGACCTCAGCCAGTAGTAGCAGATATGCCTAAGGAGAAGAAGAAGAAATCGATATTTGGTTTCAAGTCTACTACAAAGAAAAAACAGAAGGTAACTATAAAAAGTTAAAAGGAAAGTTGAGGCAAACACAGCATGATGTGTCCAGGTGGAAAAGCCTCAGAAATGCAGGGGAATGCAATTACATCTTTTCTATATTTAAATTTATCTACCATTTTGATTTTCCAGCAAGGAATTATGAATAAAGTATGACATCTCAACATCTGTTGCAAAAAGTTAAGAAATTATAGATAAAATCAATTTCATCTATGATGGTGGATGAAATATACTGATGAAAATATCTAGAGAATAAAAAGTGATACAAAATAATTGTAAATTGCATTCTCCTGCATTTATAAGGCTGTTTTATCTGGGCACACTATGTTGTTAGCCTTGACTTACACTTTAAAGTACTACTGTGGAATACTTTATTTTCGCTGGAATTAATTTTCGCTAAAAAGGCTGAGTTTAATGTGAAATATAGGAAAAAAAGTATATTCGCTGGATTTTATTTTCACGGAATCATCCCTTCAGCGAAAATAGCGAAAATAAATTCCAAGCGAAAATAAAGTATTCTACAGTATTTACTTTCTGTGTGTCAGTAAACATGTTCACTTCAACATCTCACCCTTCTCCGTCACAGTTAACTTAGAATTGTTTACATGCAACCATTGTAATTTATACATCACTGATTAAAGAACACCACATTCCTCGTACTGATCATTGTACCACACATGTACACTGCACAGCTAGTCGGCATGATCCCTGTTTACATTGGTGTGCAAGCATGTCTAGTACTCGCATTATAGTTTCAAAATAAATAATTCCAAAATGTTATTCATTTCATAATTCCATTGGAAAGATTCACTATCTCAACATTGAGTATTTACCAGTTATTACATAGTGTGATTGTGTTGCCATAACTACGATTGTCATGTGCTATAGCATATCATGTTTGCATGTACATTTCTCATAGTGATTGTACTAGGTCCATGTATTGTGTTGTAACAGTGGTTCATAGCTTAGTTAACAGCTTAATGCACATAGTCACCCAGAAATAATATATATATATATCCATCTTAAATGTAGAATTCAAGCCATACTTTGTAATAGTCTTCTATTTGTTGTTATCAACAGGGAGACACGGACACAGAAAGCGTCAAGTCGGGACCGACTCAGCAACCGCCATCAAGTGGTTTAACTGTAACACAAGTCAGAGCATCACCAGCACCATCACCAAAACCTCTTCGTCCCCCGCCTCCATTGGCTGGTGCCGTGGCACTGCCTATCATTGATGGATCGCATTTAAGGAAACAACAAACTGCACCACAGCATCAAAATGCTGCACCTCCTCCAGCACCCCCTCAGCCACCAGCTAGGAAGAGACCAGCACCAAGGCCTCCCAGTGTTACACCACGCCAAAGTGTCAAGGAACCACCGGTTGAAATTCAAGTTCAACCAGTACATGTAGACACTATTCAAAAAACTACTGACAATGGTTTGCTAGAAAATAGAATAGTGATTGGTGAAGAATCACACGAGTTGATATTAGATAACACATCTGCAACACCTGCGTCATTGTCGTCTCATAGTTCACTGCCTTCATCACCAAGTCATGGACCCAACACAAGCAATAACATTGCACCAGTGAATGTTCCTGTCCACAATGAATCTGGTACGTTGAAGAAGCGTAAAGCACCACCACCGCCTAAACCACCTCAGCCTGTTACGAAAAGTGGATCACCCCCTGTGGCTGCCAAAAGGGTGCCTCCTCAGCCACCGATGAGGCATCAACGACAGACGTCAACAGGCAGTACGGTTAGTGCTGGGAGCGACTCCAGTGGTGGAAACCGCATAGACAGTTCACCTTCTGCAACGCCACCGACGACAATAGAAAGACCCACTAGACCTGTACGGCGTGATCACAGCCCGACAAGGCTGAAAGCAGTGCCGCCACCACCACCTGTTCAACCGACAGTGATACTTGACCCAAGTCTTCTTGCTAACAAAACTGAAGCGCACACTGAAGGTAGTGATATGAACTTTTATGACAATATTCATAACATTACACAATCATTTTCATCAACATATCTGTGATAACTCCCCCATCATAGATGCTTAAAATACAGGGTATGTTAACAATAACCTCAGTAATTAAGACAAAGTGGCATTAAGACAAAGATATCAGTTTGGTCATGAAGACATCAATTAATTGTCCATACTTTTGTTCAGTGTTTTATTCTTATATATATTTTATATGTAACTACGTTGCATTTTGTGTTACATGACTTCTCTGGAAAGAATTGCTGCCCTTGTTTTCTTGACATGGAAACATCAGATGTTCAGAGAGTAATTGATATCTTTGTTCAGTGCCACTTGATAAGTTACAAGGCTCTAAAACTGACCATAATTTACAATTGTTACATTTTCATATCCATATCCATTGTATTGAGTGTATTAATTCCCGGTGAGGCATTTGTAGGTACAATGTTGTATGCAGCACTGTATCAAAAGTACACAGATAAGGAGTAGGGGGTGGGGGGTCACACAATATGATTGCCTCTCTAAAGCTTGTCCATACATGTGTACTTAGATTCCTGTAGTTCTTATACATGGAAGATACAGAGTGTATAGAATACAGAGTGTACGTGGGTGGGTTCCGCAATACATTTAGATGATGATATTCGCTGTATTCAACTCCACTGGCAAACTACATGTTTGTTAGATTTGTTCAAGCCTCTGAAAGACAAAATAGGTTAAAAACTCAATTCTATTATCACCAGAGTGTCTGTGAAGAACTATCCTGTGTCCATTCGAGTAAAAAAATTGTCATAATGTCAAAAACAATCAAGAAAAATATGATTTTCCAAGATTAATCTGTAGATCTGTTTGAATAACCGATAGATAAATACCTGTCTATTTAAATTTCATAACATCCTAAAGTTTTAATTTCGTATCTAGTTATTCCAAATATTACCATGCCAACCCCCTCCCCTCTACGTTTGGACACAAATATGAGATGATTTGCCAAACCCTGGACACAGCATGAATAGTTTAACATGGTGTCAAGGTTTCATTTATACAGGGTCTTTCTACTTGGTGGCTTTTCAAAACACATATGGGTGGCCACTCTAGACCATATCTAACCTGGTAGCAAGGAATTTAGGGTATTTCTACTGGTGCCTCTGTGTAAATCTGTGAGGTGTCTTGTCTAGCATGTTTCAATGAGAGTATTTTGGGGTGAATCGGTGGGTGTTTATACTGCTTTGCTTTCATGCTTGATTATCTGGTGTGGTTTATGTTATTATTATAATTTTTACAAATATTTACAATCATATATTTTATGTTCATGGTCTTGTTTTGTATATATTTTGCTGTGAAAATTGTATAACTCTATATCATATATAAAAAACTACATACATGTAGCTTTGCATTTTCAGTCTGAGAACTGATATGCATATGGCTCTGTTTCTTCAATTGCTTTAAATTTGAATTGTGCATTTGAACCAATCACAAAGACCCTTTCATGGGGCCAGGTCAGTATAAAAACTCATCCTGATTGGCTTGATTTGGATGCATATTAACATATTGAAGAAAAAAACAGACAACAATGCATAATCATAAACGAAGCCATACTTATGTCAGTTTTCAGTCAGATTTCATTTTTTTAATACATTATTTTGTTTTTAATAATGACAATTGTTTGTACCAACACATCACCTACATTGTTATTACTTTGGACACTACTTAATATATAATATTGCAATAAACTGTCAGTATAAATATTATACAAAGTCGGCTCTTGCACACTTTCAACTTAATTTTTTACTTACTGCAAATCTCATTTTGATTAGCTAACATTTACATATAAAGCGCTTAGTGTACAATATCAATATGACTAATATTATCAATAACAAACTAAGTCCAATACAACCATTATGTTCATTATTGTATGGCACATGAATCAATTTCTCACTATAATTACCCAAACCCCATAGACGACAGTTAACATACACAACACATGTAAGGCAACACTTGTTGCGACTAAGACTTTCCTCTAATTGTGCCAGTCTGTCATTTTAAAACCAGTTTATTTTTGCAAAAATTCCTCCCAATACGCTTTGACTTGGTTATTCTAGTATCATATTCAATAAAAAAAAAAATGACATTTGTGGGTACTAAATTGTAACCCAGCATCTTGATACAAATTATAAATGTGGTGTGAAACTTATAAATACAACTCCATAATTCTACAATCCATATCCATCATTTTATTTCTGATAACGAATATATTGAAAAAAGTTAAAAATACATTTCTATACTTTTCAAGAAACCAGAGCAGCACCTAAGGTGTGCTCCCAAGTTAACATACAGTGATCATTTGGATGAATAATCAAATTGATGTGGATCCACAGCTAGGTGACAGATCTATTTAACAAAATATTCTCATTTTATCTAAAAACTGTGGTTGGTTGTTGTACTTAGTAAATATCCTGCATGTGCCATACTAACAATGTAAGGTGTCATGTTTGTTTGTTTCACAGCCAAATAATTAGATTTCACTGTTAATTTGTTTTTTAAATTAATAAATGCCATTATATGTGCACAAAAAGCATAAAATAAATGTTCATTCGCTATTTTTTTCATTTAAATCAGTATGCGCTTTCAGAAAGCTCAATGGCATTTTTCTACCATCATTGGTTGAGTCGCTTAGCTATTGATCTGGGATAAAAACTGAATCTTTATGTTTCTTCTTTTTCTTTAGTTTGTTTGTTGTTTAGTATTTTTAATGCATGTTGCATGGGTTGTGTTATGTCCACTGCATTTGGCATGTCACTCTGTCTCATCAAACGTATATTTGTCCACACAAATTTCTAGGTGTAGCTTACCGTAAAAGATCATCCAAACCAACAAAACCGCCACGACCCCTGACTTACGCAGGTGAGGTGCTCGTTGAGAACACAAAAAGTAGACGACCCTGTTCCTTCATTGCACCCCCTCCTCCAGAAGAGCCCCCATCCCCAGAGACCGTACCTGAAGACATAGACAAACTCATCCAGGAGGGTCGGCTCTCTGTGGCCATCGTAAGGGATGATACAGGTGCCGATACGGAAGACAGTTCTGGTAAGAATACATTATACGAATAATGCACATGTGGTCTTTGTTCACTGTGTACCTGGCACCTGCACCTCCAGTGAATCGCACATCTCTCATCGTACGTAACATGTCCTCATCCCACACCCCCATGAGTATAGCGTATTGAATACAACGCCCCTTCCCATCTCCCAATGGTATAAATTATACCATACATGTACCTCCTCTATATCACCAGATATGATCATTATCAGGATTGAATATTTGTTTACTATCACTGTCATATTGACACCAAAACAGCTGCTACATTGTCAGCGAAATTTCTGACTTAGAACTAGAACCGGGTAGATCAAACCATTTTTACAAGAGTGTACCATCTGGCTAAATTCATATAGTGTACAAGTAACAGAAATTCTATTCTACTACCTTATGCCACTCACTAGCGACTGTGTCCTGATATACAAGACTTTGTCAGTACATAAATTTTCTATTTGTCATAAAGCAATTTATACGAATTGGTGAAAAGTTAGCCATCTTCTGTTTGTTCCATGTAATGATTTTGGGATAAATACAGCAATCCAGACAATTTAGCTGACAGTGTTGATGTTCTGATGTCAGAAACAATATGGTGATGACAGTTGTACATTTTCAGCACAAAAAGTGGTATAGGTCAGAGGTCAAGCAGTGACTTTATAATACACGTATTCAATGAATATTATTGGTGGTTGCATTCATTTACATTTTCGATGCATGCGTGTGTGCAGTGACTGGGTGACATGATCCAGTCATTTGCATCCAAAGATAAAATAATGATGTTGTTTACTACTGGGATTAAATATTCACGTATGTGTGATGTACGACGTGTTGGCAAAGTTTTACAACTTTGTAGCCAAAACTGGAGTATGTTTGATTATGCAAATATCCAATACGTCACCGACAGTGCCTGGTGGCGAACTCCAAAAGTGAAAGCAATAGTTGCGCTGACCTTTTCTTTCTAACCTCTGTTAAAAGATGTATAATAATGAGGTTATTAACAAAATACCAAAATTTATGTCTCCTGTGACTATTTGATTTGTATACCATTGATCAGGTGATAAGATCCAAGGGTTCACAAGGAGTGCAATATAAACACAAGTGCAGAAACAAAATTTATTTAGTGCTCAGCCATAAATTATGTCATATACAGTAGTGTGTAAATTCATGACATTCTTGATTGATTTCGCTATTTGTTTGTTTGAGGACTCAATTTCACAAAAGTCACTATGGTCATGGAGGTACATGTATAAACAGACTCTGTTTATACCGCAATGCTATGATTATCTAGGACCCTGGTTAAAAGTCATTGCAACTCACTAAGACCACATGGAAGTCGACTCAAAAGTACCCAAGTGAAATGTTAACCACTTCAAAAATGTTCTTAACTTGAAAAATAAACATTGATCTTGTGGTATTACTGTAAGTGACAGTAGATTGTTAGGACTCTGCTTTACAGATTTAAATAATGGTATTGCCTACTCTTAACTCTCAAAACGTTTTCTTCTACTTCTGAAGTTGAAAAGTGGCACTTGTGAAATCACTCAAATTTAGCATTGATTTTATATGTTGTATGCTTTGCACATTCACATCAAACTCAAACTTGATGCAGGGTCCATAGCGTTGGGAAAATATTTTGAAAGTCTTTTTTTGAGGTCTGGAAAGTTGTCTTTAAATTACAGGAAAAATAAAAAAATCTTTGAAAAGTCTTTAAATTTCTTCATAGTTATTAATTTATTTTAGAAAGGCCCATTTTCTCCAGAGAACTACCATATCCTCAGAACTTTGATGAGCTTTGATGATGATGTTGGCCTGAATTAGGGGTCAATGTCTTAGGGAAAAATGCAAGAAAGTTTGGGAAAAGGTCTGGAAAAATCTTGGAAATCATTTGGCTCGTGTTGCTATGGACCCTGTGATGGTAACCGCTAATGACCAAATATGCTTAGCTTAGTTTTGTTGTCATTCTTGCAAGCAAGTATACGATAAACATCTTTATACAGAGATTTCAGAGTGCCTATTCAGTTTTATTGTTGATTTTGTTTTGTAGGCATCCAGGCTGGCTTTTAAAAGTTAGGAAATATTCATAAAATACAAGAAACATATTTTTTTTATTCATATGCACAAAGCGGGTCGAAATGTCTTTTGTGATGTCCTGATATTCACTTGTACATTTCAAGATATGCAAGGAAATCAGCGCAGCACATATGAATGATTATAATACCGTCATCTTTCATGGAATCGTCATAGGTGCCCGCTAATTAAGTAATGTAGTATGCAGAGAGCCAGAACTCCTCTATTATATTTTGGAAGTGAAACCTGACCCGGCTAAAACAGATTGAGCAAATCACAGCTGTGTGTTATAAACCACTGAAAAATACAATCACCTGTATGGTCAGTGACTACTAGAGGCTTCATCCCTAATTTACATAAATACTACATTTAGAATCACGTCTGCAATAGATGGAAGGTACAAAATGTACATTTATTGTATGTTGGATCATAGACGCCATGGAGCCTTCGGCTGGATCATTAAAATGACTTAATTTAATCATAGACGACCCTCTGACATTTACTTATGCAGCACATGTGCCACTAACAGAGAAAATATTGTCATTTGCATTGAACATTACATAAGTTACATCTTGGATTACACAAGATTTATGGTAGCTATTAAAATTAGCTGAATTATCCAGATAGAAAAATTAACTGAAATAAAGTTTGTTGAATTAAGTGATATTAAGTTAGCTTGGCTACTTCAATTTATAAACTTAATAAGGTTGGCTAAATTATGAGGTTAAATAAATTCATGTAATTAACTAAATGGGTTTAGCTTAATTAGCTATAATAAGTTTATCTATAGAATAAGCTGAAATAAGCTGATAAATTGGAAATTACATATGTTTCGCTAAATTAGCTGAAATAACAGCTAATTTTGATGGAACAACAGCCAAAGTAAACAAGATAAATCTAGCTAAATTAACAGAGATAGCAAAGTTGCCTGAAACTGCAAAGTTGACTAAATTAATCGAAACAACAGATTTAACTAAATTAACTGGTTATAAAAGTTTGCTATATTCATAGTAAAATAACATGGTTAAACTGATACATCAATGTGACAGCCTACTATCTATGACTCCATGTGGTATGATTCCACTGTACACTTGTGATCCATGGTATTGTCACAGTTACTAACAGTGGTACTATGAACCTTTGCCCCCTGAAGCGGTTTGTTGACATAGTTGAAAAGATTTTATTGACTCCCAGACCCTGCCATTCAGTTGATAGTATTCTAATACAGTAGAATACTTTATTTTCGTTATTTTCGCTGAAGGAATGATTCAGTGAAAATAAAATCCAGCGAATATACCTTTTTTCCTATATTTCACATTCAACTCGTCAAAAATCAGTGAAATTAAATTCCATGAAAAACTAAATCCAGCTAAAATAAAGTATTTTACATTACTATCTAAACTCTAGTAACCTCTACCCCAGCAGCACATTGTCAACACATGTGTTGAAATACCAATAATTGCACTACAGAAATTCCACCAGCAATATGTCAGAATACCAGTAGTAATTATTGGTGGTATAGCTCAACCCTTGGCTTTGGGGCTCCACCCTCTGAAAATAACAAAAAAAAAAGTATGCTGTATGTGGTGCTACTTTACCCTAAAAAAGTAAGGGTAAGTTCATTGGGCATTATTTTAATCGAAAGCTGTCCGATAGTACAGCATTCAGTTGTATTGATGGAGTGTTGGATGGATGGGAGTGAATAATTCCATATTGACAAACATACAATGTAATGTAATTTTTGTGTACTATTTAACTTTGTTAGTTCAATAACTTTAGGTCTGGGTTTTAATCGATTACTCCCTACATTGCTGTGTCCCAAATTGACTAGCCTGGGTACCTGACTATTATTACATGACATCACTGTGTGTGATCAGCTTTATAACACATAGGGGAGGGGGGCATACAACTGTCATCCATTGTTTGGGGAAATTATCATATTTAGATTAGCAGGCCATATTTATTTATCAGTTACTCACTGACAGCAGATGCAAAATATTGGTTGCCATTCAAGACGTTGATAGGTAACCAGTGGAATGTTAGTTAGGTACACGTTTTGTTCCTTGGAGCGGTTTCAGTCCATGATGACGAAAGACTACCCTGTCATATGATAAATTTCCAAAACTTCTAGATCCACTTTATTTTCACCACCATCCATCAATACAACTCAAAATGAATGTAAAACAAGCGTCAATTATATTGTGGTAACTCTCGTCCACAGAATCTGAAAAGAGTGCCTCATTGTCCCTGTCATCTGGCAGTACTCAGAGTGCTATCAGCAGCTCGCGTAGTGATGAACACACTGAAGATCAAGACAGTACTAACAAAGAAAAATCACAGATCACCGAGATGCTGGATCACATGATTAATGCAGAGGAAATAATAAGTATGTCATCCAAGTAAATACTGAATCTGGGATTTGGGAATGATAGGGCGCCCTCTACCTATGACTATAATGTTTAGCCTCATTCTGGTATTGGAAAAAATTAAATGTCTACATATATGTCTATGTGCAATTGCTGTTACTTGGTCTAGAACAAATGAGGTGTGCCTTGATGTACAAATGAAATATTTAATAGTGTCACTTTGGGATTGGTAATTAGGGTGCCCTCAAAATATTGAATAAGTGCCCTCCATGTACTAATTAAATATTCGATATCACTTTGTGAATGTAAAGCCTGTATAAAAGATTTGAATATTGTCTTGTGTTACTTTGGTGTTGGAAAAATAATGTGCCATCTACTAACAAATTGGAGTTGAAAATAGAAACAGAGTGAATTGCCACACTATATATTTGTATGTTATAAAAATAAAATGTCGTTTATATATGCTTTAGCTTTTATTTAACAGGATTTGTCTTGCATATAACTAAATATATTTTTATTTTCTTGATTGCAGAAGTTACTGGATCTACTGACGACATTGAGGCTGATGATGACAGCAGAGATGATTCAGGTATAGTGGAAGCATCCCCACCTCTGGTCTCTCCACGAAAGTTGAAACAACAAAGCACCGACGACAGCGAAGATGATGAACTGACGGAAGAAGAAGCCAGAATAATTGCTAATCTGGAGCTGGAAGATGACGAGGATGAAGAAGTGATCGAAAAAGATAAGAAAAGTACAAATGAAGGCGAGTCATCTGCAACTGAATCTGAGGATATTGCTCTGAAGTCAATGATGATGAAACTTAGTATAGAAGACATTTCAAATGATACTACGAATTACTCGCCCACCACTGAACACGAAGAAGAGTTTATGCTAGAGGAGAAGTTAATTTCACAAATTGCTTACAAAGTAGATCGACATCCCCTGCCAGATTCCCATGGTATCAAGGTGCAGAGAAGTGAGGAGTTGGTCAAGGAGAGAGACATAACTACACCGGAACCTGAATCAACAGAGAGTCAGCTCGGTGAAGAGATGGAGCAAAAGGAGGAGAAAGAGAAGATGGTACCAAAAGATGATGTGATCACAATCACTAAGAATGTAGAAGTTGAGAAAAAGTTAGATAAAACAGAAATCAAGCCTGTGGAAGAAGAGGAAATTAAGACCAAAGATGATGCAGTGCCTGTAGTAACTACTACTGCAAGTACGACTGCTGGAACAGCACAATCAGAAGGCCAATCTAACCAACTACAAGAACAATTTGCCTTGTTACAGCAACAGTATGCGGCCTTGCAGCAGCAAATGATTACCAGTCAACAAGCCGTATTGCAGCAACAACAGCAACAAATTGCTTCTGTCAGTCAGCTACCCCCCCAGGCAACTGCAACTATGTCGGCTCCAATGATGATGCAGCAGCCAGCTGTGATGATGCAGCCAGTCATGACTCCACAACAGCAGCAGTATCAGCAGCAGATGTTGATGCAGCAACAAATGATGCAGTATATGGGTATGCAGCAACCGATGATAGTACCTGTTGCTTCAACTCCACAGATGATGACCTACCCTCAGCCCATTGTCCAGCAACCAGTTATGATACCTCCTCAGTCTTCACAGCAACTTGTTGTTGGATCACCTCCAAGGGTGGTGCAGCAAATGATGGTTGGATCACCGCCTCATGCGATAGGTTCTCCTCCTCAGGCAACCCAACAGCCTGTGATAGGATCACCCCCGCAGGCAACCCAACACCCTGTGATAGAATCATCCCCGCAGACTGCACAACCCATTGTAGTTTCGTCTTCTCATTCCAAAACTACTGGGTTTGAACCAGAGGCGGATTTTGTTGAAGTAGAGTCAGAGATAAAATTCCAGGAGAAAGAAATTAGTGAAACACCAAAACAAAGGCGTGAATTTGGTATGAACCTTGATTCTCAGGGCAACATCATCAGAAACCCAAGACACACTGTACACACTTTAGATGATTTGGATATCAGTAATACGTGGTTCGGTTCTCGTAATAGATCATCATCAAATCCACCAGAGGTCGACGATGCCAAGGATTCCTTGGTTAATAGACCACGTGCTGGTACCATTGAGACATCGTCCCCTGATGCACCAAAGACAAATACACACACAGAGCGAAAGATAGTTATTATTAATGCAGCAAAAAAAATGGAAGAGGAAAAACCAAAAGATGTGTTAACAATTCAACAAACAAAACTTAAAGAGCCCGATAGGCCAAAAGTGATTATTCAACCTGCAAAACCAAAAGAGGAGGAAAAACCAAAAGTCATTATCCAACAAGCAAAATATAAAGACGAGCCCAAAAAGGGCTTCATCATTGACAGTAAACCATTACCAAAACAGACTTTTAGCAGACCCGCAGAACCAAAGAAGAAAATTGTACTTGTGGAAAATACTGCAGCAGAACCAACTGTTAAACCTAAAGATGTTAAACCAACCAGAGACATTTTAATCATTGAAAACAGTACTACATCTGCTCCAGCACCTGCTGCTGCTGCCACTACTACTGCAACAGTCACAGCATCGACAACGACACCTCATAATCCAGACACGGAACAAAGTCGGCCCGGATATAGCAAATTTGCAGCTCATGCAGCGATACCTAAAGCCAAAGTGCCTCGCTCTGGACATTCTGAAGTTCAAATTAGACATTTGTATTCACCCAGAGAAGATGAATTGTTAGCAACTAGAGAAAGCACCAGTGTATCAAAACTGAGATCGGTAAGTTGGGTCTTTTTATTTTATACAAAAAGTGTACTGCATTAGTTATGGTGGAAAGGTTGAAATCATTTTCTTCGGTGCAACAAATATGAAAACGACTACAAACTTAGGGAGACAATTCTATATTCAGATGAAGTTTGTTTGTTGTACAGAATATATTATATATTTTAGACCCCCCAAGTTGTCAGTGAATATGCAGAAATCATTATAGAATGGTACATTTAATTTATTTTAATTAATTCCCAATTTGTTTTCACTATTATGCTATTTTAATCTTTCAGTGAGATAAAATAAATATATAAACTACGATCTGTATTTGATAATTTTGCATAAAACATTAGAATTGATTGTTTCATAAAAAGCTGTATTCTTATTTGCTCCATAATTTTTGGGGGTAAAACTACTTCACCAACATTGAACATGTTCCAGATTAATGTCACATACATTGTGTACATTGGATATACAAGTCTTGGAGGTTGATATGATCCCTATACTGTCCACATGCATGTATTGTGTACATTGGATATACAAGTCTTGGAGGTTGATATGATCCCTATACTGTCCACATGCATGTATTGTGTACATTGGATATACAAGTCTTGGAGGTTGATATGATCCCTATACTGTCCACATGCATGTATTGTGTACATTGGATATACAAGTCTTGGAGGTTGATAATGATCCCTATACTGTCCACATGCATGTATTGTGTACATTGGATATACAAGTCTTGGAGGTTGATATGATCCCTATACTGTCCACGTGCATGTATTGTGTACATTGGATATACAAGTCTTGGAGGTTGATATGATCCCTATACTGTCCACGTGCATGTATTGTGTACATTGGATATACAAGTCTTGGAGGTTGATATGATCCCTATACTGTCCACGTGCATGTATTGTGCTGTATCCTTGTAATAATCAGATATCATCTTTCATTTGTCTCTCATTTCAGATGTTTGGTGGCAACAAGTCATGAAGTTTGCTTTATTTAAGATAACTGTAATCAACTTCGTGTTCAAAAGTGTTAATATTTCTTTCACAAACCACTGAAGGAAAAAATGCAATGAGAGATTCAATAATTTGAAGAATAGACTTTAAAATTGATACTGCATGGCTGACTTAGTTTATGGATTACTCTTCTGCAACTAAATTGATCGAGGAACTGATGTGCCTGAAATAAAATACAACACAGATCTGTGTATGTGCACTAAAGCGCCAATGGATATTTACAGAAACATACTGGATTTACAACAGAAGCAGAAACATGCACCTTACAGAGTGCATCATGGGACATGGAAATATTGCTTTGTTACCTAACAGAGTGCATCATGGGACAAGGAAATATTGCTTTGTTACCTAACAGAGTGCATCATGGGACATGGAAATATTGCTTTGTTACCTAACAGAGTGCATCATGGGACAAGGAAATATTGCTTTGTTACATAACAGAGTGCATCATGGGACATGGAAATATTGCTTTGTTACCTAACAGAGTGCATCATGGGACATGGAAATGTTGCTTTGTTACCTAACAGAGTGCATCATGGGACAAGGAAATATTGCTTTGTTACCTAACAGTGCATCATGGGACATGGAAATATTGCTTTGTTACCTAGCAGAGTGCATCATGGGACATGGAAATATTGCTTTGTTACCTAGCAGAGTGCATCATGGGACATGGAAATATTGCTTTGTTACCTGACAGAGTGCATCATGGGACATGGAAATATTGCTTTGTTACCTAACAGAGTGCATCATGGGACATGGAAATATTGCTTTGTTACCTAACAGAGTGCATCATGGGACATGGAAATATTGCCTTGTTACCTAACAGAGTGCATCATGGGACATGGAATCATTGCTTTGGTGCCTAACATAGTGCATCATGGGACATGGAAATATTGCCTTGTTACCTAACATAGTGCATCATGGGACATGGAAATATTGCTTTGTTACCAGACAGACTGAATCATGTGACTTAGAAATATAACCAAGACACATCTACATCTGTGCTCGTCACTGGGCTTCCCAATTAACTTTTTTTTTCAGTTCATTTAGCAAACATTTTATGAATAATAATTTAAATAATGAGTACCCTTATTGCAATTATTCAGGAACATTACATTATTATATTTATCGACAATATATAGAATCTTCAGCCATGGATGATATGAATAACAATCATGTAAAATTATGATAACTGTATCTGGGTTTAAATTGGGATAATGTGCCAAACTTGAGTTTTGGGGTGACCTTGCTTCGTCAGACTGTACAACTGTGTACATCACAGTCTAATACTGTCAAAATTTATTGTAGTGGAAAATAATATTTGAAATCTCATTTTGTTTCGCAGAGTATTCACATAATATAAAAGAATCGTAATAATAGAATCTATGTGGCCTTCCATTAATGCCTAGGTACAATGCTTGTAATATCTTATTACCTATTCAGATTTATGCAGTTATCACACTATGGAAAGACATATGCGACCATTACAGTACTACATTTTTCGTGGTCAATTTAAACGTAGTGTACAGGGTATTTTACCCAAGATTGCTTATCAAATTTTTGGTTAATGAATAAGAATTTATTACAAGTTTTGTTTCTAGTGGAATGACACATTTATTCTACCTTTCACTTCAGGATAGGATGTGATTTTCAACTACTAGTATATAGTTAACAAAACATATTTAGCTGAGCTGCTTTGACACAATCTGAGATAAAAACGTTGTCTAGATTTAATCTACCACAGCATGTGTTGATTTCACAATGGGTCTATGAATAGTCCAGTATCACCATGTAACAGTACCGGTAGTAAATGTCTCGCTTTTTTGTCTAACATCGTTACCATGTCAACAACTGACCATCCAAATCAAACCTAGCCACTTACAAATTAGTAGTCACAGTTTGTAGATTCTGTATCTGCAATAGTTTTCCTGAAAACAGCAGCAGCAGCAGCAGCTGTATTTCCTCACTGAATTGTCATTTATGCAAGACAAAGCATTATGTGAGATAATTTCACTGATACAATTCTTATGGCAATGATTCAGTTATCTACAGTATCAAAGCAGCTTTTGACAGATCTCCCATAAATATCCAGAATTTACTTTGAATTTCATTTCTTAATATGAATATAAATTAAACAGAAAAAGGACACAGCTCTTTTTACACAAATCTTCAAATATTAGGAACCTCCTCTGGTCACCTTGGCAACTAAATGTGCAATTTGTTTAATGGGTAAGGTAGGACACAGTACGGCACAGCAGGGAACGGAAAGGTTTAACATTCAACGATTCATTTCACATTCCCAAAACATTTCTAGTTTTTTGTAATTAACACTATTTACTAACATTCCATTAATATATCATTCGAACTTGACAAATATTTGAAGTTGGGTCAAATTTTAATGAGTTTGATGGCAGTCTGCTGATTAGATATCACAAACAGATTACAAACAAAAGAAATTGCTTTTTTGACCACTAGATGGAGTTTCTGTTTTTGTACTTTTGGTTATATGTGGTGCACTTCCATACATTGACTAGTACATATTCGGGAAGGGGGTGTTTAAAAATTTGTATTTACGTGTACTTAAATATGCAATCCAGGAAATTGTATTTTTTGACAGATGCATTGAAAGCCAATCATGCCAAATTAAGGATTTCTAGACAGAAGAAATTGCTGTACCCAATGAAGTATAGTTAACCACAATTCAACTATAGCTCCTAGATAATGTAAGATCTAAGATTCAACACATTTTATTAAATTATGATGTCAAAAATTTGAAAAGGGCTACAGTATATAATTTTTGGTAAAACATTAGGTTGCTATATAGTGTATTACCCGGGCTGGTTATATTATTGTAACATTTCCATTTTGTTTACTGAACTATGACCTTCTAATTTGTCTTTACACAGGAAAAAGGGACATGAACACAAAATATATTGTAGGCGTGTTTGATGTTTCTCTCTGTGAAGGGCACATGACCTGCCTCATTCATTGATTGGTGTATGGGTCATGGGGGCATATGCGGCTGGGTTAGTTTAATGGGATTATATGTTGGGGGGTCGTGGGGGGGTCAGGGATTATGTTGTCATTAGTGTTAATCTTTAAACTATGCATCTTTGTATCTTTCATCACTTCAGTACTAATTTGCACAGTTTTTTTGTTTTCTTTTTTTCCCATGTTTAACTATTGTGATGTGTGTTTTTGTATAAGGGCATTACATGTAACAATCAGCTGATTAAGTACAGTTCTGTAATTGGTAGTTGTTTACTTCTATTCTGTGGTGCTATTGTCAATGCAGTAACCATTCTAGATTGCCAGCTTACTGAATTCTGGTCAGCTCTTCCATACACTGGTACTTGTCCTAAGATTCATGTTTGAATGAATGACTTGACAGTGATTATATATAGCTTTATATGTATCTGGCAGTAACCACTTGTGTCTGCTGACATTAATTTATCAAAAAATATTGTGGGATTATATATAATGGCAGCCTGGTTAACTCTGTGAATACACTTTGACGGTGTTGGACAACTCGGCATTTTTCTCCAGTCGTTGGTTCTAGGTTGCCCTTACAACTTTTTGCCTATTCACTGTAATAACAATTGTCACAAGATTAAGTGACCATAAAGTTTTCCTTATTTGTGTTTGAAAGTAGAAGATTGCTAGACAAAACACTGTCTGCCAGATGATGGTAGTGGGTGTGTGAAAAGAAGCTTAATACACTGTAAAATTCATTTTAACTGTGATTATTAGCTTGAGGAAATCTCAGCTTTCAGCATTTACTGTTTACAATGAATAATTTATCTACTTTTTCAGAACCGTTGTAATTGCTTAAATTAATTTCCTTTCAAAATGTAACACAAGACCATAATAGAGAGTTGCACTTAACGCAGCTTGTAAGACGACCAAGGTTTTCAGCAACTCTTACCGTAATCGTGATGAGTAATTGTTGTTGAGCAACATGAATAAAAAAAAAACATAGAATCTGAAGGGAACACTGAAGTAACTTTATTTTACAATGGCCCAAGCTAAACATTGTTTAAAAAAGAAATTGTAATTGTAAAATAGTCCTTTTATTGTGTGCTATCAAATTAAAGGTTCCCTTCTCCGTGCAATTTGTGCTTGCCTTCGTACTGTATCCAAGGTAAGAAGACCTTTATAAGTGTGTCAATCTGTTCCACAGTTCAGACATGTACAAATCTAAATATCTGTTGAATATATTTAAAATGATGAAGTAATTAATAACACTAAGTAATATTCAAAGCATTGTAATATATTATGCTTTTCAGAGGTTTTTGGTTGTATTGTTTTTTTTTCTGTGATGCTTGCATAAATTTTAAGCTTGTATGCATTATCACATTTTTTTTTTGAATGATTGAAAATTATTTTTGTTATCCATATGCAATTTGTATTCCTGATTTACAAAAAAAATAAGAATTTTGGAAAATAAACTGGATGTGTCTCCTGTAATGTTTGTCGTGTATGCATGATGTCATTGTCGTTAAAGTACCGGTGCAATGCCCACCCTCACGTTTCCCATTTTAGTTCTGTGTCCCACTGAAATGGGCAGTTATTGATTTTTTTAAAATACACAAAAATAAAGTTGCCGTAGACTGAGTTTAAAACATATTTTTTCACTTAAAAATAATAATTCATGCTTAGAAACATAAAAATTAATAATATTTATGTATCAATGGATAATTTTAGGCGTGAAAATAGCCATTTCACAGGCACTTTAAAGCAAAGCAAACTTAGAAAGCAACCCTGTGTGAAGTCATGTGAAGTTGAAATTGTATTTATTTAAAATGAAAAGTTTTAGATTTGCCCTTTTAAAAAAAAACTATTGGTTTATTATGGTACTGCATTGATTCAAATTATAATATTGACAGAAAACCCTAGAAATATTAAAACCAAAGGAATTGTTCATCTTTGGTTTGTAGTCATGTTTATGGGCAGGGCACCTATGTACCAAGCTTCATTGAAATATGAGTGGTAATTGAGATATTAGAAAATTTGCCTAAATTATGCAATGATTGAATAATGTAAACAAATCTTGGAATTATCCCTATCCGATACAAGAACTCTAGAGAGTGTCATGCCGCCCTCTCTGATAGTAATCTCATTTTCGTTTATTTATGTCACCGTTGATGGCGCTACATGCACGTTTCTGGTAGGTCCGAGACCCGGGGGGTCACTCAATATTAAAACCTTACACCACGTGCGTTCTTGCTAAAAAATAATAGGCCCCTAGGGCTGGCAGCACAATGACAAACCAGTAGTTTAAGCTGGACTATAGGGACGACCATGAGGGCGCTGTTCATACTCGGATGCGATGACGTCATACGGGGTGGGATGACGTCACAATGGGAGGCCGTGCATAGCTTAGCATAAATAATGACGTCACAATGGGAATTCGTGCATAAATTAACATAAATGAGGACCAATGCCGTAAAGGGGATCATTTGAATGAGGATGACGTCACAATGGGATATTGTGCATACATTTGCATACATAAAATTGATGTGAATACGAGGTCGTGTCGAGGTCATCGTGAATAACATTTGCATAAATTACCATAATTTTTTTAATTATTTTTTAATTTTTTTTTTATTTAATTATTATTTTTTAATTGAATGTTTTTTTAATTTTTAATTGGACGAGCGTGGACGAAAGATTTTTCAGAATGTATCGTAGAGGGCGCTCACACACACACACACACACACACACACACACACACTAATAAATACACGTCATTTTGAAAACTAACAGAGTTTATTACATTTATTGCACAAAAGAAGTAAACAAGAATGAAATGACATGGAGTATATATTTATGGCATGGAGTTTTTATTTTTAATTTTTTTTTAACGTAACAAAAAAAACATACGATGCGAGTAAGGAAAATAGTTGCGTAGTATATAAATGTTTAGCGTGATTAAATATTTCTTAATACCTCGAAAAATACGTAGATACATGTAAATGTGTGGCGTGGTTAAATTTATATTTAACGCCACGAAAAATACGAGTACATAAACGATTCGATTAAAAACACGGAAGAGTAAAAAGTCAACAGTGAACAATCAAAAATAATTAATTCTATATATAAATATGTTGTTCATTGTTTATATTTCTTACATATTTGCTTTTTCTTTCGAGTAAATTATTTTTAACGGCACGAAAAAAATATGAGTACATAAACGATTCGATTAAAACACAGAAAAGAGAAGCGTCAATAATAGTAAACAGTGAAAAATAAATAATAATTCATTCTATATATACATATGTTGTTTATTTTTTACATTTCTTACTTCCTTTCAATGAGGCAAGCAGTCTGTACACTTTTTTTTTTCTTATTCCATCCCTCTAATCAGAATCGCTCATCTGTCATAGAAGAAAAAAGAGAGAGAGAGAATAATATTAAAAACCGATAGTTACATAAAGAGGGTTATGTGTTGGAAATTATGAGTCACCTCGTAAAATTGCGGTCATAAACCGCTAAAATGCAAAGTATGCAAAATCGGTTGATCGACATACAGTTTGGTTTTCCAAAAAAATGGCGGACTGTGCTACTATGAGTTAAAATATATGTTTACCTGATTGTTTCACAGAATAACTTTGACATACAGTTTGGTTTTCCAAAAAAATGGCGGACTGTGCTACTATGAGTTAAAATATATGTTTACCTGATCGTTTCACAGAATAACTTTGACAAACATAATCATCACACGGAATGAGTTTACGCTGTAACGTAGCAATTTTCGTTTTCCCTTGGCGAAGAAGATCTACGCAACAAGTCATACAGAACGTATTGGCCACACAAGGCTTGAAAGTATTCGATGATTGTAGATTCACGTACGAGAAATCTTTTAAATTCCGTGACATGACTACCGTACGAGTAAAAATAGTCATCGGTGTTTAAGCGATGTGTATTACTCCAAAGCACACTCGTGAATGCCAGTTTGAACTAAATCACACGATTAAGTTTAAGGCATAGGGGTTATTTATAACTCGCTCGTCACAAGTGTTCCCAACGTGAAATAGACCTCCCACGTAGATGATAAACAACAGATGTTGGTGTATTTGTATATTTATGTTATCTAAAACATGAACACTCGCAAGCAGGGATATTGAATAGAGTTTCAAGTTTAAAGCGTCACCCATATGCATGAATTTCGACCTGCGTGTATTGAATCGCGCCTGGACATAACAAACATCGAGCAAACAAACCTAATCTCGTTTATGGCGATTAGTTGTATACTGTTCCGTTCGTGGCAGTGTGAATTACTACAGAGTTGAAATTCACCATGAATGAAAGTCGAAATACTCACATATTTCTAACATCAGTAACTTATAACAGGACTTGACATTCTGTTGACCCCAGGCGCTATCAGTCAATTCACTTATTCTTATCGATTAGACTTTGCTAAAATACTACCGTCCTTTTCGACACATAACAAAAACACATGGCCCACAGTGGAGGGATTTGATCTCCCAAATAAATGAAATAAAACACGTACGTATGGATATTGTTGAAGCGTTTAATCCCATCGTTTTTTTCTTCAGATTTGATAACGTCAGACCCCTGCCAAAATAATCTCGTAAATAAAATGACGCGTTCCCCATGCCAATGTTACGATTATACTCCAAATTATACAATAAAAACTGGGTCAACTTGATTCAGTCAACATGAATCTGACCCAGGCAGTATGATGGTTCCAGTCCGTCACCAATTCACTTGTCTGAAAAGGCACACCCCAAGAGTGTATGACGCCTTGTCTCAATTCAGACCGAATCAAAGACTGTGCACGCCGTCGATCTATATTTGTGATCGGTGTAGATGAGAAACATTCCACCACTCTGATCGTTTCTATATCATCGGTAATTCAGTGTACCGCTCGAATGTAATGCATCAATCAATAGTTTATTTTTGAAGGTTTATTTTACAATGACTGGAAAACCGACCGAAATCGCGAAATTTTAGGATTCAATCTTTACTCAGTCAACCATCAAAACTATTCAGTTCATTCTCTCTTCACTAATGAAATGGCAGTAATCAGCAAACTATCATTCATCGTTTTTTAAACATCATTTCGTGTATCCACGATTTCGAAATACTAGAAGAGGCAAGAACGAACGTTACATTTGAATGGTCTAATGACAAGGGGCTGACCCCGCGCGAACGTGCAACAGAATGTATTAAATACATTGACCCATTTGAAAGACAGAGTCAACCTCAAAACATTGAGAGCCATAGCCGATGCTTCAAACAGCGAGTTTCTCTTTAAATGGTTCAAAACCAAATTAAACGAAGCACTATGATTCGTCACAAATTACGCTGACATCCTTAGCAGCCTGGCAAAAGAAATCACTCAACTAACCTCACCACCAGATTCAAATTTCCACGATCAACGACAAAAAAGAAACATTATAGGCGATCTCCTGTTCGAGGTAACGAGCTTGGCTTGGCTACAAAGAGACAATTGTAGTTACTAGCTCGCCAAATTGACCACTTTGAAACGAGACATTTAGGCGATCATCATCATCAAGACATCGGCTCAGATACTGTACGCCTCGGCAAAACAGCCAATTGACGAATTCGTAGACTCAAATTCCAACAAGAACAATCCTGACATAATACTTAAACTACGTTCCTTGCAAGAACGTGTAGACGTCAACACAACATTTCTGGAGACCCACGAGATGAAGGACACAATTTTAGTGTATCTGTTAATTACTGTTGATAGAACACATTTTATGAATGAATTGGTTTTCCGATTTGAAAAACATTGAGTACGTATTCATGCGTTAATTAATAATGTTCAACACATTGAATTTGTGTCTCACCCAAAAAAAAAAAAAAAAAAAAAAAATCAGAACAGCATTACTAGACATCTCCATATTTCTAAGACAAAATTAACCAAATTTTGAAATTATACATATTTTAATACCAAACTTGCTATTTTTACCATCAAACTACTGAATCACTGTACGGATAATTACGTATACCATTGACAAATTCAGACTCCGCTTATAAATTATACTCGATTATGTCTTTACCAATCATTACCCCGCCCATCATTCATGATTCGATTGACCACGTTCTGAATAATTCGTACACACAGATAAACGGATTTTTGCGATATACATGTACTTCTTGTTTTCAATACAAAACTTACTGCTTATTTGATCCCTCAATCAAAAGCTGTTTTACTTGGGATTGACGTTTCCACGTTTCCACGTTGAACTGATGTGACGACATGTCGGTTCATCAACGTTTTTCAGAAAGGGTGACTGTCGAAAAGTAGGACACCACTAATTTAAAATAAACAGTTATATTGGAGAGAATGAGATGAAATGTTATTATTATCATTGTAGATTCAATAAGCAAACTGGAAGCGGGTCAAGAAATCGTAAATGATTCATATTATAGAGATGGTGCGTAGTTCTTTCTTTGACGGTAAACACGTACGCATTGCATACAGAGTATTTTCAATGGCGAACATCGACCAGTAATAATGCCATACACTTTGTATGCTAATTCATGTTTAATAAAATGCGCTAAGTTTTGATTATTGCCAAGATGTACAGGGAGCACTCGCTTATCCATTAGGCAGATTCCATTATACAATTATAATATCCTGACCGTATTGTTTACACTCTCGTAAATCGACTGTTTGACGTGACTGGGGCACCGGTGGACGAGGAATGCGAAAAACAATATCTTCTCAATTGTAATCTATACAAGAAGAAAAAAAAAAAAAAATCATGATCAAAATATTAAATACAATAAAATCAACTTTAGGACAGATGATGAACACTTAACAGGTATACTAAAAAGTTAAAATGACAAAACAATCATTGAGCTAAGAACATTCGTCCACATCTGTTTCAGGGCACGATAAGAAAAAAAAATCCTAAAATGCCAAATTCCTAAACCAACCACCACATATTTTTTTTTTTTTGTGATTTTTGTGATTTTATTATTGTTACACTTTGCTGGTTGTTTGTTACTTCGTTGTATTTCCAACCAAGATCCCGCGCTTGAATACGGTTTCAATTTTAATTGTTATTGTGCAAATTAAGTGGTTGAATATTGACATCATGGTCAGTTTACCACCTCAGTTATCACATCGTGCTTTGTAAATATTTGACAAGCTCAGTGGTCACAGATAGTGTTGCTAACACAACACACGCACGCACTCTTTCGAAGGGGGAACTAGCCATGTTGTGTACGGCCGCAGTGAGTTGAATTGAAAAGCCCGCATCAAGTTGTGTACGTAGAGTAATAGATTATTATACATTATATTAGACATAATCATAATCGCAATCAAGAAGCAGATCTTTCCTCGCCGATAAAATAGCTACGTATTGCTGACCCGTATTTACCATGTTGTTAGCACAATTTGATTCATGGCATTATTCAATACAGGAGTTATGAAACGCGATCAGACCCCCATTACAACAATATTACGCCTCATGCGTTACTTCAATAATAACACCCAGCTGATTTGAAGACTATATAGTTGTGTCTTCAATTATTATTTCAAAGGCGAATATCTTTCACGTACACACTATAAACATTACAAACGGTAACATCGGTGTAAAAGTATTTATTTCGAGAGCAAGCCAACACTGTTCATAATGAAAGAATCGACAAAAATGGCAAAATAAAACAAATATCTAATCATTCGAACTACAACGTGCATACATACATACAGTATTCTGAGAATCGTCGAATGATATTATGCCATATTGCAAATGATACTATTATCAATGAAAGTGTTGACGAAATGTAACGTGCACGCACGCATTCCTCGTCCACCGGTGCCCCAGTCACGTCAAACAGTCGATTTACGAGAGTGTAAACAATACGGTCAGGATATTATAATTGTATAATGGAATCTGCCTAATGGATAAGCGAGTGCTCCCTGTACATCTTGGCAATAATCAAAACTTAGCGCATTTTATTAAACATGAATTAGCATACAAAGTGTATGGCATTATTACTGGTCGATGTTCGCCATTGAAAATACTCTGTATGCAATGCGTACGTGTTTACCGTCAAAGAAAGAACTACGCACCATCTCTATAATATGAATCATTTACGATTTCTTGACCCGCTTCCAGTTTGCTTATTGAATCTACAATGATAATAATAACATTTCATCTCATTCTCTCCAATATAACTGTTTATTTTAAATTAGTGGTGTCCTACTTTTCGACAGTCACCCTTTCTGAAAAACGTTGATGAACCGACATGTCGTCACATCAGTTCAACGTGGAAACGTGGAAACGTCAATCCCAAGTAAAACAGCTTTTGATTGAGGGATCAAATAAGCAGTAAGTTTTGTATTGAAAACAAGAAGTACATGTATATCGCAAAAATCCGTTTATCTGTGTGTACGAATTATTCAGAACGTGGTCAATCGAATCATGAATGATGGGCGGGGTAATGATTGGTAAAGACATAATCGAGTATAATTTATAAGCGGAGTCTGAATTTGTCAATGGTATACGTAATTATCCGTACAGTGATTCAGTAGTTTGATGGTAAAAATAGCAAGTTTGGTATTAAAATATGTATAATTTCAAAATTTGGTTAATTTTGTCTTAGAAATATGGAGATGTCTAGTAATGCTGTTCTGATTTTTTTTTTTTTTTTTTTTTTTTGGGTGAGACACAAATTCAATGTGTTGAACATTATTAATTAACGCATGAATACGTACTCAATGTTTTTCAAATCGGAAAACCAATTCATTCATAAAATGTGTTCTATCAACAGTAATTAACAGATACACTAAAATTGTGTCCTTCATCTCGTGGGTCTCCAGAAATGTTGTGTTGACGTCTACACGTTCTTGCAAGGAACGTAGTTTAAGTATTATGTCAGGATTGTTCTTGTTGGAATTTGAGTCTACGAATTCGTCAATTGGCTGTTTTGCCGAGGCGTACAGTATCTGAGCCGATGTCTTGATGATGATGATCGCCTAAATGTCTCGTTTCAAAGTGGTCAATTTGGCGAGCTAGTAACTACAATTGTCTCTTTGTAGCCAAGCCAAGCTCGTTACCTCGAACAGGAGATCGCCTATAATGTTTCTTTTTTGTCGTTGATCGTGGAAATTTGAATCTGGTGGTGAGGTTAGTTGAGTGATTTCTTTTGCCAGGCTGCTAAGGATGTCAGCGTAATTTGTGACGAATCATAGTGCTTCGTTTAATTTGGTTTTGAACCATTTAAAGAGAAACTCGCTGTTTGAAGCATCGGCTATGGCTCTCAATGTTTTGAGGTTGACTCTGTCTTTCAAATGGGTCAATGTATTTAATACATTCTGTTGCACGTTCGCGCGGGGTCAGCCCCTTGTCATTAGACCATTCAAATGTAACGTTCGTTCTTGCCTCTTCTAGTATTTCGAAATCGTGGATACACGAAATGATGTTTAAAAAACGATGAATGATAGTTTGCTGATTACTGCCATTTCATTAGTGAAGAGAGAATGAACTGAATAGTTTTGATGGTTGACTGAGTAAAGATTGAATCCTAAAATTTCGCGATTTCGGTCGGTTTTCCAGTCATTGTAAAATAAACCTTCAAAAATAAACTATTGATTGATGCATTACATTCGAGCGGTACACTGAATTACCGATGATATAGAAACGATCAGAGTGGTGGAATGTTTCTCATCTACACCGATCACAAATATAGATCGACGGCGTGCACAGTCTTTGATTCGGTCTGAATTGAGACAAGGCGTCATACACTCTTGGGGTGTGCCTTTTCAGACAAGTGAATTGGTGACGGACTGGAACCATCATACTGCCTGGGTCAGATTCATGTTGACTGAATCAAGTTGACCCAGTTTTTATTGTATAATTTGGAGTATAATCGTAACATTGGCATGGGGAACGCGTCATTTTATTTACGAGATTATTTTGGCAGGGGTCTGACGTTATCAAATCTGAAGAAAAAAACGATGGGATTAAACGCTTCAACAATATCCATACGTACGTGTTTTATTTCATTTATTTGGGAGATCAAATCCCTCCGCTGTGGGCCATGTGTTTTTGTTATGTGTCGAAAAGGACGGTAGTATTTTAGCAAAGTCTAATCGATAAGAATAAGTGAATTGACTGATAGCGCCTGGGGTCAACAGAATGTCAAGTCCTGTTATAAGTTACTGATGTTAGAAATATGTGAGTATTTCGACTTTCATTCATGGTGAATTTCAACTCTGTAGTAATTCACACTGCCACGAACGGAACAGTATACAACTAATCGCCATAAACGAGATTAGGTTTGTTTGCTCGATGTTTGTTATGTCCAGGCGCGATTCAATACACGCAGGTCGAAATTCATGCATATGGGTGACGCTTTAAACTTGAAACTCTATTCAATATCCCTGCTTGCGAGTGTTCATGTTTTAGATAACATAAATATACAAATACACCAACATCTGTTGTTTATCATCTACGTGGGAGGTCTATTTCACGTTGGGAACACTTGTGACGAGCGAGTTATAAATAACCCCTATGCCTTAAACTTAATCGTGTGATTTAGTTCAAACTGGCATTCACGAGTGTGCTTTGGAGTAATACACATCGCTTAAACACCGATGACTATTTTTACTCGTACGGTAGTCATGTCACGGAATTTAAAAGATTTCTCGTACGTGAATCTACAATCATCGAATACTTTCAAGCCTTGTGTGGCCAATACGTTCTGTATGACTTGTTGCGTAGATCTTCTTCGCCAAGGGAAAACGAAAATTGCTACGTTACAGCGTAAACTCATTCCGTGTGATGATTATGTTTGTCAAAGTTATTCTGTGAAACGATCAGGTAAACATATATTTTAACTCATAGTAGCACAGTCCGCCATTTTTTTGGAAAACCAAACTGTATGTCAAAGTTATTCTGTGAAACAATCAGGTAAACATATATTTTAACTCATAGTAGCACAGTCCGCCATTTTTTTGGAAAACCAAACTGTAGGTCGATCAACCGATTTTGCATACTTTGCATTTTAGCGGTTTATGACCGCAATTTTACGAGGTGACTCATAATTTCCAACACATAACCCTCTTTATGTAACTATCGGTTTTTAATATTATTCTCTCTCTCTCTTTTTTCTTCTATGACAGATGAGCGATTCTGATTAGAGGGATGGAATAAGAAAAAAAAAGTGTACAGACTGCTTGCCTCATTGAAAGGAAGTAAGAAATGTAAAAAATAAACAACATATGTATATATAGAATGAATTATTATTTATTTTTCACTGTTTACTATTATTGACGCTTCTCTTTTCTGTGTTTTAATCGAATCGTTTATGTACTCATATTTTTTTCGTGCCGTTAAAAATAATTTACTCGAAAGAAAAAGCAAATATGTAAGAAATATAAACAATGAACAACATATTTATATATAGAATTAATTATTTTTGATTGTTCACTGTTGACTTTTTACTCTTCCGTGTTTTTAATCGAATCGTTTATGTACTCGTATTTTTCGTGGCGTTAAATATAAATTTAACCACGCCACACATTTACATGTATCTACGTATTTTTCGAGGTATTAAGAAATATTTAATCACGCTAAACATTTATATACTACGCAACTATTTTCCTTACTCGCATCGTATGTTTTTTTTGTTACGTTAAAAAAAAATTAAAAATAAAAACTCCATGCCATAAATATATACTCCATGTCATTTCATTCTTGTTTACTTCTTTTGTGCAATAAATGTAATAAACTCTGTTAGTTTTCAAAATGACGTGTATTTATTAGTGTGTGTGTGTGTGTGTGTGTGTGTGTGTGTGTGTGAGCGCCCTCTACGATACATTCTGAAAAATCTTTCGTCCACGCTCGTCCAATTAAAAATTAAAAAAACATTCAATTAAAAAATAATAATTAAATAAAAAAAAAATTAAAAAATAATTAAAAAAATTATGGTAATTTATGCAAATGTTATTCACGATGACCTCGACACGACCTCGTATTCACATCAATTTTATGTATGCAAATGTATGCACAATATCCCATTGTGACGTCATCCTCATTCAAATGATCCCCTTTACGGCATTGGTCCTCATTTATGTTAATTTATGCACGAATTCCCATTGTGACGTCATTATTTATGCTAAGCTATGCACGGCCTCCCATTGTGACGTCATCCCACCCCGTATGACGTCATCGCATCCGAGTATGAACAGCGCCCTCATGGTCGTCCCTATAGTCCAGCTTAAACTACTCAAACCATACCCCCTATTGCGGACGCAATGTAAATGTAGTACCTCCTAAAGCAGACATATTGAAGAAAAATCACCCCCTATTTCAGACATGTATTGAGAACATCCTACCCCCTATTGCGAAGATTCTCTGCCGTTTTTTTGCACTGAAGTGGAGTGTGATCAACTTAAACAAGTTACTGTGTATGCAACTCCTGTTGGTGTCATTCGTTGTTTGATGAAGAAAGATCAGAACTATTGACATGATTGTGAATATGATCATTTATTTGATAGTTTAATACACAATGCACACAACTTTTACAGGATTCTTATTCCATCAGATACCATTACGCAATTTTATGTTCAACTCCGAGTGACTTTGGCATGATACAGGGCAGAAAACCCAGAGAAAGGCAGGAGCTGAATGCGAATGAGGCCGAGGCGCGAAAGGAGTTTCGGAAGTGTGGATGACTCGGGATGACTTTCCGTATGCGGTTTATTGTAATCGACGAAACGAAATCATGAAATGGGATGAAACACACATAATGAAAATTAAACTGTAGTCAGTGAAAATGGGTTTTATACGCACAATATTTACAAAATATTTGCCGAAAATAATAATATTTAATACGCATATGGCTCGTTTCGCTAATTGCAGATAATCGAAAATCTGTAATAAGCGAAACAAGGGTCGGACAAGTACAATATTCACAACTGTCGGACGAAACTTGACCTTTCAGTAGTGTATATAACTAGATAAAACATTTGCCGAAAATAACGGGATTTTAATGAGTGAATGGTTCGTTTCGCTAATTATAGATAATTGTTTTATACATTACTGAAAGGTAAAAATACTGCTAAAGTTTCGTTCGATAGTTGTGATTATTGTACCTGTAAGACCCTTGTCTCGCCGCGTGATTGGAGATTTCCGATTATCTGTAATTAGCGAAACGAACCGTTTACTAATTAAAATCCCGTTGTGTTCGACTGAAAGGTAAATATATTGATAGATTTTTGAACAGATTTCTTATTGATGTCATGAATTATAGAAGAGATTATGTAAATTAGATTTATTTCCTGTATTTACTTTAAGTGAAAAAGTTTCTAAAAATTTTAATTATGTGCTTTTTCCAATAATTTGATTGTAAATTTAATTTTGTAAATATTGTGCATATAAAACCCATTTTCACTGAATACAGTTTAATATTTATTATGTGTTTTATTCCGTTTCGTTTCGTTACTTCGAATACAATAAACCTCCGTATGCTTGTGTTGTAAGTGGCGGGAATGTCCCGGTGGGAAAGGTCAGGCGGGCGTTTGCGGCCTGGTCGGGGCTATGGGTCCGCCAATTCGGGGCTATGGGTGGTGTATGGGAGTGGTTGTTGCAAGAGAGGGCCTACAGCGGGCTCAGCAACCCTGTGAGTTTATTTCTGGGGGCCTATTGCAGACATTAGAATTTTAAAGGGGCCTATTTGCTTCCCGCGCGAGCCCGCTTTAGAAGGTGAAAAACACCCCGCTTTCCCGCTAAATTTGGAACGCACATGGGGGTAGTAACAGCATATAGCAGGCCCGTAGTTTGGAGGGGGTTCGGGGGGTTCGGTCGAACCCCCTAAATTTTGGAAGTGAATAGATTTGTGATCGTAGATTAGAACATAATAAAACAAACAGTATTTTTTTAAATAATTATCATTGTTTAAATCACTTGACTCAGTGAGGTAACTATCAGACTCGGTCGAAATTGCATAGTAATGAGCATTTAGGTGGAAACGAGCTTTAAATGTCAATCGTGAAGTTACGCCGTCTCAGCTCAACAGCAGCCAATCAAAACAGGTTGTTACAAGAGAACTGGTGATGGTTGTAGAACCATAACTGCCTCAGCTCAAAGACTGTTATGTAATACAAGGGAATGTAAAGGGAAATGTATTGTAGTGTTACCTCTGTGTAATTTACAATATATCTGCATTAACCTTCACTGTGAAGGACAATATGGGAGTAGAAGCAAGGCTACGCAAATTTGAGAAATAGTAGTTAGTTAGAATTACCAGACATTGTGGGATATAAAGAAGTGGCATATTAACCCAACAAACATACTCGCACATATCCATACATGTCTTATTGTGTGGGGGAAAGCTGTCATGTACACTTATTCATAATAACTGGAAATGGTTTCACAACAGAAAACAAGTGTTATTGCTGTAAATAATTATGAACAATAAAAACTGAAATTTAGAAAAACTATGAACAAAAAATAATGATAGTCTGTGATTTTCTGCACAATTTCCAGGAAATTATTAACCGAACCATAACATTTATAAAAAGCACAGTGCTGAGATTCACTTCGAGTATATCAGAAATATAATCTTACAATTGCATACGAGTCGTCAAAACGTACAGTTTGGTGACATAATTCAAATTTTGTATAGTTCAATATGTATACAACCACCCATGTACTAGTACATTTTGACAATAAACCCCTCTTTCACATTGTGCAAATACAAACAAGACATTAAACCTTCCTGACAGTAACATGTAAGCGTTGTATTAACCCGAATGAAAAGTCTTGAGTCACGGCGAATACTTCTATCGAGTCGCCCATTTAAAAACCGCTTCAACTAGCCAAGGCCAATCAATAATCTGCGGGGTTATTAATTAATTAAATAATATTAATTTTATTAACACTTGCACATTCCCCGGAGGGATTGGCAATGGCTATAAATGTTTAAGAAAGAATAAAAGGTTAGAAAAATTAAATAAATAATATAATATAAAAACATACAAAAAACTAAGCTAATACATTACTGTAACAGAGAAAGAAAATATTAAGACTAAATTATTATACAATAAAAAGATAAAAAAAATGCAAAACTTAACTGTGAACGAAAATTATCACTGGGGCTGCCGTCTTATTTCAAAACACGTCTTTAGGCACCTTGCTACAGGGAGTGTTAGACCACTATTGTTTAGCAAGGCTATGAATTGTGTCTTTGGTGAAAAATTTGGTTTTTGCCATTTCAAATAAGACATTTTTATCGGAGGTACAACTTTTGCATGACATCATTAGGTGATATTCATTTTCTACTTGATTCTGATCACAAAGGTTACATAATCTATGAGCAAGGGGTATTCTGTTGTGTCTGTCAGTCACAATATTTTGCAGGGTAACAAGGTAGGTTTCAAAAGCAAAATTGTTTTTTAATTCCCTGTATGTTCTTAATTTATTTATTTTTCATTTTGGTTTGATTAATTGTCGTTTTGTAATTCACTTTTTCAAGTTGATATAAATGATGTTTATATATTTTTATTAATTTGTCCTAATTGCCTTGTTGTTAGAATTTCGTTGTTGTCAACCAGGTTATACTGGTTGATGTTAATCAAAGGGGGGTCTACCATTTACTATTAATTTCTTAATATTAATAATTTACTATTAAACTCAAAAACATCGTAATGTTATTACTTCTACACCAGGCAACACCAATTAAAACCAACATCGATTTAGAATTACTGTGGTCAATGACATTGACATTTTTTGCTTTTCCATAAAGCAGCAGTTTCCTATTTTTAATAATCAAAACTACCCTTGATACCCTGGAGAAGTATGCCCATTGTTTCACAACAACGACTGTCCCAAGAGATTTTCGTCTTCTCAATTTCTCAAGATAAACGTCCCAGGGTTGTTTTGTTTACTAGGAGGAAATGTCCTTTGACAGCATTGCTTGAATTAATTTCCATTGCACAAAAAGCAGCAAAAACTCTTACTGAAGCACAGAATTGGCATGATTTTTCCCGGCCATTCACGCAAACTGCAAATCAAGACTTTTACCGCATCCATAGTTGTTGACAGCCGATGGATGATGATGGATATATTGTGACGTATTTTGACCCCCGGATTCTGACCTTGCATTCTTGCCACATTTACTTTCATACCCGTTCAATTTCCTTTCATTATTTCATCCAGATTCCATGATATTTTATATTTAAAACCAACCTTATAAATAACCTCGCTCCACAGTCACTTGGGGGCTGAAAATCAATAAATACTATTTTTTTTTTAAAAAATCATCCGCTATACGTATATAAATAAACAAGTTGTGAAACACGGCACCTAGTAAATCGACACCCTGTCGGTTTCAAATGTCGATTTCTTACCTTAAAATGCGAAACAAAAAGTGCAGAGGGGGTCAGGTGTTACGTTAATAACCATTGTTCATAATCGCTAACTTGGTTTTATTCAAAACTGCACAAATCGCGAGTTTTCTGGTGATATCTGACAATTTCATGATCGAAAATGGCCAGCAGCCAGAATCAAGGGGGATTCGCACAGAGTTCTGGGTAAAACAATGTACAAACAATGTAGCGATGTTGGACGAATGTGGAAGGCTGCCATTATACTGTGGTTATTTCAAGCGTTGTCTCTTATATTGGTTAAAATTAAATAACAAATAGCTGGAACCCCAAAACATGTTATATCATGCTTAAACGATTAGACAAGACCGACAGACTTACTTACTTGGCCCGGGGAAACCCACATAAAATCACCTGTTCAAATATGGTTTCGGCATTGCCTGGTTTGGAAAACAAGTTGCAGATACTGCAAATTTCTTAGGGATATTTACTTAAAAAATAAAAAAAATATTGTTGTCAGCAAGAATGGCATGCCTCAATTTCACAATCATCCAGGCTGTGTACTTTTGGAAAAATTAAAGTAGTATTATAACCTGGGAGATTTATTGGCAAGCAATTATAGACTAAAATATATACTGACGAGTTTTCGCTGTTTTGGCCATGAACATAATGTTGAATTAGGCAGACACACAAAAATACAGTTAGATCAATAAATTTTTAGTTTTTGCAGTGATACGTTTGAATTTAGCATGGTGGAAAATGAAATTCACTTTGTTTTTATATGTCCATTTTATAATGATCTAAGGGCTGATCTTTTGTCAATAATTTTATGCAATTATACAAATATTGACAGTCTGGGTTTACTTCGTCGCTACACAAACTGCCACACCATATATCAACTAGCTCTGTATTTTTTAAAAGTTTTCAAGCGACGAGATGAATATGAATTCAGGTTAACTTAGTACCATATGTTTACATGGATGTTGTATTGTGTTTAAAACGTGCTATGCACTTTTCTACCCTTTACATTTTGTACGTTGTGGTGAGGCCCTGTACAGAAATAAAATTACATATTTGACTAATACTAAAATGAATAATTGTAGACAGATTTCGACATGAAATTGTGTCACTTGTATGTGCGTTAACATCTGTGAAGAGCGAAAAAGCTCATGAGTAGCATTCTACGTTAAAATGCTTGGACAATAATGCTAAGATACGTACTGTCTTGTCTTTTTTGTGTACAACATTTTGCCGTAATGGATCAAGGGTGTGGGTGTGTTTGTCTGTGGGTGGGGAATGGCCTAGGATTCCTTCTCTAAAATGGTAAAATAGTTCAAAAATGTTATGTGGAATAACTTACCAACGTAACACAAAGTAAACCAATTGAATTTAAAACCGAGAATATAAAAATGTATGTAACAGAGCTCAAACACACTTTTTGAATATTATAAAATTCACCCGTTTCACATCAAATATATCATTTATTGTTGTTTTCGAACCCCCTATTCAAAAGTGCTGGCTACGGGCCTGATATAGAGTGACCCCCCGGGGGTCCGAGATAGCCCAGGTGGTATCACTACCGGAGTAAATGCTTATACTCGCCAGCGTTCCTGTTTTCATGGAGAGGTGGGGCATTTTTTTTGTCCGTTAACTCAGAAATAGGAGACCATTTTCCAGAAATTGTTATCCAAACCTTCCATTGTCCCTCGAAATTCCAAGTTTCATGTTCAGAATATTCAATCTTAGAAATAATATACTGTCCAACTCCTAGACTTTCAAACAAGATTGTTATCACCCGCATTTTCTCCCAGATTTCTTATAAATGTTCTGCGAGACTTTTTTGTGAAAATCAGGACTGAGCGTGGATACCCATAGAGTGCCACTGCGGGGTACAACACATGTATCGAATAAAATTCGAGTATACTGGCTGTTCTAGGATATGAAGTTCAACCCATCATCAGGAGATGACGATGCGATTTTATTGATGCTCGAAGATTTCCGGTCATCAGATTAGAAGCAGAAACCAGAACAATACATATGAAATTGTCTGGGTGATAGATCAATAATATGACATGTATCAATCTGATCAAGGCACATAACAACCCTGTCCTAGGGTTCTCACAGAATTGACGATATATAATGTCAGTAACAATTACAATATATTATTATTATTATTATTATTATTATTATTATTATTATTATTATTATTATTATTATTATTATTATTATTATTATTATTATTATTTGTTTATTTCAGATCACAAAAAATCCATAGCAAAAAAATACAAGTCAAAAAATCTTCTTCTTCCATAATTTCCATATTAAATGAATTGAAATGTACAATGGGGTTAGATGAAAGGTGCAGTCTACTCATAAAGCTAAATGTCTTTTTCCGAAGAATTTCATCAAAAGATCTAATATAAACATTAACAAACAATGCTCTATTACTCTGTACAACAGAATGTGAATACCCAGATAATTTACGAAACACATGTGAGTGTGCTCTCCTAATACAGTTAAAACTACAAAGTGTAAAATTAGACCACAAAAATGCACAATATGTAATATCACAAAATACAGAAAATAAATGATATTTAACAGCTAAGGACGCAAATTTAAAATCGCGAATAATCGCGTTGCCTCTCACATAAAAGAGACGAGATTTGGCCTGAATGTCAACATTGTCATTAAGGTCACTAATGATCAAGTGTCCCAGATATTTATATACAGTGACGTAATCAAGTAGTCTACCACTTAAATAAATTGACACATTCCTTAACCTTCGAAAACGAGGCTGAATTAACGTACATACGGTTTTTTCTCATTAAAAAAGATAGAGTTAAGTTTGCCATACCGTCCACAAGTATCAACTAGTAATTGTTGACCATACGCTCCTGTACTGAATACTACAATATCGTCAGCATAAAATAAATGATTAATTCTCTGACTCCCTATTAAACAACCAAATAGAAGGGAGGATAGTTCATTACTGAGGTTATCAAGATAAACTGTAAAAAATATAGGTGAAGAGATCCCACCCTGTTTCACACAGTTTGTCGAATGAAAAACATCAGAAAAACAATTATTCCATCTAACAACAAATGTTTGGTGCTTGTATCAAAAAATTAAAACTTTCATTAAATAAATCTTAACACCCCTAAGTAATAACTTTTCAAAAAGAATTTCATGACGAACATAATCGAATGCTTTTGAGGCATCCATAAACGTAACAAAAACAGGTGTATTCAATCTCTTATAATATGACAAAACTTCATTTAAAACGAAAATAGACATGTAAGTACCATGATCTGGCTTAAACCCAAACTGATAATTACTAGTAGAAAGGCAATCAATGCATCTTTTGAGCCAAACTTTCTCTCTAACAATTTTGATGACACAGTTGCAACAGCAACCGGACGAAAATTAGACTGGTCACATATATCGCCCCCAGGATCTTTTAGAATGGGGACTAAAACAGTACACATAAGCTGATTAGGTACAAAACCATGGATCAAAATTGCAGAAAAACAAAGGGAAAGCAAAACATAAACCCTAGGGGGTGTATATTTAAAAAACTCGATACTAACACCATCAATACCTTGAGAAGCTCCTGATTTTAACTCTTTTATCATATTCGAAATTTCTTTCGGGGAAACTATAACATATCTGTAGTAAAATCAGAAGTGGGGATTTCAATATTAAAATCCGCACCTGTCTTAGTAAGTAAGTAAAGACTTGTAATGACGTTGCCTTCAATTTGATAAGAATGGTTACCAAGTTTCTACTTAGTGACCATAATTTGGAAATAGAATAAGACAGGAGAAAATTCCCAAGAATTAAGGCAAACTACAGATTGTGTAAAAAATGCAACACATGTACTGTAGAACATGAAGAACATTTCATCCTTGACGGTTGCTTCTTCACTCAAGAAACAAATACCCTCTTAGAAGACTGTAAATTAAAAATGTGTAATATAGCAAACCGAAATTTAATATTCACTTGCAGGAAATAAAAACGGCATTTTACGTTTTTACAGGAAATAAAATAAAAGTTCCATTTACAGTAAAATAGAGGTTTTTACACTTTACAGATAAAGCAAATTCCTAATTACATTTTATAATATTTTTGATAATTTGTGTTTAAGAATCAAAATTGAAAATTGTGTACGAATTACGACATTTAATTCGGAAAATGTTTTATACGTTACAAAAAATAATATCTTCGTACAAATTACGGACGAATAAAATAGCTGATTACATTTTACACCTTGCCCATGTCTACAAATTTACGTTTTTTATTTATTTAAATTACATTATTACGATAATAAAAACAATTGATTACAGCTTACGAAAATACCCCTTGCCGACCCTCATGATAGTCATAGCTGTAGATAGCAACCAATAAATGGACTTTTAACATACTATGCTTTTATTTCATAATGTTGCTTACATAATCCCAATAAAAATGCATGGTGATCGACCTACTTGAAAATGAAAATGATAAATTTTAAGCCATTTTCCATTCAGTTGGTTCATAGTAAAAACATGTCGCCTTATCTCAAAATTTGGTTTTGTTAAAAAAATTATATGTAAGATGGTTTCTCATGGTTGTCTCGAATTGATAGGAAGTTCTGATTCAGTATCCAGTTATAGTTAAACTTTAAGAAGTATAGAATGAATCTGTATTGAAATAGTTACACAAGGCCCATTCTGTGCATATTTTCACACAAAATATTTTGTACCAGATGAAAAAGCTCGCAAGCTGGCAACTTGTTTCTAAATCAACAGAAAGAAAAAGATGTTTTCGCTATTTGAATATCCGCGTGCTACATTTTCGTTTTCATGATATTTATATCAGTCATATACTAGCAATGAATATATTGTACGCACAACGGTGTAAAAACAAATTGTTTTCTAATACTCGACGATGGTGGCGCTACACCCACTGGATTTTTAATTTATTGTCATGCACATCTAAACAGTTTATTGGTAAGTATAATAAATAAATCGTTGTTTGTTGTTGTGTGTCAGTTTATTTCACCGTGTCTGAATGGCCGCGATTGTTTTATTGCTTTTAATTTTTAATAACACAAATTGTGTCGTAGCTTGTGTCACCTTACTGTAATTTATACAAGGAATAAAATTGGGACATCACTCCAACAATATTTAAATATAATCTTTTTACTAGTAATCACGCTGGACTAGTTTAGAAGGAACTAGCCGCTTTTTAGACATCGGCCACCCCTATTGTTAAAATGGTTTGGCCAACTAATTGGTGTAAATAATCAGCCTATGATACCAAAACCCAAGATGGTTGCTAGCAGGTAGGGGTTTGTGTTCAACAAGCAGAGATAATTTCTTGTAAAAACGGGTTAAATTTCGCCACCAGCAAGTGGTTTGTGGCAAAATGTGTGCGAATAGAAGTGGCTGCCTTTTGTTGGTCCTTGGAGCGGTGTTTGCAGTGCAAGTAAACGGTGAGTACCCCCGATTCATTGGTCGTCTGCTCTAGTATGAGCGGTCGACAGTGCGTGCGGTCACGGTCCGTATTCGCCCTTAAACTTGCTGAGCTTGTTTCAGAATAACCGCAATTCATCATGTGTCCAAAACAGTGTGACGTTTCACTTGAATACTTGTGTTGTTAATAACCTTACTCCTTTCTAAAACAAAACGGGAGACAAAATAGGTTTATCGTACATGGCCTTGGATGCAACACTATAGTTCGTTGAGAGAATAGCCGTCCACGGCCTGGAAAGTTTTTGTTTCTGTCTCAATGTATTGGGGTCTAAACGCGTTTGTAAAACTACAAGTTTATTTTTACACCAACGTGGCAGAAATGATGCTAGTATTTTTTAGCGTACTGACAGCATCTCTGAAATTTCAACAGTTTCAAGGGATGAGCCAATGTCAGGTCGTGTTAGAATCAACAACCACAACCGGCACGGTACGCATGATTTTCCTATCAAAACATAACACGGAATTGAAAATATAAACATGACGCCCACAACACTCGGGGGGGGGGGGGGGGACAGTATAGCTGTTTATCGCACATTTTTATGTACAGTTTTCTTTTATGTGGACATAAAAATGATTAAACCCTGCTGTAAATACCAGCAGAGTAGACAGGAGTGAGTTCTCATTCATTCATTTTTTAAGTGACTGTTTTACACAATAGTGGTTCTTTAAGGCTTTGTGAACTTTGGTAGTTCAGTACATCATCTAAATGCATTGCCAGCACTTGCCATTATGAAGGAGTTTGAAGTGTTGAAGTATAAAAGTAGCTTTCAGGCTGCCAAGAATGCGTTCAACCAAGCATAGACTGGCGCTGCATGATATGCCGTCTACATATTTCTGTTTTTAAAACTGACTCCATCCGATATTCTGTGGAAGTCTTTTGACTCAAAGTGTTTTTTTTCTATGAAAGAAATGTTTAATTGAGGTGGCTTGCTATGAGGTCCCTGTAGTTAGAATTGTTTTTTACTCTGATCACAGTGTGCATAGTCCCAAGAGGGAAATTAAAAAAGGAGCATTGTCCAAGGTAGAAATGGCTGGTTGGCTTTGCAAATAAACTATACAGTGTGGTAATGCAATTGTTGGAGGCCATGTCAATTCAGAAGGGAATTGTTAAGTAGCTAGGATTTCAGTGTGAAACATATTTACATTGTAGAGTGAAATCTTATTTGTAAGTATAATTTTATTTTTTATCATAGTGGGTTAATCTTTTCAAGTTCACCACCAGACTTTTTTGCCAAAATTTTTCTGCACTTTTTGCTTATAATTCTTCAATATTTTTGGAAATAAACCCAAACAGACACAATTTGAATCAATTTTCAGTTTTTACTCAAAAGTTTTGGCTATGTTTGTTCCAATCTGCAAATAGAAAGTGCATACAGGACTACTTTTGTGAATTTGTGGTTAAGAGAGAGAACTGGCAAGCATTATTTTATTTGAGACTTATTCAACATTTTGTAACTAAAAGTTGTACCGGGGGATAATTGTAAACGAAATAAAAATGTCTTTAAAAATAAAAATATCTACTGTATTGTGGTTTCTCACATCAGCTATGAACTATCCAGTGCACTTCTGACCAAGCAGCCTGCATGTGAGTATTGTGACTGGCATTCACAGTATGTGTTGTACCTAGTGTATGTACCTAAACGATAAACCAACAAAAAATTGTGCTGCAAAATGTTCTTTATTTGCCCCACAGCACAATCTATGATAAAAGTGACTACATCTGCTCTAGATGTATTGCAGTCTAGTTTTGGTTTCAACATTTGACTCATCTTTAGATGTATCATACATTTTGAGTCTGACTTTGTAGTTTGTGTAGTAGTCTGGTTGATTAATTTTCATCGGTTAACTTTGGTTAATTTTAGTATTTGAGTCTGGTTAGTTTCATCAGTTTGCTCTGGTTAGTGCCAGTATTTAAGTCTGGTTAGTTTTCATTAGTTATCAGTAACTCTGGTTAGTGTCAGTTTTTGAGTCTGGTTAAAGGGCAGTGGTCGTCATGCAGTAGGGATTACAATTTGTATTTTTCATCAGATAGGGTCCATATTAAATAGAATGGGACGACCACTGCCCTTTTAATCCAGAATTGGCATCAGGCTTACTTTCACCATAAAGTATGCCTCTAAGCATGGTTTTGTTAGTTCCATCGTTCAACTTATGGGGTTTGATTGTCTTAATCTGTTTAACTAATTTAACTTTATTTGTTCAGTATGCATAGCACAAACAGTTGAGCCTCAAGCAACATATGGTATGGTGTCGCTCCATTGGTTTTATACAATAACACTTTTTTTAGCAGTCAGTTTCAGGCAGTGCCCTTTGCAGAGAAAAAGTAAATTGCTTGCTTGCTTTTTACGAACAATTATGGAATCTGGCTAGAATTTTTGTTTATGAACATGCGTTATTGGAAGAATTATTAGAATTAGCTTAAACAGTTGAATCAAATTCACTGATAATTTATTCATTAAGAAGATGCTGAAGCATTCTTTAATGGATTACAAGATTAGTCAGGTTAGATTTAGATTTAGTTTTTAAAGGCCCACCCCATTTCACGAATGAAATCAGATTGCACATAACACAGACATACATTGTAATCACCTTGGCTAAGAGGTTAAAAACGTTAAACACTTAGTACCGTCTGTAAAGAAACAAATACGAGCTAAATCTGATCTATTTTTAATACCTGATCTAGATCCTTACCATGGGCCAACAAAGTGTGCATGAACGCTGGTGTTATTTTTTGTGAATCTGTTTATACTGGCATGAAAATGATGGATTTTACAATGGTGTAAACTGTCTGATCAGACAGCATTAAGACTTTAATGTGTGAGAACACACACATAGTGGTCTTTAACACTTTCTATTAGACTATTAGGCTCATGTATCCATTATACATGGATTTCATGGACATTTGACCCATTTTTTGTGAGTACAGTAGTTTGGTGACCATATCTGAGTTTGTAAACAACAGTATAATATAAAACTACATTGTGAAAATTAAAAAATCCGATTATCTTGTTTTAATAGTACATCTGTTTCAATAACAATTCAGTCTTAATACAAGCAGTTTATGTTTATATTTAGACATTTTTGGAATGTGTATTATAAGAGAAAGATTGTTTGACTTTAAAGCACGTTCATGTTAAAAATAGTTTCTAGTTGATATTTTAAAATCATTAAACAACATTCTTTACCATAACGTTTGTGCGACTTTGTTTCAGCCGACCATTCCTGTCATTTGCCAAGATACCTGATCCTTTTACTGTGAGATTGTTTATTGTACTTTTTAACATATTGTGTATGTTACATTGATGGAATCTGGATGTTGGACTTCGACCAGTGAGCTGGAATGGTCTGTTTTTTTTCAGTAGAATGAATACATGTTTTCAAAATAACATTCTGTCATTAATTAATTATGCAACTTTTTAAGACAAAGCGTTTTCTGAAATTAGCTGTGTGTGATATCTTGCCGGTTTATGTTAATGAAGGGATTAACTCAAATCTTGTTAGTTTCATGTACCAACACTTTTACATGTTAATGTCAGAAAGTTTTACATTATGTTTGCCATTATGTTGATCTTTTCCTGCCAATATTTTGATTTTTTTGATTATGATTTTTTTGTTCATTTTGGTTCAAATGAACATAATTACAGTTATTATTCAATTTTTTTGTGAAAGATGTACCATTCTCAGCATTTTTGCAATTTTGTACAATTTTTTAAAATATTATAAATTATTAGAAAATAGTATGAAAACTCAAATAGCAGCCATTTTGAAATAGAAATAAGTGAAATCAGGGACATTTGTTAAACATGAAAAAAAAGATCAATAATAACCCTCTGAGCAACTGGCCATGATTCATTCATTCAATATAAATAGCTGAAATAGAAATTCTCAGTTGACACATTTATCATACTGCCCTATAATAAGTTCCTTGACACAAACACAGAAAATAGGCGTAAATTGATATATAATTTAAAGGTACTAAATCAATTTACACGTATCCTGTCATGTAGCTAAGGTAATGCAGATTTACTGTTTAATTCATTTAGTCCTAACCATGTTGTGGAATGTGTCACTGTTGGCCATAATGCACTACTATTTCATGGCCATATTACTTGAGATTGTTGCTCCTCTATTTAACTATTATTTACACTGCCTAATGTCCCTATCAGAGGGCTGTGGTGAAAAATAGTGAACCTTACAAAACATTTGATTTGTTCTTAAAACTCAAAGTGTTGTATATTTGGATGAAATTGTGTGTTTTTTCAGTGATTACAGACTGCGCATGATAAACTCAACTCTCAGTCCCTAGTACAAGTAATCAGCATTGATTGTATAGGGGTGCATAATAGTCATGACCTTAATAGTCTTACCATATTTTTATTACACACAGGTGCTATTGCTCTAGGCTAGAAAAATAGGGTTAGAGAAGGCTCAGGGGTCTATATAGTGCAAGGGATTTGGTTAATTTTTGGTGTAAATTTACCAGTGTTGTATTCAAAATGGCAGCATGTATATCAAATTCCTTGTCAATGTTCTGCACTAATGGCATTAGGCAAAGGCGTGAACTTCATTCACTCAATTCCAAGGCCTTAGACAGGCTAATGATGAAGCCAATATCTACGTATTTTGAATGGCTTTAAGGCAGTCAAGAAGAGGGTGCATGTACCACTACTGATATATAATGGTGACATGACAGATGAAGTGTGTGTTCTGTATGTAGAATAATTTGTTTGTCTTTTTTTATTATTACCTATTTAATTAGAGTTTTTAAATTTTGGCATATGAGCTGCATACCTATTTTTTTTCAATGTAAAATATGTTACAAAATAAGAACATGTACTACTGGTAGGAAAATGCAATTAACTGGAAATTTTTAAAAATATCATTTGTCATCAATCTACGTGCTGTTTGCATACATGTAGCATCCTAATTTATTCCATTTAGTACCATAAAGGTCATTTTGACTCCGTGTTACATGAGTTAGAAAATACAAAACAATGCAGCCCATAGCACTTTAACACCTATTCAGCAAAACTGTATGTGCATGAAAAACAAATTGGTTGATTAAATACCATATTTTCTCCATTTGCGTACCTATTTTAAATAAATGACTTGTGTCGCTATGATCAAAATAAATTTCATTATAATGGTCAACCAACATACACATGTACATTCTATTACATTTTTGGTTCATGAACATTCTATTAATGAATACATTATGCCAAAAATGTTAGTTTTTGTATAAAAAATTAATTAAATAAATAATCTATGTACGTTTCTGATATTAAATGAAGATAATGAAGATAAGGTTGATGAAGAACTGATATAAATTCTTACAAAATTTGTGAGTATCGTAAGTGAAATATTAAAAATGTTATTGCAAAACAATTTCACCGGAGTCCAATGGAGTCACAGATTTTTTAAAAATTTAAAAAAGAAATGTAATTGTAAATGCCATTAAATCATCAAATCACAGCATGACTTGAGTATGAGTACTTATACATGACACTGCATCCTGAATATAATATCTTCATCTAATTAGGATGAAGCCAGTGTCAATTTGGGTCTGTAAATCAGATTTTGTAATGTTGACATTAATAGTTTCATCATCTAAAGCTAAGAACAAATATTCATGTTTCTCATCACACACGTCAGATAAAATTGCGTCACAGCTTTTTTTAGAATTTTTGGAAAAAAATCTAAGAAATTTTCAGTTCTCGTAAAAATTCTAAATAAAAACATTACTTTAATGGCAATATAAAAATAAAATGCCAGGCACATTCATTGATTTTGGAAAACAAATTGATCGGAATCTTTATTCTGTGGTAAGTTCAGTCACATAAGTGTGTTTATAAGCTGTGAACAAAGTAGCTTCTTGGAGATACTTGGATAAATGAATTATATTATTTGTCACTGAATTTATTGAACCTTCTGAAACCTAGAAAAAAAGTTACTAATAGCTAAAATGGAGTACCAGTAGTCCCGCAGGTTTATGATAGTGCAAAGGTAGGTGTGGTAAATTCAGTTGACTGGGGAAGCAAGCTTAGATAAACAAACTAAACAGTTTTAAATGACTTGAATGACAACATTGATTAATGGGGCATTCTATACAGGAGTCCACTCTGCAAATGAAACATTAAAAATTAACTATTAGTTGACATTTGGAGTATATCAAAAACAGCTACTTAAAGTCAACATAGTTTTCACACTAAATTTAAACACATACCTACAAAATACAGTCTGTATCAATAAACTGTAAAAACTGAATACTGTAGATTACTTTATTTTCACACTGAATTTATATGTTTTCTGAAAGAATGAATCAATGAAAATAAAGTAAAGTCTTTTTTACTTATTTTTTAAATTCAACTCATCAAAAATCGGTGAAAATAATCTTATACAAAGAAGCTAAAACATCTTTTTAGAAAAATTATTTCAGAGTAATATATAAAACTTTATACATATACTGCTTTCTTATTCCAGATATTAATGATCATCTAAAGCATAAATTTTCTATTTTTAAAATGATACTTCCCAATGCACATATATTTTTTTTACCAACTCGAAATGGGGTCAATTTGTTTTGTAATTTTCAATGAATACAATCGTATTTTTGGATCTAACAGACAAAACTGTGATATTACTTCTAGTTTTTGATCAAAAAATTTGTAAGATTTGTTAACTTTTTCTGTGGAATACAGCAGAAGTCAATAAATAAAACTTTTCTGTGGATGGTGCCTGAAGTTAACTCAGTGGGTTAAATCAGAGAATGATGCCTGTTGAGGAATCAAAACATATGACATGTTACGGCCAAGCTTCATGTCACGTCGCCCACCGTACATGACCCTAAGCCCTTCTAATACTAATTCCATTACAACCATATAAAGAAATCATAGCAACCTTGTCAGTGCACTATTTTTTCATATAATCAATTTACCGGTATATCCAAATTGTGCAAAAATTAAGCTGGCTTCCTTAAAAATTTCATTAAACTATAAACAAATGTGTAGTTTAAGTATATATGTGTATATAAATATAAATTCCTTTTGAAATATACATGTACATTGTACTTGGCAAAATTGGCCTTACCAGGGTATATGCACAGTAACCTGCAGCGTTTAAATGTCAAAACTAACATTTCCTGCTCGATCCATTGAAATGCGACCCTAAGGTGTAAGTTTGGGTTGCGAATAATTTAATGTTTTAATGTGTCAATTTTACTATTTAATTGCTGTATGATCTCAAAATTCCGTTCATTGCATGCTAGATCATTGAACTATGACTTATAATGTGAGGAAGGAATGGTTTATTTTAGAATAATGGGGAGGAGGTTTTGGAAGAATCAAGAAAATCACAAATTTGTCAGTGGAAAAATGTGGCCGAAAATGGGCTTGCAGTTGCATTTTTCGATAGTTGTTTGTATCGTCCAAACACAAAGCTCACAAATGTGTTTCTAAGCATGATGTTTTCTTGGGGCAAAGCCTTAGCCATGAGTTATGTGTGACGAGCTGTTTTAAAATAGCCTCATTCCAAATTTTATATTAATTATTTAATCCATTAATACCTTTGTTGCAGATATAGGTGGACAAACTATACAGTGTGCATGTACAACAGTAGAATGTATGTTATTGAATACCAAAGTATGCAACACATCACAGCTTTGTTATTCCCAATTCTTGGAGACATCGGATAGTATTAATCCTATGACACGAGGATGTATAAACAGTGCGTCTACTTTGCTGTGTGAAAATAGGTAAGGTTCTGATGCTGTAAATTGAAAAAGTAATGAAATTAAAAATTTTTCTTAACAAATTCATCCATAATTTTCATTAAGTCGAGATACAGCTAATTAAGACACAGGAAACTTTGTATATACCGGGGTATTATAGTTTGATGAGAGATTTGAAGGATGATGCATTTTAAAAATCTGTCATCACAATTTGTTCTCACATTAAGCAATACTGTTGTAATTACAAATGTCACCAACAAGTCACAGTGAATTGCTAAATGCTTTCATGATATGTAACATTTGTATATATTATTGTTTGATGAAAGATATGAGGGATTTGAATGATGATGCATTCAAACAATCTGTCATGACACTTTATTCTCATGTACTCTTCAAAATTTTCATCAAGTTGTCATCTAAATATTACAATTTTTAACTGAGTGTTGTCCTTGAAATGCCAAAAAACACACACATATAAATCCACACTGTGGGGTGGGGGGGGGGGGTATCAGAAAAAATATAATAATAGTATTTTCAATACCTATCTGAAAATACAATTAGAAGAACATTTTTTTTATTTATACTGATATATTTATAAATATAATTTATATGATAAATATTTAATTTATTTATTTCATTTTAGAAAACCAGAGACACTGGAATCCTCATGGCCGGTATTACATTGTTGTAGTGAGCCAATGTGCAATGAGGGTGTAATTCCACCGGTGCCGTCATGGCATCCAAATACTATTGAACAAGGTAAGTTATTTCAATTTCATTTAATCTATGAAATACATTTTTGTGGATTAATTGCCATGGTGAAAAACACTATGCTAACAAAAGTCAGATTTAAACTATTAAAACATCTGAATCTGGTATGTGTTTACATTAAATATCAGAAATATAGGGTTCAGTGATTTTTATTTGTAATTCCTCTGTGTGGCGCATAAATACCTGTATGTTTTAGCATTACAATAACTGGAATAGCATTACAAAAACTGAACTCTGCCTACTTGTAGTCATAGTGCTTTGATAATATTCAGCCTCAGTTTGAGGAGTTACCGGTATATGTGCTAGAATATAATGTATGCAACACTACTCCTAACTACAATGGTAGTAATATTTCATTACCCATTCAAATTTATGCAAAAATCGTGAATATTATGGGCTGTCATAAAAAGAATCAGTTCAAATGCTCTTATGATTGACAGTGTTATCATTACTAGTTATTTGAGTATAGAACATATGACCTGACATTGTACTCCTTGTTTTCTCATTTTAGAAAAGGGTCATTTATGTAATAAAAAAATTACCATTTAATAATTGTGCTTATTTTTCAACAGATAAGTTGAAGTTAATAATCAGCTAATTTAATGTAACTAAATTAAAATAACTTTTACTTGTAAGTTGTAATTTTAAACCTGATATAATGTAACCACTTTGCTTTTAGGAATTTTTCATTAGGCACAACCATGAATATTGTAGCATTGAACATTTTGTTACAAATTTTTAAAACAGCAAGTCACAAAGTCTAGTGCAAAATGTTGTCCCTGCAGATGTCCTCAAAGTATCATATACCATATACTCCAGTTATTATTGGTAGTAGGTTCGGTCAACAACATGATTGGTTGAAGTCTAGTGTGACCATTTGCAAACCAAAATGTAAAAATGCTTCAGATTATTCACTTTAGCCGTTACACCTCCCTGCTTTGTATGTTAATCTGGCAAATGAGGGTCCAAACCTGGGCCAGTACATATGTACAAGTTTGTTATGATTTGATGAAAATTCCTGAAAATCTTAACTCAGTGTGAAGTTGTAAACAGATAGCATGCTCTACCAGCCTTATATTATAATCTCCTTAATTATCAGAGTGCCTTTGACATTCAATCTCTGGCAGCTGCTGTGTAGTTATCTTTGCTCAGTTGGTTGATTGGTTGGTTGTAGACGGATCTGCTTTGGAGAAGTCCTCACTGTTTTGAGAAGGTTTGCATTGTTGAAACATGTAAGCTACCCAATTAGTGTCTTACCTTATACAGCATCATCTTGGAATCACCATCGCCTTGTAATCTGATGGAATTTTATTAAAATTATGTCAGTATCTGTTAGTGAAAGGTTTAACACAGTGAATAATTCTCTACTTTTGTGTATGTGGCATTTAGATCACAAGCTAAAAAAGTTGAATTAAAAATTATTGTTGTCGCCATAGCAATCAATGTTTACGCAGAGAGTGAATGAAATTTTGATTTTGATTTTAACTCATACTCAAGTCATAGCAGTTGACCATATTGTTGTCATGCGACTGGTCGGGGGTTGGTTTCAGAATTATTTTCAAAATGATATCATTGACAACACACATCACTATTTGATAAACTTTGGGACAAATAACCTCAATACATTCTCAATTCTCAAAGTAATTAAAATTCATAGCAATACACTGATAAACACCTAAAATGGTTCATTGCTCTTCATTGCCAATGACGCCAGTAGCTGAAATAACCAATTACATTGCTGAAATAGTCCTATCCATTCTGACCTATTAAACCGGCTTAATAAAGAAAACATGTTTGACAACACTTGGTAGGTGGGCATAAGATATTCTTGGCAATATGTCATGTTCAAACCTATCTTCTCCCCAATTAGAAGGCTAGAAATAGACCATGTATATACTACGCTAGGTCAATCTAATCATGCAACTAAATTCAACTAACCACAATTGTCAAATAATGTATGTCAATTTAGCTGCTAAGTAGTTTTTCACACATATCCTTAATTGATTGGTTTCCATAAAAGTGGGTCAGTGGATAGAGGCAACCATTGGCTCAGTATTCAATAGAAGTTATATCTCAAAATGGGTCACAGTTTTTATTTTGTACATCAATGTATTCTTTATACAGTATAATTTATCTCAAGTTGCCCATTATTTCATTAAACTGCTACATTCTATGATACATTTTCACTGTGTTCAAGGCTGTTTTGGGGATAATTGGCAAATTTCCTGTTACTTGGTTTTCTAGGATACAATAACATATTTTTTTCCTGAGGTATCCTCTTAATAACCTCATCATTTTCTGGAAATTTGTAATTTAATAGCATTCTGTAATATAACATGTCAGTTCAGAAATGGGACCAAGTTCAGGTCATGTCCATTTGTAACACATTATCAAAAATATGTGATTTGTTTTGTACTATGCTGCACTGATTATCAAGTTTGTTTAGATCACTATAAAAACAGTTCCATATTGATATTGAAAGCAATTGTACTTCATGCATGAAATGAAATGAATCAATCCTAGTCTATTAAAGGTCATTTTCACATTATTTCTCAGGAACTGAAGCACTAGCTACATTATTTCGATGGACCACATGCCTGTTAATTATTTTGTTGATGTCACATTTTTTGAATGGGATGACAAGAGACAAAAAAGACTCAGTATTTTCTTTAAAAAATGTATGAAAACACTTTTTCTGTTGTGGGTATTGTCACATTTGATACCAGAGCTAGAGGAAAAAATGCTTTTCCAAAGCTACTATGCTTATTTTGTATGCATTCGAGATATTGATAAATTCATTAATGCACACTTACGGTAAGTGAGTCATGTGACTATACTGACTTGAACATGAACTGGCACTAAACAAGCCTAATAGGTCAGGATTTCCAAAGTAGCCAAAGTGGTTGAAGCCTGCTTATATGTAAATTTAAAGACAGTACACACATATGAACATACATGTAGTCATTTTAGATCTATTCAAAGCAAGAATAAGGTACAATGATGACTTGTGATTTGGAATTTATGAATTTCCAAAATGAAATACAATAGTTTTGATAACACCAGGGAATTACACCGCATGCATTACATGTTTATCTATCACTAATCTGTCAGTCAATTATGAAATTAAATCAGCAGTCATCAGATTATTATTATGTATACTGACATATCGACCTTATTTGACCTGACCTGACCCGACCCGACCAAACCTGTTTCATGTTAGAAAAAGTGATTTATTACAAGCAATAATTATCAGTATATTTGGTGATCAAATAACACCTGTCTAAACTCTCAATTCTTACAAATAGGTGTTTACACATGTCTGCGAAAGTTTCACTATTAATTATTATTATACATCTGTCATCGTAACGCCATACGTTACAGCGTGCCGTAATTTTGCGGTATTTTACGAGGTATTTTCATCCTACCATATTAGGAAATGCTAATTCCAAATAATAATAAAAACAAACATGGCTGCCACAAGGGTTTGACCGGACTCCATACAAAGAAGTTCGCTGATTTCGGCATTCCCATGATGTATCCTTGGCAGGAAAAGACAGTACGCTGTCGCATCGACCTCCGCTGCGCGACAGTCGATACTGTTGCTGTACTGTCTTTGTGCATACTTTGGGGTATCTTCGTAATAACCTTATATTATCTCTATAATTTTGCAGTATCAAATTGAGTATTTGCATCCTACCTTATTAGAGAATGTGAATTCCAAATAATGACTAATCACATTATACATGTATTTCCAAAATGATAGGCATGTTTCAAAACAAAGTTTGTAGTTTTAATCTCCACTAATTTTCATAACCTTGCTCAGTTTTGGATTTCATATAAGAAGAGGTAGGAAAGTATGATAATAAATTTATTGAAACTTTGAAAAGTAGTAATATGAGTTTATTACGAGGATACCTCAAAGTATGCACGACTATGTACTGTCTGAGTGCATACTTTGAGGTATCCTTGTAATAACCTTATTATTATACATCTTTTTTTTCCAAAATGTTTAGAACAGAATCAGCCTACTTCTTTGTGTGAAGTCCGGTCAAACCCTGGTGGCAATCATGTTTGACGACACTTAATCATTTCATTACCTAATATGGTAGGATGAAAATACCCTGTAAAATAACGGAAAATTACGGCACGCTGTAACTTATGGTGTTTAGGTGACAGATGTGTAATAATAATAATTACAAGAATATAGTTTTTAAGTTTGCACATAGACAGTATGCAGTTGATACTTCTACTGTACATGTATGCACTCATTGTTCAAATTCGTCATGTAAATAACTGTACTGGTATCATACTTCATATTATGACCTTTATAATGTTGATACCAAGGAATGATGTTTAGGGCAGTTTGAACACAACTAAAGATGCCATTTAAAAAAAATTAACATTAAAAGTAAAGGAATGTATCTACAATACATGGAATATATGGTAATTTTCTCTGAAATGTAATCCATGCATATTAATTACCTAATTTGCATGATAATTAGCTGATTTTTAGCTGTTCCATGACTGTTCCACTGATATCTAAAGAACCACTTATTGGATTTTGATGAAACTTTTTAGGGTAATATCAGTAGATATTAATTACCTAATTTGCATAATTAATTAAATTTCAGCTTTTGATATTTCAAGTAGTAATCATCACATTTCAATGAAACTTGGTACATAGATGTCATAGGACACTGCTCAGACCTGATAGTTTTTAGGGTAATATGAGTACATATTAATTACCTAATTTGCATAATTAATTAATTTTCACCTTTTGATATTTCAAGTAGTAATCATCACATTTCAATGACACTTGGTACATAGATGTCATAGGACACTGCACAGACCTGATAGTTTTTAGGTTAATATGAGTACATATTAATTACCTAATTTGCATAATTAATTAAATTTCAGCTTTTGATATTTCAAGTAGTAATCATCACATTTCAATGAAATTTAGTACATAGATGTCACCGGACACTGCACAGACCGTATAGTTTTTAGGGTAATATGAGTACATATTAATTACCTAATTTGCATAATTAATTATTTTTCAGCTTTTGATATTTCAAGTAGTAATCATCACATTTCAATGAAACTTGGTACATAGATATCATAGGACACTGCACAGACCTGATAGTTTTTAGGGTAATATCAGTAGATATTAATTACCTAATTTGCATAATTAATTAAATTTCAGCTTTTGAGATTTCAAGTAGTAATCATCACATTTCAATGAAACTTGGTACATAGATATCATAGGACACTGCACAGACCTGATAGTTTTTAGGGTAATATGAGTACATATTAATTACCTAATTTGCATAATTAATTAATTTTCACCTTTTGATATTTCAAGTAGTAATCATCACATTTCAATGACACTTGGTACATAGATGTCATAGAACACTGCACAGACCTGATAGTTTTTAGGTTAATATGAGTACATATTAATTACCTAATTTGCATAATTAATTAATTTTCAGCTTTTGATATTTCAAGTAGTAATCATCACATTTCAATGAAACTTAGTACATAGATGTCATCGGACACTGCACAGACCGTATAGTTTTTAGGATAATATGAGTATATATTAATTACCTAATTTGCATAATTAATTAATTTTCAGCTTTTGATATTTCAAGTAGTAATCATCAAATTTCAATGACACTTGATACATACATGTCATAGGACACTGCACAGACCTGATAGTTTTTAGGGTAATATCAGTAGATATTAATTACCTAATTTGCATAATTAATTAATTTTCAGCTTTTGATATTTCAAGTAGTAATCATCACATTTCAATGACACTTGGTACTTAAGATTTTAATGAAACTTTTAAAGAGAACTATGCAGAGACGCAATTAGTTTTTGGTAAATATTTATGCTTATTAATCACCTAATTAACATAATTAATTAACACTGATATCTCAATTACTGATCATCACATTTGAATACAATTTGGTACATAAATGCTCTAGGACAATAGACAGGCCTGATTAATTTTGGGTTAAAATTTGTTCATATTAATTCTCTAGTTAGCATAATAATTCATAATTTTTTTTTCTGTTCTGTTCATATTAGTTACCTGATTTACATAATTAGTTTTCAGCTTTTCCATTAATATCTCTTGTACAAGTAATTTTGAATTAATTTTTAATGTGTCTTCAATACTCTCAGCACACAGGAGTTCTTTCTAAGCTTTGTTTGATTTTAGTTTGTAACTATTACATTGGGCTTCATATTACTAATTGCAACAATATACATTGTACATGTATTTCACTTTCAACTCACTTCACTGAGTAACATATCTAGATATACTAAAACACATCTTCATGAGAAACTGTTGCAAAAACTAAAAGATTCAAAAATTACACATATTTTTGAAAGTGTGAGTAAATCTTATTTCAATTAATTTGATTCTTCTCAAAAAATTCCTTGACAAACATAAAATCCATCAAACAATTCGATGGAATATTGAATGAAAGTTAACTGTTATGGAATGCAGACTGAACAACAGATGTGTTCAATATGTCACATTTATCACATAAGCTGTCAGATAGGTTTTAATGTAATTATCTGAAATCGTTTTTCTCAAAACTTGAAATGCATAACAGGAATGTTGACACATATCGTCTGAACAATGTGATCAATAATGTAGGCAGATTTTTAGTCCCCGTTCGGATAACGGGGACTTATAATTCAGTCTCCATCCGTGCGTCCGTCCGGAGTCATATCTCAGAATCCCTTGGAACGATTCCGTTCATTCTTTGCATGTGCCTAGTACTGTATGTGGGACATATGCACATGCAGTGGTTTAGCGATTCAATTCAAAATGGCCAACTGGCAGCCATCTTGTTTTTTGAAAATGTTGTATTTTGGACATGCTTTGTCAGTTTTCATTCAAACTTGGTACATAGATTATACATGTTAGGATACATGTCCATGACGATTTATTTCGCAATTGGATCAAAGATGGTCGACTGGCAGGCATGCAGTATCTTGAACATGCTCTGTCAGTTTTTATTCAAATTTAGCACATACATGTACTTTATACATGTTAGGATGCATATCCATGACAATTTGTTTCAAAATCTGGTCAAGGATGGCCGATTGACAGTCATTAGACTTTTTGGCCTTACTACACTATATTTTCACAATTTATGTACCATTTTCATTCGTATTTGGCACATACATCATACATATCAGTGTGTTTCATAATCAGATCAAAGATGACCGAATAACAGCTGTTTTTATTTTTGGCCATATTACTACTACATGGAACACGTGCTTTGATGTAAATAAACAATCTGTTGTATACGCCACTTGGAACTCAAGTTTTGAAGGACAGGCTCGCGACAACCCCTCCGCTTTAATATGATGAGCACAAAGAGAACTTTCGAAAATTTAACGGGGACTGTGTCATTTTCAATGGCTTGTTGTATTATATGCTGTGAAAATTATAGTGTAACCTTGGTAATATGATACCTCGGCCTCATTGGTAATTGCCAATGTACATTTATAATAGTTGTGCAACTTTTGACTAGATTAAACATTATTCTGTGTCATTAATTTTTGCTTTTCAACAGTTTGCTTTTTCATTGTGATCTTACCAGTCAGTTCACATAATCTCAAAGCCATTACACATGCATGTGCAGTTTATTTGTTATTGTAGCTTTTTGTATGTATTTAAAAAAGCATCAACTGGTCTGATATAGTTTCACTCAGGGGAACTTTATTCATACTGAAATTACAATGTTATCACAAAATCAATTTGAGTCACCTGTGGCCTGATGGTACAAAATATGCAGATTTTTCAGAATGAGGTAATAAGTTTTGTGACAAGTAGCTTGTGAGCCAATCACAGAATAGCTTTAATCAAACCATGACCTTTGCATCGTTGACCTTGTGGTCACACCAAAATCATTTACAAGATCATGCCAAAATCATTGACCACAATACCACACCAAAATCATTTACAAAATCATGCCAAAATCATTGACCACAATACCACACCAAAATCATTTACAAGATCTTGCCAAAATCATTGACCACAATACCACACCAAAATCATTTACTAGATCTTGCCAAAATCATTGACCACAATACCACACCAAAATCATTTACTAGATCTTGCCAAAATCATTGACCACAATACCACACCAAATTCATTTACTAGATCTTGCCAAAATCATTGACCACAATACCACACCAAAATCATTTACAAGATCTTGCCAAAATCATTGACCACAATACCACACCAAAATCATTTACTAGATCTTGCCAAAATCATTGACCACAATACCACACCAAAATCATGTACAAGATCTTGCCAAAATCATTGACCACAATACCACACCAAAATCATTTACTAGATCTTGCCAAAATCATTGACCACAATACCACACCAAAATCATTTACTAGATCTTGCCAAAATCATTGACCACAATACCACACCAAAATCATTTACTAGATCTTGCCAAAATCATTGACCACAATACCACACCAAAATTATTTACTAGATCTTGCCAAAATCATTGACTACAAGGTCTTGCCAAAATCATTGACCACAATACCACACCAAAATTATTTACAAGATCATGCCAAAATCATTGACCACAATACCACACCAAAATCATTTACAAGATCTTGCCAAAAATCATTGACCACAATACCACACCAAAATCATTTACTAGATCTTGCCAAAATCATTGACCACAATACTACACCAAAATCATTTACTAGATCATGCCAAAATCATTGACCACAATACCACACCAAAATCATTTACTAGATCTTGCCAAAATCATTCACCACAATACCACACCAAAATCATTTACTAGATCTTGCCAAAATCATTGACCACAATACCAAACCAAAATCATTTACAAGATCTTGCCAAAATCATTGACTACAAGTCCAAACCAAAATCATTTACAAGATCTTGCCAAATCATTGACTACAAGTCCAAACCAAAATCATTTACAAGATCTTGCCAAAATCATTGACCACAATACCACACCAAAATCATGTACAAGATCTTGCCAAAATCATTGACCACAATACCACACCAAAATCATTTACTAGATCTTGCCAAAATCATTGACCACAATACCACACCAAAATCATTTACTAGATCTTGCCAAAATCATTGACCACAATACCACACCAAAATCATTTACTAGATCTTGCCAAAATCATTGACCACAATACCACACCAAAATTATTTACTAGATCTTGCCAAAATCATTGACTACAAGGTCTTGCCAAAATCATTGACCACAATACCACACCAAAATTATTTACAAGATCATGCCAAAATCATTGACCACAATACCACACCAAAATCATTTACAAGATCTTGCCAAAATCATTGACCACAATACCACACCAAAATTATTTACTAGATCTTGCCAAAATCATTGACTACAAGGTCTTGCCAAAATCATTGACCACAATACCACACCAAAATCATTTACTAGATCTTGCCAAAATCATTGACCACAATACTACACCAAAATCATTTACTAGATCATGCCAAAATCATTGACCACAATACCACACCAAAATCATTTACTAGATCTTGCCAAAATCATTGACCACAATACCACACCAAAATCATTTACTAGATCTTGCCAAAATCATTGACCACAATACCAAACCAAAATCATTTACAAGATCTTGCCAAAATCATTGACTACAAGTCCAAACCAAAATCATTTACAAGATCTTGCCAAATCATTGACTACAAGTCCAAACCAAAATCATTTACAAGATCTTGCCAAAATCATTGACCACAATACCACACCAAAATCATGTACAAGATCTTGCCAAAATCATTGACCACAATACCACACCAAAATCATTTACTAGATCTTGCCAAAATCATTGACCACAATACCACACCAAAATCATTTACTAGATCTTGCCAAAATCATTGACCACAATACCACACCAAAATCATTTACTAGATCTTGCCAAAATCATTGACCACAATACCACACCAAAATTATTTACTAGATCTTGCCAAAATCATTGACTACAAGGTCTTGCCAAAATCATTGACCACAATACCACACCAAAATTATTTACAAGATCATGCCAAAATCATTGACCACAATACCACACCAAAATCATTTACAAGATCTTGCCAAAAATCATTGACCACAATACCACACCAAAATCATTTACTAGATCTTGCCAAAATCATTGACCACAATACTACACCAAAATCATTTACTAGATCATGCCAAAATCATTGACCACAATACCACACCAAAATCATTTACTAGATCTTGCCAAAATCATTGACCACAATACCACACCAAAATCATTTACTAGATCTTGCCAAAATCATTGACCACAATACCAAACCAAAATCATTTACAAGATCTTGCCAAAATCATTGACTACAAGTCCAAACCAAAATCATTTACAAGATCTTGCCAAATCATTGACTACAAGTCCAAACCAAAATCATTTACAAGATCTTGCCAAAATCATTGACCACAATACCACACCAAAATCATTTACAAGATCTTGCCAAAATCATTGACTACAAGTCCAAACCAAAATCATTTACAAGATCTTGCCAAATCATTGACTACAAGTCCAAACCAAAATCATTTACAAGATCTTGCCAAATCATTGACTACACGTCCAAACCAAAATCATTTACTAGATCATGCCAAAATCATTGACTCCAAGTCCAAACCAAAATCATTTACAAAATCTTGCCAAATCATTGACTACACGTCCAAACCAAAATCATTTACAAGATCTTGCCAAAATCATTGACTACAAGTCCAAACCAAAATCATTTACAAGATCATGCCAAAATCATTGACTACAAGTCCAAACCAAAATCATTTACAAGATCTTGCCAAAATCATTGACTACAAGTCCAAACCAAAATCATTTACAAGATCATGCCAAAATCATTAACTACAAGTCCAAACCAAAATCATTTACAAGATCATGCCAAAATCATTGACTACAAGTCCAAACCAAAATCAATTACAAGATCATGCCAAAATCATTGATACAAGTAGTCCTGTAGCTTTCAGATGGGACTAACACAGCCATGTCATTTAATATAACTGTTTAAAGCAGCCTCATATGTTCTTTGCAAATATTTTTTGTATTTTGTAGTCTATGTGAAACTAAACCAAAATTACTTTAAGTTGAGTGAACAGATGGTATTATGTTATTTCACATAGCATATATTTATGTTAGTTTATACATGCAAATTTCTTGAAATGAATAACAATACTTTTCCAGCTGTCTAGGTACAGTTTACATAATATACATGTAGCATGAAAATACTAACATTTCCCCTTGTGTCTATTAATTTGATAACACAAAGTTTATTTTAGCTCAGTTTCACATGTATCATAGCCTTTTGATAGGGCAGAATCAACAAGTCATTCACTCCAACAATGTTATGAAATTCTTATGTTAAGCTTATTTATAGTATCAGTATTAAGACAAACCAACAAGTACTGTAAAATCTGTATTAGAAACCGCAGCTTCTATTAAACCATCTTGCCAAAATCATTGACTAAAATTAAAATGGTACAATGCAACAGAGGGGATGCGGCTTCTATTAGAGCTTATGAGAAATGCTGAAATTTTGGTTCTCAAATATTCAAAAATAAAGGGTGCGACTTCTATTAGAGATGCGACTTTTAATACAGATTTTACAGTATGTGTCTAAATGGAGGGAGGTAGATTTTGCTTCATAATAACAACATTTGATGTTTTTTTAAATTTGTTCATTTTAAAAAATTAACTTACAGCATTGTGCAGATTATTATTTGGATCACTTTGTTTTTACAGAAAGAGACCCAGAAGACAGAACATCCGAGTCACAAATCAATATATTTAGAGCTGAAAATGAAGTAGAAAACACAGATGATGAAACAGGAACTGAAGATAACAAAGATGAAAGCGGATGGATAACGGATCCACTGTATATCGCTATTGCTATTGCGGGATTGTGTTTAGTTGTACTTATAGTTGTACTTGGACTGTTTTTTATCCAGCAGAAAAGGATGCAATATCAAGCTGCCAATATCCAGGAAGAAGAGTTCTATAGCGAGAAAACAAGCCACTCAGGGTTACATCGCATGATGCATAGTAAAGAGTGTGCAGGAGATCCCTACATTTGTGAGAAATTTTTCAACTCTGTTTAAGTGCAAAAAAAAAAAAAATTATTTTCCTGGAAGAAATTTAATTTCAGGATTGTTTATGTGCAATGTAATAATCATGCATCTATTTTAACAGTTTATATTCCAAACCCCTTAGAGTGGATTTCCAAGGGAAGTGAACTTCAGTGATGTCACTATGCTTTACACATTGCTCTAAAATTGAAAGAGTCAAACGTGAGTTCTTTCATGAAAAAATATGATAAATATATATTTAATAATTATAATATTAATCCAGTCATTTTTTATCAGTGATTTTTTTTTTTAATTTATTGAAACACTTCGATGTACTGCCCTCAGAAATAACTTTAAACTGACAGATTGTAGAATTGTTTGTGATTTGGTAATTTGACCACACCAAAGTATTACTACAAATGACTTGTGTGTTCACAGTGAATTTTGTGGTTTAACATAATACGTATTCTTACCCTTTAAAAAATACAGAAAGGGGATTACTCTATTTATATAGAAAAATTAAAAGTTCTTGCCAAAAATGTTCATGCCTGAGTTCTGGTGGGTGCCAAAATAAACATCTTGAAATGACCAAGCACAATCTTTTCCATATTTTTTCTCTGACAAATTTTGATAAAGAACTGCAGACGATGTTAAATTCTGTCTTTTAAGTTGAATATTAAGAAATAATTAGGTAAAATATGTAAAAAAATTAAACTGCCGCACCAAATTTTGGTTGGGAAAATGATGAACAGGTCTAGTAGTCACAAGATGAATATATTGATTTGGATTACTGAATAAAAAAGGTATACTGAATGTATTGCTCTTATAAAATACATTTTCATTTAAGTTTTGTAATCAAAGCCCAAATAATATGATATGTTATTTCACCAACATTGCCTTAAGACTCCATAGCAGATGCCCTTTTCTTTTTTGACATAAACTAGGAGTCATAAACTAGGATCATAAATCAGGCATAAATCTTAATACAGTTTCATTTTAATTTAATATTGATATATTATTTACTAACATGCTGCATATTTGTGTGAAATGTAATGTCCTATACACATAATACGGATATTCATTGTATATTCAATATCAATCAGAGTTTACTAACGTAATTAGTGGCACTATTATCTAATACTAAAATCATACAAGGTTTACAAATAATATTTTTGATTTAAGAATTTGTTTTAAACCTTGCTTGCATGTGTGAGATACAGTAATACTATTAGATTATATATGTGAAGCATCAGTGTTATTTTGTTTATTTACTGCATTAAATTACTCACCAGTAGTAGACGTTCATCTTGAAACACTCAGTACAGTGGTGACATTGGTCAAACAGAATACTGCACTGAATGATGTTCAAGGACAATCATTATTATATATATCTTTTGAGTGCAAAATATGTAACAAATATTATTTTGCACAGTATTACCTCTGCACAGTATAACTGGTGACTTATTTGCATACATTCCCCGAACAAACAATTTCAAATTTTGCTGAGATATGCTGAGAGGTAATACTGGCATATGTTCAATGTGTTTCAGGTCAAATGGCATCCAATAACACTTGTCTCACAGGTCAAATGACATCCAGTAACACTTGTCTCACAGGTCAAATGACACCCAGTAACACTTGTCTCACAGGTCAAATGGCATCCAATAACACTTGTCTCACAGGTCAAATAGCATCCAATAACACTTGTCTCACAGGTCAAATGGCATCCAATAACACTTGTCTCACAGGTCAAATGACATCCAATAATACTTGTCTCACAGGTCAAATGGCATCCAGTAACACTTGTCTCACAGGTCAAATGGCATCCAGTAACACTTGTCTCACAGGTCAAATAGCATCCAATAACACTTGTCTCACAGGTCAAATGGCATCCAGTAACACTTGTCTCACAGGTCAAATAGCATCCAATAACACTTGTCTCACAGGTCAAATAGCATCCAATAACACTTGTCTCACAGGTCAAATGGCATCCAATAACACTTGTCTCACAGGTCAAATGACATCCAATAATACTTGTCTCACAGGTCAAATGGCATCCAGTAACACTTGTCTCACAGGTCAAATGGCATCCAGTAACACTTGTCTCACAGGTCAAATAGCATCCAATAACACTTGTCTCACAGGTCAAATGGCATCCAGTAACACTTGTCTCACAGGTCAAATAGCATCCAATAACACTTGTCTCACAGGTCAAATAGCATCCAATAACACTTGTCTCACAGGTCAAATGGCATCCAATAACACTTGTCTCACAGGTCAAATGACATCCAATAACACTTGTCTCACAGGTCAAATGGCATCCAGTAACACTTGTCTCACAGGTCAAATGACACCCAGTAACACTTGTCTCACAGGTCAAATGGCATCCAATAACACTTGTCTCACAGGTCAAATGGCATTCAATAACACTTGTCTCACAGGTCAAATGACATCCAAAAACACTTGTCTCACAGGTCAAATGGCATCCAATAACACTTGTCTCACAGGTCAAATGGCATTCAATAACACTTGTCTCACAGGTCAAATGACATCCAGTAACACTTGTCTCACAGGTCAAATGACACCCAGTAACACTTGTCTCACAGGTCAAATGGCATCCAATAACACTTGTCTCACAGGTCAAATGGCATCCAATAACACTTGTCTCACAGGTCAAATGGCATCCAATAACACTTGTCTCACAGGTCAAATGGCATCCAATAACACTTGTCTCACAGGTCAAATGACATCCAATATCACTTGTCTCACAGGTCAAATGACATCCAATATACACTTGTCTCACAGGTCAAATGACATCCAATAACACTTGTCTCACAGGTCAAATGACATCCAAAAACACTTGTCTCACAGGTCAAATGGCATCCAATAACACTTGTCTCACAGGTCAAATGGCATTCAATAACACTTGTCTCACAGGTCAAATGACATCCAGTAACACTTGTCTCACAGGTCAAATGACACCCAGTAACACTTGTCTCACAGGTCAAATGGCATCCAATAACACTTGTCTCACAGGTCAAATGGCATCCAATAACACTTGTCTCACAGGTCAAATAGCATCCAATAACACTTGTCTCACAGGTCAAATGGCATCCAATAACACTTGTCTCACAGGTCAAATGACATCCAATAATACTTGTCTCACAGGTCAAATGACACCCAGTAACACTTGTCTCACAGGTCAAATGGCATCCAGTAACACTTGTCTCACAGGTCAAATGACACCCAGTAACACTTGTCTCACAGGTCAAATGGCATCCAATAACACTTGTCTCACAGGTCAAATGGCATCCAATAACACTTGTCTCACAGGTCAAATGACATCCAATATACACTTGTCTCACAGGTCAAATGACATCCAATAACACTTGTCTCACAGGTCAAATGACATCCAAAAACACTTGTCTCACAGGTCAAATGACATCCAGTAACACTTGTCTCACAGGTCAAATGACACCCAGTAACACTTGTCTCACAGGTCAAATGACATCCAATAACACTTGTCTCACAGGTCAAATGGCATCCAATAACACTTGTCTCACAGGTCAAATGGCATCCAATAACACTTGTCTCACAGGTCAAATGACATCCAATATCACTTGTCTCACAGGTCAAATGACACCCAGTAACACTTGTCTCACAGGTCAAATGACACCCAGTAACACTTGTCTCACAGGTCAAATGACATCCAATAACACTTGTCGCACAGGTCAAATGACATCCAATATACACTTGTCTCACAGGTCAAATGACAGCCAATATACACTTGTCTCACAGGTCAAATGACATCCAATAACACTTGTCTCACAGGTCAAATGACATCCAATAACACTTGTCTCACAGGTCAAATGGCATCCAATAACACTTGTCTCACAGGTCAAATGACATCTAGTAACACTTGTCTCACAGGTCAAATGACATCCAGTAACACTTGTCTCACAGGTCAAATGACATCCAATAACACTTGTCGCACAGGTCAAATGACATCCAATATACACTTGTCTCACAGGTCAAATGACAGCCAATATACACTTGTCTCACAGGTCAAATGACATCCAATAACACTTGTCTCACAGGTCAAATGACATCCAATAACACTTGTCTCACAGGTCAAATGGCATCCAATAACACTTGTCTCACAGGTCAAATGACATCTAGTAACACTTGTCTCACAGGTCAAATGACATCCAGTAACACTTGTCTCACAGGTCAAATGACATCCAGTAACATTTCGGTCATAAAATTGCATTCAGTAATACCAAAGTCTGGTGGGTGTAGTTGAATCCACAAACAGTTAGGTTAATGGTTTAAGTTATTATAGGAGCAAAATTCATATACCGTATTTGCTCTTTTTAGTAATGCATACATTAATACGTATATGACGAGATGCATCTATGAACAAAATTCATATTTTAATGATCCATTGTACAATAAATGCATTTTTGAGTTTATGTGCGCATTTATTAAAGATGCACCTCTAATAATGCACATATGGTACATATGTTCTATTAGAGGTGTGCTTCTAATAGAACAAATACGGTCGACATGTAAGTGAAATTAGGTGTAGTGTCCTTATAACCACATTCTATATATAACATTCATTTGTGACTAAGATGCTTTTAACCCTGAAGCAAATACTGTATTTATGTTCTGTATACACATGCACATCAGTTTCAGCTTATTTATCAGAATATTTATTGCATTAACAGCTTGGAGATAAAATATCCAGTTAAATGTTGGGTCAATAAACATGGCTGTACGTGATTTCCATATACCCTATGACGATAGGGTCATGTATGCGATGGGGGGATGTATGCAATATTGTACATTCAAAGAAGATTTTGAAATATCACCCTAGAAACACAAGGTTATTATTTGCCACAATTTGGGCATGGAGTATTCATTAGTAGGTATTGCCCGTGTTCCAATTTCTGTGTAGAAAACTCTACCTAAACCTCAACTGTGACTTAAAATATGCCCACAATTAAGTTGATTTTCAGGCAATTTGTCAATTTCTTGCATGATAATACTTTAAAGAGGAATCACCATAAATATTACACATTGTTGCATATGTGGGTGTGGCGTAATTAAAACAAAAAAGGCATATCAGTTTCTTAGTCAGGGAGGCAGTTGTTATACTGTATATTGCATGAATTACATAAGCCAAAGATCAAATGTTTTAACACACTGAGCAGAGGAATAAAACATTTCAAAAACTGGCAGGAATGTGAAAACTCAAAAAACAGATTGTGTTCCTGCCACACATTGTGAATAATTTAAGAAAATACCATCAAAACAAAATTCCTGACACACACACTACAGGATTTTGTGTGTGTGTTCATATGTAAAAGGTCTATTATTCAGTTACTGTAAAATACTTTATTTTCACTTGAAATTAATTTTCGCTATTTTGGCTGAAGGAATGATTTTACATTCAACTCGTCAAAAATCAGTGAAAATAAATTCCATACAAAACACCGAAAAAGTCATTTCAGCGAAAATTAATTGCAGCTAAAATAAAGTATTTCACAGTACTATACATGCTGTGAATGGCAGGAAAATTCCAACAAAATCTTTTTCTCTATTTGTTTAGTTGCCCCATATATATTAATTTGTTACTGCAAAGGTAAATATTTGGTATTTTACGAATTAAAAATACAATATTGGCCAAATTGCAAGTTTATACTACTTTGAATGTATCTTTCTAATAGAAATTCAAGAGTTTGTCAGGTTTTGCTGATTATGTGTATTCATTCAAATCACAAGTATATTTGATACTATCAAGGATCCAGCATTTACTAACAATGAGCCTACTTAGTTCATCTTAGATTATGCTGGATATACCCATCAGAAAATGGAATAGTTCATTGATGATTTTTGTCTCAGAGCAGTTGATCTATTCCTTCACATTGCATGATATATGATTTATAATACTGTCATTTTGTCACTTGTGGACTGTTCTAGAATATGATTTCCTAATTATTGCCCTCGCTTGGAAAGCATGAGTTTCAACCATGTGTCTTCAAAAATATTGAAATCATTGTTTTACCTCACAAAATCTTGTCGATTTTATAATTCAGACCTAAAAACCTTAACTGAAATATGCTATCATCACAGATGCAGATTATGCACATGACTGGAAATTTTTGAGTGATCAAATTACATAATATGACTTTTTCTGCTTGTACAAGCCTTAGAAATGATGTAAAATTCTGATGTCACTGAAAACGAGGGGTTTTTAAGATATTCGTCATGATGACACTATGATCCGAGATGTAAACTCTGTAGTTTAAGCTTTCAGCATTTTATAATAAGTAAAGCTATTTTCAATTGCCAGCCTGATTTAATTTTTTTGGAAAGCTTTGACACATCAAATGATGTGGTGATGCATTTTTTCTGTGTTTTATTTAAGATCAATACCACAAGATATATGTCCAATATATAGCGTTATATAGCATGCTTTCTAATGCATGCATTAAAAGTTGATTTGCATCAACAAAATGAAAACAAAACATTTCCCCATTCTATCATATGTGGTGCGCTTTAACAAAATTGCAAACAATTTGTTTTTGACCTGACCACACTTATATGCTTATTGCCTATCAATAATTCTCACATAGTTGCTTATAATGTTCACTGTATACTTGTTGGGCACATAACATGTACATGTTTATTAAGATGATTACTGGCATCTGATCATACATCCTTCAACCTTTCTTTCATCTAGTGTATAGCGCCCTCTAACGGTTATTCGAAAATTCTTCTGTTTTGTTGTTACACAAAATGTATAAAACTTCAGATTTTTTAGAAAATGCTGATTATTTAACCTGGTGATGATTATTGTCTTCCTATGGTTTTTAATTCATCACAGGTCAATTAATTTCATAAATATCATCACAGATCAGTTAATTCCATAAAAATCTTATACATGTACATTACAAATTTTCTCCTGTCGCTTCTTGAATGTCGAAAGGTGAGGAAACATGGGTTAGTGGTCCTACTACTGGTTCCTACTACTGTTATAGCTGAATTTCATATCCTACCTTCTATATGATAAATTGCCAAAACATACAACATCTAAGACTATACACAGTGACAGGCAAATTTGAAGCTTCACAGTAGTTCAGTCAAATTTCTTGTAAAATGCTGTACCTTGAGGAGATGACTGTGGTAATTTAAAGTATATGTCAAGTAAATTTAACCTCATACTCGGCACAACAAACGCATTCCCTTTATCTTCATAAATATTTATAAATTTCACAAACTGAAACAAGAAGTTTATATTGGCCGATTGAATAACTCCGAACATTTCCAAATGATGACATGGTGCACTGTGCTTATTGATTATCTGGTTTGATTTTCAACTGCCATTTGTGAATTGTGAAATTTTTGAATATCAATAATGATAAAGGAATGTCTTAGTTGCACCAAGATTACACTGTCAGCTCAGGTAAGGCATGTTTATACTTGTTTTACTTATAAACATACTTATGAAAATTTATAAACTCTTCTGTTTCCATTTGAAATCTGTATCATACTGCTTGTGCAACTGCCATTTGAGTTTATGAATATTTATGTTTATATAAGTTTTCAAAGTACAAGTCTTATCTGATTTTGGTATATATTGGAGTCAATGAACTGGTGTTTATACAAAAATATGTACTTACAAATATTTATAAAACTAACAGTAATTTAAAATCAGTAATGTTCACATTCAAACAAGACATTGGCTGATCAGGCAATCCTTTGGCTTTGTTGATTTCTGTGTAGTTTGTGAAATCAATGTTGTGAACATAAAATAAGTTATAGATTTGAGTAGCGTCCTGCTGTTGTCATCATTCAAGGAGCAGACTCATGAGATGTCTTTGGCAGGTTTCATTAGGAACTAATGTTGTCCTTTCCATATACTAGTATATATCACCATGAACAATCAGGCCCTTACTGAATAATACTACCTCTACAATCTGGGAAATATATAAACAAAATTATTATGTATTTACAATATTATATTTACATGTATGTAATGTATTTTTAGGCCAACTATTTTTCATAGTCAAGACTGAATGTATTTTTGCTAGTGTAACTCTATTATGTAATTAAAATGTTTCACAAAGTTGATCAGAGTATAGTACTGTATTATCATACAATACAACAGTAATATTGGAATATGTTAGTATTCCTGTAAGAATACTATTGGAATATGTTAGTATTCCTATAAGAATACTATTGGAATATGTTAGTATTCCTGTAAGAATACTATTGGAATATGTTAGTATTCCTGTAAGAATACTATTGGAATATGTTAGTATTCCTGTAAGAATACTATTGGAATATGTAAGTATTCCTGTAAGAATACTATTGGAATATGTTAGTATTCCTATAAGAATACTATTGGAATATGTTAGTATTCCTGTAAGAATACTATTGGAATATGTTAGTATTCCTGTAAGAATACTATTGGAATATGTTAGTATTCCTATAAGAATACTATTGGAATATGTTAGTATTCCTGTAAGAATACTATTGGAATATGTTAGTATTCCTGTAAGAATACTATTGGAATATGTTAGTATTCCTGTAAGAATACTATTGGAATATGTTAGTATTCCTATAAGAATACTATTGGAATATGTTAGTATTCCTGTAAGAATACTATTGGAATATGTTAGTATTCCTGTAAGAATACTATTGGAATATGTTAGTATTCCTGTAAGAATACTATTGGAATATGTAAGTATTCCTGTAAGAATAATATTGGAATATGTTAGTATTCCTGTAAGAATACTATTGGAATATGTTAGTATTCCTGTAAGAATACTATTGGAATATGTTAGTATTCCTGTAAGAATACTATTGGAATATGTTAGTATTCCTGTAAGAATACTATTGGAATATGTTAGTATTCCTGTAAGAATGCTATTGGAATATGTTAGTATTCCTGTAAGAATACTATTAGAATATGTTAGTATTCCTATAAGAATACTATTGGAATATGTTAGTATTCCTGTAAGAATACTATTGGAATATGTTAGTATTCCTGTAAGAATACTATTGGAATGTTAGTATTCCTGTAAGAATACTATTGGAATATGTAAGTATTCCTGTAAGAATACTATTGGAATATGTTAGTATTCCTATAAGAATACTATTGGAATATGTTAGTTTCCTGTAAGAATACTATTGGAATATGTTAGTATTCCTGTAAGAATACTATTGGAATATGTTAGTATTCCTATAAGAATACTATTGGAATATGTTAGTATTCCTGTAAGAATACTATTGGAATATGTTAGTATTCCTGTAAGAATACTATTGGAATATGTTAGTATTCCTGTAAGAATACTATTGGAATATGTTAGTATTCCTATAAGAATACTATTGGAATATGTTAGTATTCCTGTAAGAATACTATTGGAATATGTTAGTATTCCTGTAAGAATACTATTGGAATATGTTAGTATTCCTATAAGAATACTATTGGAATATGTTAGTATTCCTGTAAGAATACTATTGGAATATGTTAGTATTCCTGTAAGAATACTATTGGAATATGTTAGTATTCCTGTAGGGAGTGGCCTATTATCCCATGAAACATACTCACGCATATCCGTACATATCACCCTGTCTTAATGTGTGTATGTGTGTGGGGGGGGGGGGACCATGTACACAATCATAATAATTGGAAATGGTTTCAGAACGGGAAACTGTTTTATTACTGTAAATAATTATGAACATTAAAACCTGCAATTTAGAAAAACTGTGGACAATAAATAAATAATGAAAATCTGTGATTTGCTGTACAGTTTCTAGAAAATTATTACAAGTCTCAGAAGTATTTGGACAGCCAATTTGCAAACTCACTAGCGAATTGGCAAACTGCTTGAGATGCTGAATTGTTCGAGTTACGGACATCGAGTTACGAAAACATCGTGTTACAGAAATGACCACGCCCATATTTGTGAACCACGCCCAAATTGTAACTCGATATTCAAACATTATTATTAACAGAACTTCGAGTTACGGGCAACATACATTTTGGTTTGTGTTGCACGTCCACATTCAGTAACTTTCAAATTTTGTAACTTTAATTAGCAGTTACTCAAATTCGAGTTGGTAACTCATGTGCGTGTCTGTAATGTCGCAACAATGTTGCTGTTATTACTGCAACAAAACGCGCCAAAATCGAGTAATGTGAAGATTTGAAAATATGTTTGCCTGATTTCACACGTTGAACTAGTGACACGGAAGACATTCGTGGGTTTTTCAATTTACAATGAATCGTTACATAATAAAAGAGAGAGAGTCTGAGATGATGAAAATATGGAATGACGCCGATGAGGAAGTATCACGACTCTGGCCTCTGTAAATTTGTGAAGATGTACAGGGACTAAGCCCAAAAGTTGAAACAAGCAATCTCATTGCGTGGTAAAAAATGAAAGACAGTATCTGGATGAACAATAACTACAATCTACGTTGCTTACTGTTAATTACAATTCGAGTTAAAAAATTAGAAAGTTAAACAAAACAAAAAATATATGTTGCCCGTTACTCGAAGTTTGATTAACTGTTATTTAAAGTTCGAAATGTATGGTGCCCGTAACTCGAAGTTCTGTTAACTGTTAATTGAAAGCGTGGTGGTCGTATTTTACACGCGTTGTATACGTCGCTATGAGTCCCATATCGAACAGGACGCAACACGACTGTCACACTTGAACATCGAGTTACAATTTGGACGTGGTTTCACAAAAGTGGGCGTGGTTTCAAAAACATGGGCGTGGTCATTTCTGTAACTCATTGTTTTCGTAACTCGCTGTTCGTAATCGATGTCCTGATGGCTACCTTCAAAACGACGAATGAGGTCGAATATTATTAGCGGTTGGATGTGAAAATTTATGTTCTCCTTCTTTGTAGGAAACTGTTTTTCAACTTGTCTCTTTATTCAAACTGCGTAAAAGCATTTCATATCACCTAAGCAATATGGACTCGCCCCGAGTAGACGCGACCACAAATCGGCGCCAGCGAGATTCGAAAGCCAAGCAGTTAGCCAATTCGCTAGCGAGTTTGCAAATTGGATGCCCCAATACTTCTGAGATTTGCTGTAACAGAACCATAACATTTACAAAATAAACGTTTTGTTTACTAGAAGGAAATGTTCTTTGGCAGCATTTCCTGTGTTAATTTTGAACAAAAAAAGCAGCAGATACTGTTACTGAAGCACATAATTTGCATGTTTTTTTCCCGGCCATTCACGCAAACTGCAAATAAAGTCTTTTACTGCATCCATAGTTGTTGTCACTTTGCAGCCGCAATGATGAATGCATTGTGACGTATTTTGACCCCCGGAATTTGACCTTGCATTCTAGCTACATTTACCTCCCTTTCATACCAGTTCAATTTCCTTTCAGATTCCATGACATTTAAAACCAACCCTTATTTCACAGTCACTCTAGTTTTCACTTTTCTAAAATTATTTTATTGATCAAAAGAATTTTCACTCCCATCATGCAATCTCCCATAGTACTTCCGCAGACACAGAGGCGATCGCCAGCATATCTACAAATAACCTCGCTCCCAGGAGCTGAGGAATATAAGTGTGGGAGCATGTTTCAGTTGCTTTTTTGCAAAGAATATGGTTGCATGTCCCAGTCCCAGTGAAAATATCCGATTGGTATGCTGAACAAATTGCCACATTTATAAAAACAACAGAAATTGTATTGAGGGCGCCGTTAAATGTTAAAGAAGACAAATAATGTGCTACCCAATTTAATACTATAGTATTGCTGTAACTAGCCTTATAATACTTACCCCCCGGTTTGAATAACAGACCCTCACGACAAACTTAAACATGAAAAGAGGTAATAACCCGAGTTTGCTTTCGACATGTTTAGAGATTAAAGTATCCAAAATGGAAATACAATCAGTGGTGCGATGGTTTTGCTTGAAAGCAGTTTATGATAATTAGTCAATCTGCTATTTAAAGACAATTGTAAAAACTATTACACAACGCTATACCACGATAATTATTAGAATCTAGCGGATTACCCATTTGAAAATTGGGATAATAAAACTACAATTCCACAATCATTATGTAGGAAAATTACCTTTCTTTTTCTTCGTAATACAACTTAATAAAAAGGATGCACCCTTTTTAAACATTTCGTTTAGAATCATGTCACAACCAGATGCTTTGCCTGACTTGGGAAGCTTAATGTGAAACAACATTTCACCATGTCACTAAAATCCTTATCAAGATCCACCTTACCTAAGACACTGTAAACATACATGGTTAATTCTTTATCACCAGTATTAATATTTGAATTTAGGGATTTCAAATGGTTAAGCCACGTCAAACCACTTTTTATTTTTAGGTTTAATAGTTCACTTTTTAATTCTAAGATAGATAAACTTATAAGATTTTCTAGAAGCTTCAGTCGGAATACTGTAAAACATGTCTTTTTTGCGAGCATGTCTTTTTAGCGAATTTAGCAAAAGAACTGATTCGCTAATTCAAGATGTTGCTAATGACTTTATTTTAAATTCAAAATGGCCAAGATTTGGGTATTCGTATAAAGTAATCCGGAACATAAACATCTGGGCGCTTCCTAATTACACTTGACAGGTTTTCTTTGTTTTTATGGAGGTGATAACTGCGCATTTGTTTTGGCACGCGACAGACAAGTTTTGTGAAAACAGGAAATCAACAATGACAAGAGAGATTTGCTAAATCAACATTTCGCTATTACGTCATTTGACCACAATTCGCTAAAATTACATGTCGCTTTTTAAACATCTTTTACAATGTTATTGAATTTATTAACAGCTTTGTTGATATCTTTAAAGTTATAATTTTGAAAAATATTAATTTTTTCTCTAATTGAATTACTTCAAATGTCCCAAATGAAGGACAAATCACCTTTTCATCCTAGATAAATTACCTCCGGTAAATGAGACAAATTGTCACTGCTATAAACAGCAGCACGTTGGAACTTCACAGCAAGAGAAAGTGAAATTGGATGATGATCTGAAAGGTGATTCAGAAGCCTAACTTTGAAATATTGAATACAATAAAACAGTGAAGAACTCATAACTCCATAATCTATAAGACTCTCTCTAAATTGATGACTAGTGAATTTACCCAGATAACCTTACAACTTTAAATTAGTCAACTAGATCAACTAGAGCCGCGCCATCACTGTAAACATGAGAATCCATATTATTCCTCTTATAGTGATAATCAATAGACATGGACATTGGCACTGGAATATATTTATTACTATAATTCTCAATAAATCAGTAATCCCCTAATTAAAATGTATCAAAATTGATGATGTCACTTTCTAATTGTTCATTAATATCCAAACCAGAAAGTGACGATTTACTGTAAATACTTGACCCTTGATACCATGAATGTTCCATGATGCAAGCTACCGGTAAAAAGCTACTGGTAGTTCATATATTCAGTTACTTCCCCCTTGCCAAGAAATTACTGCTTTTTTTGTTGCCAGTCAGATGCACTAACCCATCTATGATTGACTTGTCTCGAAGTTAATATAAACCAGTTGTATGGTTCTTTTCCTCTGAGCTCATGACATCTGAATGAAAATGCTTGATGTTTACAATATTATATTGTAGTAGTGACTGTTGTATATTCGACACCTCTTTAATCATCCATCTTCTCTTTAATATTTACTATGCTGTGGTCTTCGGTAACTTCGGTTTTGAAGCCATTCATATCTCCGCTTTCGATTATCTAGTCTAGATTTGAATTCCTTTGATTTATTCAGCTGACATCGTCTTCAACTTGCCAATGAAATTTGCAGCAAGAGCACTTGTTCCTTCGTCATTTAGATGGAGTCCTTGTGAGATTTCTTGAATTGAACAGTGTGTGGTGATACAAGAATTCAACTTTAGATTCTTCATTACAGAATGATTCTATCTGGTTGTTGATGATATTGACAAGATAGAAGATATAATAATCACTTCTTTGGCATTGTTAATGAGAGATTTCTTCTTCTACATCATTGCCATTACGTCATTTACTTCCTTCATGAACAAAAAAAAAAGATGATTTGGTAAACCTGATTTTGATCAGTGAATTGCCAATTATAATAATATCATCCTTCTTATCACATGGTAGAACTGTACCGGTAGCTCCCTTGTTATTAAACATTAGAATGGTTAGAAGTTTGAACAGGTCCTTCATCACCTATTCATCCTCTACTGGTAATACACTGTGTGTATTACTGGAGAACCATAGGGTCACTTTCACTTGCAGGTCTTGACTTCAAACGTGAAATAGATTCGTTTTCTGGAACAGTGTCAGTGTGTAAATTAGCATTCTTTACTGCTAAGAGCTCAGCAGTTACTAGGTCATAGCTGAATTGCGTTTCTCTTTCTTCTAGTTGCGTATTCATCTTGATAAATATCTATCTTTTTCTTTTTATGTCTTGGCTTCTTCTGACAAGTTTCATCATATTTCATCATGATATCATATTTTCTCTGTAATTCACTTAGACACTTCTCTGTAATATTACCTTTATCCAGATCATCGATGATCTGAGAGTATTTACTGTCCAGGCCATTTATAGTGCTTTCCACTACTAACATTTTAGACCAGAGCACAATTAGTGTTTATAGTGTTGTGCCATAGGGTGTTTTCTTCAAGGATTGTGAGTTCTTCACTGCTGACATCAGATCACAGGCAGTAGAATTTGCCAATGAAGGTGATTCGTTTATATTAATAGAAGATGTAACACTTCACTACCAGAAAGACCATCAGACTGTGTCAATGGTTTCTCATTCTCAGATGTGTCAGACTGTTTAAATAAGTCATTAACTCTGCCTCTCAGTTCTGTAAAATCAGAACTTTTCCAATCTAAAATCCATTTGGACCGAACAAGAACACCACCACTAATGGCACTATTGAATCTAAAACTTTGTCATTATTCACGTCTATTCTAGCCATTTTACTTTATGTTCTTTGCTCCCAGTGAATGACCTCTCTTTGTTCTGTGCAACAGTTGGTTTATATCTTGATCTTGAAAATTCTTCTACCTCAGACTACTATAGTAGTCTCAACTTCTACTGATTCACTGACTAGGTGATTTTCCGAACAACTGCGAGATCTCGCGAGATGCATGAAAGACGCGCGTCGAACGTCTGCTGCAAAAATCGAACGATTTGATTTTGAACTAGAATTTCTTTATTTCGCAGCTTACATTGACCGGCCGATCTTCGACAGAGGAATATTGCTACTCTTACTTAATCAAAATTGCCTATCATCAAATGTGGACAGCACATTATTAAGCATGGAAGTGTCCCCGAAATACTTTCGCGTTTGTCGAATCCCACGCGATGTTTGACGCGACTACGACGCTATGACCTTTGTTTGTCCTGTTTTTACGTTCGATTTCACGCATAACGCGTGATTCTCGCAGTGAACGGAAAATGGTCTACTTTTACCAACCATGTCCCGAGTTACTGAACTTCTATCGCATTACTCATGCCGCAAATAGAGGGCGCAATTTTAAAATGTCAACTGAATGATAAAAAAAAGCTGCTCCGAAACAGCGCCACCATTAGTGTGATAGGTCACAAAATTATATTGTCCTGGCGTTATCGTGTGGTGGCTTTAAAACAGTATCACTACGATCTTTGTTAGCGCAATAAATTTAGGACTTTTAACTGTTTCGCAAAGCTGATAGAAAATATTGTAATATACTGTACAATGTTGACCGTGAAAACATAAACAGCATCGTCGCAGTTAGAACCCATCTTAATCCCTGTATATGTGAATGTGTGAAACTGTCGACGCAATTCATGTGATAGAATAATGAAATATCAGTAACAATTAATATTTTACATTATTCCGCAAAAGTCAATTCAATGTACTTTCCCGCATTTGAGTGAAACATTGTATTGTGACCACTCCTCATTGTGTAAATGAAATCTTGTTACGGGGATTGTTAAAATCTCCAGGGAATGCCTCTCATGCACCATGTGACAAGCCGGACATCTTGTTTACACGCGACAAAACATGTACTATTCGAGGTAGGGTGTAAATTAAGCAGGCTGATATTCGGAGGGGATTTCAAAAAATCGGTTAATGTAACAGGGCTGATAATAAATTTTCAAATGACATTCAAGCTAAATAATAATGCAATTAACTCACGCGTGGGGCTGAAATCGATAAAATGCCTTGTTTTAAAACCAAAATTGGTGACGTGTGTCGATTTTGTGGTGCGATTCTAACATCTGGGATGTGTATTTTTAGAATCACTTTTACCTGGAAGCTGTATAACGTGTTACGATCGTATAGCATATTCATGTGACAGTAACAAAGAAGCGATCGAGAAAATAACTGCACCGTCTGTTGTTTTTTCAATATCACTTACAACAAATACTCTGAATACTGAGAATCGTTTGTTTGTTTGTATTGTCGTATTCGATATACACACTCACACAGTTCTTGAATGGTAATAACAAGTTTGTTCATTTAATATTGATTTATTTGTTATTTATCTTGATCTCGTCATTTTTGTTGAGCCGTATACGGTATATATCTAGGTTAAACCGAATTATCCGCACAGCCGTCGATAAATAATTCCAGTATACGACATAAGCCCGGCATTGCCCTGGATGCAATAAATGAGTACTGTGTTAGATTTCTCTTTCTACTAAAACAAATTCTCATTGGAAAGCCATAAGTCGCCATCTTTAAAACGTACAATATCGCATTGCATCTTTTTGCTCAATTTCGTGATTTTGTGTTGTTTTCATTCGCCGTACCTGTTTCAACCTGTACGCTGTATTGCATTCAATTAACCCGAATGAACAACTAATAATCGTCTTTGAAGTAATTGTTTCCCCGATATTGTAGGCATATCTGTGCATTCAGCGGCCCGATTCATTCAATTTGTATTTCGGCGTTCCCTGATAATAAAAAAATCGGAAATTGACATCGGAAAGTGAACAAAAGCAAGAGAGGGGAAATTAGAAATCGTTATTTCTTAATATACCAATAAGCGAGCACATATTTTTGTCCATTGTATACATTTTTTGACAAATCAATTCGTACAAACCGTGAGTATATTTTTATTGTTCCTTTCCAGAGCCTGGCGACGTGAGATGTCTGGTGCGTTAATTGCATTCGATGTGAAGGGCAGAAAATTGGTGAATTATTTTTTGAGAGTCGATAATTGATATTGACAAGGTCGGCCAATCGATGGCTAACGTTGGCAATTGCGAATGGGTTGTACATTTTCAATGGGTCTCGGCGACACTGTGTCTTGTACTGAGGACTCCTCAAAGCAGCACTCACAATGACACAGACTCTCGCAACTGACATGCATCCTTTGTCAGCCTGATGCAACATAATTCTGTTTTTAAAAGCCCTCACAATCGGGCGAAAACCGCACGCATCACCTGGGGAACGACTATACGTACCGGCAGAATGAGGAATGGATTGGAATCATTGTTGGCCTATCACTTCATTGTTTTCTCAGTGATATAGATTAGAGAAATGTCACGATGACAACAACAAAAAACAAAACAAAAACGACAGACCAATATGATTGAGAGAAATGTGAGTTTTGTGTGAATGATTAATCGAGTAAAAGTTGAAGCATAATCTATTGTTGTTATCCAATATACGATATTTAAAACGACATATGTTATGATTCGCATAAAACCGATTGCCATACATCGTTGATTTTGTTAATATAGAAAAATATGCAATAGATATTGAATAAGATGAATCAGTTTACTCGTCGATGTGCCTGTCGGGTAGTCTGACTTCAATCCGTATTGATTCATATTTACGATCGCGTCTTTGTGATTTATTCACAGTGTCAAGGTTTATAAGATATCACATCAATTCCTGGCTGTATTTATTTCTTTGATTATCATATTGTCATTTTTTTTATATCGTTATGGCAACCAATGCTGGCAAAGGAGTATCAAAATGGCCAAGGGGTCCCTTTTTACATGATATTATTATCCGAAAAGTCGATTTTCAATTTGGTTAAAGATTCCTGTCGGCGATTTTCTCCCAATTTCGATCTGACACAAATCGCGTCGATGAGGTGTTTTTTTGAGAAATGTTCCCTTTTTTAGCCAGATCATTATTCACATACACCTTAAATATAAGAAGAAACTTGTTTTCTTTGTAATGATTATAATTTATACTGATAGGAACCCGATTTTGACAACGTATCGCGGGATTACCTCTTACTGGGGTGTTTGCATATAACACCGATTGTAGTTACCACCGTACTACGATCATGGCCAACGATGGTCATTTCGGTTGCATTTCACGAGGGCACTGTTATACGAATAATCAAGCCATCAGCATTCCCTGGAAAAGACGACCCCGTCTGTATATCCTAGGCCACGTCACATCACGTTCCCGTCTTACCATCTCTTGTCTGTCAATTCGGGTTATTTCATCCCCATGGCGACGAGTCGGATCATCATCACTGAAGTATATTACGACTGGTGTCCATCGACAAGTCTAATTACGATTTTCCTTCGATAATTGTGGTTATTATTCGTATTTAATCGTTCTCTCTACTCCAGCCTCAATTTTTCATCATTTTCCTGTCTATGCGGAAGACAACCAGTCGCCTTGGAGATTTTAGCGATGCGGATCTGTAATGAGATGTTTCAGACAGAATTCCCGATTGCAGCATATCGGCGGCAGTCATCGTGGCTGCTGTATTTGCATCTGCCAACGGTAAAATGAACATTAGATGTGACTGTCGTTATGCCCCCGTTTAGCAGATGATAAACGGCATCCTAAATCAGTGACGTATTTTAGATAATTGTTTAAAACGAGCTGTTTATATAATAATAGCATCTACATGATACCTGCGTATTTTAGTGTCTATACGAACGCAGTTCCTCGTCGTAATTTCTCGGGGTCAAGCAGTGGGAATAAATTACATGTAAGTGGAAATTGCGTGGACGATGCGTGTCGTTTCACCAACGTTATAGGACTTTCTTGAACACAACTTGTAATGACGATCACCGACCTTTATCGCAAAAAGCAAAAAATAAATAAATAAATAAATAAATAAATAAATAAATAAATAAATAAATAAATAAATAAATAAATAAATAAATAAATAAATAAATAAATAAATAAATAAATAAATAAATAAATAAATAAATAAATAAATAAATATACGCTTACGCTTGCTACATTGTCACCATGTTGGTGATATAGCTGTGTTTCGTCCTCCGGTAAAAGAAATTTAATTTAATTAAACTTGCTTGGTTTAATTGCCTTTATTTAAAAGATCGTATTATGAAAATTGATAACAAAAGTAAAAATGGTCGTGAATGTTGCCTTTTGTGTTGTAACGAAATTAGGCGAGGACACCAGATGTTTTTGTTCAACTAGCTACTTGCAACGACCCCGTTCTTCCATACAAGCCATATTGTCACAGTAACAATATTGTATACAGTTTGGTTACCATGGGAATATATATCGACGACGACATGCATACTAAAACTGACTGTTGTTTGTCTGAATTGAATTTTTCATCGTAATACGATGACATTTCTTTTCGAAATATAGATCTCATACGACGAGTTTTTGAATTGACTTTTTACTGTGTTCACTGTGACGTCGGTGTTTATTGTGATGTCAGTGTTCACTGTGATTTCGGTGCTAACTGTGATGTCATGTCATGCATTCACTGTGATGTCAGGTCAGTATTTAGCTGTTCAATAATTAGCCCGGAAAAGAGCGTTAAAGGGCCGTGGTCGTCGTGCCACGCAAGCGCGGGATAAGGGACTCGTATGAACACCGGTGGCGACTTTGACTGTTGCGCAGACCAAAGAGTACAAACGGACACGTTGCCAAACCTTTAATTAGGTAATTTGTTAGTGATTGGGAGGTATCGATGGAGTTACTGGCGGAAATTAGAGCACGTTGCACCCAGATCAAAACTGATTTTCATTGAAAAAACGCATTGGATTGTGGGAAAATCAATGTTTATCGACACAAATGTCGCACATGCGCAGCGTGACGACCATCCCCTTTTAAGCACCAGGATTAACCTGGGTAACCCGGTGTATCCAATACACGCATCATATACTGGCATGACTTATCGAAGTCATTACAAAACTTCAGATACATATTTTTGAGAAAAATAAATAAAATAAAGTGTCAAAAATAAATATTGAACAGCATATATAGTTGAACAGAAACAGGACATGGAATTATCATTTTTTACCGTAATTGTTGTTCAGTATACCTATAACTGAGACAAGGTCTCGTCATTATGTCCCATCTTGCATGAGTACCTCCAACGCACGCCGACGTGCCGATAAGCTCACCTCATTCGCAGCATTAGGTTTCCCGAATATATCACGTGACAAGCCCACATGGTACAAAGTAACATCAATATTCAATTGTCGCGAACAGCGCTTCTCTTTGATCTCGTGTTTTGTCCGCGATCAACAATTGTCCACGTTAAGCAGCTGTCAATATCATATTAATATTGAACATTGGAAGCGACAGTGCGACGCCACGACACAAACTAATCATAAAAAGCACGGAGTACTCTTCTCACCAGCCCTGTATATTTAATGTATATGATAATACAGTCTTTCCTTCACATTGTCGCTACCAATATCATAACAATACCAAAGCGTCTCCAACGCCGATAGGTAAAATGAGCCTAATCATTGATTATTTTCCTTTAGAAATTATAAAAGAGGCCAGAAAAGATAAAATGATTCTTTTGAATTCATTTTTTTACAGCATCGCAAGTATCACGTTCAAGGCTGAGTAATTCCATAATGGCCCTTTGATTATTGTCGTGCGCAAGCTGTGAAGCCGATTTCCCGACGTGTCACCAAGAAGAGATCCACATGCGTTCTCAATTTTCGCCCGGCGGTGTGTTATTAACGCCTTCACATCGGCGCCACCTCACACCTTGTTAGAATTTGTGCCAGTGGAACGCAGTCACTGAATTCTATAGTGATTATCAGGGTTGCACAGACTTGCTGTAAATTTGGGGAAGAACATATGGACGAATGAATCATGAAATTAATAGGAGATATGTTTGTTCGGTAACAAGGTCTCAATATAATTCAATGTTCAATATTCGATGTTTATTCGCAGCAAATATTAAACAGTTCGACCATAATAGATTTTCCACATTATAAAACAAAACAAAACATTTTTTGTCTATGTTATCTTTCGTATCGTCTAAACATTAGAAAGCTTGTTCTGACTACACTGTAAAAGTGTTTTAAGAAGACATATTTTTGTCCCCATTTTAAAAACATTTTAAGTGTTTTATAATTAAACACATTAATAAGTGTTTTTTTTGAAATCGCAAATGTGTTATTTTACAACACTACTGTTTTAAAATAACGCAGTTTGGAAGAAAAGTGTTTTTGTTACTCTTATGTACCTGTATACATGTTATATGCGTAAACACGTATAGTATATTGTCTGGTGTTTTAGATTAAAACATTGCATGTGTGTTTGTTTTAGGAAGAGCTTCAAGATGAAACAAATTGGTAAGTTTTCAGTTACTCTCATGGACACAAATGTGTCTTATATATTAACACTTTGTAAAACATTTATAGTCTGGTCTTTTGGGGTTGAAACATCGTTGGTGATTTCGTTTATATCACAAGTGAAATTTAAACCACCACCAGCGTTCTTCCAAACGCAGAGCATTTCATTCTTTAAATCATGGGGTACTTTGTCACGTGTCTCAATTTCCTATTGTACTCATAGGTTGGTAAGATCATACAAGAGTACATACAATTAATTATTCCACAACCTGGTGCTTAGGATGGTGGTGACATGTTGCTAACTCATGAAGAATTTGAATTTAATAAAGTCGCAACATCCTAAAAAATAAAACTGCCGTCAACTTGTCATCTCATTATGCGTAAGTTAGGCCAATGGCATATACCATAATGTTTACTTACGAGTCACCAGTTCGAGTCCCAGGCTATAGTTTAATGCTCTTCACTCAATTTTGTTAGTATTGCTTGCATACAGTTGGTTACATTAATACATACAAGTTTTATCAATAAACACTTTAATTACACGTCAAAAAACTCGGTGTTTTATTTTGGAAAAGTGTATTTTTGTGTGTTTACAAGTTTCATTAAAGAGTGTTTTAATTACTCCGAAAAGTTGCACTTATCATACTATCCGATTAAACAGAATTTAAACAAAACAATTTGTTATTACCTTATCTGTTATCTCAATTTTCTGAACGGTTGGAATAACGCATTTTTTTTATCTTTTATGTTATGTAATGTTGTTGATAATTCCTCTTATAATATGTTATAACTTCCAGATCGCGTTTCAAAAATCTGTAAATGAATTCCCGAGAACATCGAGAGGCCTCAAATTGTACTCTTTTTACCTTTTCCGTCTCTGTTTACTTATATTTCATCCCTATATTCATTCGCTCCATTTCTAGTTCAGCTTCATGGTAGTCGAGGTTGTTTAAAGCGGGAGGGTCGTCACCTGCGCACGCGCGTGAAAAACGCAAAGGCTCATGGGTAGACGTTTGTTTGTAAACAATGACACGCTATGGCCATATGACGCTTGCGCAGGTGACGACTCCCCCGCTTTAATTTTATTGTCATCTGTTTGTCCATTTTCCGCAGATGACAGTATATCACTTGTATGGTAATCTTTCTAGACCTTAAGTCTGCGGATGATTATTGCGACAATTCAGCGGTGATGCGTCTGATTATTTTTTCAACAACTCCTTGTCATTTTATATGACATTATGACGTCAGTTGATTCACTTACTGTTCGTATTTATGTAGAAGAGGACGAAATCAAATATTCACACAATCAGCATGACCCTTGACCCCTAAAAATAAACTTTATTGATATCAAAATATTATTTTGATTACGATGAAATAAATCAGGTCAATTATTAAATAGAATTAATATAACAAATTTGTTATTATATAAAAAACCCAGAAATAACACTGATACAGTACCAGTAACGACACAGTCCATGCAGTAATTGTAATTGGCTGGCTTGTTGTTGCAGCTGCTGCATGTTAATACAGTGCTTTCCTCGGACAGGGTAGTCACTTAGGCGGCGCATTAATAATCACAAATTTGTCATCAGAAAAAAAATAACAAATCCAAACCCGTTAGCTAATATTTCACATCATTCAATGTGGAACATTCAAGTAGTAGCATTAGTGTTTATTATATAGTAACAAGAATCGTTTGAAAAGAGAGATTGCTCAACTGTTCATCATACAAAAAAAATAATACTCCATACAGTTAATCAGAAACTTAATATAGAGTGTTTTTGATTTGCATTATTTACTGAGAATAAACTTTATAGTGTGCCACAGTCACTTACTCGATCTCTATTACATAACGTACATACTTCCATTAGTCAAATTGTTCTGCTTTATGCCTCCAATGTATTTCATCCATTCAGTTCATTCCAGTCAATGAATCTGTTGAAAGTACGCTATTACTGCGTTTTAGTCATCAGGTGTTATCAGCGTACGTACCTATTCATGGTGTCCACTAACACGGCTACTACGTCGTGTAGTAAAAGGCACGTAACAATAAGATTTAATCGCAATTTCCATAGAGTATAATGAGCTTAAAAATGTTCTCAGAAATTAAGCTTCGTCTTCTCCTTCGCTTCTGTGGATTACATGACATATTAAATTCAACAAATTTACATAATAAGCGAGCATATCCATATTTTGTATGTTGTTTTTGTACTAACGTTGTTTATGTAATATTAGTGTTTGTAAACTTCGTTGAGATGATATTGTTAGTTTTTTGTTTGTGTGTACTATTATGATTTGTGTGCCTTCGCTTTCAGTGTTTTGTTGTTGTTAATGTACTATTGTTTATGTGTAATGGTTTCGTTAGTGTATCATCGCTGCTAGACTTGTACAGTTTGGGTGATTTATTTCTTTTTAAAATTTAAATTAAATAAAAAATATCGCGAAATCCTCTGGTTTCGCGTTCACCCAAAATTTCGCAAAACTCTTTTTTTTCCAAGTTTGTTATTATTATAATTTAACTGAAAAAAATCACCACAGCTGGGCCAGTCTACATCGCCGTGTATACTATCGTAACGTTCGTTGGAATTTATCTTATATTTCAAAGACAGACGTTCTTTATTTCATTTTTTTTAGAATGTTCTGTGATCTATTCAGTATAATTGTTATATAATTAGTTTCATTTGTGAACAGATGTATCCTCATGTTTTTTCATATAATCGTATTTAGACCGACTGAATGTAGCGTTGTTTACGGATGTTATTAATGTATGATGAAATTTGTAATCCCGACTTTCAGCGTGTCGAGAACAATACGCCTTGTGGCAAACAGTAAACATGAACGAGTTGGTCATTATTGCCCAACTCAAACATTGCTGAGTCTCGCAGCGTGAACCTGACCTTGTCTAATTAGTTCTCTGAGTATCGAAGGATAATTAATAAATCATCCTTTTCTAATAATTAACAAAAAACATTCTACAGCGTTCACCAGAGATCGTGGTTTAATGAGATTCCTTCCAAATACTGCAACGGCCTTCTGGAAATAAACAAGCTGACACACGTTGACATTCATTAATGAGATACTAGTAGTTCTGAAGATAGACGGTACTAAAGATTGTAGCATGGCGCCAATGTGGTTATTCTCGTGATAGCACTCGTTTGTAATAATATGCTTTTTGTTTCCAATAAAGCGAATTCCCCCCCCCCTCTCCCAGTCATCAAGATCAAAATAAATAAATGAATCATGTACAGTCAGATTTGATAAATGACTCCTTCACATTATTTTTTTTATAGAAATCTATGTCGAGATTCGTCTGTTATTTTTTTTTAGCTTTACGAAGTTTATTATATATATATTGCTGTAACGTAAGTGGGGAAACGAAACAGTATTTGAATATGAACATATTAAATAACAAAATATGTTTTCCTTCTTGGCACAGCGGGATTATTACATCGTTATTGCGTTGATATAGCGATTTTGATTGATGAGAAGAGCGTGAGTTCAATGTTGACGGTTACATAGTTCTGAAGTAGCTGGGATTTGTGACGAATTGTTTGAACTCAAGCGACATATTAGCCAAATGGTTTGCGCTAAGTCGGCCACTAAACGCACGTGTGTATACGTTCCACTATTAATGGTATGATGTCAATAATATATTTCAATTTGTATGACTTTATTTGTTATATCTTGAATATATTAACCACTTTTTTCGGAAGAGACAATACATATTTCAATTGTGGTGATATATTTTCGTTTCTTAATGTTGTCTTGTCACAAGACTGAGTATAGTTCGACCCACAGTCCCTCTATGACCAGGCGACGTGTATACTTTTGTTTGATATATCTCGAAAAATACAAACGTGTTGATTTTTGGAATGACAATACATATTTGGAGATTTTATTTTCACTCCTAGCTTTGTCTTGTCACCAATATACATCTACTCTATAACATTTGTATTGTTCTATTTCTATTTTATATCTAAAAAAATAAGAGAATAATATTACTCAATAGATATTTCCTTTGTAGCGATGCATTTAACAGTGTTTCTTGGCGTGCAAATGGTTAGTAAGTATAGAGAAATACGTACTTCGTGGTTGTGTTTTATTTCATAAAACAAGCATAACAAGTGTCTGTATGATAAGATTTATTAAAGTGCCAGCATAAAAGAAGAAAAGAACTAAATATTAAAATACATTTGTCATATACACTGTAAGAATAATGGCGTAATACATTTAGACTGGAACAGCATTTGACTTCATTGAAGTGTCGTCACGTGGCGCCTGGAACATCCCTTACGTTCCATCCATGTTGCCATCGGTCATTCCGGCAATTTGCCCTAACCATGGAACTATGTCGCAACACTATTTTTTCGAGGGTTGAAAAAAACAAGAAGTAATCAAAACACAACATTGAAAATGATGAAAACTCACCGAAAAATACGCTAACTCCGACCTGTTGCACGACTTCCGGCAGACTGAAGGTCACCCTTGCAGACCGACTTGTTTGCGCATGCGTAGTGAGCGAAATATTTTACTGCGCAGATATGAAATTTTTTTTTCAAGTTTTTCGTTTCCGGCAAAGCGGTTGATATCGGCGTATCGGCGGCAACTAACATGGAGTTTGACTAATGTTGTGGAAACAAAAGAGAAAGCACCGTAAGATAAACTAAGACAAAGGTTTTTTTAATCCTCTTAGTTTCGTTGTTCTTCCTGGGGTTTATAGTTCCATGCCCTAACTGACGTTCGTATTTTTCCCGGTTATTTGTATTAAAAAACAAAAACAAACAAAAAAGCACCGCTGTAATCATTATTAACCATACGTGCCCGATCTTTCCAATTTTGGCTGATTACTTATGTTTCGCCTTGTTACTTCTTACCAATTTTTCGTTTATTAGATTGTTTTCGTCGGTGACAGCTCTGAAAAGCGCACCTTGTAATCCCTGTAAATATTTATATTGGCGGTGTTTTTAATTTCGGCTTTATTACACATTTGTGTACGTATTTTCATTTCCCACGTGTTCAGAGACCAGTCATATGGAAGATCTGTGCACTTTTCAGATGCACATAATGTGTTCTTTGCGAAAATTAAATAATGTCGTTATTTTTTGACTAGATATTGGAATCCCCGTCTGATAGATCATCCATAGTCTTCACTGGGAAATGAGCGAACATACGGAGTTGACTGGAGACCATTCCCCGTGTACCCTTCATCTAGTATGCTATTTCTTAAAAGTAGGGCTTTCCAGTAATAACAAATCCAAATACGATCTCCAGCATGGTACAGACTTGTATGAAACTATACAAAACAGGGCCTCCACGTAATTTATTGGCTGGTAACGATTTTAATTCGTCAACCTGTACACGTGTACGGTCACGAAATTATCGCCTTTTGTTTTGCGTAATTTCGACTTTAATTGTTCTCCATTATGTGTTGATTTTTCGAGACAGCGTATTCTTCCCATAGACTTCGTGTCTTGGGAGAACGCAATTTACACGCCAGGGAAAGACATTCTTTTGTTGTTTTATCTTTGGACTATCGGCGTATTAATCAAAACATTCAATAGAAATCCGGCGTTCTATTGTTATTTGTAAATGACTATCAGTCTGGTGGGCGGGGATAATGGCTGGAGATACTTCATTGTTCGTATCATCGCATCAATGAACGACATACGAGGCATTTTAGGGGTTGACCGCTGGAAAGTCGGAAGATGGTAAAATTGTAAAAAAAAAAAATGCACAGAGAACATTTTGAAAAAATCTACTATAACGGAGAAATGCAGGGGAAATATATTGATAAAAATGGCTCATAATCTTGAAAAGAAAAAGAAAAATAACAAAATTACCACAACATCGTCTTGGGAAATGTTGCTCAAAACTGTCTAAAAGGAAATAATTTGCGCAGTAATTCTACATTCCTATCCATGGCATTTGCCATCCAAAGTTTCTAATGGTCAACCCATTATCTGATAGTTACCGGACCCAGAGAACAAACAACTTGACGGTCACGGGTGTTTTCCTGGTTGGCTGGTTGGGCGGTTACTCTTTACTCATTTAAAATACAACTGAGGAACTGGTGGCAGAACTAGTTTTTTTTTGTAATTATTATATCCATATGATGCCTGATGACTATTTGTACAATCACTTTTTTCCAAATTGATTTATACATCATTAGTCAGTAACATTGCATTTGCTGTCTGTGTGTCTGTTTATTCTGTTACAAATTGGAATCTAGACTCCTAGTTTTCAAGTGCGTTAGCCCGTTAAGCGAGTAATGTTCTATCCGTCACCGCCCACGATAAGACAATTGCTATTTTCGAGAACAATTATCTCTGTGACAGTCTTTGAAATCATTCTAAGTGCGGTAATTTTTTCGTCGAAATTATATTTATTCGTGTACATTTAGTCATCCATATTCAGAATTGTACAAATCAGGCAAATACCAATATTCACATTCAATCACAGTCACCGCTGGCCGTGATTTTAAATCGACGTGCTTCACGTCGCAAACTTTGCCACCATAAAATCTCTTTTAGACAAAACCGCAGGTAAATCCGAGCAGGATAAGTGTCGGTTTAGTATCCAAAGTTTACCCATGGGGGGCAATATCGTTCACACGCGTCAATTAATATAAATAGGAATACAAGTATACGATCATTATTATTTTTGAACGTGCCGTGGATGACGGTGACGAGACTTACGGTGTACCGTGCTCTCTAAGGCGTGAATACCAATTATGATTAATGTGTTGGTTCATTGACCCCTAACAATTTCCCATACAGTCAGTATCACCGAAAATCACCGTATTGTAATCATGAAATCGCACGTTCATCTTTATGATTAATTTCATCCTGGTGATTTCAATGAAATAGTACAACCTAGTTTAGGTTATCCATCGATATATGCGATAATAATATTATACTCGTTATAAACACGAAAAAAAACTGTTTTCTATTGTGTATGAACTAATAATACAAGAACATTCCATAATGTGCACGCTCGTTTCAGTTCAACGCTCAAAAGTATTATTTAACGAGTAATTGTACATAGGCTCCCCAGTCCCTCGCTGTTCATGCAAGCATTTCCCACAATGCAATGTGATAATGACATCATTGTTACCATGATAAAATCCGCGCTCACGGTTTCTCGTTGAATGTCGATTTCTTTTCGCGAGAATCGTAACGAAGAATGCTGTATACGTATCGGTCCGATTTTTAAAAATTAAACATAAACAACTTCCGGCTGGGAACCCTTCAGTGAAAATGCAGCAATCCAGATTGCACCCCGTGTAACACATTTTCCCATTTACGTCGGTCTCCAACTGTCACTGACGCAATATAACCTATCTGTCGATAGCTCGACTGTGCGTGCAGTCGATAAAAAAAATAATTGTCATGTGTTGTTCATTGTACGTCTCTGCATATGGTACACTTAAGGCGGGTCTCAATATATTTCCGTTCGATCATTACTGAAATCGATAACAACCAAGAATGAGCATTCGTTTAATGCATATTAAATATCTTGGTACGAGTCATTCGTAACACATTAATACAATATTACACAACGAAATAACGTAAGTTACGAACGAACAATTTGAACGAACGAACATGGTTGCTCTCTAATAAGCATAATTTTTCCCGCTAAAATGACTGTTTTGAATGTATGCAAAGTGAGGAATACTCAAATGTTTCGGCCCGGGACTAACTGGTACATCGACTATGCGATCCCAGGCAACTAGCATCGATATTTAAGGATTTTTTTCAAAGAATATCGTAAAAATGCGTAGTATATTGTCACGTGATACATTATCGCGCGATTGCATTCCATATTGCACACACCAAGATTCGAGGAGAGAGGAATTAACGTGAAATCGAACGATATGCAAGTGCATTCGTATCACATTGAGCTGACCCTCCTTAACGCGACTGTTGCCATGTAGTCTCATCCCATCACGTCCTATACAATATTCACAACGCGAACTTAATAACATTAGGACAATATGTCTGCAAACCGTTACATTTTTTTCTACTTTATACGCCATATTTCGCGTTTAATTTGTATCACACCAATGCGTTCCCTTGTTATTCATTTCGTCCAGCCGCGTAATTAGAATTTTTTTATAAACATGTTGTGCAGAATTGTCAGTGAGAATTCTTATTTATACCGCTACATTAGTTCAGTTGTTCGCATTTTCATCACGTGGTCGTCATATGAGTTTCAACCCTGCCAGTGAATATGAATATGTGCAGCTGCGAGTTGGTCTGACGAACTTTTCAAGCCGACATTTCACTCACGTATTTACATTTTACACGCACATATTTTTTTTTACCCCATTTTTCAAGTTTCAATACATGTTATAGAAAAATGAAGCATGATGATGACGGTCAAAGTGTAATGATCATGATGTCTTGTAAGTGCGATAATGATCATGCGTAAGTGCGATAATGATGACGTATATGTGCAATAATGATGACGTATAAGTGTAATTGTGATGACGTATAAGTGCAATAATGCTGACGTGTATGCACAGTCGTGATGACGCGCAAGTGCAATAATGAATTGCTATATGGGTAATTATCTGAAAATATAGTCTCGGTTTGTTTCCCTTCAAAAATCGACAATCAGGTAATTAGAAATAATACAGAAAATACATATTTCGGCTGTGAATTGTTAATTCAACAAAATGTTCGGTGTTAATGCTGCCATGTACAATTACCACGTGTCTATTAGCGCAGACTTGTGTGTGTTAGTGGCGTTGTTGTTGGTGGTGGTGGTGGTGGGGGGGGGGGCTCGGTGCCACGCTACTATTGCCTGTATCATTTGACGTGTGACTGACTTCAACAACATTATAGGTCAGTGAGTGGTCAACTAAATGACGTATCGCAACCTCACCTTACTCTTTTTAAACAGGGCAATTCATTGGCACCCACAATGCAACGTAACGTTGACGTGGATCACCGAGAACGTATATCATGCGGTTCCATCGTGAAAACGCACGTCCTCTATGGCGTCGCAATGAAAACGTAAATTTGGCTTCCAGCAGACTGCTCAGTATTTCACAAGAAAAAGGTTTTATTTGAATACTTGGAAGCTGTGTGATTCGACTGGCTATAATTCTTTTGTCTATTGCCCATCGTCACAAATGTGGTTAGTATATTTGTCACAAAAAAACTGATAACATAATGGCTCCATGCCGTTCTATTGGGCCCAGACTCGCGCGTCTAGACTCCTGACAAATACCGCGGAAGGATCACAGAATCAGAAAGAGAAAGGACACTATTTCGTTTTGTATACCAAACTTCGTGCTGAGTATTTCAGGATGAAAAGTTATTCAGAAATCGATAGAAAGCTGGCAACACAGGCACAGCAGTATCGATAAATATGGAAATCAAAAGAAATATTTTTGTCGCTGCCATTCATATTCAAACGCAATTGTTATAGATTGTATTCAAAACTGACGTCACAACGAATCCTTCCTCAAATAAAAGTTAATTAACAATAGCGGATACGAACAGAAGAAAAAAAAGAAACAAATAGCTATTACTAGCGGAACCATGTTTCATTTCAGTGACTTCAATGGTCTATTAATGAAACATATACTTGTGCAATTATTACGATTAATGGTGAATATATTGTACAAATATAACAGTTATTACGGAAAATGGAATTGGAAAAATACAATATTGATCAAAGTCTCGGGGATAGTGTTCATATCAATCTTCAATTAATTCATTTCTCCACGAGCGTCATTCTGACATTATTAGACTATTTCATAGTATAAAAGGCTTTCCTCTACATTGGCTTGTTTGCGACCAAATTATCCGTGGCGACGATAGTTACACCTGCTCCTGGGTCATGTGACAATCACGTGGAAGCCCGGTGGCGTCACGACTAGATTCGTTGTAGTATTTTATATGATTTATTCTCACGAAGACGATTTTTTAAAAGTACAAAATATATTTAAGAAATCGGAATTTGATGACATAATGGAGTAAACAATCTTGTAAGTCAACTTGGAAAGAAGAAGGGGTTGTATTTGTTTTCCAACAACGGTGTCGGGTAATTAGTCTGTTTACCCACGCTTTTGGCACGTCAAAATGGCCACCTTCAGGGTGACAGTGTGACGTATGGTGAAAATACAAAACCATGGATTCTCCGGTGCTCCATCTTTTTATTTGCATTGAATTACTGGCTTCTTTCTAATTAGCCGCGAACTACGCTCAACATTCAAAAACGGTGACGTCAACTCATACAAATTTGCTTATTTATTTATTATCAAATATATTACTGGTGTTTACTATTAATTTGACGCGCATTACTGGTACGTACTATTAATTCAAGTGTATTACTGGTACGTACTGTCAATTTAAGTGTATTACTGGTACGTACTGTCAATCCAAGTGTATTACTGGTACGTACTATTAATTCAAGTGTATTGCTGGTACGTACGATTAATTCAAATATATTACAGGTACGTACTATTAATTCAAGTGTATTACTGGTACGTACTATTAATTCAAGTGTATTACTGGTACGTACTATTAATTCAAGTGTATTACTGGTACGTACTCGTAATTCAAGTGTATTGCTGGTACGTACTATTAATTCAAATGTATTACAGTTATGTACTATTAATTCAAGTGTATTACTGGTACGTACTATTATTTCAAGTGTATTACTGGTACACACTATTATTTCAAGTGTATTACCGGTGCGTACTATTAATTCAAGTGTATTACTGGTACGTACTATTAATTCAAGTGTATTACTGGTACGAACTATTAATGCAAGTGAATATGGTACAGAATAAACGTTTTAAAAATTATACAGCCATACTCCATAGTTTCCTTGTTTGTTGCAACGCAGTGCTTCAGTAGGCAGGCTAAATATTATTGAGTTCGATAGACGTTTACGTATTGATCAATTTGATACGCATTTCAGGGCGACCTGAGGGCAGAATATTTTGCCCAAATATTAGTATCACGTTTGAGTACTTTATAAATATATTAAAATCGGTACAGACGCAGCTTGCTATATCGAACACAAATAGGCGTTAGTATTACTGGTGCGTGTTTTGTTTTGACATTTTTAGACGTGGGTCGTGCCTTGAGCCCAATCGTAATTTTCGTGATCATTCCATTATTTCGCACTTTTGCAATTTTCAGGAATTTCCTCATTTCTTTTTTTCATTTTCGAAAAAAATCAATAAGACTTGTGAGCAAGTCTAACCCCGGCCGTTTGATCTAATATATGTATGTACTGTCCGACATATTATGCGTGCTGCTTTTTGTCCATGGCAATACTCGTTGTATATTAGTATTTCACACGCCATCAACGCAGCCGTTCTTTAGCGGAATGAGTTTATGTACACTAAACGTACACTTATTATTGATCTGATCATTGCATTATTGTTTTTTTTTTCGGAATCATACTGCCACAAACCTTTAAATTTGAACACACCGTTAAAACACAGTGACCACTTCGTGTAATTGTTAGTATTAAAACGCACTAAATATACTTTGCAAAGACGTGATCTGATACTCTGTAGTGAATATTTGCAATACTAATGCGGGAATCAATTCTTATAAAATATAAGTACTTGAGTAAAATAAATATATTCATATATCACCAAGTTGAATATAAGAACATAGGTTAACATTGGTAATCGAGTATGAAATGAAAAATGTGAAATTATTAAGGTACACCTAACAATCACTCACAAAACTGCAGTTGAACCTGACCTATCGACAAATGTCAAGGATGATGATGATTATCGTAAACGTCAAATAGGTTAGTCACGTGGTGTTTTGCCCGAGCCTTCTTGGCGTCGGCGGCATCCGAACTGCTTTCCATTCTAGTCAACGATTTTTTTAATGCATCGCTTCTTGTATTATATTCAGTGCTTTCGACAGACGTCACATATAGTGACTTGTTTCTATTCCAGGAAAACAATTCCAAATGTCCTGGTGCCCTTTGGGGATATTTCGGAAATTGATTGCCGAGCTGGTTCAGTGACGTCACTCACAGGGGCGGCCCCCGCGGAGCCGGGACCGTGTGGCGGATACACAGAGGGCGGCCTCCGGTCATAATTCCATTTCATTTTCATCACGCTTTGCCATCTTCACTTTTCCTTATGACGTATACGATGCATAGGTGCCACTATGTCGCTGCACATCCTGAGAACCAATTTGTGATCCTGTTTTGCATTGTGCTCATCGCTGGCTCTCAGCCGCGGGCGTAGCAGTGGTTCTGATGGAAAAGTGTCTTTTACCCAGCTCAAATTGTTATTTGTGGAGACAAATCCATTCCTCGTTGGCATTCTGCATTCTAAAAAATCCTCTCGATCTTTTATTTAAAGGCATTAATAAAAATGGTATAGTGGAGTGATTAAATCGACATGCATTATTTATTCTGTACACTTCATCGCTTCTAGGGGTTCGTGTTTTTCTCAAATACTCTCTCTCTCTCTCTCTCTCTTTCGCCTTCAATCTACACTCCCGACCATACAACAATTCGTAGTGTCCTATTATCACGTACACATTTTGCTATCATCGTGAACAAGGCAATACTCACTAGACACAATCTCACATTGCGATCATTATCTGGAAAAATTACTGTCAAAATGATTGTGGCATGTATTTTATTTTATTTCTACACGACGAGTTTTATCAACCATAATTTGAAGTAAATTGTGGCGGACAATCGGTTTTATCAAGCGAGAACACACACACGCTGTCCGCATCTTATCAGTATGTGAGAATGCATACAATTCAATGCATCGAATCTTTTATATTTAAATAAATATCATGTTTATATAACGCCGAGGTAGTGAAATGTTCAGACATATAGCTAATATATAAGTGACCGTGGCGGAATTCCAAAGTAGCGTTTCAGTGGTGGCGTTATATTACAATTACACACTCCATGGTATATCAGGTTACGAAGAACGCCGTGGGGGAGAGGATTTCTGCAACAGTGCGACATAATTTGGTTCTTTCTGTTCTGCCGTCTGTCCGTCCGTCTGTCTGTTTGATTTATGTGGCTCAAATTCAAGCATGCAACCGGCTGATGCAACGCGCACTAAATACTCTCATGCAGAAGCGATGTCATTTGCACACAACAAACCCGTGGCTTTGCATTCGAATAATGGAATAGCGACGAAACAATCTTGTGTTATACATTTAATTGGGCAAATGTCATTGATGGATTTTTTACAGACAACAAAGCAATTTGTTTTTAGGAAAATTGACATTGTTGGAACATTTTTCATAGTAAGATACAATATCATGTATATTTATTATAAATACGGTTGTGTGATATTGGTAGATATGCATTGAAGTGTGATTTATCATAACATGAAGACGCTGTTCTTGTTCCATACATCTGAATTTTGTTTGATGAAACAATTCTCTACGTAAATGCACTGGTTGTTTTGGTACTACAATAACAATCACTGCACGCGCATTAGTGTCTTTGATTTTTCATCTTACGAATACTGTTGCGTATCTTCCGAGCGCAACATGTTCAGTTTCTGATAAAATCTGAGTTGGACTACAGTATGGAGTATCCTATACTATTAACAAAATGCATGTTTTCATTCATACTGCATCTTTAAAGCATTATTTCATAAAACGACATTTTATTATGTTTTCAAATGTTGTTTTAGTTTCAAGTGTTAGTGTGTTTTAAACATTTTTTTTTTTTGCTTTTTTTTTAAAAACTATTTGCGAAGTCATTCAGAATTATTTTCTTTCCGATTCCGCTAGTGTACATTCTGAGTGTTAGTATAATGTGATCTTGTATGTTTCGTAATCTCACAAAGCTATTTAGTGTGACTGATACCGATATATGTAGAAGTGTGTTCATCACAGTGATTCATGTTGTGCACACCACAGTCCCTCTATCAGAGGGACTGTGTGCACACGTATGTAAATGTAGAGGAACTTGTTTTCATTGGAATCTTGTCGGTACACCGTAACTTATATTTGTTCGGGGTGCAGTCAATCCCAAATGTAAATATTATCCTAAAACAATCACGTGACGTACACATGGTGATACAGCGATATGATAATTTCAGAGCAACATCACTCACATGATTCAATTACACTAACTCGTTACTATGCCGACTGAGCATATCGCTAAGAAATGTAATCAATCAGAGGATCATCGAAAACCTGAAAACCATCGGTGCCGGCAACTACAAATTCGCGTATACTGGCATGTGCAAACGTTATTGTAAAATTAGCATATGATTCGTCGTGGATAATTACAATTTCTTCATCTTTTTAGCATTCGGACACGGTCATGTGATAAAAAGATATCACCCGATATTACTTATTCGTTGCGCCATGCGTTACCCCCAATGAAATCCCTCGTATTAACTTCTAGGAACAAGCGATATAATGTGATATCAACCTCACATCTAATACCTATCACTCCGTGTCACGAGACCACCAAACGGGAATATAGCAGTTGTATAACCTCGGACAGTCTATGGCATAAGTAAATACCAAGCTACACAAATGCTCAGATTTATCGCGCGTTGTGCAAAGCTATATATTACCTGAGTGCCCTTTGTCCAATATTTCACTGCTAGATCTAGGGTTCGAATTGAGAAAACGATCCACATACTAGTAATCAATTATTCAGAGTACGCCCACGGCAGTCACCTATGAATGTGACCGCCAATTCTCGTTTTTTTCCAATTCCACAAGCCTCTCAGAATTGAGTTCTTCGAAATACCATAGTCGTTCGATATTTTTTTGTAGTAGTATTAGTATTATACCAATGGAATCAAAATAAATATGTTGGTGTTTTGATATCGTCGCGCTGTCGCAACATTAGGCCAGGCTGTCGTTGATTCGCACGCTTTACCAACCATTAGTACATTTTAAAACATGTGTCACCATTTGTGTTCAATATGTCGCTGATAATCTGCAGTTTAGTTTGCAGTTTTGATTGTTGTAAAAATGACTAAATGCAAATATGTTGCCCGGCAGTATGAAATCCTTTAAAAAATCAATTTTCTTTATTACCATTATTTGGATTTATAATAGAGGAAGCTGGTTGGCTTCGTTATGTAATAGTCGATGCGCCCGCAACATCTGAGAGTGCGTCTTTTAAAGGTCACAGTTTTCCAAGCACTGGTTCAGTCATGGACTATTTTCATTGTCGAACAGTGAGTATGGTAGCTGTGACACTTCCAAAGACGTCATAATGAAATGACACAGATGTGTACCATTTTGTTCGAAATGGGATTACGTAATACATTATAATAATTAAAAAGTAAAGTGTGTGGCCTTTGTAGTCAGTCGTTTCTCTGCCCACAATGCAATTCAAATACTAATAATGAATACGTCGTAATTACGGTAGTTGTGGCTATCTAATTATTAGCAAATTACCCGTTCCAGTGTATTATCGGCGCTGATTGTTCTCTTGAAATGAATTACTTTCTCTTTTGTTTGCGGTTTGTTTGATATCTGCATTTACTTACAATAGAGGGTTTTGACCACATTTATGCACTTAATTCCTATTTCCATGGGGACAGAATGATGTGCGATTGTTTTTTTTTCTTTTATTCGGTACACGATTATGTTTTGAATTTTCATTCAGAGCAACACAGCGTAAAAGCCAACTATTCACCGGAGAATTCTTATTAAGATGTCTTCCTAATCAGTCATGTTTTAGTTGACAGTTTGAGACGCAGTTTGTTTGTTTGTACGTCTGTTTACTCTAAACTAGTTCTTCATCACACTCGAATGCGTTCACTTATTTTATCATATTTCCAGCATTATCAAAATAATATTCAAGTTCTGAAAAGAATATAAAAATAAACCAGTCATGAAAAAAAAGATCAATTTTACTGATCGAAAGAGTGGAATTTTAAAAATTGAACGTTTTTTTATTATTTTTAACTGGGATTTGACATGAAATTGAACAAAAATAAAGTGAACGAATTGTTAATATAACTGCATTCATTGCATTTCTCGCGTTTATGTATTACCAGATAGTTCGTTGGTCGATTCAACTTCAACGTCTGTAAAAGTCAAAATAGACTCCCCAGCGAACCTTTGTTTTGTAAATAGAGGAGTGATATATTTTTAAATGAATAAAACGTCAGACACACAATAATGCAGCATTTACATCGCCAAGTCTTCTCAAGTGCTCTGATAATGAATAGAAAGTAAATTTAGCAATTTATTTTTCTCAATTAGTTTCAGTGATATAGAATGCAACAAAATTGACGTTGGGTACGTACATTTAATAGGCTTCGAAATGAAGAGGTTAATTCCATCTCTAGGGGTTATTTTAATTCAATGACATCCTATTGCACTTGTCACTCATGTACAAGGGTATGCACTTCTGAATGTCAACCACTCAGAATTTTTGTTCTTTTTTTATTTGTTACTTTTTGTTACGTTTTGTACAGGTTTCTATATAAATTGATAGATCAATATTCAACTTCATATGAATACCGATATCAAAACAAAAACGGAGAACACTCTGACTCGCACGCAGGGGCTCTGTGTGGCAAATGAAAGGACTATAAATACACTTAATGTTGGTGAGATGTATTCACTTCGAAATTGAAGCAGACATGAACTTCAACTCTAGTGGTGAAAATATTAAAATAAAGGGGTAAAACTGATGCATGTCATTTGCAAAATCGGTTGTTTGTTTTTTGCAGTGGTTTACTCAGTTCAAAATTCTGAGGCCCTGTTTATATAATTGATAAGTTAAGGCTATACTGTCATATGGTGTGGCATTTTTAGTCAAGGTCCGGGAAACTGGAATTGAAGGCCCGTTCTGTCATTGTGACGCCATTGTAAAGACCTCTCCGTCACCCGACCTATGGTTCCGCCGATCTAAGTACTTAAGAGACTGGGACACTATTTGAGAAGAGAAAGCAAGTCAATATTTCTATATTATATAAATCTTAGGAAGCATGGAATAACAGATAAAGGCGTCCACAATTTCTGAATTTAGGCTCGGAAACTTATCTGACTGTTTATGTTTGTTACGTCATTATCTTATAGACAAACTAAAATTAATGTAATTCATTCAAATTAATTTATTTTCTTTATTTTTTCTACCTTTAAAATGTATAAATCGGAATTTATGGGTTGTTTGATTGACTGTTTGCTAGTTTATTTATTTATTTATTTATTTATTTATTTATTTATTTATTTATTTATTTATTTATTTATTTATTTATTTATTTATTTATTTATTTATTTATTTGCAATACCACATACGAGAAGGACCGATATACGTTGTTAGGTATTAGATTCGTATTACATATTTATGTATTCGCTGAATCATATCGCGGTTGTTTTGAGTGAGGAAAAACAAATGTAATATTTATAACGCAGAAGCGTCATTATGCAATGGGGAAATTACAAACACATATTGAGGCCAACTCGGAGGCTCTCATTTTTGAAAACATTATAGGCACATATACTTCATCACAGCAGTGACGTAATATTTAAATAAAATCTCGATCTTGTGATTTCCATGCCGAAACTGAATACTAGCATGAGATAAAGATTTGCTTTAATATTAATAAGGGGTATACATTACATTTATTTTATTAATTATACCTCGAAATGTGCATCGAGATTTAGGCCGGCTACACGCATAGATGTCCACATACCTCGAAATTCAAGTAGGGATCTAGGCTATACGCAGAGGTAGATGTTTCACATACCTCGAAATGCACGTACGGATCTAGACTATACGCAGAGGTAGATGTTTCACATACCTCGAAATGCAAGTACGGATCTAGACTATACGCAGAGGTAGATGTTTCACATACTTCGAAATGCAAGTACGGATCTAGACTATACGCAGAGGTAGATGTTTCACATACCTCGAAATGCGCGCAGGGATCTAGGCTATACGCAGAGGTAGATGTTTCACATACCTCGAAATGCACGTACAGATCTAGACTATACGCAGAGGTAGATGTTTCACATACCTCGAAATGCGCGCAGGGATCTAGGCTATACGCAGAGGTAGATGTTTCACATACCTCGAAATGCACGTACAGATCTAGACTATACGCAGAGGTGGATTTTTCACATGCCTCGAAATTTGCGTAGGGATCTAGGCTATAGGCAGAGGTAGATGTTTCACATACCTCGGAATGCGCGTAGGGATCTAGGCTATACGCAGAGGTAGATGTCTCACATACCTCGAAATGCGCGTAGGGATCTAGGCTATACGCAGAGGTAGATGTCTCACATACCTTGAAATGCGCGTAGGGATCTAGGCTATACGTATGTTTCACATACTTCGAAATGCAAGCACGGATCTAGATTATACGCAGAGGTAGATGTCTCACATACCTCGAAATACGCGTACGGATCTAGGCTATACGCAGAGGTGGATTTTTCACATACCTCGAAATGCGCGTAGGGATCTAGGCTATACGCAGAGGTGGATTTTTCACATGCCTCGAAATATGCGTAGGGATCTAGGCTATAGGCAGAGGTAGATGTTCCACATACCTGGGAATGCGCGTACGGATCTAGACTATACGCAGAGGTAGATGTCTCACATACCTCGAAATACGCGTACGGATCTAGGCTATACGCAGAGGTGGATTTTTCACATACCTCGAAATGCGCGTAGGGATTTACGCTATACGAAGAGGTGGATTTTTCACATGCCTCGAAATACGCGTAGGGATCTAGGCTATACGCAGAGGTAGATGTTTCACATGCCTCAAAATGCAAGTACGGATCTAGATTATACGCAGAGGTAGATGTCTCACAAACCTCGAAATGCGCGCAGGGATCTAGGCTATACGCAGAGGTAGATGTTTCACATACCCCGAAATGCAAGTACGGATCTAGATTATACGCAGAGGTAGATGTCTTACATACATCGAAATACGCGTATGGATCTAGGCTATACGCAGAGTTGGATTTTTCACATACCTCGAAATGCGCGTAGGGATCTAGGCTATACGCAGAGTTGGATTTTTCACATACCTTGAAATGCGCGTAGGGATCTAGGCTATACGCAGAGGTAGATGTCTCACATACCTTGAAATGCGCGTAGCAATCTAGGCTATACGCAGAGGTAGATGTTTCACATACCTCGAAATGCGCGTAGGGATCTAGGCTATACGCAGAGGTAGATGCTTCACATACCTCAAAATGCGCGTAGGGATCTAGACTATACGCAGAGGTAGATGTTTCACATACCTCGAAATGCACGTAGGGATCTAGGCTATACGCAGAGGTAGATGTTTCACATACCTCGAAATACAAGTACGGATCTAGATTATACGCAGAGGTGGATGTCTCACAAACCTCGAAATGCACGTAGGGATCTAGGCTATACGCAGAGGTAGATGTTTCACATACCCCGAAATGCAAGTACGGATCTAGATTATACGCAGAGGTAGATGTCTCACATACATCGAAATACGCGTATGGATCTAGGCTATACGCAGAGTTGGATTTTTCACATACCTCGAAATGCGCGTAGGGATCTAGGCTATACGCAGAGGTAGATGTTTCACATACCCCGAAATGCAAGTACGGATCTAGATTATACGCAGAGGTAGATATCTCACAAACCTCGAAATGCGCGTAGGGATCTAGGCTATACGCAGAGGTAGATGTTTCACATACCCCGAAATGCAAGTACGGATCTAGATTATACGCAGAGGTAGATGTCTCACATACATCGAAATACGCGTATGGATATAGCCTATACGCAGAGTTGAATTTTCACATACCTCGAAATGCAAGTACGGATCTAGATTATATGCAGAGTTGGATTTTTCACATACCTCGAAATGCGTGTAGGGATCTAGGCTATACGCAGAGGTAGATGTCTCACATACCTCGAAATGCGCGTAGGGATCTAGGCTATACGCAGAGGTAGATGTTTCACATACCTCGAAATGCGCGTAGGGATCTAGGCTATACGCAGAGGTAGATGCTTCACATACCTCAAAATGCGCGTACGGATCTAGACTATACGCAGAGATAGATGTCTCACATACCTCGAAATGTGCGTAGGAATCTAGGCTATACGCAGAGATAGATGTCTCACATACCTCGAAATGCACGTAGGAATCTAGGCTATACGCAGAGGTAGATGCTTCACATACCTCAAAATGCGCGTACGGATCTAGACTATACGCAGAGGTAGATGTCTCACATACCTCGAAATGCGCGCAGGGATCTAGGCTATACGCAGAGGTAGATGTTTCACATACCTTGAAATGCGCGTACGGATCTAGACTATACGCAGAGGTAGATGTTTCACATACCTCGAAATGCGCGCAGGGATCTAGGCTATACGCAGAGGTAGATGTTTCACATACCTCGAAATGCACGTACAGATCTAGACTATACGCAGAGGTGGATTTTTCACATGCCTCGAAATTTGCGTAGGGATCTAGGCTATAGGCAGAGGTAGATGTTTCACATACCTCGGAATGCGCGTAGGGATCTAGGCTATACGCAGAGGTAGATGTCTCACATACCTCGAAATGCGCATAGGGATCTAGGCTATACGCAGAGGTAGATGTCTCACATACCTTGAAATGCGCGTAGGGATCTAGGCTATACGTATGTTTCACATACTTCGAAATGCAAGCACGGATCTAGATTATACACAGAGGTAGATGTCTCACATACCTCGAAATGCGCGTAGGGATCTAGGCTATACGCAGAGGTGGATTTTTCACATGCCTCGAAATATGCGTAGGGATCTAGGCTATAGGCAGAGGTAGATGTTTCACATACCTGGGAATGCGCGTACGGATCTAGACTATACGCAGAGGTAGATGTCTCACATACCTCGAAATACGCGTACGGATCTAGGCTATACGCAGAGGTGGATTTTTCACATACCTCGAAATGCGCGTAGGGATTTACGCTATACGAAGAGGTGGATTTTTCACATGCCTCGAAATACGCGTAGGGATCTAGGCTATATGCAGAGGTAGATGTTTCACATGCCTCAAAATGCAAGTACGGATCTAGATTATACGCAGAGGTAGATGTCTCACAAACCTCGAAATGCACGCAGGGATCTAGGCTATACGCAGAGGTAGATGTTTCACATACCCCGAAATGCAAGTACGGATCTAGATTATACGCAGAGGTAGATGTCTTACATACATCGAAATACGCGTATGGATCTAGGCTATACGCAGAGTTGGATTTTTCACATACCTCGAAATGCGCGTAGGGATCTAGGCTATACGCAGAGTTGGATTTTTCACATACCTTGAAATGCGCGTAGGGATCTAGGCTATACGCAGAGGTAGATGTCTCACATACCTTGAAATGCGCGTAGCAATCTAGGCTATACGCAGAGGTAGATGTTTCACATACCTCGAAATGCGCGTAGGGATCTAGGCTATACGCAGAGGTAGATGCTTCACATACCTCAAAATGCGCGTAGGGATCTAGACTATACGCAGAGGTAGATGTTTCACATACCTCGAAATGCACGTAGGGATCTAGGCTATACGCAGAGGTAGATGTTTCACATACCTCGAAATACAAGTACGGATCTAGATTATACGCAGAGGTGGATGTCTCACAAACCTCGAAATGCACGTAGGGATCTAGGCTATACGCAGAGGTAGATGTTTCACATGCCTCAAAATGCAAGTACGGATCTAGATTATACGCAGAGGTAGATGTCTCACAAACCTCGAAATGCACGCAGGGATCTAGGCTATACGCAGAGGTAGATGTTTCACATACCCCGAAATGCAAGTACGGATCTAGATTATACGCAGAGGTAGATGTCTTACATACATCGAAATACGCGTATGGATCTAGGCTATACGCAGAGTTGGATTTTTCACATACCTCGAAATGCGCGTAGGGATCTAGGCTATACGCAGAGTTGGATTTTTCACATACCTTGAAATGCGCGTAGGGATCTAGGCTATACGCAGAGGTAGATGTCTCACATACCTTGAAATGCGCGTAGCAATCTAGGCTATACGCAGAGGTAGATGTTTCACATACCTCGAAATGCGCGTAGGGATCTAGGCTATACGCAGAGGTAGATGCTTCACATACCTCAAAATGCGCGTAGGGATCTAAACTATACGCAGAGGTAGATGTTTCACATACCTCGAAATGCACGTAGGGATCTAGGCTATACGCAGAGGTAGATGTTTCACATACCTCGAAATACAAGTACGGATCTAGATTATACGCAGAGGTGGATGTCTCACAAACCTCGAAATGCACGTAGGGATCTAGGCTATACGCAGAGGTAGATGTTTCACATACCCCGAAATGCAAGTACGGATCTAGATTATACGCAGAGGTAGATGTCTCACATACATCGAAATACGCGTATGGATCTAGGCTATACGCAGAGTTGGATTTTTCACATACCTCGAAATGCGCGTAGGGATCTAGGCTATACGCAGAGGTAGATTTTTCACATACCTCGAAATGCGTGTAGGGATCTAGGCTATACGCAGAGGTAGATGTCTCACATACCTCGAAATGCGCGTAGGGATCTAGGCTATACGCAGAGGTAGATGTTTCACATACCTCGAAATGCGCGTAGGGATCTAGGCTATACGCAGAGGTAGATGCTTCACATACCTCAAAATGCGCGTACGGATCTAGACTATACGCAGAGATAGATGTCTCATATACCTCGAAATGTGCGTAGGAATCTAGGCTATACGCAGAGATAGATGTCTCACATACCTCGAAATGCACGTAGGAATCTAGGCTATACGCAGAGGTAGATGCTTCACATACCTCAAAATGCGCGTACGGATCTAGACTATACGCAGAGGTAGATGTCTCACATACCTCGAAATGTGCACAGGGATCTGACTATACACAGAGGTAGATGTCTCACAAACCTTGAAATGCGCGTACGGATCTAGATTATACGCAGAGATAGATGTCTCACAAACTTCGAAATGCGCGTACGGATCTGACTATACGCAGAGGTTGATGTCTCACATACCTCGAAATGCGCGTACTGATCTGACTATACGCAGAGGTAGATGTCTCACAAACCTCGAAATGCGCGTACCGATATAGATTATACGCAGAGGTAGATGTCTCACATACCTCGAAATGCGCGTACGGATCTAGATTATACGCAGAGGTGGATTTTTCATATCCCTCGAAATACGCGTAGGGATCTAAGCTATACGCAGAGGTGGATTTTTCACGTCCCTCAAAATGCGCGTAGGGATCTAGGCTATACGCAGAGGTGGATTTTTCACATACCTCGAAATACGCGTAGGGATCTAGGCTATACACAGAGGTAAATGTTTCACATACCTCAAAATACGCGTGGGGATCTAGGCTATATGCAGAGGTGGACTTTTCACATACCTCGAAATGCGCGTAGGGATCTAGGCTATATGTAGAGGTAGATGTTTCACATACCTCCAAATGCGCGTACGGATCTAGATTATACGCAGAGGTGGATTTTTCACATTCCTCGAAATACGCGTAGGGATCTAGGCTATACGCAGAGGTGGATTTTTCACATACCTCGAAATGCGTGTAGGGATCTAGGCTATACGCAGAGGTGGATTTTTCACATACCTTGAAATACGCATAGGGATCTAGGCTATACGCAGAGGTAAATGTTTCACATACCTCGAAATACGCGTGGGGATCTAGGCTATACGCAGAGGTGGACTTTTCACATACCTCGAAATGCGTGTAGGGATCTAGGCTATACACAGAGGTAAATGTTTCACATACCTCAAAATACGCGTGGGGATCTAGGCTATATGCAGAGGTGGACTTTTCACATACCTCGAAATGCGCGTAGGGATCTAGGCTATATGTAGAGGTAGATGTTTCACATACCTCCAAATGCGCGTACGGATCTAGATTATACGCAGAGGTGGATTTTTCACATTCCTCGAAATACGCGTAGGGATCTAGGCTATACGCAGAGGTGGATTTTTCACATACCTCGAAATGCGTGTAGGGATCTAGGCTATACGCAGAGGTGGATTTTTCACATACCTTGAAATACGCATAGGGATCTAGGCTATACGCAGAGGTAAATGTTTCACATACCTCGAAATACGCGTGGGGATCTAGGCTATACGCAGAGGTGGACTTTTCACATACCTCGAAATGCGTGTAGGGATCTAGGCTATACGCAGAGGTAGATTTTTCACATACCTCGAAATGCACGTAGGGATCTAGACTATACACAGAGGTAGATGTTTCACATACCTCAAAATGCGCGTACGGATCTAGACAATACGTGAGGTAAATGTTTCACATACCTCGAAATGGGCGTAGGGATCTAGGCTATACGCAGAGGTAGATGTTTCACATATCTCGAAATGCACGTAGGGATCTAGACTATACGTGAGGTATATATTTAACATACCTCCAAATGCGCGTAAGGATCTAGACTATACGCAGAGGTAGATGTTTCACATACCTCCAAATGCGCGTAAGGATCTAGATTATACCTAGAGGTCGATGTTTCACATACCTAGAAATGCGCGTAGGGATCTAGGCTATACACAGAGGTAGATGTTTCACATACCTCGAAATGCGCGTACGGATCTAGGCTATACGCAGAGGTAGATGTTTCACATACCTCAAAATGTGCGTTGGGATCTAGGCTATACGCAGAGGTAGATGTTTCACATACCTCGAAATGCGCGTACGGATCTAGACTATACGTAGATGTAAATGTTTCACATACCTCGAAATGCGTGTACGGATCTAGACTATACGTAGATGTAAATGTTTCACATACCTCGAAATGCGCATATAGAGATCTAGGCTATACAAGAGGTATATGTTTAACATACCTCCAAATGCGCGTAAGGATCTAGATTATACGCAGAGGTAGATGTTTCACATACCTCGAAATGCATGTACGGATCTAGGCTATACGCAGAGGTAGATGTTTCACATACCTCGAAATGCGCATTCGGATCTAGGCTATACGCAGAGGTAGATGTTGCACATACCTCGAAATGCGCGTACGGATCTAGGCTATACGCAGAGGTAGATGTTTCACATACCTCGAAATGCATGTACGGATCTAGGCTATACACAGAGGTAGATGTTTCACATACCTTGAAATGCACGTACAGATCTAGGCTATACGCAGAGGTAGATGTTTCTCATACCTCGGAATGCGCGTACGGATCTAAGCTATACGCAAAGGTAGATGTCTCACAAACTTCGAAATGCGCGTAGTGATCTGACTATACGCAGAGGTAGATGTCTCACATACCTCGAAATGCGCGTAGGGATCTAGGCTATATGCAGAGGTAGATGTCTCACAAACCTCAAAATACGCATACGGATCTATGCTATACGCAGAGGTAGATGTCTCACATACCTCGAAATGCGCGTACTGATCTGACTATACGCAGAGGTAGATGTCTCACATACCTTGAAATACGCATACGGATCTAGGCTATACGCAGAGGTAGATGTCTCACATACCTCGAAATGCGCGTACTGATCTGACTATACGCAGAGGTAGATGTCTTACATACCTTGAAATGCGCGTACGGATCTATGCTATACGCAGAGGTAGATGTCTCACATACCTCGAAATGCGCGTACGGATCTAGACTATATGCAGAGGTAGATGTTTCACATAACTCGAAATGTGCGTACGGATCTAGGCTATACGCAGAGGTAGATGTTTCACATACCTCGAAATGCGCGTAAGGATCTAGACTATACGCAGAGGTAGATGTTTCACATACCTCGAAATGCGCGTAAGGATCTAGACTATACACAGAGGTAGATGTCTCACATACCTCGAAATGCGCGTAGTGATCTAGGCTATACGCAAAGGTAGATATTTCACATACCTCGAAATGAGCGTACGGATCTAGGCTATACGCAGAGGTGGGTTTTTCACATACCTCGAAATGCGCGTAAGGTACTAGACTATACGCAGAGGTGGATGTCTCACATACCTCGAAATGCGCGTTAGGATCTAGACTATACACAGAGGTAGATGTCTCACATACCTCGAAATGCGCGTAGGAATCTAGGCTATACGCAAAGGTAGATGTTTCACATACCTCGAAATGCGCGTACGGATCTAGGCTATACGCAGAGGTAGATGTCTCACATACCTCGAAATGCGCGTACTGATCTGACTATACGCAGAGGTAGATGTCTCACATACCTCGAAATGCGCGTAAGGATCTAGACTATACACAGAGGTAGATGTTTCACATACCTCGAAATGCGCATAGGGATCTAGGCTAAACGTAGAGGTAGATGTTTCACATACCTCGAAATGCGCGTAGAGATATTGACTATACGTAGAGGTAGATGTTTCACATACCTCGAAATGCGTGTAGGGATCTAGACTATACGTAGAGGTAGATGTTTCACATACCTCGAAATGCGTGTAGGGATCTTGACTATACGTAGAGGTAGATGTTTCACATACCTCGAAATGCGCGCAGGGATCTAGGCTATACGCAGAGGTAGATGTTTCACATACCTCGGAATGCGCGTAAGGATCTAGACTATACACAAAGGCAGATGTCTCACATACCTCTAAATGCGCGTAGGGATCTAGGCTATACGCAGAGTTGGATTTTTCACATACCTCGAAATGCGCGTAAGGATCTAGACTATACGCAGAGGTAGATGTCTCACATACCTCGAAATGCGCGTAAGGATCTAGACTATACACAGAGGTAGGATGTCTCACATACCTCGAAATGCGCGTAGGGATCTAGGCTATACGCAAAGGTAGTTGTTTCACATTCCTCGAAATACGCGTACGAATCTAGACTTTACGCAGAGGTAGATGTTTCACATACCCCGAAATACGCGTACGGATCTAGGATATACGCAGAGGTAGATGTTTCACATACTAGTACCTCGAAATGCGCGTACGGATCTAGGACTATGCGTAGAGATGTTTCACATAACTCAAAATGTGCGTAGGGATCTAGGCTATACGAAGAGGCAGATGTTTCACATACCTCGAAATGTGCGTAGGGATCTATGCTATACGCAGGGGTAGATGTCTCAAATACCAAGTTTCCTCTTACAATTTCTTTTTACCGTGGAACGTATTAACAATACATGCTTTAAACATATAGCGACGGCGTTGTCACGGTACAATCCGCACCCTCCGCGAGATACTTACGCATAGCGCCTGTGTATGCGTTCAACGAGAGAAACCCAAGCACGGGATTCCGATTCTATTACAATTTACTTATTACGACACAGTTCATTTTGAAGTTGTTGTTTTTTATTACACACCTATATAATCACAATCATGTCACGCGTGCTGCGTGGCAGTCTTCGTCGCCGCGATATCGAATAAATAACGCGCCTCGAACGTATTCTAAGTTTATAATGGAATGGCACACCAATCATTTCGAGTGCATCTGCCAGGTGATAACACTTGGCAACATACCAATTTCAAATTTTCACAGGCCAGACCGAAATATGAAAAGAGCGTTGAAAAGCTCTCATATATATACTATATTCTGATTGGTTCTGACGACAGCTCCTCTTTCTTAATAGATAGACTGTTTTGACGAAACAGCCTGAGACCCACGTTACGTTGTACCGTTGTACAAGGTCGTCATTTATTTAAAATAAATTAATACACGACCTATATTTTCGATATTATTTTAGGAAAAGAATATATGATATATAAATTATTTAATCTCTTCGTCACTAAATGATTCATATTTGTGACTCACATTTGTTTTTATGCGGTCCATACTTATTGTATCAAATTAAATTTACAGTAACTTCGTGTTATGTCCAGTCATGTTGTCATGTTCAAAAGTACATTAAACGTCCAAATTTATAGCATATCACTGCAAAGTATAGGGTTAAATATGTAGTCTGCGTTATCTGGGTGTGAATGATGAGTGCTCCTCCGAAACACACAAAACAAACGAATAAAAACGTTACTTTTGTTAACCAGTCGCGTCTGAGATCTTGATCCAGATACGTGACTTAACTGTTCAAAATATCATTCGAAGCTATGAGTGGACGGCAATAAAAAGTTCTGGGTTTTTATATGTTAAAATAAAAATCTGTTAAAATAACAAGAACGGTGTCGCTATTTCGGACTTTCGAGCGTTAAAGTACTTCCGACATAATGAAAGGAAACGGAACAAAGAGCCTGAATAGAATATGGAAATATCCGCGTTGAATTGCTACTTCAGAGAAAATAAGGTCGTAATTTATTGATTTCAAGTGAAACTGCAAATTTCCCAAACGTTAATCGAGATATGTAAAACAACCCGATGGTGGCAGATAAGCGAGCCGACAACCTATTAAGGCATTAGATGGGTTTTTCACAGTTCTATTCTCGCTGTCAATTTCAATATGGCGTCAGAAGAGTGACAGCATACTGGATGTGACGTAAAATGGAACAAGCAATTTCAACAAAAGGTGGATGACAGCGCGGTAAATTGCCGCAAGGAGAACAACGTCGATTTTTTGGGCCTAATGAGGTTTCCCAGTGAAAGAAGCCACAGCCGCGATGCTAGTAGCGAACACAGCCGACTGCTGTCAGGATCCTGGCGTCTCAATTATCCACTTGCCATGTGTTCTCCCAATTTACAATGATACTGGAACTAAAAACCGTTCTTTATACAAAGCATTCCCGCTGTGTCAGAGAAAATTGCTCGAAATTTGACTTCGAATTGTGTTTAAATTAGTCCAATTTGAGGTGGGATTTTTGGCCGAATCGCGAGTAAAGTGTTTTTCATAGGCGATTAATTGGTTTGTGGTGTTTTTTTGTTGTTGTAGATGTAATAGCGTATAGCGATTAGGCGTCTCGGACATGCTGCATACATGCCATATATCAACGTTCCCTGTCTAAATGAGTTTGTAAATCAAACCTTTGATAGAAATCAGACCTTACACGCTCTCTCTCTCTCTCCCTGCCTGCCTTGGCATTTAACAACTATGTATGGAAACTCCATCTCGGCTTTTAAGCGAGGGTGAAATGTATGAATCTCCTTGTACCCAAGTCCATTAGTTCATTTTTTTTCCTGTTTTTTTAAAAAAATGAGGACAATAGTATAGTGTTCCGTTGCCATTGTTGTGTGGTTCTCGCAACCATGTTGTGACGTGAGTAATACAATATAATCTGCAGACAATGGGTCGGGAAAGTAACCCGTAAAATAGGAGCACGTATGGGGAAAATGTTACCAGGGGACTGAATAATCGCGTCGTCTGTGTCATTTTTTTTATTATATTATTATGTCGATAAAAATGTGCACAAGTAGAGTATAATTTGCTAGCGGGCTGCTTAGAATTCTTGAAGATACTAGTATTGAAACATCTGAAGAGCGCCACCACTCGCATCTGCCAGTTCAATTCGATCGGTGATATGGGGACTTGGGGGAGAATATGGATATTTGCGTGCGAGAGTAAGACTCATTGAGGACGGATATCTGTCATACGATCGTCGTCACCGAATGTAATAATTGCCAGACGTTATAGCTTTGTGATAGCAGTGGGACGCTGTTATAGATCATAATGGCTGTGATCAGGTGCTGCGTCCCACATGCGGGAACAACCTGTGACCTCTCCGTCACCATGGGATTTTCCTGGATGGATGAAGTCTGTTCGTCATAATTGATGTTATTTTCGACAATGTTTCAATATCAGCTCGTATTTCCCGCCTCGATGATTCCGGCAAATGTATCAACAATTTTTGGCGTCGTTCGACTGCGAGGCTCGTATGACGTCACACTGCGTGTCTATTTCGAGAGTACAGAGTTATGCGTCCTCGGATGCCGGATGGCGTCACAAAATATCGAATTGCTAAGAATTTCAAGAAATAACGCAGCGAGCATCTAAGAAATATTCCCTATTCGACCCTGAAAGTTGTAACATGCTAGAGGCTAGACACCGTCTCGGGACTGTAAGAATATACTTATTTTGCCAACTCTCTTATATTAGGTAGTTGAATATTGTATGATGGTATTAAGTCGGATACACGGTCATTTAAATTATTATACAAATATTTGTCGTCAAAAGGAATGATTTAGGGAAATAATTATCGAATTATTGTCTACAAAATTAGAAAACTCGAACGCTCTAATTATTTTTTTATGGTTCTTTTCAACTTTCTTTCCCAAAAAACATTTTGTCGAGCCATTCCTGCAAATTCCGTTTTCCGTTGCAACTCTGGACGATAATACAGCACACTCAAGCGTGTTATTTTCATCGTGTCCAATGCGTGGGTGGTGGTGCCTGATGGATGCTGCAACATTTTATAATCTCAGTAAAGGGGAAATTGAAATCCGAATATACCATGACGCACGAACCGTGTTTTTTAATCCATTCTCAAGGAGCTTGATACCTTATTTATTCTATAATTCGTGCGAACTGGTATGGACATTCAAAACTGTGTTCTAAAACTACCGAAACGCCAACAATGAACTAACATTCCCCGGGAAAATATATTTATGGTGATCCCTTAAACAAGCACAGTATCGCCTTTGGGCTGAATATTATCAAACTACGGCATTTAGTTGACTGAAGTGCGTGTAGCTGTGCTTGCTCACACTGCTGGAAATAATGTTTCCAAGCTACCTCCCGTGAGGTAAAACTTACGATAAGAGGGGAGGGAGGCACCATGTATTGACTTCATTAATTGTAATAAGCGAAGTCGAAACGAATGTTGTTGTTTTTTAATAATTTTAATGCTTTTAATGGCATTTTGATTTACTTTTTCTGAAGAATGTATAATTAATTTGACCAATGCATATCTGATGTGGCAAACTATACCGGATGTGTAATGTCACGTGACTATATAAATATTCCATGTGCAGCAAAATGTTCTCTTCGTGCAATACGTCATAAATATCTTTATTTTGTGGATTACGGTGAAATGGTGAAAATCTCAACCACGAGGCAGAGTTCACGGGTTATTATTAGTTTCTGTGTGTGTTGACCTGTTTTTAAACCTCATCGATGGTGCCACGATGCCGCCATTTGTTACAATACCGTCTTCAGGTGTGCGTGAATGGTTAGTGGATAACTATGATAACTATTAGGTCACCTTTCAAGGTTATTCCCTGCTAAGCGCTTTGTGTGTTTTTTTTTTTTAATTTTGTTTATCGAAAAAATAACTGAATACATGATCGTCAATCTTAACTTCCAGAGCCACCCACTCCGTATTACCATCATTTAGATCACCCCAGACCTTCACTCTAGACTTTCTGTCTCGTTCACTGTTCTGTTTTGTAAGAGGGTCAAGTAGATTTTTGCAAAGGATCGTGTGTTTCGACACATCTTGCATACAGGACGGCAATATTATTTTAATGATCACGATAGAAACTCTAACCAATCACTCGGCAGTACGTTGTGGTATCAGCGACCCTATAGTAACACCCCGTGCAGTGGTCAGAACATTGACTCAAGAAGTTCGTCGCCAGCAACTGATGGCGATCTAGAGTGTTGTATGATGCTTTCCGTATTAAAAGATTACTTGCCAGTTCAGGGTCAAGTTTATTCAAGTTGCACGTGACCTTATGCGTCAATAGTCTTACTGTAAATATAACGGCCTTCAAGCCAGGGTATCTCTGGACAAGTATATATATGTGTGTGACTCTTGTGTTTTAACATACTGTGTCAACTTTGTCTGTGGTCTTAAGATATTCTCGGCAATGTTCCAAGGCAGCTAGAACCGAAGATGCGAATAAGTGTGTCCACAAGGATTGTTGGTAAATAAATTTGGACTGACAGAACGCGTCCATGCGCGAAACCCCATAAAACCACCCGCAGTTCGATTAAAATCTAATTTACATGGCCGTGTCAACGAGGTGCGAAACGAAGACTCGTTAGCGGGACCTGTAGCCACTTGCTTGGTAACCGTGAGCCCAGGGAGAGGGGCGCAATAGACGTCAGAACACACGTCCTAAGCAAATATACAAGATGTCGCCTCCGCTGTGATTAACCACTGAACTACACAGGCGAGAGTTTAGTAATCCGATACACAAAATGTTTTAAACATTTTGTTGTTGCGAGTTATTTTTTCTTGGGACGGGCTCCTGTTGAGCTGGAGTCCTGTCTCACAGTGTGTTTGAATAGAAGGGTCTGAGTCAAGGAGTGCTCGTTGTAGATCCGTTCTACTCCATGGCATTCTGGAGTGGGTATCAGTGTCTCACTACAGAAAAGAGTCTGTCTTTGAGAGGGGCAAAGGTATTCTAAATGCTATTATTCTACCGTTTTGCCAACCCATTGACAAGTCGGCGGTACTCAGCGCCGATATCATTGAGAAGGACAACGAAGAACAAATTAGCATGAAAAACGGGCCATTATGGATTCATACCTGTTTAATGGTATGTTGCAACACTGTTTTCCGTTTATTTGCCATGTCAACAGTCCATTCACACAGCTCACGCCATAACTAAACACAGTCGAAGCCTTATCCATACATGTCATATGAATGTCAATAATTATGTATTAAAAAGTACTAAACTCCATGTCTCTAGTGAATCAATAAACGGTTGAAGACAACTTATTCTCTAGAACGTATACTCCAGAATGTAACATTGTCGGCGTATTCCTCTTAGGTATGGCCTATATACAAATTACATTATGTCGATCCTTATTAAATTAATTATACGACAATGTTTATCTTTGAAATCTAATGGATAATAATGGTTTGTCCTAGCTCAGCTGTGCATTTAAATGTTCACCTCTTTCTCTCCCTTAACAACATGTTATACATTCCACACTATTTACCATGCGTCTGCTAGTTGTTTTGTCCACCGAACTGTACGTAGGGGGAGACATTCATTTCAATCGGGGGGGGGGGTTCCCAGCGTCTGAACCTCGCCCACGACTCTTGGTCAGATTAGCCGGACTTGTAATATATTCATGAAGAAGACAAATATACCCATGAGGCTTAGTCTGGCAGTAGACAATGGTCAGGTTGATCATTACATCAACAACATACACAGAATCAACATCGGGGTGATGACAGCTATTTGGAATGTAAACGCCCGCGCCCGCGCGGCGCCTCTTAGCATTTAACTAGTAATTAGGTGGTGGCTAAACGTAACGCCCTGTCCCCGCCTCCCTTATTTTAGACTCGGAGGGGCGGACTAGGCGCCCATTTCGTGACGGGGACTCATGAGTGACTGTACGTCGGTTCGGTTCGCCGTTCCCCCTTAAAACTCATACGAATACTGAAACGTGTCATTCGGTTAGAGTCGCGGGTGGAGGTAACGTTGGCGTTGGCGACGTGCATTAGACTTCTCAAGTGTGTGTAAGCGGAATACAATACTCAGTGTAACAGTGGATAGAGAGTGGTGGATCGAATATCGCTCGCATTCAGTGTGTGGGGCTACAGCGGGCAAGATGGCCACCCATCTACGCTCTCCGCCTTGGACTACCTCAATTATACTGTTCTACACTGTATTTAGCAGTCTTCAGCTGACTTACGGTAAGTTTACATAGCCTACGATCGTTTCATACAATCTTCCATGTGTGTTCTGACCTATATTGCCTGCCGCCGTAAAGTGTAGATCATATAGTGACATATGCATGTATACACTGAGCTGTGAGTTAAAACGTGTGGCAGTGCCATTGAGACGTTGTAGCGTGTCGGTTGTCTGGCTCTTTGTAGGGTGCTTTTTAACGTTCAAAACCGTCCACGGAAGCCCGTCCACGTCTTAAAAACTAAATTTTGAGTTGTTTTGTTGCTGTATTTAGTTGTTGACTCCATTGGTGTAGCTTAAATCGTGCATTCTGCATACTTAAGTGATCAGCTTCATTGCAACTATTTAAGTTGTGTGTGTATTGTTCCAAGTTTTGGTGTCCCATTTCCAGTCTCCACTTGGCTTGGAGTCTCCGATCTTTAACGTGCGGTCACCACCATGCCTTTTTACGCCACACTGACTGGTAAATGAATAACCCCCGAAGCCGATATATGTGGCACCCGGCTTGGGGGTCAACCTGGCATCCTGGTCAATTTTTAAGCATGAATTCATTCGCTCACATCGTACGATGTTATTAGTTGCCTGTGGGTCTACTGGTGGTCAGTCCGACTTCAGCTGTATCTACGGGCAAACAACGCCGAGGAATGAGTTACAGTCGAATATTCACATTTCACTCCGATGTTTTGCGCCTGTATGATTTTCTGTTGTGTTTCCCTGGCTTTAACGCCTTGCTGCCGTGTACTATAGCATACGTAGAGCGTCTCGTACTCGGTGAATATTATTGACTTAGTTTGTGTGATACACAGCGTAAAGAATGGCCGCTGCGATAATAGTTTGCCTTTGAAAGGGACACACAAAGGGGCACAGCGAGCAACATTCACCGAACTACACTTGACAATAACGTGTATGGCGTGTACCCATCACTGCTTTGCCTATTTGTTGACGAGTAACCCCGCAGGGCGTTTTAAACCCCTCTTCACCTTGCCATGTTTCTCGTGCCATTCATGGTTTCTCCTCAAGAAAGTCATTTGTTGTTTGACAACAACTAATGCTATTTTCATCTAGGTATGATAGTCCTTGCTAGAACATTTGTGTGTTTTTGATGCATGTAGTAGGCAAATGTGAATAAATTCGCGCGAATAATAAAGTCACCACGTTTCGCGATCGTGCCGTTCTATTTCGTGTCACCGCAACTCGTATTTCTAAGTTCAAAGTGAAATTCAACTAATGATAGTTGACACGAACCGCTTCAATCTGACCCGCACATAGCCTCTATTATTGTCTACACGTTTTTGCAAAACTGATATAAACTTCAATGTTCACGAAAATCAATATAATGAGATGAATGCTCTCCCGTAAGCAGTTCCGTGGCCTCCTAATTAGCCACAATCAGACGACTGGGCACTGATACAAGAGAAAGTTATTTGGAGAGATCTATGGAAATCCATTATCAGCGGGACAATCAACACCAATGCGGTTACACTAAACAAATACAAGCTCCCAGACATAAAAATAGAACAGGACCCTTTACATTATAATTTTTTCCCCGTATCTCTTATTACCATCTCGGCATTACATGTTGAATTCGAGTATCCATATTAAATACTGACGAAACTGAGTCTTGCATTTACTGTTTACTGGTGAAAAGGTCAATTTTATGTTCGGAGTGGCCTTTGGGCTCCAGTGGGGCTAGTATATATATCAAGTGAGCTTGAAGAAAAGAACTAACAGCGCTCAAGGCAATGTTTGTAATTAAGGCAGAAAAGGAGACACATTCGATTGGTACAAAATATCGGTCGAGATTAAATCGAGAAAACTAATCTGGTCTATACCCACTGCTACAATCTCTGTCTAGTTTTAAGATTATCGGTATTTTTGTTCTTGATGCCCTACAGACGGGGATAGGGATTTATCGAATTAATTAGCTTGCACTTACACTGTGTGTGTGCGAATGGAAGCTGTATGGAGATGGGAAACATGCGCAGCCCACTAGCCCCTGTTGGCTGACAGTCGTCATTGTGTAGCCCTTACCTTTAATGCTTTAGTTCCCCTCATTGTAATTCAGAGCGTTCTATTCTACTTGCTGATGGGCCTTTGAATAAGAAAAAAATCAACTGGCTACTATAATAGGTGCGCTTAATCATTGATGCTTTCACTAGTCTGAATAGGCTGCTATGCACTGAAATGCCTCGCTGATCAGTTCAGAAAAAAACAAAAACCAACAAACCTTTCTTTATTGACTTTGGCGGTATAATGGCTGAAACTCTCACCGTCATCTAGTGGGTGATGGCATGGAGTGAGTGGATATGTCTTGAGTCACTTTTGAAGTGCAACTTAAGACACTGCACTCATAGGAGTTTTAATTAACGTTCGTCTCCACACTGCGAAGGTCGGGAAAAACCGCCGCAGGCCCGAGACGAAAGGAATACGTCCGTTAATTCACAAGAAAAATTAAATATGCGATTCTCCTTTCAGTGTTAGTTTAAGAGCGACGTCCGCCATCATGTTATGAGTTTCACATGGTGTAGACTTTGGAAGCGTAATTGAATATCTTTGTTTCATCCATACTAAGTCTACTGACATGCTAGCCTATAGGATTTCGGTGTAAAGGGATACCCAACAATAATGTCCCATCCATTCCAAGTTGGCAGGCTGTTAGCCTAGCCCGGTAAGCACTGTGATTGGACACGTTACCCCCACCCACCCACTTGCAGTTGCCTCTTTGTGTGCTTTACTCTTCAAAAAACGATTTGATATTTGCGTGCCAGCATAACATACGGTTACGGGATGTTGAGATAGTGAGCACTGGACTAAAGTGAGACGGACCCAGAAGTGAACAAGTGTTTCCTGTTCACATTGTACTACACCAAACACGTCCACAAAACATGCCGGCTCCAGTCCCCTTCACATATTGTGCGGTGGTTTGTCTTGAATGCTCAGCTGCGGGTCAAGAACTTGGAATAAATAAATGGTGTGCACACGATCTGAAGTATGTTGGAGTGCTTGTCTACCAGCGAAGCTGACTTATCTTTATCAATAAACCTGTTTGATAGCCCAGCCGTGGCGCCATCATGTACATGAAACGATTTTGTTTTCAAATAAGAAAAAATACATTTTCAAACGCAGCTGAAAAAAGCAAGAAACGCGAAACTTGATGGAATACCAGTCTTCATGGTGTTTGAGCTCTTTTATATTTAGATGCTAACATTTGGCAGACATTTTGTTGGGCGTTGATCAACAGCTGAACTCTTTGTTCGAGCAATGTCAAATTGTGAATGGTTTCAAAGATGGGTATCATAGGGTCCACTAGTTTTAAATGTCGCTCCGATGAACTGAACCATAATGCGGCGAATGGATGGTCCAGTTGACTATCAATTGAGTTTCATTGCACATACATTAAAGGTCGCTGGCCAGATGGTGCAACGCCATCGTTGTTATATTTAATTTTAACAGTATGAAAAGTTTTTTTTTCTTCTTTCTCTTCCCATCTGAGATTTACTCTTAAATCTGATTTAAAATTATCAGGGCGTGTTGTTGGCATGATACTACGTACTTCACGTGTGCAAAGTCCATGTTTGGTTTAGACGGCGCCTCAACATTTCATCTATGAAAGAAAATGGCCGTCACGGTGAGATTGAAAGCATAACTTACAATTGTCCCTGGGGGCTACCTGTAAGATCGTAATGTAATTAGGTAACCTGCGCTCACTGTGTCATTCCTAGAGACTTGTCTGGTAATTTGATTTTAGGCATTAAGCGCTGTGTTCTCATACCCAACATGTCATAAATCACAAAAAATGAGGTTAAAACAATGCGGTGTACATTTTTTGTCAAATAAATCCCAACGTACCGTTAAAATAAGTCTCGGTAACGTGGCAACACATACAAATTACAAAGACAAGTTTGGGTCCCGACAGGCTCATGTCGCAATCAGTCGCTCAGGTACTAGATTTCATTGAAGTCAAAAGGTAAAATAATATGGCAGACGAAAAATTTGGTACCTTAGCAACGAGGAAGAGCTATAAATTTGTAGCGTCATTTTTGTCTCATTAATGTCATTAACGATGAGTGATGAGGCTTGAGTCTCTATCAGTCACCAATCTTATCACGGTGGACACCATTATATCCCAAGCAAACAGACTCTTAGCCTTGGAGGACATACAAATCGTCAACTCAGTTTCTAAAAACAATTCGACGGCCATAAATGCATTACTAAATCACACGAAGATTCGTCCTTGCCCATGTTCGAGCAATATTATCAACACTCAATATAAGGTTTTCGAAATAGATTCTCGATACAAAACAAAGCATACTGGTTACAGACCGGAAGCATATTTCTGTGTAAACGTCTAGTTTTCTAATTCCCTCTCTAAGCACATTCTTGACTTCCAGGTCTCCGACATGTATGCTAAATATCACAAGGAGTTACAGAACAGTGGCGTCGTCGTACCGTGTGGGACACTAAATAAATCTTCAAAATCTCGACTAATTATGCATTCTGGCTTTCCCACAAAACGAAAATTGTACTGCTGCGATTATTAAAATAGTGCCTAGTCGAGAGGACAAAAAGAAGATAAAAATTGTGAAAGTTCTTGAATTATTATGTTTTGAGTGGCGGATTGAATCATTTTCATTTGATTTCGAGACCCCTTTGTGTACATGCTTGCAACAAGACGCCAAGGGGACGCGAAGGGAAAATCGCCAACAAACCATTGTATACTAATTTCAAGAATCGGGACGCGAAAAGAAAGAAGGGCCGGGCATTACGGTTAATTCGACTGCTAAATGGCGTAAATAGCGTGCGTCTTTTTAGTTGAATGCAGACTTAATAGGCTCGTAAACAATGAATGCCTGTGTGTATATATGTACGTATGTATTTGACTACTGCTCTGGGACCAACATGTTCTATCACTTTTTAAACCTCGGACTTGCATATCCCGCGGTCAATCGAAAACTGGCGTGTATTAAAATATACGGACTGTTCTAAGCGATGGTCGGCAATTTAAACGCCTGGTATTTGCAGAGTGCAGGATCTGGGATATCTCAGACGGTGTTTATCGCCTAAGTAAGACGGAAGGAATGCAAAGTGCACATTCAATTAGCAATTTTACTGCACTATCTGCTTTGTAGCCTGGCTTTTATTCTATCCACATTTATCATTTGAACCGAGATAGATAAGCTAAGATGAGTGATGGTAGGGTGGTGGGTGATTCTCCTACATCGTTTTGATAGTTGCAGCTCGATCGGCGACCTACATCAACCCCCTCTCCCCCTCTCTCTCTTTTCCTTTCTCAATTTTCACCAGCCAGATGTTGACTGACACAGAATACATACATCTGAACTTGTGCCTTTAAACAAATTACATGGTTACTTTGTCATAGTCCCTATGCCGTACAACCCGGCGCAATGAAGTAACGTTTGGCCGTTAAGTGGGGATCTCCTCGCTCTCTGTGGGAGTCTCTTCGTAATGCACAGCTAAGCAAACAAACAAGTAAACAGATAATTAGCTCTAAAACAAACAGTGATGTAGAAGAATTCGCAGTGTACCTAACCCGTGACACGTATCTGTCAATATATACATATGGGGTTGCCAAGTTGACCCAACGCGTTCATATTACACACGTGACACGGTTACGTAGTCGTATTTCATATTTTCACAATGAATCAAATGTACGCTACAACATCTTTCCCGAAATGTGCCGGAATACCGATCGAATCAGACAACTAATAAAGTTGTTATTAATTGTCCGAGGCTCGACCGACTTTCTGGAAATTCTAAGCCCACTAGTATATCGTCCACGGCTACGGTGAAATGGCGTTGTCTGCGGATTTTCGTCGGTCGTCGCACCGTGATTACTTTATAACTTTATAGAGGTCTCGCTCACAGCTTAGCAACGGGATTGGTTCATTTTCCATGCCTTTTCTACGCAGTACGTAAAGAGCGTTACAACTTAGACTATCATAACAATGAGATTACATAATCTCATTTCAACTGAACGCATCTTGCACCTCGGCTAGACATATTATAACATGTTGTCTTCAATCGGGCATCATATTCGAATCCTCCGGGTTAATCCGACGCGATGAAGGCGCGTATATCTCAAATTAAAAAGAGTGGCATGTGATTTATTAACATTTTATTTTTGAATAAACGTACAAAGACGAACTTCAGAAAAGTAAATAAAACATGAGCTTCTTTCAAACTATATATTGATCGCAATTGTGAACTGCAACTTTTACAGATATTCTAAAGTACCTATATGGTTGTTAACATTTGTATTAGTTTCAACAAAAACATATTTTTAATATGAGATCAAATGTTTTATTTATCATTAAGGCCCGTGAAATGTCTCATTCCAATTTGTCAGTTTTCTTTCAAGTGAAGACACGAGAAACGTCTGTCTACCGTTTGTACCCCTCCCCACGCACATTAATTACAACCATGGTGCATTACCAATAACGCCGTTGCGGTCACGGTGTGCTCGACAAATTGAAGGAGCAGACATTGCCCATTTGTAATAAAAACGAAACCAAGTAAGTGAAGAATAAAAAGAAAATCGCAATGGACGTGTATTGTTTATTGGTATATATGTTGTTAAACGAATTTCTAAATGATGAATTCCCTGTCCCAAATAAGTTTTTAAAAAAATGTCACGATATTTTTATAATATTAAAACTGAGAAGTGTGTGCGATATTTACTTGATGGTCAACCTGACGTTTCTAACGGGTCACACCACGAACATTTCCCTGACACGGAGTTTGCCTCCATGCATATAGCAATTGTTTTATTTCCAGTCCATACGCACCAGATGGACGTCTATTATCACATTACGGGTTTCACTATGTATACTTTCCATTTGCGAAAGTTTGTTTTTCTCGCCGTTTTGGGACTCTGCAAACTTGCCCCCGCTCCCTTGACACGTGAGCTTGTGTAGCTCCATTTCACCACGCATACTGTTTTATAAACTGGTCTGTAATATATCTGCTAACACGGGCTTGTTTCCACTTTTACTTTACTTAAATCGGTACGTGGTGCACGGTGTCCGGCTAAACTATCGCTTCCAGCTTTCTCACGCATGGGACAGACATGCGCAGAACAACACAATATCTACAGTGACAGGTGCATACAAAATTCAGTACACTGAGAAAATAATTACGAAAGATATCTGTCCTATCAATTTTTCTATGTGAAAATGATAACGAGACTCAATTAATAGCCCAATCCGGGCCAACTGAAAATCTGTTTTCCCTCGAAGTGCGATTATTGTAATAAGTTCATTCCGCATCGCGACGTCTCCATGGAAACAGTATGGAATAATTATAATGTGTACATATTTACTGCCAATCTAATCATGTAATTTATTCGATTCATTTTGATATTATTTTATTTATTATATCAATAATCGTTTCCCAATATTATATTTTTTATCCCCAGGCTTGATTCGTTGTTACTGTGATTCCCCAACTTGTGTTGGATCGGGATATATGTGCAAGTCGAATACCGGATGCTATTCGGAACTCTATGAGGAAAATGACTCAAATGACCGACCACTCAGTCCACATGGCTGTATGGAGTCGGTAGACATTGAACTATGTGAAACAGGAGAAACGGCGGGAACACAACCGCCAAACAGGACAGCTAATTTGTCGATATTGAAATGTTGTAAGGACGACTTGTGTAACTACAATAGATTAGACAACACGGATATTATAGCGCAAAATTCAGAAGGTGAGTCCGATTTTTTCCTGTTTTCATATATATTTGAGTCAACATATGTTCTGCATACGTTAGTGAAAAAAAAACACTTCTTTGCTTGAAGGTATTTCATTAAGCGAGTTTCCATCAATTTTATTTAAATACATCTCGCGTGAACGCCTTTGAATCTCGCGTGACCTTATTGACTGACCCTTGTCGATTACATCAGCTTCATTGCTTGTCTCATCTTAAAGTACCACTCCCACTGGGATGCGGAAAGCAGCGGCGCCATGGCTTTGTTGTCTAACATAACCGCAACGAATCAGATGAAATTTGCTGGAGTACAGGACATCAGCATGTGTACAGCTTCCAATGATCATTACAGATGCTGTCATTAGAGCTCTGGTTGCTATGACTCCCGCTTGTGCAATTTATTCGATAACTTATTGCCTCAGAAATTGATTCCCGAGTTGTATTCATGGTTATATTAATTTCTGACGGAGACAGGAAATCCTTGACATGGCTATATTGAAACGATGTGCTGTTGTCGGTATTGCTGGCTCCAGCCTTGCTAGCGTAATATAAACCACATCCAGAAAGTCTATGCTTGATTACACATTTACTTCGCGAGCGAGAATGTGTGGTTGCTTCTGAAATTGTTCAAGTAACACTCTCCAAGATTACAACTCGTGAATATGTCATGTATTTCGGAACGAGTTCAACAATCTGAGATAATAAGCGTTGTTTTCTTGTAGGTTTGCTATAGAGAGGCCCATGAAAGCTTGAACAAACGACTTCGAAGCAAATGAGGCAAAATTACGATTCCCTTCTTTGAGAAGTTCCTAACTTATGTACTGAGTAGCTAAACCTTCCACGGAATAGACAAGCCTTATATGGTGTAGTTAACTTCCTTACAGTGTAGCCAACCCTTCCACAGAGTACCGAACCCCTCTACAGAGTAGTTAATCCTTCCACAGAGTAGTAAACCCTTCACAGAGTAGCCAACCCTTGGATGGTGTAGCCTATCTTTCCACAGAGTATCGAAGCCCTCCACAGAGTAGCCAACCTCTCCGTGGTGTAGCCAATCTTTCCACAGAGTATTGAAGCCCTTCACAGAGTAGCTAATTCTTCCACAGAGTAGCTAATCTCTCCACAAAGTAGCCAACCCCTCCATGGTGTACCAATCTCTCCACAGAGTATCGAACCCCTCCACAGAGTAGCCAACCCTTCCACAGTGTGGCCAATCCCTCCACAGTGTAGCCAATCACTTCATAGAGTTGCCCCCCCCCCCGCAGTGTAGCCAACCTAATGTGCTGGAAGGCCAGCAATGCTCCGGTTCCACTCATAATTTTTCGGTGTAATCTTTTAAATGGCTAAGGATCTTATCACATTTTAGACTGAGCATTTCAATCAGAATTCCGACTCTGATATTAGCTCGCTGCAATGTGCATGACAAAACCCAGGCGTGACGTAATAAATAAAGTCCATGCTCTCATTAATTCTGTTCTAATAAAATGTGGCCTTTTCAGAAGAAAAAATGACTCAAATAAAGCTTGTTTCATTGGCCACACCTAGCTATATTCTGAGTATGCGTTGGCTAGTGCATTACTATTTATATATATTAAATAAATGATACCAAATAGGCACTTCCCATTGGGATATGCATTTTTAAATTTAATTAAGCACGTGACTTGGTGACGTTCATGAGTTGATTCCTAGAGTTGTAAGTCATCATCATTGCTGTACAAACTACACACACTCTTGGTATTTTCACAACTCTCCTTCTGATCTGATGACTTCTGATGGTTACGCGTTTATAATGAAAATTGACAAATTAAAATAGCAAGGGTTGCTTTTCCTATATTACATCGCACTTGCGGGAGCGAATGTTTCAGCTACAATTATGTAGGTCTTCTTCTTGATCACTTGGGAATAACTTACACATCGTCGCTATGCAACAAGGTGGGTTACTACATCCATGGTTACATCATCAAGGTATCCCCATGATGATATTGACCGGGTGTGCCATTGGACTTCCTCAAGACCAAACGTCCTTCTAATGAACTCATTGTGGATTCACTTCTTTGCGTGTGTAAGAATGTCTGTCCGTCAGTCTGCCCGTCAGTACGACTGACACCCGTACAGAAGATATTTCGCATATCCATAGAACATTTAGTATATTTTAGCAAATTATATTGCATACCACAATACTGATGTATTGAATTTATCGACTATACACTATGCAATGTTGTTTCATAAGTTCAACATTTCCCTAACATATTTAGCTTTTAATTTATATGCTCTCAAACCACTCAAACTTGTTGATAGGAAAACATAACTTTATTTGATCCAAGATGGCCGACTGGTTTCAAATTTAATTGTTATTTTTGACCCATAATAGTGAAACCATGAAACAGTGTGATTCAGAAATGGCTACATTAAAACAAATACAAATTCCAAATATTCAATGAAGTAGAAACGGTCGATCTTTTTTTTTATTTGAATAATTAGCAAGAAGTCACAAGCTCGGAGCTTTCAGGATCGGATGTTACGCATCAACTTGAAGGCTATTGGACAACGGCATTCAATTTGATTTAATGAAGGGGTATGAAACGTGGAAGCCAGATGAGAGCTTTACGAGGATTCAGCTTGTTTGAACTCTCGCAAATTACGACAGAGCAGGTTTTATCGTGGGGCTGTAAAAACTCTGACATTATCTAACTTTTTTAAAAGGCGCCACTATTCATACTCACAATAGCTCAGCATTACAGATTTCAGCCAAATTACGATACTATTCATCAGACCGACGGCATCTTAGCGTACAACTCTCAGATGTGTAGGCGGAATTCAGTCGCTTGATGGTTGCTAGGGGCGATTAATGGGCATGGGACATATACACTAAGTGTGAATGGGTAGTTATGAATTTTTTAAAACACCCCTGACTTGGTTTGTTAGATTTCCTTAACCGTACTTGTACTTTTCGCAAGTCTAGTCAATAATGGCGACCATTTTTAATTTTTCCGTAAATATGACCTGTCGTCGTTGTTGTGGTCGTGGTCGCGTGAGATGTTAAATGCGCTTGATCGAAGTGGTTTGTGTATATTGTGAGAAACATATGCAAAGTTTAAAAAATGTAAATCTATGTATTAATAAACTATTGCGAGACTGGAGTTCTCGAAGGCAGGTAAATGTTAAGCAAAATGTTCCTATGATACGGGTCCAAAACTTTAAAGTAAACGTGGGTGGGTTAAAGTGTCAGCTGGTATATGAAGTGCTACATGCGTCACGCAGCGCAGCGCGAATTGCGCGTGAACAAACAATGTATTTTACACACGCTGTATACGTTGCATAACATACACGACGCGGTGCGACGGCTATCGCGCTTTAATACAAGTCAGTGCGTTCTTTAAAATTATAATACATTTACCGGTATATGCAATTTTGAAAAAAAAAATGTAAACAAACATTTATGTTGTATGTATGTGAAACGATTTCCACACTATTTCAAATGTGGCCAGCCTGTTTACTGTTTCAAATGAAAGTTTTTCGGACATTTTGTTGAGTACCGTTATCTAACCTAGTAGTTCTATAAGTCTGAAATTCTAAATGTTTCGTCAGAACCACATAAATAGTATTTTTAGCTAGCCATAGTTATGTGAGCATCCCCTTACATGGTTTTCAAATTGTTTGTTGTCTAGCGTGAATGCACTTTAGTGCGGCACAGCTGATACACATTCTGGTTCAAGTAACTACTCATATTGACGATGAGTTGACGTCACGAAATATGCATCCAAATACATGAAAAGAAGCCAGTTTTCTTTATTTTTCACATTAAAATAAAAATAGAGACCCGACGTCACCGGCCACGTGGTTTTATCATCGATTCCTGGCGGCTGTTTTCCTGTCTCAAAATCCGTGTCGTCGCGCGCTTTTTACTTTGGCGCCCGAGAAATCGAACACATTATTTACATGGGATGGAGTGCATATTTAGAAATGGCCACATAATTCTAAATATTTGTTTACCTAGTCACAAAAAGGACTATCTGAAAACAGGTGAAATCAGAAATACCTGCGACTCGGATAATTAGTGCAAATAATTTTGTGTGAGAGTGGTTTTCTGTGAGCAAGGGCACAAAAAGGGTGGATTGGAAGACGTCGCGTTCGTGAAGACATAACTTGCTACTCGTAGTACACGCTATATCGCCAATTGAAAAAAATGCAGAAGTACTAAAGTTACCGTCTCTGGAAACCACCAGATGCCCGCTTTAAGCATTGTTACTTGATATTTTAACATCGTTACACTCACTGAATACGTAATCAGCAGTAATTCAACCGTTCTTGCTCACTCACCGTAACTATACGTACAATACATACAGATTTAAAACGGGGGAACTTCTCGGATTTAAAATTATCAGAAAAAAATAATAACGAGGTTTATCCCTTCCCGGGAGAAATTGGAAATAATTTACTGAGCTATTGTTATTAATTTGATTTCAATACTTTCCGAGCAAATTTTCACCTTCGGGCCGGGCATCGCACGCATGCGCAATTTCTCAGCCTTCTGTTGGGTTCAGTCATCTTTAGTGCGCACCCGCTGGATAATACCGCGTTTGACGTTAACAGGAGAAGATGTCAAAAATCTCGTCTTTGAAAAATATATGATGAATATTGACACGAAATTGCTACCTTCAGAGCTCGCGTTTATCCATATCATGACACTCCTTGGCCTATCGAAATTATAGGTTTTCGCAGACTTCTGTGTTTGAAGACTTAATCGCCAATGACATGTGGGTCGATTTCCACGCCACGCGGTAATGATTTTACGTCGAGAACTCGCGCGTGGAATTTAAAACGATTATAGTGACATCCTTGCACATTTTGCTGGAGCTCAATAATAATTTCTTGTTGGACAAAAACTGTAAAAATCAAGTAAAAATGTATATTAATGGATTCATTCTAGAGTGATGGTCTCCCCCAAATGTACATTTCACACTCCAGTTGAGCGACTGTACCCCCCCCCGGGGGTAATCATTTGTTAACCTGGTGTGATATCTCGACAAATGGTGCTACAAGAAACGGTGCAAGTGCTGATGAAAATTGGAATCACGTCTATTAAGAAAAAAACCGGCTTCCCCACGGAAATTGTATCTGAATTTATAGTGTATTTTTGGTCGCCAGTTTGTTTTGATGCTGCTTTACGTGGCATTTAAATGGGTTCTTCCTTCAGTATGGGTTCCTCCCATACGCTACACTGATATGCATTAATATCCCCTCCCTCTCTCTCTAATTGCTCGGCGCAGTTTTTTCCGGTGTAAGGTAATTATCTTTTTTCCCTTTACAAATACACAAATATCGCATGCCAAAAAAATGTAAAGGAGATAGCTAATCAGGGGGCACGGTGAGTACCTCAATAGTGTTTGACCGAACTGAAATCACCAGAAAAGGGGAATATTCCAAAGAAAGTGTAATGGCTAAATGGTTGCCTTTTCTGATTTTGACGTGCAAATGGTGACTGATTGGTGAAATTACGGCACCCCTTTGTATGTGTGCCTTTTTAGCGAAACCTATAGAGAGTGAGCCTACCCCAACGACGCCATTTCACAATGGTACTACACAAAAAAAAAACCAACAAAGTCAGTGTACGAAATTTAATTTAATATTGTAGGCCGATGGCTGGGCAGGTTCTTCCCGCTTTTCACAATTCAAACGGCGCAATTTAGCGAAGCAGGCCACAACAAAGACCGAGTCCGCCTCAGTCAGTACAGCCATTGAACTGTTTTTTTTGTTTACGCCATCCAAAGAAATGGCAATTGTTAAAATGCGGACAATTTATAAAAGCCTGGAAAATGTCTTTCTGACATGTGAGTCCGGCAAGAACATTATTTCTCGTAATCGTTGCTGAAACTCGGACCATTCTTATATGAGAGATATTCTTGCTGACTGGGTGAATAATACACTTTATAAGTAAATAAACTCACACAGAGATTCAGTTGCCTTGTTTTGAACAACGCTGTGAAACTTTTCAACACTGGCATGCTTGTCACATGCACAGGAGAACGTGCATTAGACAATAGTTCGACTTCAGCCTAAGCTCGTTCGTTACAGTGCCGTCAGCGTTCAAGAGAGGCACATCGTTCTTAAATCATGTTTATTCGAGAAAATTAACCCATGACCATATATATACGAACTTCTCGATTTACCTTTCGTGGTAGAATGCTTTCATGTATGCGAACTGCGATTACGGTAATAGTTTGGATACAACAACTAGGTGAGAATCGTGAACAAACACGATCAGAACACACTGTTCTATTCAGCTTTACCGGACCCGCGGGCGATTATTACTCATTCAGAAAAGGTAAAACAAATAAAACATCGTTTTGCCCGGCAAGTTTCTAACACCAGCGATATGGGCAGATGAGTCGTACGTTTGTAATCGGAGAACGTCTCGTCATTGCGGATACGGAGCAAGGACGGATTGATACCGTCGGTTCACCGCATTTACAGGAGCGTCTTGATACATCTTGTTACAGTAACAAAACCCTGTGGAGTTGACGGCGCCGTCGCCAAATGACACAGTATTATATCCGAATTGGAAATTTATTTTTTTCCGCTAAGAATATCGAGTGGATGTCCTCGGCGTAATCAATCTTGTAAAGACGCCAACGAGTCGCAAGATTTAGATTTGCATTAGTAGTTTCATTTTGCTGTCCCATTCAGCATTTAAAATTATAAATACAACTGAAAATGGGAGAATTAAAAATTTATACGCTGAAAGCCTGGACTAATAACTATAGAGAAAATGTCGTAAGCCTAGAAATTATACTAGAATTAGTAGTATAGTGTTGCACAGAGCGAGACCTTTGTGAATAATTAAAATAGTATGAGGGATAAACCTAGGATAAAAGGAAGAAAAGCGCCAATATCATATACATATCCTCGTTCCAGCAATATTTTCAAGGCATAGTTGTTTTGAAAGCAATATCTGAAGTGTTTTCAGGCTCGGTGGCGTATTTTCTACCTTTACACGAGTAGAATTGAACCTTGACGGATCATGAGTTCGTGTTACAAGTCAGCGAATTGTGATCTCGTGACGTGTGAACCACTGGCGCCAGAGATACTGCGCAGCGTCACCGAGCACCGTTCGTCACGCTGGGGGAGTGTGGCTGCTATGTTGAAGAGACAACAGCTACGGGGGAATAGTTACGCAGCATGCATCGGCCCACTTAATTGCCGATTGCTAATGCTGAGAAATCTCCACATAAAATTGTTAGTGTATTAGAAGCTGTTACACTCAATAAGAGTTGTTCCTGCCAGGCATACCGAGATTCCACGCCGAACTTGTTATCTTGCCGACTGGGCGGTTTGCGCGTCTTTGCTCAGATAGAGTTATTTCTAAGTTTAGGTTAACCTTCGCAGTATGCGAGTCTAATCGCCCGCATGGCCTACTGTATCCCCCACTTTGAATGACGTAACTCTATGTATCATCTATTTGACTTGTAGTAGTTATGTTACATAATGGAACAACAATTTGTGATTATATTTGCAGTAATAAATACGAATTGTAATCGTAAGCTATCAGAACTTACTATATAGGTAGTTTACTACAATATGTAGACAAATTGAAATATGTATTAAAACAACAAATTCCGATAAACTTTAAAAAACGTCAACAACAATTAACCGACTGCCATGTATCTCAGTGACGTGTTCCGAAGACAGTGACTTTTAAGCGTTTTCAACACTAGCTCTGTAGCTTTATTCTGGATTTGCAATACTGATTCGTGTGATTTATGATTCACACAGTCTTTATAAAGGGGCGAGTTTACTCTTGGGGAATCGGGCAACATCGATGAAGCGTAGTTTGTTTACATAGATAAAGAGCCGGACGCTGGAGAGTCAAATGATTCAGCGTACCGTTTAAATGTATACTGAAACGTATTGAAGGTGACATTTAGGGGTAGGGCATCTTTGCATGGCCTTCCTATACCGTGGTGATCAATACTAACACTGGATTCGACGCGGAGACAGCAGATTGACAGTCGTCAGTCATTCATTCTTCGGCGATAAGGCTTTGTAGCACCCGACAACTTGAAGATGAATCCGTGCGACGCCACTACCTGGCGGCTCTTCGCAGATTAGTGGATGCAATTAAGACCAAAGGGAATTAGCGTTGAATCTTATTTCGGACACATTCATGGTTGATTGTTCTTTTAGACAGCCATTCACATTTTGTGTGGCTTCTGAAAGTGATCTATTCCCAAGGGAGTGTGGGTAACGTCGCTTGCACCAACCTCGAGCCAGTCCGATAAATAAGTCGTACAAATTAAAACAGGCAAAACCGCGTAGATTTTTTATGCGCGCGATATGCACTGCGCTAGAAGGTTCTGTTCTTCCTGTCACGTGTCCCAGCTTCCTTTTATGAAGTCTGTAAGTCTGACCCTAAATCTTATGATATTCTTAACCGGACTTCTGCTGTAAGACATTGAGGTTTATTACCTCAGTATTCGGATAATAGACGGAGGAGACATCTGTTTCTACTGGCGCACTAGTGTCGCTGTTTGGAAGTGAATGCTCCTCTAAAATACGAGAAGTACTTTTCAAAAAGGATGATTCTGATTGTATTCGTCATGCGCGTGCATCGGAAAATGTTTGACGATTTCCGTTCAATCAACCCCAGTGACAAAATATGTTCGCATTTAATAATTTCAGATTTGGTTTTAGCCATAGTTTCTTGTTTGATATGATTAATAATGGCGTGGCATTTGTTAACCGATTCAATATCGAAATCGACATGAAGTACGCAAGCACTTGGTGCTATGTTTAATCTTGTATGAAGTCTCGTTTTAGCTTTACGATGGAACTTAAACTAGTTGCTTATTAAATTGGCTACTTGCGGATTTCTGGTACACAGAATATTCTCCCCCATTACGCCAAATTTGCTACAATCACCGGGATTTCATGGGTTCGCCAAAACAATCATTTATCTGACGCGTTATGAGTATTTACTTGAATGACCACGTGACACTGAACCCTCAAATAAGAAATGAACAGTACCACAAAAATCCAGTATTGGATTCGCATAAGTACCTCCAGTCTGTGAGCTCAATTATATCTAGTATGCATGTTCTTGTCTGAAATACATGTTTTTTTTTTCGTATCTAATCGTCTCAATTCCTATTTTAATCTAAATTATGCCATCTTCAAGTTGCGTGATTGGAAAATCCTCGTAGCGTAACGAAATCTAACACTTTTGAGAATTGAGCTAGATATGTGAATTTAACTAGGAGTATGACAAATGACAAGGAAAATGTCAATACCCATACCCCGTCCGTTACCGTGCCCTTAACTCCTTACAAGGACCATTTAATCTGTCCCCGCATCCACAGGCACCCGAAGATCATTTGCAATTTCGACTTCACGTTCTTTGGCACTCCGACTTGTTTTGTTCCCCATTGTCGGAATTGACTGAAGACTCAATAGATTCTAAATATATTTATTAAAAGGAGTCGGCCACACGGTTAATCTGTTTCATCTCACTTGTTTGTTTGTTTTTCTTTTCTTCTATAGCTATGGTTTATTTCCTAGCTCCTGGCTTCTCAGGACTGGCGAGATTATGAATCGCCACTGGGCCGAAATACAGATAATAATGATGTTAGTTCATATTGTGACATCGTTCAATTGGCTGGCAGTGGGGCTTCTATACATGAATAAATGGGGGCTTGGTGGATGAAATAGTTTTTTTCTCGGTCGCTACTTGATATCATTTGACTCTACTTGGCGATGCTATGCGTTACTGTGCTGCCATGCCGAGTTCAGTCCAGTGCATGCGATTGGCAGGAATAGTGGTTGGAATCAACAATTCTTTTTCATCCACACTAAATCAACATATATCAGAACATTCGAATTCTACAATAGTTCGGCACGGGAAGAACGTGGTTGGTGGCCCGACTTAACATCATTTGAAGTGCCCTTGTTCCGTTCCTGTGCACATTTTGTGTTGATCCTCAAAAATACTGCTACAGTGATTGGTATTAAATAGAGTGCAATAAATCGTTTAAAGGGCGATTGTCGTTGCGCTACGCATGTGCGACATTTGTGTTAATAAACATTGATTTTCAAAAAAATCCAATGCGCTCTTCTAATGAAAAGTACGAGGTTTGACTTGGGTTCGACTTGCCCTAATTACCGCCGGTGACTCCTTCCATACCTTCCAATCACCTAAAACAATACCTAATTAAAGCTTGGTAATGTCCCAGTTTGTACTCTTTGATCTGCACACCAAAGTCGCTTCTTTGTTTAGACCCATATATCTCGCGCAATCGTGGCGCGATGACTACCGCCCTTTAATTTCTGGAAATACTATATGTGTATATTTTGAATATAAACAATCATACAAAATATGAACGAACATCGTAGTAATGACCTGTTTGATTGCAACAGCCGTTGAAACACTGATTTACACATCATGTTTGGTATATGGATGGCACAAGAGCGTCATCATTATTTAGTCAGCATTTTTAGTCAGTTGATTGGTTGTCAGGCAGTGTGGTCTGTGGCGGGAAGATAACCACTCCAATCCAGCGCTTGTGCTAAACGATCAACGTTTATCACATCACTATATAGGACGACCTTGAAATGAGTACTGAAGAATCCAAACTTTGGGGCTCCACCAGACCTTCTGATAACAAATGGATCACGATATGATGATAGATTGGATTTGTCATCCCACCAATTACATCAATTTTAAAGCCCATCCCTTCATAGATGGAGGGTAATTGATTTAATTTTTATGTCAATGCCAGCTCCTTAATATGCAGTGGTTATTAGACGCCCCATCAACTGGAAATGAGCAACCTCGTGTTTTATTTTATAAGCTTCATGACTCATATTTAAAAAAATAAAACAGTCTCAATAAAGCATTTCAGTCACTAGAATACAGTTTTTTTCCGTATAATTTTTGTTCATCTCTTGTCGATTCGAATGCATCTTTTATAACCGCGCTATCCATATGGGCAAGGTAGTAATATAATCGATTACATGATTACTAGCTTTCTCATGGCGTGACGGTTCGGCGGCAGGTGACAGGGGTCAGGAAACATGTAATATTACGAGTCTCAGAAAGCTAGAATGCAACTGATGACAAAGTGTGGGTTTTTTTCTATATTGAAGCGTTACGAGAAGATCGTGCTTCATGCTTAACTAAACCACGTGAATTCGTGAACACATTTTGTTTCCACGTGCCCGATTGCTCCCTGTAGCCACAGGTCAATGCTTTGGTAGTTGCACTTCTGTGATTTCTACGATTTACTAGGCGACACACGTTCATTCGATATTGATTGTCATGGCGACGTTGAAGCGGGGAAAACGATTTGTGTGTGTGTGTACGTGTAGTGTGGCTCGCCCGAGGTTTTCGTGTTCTTCTTCAGCATCTTCTGCCATTTCGGGATTGAAGTTAAAATGAAATCAATAACAACTGACGTTGTTTAAACGTTGGTTAAAAACAGGGATAAAACGTTTATTTGTAAAGAGTGCTTCAAAGAATATTTAATTCATATGGCCTAGTTGTGACCAATAGTGAACCTTATTCGAGTGCGATACTTATCGAAAGATGAACTACAGACGATCCAGGGGGTGGCGACAAACAGGCGTCGATGTTTTTCCGTAAAAAGGTTGGCAATTTAAAAGTATGGCTGTTATCCCATGGTTGTATCGCAAAGATTAGATAATCAGCTCCATAATGTCAGATTGCGTTCAAATCAAAACTTATTCTGAAATATGAGAAGCGCCTGAGGGCGAACATCGGTAATCGACTGACATTGATGACAGAGAGAGACGCTACCTGGGTGGACTGTTTACCGCCAAATTTCAGCTTTGTGGTGGCCTTTCAAGGCAGACCGTTAGCTGCGATTAATCCTCTCGTGTATCATCTGTAGCCAGCTCGTGCGCACTTCGAGTGACTTGGTTTAACAGACCGTACCTCGTTAGCACGGCACGCCAGCCAGCCTCGTATTGCTGTATAGACTTTATGTCGTCCGTTAATATACTATTCACTCATTTTTTTTTACCGGTTTCAATTATTTATTCTTCGGAAGGTAGTTTATGAGAAGAATATTCAGAGAACGCGCCGCCATGCCCAATCAACATGCGGCGCTGAGTCGGGATCATTACGGTTCACCGTGAAAAGATTGAATTAGACACCCTCGATGTCCCTACTGAGACTGCGCCTCAGAATACCGCGGATTCGTGGCGTCGAAATCGGCAATTTTCATGCATTGACTTTCCGCTGTTTTATTGTTAATCGCTAATAGGAAATCAAATGTTTCAAATATGGATCTAGTTCAATTAATTCAGATAATTTAGATGTCTGTAATATTTAGATTCGGTTTCGCATACACGTCGACTAACCAAGTGTTCTTGTTGCCAGTTCTTGAAGTCATTTATAGTCAAAACCATTGGCTTAGTCATGAGTAGGACCGAATATCGCTAATTCACAGACGTTTATTCTTATGTTTGGCTTGTTTGACTCATGGAGAAAGGGTCTGTTGTCGGCTGTATGGTCGCCGGGAAGGCTAAAAGCCTTCGATCCTTGCTCAGGCTTAATGCGCACAGAAGTTGAAAGCAACTTAAAAAAAAACAAGGATGGTTGAAAGCTGCATATCAAACGGCATCTCAACTGAAAGTGAATTATGTCGTGTCAGCGACTGCGCTCTAGAGTGGTAATAAGCTTACTTGTGGGCCATCATCCGCTTATTTCAACCGCCCCAGGCGTTATTGTAATTCGTTGACACTATATTGCTATGACAACAAGTTGTAGCAGTTCCTTTTTACTATTTGAACTCTAGATGTTTCTATGTATTATATAAATAGAAATACTAGAAATTCTGCAAGCATGTTCTTAAAAATGAATTAAGGATAAATATCATCATGATATTCAGCACTGTGACATTTTAGCGATAACGCAAAATAGTTTGATAGTTTTTTTATATAAAATCCTTTTATCTCTGGATACTAATTATTTTTTTCCAACAAAAAATAATAATAATGCCCATAAAAGGTTGCTATGTAACTAGTCTAGCCGCGTGATATTAATTTGATGTTATATTGCGTTACGGGGTATTGGAAATAGATGACTGTATAACTATCACTTATTAAATAAATAAATAAATGGAAGTATTGTTGACTTGTAACATGACGTGCCCGTTGTATAGCATGAATCGGTTCCACCACTGTCATCGGGTAACTGAGCCGTGACATGAAATATACAAAAGTGAGGTTATAGAGTTTAATCAAAAACACTATATCTTTTTCTAGTGTCTTTGGTTTAATGCAGAAAGTCTTTTTCGTGCCAGTTCATTAATATATTCCCTATATGACAATTCTTCGTCATAGTATTGGTCGTTTCAATCCTTGTAGCGAAGGGAGTTTTCGATGTTACCCAGGGTAATTAATTAACTACGTAAATTCCATTCGTGTCATCATACTTCATGTGCGCTCGTAATAATCGATTATATGATCGTTCATAAAAATAGTTGACACTTGAAAAGATCTTTCAAATATCAGAAGAAACGAGCTTGGAGGCGACACTGGTATTTTTTCGCACCGACTTGAGGCGATCGTATGTCGCCTTATTAAGTATGGGCGATACACGTTCGTGCGTTTTAAATTTAGTTTAGGAATCAAATATACACATAACTTCATTAGATCGGCAACATTTGTGATAATTTCGACATTTGTATACGCAAACAGTTGGAATGGTGCGATTGTGTTGTTGGGTGTACGTCACTTTATTGCCAGACACGCTGCCGACATAGAACGCGACATAAGAGCCACTCGAAGCTCTTGATTGACGCGATAAAGAAATGAATCATAATTCTACATCGCTGACTGTCTAGGCTGCAGTCATGACATCGGAGCTGTGTACGGCGTATTCTTCTTTTACACGCTGCACTAATCGATGAAGGTCAGAACACGGGGCAGCTCGTCGCCAACTCATCACAATCCTGTCTGCGAGCCGAACAGAAGGCCATTCCATTTTGTGACAAATCTAATCAAAATAGATCCTTAAAACTAAAAATTCACAGGTTTTGTTATTTTGTGCGTTGTCCATTATGTGAGCAAGTCCCCTGGCATCTAACACCCAGACAGCCGTGCGGTGCCAATTCTATGTGTGTAATATGGCATCGAAACCCCTTTAAATCATCCCTTGTACTACTATCATGCATTCTACTGGGAATTTATTAAATTGATTTTTTATTTCAAATAGCCGGTGTAACTAAACCAAGTATTGGGTCTCGGACTTCAGACGTCCTGTATACTAAGTTTTTCTTTTGTGTTTGCTTTCTTTTTCTTTCAAACAACTGTTATATGTTGGTCACGAAAAACACTAGCAATCGAGACGGTGCTCGCTTTCAAGTCGCGGAACGTTGTTACTAGTGCCCGTATTTAGACTCCGTCGACCATTCAACTGTCTGAATTGTGTGAAAAGCGGCGCGACACCGGCAGGTGATGCTACGTTGGCAGGGGGTGAGATGATAAATAAAATATTTAGGACACTCTCAACGTCAACACTAAAAAAAAACCGTCGTCTTTGTGAGACGACGAGTCGTCTACGTTGTTCTTTCTCAGATACCGCACAAAAGATGCCAAGACAAAAACGAAACTGCTGGTAGGGGGCTTCAGCGTGTACGGTTGCTTCATATTACATACGCTTAATATCATCGACATTGTTGTCGTTGCTGGTTCACCTGCGGGGCGGGCAATACTAGAGGAATAGAGCACGCCATCTGTCAGGCCCCAATACACGAGGCTGACCCGTATTCATGAGAAATGCAATGGGCGTTGGTGTAATCACGAAGCTCGGTGGCGTAATACGGGCCTGAGCCAATCACTTTTGTCTACGCCAACTTTGTCTCTGCTCTATACACAATCAGTTAGACGTCCCTTCGAAAAACTGCAGTGTTTTGATTATTATCACCAAAATTATTAATTTGTAGCCCGTGCACGCAGACTTATATCAGCATTGGTGTATCTTTAGTTTTTCTGTAATTTTAATAACAATCTCGATATAGGGGCGTAGAGATATCCTTGTTGTAGGCTAGACATGCAAATGCGTATCTTGTTTTCAAATTCACTCGATGATATCTTATTGGATTATTACATAATATTATCTACAATATTCTCAAAGTTGTCGCATTTGACGTAGAAGTTCTCGTTACGCCACTGCGACTCGATTATGTGTCAACTTCTCAACATGCGCAAACAAAAAGAAAGATAAAAATGAAACTCCCTATTCCCAAAACCACGTCTAGCCAGTCAGTAATATATTTACATAGCGTGCAGGCACACTGTCACCCCAGAACAATTATCGAAAATACTTTTGCGTTTTTTTTTTGTTCAAAGAACAGCGTTAACATTGCCAGCTCAGTGCACATGGCTTAGCAACTGATCTGTAGATGTATTTTTTTTATATAAATCACATTCTATACGTAATTTCTGCTTTTGTTCTGTTTTGTAGATTTTCCAGACGCACAAATGGATAGCAATACGGCACATGATCTGGTGGAACAGTCCCGAGCCGTCTGGTTCCGTGCAGCTGTCATCGCCGTGCCCATAGCAGGCGGATGCATACTAATTCTCCTCATCCTGCTGGCCGTGCGCATGCTCAGAAACGAGGAAAAAAGGTTTAAAAGACTGCAGGCGAAACGGAGAGACACGTTCACTGCTCTACATAGGGGTTGTTATGACAACAGGAACTTCAAAAATGTGCACATTAACATTGAGAATAATTTACAGACTAAGGGCGGCCAAGATCTTAAACCGTCAAAAGTTATCAACATGGAGGTGAAAAACGTAAACGAGCTCCCCAAAAGTGTGCTCGTCGTTCAATGGGACAAACACAACATAAACGAGAATGTGGACGCTGTGTAGCAACGAGTCACTTTCTTTCTTTCTGTCTTTCCTTATTTCTTTCTAATTATCATGTACATAGCATATTTTGCTTCATTATATATATTTAAATAACTTAAGGACTCTATGTGACTATTTATGAACAACAAAACAAAAACATATAAATGTTGAAGTTGATAAACAATTATTCACGATTCTAGAGAATAGCTTCTCCACCATGAACTGTTGTATCCATGCCAACCAGCTCTTGAGTTTATGAATTGAATTTGTGTGTGGAAGAAAAATGCTTCCCCGCTTTGGTTCATGTGACCACTGCCTATCACATGACCAGTCTGCTACCCACCTTCAGAAGATTACCTGCTTCGATGTGATATCAAGAGATCCATAGTCATCAGTCACCGTGGCAGCCGAGATTAAAGCGGGGAGTCGTCACCTGCGCATGCGTCAGATGGCCATAGCTTGTCACTGTTTACAAACAAGCGTCTACCCATGAGCCTTTGCGTTTTAACGTGTTGTTATCGTCGCTTGGGACTCAATTCCCGCGCGTGCACAGGTGACGACACTCCCGCTTTAAACATCGCGCATGTCATGTGGCTTTGAAAGGAAACACATGTTAATTTGCATATGTGAATATAAATTTCAGTGGAAATGCCAGTGACCATGGCATTGATGGCACTGCTTCAGAGACTTAATATATGTGCATGTCCAAGACATTGCACCCTAACGAATGGGGGTCTGTAAATTTAAAAACGCACTATAAATATGATACCCCCAGCAGAGTTAGGTGCCGAACATATTGTTGTCACGTGACATTGAGTGATGCAGTTGAACTTAGTGTTGTGAGACCTTATCAAATAAGACTTCATTGGCACGATGATTTTTGAGGACCATAAGGACCATATATTCATCTACAAGTTTTTTTTTTCTGAAATGTACAGTGCGTTTTTTTATGTATTGCTATAAATATAAGATTTCGAGAAAATTTTATTCTGTTGTGGACATCGATAAAATAATGTGTGTGTTGTGTGTGTGTATGTGTTCATGGGCTTGTCAACATACGGCGAAGCCCAGAATTGGAGGTACGAGAATGGAGGACACGGCTTACCATGATGATGTCACGACTGGAAAATATCCGGATAAAGCTATAAACAATTTTATTTCGAAAAAAACCATCACATGATCTAAACTTGAATTTGTTTCGAAAGGCAGCTTCGATCAAATCATTTGGTGATAAGCAACAATTAGTACTTTTCTTGACTGTAAAGCATCTTTCTCAGTATACCAGAGAACTGTCACATTCGTGTATGCCTGTATTCGTGTATGCAATGCATGTCTCAGTACCTGTATTCAGGTCTGCAATGGGTATTTATACTTGTATGTATTCAGGTCTGCGATGGGTATGTGTACTTGTATTCTGGTATGCAATGCATGACAGTACCTGTATTCGGGTCTGCAATGGGTATGTATACTTGTATTCAGGTCTGCAATGGGTATGTATACTTGTATTCAGGTCTGCAATGGGTATGTATACTTGTATTCAGGTCTGCAATGGGTATGCAATGCATGTCTCAGTACCTGTATTCAGGTCTGCAATGGGTATGTATACTTGTATTCAGGTCTTCAATGGGTATATATACTTGTATTCAGGTCTGCGATGGGTATGTGTACTTGTATTCTGGTATGCAATGCATGACAGTACCTGTATTCGGGTCTGCAATGGGTATGTATACTTGTATTCAGGTCTGCAATGGGTATGTATACTTGTATTCAGGTCTGCAATGGGTATGTATACTTGTATTCAGGTCTGCAATGGGTATGCAATGCATGTCTCAGTACCTGTATTCAGGTCTGCAATGGGTATGTATACTTGTATTCAGGTCTTCAATGGGTATATATACTTGTATTCAGGTCTGCAATGGGTATGTATACTTGTATTCAGGTCTGCGATGGGTATATATACTTGTATTCAGGTCTTCAATGGGTATATATACTTGTATTCAGGTCTTCAATGCGTATGTATACTTGTATTCAGGTCTGCAATGGGTATATATACTTGTATTCAGGTCTTCAATGGGTATGTATACTTGTATTCAGGTCTGCAATGGGTATGTGTACTTGTATTCGAATCTGCAATAGGTATGTGTACTTGTATTCAGGTCTGCGATGGATATGTGTACTTGTATTCTGGTATGCAATGCATGACAGTACCTGTATTCGGGTCTGCAATGGGTATGTATACTTGTATTCAGGTCTGCAATGGGTATATATACTTGTATTCAGGTCTTCAATGGGTATGTATACTTGTATTCAGGTCTGCAATGGGTATGTATACTTGTATTCAGGTCTGCAATGGGTATGTGTACTTGTTTTCGAATCTGCAATATGTATGTGTACTTGTATTCGGGTCTGCAATAGGTATGTGTACTTGTATTCAGGTCTTCAATGGGTATGTATACTTGTATTCAGGTCTGCAATGGGTATGTATACTTGTATTCAGGTCTGCAATAGGTATGTGTACTTGTATTCGGGTCTGCAATGGGTATGTGCACTTGTATTTGGGTCTGCAATATGTATGTGTACTTGTATTCGGGTCTGCAATAGGTATGTGTACTTGTATCCGGGTCTGTAATGGGTATGTGTACTTGTATTCGGATCTGCAATAGGTATGTGTACTTGTATTCGGGTCTGCAATAGGTATGTGTACTTGTATTCGGGTATACAATGGGTATGTTTACTTGTATTCGGCAATGCTTGTAAAATACAGTTTTCTTAATACTCTATAAATAAATTTGAACGCGTTCTGTGTGGTGACGGTGTGTGGTGCTTCTAAAGACCCTGGTGATATATTTGACCTTAGAAAGATGCATATTCCAAAACTGATTCGCAGAAGGCACAATCTTTCTTTCAGATGACATGGTCTCAATAATTTAACTCGGGTAATTGGTCATTAAAAAAACATAATGCACGGTCAACATCCGGGTACTTGTTGGGTATATATTAACTATCAATGGGATTTTCTCGAGTATCTCCCAAATGCAAGCAGTTGTCATTCGAATTCTAAAATTGTTTTGACATGGCAAAAATTGGGGTTTAATATGAGGTCATCACAAGAATACTACAAATCGTGCACGAAGATAGTATGGCGATGATATTGTATCGTAGGCGGAAGTAGCGGAAGTGGATGCAGTCCCGTGCTGTCTGACTCTATACCTTTTCAATCTAAAAAAATACTGCAAAAACTACTTGCCTCATTGGATTTAGAGTTTTGTATATTCTTCTGCATACAAATTACCAAATCTGAATATTATATGCTTATATGCAAGTAAGCAATTATGCTGCTATAGTTGTACAACTATCTGATTTTAATTAGTTTGTTTTTCAACAATATAACTCGGACACAATTGGCCGCCAAGTTCTCACTCGAAGCGAGAGACCCGCGAGATTTTATTTCGCCCCACAAATTGTGTTTATCATGTCCACTGTTCCAAACAAAACATGATTACAAGGGATTCTCTACCATGCATCCCTGTGCACACGATGGATTACATAGATCATGGGGACAGTGGACGCGTTGAGGGGGGAGAATCGAACACTGTTTGAGGGGTAGAAAGTATCGTAGCTCTATCACACTTTTGGTGGGATCAGGGGGACATTTTAATTAGTTTATCGACCCTTTGCAATCTCTATAAAAATATCTCGTGGCGGTTTCTCGATGACGTCATATTCAAAAGATCTATTCAGTAAAAGTGATATACGAATTTTGTTTGGGGAAGCTATATCCAAAGGCTCTGAGCTATGTCGCGTCCTGTGCGCTACAGAACTCGTAGCGATGAACGGGGCTCTAAGTGACGTACACAACGCGTGTAGAACACGGTGTTTGTTTACAGGAAATTCGAACCCTTGAAATGTTGCCACCGGTGAATAAAATATAGAAGTTATACCGTAATCAACAATTGGTTGAAAACAACCACATGGTCGATGACGTCAATTGTTACGTCCAATAATAACTGATACAAATACAAATCTCGTTTGTTAATGTTACAGTAATAAAAAAGTGAATTCCCATACAAAAATATACCGTACAGTCGTAGTGAACATTATCAAGCGCCATTCTTCTGGGAGCAGACGATAAAACACCATGTTACTAAATAAAGCAGGGGAAGGAAGGCATTGCTTTTTTATGATGAATTATTCATTCCTACAAAAAAAGTCTTTGGTTACAACTATTGAATTCAGTTCTATCACAATTCGTCCGATAACGATTTTTAAATAGCCATGATTCATTAAGTTCAGATTTTACAGACGGAACGCTATTTTGACGACATTTTATAAACGAACGGTAACTGGTACTGAGGATTTCGCGCGTAGTTGCATGGCAACAGAAAATGTTAGTGTTTCCCAGAAACCTGCTCATGTCCGGCTCCGTCGCTCCCCGGCGAACCATTACGGTGGCGACAGGATTCTGTCCAAACTACTAATACAAAATTATACACGGGAAAAATCAACGTTCGAGATTTTAGTTTTGTTCATGTTTAATTGTTCAACTGCGTCTCCAAACGTTGAACGTGGAGTAATGAGGCGGCAGTTAACAGGCATTGACCGAAGTTATCAGTATTAATCTTATTTATATTTTAAATTTATTATAGAAATAGGATTACGATTATTCTTTTTCAAAAATGCGATGGAATTTTGATAATAATAATAACATTATCATTCTGAATTGCGCAGATAAGAAAATGACGAGTTTCCGAAAGATAAAATAAAAACAATATATTGATAAAAATCGGCGAGACTGTACATTATTGACAAACAATTGATAATTTTACGTATTGAGAAATGCAATATACTACACTGGAATCATTATTCTGACATTTCGAGTCGTTGAACTGGATGATTACGTAGCGAAGTCAAAGTCTTTGGCGAAAAAAGATGTACCTGCTAAAAGTCATTCAATGTATTTGTTTTAATTCAATCGCCATTTTATTGAAACCACGTGTTACTGAGTCTGCGAAGAAAACTTAAATAGCTTTTGCTAGTGACTGTATCAAACCGCTTTTGATATTATGAAACATGCTGTTTGTTCTGTCACTTGAGAATGTCACGTGACTGCACCCGATGTCAGTACGCCGTTATCAACAGTCGCCCTATTTGTAAACAGAGGCGCCCATCGTCCGTGTCCAAATATACTAGTAGCTGTCATAGTGTAGGTTTTCAGACTTCGGGACGAGGGCGCTCAGCAATTGAGGGCCATTGTCGTTTTCGCGCGTTCTAATTAATGATTTTATCTTTTCGTCTGGGCGAACTCGCAAATTGTTGCCGATTCGAAAGAAACAGTTTCCTTCCCAGCAATAAACTTAACTACCCTGTTGCGTGCAGATTATTCGGTCTGTTAGTTTGGCTCGTATTATTCGGTATTTGTCGACTTGAGGTGGCTATTACGATATGCCCAGACTTACCGACGCCTCATTTGGCAGAGGCTGGAGGGAAGGTCAGACAGGTACGATCATCCGTCTCGATGGCTTATTTCACCTAGGATAAATTCTGAGTGCTATCATTTAACTCAATAAATGTTTGTATTTTGAATTCAGACGTTGATCCATTCAAAATAAATCAAACAAGTTTGGAAGCTGCGATAGTAAATTAGCGTGTGTGTTTTCGTGTTAGGATGAATGTGTTGGCGAGGGGGGGGGGTATAATCATTCGAATGCTCACAGAACCTGACACATTTTCTCGGCTATCGTAAGCGTGATCTTGGATGTTTAGCCACCCAGAACGTACTTACAGGTGTGCCGACCCGGATTCTAGACCGCAAATCTTATCCCAGAGAAACCATACTCACCGGCATCTTCACATATGATTGCCTACGTATTGCTTTGTATACCCTCTGCTTTCGAAATCCAATTACAGTACAGACTGGACGGTGCGTGTGTCCCATGCGACGGGGGCTCCCATGGGAAGGATGCAGTTAGTAATGTTAAATATGAAAGTGAATATAAAAAAAATCCCGAAACATATAATTCATATTTATTTCAATATTTTCGGCGCAAATGTGTAAATTATTGCTCTAGACATTCTATTCCAAACCCAACATGTTCCTTTAAACAACGACATTAGAAACATTCTGGGTTTCATTCGCAGTACCTAACGCCACTTGCTAATGGGGAAGGAGGGGAGGGGGTTCCAACGCTTACCTATTTACCGAGAACTTTTTCAAGTAAAACCTAAATGTAATGTATTTTTATTTTTAAAGATCTTGATATTGAAAAAGACGATGTTATATACTCCCCAATGTTCCCAGTATCTGCTACTGAGCACCAGTAGTGATATACAACCCCAAATAATCCCGATATTGTTTTATGGAAGAAACGTGAATGCTTCCAGAGGCGCCTGGTTGCTCTTAATATGGTGTGTCTGGGAAAACTTTTTGATATCAGTCTGTCAGAACATGCTAATGGGTCCAATGACATTCACGTGGTGGGCCGATAAACAAACAGCGAATCACTCGATTACTCTGTGAACTTTGAAATGTGGGTCACTATATATAGTTTCAATCACTTTAACCAGAAATTGTTTATGATTCTGATTTTCTAGTTTCTGATGATTCAGCTTTGAGTGAAAACACACGCACACTTCCAAACTTTAGTACGCGACGTAAGTGTAACAGCAGAAAAGTTTGGCAAACGGTTAGATTCCGTACACAATGACCGATGAGATGTTGTACGAAAAATTGGAACTGAGTGAGAACGCTGCGACAGACCCGACTACACGCCGCCTCGATCGTCAATTCAGAAGACACAATAAAAAGAGCCTTTTGTCGTCAACAATATACATTTTTACGAGTCTTTCCTTGCTGCAGGAGATAATACGTGTTGGTCGTCCATTCAGTTATATACAGAGAGTAGAGTCTAGGGGGAGTGGCTCTACCCTCTTTTGTGCGCGGCACTCTCTAACCGACAAACCGATTCAATATGAAGCGTCGAATGATGAATCTAAATTACATTCAACATTTTGAAACAAGCAACAATTTGGAAATGAGACACATGCAAGGTGACAGTTAATTGTTTCCAAACCTATATATCTCATTGGGGATTGCATTTCACCTCCCACATGTTGTATATTAATTTTTCTGTTAGCTATAATCGAAGTTTCCAAGAATTTAACCTATTTTTCGAATACAACATGCTTTTGTTTTCTATGTCCTAAAATTATGGAACATGTGGAGTGAGTATTATATCTCCAAATTGATACTTGAGTAGATTTAGAAAAATAGAATGTCATGGTTTTCTTTATTTCTTGCCGCTTTTTTTAGCAAGAATCATGGGAAATGTCGACCAGTACTAGTATTTTTGAATAAATTACAGATTCGCGTTCTCTTCCATCTCAGTTTAATTAAGTTTACCCAAAATTAATTATTATTATGCTTACATTTCAGAAACCTCGTTTTAGGTGATGCTGACTTAAATTAAATGTTGATTTTCTCAATAGCATAGGAGAATAGTCAGAAAGGACTAATTTGGTGCACAAATATATGCCAAAATATCAACATTTTTGTTTATTTTGGATGTATTTAACCTATTTTTTGTGTTTCCTATGAGATAGTATATCAAAAATCGTAGGCACTAAAGAGAACTGTATGTAGTTATTGAAAAGTACAGTATTTAATAAATTTAAATCGGAAAAATCATATGAACATTGTAGACAATATTTACAAGGTTGGCATCTAGTTTTCATGACGTATTTTGTTCTATATTCAGTATGGCTCACCTGAGTTCAAACGGATAAAGGTTCAAAGTGTGCCTTTAATGCCGATTTCATAAAGACGTAAGAAAAGATCTTCTACCCGCCGAGGGCGCCTTCCATTATTGTCGTGAGAAAGTAACCTAGTTCAGAATATGGAAGTATGTGTGCGTGAATATGTCACTAAAATCCAACAGTTTTGTTCCTGTTCAAAGTGGATCGCATCTTTTTCGTATTCTCACTGAGTTCAATTAACCCATTATGAAACGAAATAAAGAAAAAAAACTATAATAAAAAAATGGGAGCAATGACAAAAATAACCAATACAACTGGTAATCTCTTTCAAAAATCAATAACTTTGAATTCAACGTTTCGCTTTAAAACTAAAGCTTCGTCGGGAATTCTAGACGAAGCACAATAAAGTCAGGATAAATACTAAATAACTATACAAGATAAAGATGTAAATAACAACGAGAAAAAAACAACATAAAATAATAGAGGGCGCTATAGCTATACATTTTAGTTAACAATATTATTTTTTTTGTAAAGAATTACCGATTTAATGCGTGATAAGTGACATTCCATTTTAGCAAAAATATTTATCAGGAAACTATTATTTCCACCGAGGTGTAAATCAAAGTGAAATCCGAAAAATACAGATGAAAATGTAAGAAAATCTAAAAACAGTGAATGGCCCTAACACGCCACCGTAGATAAGGTACATATTTTGTATTTACCTGTATTCAGCCCGGATATTCAGCGCAGTGAAGCCATAGTGGTTGCATACTTCACAATCGTGAAATAGTATTCGTCAACTATCCCTATGTCTTCATCACCTATTATCTTGCCTTCATCATTTCTTCATCACGTCCATCACGTCTCCCACTGTCTTCATTTCTGAATTGAGCTGAAATAGCCCTCGCATAAACTTGAGACACATTTATTAGGATCAACTGTGCATAGGGATAATGCCAAAACTACTATAATACTAACATAACTCAATATAATGGGGAAACCTTGCTTAGTTTAGTACTTTGCCTAAATTCTTCACTACACTCATATTATTCAGTTAAACAGCACATATATGTGTCCAAGTAACTAAAAACACAACCAGGATGCAGATAATTCTAGTAGCTCTAGTAGTCAAAGTCTCTTTGATCACCGCATTTCATTATCTCACCTTTCCGACTTATCTCTACTGATGAAGTTCATAAAATCATCAAGCAATCACTGCTCGAAGCTTCATACCTAGATCATATCCCAACAGCTCCACTTTAAAGGTTCTTGGCAAGACAGTATAGGACATACATAACAGGAACCCGATAGAAAATAAAAATGACGTTTGGTTTGTAGAATCTTCAAAATGAGAATCCATCAATTTCTACCAATACATAAATAAATATGTACACAAATGTAGTAGCGTTGCCAATTTTCTACACATATAACACTGTATTCTGTTCAGTATAGTCAAGGTACATTCATTTTTAGAAAGCAATATCTAACAGTAACAATATTGTCAAAGTCACAATTAGTGGTATATAACGTACTTGGCAAGTTACAGACTATATTTTCCTAATGTGAAAAAACATATTTTCGATTTGTGTTCTTCGTTCTATGTACATTCTTTTCTATCCCTCTATGCCACATTTTCTCTACCATGTGGCTAACATAGAACGAAATGCATCCTAAACAGTGACACATATCAAAGAAAATATCACCGTTTGAAGATCAGGTAGAGGTGAGTCATGTCAGTGGATGATGTAATGTGTTTATAAAAGAGTTGGTATGTTCAAAGTCACACCAAGATTAGTATCCTATTTATTGTTGCTGTTGCTAGTACTTGGATCCCTTCAGTCACCCTATGAGCCACATCACGTTGCATGCGCTGGCTGATTGGTTGGTATACAATTCTGTCCCGATCCTTTCAGGCATATACTGCGAAAATGCCCGAGCTGTGGGTTCTGGCGAACTCACTAGTTATCCACGATGGCGCCTCCATTGATCAAATGATAAAAGCAGGCTATTGGAAATTCAAAATACACATTTGTTTCCTGTTATCGAGAGATCTGTCCTGATATATCTGGGCAGAGTAAGAAATTCTACACACAAACACTGATTAGCTTCTGACTGAACCACTTCCACATCCCCAAAAAAGGATGCTTAATAACTGAGTTTATTACGCACAGAGTGTGAAACCTATCCAACGTGACGACAATCCAGGGAATACAGCAATGCCATACATTGGGGGAAAGTCCCTCATATCTGGTTGTACAGATGGCGAAACTCGCAAAAGTAACGGCGCAGCATAAATAACAGTAAGTAGTATTAACAAATGTAAACTCTTAGTAACTGTCAACATAGGATGTAAAGCTCAGAAATAACACCGAACACTGAACAATTGGGTGTCCCCTCAGTCGGTAAAGGGTGTTGTAGCTTCTACGTGTTCTAAATATAATTCATTCAGCAGTCTCTCACAGTATCTAATATTATATTTAATTGACACAAAAATATAGATGGTCATTTGTAGTTGCATCTCACAACACAGAAATATAGATCATTACATTTGACTTTACTATTTATACTATACGATGAGCTGCGCCCTCTGGTGGTGGATAGTGGGTTTGTAGTCGTATACAGAGGGACTACTTGTGTGTTGTTCAGATGTTGTGGGCGACATGAACAGAAACGCAAATTATGCAACTATTCAATGTAATGTAATGCCTTATTTCAGTCAGGGTAATTAAAATCCATTTACACAAATGCTTAATTTGTTAAGCACAATACATATTGACTTTATTACGGACCATTAAATAGTAATTCATTTTTTTGTTCTGTTCTCTAAGAACTCAAGGCTTTATAGTACATCAGTACAATTTAAAATGTTCTATTAAAACCCTCAAATATCAAGTAAAACAAAAATATTGGTACAAAACAAATATATGCTTGTGGGAGAAAATGAAATTAAAATTTTTGGCAGAAAAATCACCATCAAAGGCACTTGGACAAGTTTTAAAAACACTGAAAAAAAAAAAAGTATGAAAAATTACAAACTCAAATTTTATAATATTTAATTTACAATTAATTTACTCTTGAATTAAGATTTGATTTGATTCATCCAACCTACTTTTCTACAAAATATAATCTCTGACTATGTTGAAATGGTGAAATGTGGCAATACACAATGAGCAAAACCAATGAAATCATTGATGTGTTTAACGATAATAAAACACTATACAAAAGAAGTTATATACTGTAGAATACTTTATTTTCGCTTGGAATTTATTTTCGCTATTTTCGCTGAAGGGATGATTCCGTGAAAATAAAATCCAGCGAATATACTTTATTCCCTATATTTCACATTAAACTCATGAAAAATCAGTGAAAATAAATTTCAAGCAAAACGCCCAAAAAGCCTTTTCAGCGAAAATTAATTCCAGTGCAAATAAAGTATTCCACAGTATTAGAATTTCAATCTGTGATAATTTATAGAGCTTTATTGGAGTCAAGGAACTAGTATGTGAAATATATGATTCTCCAGGATTCTGCACGGCCGCAGAAATTCTGAAACAGAAGCAAATCTTGGAACACTATTCAAAATGTGCACAAAAGATATTAGAACAGACAATCAAAAGCTGAAATGAAATCCACCATTTGTATGTGCTAAAATATAGAAATTTGAACATTTAACTATATATAACTCACATTCCCAACAAATTGAGACGATCAAAGATGTCACATAATAGTTCCAGGGCCTCTATAAAGCTCTATGAATGTATGATCTCAGAGAATAACTTTAAAAGCTGAAACAATGTATCAATAAAGATCACAAATAACAAGTCTTGACAATACAGTTTCTGCATTTATAAGTTAAACAGTAAAAACAATAAAAATGAAATGAGTCAGCCATTTTGAAATAAGCACATGAAACAAATTACATGATGTATAATGCAGTTGTAAAGTCTGATACGATCATTCAATGTATGTCAGATACATTACTCTATAACAGAATTTTCATTTGGCCATTTTAAATCCGATCTGAAAAAAACATTATGGTTCTGTTACATATTTATATGTATACATGTTTATTGTATGTATCGAGATGTACAATATATAGCTATACCGGTATATAACGAAGATCTTGGCCTAGAATGGCAGAAATAAATTTTTAACATTAAAATGGCTGCCATTCGGCCATCTTGAATCAGATCGTCAAACAAATACCGATATATGTGCAACATAATGTATGATGTATCTATAAAGTCTGAACAAGGCATGTCAGAGATGGCTCCAAAATAGCATCTGTTTAAAAAAAATGGCTGCCAGTCGGCCATTTTGAATCCAATCTGAAAAGCAAAACAATCAATACAGAAAGACAGAAATGCTTGATTTTGATGAATTTTAAGCATAAAAAATGGCCACCATTCAGACATCTTGAGTCAGATGCTGAAACGAACGTATATGTATCCCAAGATGTACTATGTACATGTGAGGTTTGAATGTGAATGCACCGACACACATAGGCAAATCCATAAGTCCCTTTATTTCGGACTACAGAGACTAAAAAGTTACAAATTATGCAAAACATGTTTCCTACAAGTATAAAGGGCTTCCTTTAGCGATAAGAAGCTACTGTCATGACAGGTCACAGGAAAATCATTCAAAGCATAAATATTGTTTTGATATGAAGTTGTGCATCAATAAAACTTTTCAAGATTTCCCGTATTATATATGAAGAATGACTACACAACCAAACACCCATCAATGTCATTTTGACCAGATAAAAGCCCTGTCATCACTAGAAGGCACTAGGAAAAGTGCATTCTCCTGTTGTATCTATTTTGCGAGTATTTCAATGACGCAACAAATGAACATACTGAGACCAAGTACAAGAATTTAAAAGAAAAATGGGACAGAAAAATACAAATTTGCATTGAAAACAAAAAATACAACGAATAAAAAAAAACACTAGCATACAATTGTCAAAAAGCTTGCTTACTACCGGTAATTATTTTTTGGCTTGATGTGTGTATTCTGTGGTGGCACTGACTGATAAGACATGGATAAGAGGTCAATAGGCAAAGTAGATATCTAGCTGCACAAACAGTTTCAATTCCATTCATTTTCAATGACTGCAGTTCGAAGAGGCAAATAAAGCTGGTGGCTATCATCCAATATTTACAGTTTATTTACTTATTTATTTATATACTGTGACATATTTTTTTAGCTGGAATTAAAGGGAACCTCAATCCAAACAACATAATGGCCCCTAAAGAAAAAGCTTCACAAATGTAGGAGGATGAAATTTACAGTTTTGTTGTATCACTTTTCATTCTCTAGATATTCCACTTTTCATCAGTATTACGTAGTCAGCCATCTTGATTTTCAAGCAAAGGATTATGGGTAAAGTATGACATCACAGAATCTGTTGTCAGAAATTGAGAAAATGATTTCATCTATAACTTTAAAAGTTGAACTTCAAATTGACTGAAAGTTTAGAAATTGGTAGCATACACGTACTGGTGCCATCCATGCTTATAAAATAGTTGTCATGGAAACAGAACTGAAAATATTTATTTTTATGTTTTTCTACCAAATGCTAAAATTTCCTTATATTGTATACAATTTACCAACGTCAGTAGGTTATATAGGTGATATATCACATGTTGAGCACAAAAAGGGGACAAAAAAGTGACATTCTATATTTCACAACTAAAATATTGATTTTTATTTTTTTAACGTTTTAAACAATATCTTCACTTTATGTGTATTTGTAAAATTCCAATTTCCATTACTATAATTATATACATGAGTAATATGCACAACGAAAATTTGAACTAATTCGCATCAGTATTTCTCATGTTATAGATGAAATAATTTTCTCAATTTCTGACAACAGATTCTATGATGCCATACTTTACCCATAATCCTTTGCTTGAGAATCAACATGGCTGACTACATAATACCGATGAAAAGTTGAATATCTAGAGAATGAAAACTGGTATAAAAAAAGTGTAAATTGCATTCTCCTACATTTGTGGAGCTTTTTCTTTAGGGGTCATTATGTTGTTCGGATTGAGGTTCCCTTTAATTTTCACTGAAAATAGTATGACGTCTATTTCTATGTAAAATATAGAAGAAAAAAAGGGTATTTCCACTGATTCATCCTTTCACCCAAAACAGTGAAATGTAGTGAAAATAAATTTCAAATGAAGATAAAGTACTTTATAGAATATTTATAACAATTTGAACCCTGAAACATGTCTAATAATCTTGTCTTTTAAGCATGATAATTGAAATGTAGTGTAGTGAATATTTCTTGATGTTATTCCAAGTGTTTCCAGTGTTTTTGTTGATGACAGCTGAGGTAACCACCCCTACTGTGTGATACGCAATGCCTGTGTTGTAGCACCCACCCATACTGTGTCATATGAAATGATCCTGTTGTACCGACCACCTCAGTTGAGGCCACCATCCCTACTGTGTCATATAAAATGCCCCCATGGTAGTGACCACCTCAGTTGAGGCCACCATCCCTACTGTGTCATATGATATGCCCCAATGGTAGTGACCATCTCAGTTGAGGCCACCATCCCTAGTGTTCATATGATATGCCCCAATGGTAGTGACCATCTCAGTTGAGGCCACCATCCCTACTGTGTCATATGATATGCCCCAATGGTAGTGACCACCACAGTTGAGGCCACCACCCCTACTGTGTCATATAAAATGCCCCCATGGTAGTGACCACCACAGTTGAGGCCACCATCCCTACTGTGTCATATAAAATGCCCCCATGGTAGTGACCACCTCAGTTGAGGCCACCACCCCTACTGTGTCATATGAAATGCCCCAATGGTAGTGACCACCACAGTTGAGGCCACCATCCCTACTGTGTCATATGAAATGCCCCAATGGTAGTGACCACCACAGTTGAGGCCACCATCCCTACTGTGTCATGAAATGCCCCAATGGTAGTGACCACCTCAGTTGAGGCGACCACCCCTACTGTGTCATATGAAATGCCCCAATGGTAGTGAACACCACAGTTGAGGCCACCATCCCTACTGTGTCATATGAAATGCCCCAATGGTAGTGACCACCACAGTTGAGGCCACCATCCCTACTGTGTCATATGAAATGCCCCAATGGTAGTGACCACCTCAGTTGAGGCGACCACCCCTACTGTGTTATATGAAATGCCCCAATGGTAGTGACCACCTCAGTTGAGGCGACCACCCCTACTGTGTCATATGAAATGCCCCAATGGTAGTGACCACCTCAGTTGAGGCGACCACCCCTACTGTGTTATATAAAATGCCCCAATGGTAGTGACCACCTCAGTTGAGGCGACCACCCCTACTGTGTTATATAAAATGCCCCCCATGGTAGTGACCACCTCAGTTGAGGCGACCACCCCTACTGTGTTATATAAAATGCCCCCAATGGTAGTGACCACCTCAGTTGAGGCGACCACCCCTACTGTGTTATATAAAATGCCCCCCATGGTAGTGACCACTTCAGTTGAGGCGACCACCCCTAGTCCATCCTGTGGATTTATCTTGATATTGCCCTCTTGCAGCACTCTGATTAGGATTTCTTATTTGGTTGTTGTGGCTTGCTTGTGTGTGTCTTTGTTGAGGGCAGTGTTCATGCACACTGTTTTGAACTTGACGTTGATCTTTATTGCATTGATCGGCATAAAAAGAGAAGGAAGAATTGTTAGCTTCACTGTGTCTACTATTTGTTGTCCAATCAGAGTTCTCAGCATGTCTATTCACGATCACAGTAGCTGGTCCACGACCCCTGTGAGGTCGACGCCACCCTCTGTTTCGCATTGTGTGTTGCTGCATGTTGTAGTCAGAATGCCTCCTGTCATTGGAATCCGTACTGGTGCCAGAACTGATCGCTCGCACAAAATCTTTCCCTTCCTTGTTTCTGTGTTCCTGCAAATGATGATCACTTTGACTACGCTGAAAATAGTTCCCCCTGCCACGTCCCCTGCCCCGAGAGCCAAAACCGGCACCACCGCCCCTTCCTCTGGGTCCCCGTCCTCTAAATGGTCCCCAACGTCTTTCTGGTGTCTGAGTACCAGAGTCAGTTCTAGTGTCCATATTTCTGAATTTCTCTCGGCCCCTATTCGTACTTGTAGTTTGGTTTCCATATTGTTTCTGGTGATACAACTCCCCCGGTGTTCTGTTACCAGATGTCAGTTTCTTTTGGCCTTGCTTTAGTGCATTAGCATAGCTAGAGGTACAGGAATCAGCTCCACCATTGTTACTTGTAAATGTCAGTGTTGAAGCATCATTGTTCGTGACTTTGGCAGTAATGCTTTCATTGTCTTCTTCATCATCAGATCCAACAGCAAAATTAATCTTGGAAGACGAGTCATATGATTTCCTCCTGTCAGAGGCGTACCCTGAATTCTTTTCACACCCTGCAATTGGTGCTGGGGAATTCCTTGATGATTTGGAGACTACGCTGGCCCAAACACCAGAGTCACCACCTTACAAGGAAAGATGAAAAAAAAAACAAGGTTGACAAATATCTTGATATCACAAAAGTATCATTTGAAACAATTTTTAATAATTACATAAGTAATCAACCCATGTTCTGGCTCTATGAAAATCTATGACCTTGCTGTTACGTGACTGTGGGCCATGAACGATATACAATCATTCACCAGTGAAGGAGAATTAGAGCCTGGCAGTTATTTTCAGCCAAATTAAACAGGTATCAGTAATCTGTCAGTCAAAACTTTGTAAAGAGGAAAACAAAACTTTAAAAAAAATTACATATGGGTTGGGGACGGGGGATCCTCCAGTCCAAAATCAAGCAAAACAAACAAACTTTGACCTACTTCCACTTCGCTCACGGAAGTCCATCGATGAGAGTGCGTGTACGAGAGATCGTTCACTCCAGACACCTTGCAGTAAGGGCGTACTGATTGAATGCGATAAACCTTTAGCACTTCTACCATACTGAATCCCGGGTGAAGTCAACATGGACTCTGTAGGAGTGTTACGTCCAGAGCTACCACTACCACTACTAGTAGATCTGCACACCAGCTTAAGTGTTTTCTCACTCACCCCACCACCTTCTTTGAATTGAATCTGGTGCAGATGTTTGGTACTTCGCTGCTTAACATGAGACTAGGAAGAATTTACAGGATAAAAAGCATATTATTAACAGGGATTTTTTTAAACAAGGAAACAGGGGCACAGTGCCCTCATGTCATGGCCATGCGTCCCCTTCCTGGGGAGCAGATCCTCTGGCAACCATAAAATTCTGATTGACCAGGGATCACATGTGGCCACAGTCTTCAACTGTGACTTGCCTGATAGTAATTTTGGAAGCCATAGAATTATCAAAAACTCCACACCCTGGTAGGGAGAACCCCCCCCCCCCCGGTGGTGCCGCTAAATTGCAGTGTAACACAAATCCTAAAATGATCACTAAAGGACAAGACATATGTATATTTCTAGATATATTAATACAAATGAGTGTTCCTGTAAATAAACTGGTTAATAATAGTCTCATGCTGTCCTTGCTTAATCACAAAGTACGTTTTTCGAAATTTTTCGTTTTTTAAGAAGCTCTTTAATCTTTTTGTTCATGCAACTTAACATTTCAAACCAACCACTGTGTTCTGTGATGTCATGTGATCATGTGTCATGCAAGGTCATGTGATCTTCATCACTGTACATAGATGTTAAAGTATCATACAACTATCCTAATCTTATAAATCCTTATTTTAATATAATATATTCACTAGGTATCACAAAATAAATGACACTCTTGCTAACATATTACCTCAAAACTGACAACACACTCTATCTTCATAGATTCTGTGGGTCCTTTGTGCCAACTTTCCTCCACGAAAGGTGGATATGTCATTCGCATCATGTCATATGGCGGTGATTTGGATATGAACGTCACATCCTTGATGCAAGTTAAAGCTGATGGGTCTCCATCTATTTCTAAATACATTTTCCACTTGTGTTCCTTTGGGGGGTAGAAATCAATGAGATGTAAGTGGCCAAACTAAAGTATCTCCAAACTATACTGAGCAATATTCAACATAAACTAAGTACTGTGAAATGTTCAACATAAACTATACTGAGCAATATTCAACATAAACTAAGTACTGTGAAATGTTCAACATAAACTATACCGAGTAATGTTCAACATAAACTAAGTACTGTGAAATGTTCAACATAAACTATACTGAGTAATGTTCAACACAAACTAAGTACTGTGAAATGTTCAACATAAACTAAGGACTGTGAAATGTTCAACATAAACTATACTGAGCAATATTCAACATAAACTAAGTACTGTGAAATGTTCAACATAAACTATACTGAGTAATGTTCAACATAAACTAAGTACTGTGAAATGTTCAACATAAACTATACTGAGTAATGTTCAACACAAACTAAGTACTGTGAAATGTTCAACATAAACTATACTGAGCAATATTCAACATAAACTAAGTACTGTGAAATGTTCAACATAAACTATACTGAGCAATATTCAACATAAACTAAGTACTGTGAAATGTTCAACATAAACTATACTGAGTAATGTTCAACATAAACTAAGTACTGTGAAATGTTCAACATCAACTATACTGAGTAATGTTCAACATAAACTAAGTACTGTGAAATGTTCAACATAAACTATACTGAGCAATATTCAACATAAACTAAGTACTGTGAAATGTTCAACATAAACTATACTGAGTAATGTTCAACATAAACTAAGTACTGTGAAATGTTCAACACAAACTATGTACTGTGCAATGTTCAACACAAACTATGCACTGACTCAAGTTTACCATCAACAAATTACAATGTTTAACATAATATACAACTCACCTGTGGAGTGGCCCCCATCCTACAGTGATTGCCAAATATCAATGTCAAACTAACTATCTTCTGCACTGGGGATGATGGCGGTTGTTTTGTCTGTCCAACTGCCTGTAAACAAGAAACAATAAAAGTGAGGATCCCAGAGAATAACAGTTAGTTGCATGATGTTAACCCCCCCCCCCCCATGAACTCTGTCAAATCACCAAACAGGAGAATTTTACAGTGTTGGGAAATGTAATGTTTTTATGTACTAAAGTAATTTGAGGATTTGACTCAATTGGATGGAACCATTATAAATATGGGTGGGTCAGAAGGTATAATGAAGGGTATTAAGGAAGCATGATTAACTTACCACTGAAAGCGGCGGAAAATGCAGTAATCTAAGATAGCACATTTTTAAACGATCTATTTCAGTAATTAAATCTACCCTGTGTCCAACAGATACAATGCCCATAGCCTTCAAATCATCTTCAGTCAAAAGTAGCAATCTATGCCCATTGATATTATTCATTCTGAATATACTAGCATACTTTGTTAGATCACTTAGATAAGAGCCTGTTAAAATAATAAAATAAAATAAAATATTATAAATGACACTGAAAGCTGTATAATAAATATGAGATTATGCCCTATGCCAACACAAATAGTTGTTTACTAGAATTAATCTTTTAGTTACCCACATAGAAGATGACATAAAATACACCGATCAATATTTTGTAATTTGCAGTGGAAGACAGTGGCATTAGGTGTCTGACTAGCAGAAGTAAATAGGAATTTATTCAATATTTTGGCTACATCAGAACTACCGATAATGATGAGGACAAATTGCAGAAGACACATTTCAATTAACCAATCTAATTTACAATCAGTAGCGGACCATGACTGCATTCATTGGGCATCACTACTATGCAGTTATCATAGCCCTTTTGGAGAAAACCCTTAAATTATAAGTTACACTCAAGATTACAGTGAATGGTAAAAACTCAAATCAGGCAGTGTGGAGATAAAGTGAAGAAGAGGAGAAGTCTCTGACAGAGGTGAGAGAAGTGTAGATGACAATTGCGCTGTAAAATAGTCCTCACCGTCAACTCCCAGTTGTAACATCCAATCATACACCTGCGCTTCACTCCAGGAGTTGAGGTCATGATCAACCTGGTGACTGTTGAAGTGATGCTGCTCTAGAATCTTCTCTCGTTCCAACAAAAGTTTTTCTCTTTCCTCCAGCTCTTTCTGTTTGTCACTCAGATGCCTTTCCATGTGCTTGAGTCTTTCAAAAGTCTCGTGAATCTCAGCCCTATCAAAATGAATTTGTAAACGCAATTGTTTTGGTCATTATTTGTTATATAGGTTTTTGAATACAAATGCGTTTATCAGGGGAATACCACAAAATAAGCATACAGGCAGTATAGGATTAATTGTATGTACACGTTTTGCTAAGTGTCGGCACATGCAATCACCGTCCTGACACCATGTAGACCTTGAAGTACTGTACTTGTGCGATAATCTCATCTCAATAAATATGCCAGACATCATTGATGAGATGCATCCACTTATTAACACAACATGACATCATTAATGTAATCAGACGACTACTAACCTCCATTCCTCCTTATTATCAAGAAATGAACCAGTTTCTTCAGATAACTCACCTGTGTTACAAATCAAAATGATACAATAAATTTATGCAAACAAAGTAGCATCATTACGAGAAGTTTTACTGCACTTATGTCAAGACGTTGGGCATAACCAATCTGTGAATGCGTTATTGATGGCCAAACACTAAGCTCTAACTTTACTTGACTCTTGAAAAGCACTTAACTCACAACTGCTTTATTGAAAAAAATGGCTTAGACTCTTGGACAATTTTTATTATCTATATGGCCACCAATCGGTTCTATAATGACTTTCAACCTTTGCACGTGCTGTCCATGGTTGCATGTTATATTGGACTTTGCCACAGAGTAAATGATATCTATGTAATTATGATAATGGTAATCATTTATTACCGGGTAACAAATTTTTATGATGAAAATGACTGCCAGTTGATTATACATAGTTTGGATCACAGTCTATTTAGATAAACATGTCAAAACAAGTTTTTTTTTATTAACAATTCAGTTTGCCAATATGTATCACTACGGGTAAACTTTTCTATTTAATTATTATAAAAGCAGATGACCAGGAAATATCATCTTCATTCTCTCACTCACCATCTTCTCTCATTTCTTCAATTTTGGCTAATATTTCTGGAAATACCATTCTTTTCTTAGGATTCACATCCCAGCAATTACTCATCAATTCAGCAAAGTGGTTTGGACAACTACTAGGTATAGTCAGCCTCTAAATTAGAAGTAAATACAACACTTTTCATATGACACACATAAAAAATAACAACAAATGTATGTTGAACAATAAACTGAATCAAAGCAAGCTTAGCTTCAGTGTGCTGAAGGTATTGGAGGCATGAAGTACAAATAAGGAATACTACCAGTAATACAGTATTTACTACATATTTACAGTAAGCACATATGCTTTAATTAGAGCAAATATACCATTTAAAAATATAACTGCAAATAATGATCAGAGTGGTTCCAAGTAGCTATGTTTTAACTATTTAATGAAATAATGACCATATATGATGACTTGATATTTTGGTCATATATCTTGTCAGACAACAAAAGTATAGCACCAATTGCATGTCCCTATCTGCAACAGTACTTAAGATATTACAGTTATGCATATTATTAAGGTCACATATCACATTGATCTCACCAAAAACTAAACAGATTGGCGCATTATCCCAGAGTATCTATGTACCTACTGTTTCATTAAAATCTGTTGAATGGTACTTGAGAAACAAGTGAAAATGATTACAACTTGGTAAGGTGAGGAATATGCACTGAACTTCAGCCCAAAACAAAATCAAGTCTGTGCATTATCCCAGGGCATCCATTTACCAAGTTTCATTTAAATCTGTTGAGTAGTACATGAGAAAAATGATTTTGGCTAATTGTTATGCAAATTAGGTATTTATTATATGTAATTAAACCCAAAACATTTGATTACATAAGATCGTTGCAATGTCTTAGAGTATTTATGTACCAATATCAGTGGAAATGAGATATCAGTGGAAAATTACCTAATTATTACGCATGGTTTTAAACCAAAACCTAATCAAATCTGCACATTAGCTCGGAGCATCTATGCATAAAGTGTCATGAAAAACCAATATATAGTTCTTGAGACAACAGTGGAACAGATGAACACACACACATATACTAACTGCAAAGGCTTCCATTGAGTCAAAAATAAATGGTTGGAATTACACTCAGTTTGTAAGTCTTGGAACACATAATATGCACTGAGACAAAAAAAAAAAACGAACACACAATCGATGTGTGTAAATAAGCACTACAAATACAAATCAATATTGTAGATGTGTGCTGTGACCGGGTATCATCTCTTTTATTTACATCACGGTATTGTGAGAAGAAAACACACCACATACACTCTTTCCATAAGAGGGTGCCCTTGCAAACAATGATGTCAACATCATTGTGGAAAAACAAAAAACGAGGCCAGTGCAAAAAAAAACATGCGATCATGGGTTGATCGTATTATAGTTTTGTTAGGAAATAAAGTTTTGTCCCGGTGGCAACGCACAAGAACATAGTAAACGATAGACATTGAATAATTTCTGACTAACTGGCCTTGTTTTTTTTTGACTCAATGACGTTGACTTCATAATTCACAAAGGCGCCCTCCATCATGAAATGAATTTATCAAAGCAAATAAATGGAATCAAGGACTACAGTAATGGGCTGTGTTATTTACCTCATTCTTATCAACTACAAGCCATGCAACTTGTATTCCTTCCAATCCACGGAATGGAATCTCTCGTGTCAGTAATTCCCATAAAACCTAGAAAACAACAAGTGGTTAAATATTAATAATTGTTCTACTAATAGTGCATCTCTAATAGATATGCGTATTAAATTTATTATATACTGCAGCATTAAAATAAGATTTATTTTGTCCATAGACATTTACATAGACCAATACATTACTACCGGGTAACAGAGAAAATATGGCACAGTGCTGAGCAATACATGCAAAGCAAGCATTAAATGGTGACGCTTTCAGCACTACATACATTTTATTCCATACACTATAAGCAGCATACCACTCTATGGCTCTACGTGTTAAAAATTAATCAAGAAAAAAAGATAAATTACATGAATGTATTTATCCCAACAGTGAAGACAATATAATAACTAGTACATGGACTTCATAGATTTGATTGGCTGTCAAAGCCAGTATACATGTACAGATGTGTTCTGATTGGTTAGAGGATTAATTATTCATGGTAGGCAGCCAATAGTAGGCCTGTATAATATTGGAATTCATTTGACATTAACAATATATTTACAAAACTTCAAAAAACAATTTAAATAGTTTTATTAGCATAATCAAATTAGACACAGCTAATGAATTACTGGCCTCTTTGTAGATTTTTCTCATAACCATATTTTCATTTTTAATTTCACAGAGATATTGGAGTGAAGTTAAATCTACTCACCACTCCGTAAGAGAAAGTATCAGCTGTTTCAGATACTGGTAGACTTTGAATGACCTCTGGTGCCATCCATGGAAACGTTCCAGCTAGTGACATCTTGGTTGTGCTACCCATAAAACGAGAGGCACCAAAATCACATAACTAGAAAGAGAAAGTAAATGATGAAGATACATTTTACTAAATAAGCACATATCTGTGCTAACAACACCAACACCATGTGTGTAACATACAGAAGTCACAGTTGTGACATTTTCTATAGCTTAAATTTATGGCAGGAATTTTAAATGATGAGGAATGTAGCAACATCTTAGCTAACTCAACCACCAAACTTAACCACATTCTGACCCCCGTGAAAATGGCTGAGTCCAGGAGCATGAAAATGAAAGTACAAAAGTAAAAACAAACATTGCTGATAATGTTCCTAGAAATATTGCCATGGTTTATTTTGGCAGTCGCTGTAAACTGTCATGTCATTTAAAATACTGGATAAATTCAAACAATCCACCTACCTTTATGACATAATCAGCATTAATCACACAATTCTTAGACTTTAAATCTCTGTGAATTACTTTAAACGGAGCTTCATTATGTAAATAATTCATACCTGCATGCATGAATAATAATAAAATAACAATAGATTGTTATTATTATCAAATTGGTTTAGAGTAGAGTTGATTGAGAATACCGTACTTATCCGGGTAAGAGCCCATGCCTGGACAAACGTCCACCCCCAACTTTTGACACAATAAAGAAGTTGAGGTCATATCCGGGCACACGCCCAGGGGGTCTTTTTCTACACAAAAAATAACAAAAAACTATTTTCTATTCGTTGACTGTGGTTGTATTAACAGTTGACTTTCTTGAAGTCTGTCGAGATTTGTGCTTCCTTAGAAACGATTCAAGCAAATTCGGCTTTAGCGTCGTCGACAATGAAACCAATGTTGCAATATTGTAGCAACCCGTACCTGGGAGAGTGGTTGAAATCACGTTATTTTGGCTTTATGAAATATTTTGTAGCAGCTTGCGAATCCATAACTGGGGCCAGCAATTTTGCAATGTCACGCCAAAGACTTGCGATCTTTCATCACCGCTATTGCATTTCTGTCATGAAAACTATTCTTCTGTTGTTAGATAAAAAAAACTTCCTATTTCTAGTCCATTGCGATATCCATATAGTGAGACATTCCAACCGCTGGAACTTGACCTTTATGATGAAATACTAGTAGTGATGTCATTCTTAGCCAATCAGTAAAGCAGATGCATAAAGGTCAAAGATGATTGCATGACTGTAAACAAAAGCATCGTGTGCCATCGCAGCAGAGCGACCCCATTTTTCTTGTCTCTTTATTGTGATTAGACATGAATGAAAAGTGCCAAGCTGACAGACTGCGAAATCCGTAGATTAAAAGTGCTAAGTCCAAATTGTGTGGGACGATATCGACGAACTTCAGGAAGAAGTTGTAGGGATTTTGTTCGACGGCTACAGTGACACCGACTTGGACTTTGAGGGTTTTGAGTTTGAAGAAGATGGCAATGAACGTACAAACAGCTATGAATTTTTATAATTTTTACAGTGTAATTTGTAAATTATTATTGATCTTGTATGATTCGTAATTTGTCGAGACCGGAAATCATTTTACGCAGTTTAACCCCTGACATTTTAATTCATTTTGAGTTCACACGTATTGGTTGTGTTTGTCGGCGGGAAAATCCTAATTCAAATGATTCCTCACTGTCAATTTTTATTATTTCTGGTTTATTTGTCACATTATAATTATGCAATACATTAATTTTGTTTTACTTCTAGTGTTGCATATTGTTCATTTATTTCCGTTGCACGTTTTCATTTGCCATTCTATTCCCTGTCGCAGTTCGATCTGCGTGTTGTCAATTTTCGTGGTTTTTTTTGCCGGGGTAAATGCCCACCCCTATTTTTTGGCAATTTTCCATGTTCAGGACAATGGGCTTATACCCGGATAAATACGGTAAAACTGTTTATTAAACGATCTAAAATGATTTATTTAACAATGATCAAATATTTACAGTAACAACATTGGTGTACAATATAATGTAAAGACAGTCACATTTGAAATCAAACTTACCTAAAGCAATATCCCTGGACCATGCAAGGATATGCTTGAAATCTAGATTGTTTTTGGAATCAGCTAAGTAGGCATATAAGGACCCCCTAGGGGCATACTCTGAAATAAAGATGGTATATAGTTTAAAATAACACATAGAATGTGATAACAAACTGTAAGTCACATGACAAGTTTGACAGTCTGTATGAACAAGATTTCAGGACTTTATGGCATAAAAATAAAATTTCATGAAAGTCACTGACACCCGTGACAGAAATTGTCAATGCTCAAACATTTTTCACTGACTCACATGTTAGAAATCTCCACCCAATACAAATATCACTCTTGAGCATTTCAAGAATCACTCAGAAATTGAAATCTGACAAATTTTGTTTTGGACCAATATTGAATCCATAAAAAAAACTGACATATGTATGTGACATATTAGGACCATCTTTGAACTACACCTAACAAAGCGTGGCCAAGAACTGGCTGGTAGAGAATGGCCAGACAGATGGAACCCAATTCATAAGTAAGATTTTACAATCAGACTGGTTTTCTATAAAGATAAGAGCAATACCTACCTGTAACTAGACAATAGTTAGGTTCCTGAGTTACTGCACCAAAAAATTTTATAATATTGCGGTGACTTAGTTGACTTAGAACTTGAGCCTGAGAATAATAAGAGTAATGAGTTCAGCTTTGAGCTTGGAATTTGTTTTCTTTTTATAGAACAATGATGTTCAAGATATACATGTTTATCAATGTACAGTTATTCTGATGCATCAATTGTGCGCCAAGGAATTCGCACCGAAAGCGACAGAATTTGTCAATCCATAAAAAAGTAAAACATATCAGGACTCGTTCCAAAATGTATCAGCACTCATTTGAATATTTCAATTTTCTCTTATATGGCATGAAGTACATCACCAACATTGATGCGTTTAAGGTTATTGACCTTACATTCAAACACTTCCCATTGGTTTACATTGGATACAGAATCGCTACAGCACGCAAAGGAAATAGAATCCTGTCACTGAATGTAGCGAAAAACCATTTTCATTGCGAATTCAGGCTATAATCTCTGAATAAATTAATATTACAAGTAGGAAAATTTTTTATAATAATATGTTATTTCGAGAATACTACAAAGTATGCAGTCAGGCAGAACAGGGCCGCACCAATCTCTGCCGTATTGCCTTAGAGTATACTTTGTTTTGCTGTATTCTCATGATAACCTTATAATAAAATATACATATACAATATAAATTAATATAAAAACATTTCATGAACATTGTTTCATTTCAAAGTTATAATGTTTACAAACCTCTTTTTCTAAGACAAGTAATTTCTTGATTGCCACTTCCTTGTCGTGTGATTTCCATCTTGCTCGGTAGACACTTCCAAATGTACCACCCCCGCATCGTTCAAAAAATTCCAAGTCATCAAAGGCAATCTCATAGAATGAGGATCCCATCTTGTGGGCATCCTGATTCACAAAGCCTGCAAGAAATATTGATTTGTGAATGCAAACACATTTTTATATTTCCTAACCACCATATAATAATAATAATAATAATAATAATAATAATAATAATAATAATAATAATAATAATAATAATAATAATTTCATTTATTACACCATAATGAAAGTTATGTTATATAATAAATTTTAAAAACAATAACAAAAATAAAAGTCAAAGAGAATTAAGATAAATGTAATTTAAAATGGCAAATTAGCCTGAGATAGTGTGGTGATATACAATTATGTATGATAAGTACATGTCTATGTGTCATGTTTCTTGAAACAAAGTTTTAAGTATTTAGTCACATGCTTGATTAATTTATGTTCTTTTGTAATAATAATAGTTTTGAATTTGTTTATATTGTTTTCTGATTGAAAAGTCAGGAGAACATTTGTGAATTCTGTATAAAGTATTTCTCTTTCAGTATTATAAAAATCACACCCTGTTACAAAATGTATTTCATCTTCAATTTCTGATGAAGTGCATCTGTTCTATTAATGTCACTAATCCATGAAATCCATATATAAAAATTGTTTTATTTAGGGTATTATCATGAACTACAAATGCTTGCATATGATTAATTACAACTAAGGTTCAGAATAAAATATAAATCTACATTACAGCGAATTTCATCGTAAATTTGCAGTGAGAACTATAAAATGGGTTGGTCCTTCATATACCCTTCCCCTCCACTAAATTAAAAAATTCACAAAAATACATCTCTTGTGAAATTAGATCAGTGCATATTCCTTGCATACTGACAGTAATATAATTTAGTGTTCCATCAGGACAATATCACAGGCAGGTTATATATATATATATACTATTCAACTGTAACAATATACTGTACTGCTAGTAGTCGCAGGGGGAAACCCCTAGAATTGCATATAGGCCTCATTAGCATACTCTCCAAGTACATATACACATTACTTTTGTTACAATAACCTTGAAAAAAATAAAGACATGTCTATTAATCGGGGAAAAAATCATACGATCGATTATTGTGCATGTCCAGTGCCACAAGTTATCTGGCATATTACAGTCCCTCAAGGTGTTGAAGGACTGTGGGCATAGTAAGTATCAAAACGTCAGGGTCACGATTTCATTCAAAAAATGACGCGAGGGCATGACTATGATGGTGGTGGTCATGGTGTTGCTGTTGAAGGGTTGTGAAAATGAATATAGTTATTTATGATGCCGTAACATCAAATAAATGCATTCACAATGTTTGTAAACAACGACGAAATAGTGACATTTTTTCTGCTTCAAGAGAGATGTTATCGTCATCCAGTGATCGGTCGCCAGACATGTAGACAGTCACCTCGATGTGATGCAACACAATTCCCAAATATGAATGTGATAATTCATGCCAGTTCACGATGTCTGAGAAGTGTAAAATAATAAACAAACACTTACCCGCCGTTTTGTTGACGGCTTGTGATGTCAAATAGACAGACACAACAAAACACTCAACAACCAATAACAACACGATTGTGCATCTGTGTCTGTGAGTCTTTCTAAGGTCATGCCGCAAACAGTGCTATTTTAAAAGAACTGGTATTTACACGCTGTGTAATGTATATACTAATATTCAAACAAATAATCAAAAGAAAATTATTCATTTTTTTTGCATTCCTTTATTTAAATATTTCAAACAATAAATTATTGTTACCCTTTAGTTGAAAAAGTGTATTTACGACGAATAAAGTACCCTTTTCCGATACCACCTGACGACACCATATTCATCCGCCCCTACAAAACGTAATTTGGTAAACATGTAAACACATTTTCGTTCTATTTTGCTGATATGCAGTGCAACAAATTATGTATCCCATCATTTTTCACTGTTCTTTTATTTTTTACGTAAGCTGCTAAGAAAGTCTATGCTGGCGGATATAGTACTATTTTTTATACTGACGTAGTTTTACTAGTATTTGTAAACAACAACTGTGGTGTGAATTGTTTACTGGGATTCCAGATTTCCGCTCCGTGCGTGTTACGAGTTTTGGCAAGTAAGTAGCAAATCTTCATTTTACATTGGCAATGCTGATGTCGGAGTTTTAATTGAAAAACTGATAATGGTGTCTTGCAGTTGAACCATATCGCTATCACACCATGCCAACGGCTATATTTGACAGAATTTCAGAAATGTCAATGCCAACACGATGTTCATATTTTAAATTTCATAGTAATATTCAAATGCAATTATTTGAATTAAACGTTTTAATCTGACTGTTTGTTTCCATAACTGCGTGAACAAACTAGTAATTTATTGAAATTTATACTGTTGCTATAACAACTATATACAGATATCAAATACAGGAAATGGATGAATATTTAATGATGTACATTTCCACACTAACTACAGGTTGCCCATGGATGGGTTACTGTGAACGAAAAAGCAAACCAACCAGCAGAATAGCAATATCGCTCACTGTTTTGCTGATAGTAACAGTAGCTTTTTCGTTCACAGTTATGGTAAATTATTAAAAGTATTTAAAAATGTAGATTCAAATCCAAACAAGCTCTTCCGACTTCTGTATAACACAGATAATTTCAAAATAATAGTATCAGTATACAACATAGCTCTGAAGCAACTCACACCTTTGAGCTTAAAGCGAGGTGGTCGTCAATAAACAATATATTTTACAAGCGTTGTATACATCGCTATGAGTCTCATATCAAACAGGACGCGGCATGACGACTGCCGCCCTTTAATTTTTTTCTCCTATTGTAATCCTTATCACTCCTTGTGAGAAATGTTATGTGTTAATAAAAATTATTATTATACATCTGTCATTGTAATGCCATAAGTTTTGTGGTATTGCACTGGGTATTTTCATCCAAATTAGGAATGATTACGCGCATAATCGTCCTCTAATAATAAAAAACAAACATGGTTGCCCCCCGGGGTTTGACCGGACCCCACACAAAGAAGTTCACTAAACATTTTGGATTTCAGCATTCCCATGATGTATTCCTGAGAGGAAAAGATGTATAATAATAAGGTTATAACAAGGATACTATGCACTCAGACAGTATGCGGTCACAGTGACCTCAACTGCATACCGATCGATACGCCCGCTATACCATCGTCTGCCTGCACGGTGTTGTTCCTCCCTCTACAACACCGTGCGGTAATTCCATTCATAACCGTGTATGTCACGTGGTTGCGCGATAGAAAGTTTACCGACCAATAGAAAGCTTTGTTACAAAGACTGCCAGAAAGCGCTCGGAGCTCTGCATTTCTGATGTTTTCGGCTTCATTACTGCCGATATGTGTTGCAGTGATATCACGAGCTTTGGGGTATAACACCTACTCTTCTATAACAGTCAACAGTGGTGACAACACTATTACCACTATTACCGGTATTAAGTAAAGCTTGAATAGCTTTGGTCTTAATATCAGTGAGTTGCATGATGTATGGATATTGTCACTGTATCGCCTCGACATCCAAGCCAACACAGCTTTAGCTGTGCTCAGCGACATTTATTCTCGGGTCAGGCATTTTCACCGCCTGGCAACCATCATGGTGAAACAAAGGCCAATAAATTCACAGAAAACGGTATTTTGGGATGGTTGTTGTCACCCCCTACATATGCAACATATTTAAATTTGGTTGGATTTCTTCAAAGTTAAGTTTGTGCTGTTTTCTCGATTTTAGCTATTTTCACCGACTTTTTGATCAGTGCACAGCAGCTTGCGCAAAGTCCATAGAAATACATGGTAGAGTGGTGCGCGTCTTAAATAGCAATGTGGAGCGTTTAGTGACTTAGCTCCGCCTCGAAGATTTTGATAACTTGGCCAAGTGCGTTGAAGAAAGAAGTAATATGATTGGCTGTTGTTAAACTGATTCTAAACTGTGAGGGCATTGTCACATACACATAGTCCTAATGAAATACTTCAAGGTGATAGTGGAGTGCTTCGCCGGAACATTCACCTTGAAAATTCAAGATGCCGCTATACTGTCTTAGTGCATACTTTGCAGTACATGCATGTCCTCATAATAATCACATATTATTATTATAGCGGTCGTTCAAGGACCTATTTTGGCGGTCGCAGATGCATCTGAGTCAAAGGATGGTAAAGACTGGTAGTGAGCACATGTCAAACTAACTATTTTTGAAAACATTAATCTTTCCACTCACGAGTACCATCATTTCAATATTTTCCAGAATTAATTGCGGTTACATAGATGTGTGAATGGCAGCTTTTTCTAGCTATGAAAACATGAAATGTTTCCAATTAGTGGAGCAAAACTGCTAATAATAAGTCAAAACATCTATCAGGTGATTATTAGAATGTAGTCTAGCATCATTGACTCCCATGTGCGAAGCACAAAATGGGAGTCTTTGCAGTTAGTGTGTCTGTATGTGTGTATGTGTGTATGTGTGTATGTGTGTATGTGTGTATGTGTCTGTGTATGTGTGTCCGACTGTTCCACTGCTATCTCAAGAACCATACATCGGTTTTTGATGAAACTTGGTGCATAGATGCTCTGGGCCAATGCGCAGATTTGATTAGGTTTTGGTAAAAATCCATGCTCGTTAATTACCTAATTTGCATGATAATTAGCTAATTTTTAGCTGTTCTATGACTGTTCCACTGATATCTAAACAACCACTCATTGGATTTTGATGAAACTTGGTACATAGATGCTCTGAACTAATGCTAGGTTTTGATTAGTTTTTGGTAATAATCCGTGGATACTAATTACCTAATTTGCATAATGATTAGTCAATTTTCGTTTTTTCCACTGATATCTCAAGTACTAATCATCACATTTCAATGAAACTTGGTACATAGATGTCATACGACACTGCACAGACCTGATAGTTTTTATGGTAATATCAGTACATATTAATTACCTAATTTGCATAATTAATTAATTTTCAGCATTTGATATAAGTAGTTAGCATTACATTTCAATGAAACTTGGTACTTACATACTCAAGGATTATGCAGAGATTGATTGTTTTCGATAAATATTTGTGCATATTAATCACCTAATTTGCATAATTAGTTAATGTTCAGCTTTTCCATGGGTATCTCAAGTACTAATCATCGCATTTCAATGAAACTTGGTACATAGATCCTTTAGGACTATGCAGAGACCTGGTTAGTCTTAGGGTAAATAATTGTGCATATTAATTACCTAATTTGCATAATTAATTTTCAGCTTTTCTACTGATATCTAAAGTACTAATCATCACATTTCAATGAATCTAGAATTATGCAGACCCAATTAGTTTCCGGTAAATATTTGTGCATATTAATCACCTAGTTTGCATAATTAACCAACTTTCACACTGATATCTCAGGTACTATACATCACATATCAATGAATGTACATGGATGCTGTAGGACAATAGACAGACTTGAATAATTGTGGGTTACAATCTGTACATATTAATTACCTAATTTGCATAATTAACCAATTTTAAGCTTTCACACTGATATCTAAAGTACCGTAAAAACTCCAAAATTTCGACCGGTTTTAAATAATTGGTGTTAGAAATGTGACGTGTTTTTAGAGTCAAAATTAAGGTGCATTTTCGGACGGTCGAATTTTTCAGAATAGAAATCAGCAAATGAAAAAATGGGGATGATAGACAGTGTGCTTCATTAGTTTTTAAAAAATGCAATGTCCGTCAATTGACGTAAACTTCCTCATGTTTCACGGTAAAAGCAAAGGTCGTGGCCGAGTTGTAACTCAAAATCTAAACAAAGTCATCAATCAGTGAGTATTATGACAAGCAAAACAAAACATCAAGACGTGGAGAAGAGGTCAGCACAAAACTAATAGGTCAAAAGACAAAGCTGTCTCGCACTACCTAGGAAAACTTGCGAATGTTCGAAGTACAGGTACCCATTGGACAAAAGATACATGGAAGTTTAGCAAACTATCTCCCCGACCCAGTGCAATGTATCCGGTTAGAATCAAAGCTCACGTGTCCCTTATTTGAGGGACCAAATTCTGCCGTAAATTCGCCCTTGGAATAAAAAATAAAATGGGATTTAAGAAAATAAAATGGGACTTTTAAGGTGTATTTTGGCGTCATTTTTCGGACATTTCAATCAATCCTGCCGGCTAAAATAGAGTAAGTTTTACCGTAGTCATTGACGTCTGCCTATTCTGTACACGTGTATGATTTTTATCGTGACTAGCGTGAGCGGGTAAGCTTCTTTTCGAGAATGAGCTGTTATCACTGTGAACAATGTTAAATTATTCTTCAGATGACCAGTTTATTGTTTAAAAACAACTAATTTTTTTATTTAAAAAAAATCATGCCGTTTTCGCATCAAAATCCAAGCCAAAATATCGTACTACAACATCAATCTCTTCCGCATTGCGTTCAATAACATTAACATATTTAAATAAGCTATGGTAATTTGAACACGTTGGCATCATCCAGCTTTTTGATTGGTTAATTAGCGATTTGACCTATTTGACCTAAGAGAACATGGCGGATATCCTACAGCATCAAACGTTTATACGAGACCGGAATCATTCGCTTACGATGAAACTAAGTTGACTTTTATTTGTATTTCATAACCATTCAACAAATTTATTTTGTGTACATTATTATAATCACTACTGAGTACAGTAATAATCAACAATTCAGAAACGCAGCATGCCGAGATTTTTGTGTTCGTTTTTATTTGAAACTTTGTTTATTTAGAATATATTTTCGTTACCAATAAAATAAAAATCTCTCAGTCAATCAGAAACCCGGATTCATGCCTTCGAGGAAGGTCCCGTTTGAACGCTCACATCGGTTTTTTTTTTATTTGGGGGAAAACTAAAACTGGTCGCAATTTCCGAATAAGAATGAGTCGGCAAGTTTTAGTGGAGTCGAAAATTTGGAGGTAAATAAAACACCGAAACCCGGCAAATAAATAGGCGGTCGAATTTTTAGAGGGGTCGAAATTTTGGAGTTTTCACGGTACTAATTATTCCATTTCAATGAAACTTAGTACAAAGATGCTCTAGGACAATGTACAAACCTACTTAGTTTGGGGTAAAAATCTGTTCATATTAATTCCCTAATCAGCATAATAATTCATAATTTTTTGGTTCTAATCACATTTCAATTAAACTTGGAGACATAGATTTTCTGTTACATTGCGCAGACCTCATTAGTTTTACACTCAAATCTGGTCATATTAATTTTCTGATTTGCATAATTAGTTTTCAGCTAAGTAATTTCGAATTATATTTAATGTGTCTCCAATACTCTCAGCACATGGGAGTTCTTTCTAAGCTTTCTTTGATTTACTTACTTGAGGTGACTTGCCACAATATTTTTGTTTCTCCCTCCAGTTACCTTTGGCAGTTCATTTGAAATGTACTCACTACTAGTTTTTACCATTCGTCTGATCGTCAAAATGTCACCAGGAGCGACAAAACCATGGCTATTTCGCACTACTAGTAGTGACGTCAAATTTGCTGACATGCAAAGTTGCTGTGGTTGCAGGTCAGACAGTTTTCAGCTGCTGTTTTGAGATTCTGAAATGTTCTTTAAAAATTCATAAATTACTTTCAGTAGCATCCATTGTACCTGAAACCATTGTATATTGAAGTCAACAAACAGTTGTTTATATCTTATTTATTATACACTCAGGTATAAATTAGGTGTGTCTATTCCATACGTTAGTGTATTTTATTGATTTTTGGTTTGTGCACTACTATAGGAAATTTTTAATATGATATTGGAAACTTAAATTGAAACCCTTGCAACATACAGACCTACCATGTCCCCAACCCCTACCCTAATTTCTAAAATTTTGCTCTTGTATGTTTAAAAATATACCATGATATACCATGTACTGATGTCTGTTTCTAATTATCCATATGAATTTTTCTTCCATAGATGATTGAAATTGATAACTTGTGCGAGTAAATCTACAAAACCATGGCCGTACAAATCGAGGAATTGCTGAACTGTGCTGTGTGTCTTGAGAGATACAACAGACCAAAGATACTGCCATGTCAGCACACATTTTGCCAAAGTCCATGCTTAGAAAACCTTATTGACATCCGTGTACGAAAACTTAAATGTCCAGAATGCCGCATGGAACACAGAGTTCCTGGCAACGGTGTTCGAGGCTTTCCAAACAATGTGACAATAAGTAGATTTCTAGACATCCCCGCTGAGGCTCTAAGTAGTACTATAAACGGTGGACGAAACATGCAAGGTGGTGGGAATTTTCACCAGTGTGGCACATGTCAAATAGGGCTCCAAGATGGTACCACGTCGCAGTGTACACACTGCAAAAGAAACTTTTGTGAAAATTGTAAACCTGGTCATGCAAATGAAGTCAAGTTGGACATTGGACGGTTTATAAACCAGCTGAGGAGGAATACGCCTAAACTTTCAGATGGATTAACCATGGTTGAACAGAGGAGGAGCAGGCTGGGCCAGCACTGTGAGACTGTCAAAGCTGAAATTCAAGGTCAAGTTGAGAGAATTGTGAAGGAGCTGAGAAACAGGGAGCAAATGCTTCTCAGTGAAGTTGAAATGTTTTTATTATCCGAGTCTAGATCATTGAATATTCAGAAGGAAAGTTTAGAAGTTGATTTAGTTAGTATCAGTAGTCATTGTGATGCCACTGAGAGACATTTGAACAATGCGCCAGAAGACATCGGCCTCCATGAGTTAAGCACTCTGTTTTTGCAGAGCATGGATTACATACAAAAGTTAAGAAATTTAGAAGTGAATCCCGCCGTTAACCAAGACAAGAAAGTTAAATTTTCAGAGACAAATAGGCATGAACTTTTCTCAAGCGTGATGTCTTATGGTGAAGTCAGTGTATCTGACCAGAGCAACCAATCAAATTCTAGGCCAAACTCGAGGGGATTGGGTTTGTCAAGACATACACCACCCCTTCCATCGAGCAGTGACTATATCAGCTTACAAATCAATCATGCGAATAATGCAATGTATGGAAACCATCGGGGGATTGACCTGGAATCATCTCATACATCCCCTCTCGGCCGCCGATCGTCGGCGAATGATGTTCGAAATCCCAGCTTGATGTTCAGGGATATGGAAGATCTTGGTGGAAGTATCAATATACCACAAGTTAGTAGGAGTGCAGGAGGAATTGGTAGGGGTAGAAATAGGAGACGACAGTGGGACAGGCCAATCATGGGCACTGGAGCATCAAACGATTTAGTAAGGATCTCTGAAGCCAATGACAATCAACTGGATTTCCGAAATCCAGCTGGTAATTCGACAATTGGTGAAAGAACAAGAAACAGAACAAGGGACTTCCATGGAGAAGGACACATTTCACTCATTCCAGCTGCAAATCACGCTGTTCGAAGCAATAGCGGGAGACTAGAAGATTCCCCAGTTGGATCAACTGAAGGGCATATTTCACTTATTCCTACATCAACCAGTAATTCCAGAAGTCCTGTTGTGAATGGAACAGGTAATGATCATTCTACTGAACGTCCTAGAACAAGAACAATGATGCAAGAACATGCCCTGACTGTTAGTACTGAATTCAGAAATCCTGCTGGTAATTTAACAATTGGTCCCAGACCAAGGCCGCGTAGATTTGATATACGGTTGGATGATAATAGTGATGAATTCATTATAGTTGAGGACAATGATAGTGCTGCTGTTACCACAGGTCGGAGAGAAAATACAAATGAACCCCGACCCTTTGTCAATTACAATCAAAAAGGACGATCTCGTTTACGATTTGGCAAAAAAGGCACGACTGATGCTTGTTTCTCATGGCCAAGGGGAGTTGCTACACTTCCCGATAATCAGATTGTAGTCGCTGATAGTAGCAACCATCGAGTGCAGGTGTTTGATGAATTTGGCCAATTTTTATGCTGTTTTGGTACTCATGGGACAGGGGATGGGCAGTTTGACTGCCTGGCTGGTGTATGTACAAACTCAAGAGTTCAAATCATAATAGCTGATAGATACAATCACCGTATTCAGGTTATAGAACCTAGTGGTAGGTTTGTGTGTAAGTTTGGTCAGGAAGGTAGCGAAGATGGAAAGTTGAATTATCCATGGGGAGTAGCCTGTGATAGGGCCGATAATATTTATGTATGTGATAAAGATAATCATAGAATCCAGGTGTTCACGGTTAGTGGTACATTTATCAGAAAGTTTGGTCGATTAGGTCACTCCGCAGGCCAGTTGGAAAGCCCACATTATGTGGCAATCCATGATGATAAAGTTTTTGTCAGTGATAGTGGAAACCACTGTGTCCAGGTCTTCAATCTTGATGGCCAGTTCCAGTGGAAATTTGGTCAAGAGGGCAGTAATTACGGCCAGTTCAAGTATCCCCGAGGAATAGTAACAGATCCACATGGGTATGTCCTCGTCGGTGATAGCGGAAACAACAGAATCCAGGTGTTTCGTCCATCTGGTACCTACATGGCATGTTTCGGTACTTTTGGTGCTGGGAATGGCCAGCTAAAGGGCGTTGAAGGTGTCGCAATGATGTCTAATGGAAACATTGTTGTGAGTGATAGAGAGAACCACAGAATCCATGTTTTTTAGATGACCTGGTTGGCACCACAAACTTTCATGAATTCGAAATAGAAAAAGATTATGATGTTTTTGGGTTATAAAGTTTTTGTGTGAATCTTTTCATCACCAGATCCTCCTGACAAAAATGTTTTCACATTTATAACCCTTTTTTTACTTCAATTTTGAATATTTTGGTAAGATAAAAAGACCATATAAAGAGGATTATTTTGTGGTTTTAAGTTTAATAAGTCAACTTGGGGATAGTGCTCTGCAGTAATCTTCTTTGTTACCACAGAATATCTATGAAAGTAATAAATCACAATCACTTTAAACCATGCTGAGATTAGTTTAATCCTGATTATATATTTAAACAAAATAATATAATTAATAACTGATAGCTTATGGATGGTCTGTACTTGTGTTAAATTGTTACCTGTATGTAACGCTGTAGAACAGAAAATGATGATCGGGGTAGTCTGCATTTTTACTCATCAGACAAGTACTATTGCATATTATAAATTAATCATCAATATTTTTAGTTTTGCAGCTTGGCATCTTTCCTTGCGAATCAAGTTATTTAATATGTGTATGTACTTTTATAGCCCCTTCTGGACAAAGTTAACATTGGTGAAGTTTTGTTCACAAGTTCATGTTATCGGATCAAACACTTCTAGTGTTTTCTTAAAAAAAATACGTTTCTTAGTCATAGTTTCCAGTCAATGGTAGTGTGTTACCATAGCTACCCATTGTTCCTACCAAATTTGTGTCTGATACAGTGGCAGCATTCACTTTTGATAATTTTACACAAATCTATTAACTTTGATTTTAAAAGGGAAAAAAAATCATTTGATAAATTCACATTAGATGTGTATGAACAACAATACTGGCCGTGTGGTTCATAACTTTATAAATCAGAACCAAGTGAACACAACAATCTGAGAAAAAATGTTTCCTAGGTGTAATTAGCTAGAGTTGTACAGGGTGTTTCCGGAACACATAAATACATGGCTTGATTACATGTCTATATTAATACTAGGCAACAATATGACAGATGTTTTTCTCGCACCTTGGCATTTTCAGAATTTAAAAGACTTTGTAGTTATTATTTATATATATATATATATATATATAGACGAGATCAGATCTCAATCACACGGCTGTCACAGGGTTTGATGATATTTACATGAAGGTGTGATAATTTAATATATGGATATATTTTAAAATCAAAATTATGTGTACAAATAAAATGCACGGTATGCTTTGTAGAAAACCTGATTGTTTGTGTTATTGATCACATGGTGACCGATTGACAATGTGCATGAAATGTGAGAGTGCTACACAACATTGGATTTTAAGAAAAAAATGAATTTGATATCAATTGAAAATGAAGTATTGTACAGTAATTGATTTTTGTATCTGTGAGAGAAAAAAATCTTGAACTGTCAAAAATTAGTGAAAATTTTCATTTTAGTAAATTTTTAAAATCTGTTCATTCTGGCAACAATGAGTTACCACTTGAGTAAAAATAAAATGACATCGTAACCTTATTAAATTTTGCTGTTTGAGATGAAGTTGCTTGGTGTGTGTAAGCGCCCTCTATACGTTGTTCTGAAACCAACTGAGGGCGCTCTACAAACCGTGCCTTACGATATGATTCTCTGGTGTCCAAGCTAAAATGATGTGTGGGTGTAAAAAATAGCGTTATAGAAACAAAGTGCCATATTGCATTGATTGAAAAATATGTTGCCATATTGTGTTGGTTGTAAAAACAAATGTGCCATATTGTGATGGTTTTAGAAAATGTGGTACCATATTGCATTGGCTGCAAAAAACATGGCACCACATTGTGTTGGTTGTAAAAATATGGTGCCATATTTAATTGGTTGTAAAAAAAATATGGTGCCATGTTTTGTTGGTTGTAAAAATATGGTGCCATGTTGCATTGGTTGTAATAAAAATATGGTGCCATGTTGCATTGGTTGTAAAACATGGTGCCATGTTGCATTAGTTGTAAAAATATGATGCCATATTGCATTGGTTGTAAAAATATGGTGCCATGTTGCATTGGTTGTAAAAATATGGTGCCGTGTTGCATTGGTTGTAAAAATATAATGCCATATTACATTGGTTGTAAAAATATGGTGCCATGTTGCATTAGTTGTAAAAATATGGTGCCATGTTGCATTAGTTGTAAAAATATGGTACCATATTGCATTAGTTGTAAAAATATGGTACCATATTGCATTGGTTGTAAAAATATGGTGCCATATTGCATTGGTTGTAAAAATATGGTGCCATGTTGCATTAGTTGTAAAAATATGGTACCATATTGCATTAGTTGTAAAAATATGGTGCCATGTTGCATTAGTTGTAAAAATATGGTGCCATGTTGCATTAGTTGTAAAAATATGGTGCTATGTTGCAATAGTTGTAAAAATATGGTGCCATATTGCATTGGTTTTAAAATATAATGCCATATTGCATTAGTTGTAAAAATATGGTGCTATGTTGCATTAGTTGTAAAAATATGGTGCCATATTGCATTGGTTGTAAAAAATATGGTGCTATGTTGCATTAGTTGTAAAAATATGGTGCTATGTCGCATTAGTTGTAAAAATATGGTGCCATATTGCATTGGTTTTAAAATATAATGCCATATTGCATTAGTTGTAAAAATATGGTGCTATGTTGCATTAGTTGTAAAAATATGGTGCCATATTGCATTGGTTGTAAAAATATGGTGCCATGTTGCATTAGTTGTAAAAATATGGTGCCATATTACATTGGTTGTAAAAATATGGTGCCATATTGCATTGGTTATAAAAATATGGTGCCATGTTGCATTAGTTGTAAAAATATGGTGCCAAATTGCATTAGTTGTAAAAAATATGGTGCCATATTGCATTGGTTGTAAAAATATGGTGCCATATTGCTTTAGTTGCAACAATATGGTGCCATGTTGCATTGGTTGCAAAAATATGGTGCCATGTTGCATTGGTTGTAAAAATATGGTGCCATGTTGCATTGGTTGTAAAAATATGGTGCCATGTGTTAGTTGTAGAAATATGGTGCCATGTTGTGTTAGTTGTAGAAATATGATGCCATATTGCATTGGTTGTAAAAAAATATGGTGCCATGTTGCATTGGTTGTAAAAATATGGTGCCATATTGCATTGGTTGTAAAAATATGGTGCCATATTGCATTGGTTGTAAAAAAAATGGTGCCATATTGAATTCGTTGTAAAAATATGGTGCCACGTTGAAATGGTTGTAAAAATATGGTGCCATGTTGCATTGGTTGTAAAAATATGGTGCCATATTGCATTAGTTGTTAAAATATGGTGGCATGTTGCATTGGTTGCAAAAATATGGTGCCATATTGCATTGGTTGTAAAAATATGGTGCCATATTGCATTGGTTGTAAAAATATGGTGCCATATTGCATTGGTTGTAAAAAAATGGTGCCATATTGAATTCGTTGTAAAAGTATGGTGCCATGTTGCATTAGTTGTAAAAATATGGTGCTATGTTGCATTAGTTGTAAAAATATGGTGCCATATTGCATTGGTTGTAAAAATATGGTGCTATGTTGCATTAGTTGTAAAAATATGGTGCCATATTGCATTGGTTGTAAAAATATGGTGCTATGTTGCATTAGTTGTAAAAAGATGGTGCCATATTGCATTGGTTTTAAAATATGCCATATTGCATTAGTTGTAAAAATATGGTGCCATATTGCATTGGTTGTAAAAATATGGTGCCATATTGCATTGGTTGTAAAAATATGGTGCCATGTTGCATTAGTTGTAAAAATATGGTGCCATATTGCATTGGTTGTAAAAATATGGTACCATGTTGTGTTGGTTGTAAAAAATATGGTGCCATATTGCATTGGTTGTAAAAATATGGTGCCATGTTGCATTAGTTGTAAAAATATGGTGCCATATTGCATTGGTTTTAAAATATGCCAAATTGCATTGGTTGTAAAAATATGGTGCCATGTTGCATTAAAGATAAAAATATGGTGCCATATTGCATTGGTTTTAAAATATGCCAAATTGCATTAGTTGTAAAAATATGGTGCTATGTTGCATTAGTTGTAAAAATATGGTGCCATATTGCATTGGTTGTAAAAATATGGTGCTATGTTGCATTAGTTGTAAAAATATGGTGCCATATTGCATTGGTTGTAAAAATATGGTGCTATGTTGCATTAGTTGTAAAAAGATGGTGCCATATTGCATTGGTTTTAAAATATGCCATATTGCATTAGTTGTAAAAATATGGTGCCATATTGCATTGGTTGTAAAAATATGGTGCCATATTGCATTGGTTGTAAAAATATGGTGCCATGTTGCATTAGTTGTAAAAATATGGTGCCATATTGCATTGGTTGTAAAAATATGGTACCATATTGCATTGGTTGTAAAAATATGGTGCCATGTTGCATTAGTTGTAAAAATATGGTACCATATTGCATTAGTTGTAAAAATATGGTGCCATGTTGCATTAGTTGTAAAAATATGGTGCCATGTTGCATTAGTTGTAAAAATATGGTGCTATGTTGCAATAGTTGTAAAAATATGGTGCCATATTGCATTGGTTTTAAAATATAATGCCATATTGCATTAGTTGTAAAAATATGGTGCTATGTTGCATTAGTTGTAAAAATATGGTGCCATATTGCATTGGTTGTAAAAATATGGTGCCATGTTGCATTAGTTGTAAAAATATGGTGCCATATTGCATTGGTTGTAAAAATATGGTGCCATATTGCATTGGTTGTAAAAATATGGTGCCATGTTGCATTAGTTGTAAAAATATGGTGCCAAATTGCATTAGTTGTAAAAAATATGGTGCCATATTGCATTGGTTGTAAAAATATGGTGCCATATTGCTTTAGTTGCAACAATATGGTGCCATGTTGCATTGGTTGCAAAATATGGTGCCATGTTGCATTGGTTGTAAAAATATGGTGCCATGTTGCATTGGTTGTAAAAATATGGTGCCATGTGTTAGTTGTAGAAATATGGTGCCATGTTGTGTTAGTTGTAGAAATATGATGCCATATTGCATTGGTTGTAAAAAATATGGTGCCATATTGCATTGGTTGTAAAAATATGGTGCCATATTGCATTGGTTGTAAAAATATGGTGCCATATTGCATTGGTTGTAAAAAAAATGGTGCCATATTGAATTCGTTGTAAAAATATGGTGCCATGTTGAAATGGTTGTAAAAATATGGTGCCATGTTGCATTGGTTGTAAAAATATGGTGCCATATTGCATTAGTTGTTAAAATATGGTGGCATGTTGCATTGGTTGCAAAAATATGGTGCCATATTGCATTGGTTGTAAAAATATGGTGCCATATTGCATTGGTTGTAAAAATATGGTGCCATATTGCATTGGTTGTAAAAAAATGGTGCCATATTGAATTCGTTGTAAAAGTATGGTGCCATGTTGCATTAGTTGTAAAAATATGGTGCTATGTTGCATTAGTTGTAAAAATATGGTGCCATATTGCATTGGTTGTAAAAATATGGTGCTATGTTGCATTAGTTGTTAAAATATGGTGCCATATTGCATTGGTTGTAAAAATATGGTGCTATGTTGCATTAGTTGTAAAAAGATGGTGCCATATTGCATTGGTTTTAAAATATGCCATATTGCATTAGTTGTAAAAATATGGTGCCATATTGCATTGGTTGTAAAAATATGGTGCCATATTGCATTGGTTGTAAAAATATGGTGCCATGTTGCATTAGTTGTAAAAATATGGTGCCATATTGCATTGGTTGTAAAAATATGGTACCATGTTGTGTTGGTTGTAAAAATATGGTGCCATATTGCATTGGTTGTAAAAATATGGTGCCATGTTGCATTAGTTGTAAAAATATGGTGCCATATTGCATTGGTTTTAAAATATGCCAAATTGCATTGGTTGTAAAAATATGGTGCCATGTTGCATTAAAGATAAAAATATGGTGCCATATTGCATTGGTTGTAAAAATATGGTGCTATGTTGCATTAGTTGTAAAAAGATGGTGCCATATTGCATTGGTTTTAAAATATGCCATATTGCATTAGTTGTAAAAATATGGTGCCATATTGCATTGGTTGTAAAAATATGGTGCCATATTGCATTGGTTGTAAAAATATGGTGCCATGTTGCATTAGTTGTAAAAATATGGTGCCATATTGCATTGGTTGTAAAAATATGGTACCATGTTGTGTTGGTTGTAAAAATATGGTGCCATATTGCATTGGTTGTAAAAATATGGTGCCATGTTGCATTAGTTGTAAAAATATGGTGCCATATTGCATTGGTTTTAAAATATGCCAAATTGCATTGGTTGTAAAAATATGGTGCCATGTTGCATTAAAGATAAAAATATGGTGCCATATTGCATTGGTTTTAAAATATGCCAAATTGCATTAGTTGTAAAAATATGGTGCTATGTTGCATTAGTTGTAAAAATATGGTGCCATATTGCATTGGTTGTAAAAATATGGTGCCATATTGCATTAGTTGTTAAAATATGTTGCCATATTGCATTGGTTGTAAAATATGGTGCCATATTGCATTGGTTGTAAAAAATATGGTGCCATATTGCATTGGTTGTAAAAATATGGTGCCATGTTGCATTAGTTGTGAAAATATGGTGCCATATTGCATTGGTTGTAAAAATATGGTGCCATGTTGCATTAGTTGTAAAAATATGGTGCCATATTGCATTGGTTGTAAAAATATGGTGCCATGTTGCATTAGTTGTAAAAATATGGTGCCATATTGCATTGGTTGTAAAAATATGGTGTCATATTGTGATGGTTTTAGAAAATGTGGTACCATATTGCATTGGCTGCAAAAAACATGGCACCACATTGTGTTGGTTGTAAAAATATGGTGCCATATTTAATTGGTTGTAAAAAAAATATGGTGCCATGTTTTGTTGGTTGTAAAAATATGGTGCCATATTGCATTGGTTGTAAAAATATGGTGCCAAATTGCATTGGTTGTAAAAATATGGTGCCATATTGCATTGGTTTTAAAAATATGGTGCCATATTGCATTGGTTGTAAAAATATGGTGCTATGTTGCATTAGTTGTACAAATATGGTGCCATATTGCATTGGTTGTAAAATATGGTGCCATATTGCATTGGTTGTAAAAATATGGTGCCATATTGCATTGGTTGTAAAAAAAATGGTGCCATATTGAATTCGTTGTAAAAATATGATGCCATGTTGAAATGGTTGTAAAAATATGGTGCCATATTGCGTTGATGAAATGAAGATAAATAATCACAACTGTACGAATAAAAATATGTTTAGATTTATTATTTCCTGATTATTACATCACGATTGTGAAAATTAATAAAATTCATCACTAATAATTCTCATTTGAAATGTGACATACATGTCAAATTAATCACTTGTTACCAAGGCATCACTGATGCAACTCCTACAGTGAAATAGGTTTTCCAGATTACAAATTAATTCTCTTGTATACATTATCAGTAAAACAAAACATTTGAATGAATCAATCAATGTTTTGGTTTCGGGGTTGGGTGGGGTGACCCAATCAAAAAATTCATGAATAAGCCCCCCTTTCTTCTAACATGGCTCATCCCTGAGTCAAGTGTTGAATCGTTGGAACTTGTCTACATAGTCCACAAATACAAAAAACATTATGCGTAATACCAGGTTTTCTGTTCATATGAAAAAACATTTTGAAGTTTCTATACCCATCCTATCCTATGGCAATTTCAACATTGGAATCATGTCAGGAACAATGCTGTATAAAACAGTTCAGTTCAAACAGGCATGTTGTATGACTGATTATCATCAACATAAAAGGGCTACATTTTTTAATTTTTTTTAAGTATTAATTGTTCAGCCCACATGCCCCATGTGAAACCAATGAAAACACACTTAATAAGCCATTTATATTTGTTATAATTGCCTGCACATATATGGAAATTAAGTTTTTTTCCAACTAAAATGAATTTCCAAGTTATTTTGGTGTTGTTTACATGTATACATCCAAACATTTACCCTGATGTGTGTGTGTACTTAGTAATAGCGTAGTCAAATAACTTAAAAAATTGCAAAAAACAGCCTAATTGTATATTAAAAAATAAATATCTATACAAAAAGAGAATAAGACGGCTGTATAAACTATTAAAAAAGTAGTAACCTTTCACCAAGCTGCGTTGCGTTGCGTTGCGTTGCGTTGCGTTGCGTTGCGTTTTGGCCACAAATTCCTACAATTTAAGATGAGGTGTACCAGATACTGTAACTGGATATGGTTATCAGTAGTGCACATTTCAATTTGGGGAGAAGGTTGGGTTAAGGGGTCAGGGAATCAGCACCCAATTTACTTATCATGTCTTCGCCAGAACAGTATGACCATCACACAAATCAAATTTCAAAATGATATGGTGTTGAATTTATATTTGAAGAGGAATAGAGTAGAAGTTTTGACCACCTTGTAATATATGCAAATGAGCATGCAAATCACACATTGTTTCTACCAGAATTATATAACAATCCCACATACCAAATTTCAAATTTAAGAGTGCCGAATTTCTTTAGTTATGACTCTGTATGTTTAAATCTATGAACAGACGAACACTGGTAACCACTATAATAACTGATTTACCTAAAATAACTTGACAATTCCTTAAATCCTCAAATTGCATTCTGAGGAAATCAGTGAATATGAGGATGCACAAGGCAATTGGAGCGCACACAAGGTTTAAAAATGCTTTTCGCTAAATTGCTCACTATGTGAAAATGTTGTAAAAAAAAATCTAGTACAACCATGAGGGTAATACAGAAATATATTCATTAATAAATCTAGCCACTAGCTAAATAGTAAATAGGTAGTAGGAGCCCTGTTAATGCAAACTAAGATTTTATGGAATTCCTTCTTTAAGTGATTAGTTTCCAGATTACAAAATTACAATTTTTTCATTAAAGACTGGAATTCATAATAGTCCATTACAACAGTATTTAGCAAAACTATTCTTCAAGTGGTTAGTGTCCAGATTACAAAATTACAATTTTTTCACTAAAAACTGGAATTCATAATGGTCCATTACAACAGTATTTAGCAAAACTATTCTTCAAGTGGTTAGTGTCCAGATTACAAAATTACAATTTTTTCACTAAAAACTGGAATTCATAATGGTCCATTACAACAGTATTTAGCAAAACTATTCTTCAAGTGGTTAGTGTCCAGATTACAAAATTACAAATTTTTCACTAAAAACTGGAATTCATAATAGTCCATTACAACAGTATTTAGCAAAACCATTAAGCATGAAATGTACAGTATACATTATAAAAACTTTTCAAATCTGCTAGAGCTTGAAAATTTGGTATAAAGTCATTTTCAAGGGAAATCCACTGCAGTGAAACCTAATGCAGATGAAATCGTTTTTGGGCACTATATAAGAATCGATTAGTTCAATTTAGTAAGTTTTAAATCACTTCATTTTCTAATAATTCCCACAACAGACTAGGACGTAATGGCGGCGACACAACCACTACCATGCGGTGATTTAGCTGCAACATCCAAATCTTCTTCTGCAAGTTTCCATACTAGCCACTTCAGTCCACTGATCCTTCACCACATTGTACACTTCCACCGTGTTAAGATAGTCCATACCATCGTAGCCACCCAGGGCATATAAACGATTACCCACAGCTGCCACGCCCACACCGTTTCTGGGCCGATTCATTGGACATGCTAAGCTCCAGGTGTCTGATGTCGGGTCATACACTTCAACACTTGCAAGGCTGCAATAAAAACAGTCATGTGTGCATCAATAGAGGGAATGTAAAAGGGACACTAGCATCATAGCATGTCATGAGGGTAAAGCAAAAGAAGACTCAATGTGAGTACGAACCACTACACACAACTTGCAGACATATTGCAACATAACGATGAGTGAGAAGTACGTCAGGTTTGTATCACATGATTTCAGTGAGTTCTTCCTCACATACCACCATCAATGGTTATCAAAGTTGCATGCCCTTATCTTTATCTACCCTTGATATTATTTACATGTACAACAGTGGCATGTCAAATAGTTCTTTAGTCAACTTCTGTCACAAAATAAAGCAGACATAATTTTTTTTCATATTTTTTCCTAACTTTTGATCAAGACATGTAGCCAATAGGAAATTATGTTTACTTGGTGAAAAATGATCAAAAATATCATTGAAAAATATTTAAAAATATGCAAAATGTTAAAATATGGTGTTTTAAAATCTTGTGTTGTATGGCAATAAACATGCTAATTAGTCTATATAGTGTTAAGAAAACATACCATAATGCTCGTTCACAGCCACCCGCTACGTATATCTTGTTGTTCAACACCGCTGCCCCAAGCATGGATCTACACGTCAACATAGGTGATACACTACTCCACTCTTTGCTCTGAAATGGAAAAATACGATGATCAGCTGAGACGGATTGAGAGCTGAATGCTAACAACACAAATTTGAACACTGATCCCTTTATACCAGCGTTTCAAATACACACATCACTCTTTGAACGTTTCGTTAACCGCAATACGTGAACAAAAAATTGATTTTATCACAATCAAACATTGGAATAGCGTTGACAATGTGTGGTGGTCTTCATTGTTCTCTGTTTTATATAAAGTTCACACATAGTTTTTGAATTGCCAAATAATATAATATCGCAGTTTATTCAATCAAATAATACATACATGTACATATTTTATTTTATTTATTTATTAACACTTACTCACTCCCCGGAGAGAGTGGCAATGGTTACAGATATTAGTAAAAGTATACAATGTTAATACACTAATAAGGAATAAAAAAAAAAAAAAAATAAATAAATAAACAAGCAGCCTATCGGCTGAGATAGCTCCGCTGTTAGCAATGCACATTTCAATTAAAGAACTGAAGACATCATTAGAAAATGAACAATATGAATAGTATCAAAGCAATTGGACTTACAGTTTTTAACAAGAAGTCGAAAATATCACTTTTTACCAAAAATTACAAAAATATTCACCAAAATAAATTAATTAGAGAATTGAAGATATCATCACAAAATGAACAAATCTGAGAGAGGTCCACATGTAGTACCTATATATGTAATATCAAAGCAATCGGACTTACAGTTTTCAACAAGAAGTCGAAAATATCACTTTTTACCAACAATGACAAAAATATTCACCAAAATTAGAGAACTGAAGATATCATCACAAAATGAACAAATCTGAGAAAGGTCTACATGTAGTATCTATATATGTAATATCAAAGCAATTGAACTATTGTTTTTTAACAAGAAGTCAAAAATATCACTTTTTACCAAAAATTACAAAAATATTCACCAAAATTAGAGAATTGAAGATATCATCACAAAATGAACAAATCTGAGAGAGGTCCACATGTAGTACCTATATATGTAATATCAAAGCAATCGAACTTGCGGTTTTTAACAAGAAGTCGAAAATATCACTTTTTACCAAAAATGACAAAAATATTCACCAAAATTAGAGAATTGAAGATATCGAAATGAACAAATCTGAGGTCCACATATAGTACCTATATATGTAGTATCAAAGCAATACATCAGCCGCTGTATCAAACAGAACACTGCGTCTATTTCTGTATTTGGGACACTCCACCATAAAATGAAATTCATTTTAAATGGTATCTTGGTTACACATGTCACAAACCCTGTTACTAAGTGGAGTACAATTGTGTCTTCCAGTCTCAATCTTGAGGGCTTGGTCACTCAGACGGAACTTAGCCAGACTCAAATCAATGTTTTTGATATTGATGAGATATGATTCCATACTGATATTGAATTTAAATGTTCTGTAAGTTCTGAGTTTGTTTTTTCCCTCAGACTTTTCACGAATATCACTATGAATTTCTTCTTTCCAATGGGATGTAAATTTATGCGTGAGGTTGGACTTAATGACATTTATGTCTGTTGAAGTTAATTGAGTATTGAAAGTAGATTCTCAGTATGAAGGTTTTCTAGTGGTTGACAAAAGCAACATCTTGGTCTGTCCGAGTTTGGTCAGAATGCTCTTCGAATGACAAACACAGAACTATGTGAAACATAGAATGAAACAAGCAATGCAAAATGTACCCCATGCAATATGCAACATGTCTTTATGTATAACCATTTGAATGACAGATATTTTTCTCGCCCAAAGTTCATTGCAAATATTTTCACATTTTGTAAAATTGTCACTATTACCGTATATAATCAAATTTCATCATCATTTTGGACCATAAAGACAGTATCAGATGTTGTTTTTACTTTTTGATCAAAAGGTTTGTTTTTAAATAAACATTTCATGCAGACTGTACAAAATGGTTTGTATAGTACACGTGTCATGTTTACGACTTGGTTGCAACACGATCAAATTCTCTCGCTTCAAAGTGACAGTCTGTACAAATGACTGATGTGTGACTTCATGTCTGTACTGATAGATGTGTGTCTTGACATGCAGTATTATATATTTATTTATATATGATTCAGGTCGAGACAAAAACTATAAATTAGACAGATAACTTTCTATTCCTGTACAAAATATGTTTTTTCATGATAATACACATTCACATACTGACTAAAAATAATATACAACATTATAACAAACAATAGAAAAGTTTAAAGACCAAACCTACCACAGGGTTGTATTTTTCCACCGTGATGAGGTCATTAGCGCCATCATAACCACCAATGACATAAATATGGTTGCCTAGGGATACCACACCTGCCATACTGCGTGGTGTATTCATATCTGAATAATAATAATAATAAATAATAAAAGGAATCAATGTGTTATGTTGTCAATGATTTTTAAGACAATTTTGCAAATAAATCTGATGGTTTAGGTGAGGTCATATACAACGATGATAACTGTACTGAACTGCCAATTCCAGTATGCGATCTAAGCTAATTTGTCAATATGAAATTCATCTCAAAAACCACCTTGTATTTGATTACAAAATTCACAAGATAACGACCATCGACAGAATATGTAAATCAAAAAGGCATGTGACCTCAGTTATACTATCTTAGCGTTTTGTTTCATTTTGCCGGTATAGCTTTCTAATTTTAGGTGTATCATAGTTTTTACTGTAGACCACTTGGCGAGATTGCATAAACACTCATACTCATGTTTTTACTTTGCGTTAATAAGGCTTACAGAGGACACTGCTGTATTATTGAAGACGCATGTTCAAGTGAATATATCAATAATATAATATAACTTTCTCCCACAAAATGCACGTTCTAATTTTCTCTTACTCTTCTAACAGAGATAATAGTGAATAAATTTTAAAATCACTAACCCGGTAGTAGTGTCCATTCATTTACGCTTGGATTATAACTCTCTGCTGTTTGCACGCTGGTCATCCCATCGTAACCGCCGAACGCATATAGATGATTCTGAAAGGTCACGACCGCTACACTACTACGGTGGGCAAGGAGTGGGGCAACCATTCTCCAACAGTCAGTCTGTGGATCAAAACACTCAACACAGTTGAGCGCATTCAAGCCATCGGAACCGCCAACAGCATAGAGTACATTTTGTAGTGTGGCTAAACCGACACCACGGCGAATGCTTCTCATAGGGGTGACCGAGGTCCAGCGGTCAATCAGAGGGTTGTACCTCTCAACGCTGCTTATAGTGCACCGTCCTGGAGCTGTTTCACCACCTGGATAAAAACAAAATTCTGATTGGTTACAGCGGGGTAGTCGTCACTTGCGCATGCGTCAGATGGTCATAGCGTGCCATTGTTTACAAACAAGCGTCTACCCATGAATCTTTGCGTTTTTAGCGTGTGTTGTTATTGTCGATTGCAACTCAATTCCTGCGCATGTGCAGGTGACGACCCTCCCGCTTTAAACACCGTGGTGGATTCAGTTATCTACGTTCAGTGGAACAATCATAACAGATGCAATAGCCACAATTACATAAACAACACACTAGCATTGTCCAATGTAATCAGCAGTCACAAAGCTTTAGGAATTTCATGCAAATTTTTGATGTCTCGTCCTAAGGACCCCAGTGAAATCTTCACTGTGACTCTCTGACTTAAGGATCCTACTTGCCAAAAGATCACCTTTTTTATGGTTGTTTTATATAGAATGCTACCGGTACGTGTGCAGTTTTGACATGTGTATATATTAGTGGATAGCAGTGACCATATTTCATGTCAAAATATTTTTATAATTAATTGTTTTAGAATTAGTCAACAGTTTGTGAACTTTTTTGGTTTACAGTAAATCGGTTTTTGATGAAAACCGTAAAATAATGTATATAAAATGCCATTTTATTGATGGTTTCCATAAACCACTATAAAAACACCTTTTTCTTGTTAAAAAATTCAATATTTTCAGTTTTTCAATACTTCTCGACATCACAAACATACTTTGTAAGACAATATATACGGTATCTCTTTTTTCACCATATGTCACAGTCTGATTAAAATAAGATTCTAGTTTGGGCTTTTTTTTTTTTTTTTTGTTAAAATAATATCATTCATATTTTTTTCATATATTCTATTATTTTTTTTTAAAATTTGTTTGCTGGTATTTTTTTTAAGTTTTGGCTTTCGCTGTTGTCCAATGTTTGTACCAATTTTAAACAAAATTGGAATATAAGAAATGCTTGATTTTGATGAATTTTTAACATTGAAATGGCTGCCATTCGGCCATTTTGTATTGGATTGTCTAATGAATACATGTGTGACACATGATGCATGGTATATATTATAGTTTGCACATGATCCATCACGGCATGTCAGAGAAACAAATCTACACAGCATTTGTTAAAACAAAATGGCCGCCAGTCGACCATTATAAAAAACAAAATGATGCGCATCATGGTCCCGTAATGTTAAGTTCGAATAATATTCGTCTTCACACGACTGAGAACTGAATCCGGAATGGCAGAAATGCTTGATTTTGATAAATTTTACTACAAAATGGTCACCATTCGGCCATCTTGAATGGGAATGTGAAACAATGAACATGAATATACGTCCCAAGATGCATAATGTATGTAAGAAGTTTGCACACAGAAACAAACAGATGCACATAGGTCAAAACACATGATAATTCTCGTTTTCAGACTTCATGAGAACAGAAACTACCGGTAATATAGACTAATGAATTTGAGACTGTGGACTGCTATTCCAGTCTCTTGGAATGTGTGAAACAAACAGCGTGTTCTAGCATGTTTGAATACATCTGGTAGTGAATTGTACATGGTACATATAATTGTCAAAGATATCAAAGCATGTGAATAGAAATTTATCCACAATATCTTCTATTATTAGTTAACTTTTACTCCATGAAAGAATGGCAGAAACTTCTGGTCAATATTTAATCAATTCTTTTCTGCAGTTCAATTGACCATGTATTTGTATACAGCTGTTGCCCTGGATAAATGCATTATTAATGCATAATAAAAACATTTCTGTTAACAAAAATCAATAAATAATCAATATTAGTGATCAGAACACTTTTTAACAATTTGAAAGGTTTTGACAGTTGTCTCTAATTAGTTACAGAAACAAGTTAATATTAAATGATCCATAAGTATGTCCTCATATTAAATATTTTCAATAAATTAGTTTACTTGCATTCAAGTAAGAGCAAAAAATTAATCAATTTTTGTTTCAAAAGTGTTTAAATCATACAAGATCATCGTCAATATTTTTATTGAGTCTTTCTGAAAAACAGCATCACCCTTACACCACCAGTTCCCACTTCTCATCACAAATTCAAAAATGGTCCGCATTTTCCTTCAGAAGATTGAGAGTAAAAACTAAAAATTTACTAAAATTTTGTCTGTAGGCTCCAAAATTAGGGTTCATCATGTGATCACTGACATCATGTCACCTAGGAATGGTGTAAAGCAGTCACATTTGTGAAAGGAACATGTGAAACCATTTTTATTTTTGCTGGTACCTAAATTAGAGTCAAATTTAATTTGTTGGTCCATGTGACCAGCGTTTCTATAACGAGCTGTTATCACTGTAAATGGCGATAAATAATGTTCGGTTTATGTTCCTATAATAATAAATTTCTTGTTTAATAAAAAAGTATCTTGTCTATGGTTGCTGTCTCAATCACAGTCGATATAGCTTTGCAACAAAAACCATTCACTTAGGGACGACGTCAAAAGATCGATGTCGGATAAAAAACTTATTTGCTTTAGTTTGGGGTGGGGGGGTTTTGACCTCAAAAAGTTTCCATCCTACAAAAACGATTTTATTTTTTAATTAAGTCAAAAAAATCTTGGAGTATTTGTAGTTCGTTTTTTTTCTATCCAATCATGGACAAAAATAACAAAATGAAGAAAACCCCATCCAATACGAGAAAATGGTTTGGTCCGAGTGTAAAGTCTTTTTACACCCACCCGACAACCAACTGATATGCCATACTACTGTCCGATTATCAATTTGTATTTAATGGAGAATGTAGTCTGACGCCATGGTCAATATTTATCAATTAAGTTTTAGTGGGGGGTAGGGGGGGTTTTGGGAAAAACTAAAGGAATTAAGTTTTTTATCCTACATTGAACTTTTGATGTTGTCCCTTACGATGAAACAAAGTTGAATTTTACTGGCATTTTATAACAAACCAACATTTTTGTTTTTTAGTATTATAACATACTGTAGAATACTTTATTTTCGCTTGGAATTTATTTTCGCTATTTTCGCTGAAGGGATGATTCCGTGAAAATAAAATCCAGCGAATATACTTTTTTTCCTATATTTCACATTAAACTCATCAAAAATCAGTGAAAATAAATTCCATACAAAATGCCCAAAAAGCCTTTTCAGCGAAAATTAATTCCAGCAAAAATAAAGTATTCCACAGTAGTTGAATCTAGCCATCTGATTGGCTAAAGAAATGTCTTATATCTGGCACTAGAAGACCTGTGATCCTGCCCAAAACTGAATGAACTGTCTTTAATATCTAACTGAATCTAGATCACACGACTGAGATCACTGTTTGATGTGGTTGTGGGTATGTGATCTAATGATCAAAACAGGGAAACCTTACGCTCTGTTATTATCTCTCGTCAAATATGCTTATTTTATCCAGAGAGGTGTTATATCTGCTAGCAAATACCCGCCCGTCTCAATTACAACCTCTAAATAATCAACGTGTATATGTTCTCCAAAATAAGAGTTATTCAAGAGTGAAACTGACGAGTGACGCAAATCAGTACCTACCTGCAGCATAAATATATTTGGCTTGACAGAATGAATCACGTGGTAAAGACCTCACATTCAGTTCACCTTGCAGCTGTGGATGAAATGAAGACGCAAGAAAACGCTTTGCTTCATTGTAATATTTCATGCATATTTTACTACCAGTAACTAAGTTGTCATCGGCAACCTTAGTCGTCAGAAATTCCCACGTGACAAGCGGGAGACGAACATGCTCTAGAATAGTCGGCAATTCCTCAAGTCTGCTCTCATGTTCGTGTTTGATCCACAATACAACAGCGCTATATACTTCTTCTTCGCTTTTCACGTTCAACGTGTCCCGGTGAATCAAACCAATCAAGTCATCGCAGGAAAGTTGCAGGAATTCTTCGTTTTGGGCTACTTTGGAGAAATGCTGTTGAGTGTATGTATCGGCAGCTGTCTGCAAATCAAAGCATCCATGTAGTTCAGCAAACTTACGTATGCCGAGACAGTTTGAGGGGTCAAGCTGCGACTCTAGAAATTCACAGCATGCAGTTTGCACAGTTTGAAGCTGAAGAAGGCTACTTGCTTTGAGTAATGCTTGTACATTGTCTTCACTTACGTGTACATCAGCCGTGTATGCGAAGTTGATGATGGCCTCGACAGCATTCGGTTCCAAATCCTGCAAAACTATAACCGTCTCTCCCTTTTCTCGCACCTCGCTTGTGAACATTGCATTAAAATATGGACTGCATGCAGCCAATACAATGCGATGTGCAGGGAAACATTTACCCTTCACTGAAAGTGTAACGTCACATAATTCGGCACGTTCCCGCAGACCATGCATGAAAGACAACATACTGACGGCATGCCGCTGCAGTTGGAGCACTCTGTACTGATCCATATCAGTGCTGCTCACAACTTCATCTTGCACGGTTGTCCGTTTGGTTTCATTTCCGGAACCACCGGCATCTGGGAACATCTCACCTCCACCAGCTTGGTTTGGGTCGTCCATGGCGATAAGCAATTGAACCTTGATTTTCACAATTTGGTTATATAGTTCATTCCATCATCAACACTCTGGAAGCAATAATAAGAATAAATGAACGAACAAACAATTAAATGAATTGATGGGAGGCAATTCTAACAAGAAAATATAAAATTATGTATTGAAATGTTACATAGTACAATAAACACAGATAATGGGCGTCAGAAAAACCTAGATGAAGCACAGCTACAGTCTATGATTTGAAGACTTTAGGTCTCCTCAGACTGCACTCTGTGGTACATATCTTGGTTTTCTCATTACAAATATTTGCTTTTGATATACACCAAACCTTGAAATAGTGAAATAAAACAAACACAAAACTCAGTCCTCAGTGTCCTTTTGTATGTCATATTTTTTCATGCCAAAATTTTGCTGAAAAATGTTGCCTGTTTTTATAGATTTTCCTATATTTTTTTTAATAATTTTGGTTAAATAGATATAAGAGTCTAGATCTGAAAAAATAATGCAGGTTTATTTGTTGAATGATGTAAATTGTTCACTTTTTTGGTCAAAGAATATTTGTGTGAAGCCATAATATTCGACATGAATTTAAAAACACAAATGGAAACAAAACCAATTCCATTCACACGAGTTGTATTATATATCATAAATTTGGTCCAGTAAGCCATTCTATGTGATTACAAGCTCACAAAATTCAGACCTTGACGACAGTTGTTGCTTGGCTAATCCAGCAAATACCTTGTAATTTAGTTGGTGCACAAACAGATAAGCATGACTATAATTAAATTCTGTAAATCATGTTAATTTGTAACTTATCATGGATTTCACAGTAGGTGATAATCGTAAAACTTAACAGTCGTAAATAAATCACTTGGAGACCTTTAAGACGGAGAGTGACAGTGACTTTAATCACGAAATTTCTTCATAGTAAAATATTCCAGTGGCCAAATGTATACATTTAAAGTATACTAAAATAACCATGTATCTACTCTCCAATGTTGATAAAATCTACCAGATATGTACATAATAGATAACAACTTTTCACATGTAAAAATAAGCGACAAGGAAATCTAGATTGATCAGTGTTCTGGCAATTTCCCAGCATGCACCTATGACAATATATATCTGCTGAAAACTTGGTATCCTCGGGGACGGAGCTACGTCACAAGACGCTTCATGTTGCTACGACGCACACCACTGTACATGCATTTCTATGTGCTCTGTGCGCGCTGCTGTGGAACGCCGGTCGAGCCGGTGAAAATTCGAGCAAACAACACAAACTCAACTTTGAAGTAATCCCGAACAACCAAATTCATATATGTTACACACGTAGGGCTAATCGTGTTACACTGTTCAGAGGAGTCTCAACAACCATCCCAAAGTACCGTTTTCTGTGAGTTTTGGGCCTTTGTTTTCACCGCCGTGGGATTGCCAGGCGGTGAAAATGCCGGGATGTTCGCCCTCGAGGATAGTGAGAAAATAATTTTTGATGTAAACTGACCGTCGTATCTTTCTGAACGATCACAATAGTTTAAGAAAATGATGAACAAACAAACCATGTCTTACGTTTATTAGTATCTTATCTGCTTTTGTTTTTGAAAAAACATAAAAAAATAAAAAAAAAATAAAAAAAATAAAATTAGAATTGTAATTTTTTTGCAGGATTCAATTTTTTTAAGAAATGACAATAAACTGAAAGATACACTTTTTTTTTAAGTTCAACTACAACAAGATGTTAAACCACGGTTAATAGGCGTACGATCTAGTGTCAAGTTTATACAGGGTCATTGCAAGTTCAGCAGCTCTGATTTACCCTCAGTTATGGAGGTACTAGTAGTACTGGTGTACTCGCAACTCTAGGCAGAGTACATGCCGAGTCCTTGGCCGTACCGAAAACCTATCAAAAGGGCCATCGGAGCATCACCAACTCGAGCAATCGTGCGACGCCGATACCAATGGGCGCGGCATGCACCGTGGCCATACTATCACAGGTACCTTCACCACGCCAAATGCCCGCACAAAAATCCACACGCTCCAACACAGTCTATAGTTAGAATAACATAATGGTACGTCGAGAGTTGCTAAAAGGGAATACAAGCAGTTTAACAAAAAATAGTCACAGTTTCTCTAGAACTTATTACAGGAGAGTATCCATTTACCTGAATGCTGGATTTGGTGTACTGTACTCCTCATCCCGCCCATTCGTCGCTGATGATGATCATTTCAAAAACAAGACACAGTACAACTTATGACAAATACAAGACATGCTGGCGTCTGACTTCCTGGATTCACCTACGGTAGTATACTACAAGAACATTTAGGGTGTACAGGGAAACTACAGAATAGGAAAGCGAAAGTAAAGCGTGTGCAAAATGAGTGTCAGCTGTGAATCGCGCCACCATCGTCAGGTCACCGTTTTTTCTTTATTCAACTGCGAGGGCGCTCGTTGATAAAATCAGTCATGTTTATGCTTCACAAAACTAATTTCAGTAACTTGTCAGTTCATAGTGATTTTTTTATATTGTCTTGTAGTTTTCAGTGACCTTACTAATTTACTAGTACTTTCCAAAGTCAGTGTTGTACCAATACATAAATGAAATATAGTTCACTGGTACATTATATATATTTATGGTACACTGGGTATACGATAAATCTTACTTTTAAAAAAACAAAACATGATCTTCTTAGTAGAAAACTACCTCTCCCAACACCACTGAGGGAACAACGGAGCATGCTCAGAATAAATAATTAGCTTAGATTGTAATGCTAGGGTTTTTAGTGATGTCATGACCTGGCTATGACCTTGATCTGAATCTGTGACAGATGGGTTGTACCATTACCAATCTCAGTGGAAACTGTAGAGGGGTGTCAGGACAACATTTTGGTGAGAAATATAGTGATGATACTGAAATAAACCCAGGTCCTGGTAATATACACAGACCTGAATTAACAAAGAAGTCAAGTTGTTATTAAAGGTACATCAAGGTTTACTCAGATTTATGAATGCAGTTTCTTGAGCATGTATGAGACATAGTTTGGTTGCACTTGTGCACTCTGAGATTTCGGGACAGGGTCAATGAAAGTTTTCAGTTATCAGATTAAGGGAAATCACTTTATGATGAGTTGTACCCACATAGAGTACATATTAATTCAATTGTTTGCAGATGTTCCATGTATTATTTTAACATGAGTATTTTATATTTAAATAACGGGGACTGTGACATTCATATCTTGTTTTTTTAAATTGTATGGTTTTATTGTTAGACTTTCTAATAATTTCACTGAGAAGATTTTTTTGAAGATTTTTTTTAGAATTTTTACAGTTTTTGTTTGAAAACTGTCTAACTGTAGGAACCATATAGATAGGTAAGTGTATCTGATTTCTACTCATTCATTCATTCATTCATTCATTCATTCATTCATTCATTCATTCATTCATTCATTTATTTATTCATTCATTCATTCATTCATTCATTCATTTATTCATTCATTCATTCATTCATTCATTCATTCTAAATTACAGTTTTATTATTTTTCATATCACAGTGTAAAAAAACATGCAACTATGTTGTCTACTAAAATGTTTTTTTTTTTATTAAATCAGTTTTACAAGACATTTTAAGTGAGTAATGAAATGAAAATGAAAACAATCGAGGAATTCACAATTCAGACTTATTATCTGTGAAGAGTGACTGACACTGTGTCTTTTTTTGAGACTAGTGTAAGCTCAGTTGAATAAAAGACAGTCTATGCAATGAACTGTTAATGTATGAATATAATGTTGGGTTATATTCCTGTTACTGGGATTTAACTTGAATACTTTATTCAAAAGTGAAGTTATACAATTTATTGTGTTCAATACAACTTGGATATTTTTTGCGTTTCTTTATTGGCATTTTTACAACATGATAAATAATTTTAGTAATATTTATTTAGCTTGTGTCTGTAAACCACCTTCCCTTTTTTATATAAGGGACGCTAAAACACTATATTCACATATCAATTACAGATGTTCTTCTTACCAAAGACGAAGACGATAATTATGCACATTTTTATGGTGAATCTCAGTCAACTCTGTGATATAGAATAACGCAATTATTTTTTGTTTTGATGTTTCTCTTTTGAAAAAAATGAACTTGATAATTGTTGAAATACTAGTATTTGAAAAATAATGTTGGGAACGTTTTACACAAGCAGTACATATGGCGTCATAGTTTGTGTATACGGCGTTTTACAAACAGTGTGTGGAACTTGAACGGTCAACTCTCTTGCCGCTGCACTGCGACCTCGGACCGACTGCTTCGGGTGAGTCACCTATGTCCTTGTAATAACAACAAATACTGTTGAGGGCAGTATAACAAACAGAAACCATGGCGACAACCACTGTAAGATACCTTTTTCCTATGTTTTACATTCAACTCATCGACAATAAATGTCATACAAAACAGCCAAAATGTCTTTTCAGCAAAAGAACTATTTTCAGCTAAAATAAAGTATTTCACAGCATGTAGTCGCGGGCAGAGACATTTTTAGTATAGTCACGGTGCATATTGCCAAAATGAATGTCACGTGATGAAGAATCAAACGGGAGTCAATTTAACTTATAAAAACATATATCACGTGATAACATTATTACTCAACAAATGTTATGATATGCAATACTATTACATCAGCTCAAGTTAGTGAACATACTCTGAGAATTATTCGGACAGTCAGTTAGCAATATATCTTGGAACTTTGCAAAACACTTGGGTCTTTTCCAATCTAGACTTGATGGCGCCATTGTATTGGCACGCCCACAGTTGGGATCATTCCATTATCTTGCTAGATGCTACGAAGATGCGGGTAAAACGCTGTTTTCAAAACGACACGCGTTGGTTACCATACATTAACAGGTTGTATGTTAATTAAAAAGGGAAATTGTTTCACAAAAGTGAATGCGTGAAAAATTGACATTTTGTATTCGTGAAACCATTTCCCAGTACAATATAGAACATTTCATCACACACAAGAACAAAATCCACATATAAGCTTGCCATTGAAAAATGCCGTTGAACAGTAAACGAAGGACAGGCTATGATCCCACTGTAATGAAGTTGAAGATGAGGAACATCATTTAATATATTAACAATTATATACTAAACAAATAAATACAATGTTTTACATTATCAACAGTTCAAATGCAAATTTCGTGGATCTGGATAAAGAATTTAAATACATACATTTACTACAAACAAAACACGACGGACGATTATCATTCTCGATGTGTACTTAAATAACTAACTGAACAGGTATAAATACCTCCATGCTAACAGTAAATGAACAAAGAATAGAACGAGACTTCATATCATTATTGTTTTTTTTTTTAGTTTTGCCTTTTGTATATATTGAAGTTAATTACTAGTACATTGTATTAACCTTTTTACATTACCCATGCTGAAATATAGCTTTTCAAATAAGCTTCTAAACACGTACTTACTTTTATGAAATTATATCCTTTTCAAGTGCATAAACTTAAAATAGATACCCAATATACAAACTAAAATCACACTGTTTCCAAGTTGAGGTAACATGAATTCATGAGATTCATTTTTTTTCACACTTTATCACTATATTCTAAGTTACATCTAAAATATTCGACCCTAAATATGGTACACACATACGCGTCAAATGACTAAATAACACCCCATTTACGCGTTTTTTTTTTACTTCAGCTTGAGTACTGTATTTTATTCAGAGAACCCCCACCCCCGGGGTGGAATCACGTTTTTATCATCATTTATCTCTAGCCAGTTGCAAACAATTTGAAAAAAATAGGGTCTAATGCAACCTTATATAAAGTGTAGACAAAACAAAAAGTGTTACTTTTCGATTGTTTGTTCTAGAGACCCCCAGGTCGGCCCGGGCTCCCCCTGGTTCGACTCAAAATGTTGTCCTTCGAGGCTCAATTGTGCTTACTATTTGGGGTTTATGCGACCCTAATTATATTTGTATTGGTTGCATAGTACTAGTAAGACACGTGTTTATCTTAGTAATTGGAATTTAAGTGGGATTAATACACGTCACTTTCCCCGAACACAGTCCTTTTGTAGTGGAACAGGGCGACATACTGTGACGTCACTATGTTAATGAGGTTCAAAGGTTTGGATGACATCACTACGTGGACAAGGGAGGGTGCCTCATTTGAACATTAGTCAGTACCCAATTGCCTAGACATTGACGTGGCACATGTAACGTTACTGCTTCCACGTCCGCCATTTTGAAGTCATCGAGTGTGAGGTCAGTACCGAAAACACCATTGTATTTAGACTTTCACTCTGCCTAGACTCAAACATAAACATCTTGGACAGGTAAGACAACTCTTGTCGGTATTTATATACCCACAAATACTGACTTGTTTGTCGCGTTATAGGTGCTGACTGGAAAACCGGCTTTACAAATTTTAGTTCGTCGCCATTTTGTTTCCTGTGTACTTATCTGCCGAGATTCCGTATCGTGAAGTGACTATTTTCTGTGATATAACACTCTCATATTGTACCAAAACAACCGATCTGTGACATATTCCGAAAGGACATATACTGTATTAACGGTATTAAATTTTTTCTGCAATAAGTTATTTTAATAAGTACGTTTATAATGATACATTTGCCGGAGTGATTACCGCCATACGTACGAAGCTTATTTTTTCGGCTCGTGCACTTCCTACTACTGCGACTTTGAAGTCTAGCTGAGAGTTACACGGGTCATAATGTTGACGGGTTCATTTGGCAACAAATACAACCGTGTATTAAGCTAGTGAACGTACGACTGAAAAATGTCCAACATTGTAGCCCAGAAAGCGGTTCAAGTTGTTGGTCCAGTGTCTGAATTGGTCGCCGGCATATTCGGATTTCTATAAAGCCAACGCCTAGATTTTGTTTGGTTCAATCATAGCAAGAAATATCGTCACAAGTGAAAGTTACGTTGAACAGTTTGACAATAAGTTGAAATCTCCGCGGATCTTCACATTCTACCTTGAATATAAAAGCGAAATTCGTATCTTAAATGTGTATGCCACCAAAGCCGGAAACTCGTTCAATGGTTTCAAGAGAATAATTCTATAGTTGTATATTTGATAGACCCTTTGCATGTAATTTTTTTACTGGAGCTTTTTCAATGTTGGCTGATCTTGTGTTTTTTTTATATTTTTACAGGTCTAATTTTTGATTTAGTTTTTAGTGCCACAGTTAACACGAATACATAATTCATCATGGGGAGTACGTTTAGTAGCTTATTTAAAAGCCTATTTGGCAAAAAAGAGATGCGTATTTTGATGGTAGGACTTGATGCTGCTGGTAAAACGACAATTTTATACAAACTCAAATTGGGTGAAATTGTCACGACGATTCCTACAATTGGTAAGTACTAGTAGCATTATTTTTGTTAAACCACTTGCTAGAGTCAACTCAAAAATTTGAAATTTTACATTTAAAATGATCCTAAATTCTCTTTTACTCTCGTTTCAAAGTGACCCACAAGTTCAAGTATGTGGAAACCAGTTTCACTTTTATTGGCAAAAAACACACCGTTTTGTATTGATTACAAATTTTTTCATTATGACTGGTAGTTGGTAGGGTTTTTATAACCTCATGCTCATAAGCTGAGGATTATATTCTTTTTTATATGCCAGCTGTGCCGGATATAGTGGTAGTGGTTTCTGTTCATTTGCTTGTTTTGGCCCCATCATTTAGGGTGTTAATGTGTTGTACATTAGGCACCTGATTAAAAAAAATAGTTCCATTTATATGAATCAGTCTGGTGGTGAATTGATTTTAGGTCTAAAATATTGAAATTAGTTTAGTGGAAAAAGGTGCATTTTTGACATTAAGGTTGTCATGTTGAAATTTCCTATCAGCAGGTTAAACTTAATTGATAAGGAGTGTATTGCAGTTTACTTTTTGTTTGAAGTGTTATTACCACAGCTACATGTAGTAAGTAGTTTACAAACTGCAAGTTGCATGGACTATATTGCAATTGCAGCTAAATTGTGAGTGGTTAGGATAGTTGTCAGGGCACACTAGCATCCACACTTTGTATGTTAGTTTGATTTGGTCAAAACTATCCCATACCAGTGATTCACTTGTATTATATGCATAACAATTTGATAAATAGTCTTGCTCTAGAAAATCAATTTCTTCATGAATGTGTAAGGTGCATGCATAGAAGAAAATTTATTGTACATAACACTAATGTGCTTGGAATTGTTCATGCGATAAAACTGAACTGTTTAAATTAGTTTTTCAAAGTTGAACTTGAAAGTTTTGATTTAAATGCATCAAATTTCTAAGAACCCAAAATGGTCCAGAGTAATTTTTTTTTGTCTACCTTAACGATTTGATGAAGTGGTGAAACAAATGTAAAGTAGTGATTGGTTCAGTTCATCTCTAGGTATGTCAGGTAGAAAATAAAATTTTCGTATTCAGTTGTAAAATAGGGGCATAAAAAGCAAATAATTTATGATAGAAGCCTATTACTCCTAAATAAAAAATGGTGTACTTTGATATAAAGCTACATTATTGTATTCTTTTCAATATAGTTATGAACCTTTCATAAAAAAAATTTCAGTTTTGTTATCCCTCGTAGTGGTAAGAATTATATCTGACCAGAGTGAAAACAGTGGGAGGTACTGCACTTAAAAACTAGAATTTCATGTTGAAGCACTTGTCCAGATGTGTACTTAGTGTAATCCCCTACTAACAAATTTGATGATATAATCTGAAAAATTAACTTGAATCTGGTGTATGTTTTTCATGTGTTTATAACGCCTAATATGAATTGTTCTTTGCCATCGTTTGCAGGTTTTAATGTAGAAACAGTTGAATACAAAAATATCAGTTTTACGGTCTGGGATGTAGGTGGTCAAGACAAAATCAGGCCGCTATGGCGTCATTATTTCCAGAACACACAAGGTAAGTGAAAATCTTACTTCATGCTAACATTTCATCATCTCGTGCGTTAGTGGGATGCAACTCGCTTCAAGTGATTATGACAGTTGGTTTCTCAAAGAAAGCCAATTTCCTAGTTTGTCCAGTTGGTCCATGTTCACCATGTCCGGTTAACGTTGTGTGAACACTACCATTATTTATAATTCTTTTGTTATGGGTTGTGTGCAGACAACAGCTGTGACTGCAGTAAAGTGGCTCGGCACCACGTTGGAGTGTATTTAAATTAATAATTAACGTCCCATGATCAGGACGTTTGTGCACCAAATCAAGTAAACTAGAATTGAACTTCGCATGCCACGAGAGGGGAAAGTTGAAGCCCTATAAAAGAAACGTCTAAATCTATTAAAGTAAATTTTCTTTTTGTTTCATTTTCACTCAAATAGCAAATAGGATGTACATGTATTCCATATTTGCTTCGGGGATACATTTGGTCAAACTTTAGGCATTTGTGTGTAGCAGGTGTAACGGTTTGGTGCATTATTTTTGCAACTAGCACCACGATTGCCTTAGTATTTTCGTATAGCGAGTTCAGATGAATAATAAATGGAAAGGAAGAATATATTCTGTTTTGGAATGGGACCCTCCTCCTTGTACTAAAATAGGGGTTAATCGAACCCCTCCTGACTTTGTCAATCTTCACAATCTTGTAATAACAACTTTCTCTTATTTTTTCATCAAATTGTTCAATAACCATATTATGAATATGCCACATCATTCCTATTACTGGAGATGAATGTCAATCACTGGGAAACACAACATGGTAGTGAAAATATTCATGCTTTTGGTTTCAGGTTTAATTTTCGTAGTAGACAGTAATGACAGAGAACGTATCACAGAAGCAAGGGAAGAACTCATGAGGATGTTAGCTGAAGACGAACTTAGAGACGCAGTATTGCTTATCTTTGCAAACAAACAGGTACCACTTTACTTTCTTTGAGGTTTCTGCTTAAAGTTCGGCGGTGGTCGGGCCCGACCAGCACTCAAAACTAGCGACCCCCATGGGAATGCTTCCGACCAGGACTATTGTCAGATTGTTATAATTATGTACCGACCCACACGAATCCTGCCAGTCGTGGATTATAATTTGTAAACAATAGACCTAGTCGCACGATACGTAGCGACTAGTCAATTTTGTGAAATTAGCACCTCTTTGTTTGTAAGTAAATACTTTCTGTGATAGACAGTCTTTAGATTGAAAGCTAAAATTCTTTCAAAATCAATTCTTCCTCGATATAACATGGTCAAAGCGGAGTTCACGATCGGTTTACGCTACTCAAGAAAAAAATCAACGTGTTTATTGCGTGATTTGGTAAAGTACATTTGAACTGTTATCATCGCGAATCATGTAAAAACTCGTTTTTCAAGAACTATTTTACCTTTTAAAAATTGCTAATCTCCTCTTTCGAAAACCATCGTGCAGTTTTCAACTGAAATCGATGTCAACACATCGTGCTACAACATCGCTTTACTTCCGCAATGTAATCACAACCATTCGGAAAACTTTGGTTTCTATCGGCATTACCATGCGACATTCTGATTGGTTAATGGAATTATTGACCCGTCGGGTCAAAGAACACGTTCCGGTCAACTAATACATCACAAACATCATGGCGGGCTGTGTTTTTTACCGAAGCGATCGTGTAATAAAAAATATTCAATAAAATAAGTCAAATTTTACTTTTATTTCAAATAAAAAAAAGAAGTAAATTTTTTTGCTTGGCATCATGACTAAGAAGAATTATTGGTATAATCGGTGTATAACATCGTGAAGTAAGTTATGTCACGTCGTAACTTTGAGTGTTCGGAAGTTTTATTTGTTCGTTCATTACTGTGAATATATACGTTTTAGAAGTTGATGGTACGAATAATAAATTACAACAATACTTTTTTTGAAGGAGAATGCATTTAGAGTAAATAGGACCGTGAACATATTCCTGGCTGAAACGTTTCAAATGCGTTTTATTTAACTTTTTACAATAGACATTAATATTGCAACAATAATTTATTTGTTTCTGTTTTATAGTCTGCACCTTTCGCATTTCGAATATATTCAATTTTTAAATTAAAACTCTTGTGAATTGTGAAACATGTCTTAATTTCAAAAATATTTTGCACTGCGACCGAACTCATTAATATTCATTGCTAATTAATATTCATATAGCTAATTAATATTCATGACTGACAGGCACTCACGTTGGGCTGGCGAGATCCCTGGTAACAACTAATCATTAATGGTGTGCTCAAAATAGCAAGATTGCAATATGTCATTTGTGATTTCTACCCGATAAACATGTATGGGTTATGTATTTAGGTTAATGTGCTAAAGATAGTGTGCTCAGTTGTCTCAATAGTGAGAAAAATTGGACAGTTGGAATGTTCTTATGGTATTGCGAAAACTGACGAAAACTTGTTCTGCTTCCTCGAACACAAATTGTGTGTACTTGCTCTTCGATAATCAATTGCTCTCCATTTTTTATAGGATCTGCCAAATGCCATGAATGCAGCTGAAATCACAGACAAACTAGGTCTTCATTCACTTCGCCAGCGTAACTGGTATATCCAGGCAACTTGTGCCACCAGTGGAGATGGCCTTTATGAAGGACTTGACTGGTTATCAAATCAATTGAAAAATGCAAAGTAGAAAATGTTATAAGAAGGGAAAAAAAGCAATTTTGCCTGGCCTGCACCTACGTAAACCAAAATACTCCAGAGAAGAAATAGGTCTGTGTGAGAAGGTTCCTGAGATCCACCTGTTGTAGCTGTAGACACAAAACCTATCTAAAACATTACACACCACTCAAGCTTCTGTTTTTATTATTTTTTAAGTGATAATTTAATATTAATCTTTATGGAATTATATGTACAACAATGATTAAGCTACAGTCAGGAACTGCCTGGAGTCTCCCTGGGGGGAGGGTGGGAATGGGAGGAAATGTCCTGTGGGTGGGGGTGATTGCTTAAATGGGGGATAGGGAAACGCTCGGATGGCTATTCTGGTTCAACCAATTTGAGCACCTCTTTATTGTTACAGTATTTAAAATGGGGTGTAATCAATTGTATAAAGACTGAAGAAAGGCCCTGTTTAGTGAAACTTTTTTCAATGTACCATGTTAGTAGTCCATATAACTTGAGGAAGTGGGGTGGGGCTCTTAAAGTTAACTTTTGAGAACCTGCCGTATTTTGTGGGTTTTCAGTCCAATTTTATTGCATGTGTGGTGGCAATTTGGTACATTCCTTTGTGTAAAGTGTATTTTTAGGTAAACCAAAACAAACAAAAAACAAAGTTGGGCAGAAAGATTGACACAGCTTATTAACTTCATAAAAAAAATCGCTGTTCATGCAACAGCATTGTAGATAATTTAACGTTTGTTACTGTAGCCGTATTATTATATGGATGGCTATGTAAATTTTATGATTAGCATGTCTGGTCCACGTTCTTATTTGTTTTGGTTGCTTCGCAGTTTACGTGAACAAGCATGTAGCAATATATTGATAGTGTTTCAATATTGATTGTAGGCAGATTTAAACTCTGAATTGATTTTGATAGTACCCTGACTTTGTTTTATATGAAGCAGGTTAAATTTGGAAGACTAAAAACAGATGCAAGTGCAGTTGCGTTTAATGATCCTAATAAAATAATATACATTTAAACTTCATAGTTGGCTGTGTTAATTGTAGATTTGCTGGTGACATGAATTTCAGAGTTGATTCTTGGGAAAGTATTACAATAGACAGCAGAATAAACTGATAATGGAAACTACCATCTTTTTATTCAATTTTTTGGAATATATCCATTTGAATCTTATCTGCATTTGGAGTTACAATCTGGAAAGCTAGTTACCATTGTCATACTTTCCTTTGTTTACTTTCGAAGCAGTAACTACAAGTGCGAGATTGATGTACACAAATGTTCTTGTTAATTTATTACTAAGTTAAAAGATGTACAAATATGGTTATCCAAGAATGCTGCAAAGCATGCACTTGGGCATACAGGGACAAGCCTTTGACTTTGTGGCGTTCCTGTAATGACCCAAGATGTTTGTATTACAACTATCAACTAGACCTGTTCGGAGATTGATTTTAATGTCTTTCTGTGAAAACTGTTTGAAATCAGATTTTGAGCACAGGAATTGCATGAACAATTACTGAAATAGGGAATCTATTCATTACAAGTGTACAATTTAATTTCAAACTCCCTATCAAATACATTGGCATTGTAAATGTACAAAGGGAAATTGATTGGAATAGTTTTCATGATCAGTTTATTTTGGCTCTCACTTTAAAATGATGTGGCACTTCTGATTTTGTAAATGCATTAATTATTCACTGGGTTTTAATTTTGCTATTTTCGCTGATAAGTAAAATCTGCTAAATTAAATCTTTGTGAACATATAAAACTCATTGTTTCCTTGACAAATTTGTGAAATTAAAACGCTGAATATGCCCAAAACATCAAAATAGTGAAATTAAATGTCGTTGAAAATAAATGATTTTACAGTACCGGTAATGCGTATTTAATAGTGAACGATATCTCATTGTAATTCAGAGTCTAGGATAAAATCTTGCACTATTGGGTGTATCGGGTCAAGATGAAATTGTGGTCGCAAATCCTTTTATAAGAATTTATTTGAATTAAATTCCACTCTCCTAAATCTACAGAAAATTCTTTTAATTGCATTTAGAGAATCCAGTCAATTCTGCATGAGATTTGTAATTGATAGAGGGTCCATGCCCCCATTTTTAAATGCATTATGCTTTTACAATCCTAGCACGTTCAGTAAGGAATGCATCACATGAGAGCGTTGATTTTTTTTTTTGAATTTGCATCTTAAATTTGAATAATTGTGGCAGGTAATCTGTATAATGATCAAATTATAAAAATTAAAGTGGCAATAGCTGTAACTGATCTTTTTTTTTGATATGATCATCACCGAAACTGACAAAAAGCATAGCATGTATGCTATATACCGGCGTACATTAAATCACAAGTGAAAAAATATGGCTGTGGTGTTGAGCCCAGTTCGCCATCTATTGAATTCCAGTTTTGTCAGTGAACCTCTGAGATTACGGTAGATTACCGGCAATTAGTTTTAAAATTGTATATTATATGTGACAGGCCTTGTGTAGGGTCATTTTGCCCTAAATCCCAGCTATTGCTGCTTTAAGATCTAACTCTAAATATTGTATCCTCGGGGGCGGAGCTACGTCATGAGACGTTCCACGTTGCTAAGACGCGTACCACTGTACATGCATTACTATGGGCTCTGTGCACGCTGCTGTGGAACGCCGGTCGAGCCGGTGAAAATTCGAGAAAACAACACAAACTCAACTTTGAAGTAATCCTGAACAACCAAATTTATATATGTTACACACGTAGGGCTAATCTTGTTACACTGTTCAGAGGAGTCTCAACAATCATCCCAAAGTACCGTTTTCTGCGACTTTTGGGCCTTTGTTTTCACCGCCGCTGGTTGCCAGGCGGTGAAAATACCCGGATGTCCGCCCCCGAGGATAGCCCAAAAATCAATGATTTGACATTGTGTAGCAGATATTTTAATGAGCAGTCTGTTGTATGAACTCAGTTTGAACCCAAATCTTTGTCAGTGTTTCATCTTTGATGTCATGTGATCTATATAAAAGTCAGACAATGTGCGAGAAAGAAGATTCAGAAACAGAAAATTTAGTGTATAAAATATAGTGTATATGGATCTTTCTGATTGGTCGAGAAGCATGAGGTGGCTAGATCTACCGGTAGTACCGAGTACACCTAAAAACAAGATTTTTGTAGGGCTGATGAATGTAATAAGGATCACATCAAGTTCCCTAAAGGTGCCAGATTGTAGATTCTTATTTAATTGTGGTTGTAAACTCAAAGAGAGTGGAAACGCATCATACCATTCCAACTAGTCTTGCCTCCAATCAATGAAGTTCTTTTATTGGTGTAAGGGATTGACAATACCCTTCTGATTTGTTGTTATCCTTCAATCAAATTACCTTTGATGGTTTGGTATATATTCTGACTGACTACTGGAATTGTCAATTGACTTAATACCTGTTCAAGTTTTTTTGACATCGCAACACAGAATCGCTCCAACACTGGAGGGCATAACTTGCAGAAAAGGTACATTACCAGTCCTGCTAATAAATAGCCAATCTGCTTGCTGTTTCAACCTAAAAAGGGATCTAAATCGCCGAGTTTTAAAACAAGACAGATGAATCTGTCAGTGATGTTCACTCTGCATTCTACCCTTGAATCTATCCCTAGTGACAGTGATTCACACCTTCAAACAGTAGCCAACGTGCTTGCTGTGCAACCTAAGAATCTAAATCAATTATTTTGAAAAAAAACTAAAACTGAAGTACAATCATATTTATTTGATATATAACTACATATATAACTGTGATGACAGAAGTGTATTACTTGAAAATCAGCTCTCCTTCCAGAATAAACAATAGCAGATAAGTCTCTGAAACCGTCTTGAACAAGACATTGAGAATGTCACAGCCCCTCTGTTCTTGTACTTTAATATATGACAAATGAAACGACAGCATTTATATGCTCCTTCGTTTATGTACCAGTTTTACACTCAACTAATGGACTGTCAGACAATTTATATGTCAGTTTCTAATGTCTGTTGGCAAAAATGTAATGCAATTCCAATTTATAGTGCATTGTGGGATATTATGTCAGATAGTGGGAGCAGACGTGCTTTATGACTGGCATACCGGGTAGTTGTGTTTGTCACCCCACAATAATTTTGAATTGCAATATGGTCTATGGCTGCCAAGTCAACCATCTTGGATTGTATTGTAACACAAATCAATTGTTGATACGCTATAACACAATTGTCTGTAAACCAAGTTGCGACTTGCAACAAATTTGAGAGCTTGAATATGGAATATAAGCAGAAATGAGCAAAAAAAGACGAAAATTTTGATTTTCATCAGCCATATTTCATAGAATCTCGACAGAAAATCAACCTTCATCTTTGTAAAATAATATACTGGTACCTACTTCCTCTGAACGAAATCTGAATTAACATTAAGAAATGTATTTTTAAAACAAACAAAGTAGCTGCCAGTTTGTCAATTTCGAAAAAAATCAGAAAGACAATGGAAATGCCTCAGTATGCCAACAAGTGTTACCCATATTCTAAGTTTGAACAGGAATGGCACAACTTGGAAATAATGCTCTACACATATACCGGTGAAAAAAAAGGGGGCATATGTATATCATCATGTATCAAGTTTGGGGAATATCATTTCCATGAACAAATGGTTGGGTGAACAGATGGAACAAAGTCGATGGGTCCCCCCGACAGGACACAAAAGAATGAAGAGGAATGATTATATATGATTAATGATTTCACTTGCCACATTGCCATTGTTTTTCAGAAAAAGCTGCTGGCAGCAAGTATCATCAAAACTGTAATATAGTAATCAACTGTCACACATGTGAAAATGATTTGACAAATTTTAATATGGATGAGTGCATTAAATTTTATTAATAATATAGAGCATGTAGAAGTTACATCTACATGGCTATACTGATTCATTTGTTAAAACCAATGGTAATAATCCAGTCATACGCAGTTTGTTCACCTTTTAAAATGTAATATTTTTATTTTTATTTTCTCGCACTTGTATATATATATAAAGCATGTTGCGAATGAAAATTAAAAACAAAATTTTAAAAATGCAATTAGAATTAAACACAAGACATACTCAAAAAACTATATAATATTTTCAGAAACAAATTTTCACGAGTCATGAAAAATCATGATATTTTAGGAGTCAATGTGAAGCTGTTTACAGGATTGTACCTGATTGGCTACCCAACCCTAACAATCAGACCAATCAGAGAGCAGCTTGTTTGTCAACAGGTTTTTTCAACGTATCAAATTTTGCCTAGTATATATGCTTTGAATTTTATAGCAGTGACTCTCATGAAATTTCATTGTTACAAATGCTATGAAACTGTAAGATGGTGAAATTTTTCGTGACAAAAACCAAATGGGTTACTGTCACAGAACATCATGGTGTTGGTTCGTGCCAATTAACCAAAAGTCAAAGTTATCTCACAGCAAATGGTGGTTGATGCATTTTGTTGGATTAAAAACATTTGTGCACATCAAGAGTCATGTCTCGTTCTCTTTCTATGAGGCTCCTTTTTTTTGTATAATTTTGAGCGTTTTTCATTGCCAGATGAATCACTGTCACGCCTCCTCCTATGTTGCCTATGCGAGTCAGATCTTCTATAGGATTGAAAGTCTCTCCTGTCATTATCAAGCATGTCATTCGCATGTCTACCTCTGTCTCTACCACTACTTTGCAATTTATGCTTTTCCCGTCTCCGTAACTCTAGGCTTTCTTCTGAATCACTATCATGACGCCTATCTCTTTCTCGTTCCCTCATATTTTTAGTCTCTGCTGCCTTGTCTGTGTTATGCTGCCTCTGTGCATATCCCTGTCTGTCGGGGTGGTTGGTCCTACTACTATGGTCAACAGCATCTGACCCAGAATCGGAAGAATCAGAGTCATGTCGTGTTCGTTTCAATACAGTGTGTCTTTCCATTTCTGGTGCAGCATGCTTTGACTGGTGTTTCGATCTTCTAAAATTGTCATCTGAATCACTGTTGTGTCTTCTGTAACAAAACATAAAAATAGCACAGCATTCCTGATGAAACTGTTTACAAATCAGTTGTTTTTAAAGCATAATTAAAGTATATACTGAAAGAAATCAAGTTACATGTCTCATATGCTCAATGAAAGCCATGAATAAACAATTGGTCTGAACATTGACAGGAACAAAATGTATTGTAATTTCTTCTGTCTAGATTCACTTGACAATATAACACAAAAAAAAGGTTATTACCTCCTCCTTGAGCTGGATGGTGAATCAGTATCTGACGAACTTGACTCGTATTTCTTTTTCTTCTTCTTTTCCTTCCTCCTCTTCTTTTCCTTTTTTGACTTTTTGTCTTTCTTCTTTTTCTTTGATTTCTCCCTTGGGAAGCAAAAAGTGGGATATTTTGGTTGATGCAAATACATTCAGTTTTCTTGTATTCTACATAAGCATGTAGATTTGCTAAAGTTGAAACAGATGTATTTAATCAAGTAAAAATGTCATTGGTTGTAAATTGAAGTGTCATTGGTCAGATGTTATTTGGTGAACCAATGACAGGCAAACTTGTAAGTCACTGCTAAATCACTCACTCAAATATCATTAGTAAATGATAGTCTCGCCATCATTCAGGGGTGAAATGAAATGGGGGGGGGGGGTTATAGAAGTTGTAATAAATACTGGCTAGTTGCTGTTCAATATAATTTGTTACAAGGTCTTTCCATCATAAAAATTTAATGGCTCATCCCTTCATCCCACCACAGTCCCTCAACACTGTGATCCCACATATACAAGTACCTGTGAGTTTCATCTTCTGAGGAGTGCTTTCTTTTGTTTTCTTCTCTTCTGACATGTTCGAACACCGTGCTTCCACTTTTCTCAGCTTCCTTTATATTCGTTCTATTCACACCCATAGTTTGCATACGGGAACTGATCAAAATAAAAGAAATACCGTATAGAAAACCACTACACATGTTATCATACATGTACTTATTCAATCAACAATGCGACATGATTACGAGTTATAGACATGAATGAACTTTGACCTTCCATGATTTAATCTTAGATTACAATTACAAGTAATGAATTGAAAAAAAACACTCAAGTAATCCGAAGTTCAAGTTGTTTCAATTGCAAATCGGTAAATCTCAGACATAGCGAGCAATTGCCAAGATAATCTTTTATAAACATACCTTCCATATCCCATACCTTCCTTTCTCTCAATATCCCGGTCATCCCTCTCTGTTGTGCCTCGATGACAAACCTCTGCAAGTTCCTAGCCAGACATAAATAACGCATATGATTCAGTATTATTATTTCATTATTGATTCGCTTGTAGTGCATCAGACTTAATAACAGCTTATATAAAATATAATACGAGTGAAAGAAATTCAAGATTTTGACAAATCGTGTTTAAAATTTGATCAACAATAACACATGAGTCAGGGTGCGCTGAAGTACCTTCCATCTGTTTAGCAATATCAACATACAACAGGTAGCAATTGATGCAATACCTGTTTTGAGAGTCCACTTGCTTGTTTCTTAACAACTTTGTGTCCCCTTTAAAATAAACATAAAGAGAACTGAGGCAAATATCTCTACATAGCTGTAGATTGTGAATACATTACTACTAGTAGGACAAGTGTCAATTTCACATACTTTCTTATTTGTTGAAGCAGCACTTCTATGTAATTACATCTTGTTTCCATGTTGATCTTGACAAATGTCTATTCTGTGCGACCGTAAATAAGACGAATGGAAACGTTTTGCATTGTTTTGTTTTTTTTGAGTGAAAAAGATACATTTATGCATATCTTTGCATGAGAGTTCAGTCCACCAGAATGTGGGATTGCATGCTCCGATTCCCCCACTATTTCTTAATGTGTGCAAAATTTTAACACATTGTTACTAATTTTGAGTAATCAATCATAGTATTCGCAATTTTTCATGCAATTTGTGGTTTATTTCACATGTAAATGCTCTATTTATAACCAGAAATCATTGTTAACAGTCTTTGCCATCTAATCTGCAAAAATATGAGAGCTGGGACACTTGCAAAGATTAACAAGGTGAAAATATGATACATGTACAATCAAATCATGTTTTAAACTGTCCAATGAGTGATGAGGAAAATTCACTCTGTTTTTTTCAAATCTTAGATGAGACAGTGGGAGTTACTGCCAGGCCTAATTAAATAATGCTGCAATGTTGTGATAATCATTGAATTTACTTACAAGGCTGCCATCATGGCGTCTTTTTCAGCTTGTTTTATCAATGCTAATTCTTCTTCCTTTGTCAAAGGAGGGCCATCTTTTTTACCCTTAGCATACCAAGTCAAATCTTTACCTTTCTGCCATCTTCCTATAGGTGCTTTAACGGAATGACCTGGAATGACAAAATGCTTCGCTTAGGTTTCAGGTCACAATCTCAGAACATTCTTCATTGGAAATATAAATAATAATGTCAAAAGAACACTGAAATAGACTTAGTTACGAATAACAGCGAAAAGCATCATGTAATGTATAATTATTCATTAAAAAAAAAAAGATTGAAAAAAGACAAAATACATTAGGACTTCAGATTTATATTTTAATGGTGGGGACCTCAAACTATTCTTGACTTGCTCCGAGTTGATGGCTCTAAGTTACTATGCTCTCGCTGGCACAGTAGATGCAAACTACATGCCAGTCTGCCAGTGAGGGCGCACTAATTCATGCGGTCTATGTCTATGTTTATTACCAAACGCTTCAGCGTGGTATTAAAAGTTTGTTTTCAGGGGTGGGTGATACCAAGGTGGGAAATGGATGCACATATGGGGTTAATTCCTTGAATTGCAATATAGAGGGTTCAGGCTGAAATACAATATATAGTGTTTTCATGTTTCGTCTGATAATTCTGTGGTATTCTGCTGCTGTAAGTAATGCACGATTTGTTCCGAAATTCAGTATATTGTGTGTATTCCAGGGTTATTAGTTTTTTGCTGAAAACACCAGTATTTTTTTTAGTGGCAGAGTCGAATAGTTTCACTCCCACTGGGAAATCTGCATTGTTGCTTGAATGTGAGCTAATTAAACACATTTTCCAATTTTCCAGACCGGCGAAAGAGTATGCAACAGCCAATTCTAACAGCCTGTCACATGATTTTACTCTGAATGTCAATATGAAAAGAGACTAGTCCATTTTACGCAGGAGTAATTGGGAGTAGAATATGTGAGGGATAGTATCAACAGAGATGTGTATAGTGAAAAGTAATATCTATCCTTTTTTTGTATCTCTGAGCATTTCTGTTTTAGTATATTGGTTTGAAAATGTTGAACTTGCATGATTTGCAATGTGTTTTTTTACTGGAACTCCCCTATTTGATCGAATCCCGGGTTTGAACGAGAACGGCACACCACGTGATTCGTTTGAATACAATGCTGATGGCAAACATGCCGTGCTACTGCTGTACTCCACTGACGGGATGACTTACTAGTACTGCATGCTACAACTTTGCTTGTGATGTTGCTTGTTAGCCATGGATTAAATGAATCTTGATTACCAGTCAAATGTTGCTCATTTGACGTTGGTAATCTTTATTTGGAACTGAGTAACTGAGAACATACATCAAGTTCTCTCAATCGTAGTATTCCATGTGCTGTACACCTAATATGCCAAAAATGTTGCTGAACGATTTGAACTGAATAAAAATAGCAGACGAAAATTTGTTTACAAAATAAAAATACTTCGGTTGCCAATGAAAACCGGTAAAAAACAAGCAATATGTTTTCGGCTGTTATCATGGAAGGGACATGAACGTGAAGCTAACGTCTGTTTATAACTAAAACCGGGCACCTTATACGAGGTTCGCAAAACAACATTCAGTCATTAGAAGTTACTTTATTTTATTGTTAGGATGTATTCAGCCGTTAAATGTATTATTTCCAACCGTTTTGCAATAGTATTTTCTAGATTGGAGGCAGCATTTACATTTTATTCAAAGTTCAAAACTGCGTTGGGATTACGTTGACAGTGGTAACAATGTTGGCGCCGGTGATCTCTTACCAGTGTGCAACGTAGCCAGAATAAAAGGCATGATCATTTGGGCACTGCTATTACAAGACTGGTAGAAGGTAATAAATTTGGCGAAAGTATTCAAAAAACAGATTTTGGCTGTTGCCATGGTAGCGGTGGGTCAGGATTGTTTTTCCAATGAGTGATGGTACGACCTGCCTGTCAAGTATGAACAAAATCAGCCAAGCCAAAAAAAATCACAGAAGAGTTAAAAAGCCATTCCTGCTGAACAGTTACTCTAACTTCGGGGTCAACTTTCTCATTAATGAAAAAAGATATCAAAAATTCAAATAGTAACTTTGTGCCCACACTCAAGCCGAGTACAATGAGCTATGTCTGAGGTGTTGTATCACAGGGAATTGGACAAACTTATGTATTTTAATAAATTATTGAATAATATAATGTTATATAACTTTTTTTTACCCCCTCCTTTTCCTGGTATCTATTTCAAGTAATTACTATTTTTATTTTGTAAACACATTTCCGTCTGCTATTTTTGTCAGGTTCAAATCATTCACCAGCATTTTTGGCATGTTAGATGTGCATCACATAGAATACTAGGATTGGGAGAACTTAATGTATGTTGACTACCTGGAAACTGAGTTTTATAAATCTTGAAGGGCTCTCGGAAGATCCACCCGCAGTCTGGACCTGCAGTAAAATCTCTGATTAATATGGAGCCGCAACTATCAACATCGATATACCATGTGGTTTCTGCTGGCGACGTTACTCGGTTCCAAATAAAGATTACCAACGCCAAATTAGCATTTAACCGGTAACCAAGACTCAGTCTATCCACGACCAGCAAGCAACATCACAAACGAAGTTGTAGTGTGCAGCTCACGAGTCAGTGACGATCGATGTCAACGAAAGTCATTCCGTCAGTGGAGTACCGCAGTTACACGGCATGTTTGCCAATGCACAGATCTGTGGAGGAACTTTTAACTTCAACATAAACCGTGTATCGTAGTCGCCCAGTTTAAGTTCTGGTTCTGTCGTGGTCCCAACTAAAGGGCGACAGTCGTCGTGTCGCGTCCTGTTCGATTTGGTACTCATAGCGACGTATATAACGCGTGTAAAATACATTGTTTATTTACATAAAATTCGAACACGCGCTGCGCTACTAGGTCGCAGCACTGTCTTGGAGCATATTAATGGGCAATTTGGTTCCCCGACCTAAATTTCTATCCCGGTTTGTTGCACATTCTTTTTTTAATATGAAATAATCAAATATGGGACATATGTATAATAACAGAACCCCACACCCTCCCCGTGGCTTCGCTCGTGAAAGTATGGCAGCAGGATACACCACATCACTTGTAAAAATAACTTCCATACGCAATGAAAGCCACAGGGAGGGTATCTGTCATAATACTTCATTATCACTGAAAACATTTTTCCCCTGAAATAAATTCCAGTGAAAATGCCATTTCTCTCATACTCTATTGAGACACAGTGCAGTGAAAATTGGATTCACATGTAATGCTTGAAAACATGTCAGCAAAAATAAATTAAGTGAAATTCTACGTGACTTCATAATAGTTGGAAATGAACACATTACACCAACCCTACCACTCCATATACAATGTAAACTACACCCCAAAACATCCTTTCACCCACAGTTACTACCGTGTTTCACCAGTGTATTCTATTTGACGTCAGGAGAAATTGAAATAAACAAATTAATTATAATTTCAGCCTCTAGTTGACCACTGATTAAATAAACTACCTCGTCTTTATGTCAACTTGCAGTTATTCGTTGCCTACATCAGTGACTTCAAAATATATGTTTCAATCCCAGGAATTTCACTCGCTGTTAATTGCATGGGAGTGCCAGTTTTTAATGAATTTCTATTGTCATGTCAATTTCTTGCGATTACTCGGAACATTAAGCTGTAACCACATACCGCCTAGGTGCTGTAATTAAATCCTGGTGTAAGCACCATATGAACTATGCATGTGAAGCCAGCTGTGGGGTATATTCAATCCTATAGATTTCTCATTGTTGGTAACTATTTGCTGCAAATGCAACAAAAATCAATATAAAAAATATTACCCACACAGTATTCTACAGGTTACTTGTTCTTTTAAGGATGTACCCGGTACATACATTTCAAATCTGTAGAAAACAGATATTATGCTAAAATTGGAATACTGATTCTAATTAATTTTTAGAGACTAAAAGTATTAAGTCATGTGTTCTTGTCTCATAAACTTCATACATGTATAACTTGGTTTTTAAAACATTGTTTTTTTATTTTATTATCAGTTTTAAGCATTATATATGACTAGGTGGTTAGAAGCATGAAAAGCAACTGCATTGTAAACGAGTAAAATTATAGCGTTTCCAATATCCAAAATTACAACTTTAGATACACCAATTGTATCATAAATCACTAAAATACCACCACAAAGACTGAATATTGAAATGCGATGCCCCCACAGCTATTATTTGAGACACAGGACTAAGCGAGCAATCATAGAATTTCTGTGTTGATAAAATCCCAGAATTGAAAAATAAATGCCAAATGTATTAGTAATTACAAAAATACTGATATGAGAAGAGACCCACAGTCCTGAGATGTTCTGTTTCCAGAAAATCATTATTTTTTCATGATGACGTAATAAAGAGGTTGCTGTTAATCAATGTTTTTATATGTCTGCCTTAATATGCCTTATACCGGTAGATGTTGGAAATCTGGTGTTTTTCAGTCGTTGTGATCGGAAAAATACATCTTTATTACATCTCCAATAAAAGCGTTTTGGCTTAAATTTTCTGTAAATGGATAGGTTTTCTACCATAAACCTTCTACACCTCAGGTCACACGCCAGCTGAGTATTAATATGCAAGCTGCAACTCAAAAACACAAACTATAGGCTGTTGTTTAGGGTTATTAAAATCGAAAAAAAAAAGTATATATTTCGCAAAATAATAAGATAAATGCAAAATATCTGCTTCTCAATTTCTTTTGTGAATCTCACTGACAAATCTGCACCCTATTATACATGATGAAATTCAGAATTTCGGGGAACCCTCTAGCAAATTAGGGTTGGCTTTAGGATATGTTTTAATCTGAGTGCCCTCAGGCTGTGTATGGACCCACAGCTATTTACACATGATCCAACATTTATTTTTGGAGGTTAGGACAATTGCTATCGAATAAATTCAAATATAAATATGTCATAAAACTGCAATGCACCATTCATTTACAAATACGCGCCACAGTCAGCTGGCATGTGTACCACTGCGACACCACAGTCCCTATCATCATGGAGGGATTGTTATTTTTTGCAAAACAGTTGACAGTGATAGCACCGTTCACCGGCATTTTCTTAGCGCTTGTCGAATTGTTTGTCTTTGACATACCATTGTGCTATTAACGCTTACCAAGATAATTTTCTCTGTATTTATCAGCCTTGACGTCTTCCCAACTGAACTGATCTGTCCCTCCCCTCACGCCGCCACGAGATGGATGATGCATAACTCTAAAACGTTAGTAATCGTCAGTAATGGTACAGCGACCACAGTATATTTTTGTTGCCCGAGTTGTCAGGTCAGGTCAGGTCAGCCTAGCCTCGTTGTACAGTTTATTCTAAAAGGAAACTAATTATCTTTCAAAATAACTTGTATATAATATAATGATTAAATTATTGTTTAATAGATTCTTTTAAAACTACAAAATAAAAAATCTTAACTTTTTAAATGAAATTACTATTAACTATCTGAATATTTAAATGAGTCGTAAGTGAACGAGGATGGGGTCAAAGTAAAATTTGTAAAGCATTCTGGGAATACACATGGTGAACAAAATGGCGGCTGCTGATTTTGAGAAAGCCCAAGCTTTGTCAGCAACTGATCCTAATGCAGCAGTCGGTATTTTACATTCAATTGGTAAGTATGAGTAAACTGGTTTAGGGGAAAATAGAAACACCCCTGATACTAAATTTCTTGTGCAAAATTATGTACGGTTCGCGAACTTGTCAGTAGTTCTACCAGCAGAAGACTTCTCAAAAGTGGCTGACTCACTATGGTAAAATCGTACGGTGACACAGCAATGAGGATTGTTTGTACGGCATCTTTATTGTTTTGTTCTATTCTATATTTGACACAATTTTTTTTCGCATGTCTTAATACTTTTCATCACTTAATTAAGTTTGTCATCGAATTCTTCAGTTTGATTAACCTGCAATTAGTGCATACACCGATCCCACGAATCATTGTGTACAACATTGAAAACTCATGAAATAAAAACACACACACAGGCGAAACTGTGTGATGCTTGTAGAGTCTCAGTAATGCCATAACAATCACTGGGGCATGAGATCTAAGTATGATTAATACTAGGATCAACTTTGTAACGCATCTCAACTGAAATTAAATCTGAATTCTTAAGCTACTTAGTTTGTTCCGAAACACTGTTTCATCTTTTGATTGGTTGATTTTTCAGTGAAAAGAAATGTGGCAACTGATGACGATGAAGGAATACGTATCAAAGAGCAAGGTATCTTAGAGTTGGGATCACTGCTGAAGAAGACTGGGCAGCCTGAAGGTATTACTATATTAGAATCTGGCATCTTTAGTATAACATGCCTCTCTCCATAAACACTCATTGGGGCCTGCACTCTTGTCCCACAAATTTGTAAGTTATACAGCAGAAAAGCAAACAAACAATCTGGCACTGGCAAAATGAACACTGCAAGACGAGTGTGAAGACAGCATACAATTTGATTCGAGTGTGATTCAAGTTTGATTGATACTCCCATTGAAATGCATATAAATCACACAAATGTTTATAATTTGAGCCAATGTAACAATATTTTTCTGGGGGGGGGAATGGCTGGGTTGATAACATTTGCAGGATCGTATGCGGTCTTCATACTCATACACTCCTTAGCAAGTCATCAAATATGATATTTAAGGTTTTCATCAGTGCATACATTTTTGGCACTCTTTAAAACTGAACAGAGTAAAATCCATACTCAATCCCAAACTTCTATTCATTGAAATTGTTTTGTTTATTCAATTTTATGCAAATTAGCCATGTTCCAATCACAAAGATGTGTTCATTTTAATATTTTCTTTTGTATAGTGAATAACCATATTATGACTGTAAGGAAATTCACTATTATGATTAACTGGTTGGTCATTTGTAATATTATATAATGTCTGTAATAAATTCATGACTGTGATAGAAATAACTTAAATAAATGGGCAAAGTAAATTAAAGAAACCTATCTGCCATCCACATTATTTTGTTAGCTCGTTCCTTGTAACACAGACATTTTTTACTTGGTCTTTGTTATTTTCTTTGGTTCCCCTACATAATATATAAACCTCAAATATTTTGTTACCATTGGATCCTATTTCAATGTGTACGGTAGTATTAACTACATTTCAATGTTTCTCATAGAACTGGCTGGCTTGATAAAATTCACTAGACCATTCCTGAATTTAGTCAGTAAAGCAAAAGCAGCTAAAATGGTGCGAGCCTTGGTTGATATGTTCTTAGATATGGAGGCTAGTACAGGAAAAGAGGTAAGAATGCTGTGTTTTTTTTTGTTGTTGATCATATTCATATTTTTCATTGTCACTCCGTCAGATATTTCATGTTTTGTCGTCCTGTTTGCTTACATCACTGAAGAAATTTCAGTCTTCTACATATTTTTGCTTAGCCTTTCCTGTCTAATGCATTTTCTTTTCTTTAGGTTCAACTTTGTAATGAATGCATAGATTGGGCCAAAGATGAAAAGAGAACATTCCTTAGACAAGCACTTGAAGCTAGATTACTAGCTTTATATTATGATACAAAACAGTTCCAAGAAGCACTGTTGATAGGTAAAGTCCATTCACATTCTTATTTCAAATTACTGTGTACAATGTTTTTCTGTTGGAACAGCATTTAAAAAAACAAACATTTCATTTGCCTTGTGTTGACTATTCTAGAGAATTATATCGAGTATCATCATATGACAGCAGTTCATGTTCATTGACAGTTGTGAAATATCACTGTTAAAATGGTCGCCATGTTATTGTTGTCATTTTATGTAATATATATTGTTTATTTTCAGGTTCAGCATTGTTAAAAGAACTCAAGAAAATGGATGATAAAGCTCTATTAGTGGAAGTACAATTGTTAGAAAGTAAAGTATATCATGGCCTAAGTAATCTCCCAAAATCTAGGTATGTAATAGTATTTTGATAAATTTTTATGTCGTCAATGATTCATCAACTTTGATAAAGAATAAAAGACCAGAATGGATGCTTTACTGTTTTTATCTGACAGGGCGGCATTGACGTCAGCACGTACCACTGCAAATGCTATCTATTGCCCACCTAAATTACAAGCTGCTCTAGACATGCAATCAGGTGAGCTTTGAATCATTTGTGTACACTTACATCATACTGAGATTACAGTTCATAAAATTTACATCAATTGTAGCAAAGTGTACAGAAAATACAGTAACAATCTCCTATGTGTACTCTTTCTGTCTTCATTGCTTTTTTTCCTTGTATCACGCTACAGCTTTTTTAACTTAATGTTTGTCCCTTTCTAGGTATTCTGCATGCGGCAGATGATAAAGATTTCAAGACTGCTTTCTCTTATTTCTATGAAGCGTTTGAAGGTTACGATTCAATAGATAGTCCCAAAGCTGTTGTTGCCCTCAAATATATGTTGCTTTGTAAAATTTTACTCAATAAGTAAGTATGCAATGTTGAAAAATTTTGATTTGAAAAAAAAAATGCCCGTTTCCTATATAAATTGAGAATATTCAAAAAATATTGCTGTAGCAGTCTCGTCTGGAAAAGAAACTATTACATCATCTAATTGTTTTGAAGTATCTTGGGAATGATATTGAGTATTTAAAAAAATAAACTGAGGATTTTTAATCATGTTATACAATTGTGTTTATTCATCTAGTCTGTGTGACAACTTTATGCAATGTACTTCAGGAATTGTCAACAGCTCCTCCTCTATACTATAATACTCTGCTGTTAATTTCATTTAATTGGAATGTAATCTTCTTAACATCCTGCACAATTAGTAATAATGATTGCAAGGTATAGAGTCTAAAATGTCTGATGGTGACGATGTCAGTAACATTTTTATTGTCGAATATGTTTTCCTGTCTTCAAAATAAAATCTTCATGTTCAATTTTGTTGTTGATTTTCAGTCCTGATGATGTGCAGTCTATCATAAGCGGTAAATTAGCCTTGCGTTATGCAGGACCTGAAGTAGAAGCTATGAAAAGTATCGCATCAGCTTACCAAAAAAGATCACTATCTGAATTTAAAAAGGTACTTACAGATGCACATTGATCAACAATGTGTAAATTGAAATGTTTATCCATTGACAAATGTATAAATATTTGTAAAATGAGAACAAGGTAGAGTGAACCAAGTGAGTATTGGTCACCAAATCCGAGAGGAGAATAACACACTGGAGAGGAGCACTTGTAGCCAAGGTGTTTATTGCTCAACTGCTAGGCCTGGAACTGAGTCTAAATACTCACGAGATGTTCCATGACAATGTGGTCAATATCATTATGCAAATAACTAAAATAAACGTCATAGCCTCAAATCATTACAATATTCTTCTTGAAATTATCCTCGACTGTTGTTCTTGTTAGTGTTCTGATCAGAACTTTCATGCATTCTTGAGATGTGAACAAGATCTAGTCAGTGCTAAAGATGCTCTGGATAGCTTTAATGCTTCAGTGAATTCAGAATTCAGTATCCATGGTTGACAATTTATAATCAATTTTATTGTTACAATACAGACTTTGGCAGTATATAAAGTGCAGCTCATAGATGATCCCATTATCAAAGCTCATTTAGACTCCTGTTACGACAATTTATTGGAACAAAACCTTTGTCGAATTATAGAACCATTCTCTAAAGTACAAGTACAACATATAGCAAATATAATCAAGCTACCTCTGGTAAGTTTACTTATGTTATGACAAAACAGCTCTGGACTTTTAACAGCACCATTGCCCTTTTCAAAACACACATACAGTGTATTTTTAGTCCCCGTTCATACACATTTTTTGTGTTTCGAAAGCTACCACTCAAAGCAATGGATTACTTCAGTATTGCAACATTGGGATTCATCCTGAGTAAATAACGGAATAGAAAGAGTGCAAACCATGTTGCGTACGTTGGTCATGCACTCAGAAATGAATGCAAGTTTTCTCTTAAAATCACGTACCAAACTACTGAAACAATCGCGATTTTTATGCAATGTAATAAAATTCATTGACGCCCAGTGAAAACACCCTTGGCCTATAATTGGGGATGCACTCAACTCGTTAAATGTCAAAAAATAGAGAGGTGGGCTTATACTCGGGGAGTGGGGTGGGTTTCGCTTATGATCAGGGAAGTATGGTACCATGTTTACATTGAGCAATTGGGCTCATTTACCTGCACATGTTTACAATGGGAGCACCCCCAAAAAAGTTCACTAAAATATGGCTCGATCTGACTATCTGAGGTTTATACCATTAACATTTTGGCTACCTGACTCGTTCAAATATGTCTTTTTAACGTGTTTACAGTAAGCACATCAATTGATAATCTACATTTAAGGTGGTTTTATCTCACTGTAAATTCCCCCTGCATCGTGAAATGTTGGGAGTTGCAAACTTTAAGTTGTATTTTAGAGAAGGCCATATAGTAGGCTGCAATTACAGACACGGACATTTTATCTCTTCTATCTTTGCAGAATTTAGTAGAAAAGAAACTTTCCCAGATGATTCTCGACAAGAAGTTTCATGGTAAGTGTCGCTGTCTAAGACATTTATTACATAGCAAACATAAGAACAAACCTAATATATCCTGCAAATAAATAACATTTTTGCAGGTCACCAGTTACATATTTGTTGATTTAAAACTCCAGTTCTTGTGCATTTTATAATGTAAATACTGTAATTATACTGTAATGCATTAATTATTCACTGGGTTTTAATTTTGCTAATAAGTAAAATCCCCAAAATTAAATCTATGTAAAATAACAATAAACTCATTGTTTCCTTGACAAAATCAAGAAATTAAAACACAGTGAATGCGCTCAAATCAATTAAATAGTGAAATTAAATGGTTTTACAGTAATGTATTTACACCATTCTATGTTGCATAAGATTTGTATCAAACCCAACTCGGCACGTTCCAATGATTGTCTCTTTAATTAGTCCCCGTTCGAACACAGTCCGAAAACGGGGACTTATGTTTTGACCTCCGTGTGTCCGTGCGTGCATGCGTGTGTGCGTCTGTGCGTCCGGACCTGTATCTTAGAAATGCCTGTACAAATTGCAATCAAACTTCACTCATACATCATACATGATATTATACATATGCACGTCAATTTGTTCCACGATCTGATCCAAGATGGTCGAATGGCGGCCATTTTTGTGCTAAAAATCATAAAAATCAAGCATTTCTTGGCTGTTTACAGATGGATTTTGTTCGAACTTGAGATTACATTAGACATTATGGGACCTTGATGCAAATAATTTTGTTTTTCAGATAAGATTCAAAATGGCCAACTGGCGGCCATTTTGTATTAATGAATGTGGTTCTCGTGTCATATCTCTGACTTGCTTTCACTGATTATGTTCAAATTTTAAATATTCATTATACATCATGTCATAGATAAACAGATATATTGGTTTGACTATCCTATTCAAAATGGCCAAATGGTGGTCATTTTTGTGCTAAAAAATCATCAAATATCAAGCATTTATGGGTGGATTTCGTTCAAACTTGGTACATACATTAGACATTATGGGTTCCTGATGCTAGTCATTTTATTTTTCAGATTGGATTCAAAATGGCTGACTGGAGGCCATTTTGTTTTAATGATTGGGTTTCTAGAGCCATATCTCTTAAATGCTTTGACTTATTATATTTAAATTTTATATATTCGTTATACATCATGTTATATATATACATGTATTCACAATGGCTGATGTTGAATGCTGTTCCAGAGCAATATCTCTCAAGTACTTGTTTGACGATCAGATACAAATGTCAATCATTTTAATGTTAAAAAATCATATTCCTGACATGGTTATATTCCAGCTATATTACTATAAACAAAACTATATATCTTAAATTTGATAACTAACGGGGACTGTGCCATGCATGGCTTGTTATATAAATTGTCCAAGTTATGCTTTCATTCCCATTCATTCGTGAACTATGCATTGTTATCACCAACAGGTATTTTGGACCAAGGAATGGGTGTGCTTGTGGTGTTTGATGAACCAGTGGTGGACAAGACATATGAAAATGCTCTAGAAACTATCCAGAACATGGGGAAAGTGGTGGACTCTCTATATAACAAAGCCAAAAAATTGTACTAGAAACCACCAATAATGAACAGTGCCCTCACTTTTGATTCATATAAAACTTTCGTTTTGTACAGTTTCTCTTAATATTCTACAGAGGGCGCTTTAACCCTCATCTGTAGTAGGTTTTTTCCAGTCGCCTGAAACCTGTTCATGAACAACAGTGATAATGATGAATAAAATTCCAGCACGTTTTTGAGCATTGGGGTGTTGACATATAGCGGTCAATCTTAGACTTTTAGAGTCTAATAACACGTCATCATATTTTAAAGTAATTATACCATGTCATCAACACTAACATTTTTGCCATCAAGTGTAAGGCTATAAAATAATATTTTATATTTTCTCTGAAATCATCAACTGTTTGTGAGGTATTTTTGTATATTCATTTTTTGTTTCCCTTGCTTCCTGATTGTTTAGCATTGTTATCTAGCCTGCCATGTCAGTCAACTGTTTTGTTATCCACACTATAGTATTACAATTTATGTTACTTGTAATATTAAAAATCATATTAATTAAAAAAAAATTAATGCACATTTTGCACTATGGTTTTGGAGTGTTTCTTTATTCCTTTTTATTATTACTTTGGTCAGCTGTTCATAACTCTGCAAAATGGCTAGTGCTTTTTGAATTTGCTGAGAATCACCACCTGGCTCACTCACAAACATACTGTAAAAAACAGAACTGTTGACCATTGTTCTGGAGCATGATCTTACTGCCATATTTTTTTACATTCCTACAAATCTTGTATCCATCTCCGCAGCTGACAATGAAACAAATAGCGCCATCTGTGTTTGTGTCGTGACAGGTAACTTTCTGTAAATTATTTTTTCACCCAAACACAATGACGAAGTGTGATTCGCATTTAGAAGGAAAGGAAACAATAATAAATTCACACTATTACAGCTGGTTGTCCCTTTCAAAAGATCGGCTATTTTTAGTCCCCGTTCAGACTTGGTCTGAAAACGGGGACTTGTGTTTTGTCCTGCGTGCGTGCGTCCGTCCATCCGTGATCACCTGTATCTCGAACATGCATGGACCGATTAAGTTCAAACTTCACTCATACATCACACATTATATGGGACATATGCACATGCATTTTTTTCATGATCCGATTAACGATAGCCAAATGCATGCAAATGCATCAAAATTGCACATTTTCACCATTCCGGACCCGGATCTCAGTTATGCATGGACGGATTTTGTTTAAATTTGGTACATACATTAAACATAATAGGACCTTGATGCACGTCGTTTTTTTTTCCGGATCAAGTTCGAAATGGCCGACTGGCGGCCATTTTGTTTTAAAAAATTCAGTTCTGGATCCGTATCCGAGACATGTCTGGATTGATCAAGTTCAAACTTCACACACACAAGGTACATCATGTCACAAATAGATATGTGCAATTGCTTCATGATCCGCTTAACAATAGCTGAATGATGGCCATTTTAAGGCCGAAAATGCATCAAAATCATGTATTTTCACAATTCCGGATCTCAGTCATGCATGGATGGATTTTGTTCAGTACAATGTGTTGTACATATGCAGGTGCATTTCGGATTAGACCACTGAAAGTGGTCTGAGATTTCGGTCATGATCTGCTTTGAATGTATATGTCACTCAAATATGAACGGAACGGGACGTGTCATTGACAATGACTTGTTAATTTAATGTTTCACCTTAAATGAAGCAGTCGTCAGGAACTGGTAATCGGTGACACGCCCTTTGAAGGGTCTTATATGGAGTGAATTTATCAAACTTTTACAGCATTTAGAAAACGTTTATATGTAAAACATAAATCCAAAACCTTTCAGAGTTAGGTGTTCTAGAACTCCTTATATGGATTTGAGAATACATCTATTTGTTAAAACCACACACTCCTAAATTATATTTTTTGTGTGAAAATATGGATTTTATAATTCAAGATAAAGAATGCACAAAGAAATTATAACTGGACCGCTGTTGGACAACTGGTGTATACATTAACACGCTTGTTTCTCTACTTCCTAATAAGAATATTCATAATAGCATCAAATATATTGTCATGCCATTCGTAGTCTACAAATTACTGGCCACGTTTGACAAGAAATTAATGACCATGCTCATTCAGAAATTCAATGTTTTATTAATACGTTTATCTGCTGAATATGTGACTTGCATTATAAAAAAGATCAATAAAATTATTTGACATATTTAGGAATTCCTTTCTCAAATTCGAGGGAACTGCCTGGGACATAGCCTGACAATTTGGCGTAGGTGGCGCCCTAAACTGCTGCGAACCCTACCCAGCAGTTCGCAGCAGTCGAGGGCACCACCTGCGCCAACTTGACAGGCTACCTGGGACACCATTTGCACCTCTCCTTGTAATTGGGTATTAGCTTTCCGGAAATTCTGACCCAGTCACGTTTGGTGAATAAATCAAATGGACCCACGGTTACTAAAAAATCCGTTGTGGACCACAATATCTTTGATTAACGTTGCAGTCCTAGATATTAGAATGTCCTTTTCTGAATGTACATACTGTAAAATGACCAACTTTCACTGGGTTTAAATTTCGCTGATTTACCATTTCAGACATATTCAGTTGGTTTTAAATTCACGGTTTTATCATTTAGATAATGAGTTCTATGCTAAATTTTACATATTCACTGGGTTTTAATTTAGCGCATTTTCCAGTCAGCGAAATAAGCAAAATTAAAACCCAGTCAATAATTAACCCTTTTACAGTATTAGAATGTCCTTTTCTGAATGTGCTCATCTTGGCTAGATATTGTAAATAAAGTTATCGTTCTTTCTACCGGCAGTAGTTCATCTACTTGTTCCAGCTCTAGGATAGCGTCTCTTTGTCACTTTATATCGGCTTATGAAATGTACAAATAAACAGAGATCAGTGCGTGTCAGTCAATGCGTGCCAAACATTGATTTTCTCGATTTAAAATTTGTCGCTATTTGCAAAACGTGCGATGGGATAACCTATTAAGCTGGCTGGTTAGTTCAATACATTTCTGTACATTATGCGAATTCGTGGGCATTCACAGCCTTGAGAGAAAATATCACATTCACGCTATTAAAATTTCGTAGCACTGTCACAAGTGGAACGTCCTAAAAAAGAAAAAAAAAATGCATTTTTTTAACGCTTTGTATCAAACATGGTGTTAATTACGCCTACTCTATAAAAAATGTAAACTTCAAATTCAATGGAAACAAACTCATAGGTTCAAGATTGAGATCATCCCACTAATTAAATAACCAACCAACACATCACGTGTGCCTTATCTTAAAATGCAGACGTTTTTTGTAACTAACTGTCTTCAAAATTATATATTCAATCAGCCAATTTTAACACACTTTGAACTTTCGGAAATGAAATGGATTTTACATTTTAGTTTTTTTTTTCAATATGTGCCACATGTGGCAGAGCTCCGTGTGTCCCAGACCTGCATATATACCTCAATGCACAATGCTAGTGAATGGCATGATGATGTGATATGACTGTTACGTGGTCTTTCATTGTTGTGTACAGTATCAATCCAAGTTCAGCAGCGCCCTCACGATACTCCATGCCTTCAGTTGCATCATAGTATCCTCGGAGGCGGACATCCGGGCATTTTAACCGCCTGGCAACCCTCGCGGTAAAAACAAAGGCACAAAACTCGCAGAAAACGGTACTTTGGGATGGTTGTTGAGACTCCCCTGAACAGTGTAACAAGATTAGCCCTACGTGTGTAACATATATAAATTTGGTTGTTCAGGATTACTTCAAAGTTGAGTTTGTGTTGTTTCCTCGAATTTTCACCGGCGTTCCATAGCAGCGCGCACAGAGCCCGTAGAAATGCATGTACAGTGATGCGCGTCTTAGCAACGTGGAACGTCTTTTGACGTAACTCCGCCCCCGAGGATTGAGCAATAATATTGGGATGAGATGTCTATCGGAGCAGGATCAATTCCGACGAGACGTATAAACTGTCTAGGAAGTCTGGCGTCATCGCACTACATGGAACATGCAATTCACAAAATGTGAAGTTAAATTTATTGAACTCAAATACAGGACGGGTTAACCCAAAGCAAATCCCAATACTACGAATATATGAAAAGTAGAAAGACCATACCTAAACGATATCAAATTAAATTCACAAATCATATGGAATCCCATGACATCATAAATTTTCACCGCAGACCCTGTTATTCCAAACGACCCTGACATGACTGTCCGAGATCTTTAGAAAAAGGTATTTACTGAAAAATATACATATACGTTTCGGCTATGCGTAAGCCCCTTACTAATTTTAACACATGGTCTTATATAGTGCGACACGAACACGTCTTCGTATAAGTCTTAATCAGGTTAAAAAACAAGGTTATGTAATTGAAACAATATATCACCTTTTCTCGTGGAAGTATCAATAAATTTAACATCCTAAGATTAGTAAGAAGCTAGAAATTTAACTGTAAATCATGTTAACAGCGGTCGTCGCTGCACTGCAATGCTTACGTATAGAACGATTCATATTTTACAGTGAATGTTTTTTCTCCACATGTCGGACAGTCAGTACTATGGTGTGTAGGCATATTCCTGAAAATATATAAGTAGCCGCAGATTAATGTGGCCCTAATAATTACACAGAGTATCACCCACAGTCCATCTGTCACGTGACTGTAATTTGACAATGCCTTTCCCCATATCGTGCGCATGACGTTCCATGTTTCTGGCAAATGTGCCAGTCCAGAGATTTTAAAGTTTCTGAGCAATGTTGAGAGGTGGTAAGGCTGTGGAAGTGCGCCCACACGCGACACAAAATAGATATAAATAAAAGTCAATGCTTTGCAGATAATGCCAATATATTAATATGCAACACTATTAAAATCACGGTGATCACGTGTAATTAAAGTCAATCTTTATACAGTGATTTACGCAGTAATTACTTGTTTTGTTGAACACCATATCAACTGAACGTCAAAAGTTATTATATTTCCCTTTGGTTTTCAAAGTTTCTGTACTTCTATTCTCGAACCATATTTGTAATCTTTCGCATATGTCTGCATTGCTGTAATCAGATTGTTCATTTTCTGCAATCTCTCCGTTTCAAGTTGCACGCCCACGCGACCTATCCCGCTTGCTCACGTAGCGGTATTCACTGTAAATACGAGAACATCTTCTCTATAGGATGTACGGTTTCAGCTTCTCTCAACTTACAAATTGGAGAAGTGCTTCTATTATCGAATGGAGTTGCAGCTAATTTAATTTCACTCGGTCTGTGTGGGTTTAGTATTCTGAAAAGGCAGAGTACTAAGTCACTTAACTGTGCAGAGTCGATGTGCCCCAGTTGTCTGGGCATCCACGATATACTAAAGCAATATTAATTGTATCCTTTAGTGTAAGATGTTTATTATTTCATCTAACGGTTACATGTGTGACGTTGCTGATATGTATAGCTGGTACATGCTATACGGAAGTCCTGCCAGTTAGGCAAAATCAAGACTCCAAAATGCAATTGATCTAAATATAAGCGAAAATAGAAAATAACAACATACCCAGTGGATATCAAAAGAAATTCTCAAATAATATGAAATCCCATGACATTACAAAGTTTCACCGCAGATCCAGTACATAGCACAACGGCTATATGACCCTGAAACGAAGATCTTCAGAAAAAAGGTTAAAAAAGGTATTTACTGATAAAATGTGAAAATGCACTTACGCTTCACATATGCGTCTATTTTGACGTTAGATTTTCGTGGCAGACGTTAGGTCCGCGTTTTTCAAGTAATACGCAAGATTATGCAGTGAAAGAAAAATGACATATCACACCGGTCATGTGATGATTTCTTGCAATAATGAGAAACGAACCACGGTGTTTCTGGCCATAATCCTCCACTGCAAACTTAAAATCAGCGAGCCTGAAGGTTTCAGGTGTGTGTTATTAATTGGGTGGGGTTTATTTTATAAGCAGTGAAGTCGTAAAGCAGGTGTGGTCATACTAATTCAAATTAAATTAAAATAGCAAGTGTATAAGTACCTAAACCCACGGGTCGTCGGGACAATTGTTTCGGGCTAAGCCCTCACAACAAATCTGTTCCACGGTGTTTCCGACTCTTAATCTTAATTGATTTGGTTAACTGCATTATGGCATTTTTTGTGAAAATAAATAAAAATAACAGGAAGCGAAATGTCGCTTCGTGAAAAGTGTCAAAACGATGATGAATATCATTCGTAAGCTGGAATGTTATTGTATTCCTGCGATTGAGATACGAAAATTGAGATTATGCGGGGGGGGGGGTGATACTCTCTAGAAAAATGACACCCGAGTTATTGAACATACGTCTGTTAGGCCATTAAAAAGGTACGATCCCAAAATCTTATCGGAGTATGTCGATCTAAAACCTGGAAGAAACGATTTGACACACTTGGCAAATGAGACTTAGCGATCACAAGCATTGTAAAATCGATTTAGCGACTTTGCATAGGGGAAACATTGATTATAATATTGGGTTCGTTATACTATAGACTACGTCATAACTGTCCTTCAATTCACCCTAAGTAGGGACAGGTTGGTGATACCATTGTCAGCTTCGAAACAAGAGAGGAGTGATCTAATGAGGAAAGTTCCCCCACACAATTATTGCAATCTTCATATTTCTGACAGCTCTGATGCTCCAACGAAGGATATTCTGTAATATAGTTTCGTCATGTTCCATATTGGTTTCACCGTAGGCCCACCCTACCACATCGTATGGTATATGTTCTCGCGCGGCGTAAGCAAAGTGTGCTATGTTTACATGAAAATCTAACGCGTATGGCGTCAGTGACGTGTTACGTAAAACAACGTGTTGAAATGCTACATATTTACCCAATGGTTAACGTAACAGTTGTGGATGACGTCATCTGAGAATCAATGGCGATCATTGGCATGTCATGGAAGTCGAACGACCTTAAATTGGAAATATGAAAATGACAATGTAGATGAATAGTGATTGAGTGCAAAGGTCTCAAAAAAGCCAGTAAAGTTATTGAGAACACGAATATGTCACGCAATTTACTATGTATCTGGGGGAAACCGGACGAGGCGAAGATTTAGTCTGACGTACCTTGGATAGTTAGAGTTCATTTCAAGATTTGTTATTCATACACTTTCCCTGAAAGATTTGAAATGTGAAATTATTTATAGTTTGGGGATATTGTTTTAAAACGTATATATGTACGTATATATGTATCGAGTAATAATCATGGAATGAGGAGATGTCTATCGGGGGAGAGTCAATTCAGACGAGACGTATGAACCATGTAGGAACTTCCGAAGCCTGACGTCATCGCCACCACATGGAACATGCAATTCACAGAATGTCAAGATAAAATAAAAACGAGGAAATAAGGAGGTCAATGCAAAGTAATACCGGCGGGTATTGAACTCGACACAGAATTGGGTTGACCCAAAACAAATCCCAATACTACGGATATATGAAAACAAGAAAGAACAACATACTCAAACGATATCAAATGAAACTTCCAAATCATGTGAAATCCAATGACATCCTAAAGTAACACCGCAGACTCGGCCAAACGACGGACTCTGACATAACTGTCTGAGATCTTTAGAAAAAAAGTATTTACTGAAAAAATGTACATACATCTAAATGTGCGGCTCAACGAATGCCTAATTTTAACAGATAGTCTTCTATAGTGCGACACGAACACGTCTTCGTATAAGTTAAAAAACAAGGCTATGTAATTGAAACAAATATATCACCTTTTCTCGTGGAAGTATCAGTAAATTTAACATCCTACAAAGCTAGAAATTAACTGTAAATCATGTTAACAGTGCTTACGTATAGAACGATTCATATTTTACAGTGAATGTTTGTTCTCCACATGTCGGACAGTCAGTACTATGGTGTGTAAGCACGAATATACCGTACGGAAAATATATAAGTAGTGAGAGGTGGAAAGTGTGCTGTGGAAGTGCGCCCACACGCGACACAAAAGAGATAAAAATGAAAATCGATTCGCGAAACTTTGCAGATAATGCCATTATTAATATATTAATTCGAAGTTTTCATATTGATTGCAGCTTTAAGTGTCACTAATTTAATTTCACTCGGCCTCTTATTTAGTACTCTAAAAAGCTTTGCAAAATAGGTAGTTTTTCAATAATTTCATGAAATGTGATTTAAATATCAGTAAAAAATAACGCAATATTGTGTATTACACTTAGTTAATAATTAATACTGCACACCTGTGGGGTTTCTATGAACACTTCTTTCCCACTATCCTCTCAACTATCTGTCTTTTTTCAGACTTCCATTTATGTCACGACAGAGTACTAAGCCTACTAATTAACTGTGTAAAGTCAATGTGCTCACTTGTCTGGACAAAGACATCCTTTATCGTAAGATGTTTATTGTTGCACTCAACGGTTACATACTTGTATGTGACGTTACTGATATGCATAGCTAGTACACATACGACAGTCCTGTCCACAACGGGACATAACAATTAGACAAAATCAAGACTCTGAAATGTAATTGATCTAAAAATATGCGTTGTTACCAACATAGATGGGATGGGCAAAAAGACGATTTTTTGTAATCATTTTACTTTAAATGGGTCACTGTGATGTCTTAAAAAGACGAGACTTATAAAATATTTAACAGCTTAAGTCTGACGTCATCGCCACTACGTGGAATGTGTATTCCCAGAATGGCAAGATACTGAGATCTAAATTACAAGAAAGACAAAATGATGAAAGTAAATTCGCAATGCAATGTATTGCTGATGGGCGTTCATGTAGACATATGTAGGGCGGGTTGAAATCTTCTTTCTTCTCTTTTTTTCGTAGATATATTTATTTGGTAATCATCTTAGTAGAACGATCACTATTTCTCAATGTTCTAATTCCTAACTGCTTACAACACGCATTTTCTAGGTTATGAGTTCGCTGGAATCTCGCTTTTACGTGTTTATGTGTTCATAATATATCCTAATGCTTGCAGGACAAACATTAACACAAGTTTCAGCGTCCTAGTGGTGTCAAAACATCGCGTGGGATTCGGCAAAGTATTTTCGGATATTTCGCTATACAAAATTGACCATGATTCATTTTGATGAAGTAAGGTCATCACAAAGCCATACTTCCCTCTACAAGATTGGTATTTCGACATTGAGATATAAGTTTAAGTTCAAAAACAAATCATTCAATTCTCATGGTAGACGTACGTTCGGTCCGTGCTTTTCAAACAATACGCAAGATTTTGCATTGATCGGAAAATCAACGATTACACCGGTCATGTGATTGACAGTGTGAGCAGCCAATCAAAAAGCATGTTGCAGCCGAGCTGATGAATTCTTATATTAATGATTGACGAACCTCGGTGTTACTGGCCATAATTCACCTACTGCAAACTTAACAGCAGCGGGTCTGAATGTTTTGAATGTGCGGGGTTATCATTGTAAACAGTGAAGTGGTAAAGCAGGTGTACCTGCGACACCCTCACAGCACTCCTCTGTTCCGTGTTGTTTCCTACATATATTTGTTTTTTTCTAGTTCTTATATGTCATTTTAGTGAAAATAAATGAAATTAACAAAATGTGAAATGACGCTACAAAGCGTAAATTTTTTCAAAACGACGATGAACATCATTCGTAAGCTGGAATGCCATTGTCAGTGAATTTCTGTGGTTGAGATACGAAAGTTGAGATCATGCGAGGGTTGATACTCTCTAGAAAAAATGATACCCGAGTTATTGAACATACGTCTGTTAGGCCATTAAAATGTATGATCGCAAAATCTTATCGGGGTATGTCGATCTAAACCCTGGAAGAAACGATTTGGCACACTTGGCAAATGAAACTTAGCGATCACAAGAATTTTTCTGGATTGTAAAATCGATTTTAGCGACTTTGCGTCGATAAACGTTGATTATAATCTGGGGTTCGTTATACTAAAACCTACGTCATCACTGACCTTCGTTTCACTGTGAGGAGGGACAACTCGGTGACAGCTTTGTCAGTAATCGAAACAAGAGAGGAGTGATCTAATCGGAAAGTTCACCGCACAATTATTGCAATGTTCATATCTTCTGACAACTAAACATATTTGGTAATATTGTTTCGTCTTGTTCCATAACGGCTTCACCGTAGGCCCACCCTACAACATTATACGGTTTATGTTCCCACGCGGCGTAATCAAAGTGTGCAAATCAATCATTTGTTTACATGAAATTCTAACGCGTATGACGTCAGTGACGTGTTACGTAAAACAACGCGTTGAAATACTACATATTTACCCAATGGTTATCGTAACAGTGGATGATGTCACCTGAGAATCAATGTCGATCATTCGCATGTCTTGAAAGTTGAACGACCTTACATTGAAAATATAAAAATGGCAACGTAGATGAATAGTGATTGAGTGCAAAGGTCTCAAGGAAAACCAGTTAAGTTATTTAGAACACGAATCTGTCACGAAAAAAACGGACGAGGCGAAGATTTAGTCTGACGTACCCTGGATAGTTCATTTCAGGATTCGTTATACATGCACTATCGTGCAAAGATTTGAAATGCTAGATTATTTATAATTCGGCGAGATTTCTTTAAAAACTTACGTATGTAGTTACAATATTTGTGCTACACAAGTTGATAATATTTAGGAGTCACACTGTTATTTAATATGACGTGTTTGCTAGCATATGGTCATTGATGGTGACTTTTTTATCTATGTTCATAGAACATATTAAAACCTTGCCCACTGTGAATTATGAATTTCATAGTGATTGATGAGAATTCAAACTTGGTCGAGATCCCAAACTGGCTAATTTAATAAGTTTGAAAGAAATTTGATAAAAACTGTTACTGTAACGACAAGAATAAGTTTCACGACGGAGTCATCAACAAAAATAACAACGAGGTCAGACATTTCCTCCTTATATACTTCAACCTTCATTTATGATGATAAGGTAAACATGATTAGAAAATGGAGAAATGTGAAGATGGTTAGCAGGTTCTTTTTATTTACTTATTTAAAAAAACACAAAGACAAAAAACTCCATATGATTACTCCAAACTGATTTTAATTGCGAGAAAGTCGCAAAAAAATGGCTAATTTACATATGTAAATTACCCAATAGTAATATTGCCTGCAGATATAAGTATTCATATTTCTTTTCAAATGTCTCCCGTTTATCTTTCTTTTAGGCAACCTCAGAAAGTGAAGTTTGGGTGTAAAACGCCTGCATTTGCGGTGAGCAGGCAGTAACATGAATTACATATGCTAAACTTCTGTTCATTGGGACATGTGTGCTTTTTAAACGTAAGAACCCTTTGAACTCTTAACAAACGTCTTAGCGTATTCTCATCGCCGTATGCCACGGCCTCTACATGGCAAGCTTTTACGGTAAGCCTACAAAGAGGTATCGAGGCGGAAATTATATGTAGCTTTGACAGCAAGAATGTAAAATCTGGGGGGTTCTACAATGGATACCATAGATCACTTAAGGAAACACAATGTCACTGCAGAAAAAAAATATCATGTACATATGTATGTTTATAACCACTTTCAACGTTTCTAACCATCACTACGGGTATTACCATGCACGTGTTCAAGTAGCTTGCTTGTAGCCATAACGTTCGTCAAGGCAGAATAGTTCACCATTTGTGATGTTACGTTTAACGCAGGGCCATCAACTTGTTTACAAAAGTTAAAAGTATTTTAACTTTTATCCAAACAAGATGACACATGAATAAAAAAACTCTAGGACTACTGTATTTCAAAAGAATTGATTGAAATCTGACATCTTGGCGTATTTAGGGGATAATGAACGCCTCGCATGACGCAAATCTCAGACCCCTTGCAACTGATGTGACGTCAGTTGATGTGAAATCGACAGCTGCAAACGACATACAACTCTAACTACAACCCTATTTACATGCAGTATACATAACGGAAAGTGGAATAAACTGGAATGTGTTCAAAATATGACTAAATAATGGAAACACTTGTCAATGTGTGTTAATTCTTAAAGTCAGTTGTCAAGCAGCGCTCATTCGAATTTTATGCAAACTATGTATTTTACGTTGTATGAGACCCACATCTAACACTGTTTATTTATTTCAAGAGTGACACGTATTTAATACCTATTATGTTTTATTTGCCATTTTCTATTTTGTGATTATTTCAAGTTAAGACGGTCCAAGTCGCTGTGATATTGATTATAGTGTTTGGAAAGGTCGAGAATGAGAGTGCGGCAAAATCGCCAAAATCGAATGGTAACTAATTTTTAGGACTGATGTACTTAACTGACGACTGCAACAATTAGTTAGAACTCTGTTAAAACATGCACAATATCGAATATTCTTGTGCCGTGACCCGGGCCTTGACATGCAACACTCGTGACGTGTATACCTGACAAAGTTTCTTGGTATTTATAACTTGTACATTACTTCCTGCTACTGTCTGCGTCATTCTCCTCCTCGTGGGGTTGGACTCGGTTGTCATGACAATCACCAATTCCTCCTTTATACTCCGGGATGTAAGATTTTCATATAACGTCGTCAAACATTTAAGTTTGTATGCATACACTCGTTAGATGGGTATTGTTAATATAGGATACTTTATCGAATTATTGAAACTTCCCAATTCTCATTATCCTCTGATTCAATTTATATTCACGTAAACGTATACATTATCACCCACGGGGATTCGATTAATGATCCTGTGTCTCTTTGCAAATATACTTCGAGGTTTAACCACAGAAAGGTGCCTGAACAAAAATCAAGTTAAAATCTGTCTAAACATAGTAATTTTCTATTATCTTTGCCGACACATCCGATACTGTCGTCATTGAGTAATATTTGTGGAGGATTCGTGCTTTCTTGAAGTAGAGTAACATTGCGCTATCTTCTATCTATGAGTAAGTCGTTGCTAGGAATAGATAGTTCATTGCCCACTGTAAAATATCTTATAGTGTTAATAAGTATGGGATTATTCACCGGTTAATGTAAGACGTGACTAGTTTCGTTCAAGTTCAAGTGACTATACTGTCATAACAACAACAAAATATTGTGCTACCACGTAATGGTCAGCTATATATGTTTTTATTATGCCACTTTGGAACAAAATGCATTCTTTTGGGTATCAACGCCGTAAAAATGTCAAGTATATTCAGACAAGAAAACATATAAATACAAATACAAATATCCATTAAATATACACTAGATATTTGAAAAAAAAAGTTTCAGTTAATTGTCACATATGCTGTGTGACGTATTAAGTAGTTTGAACAAATGCCTCTCAAGTTGCGGCGCTCTGAGAAGAAGTGGAAAACAACCAAAATGCGACATTTAGCTTCATTTTTGGATTTAGATTTATTCAATTATTTTATTTATTCATGTATTAGGCTTGGTTTAGAGGCTTGGCCGAATAAACTTAGACCTTGGCTAGCGAAGATGACCGCTAGCGTGCATATTGTGTCCGATGCCACCTAGTGTTGTATTGTGAATTACATGTGCTGCAGTAAGTCATGCACAGCGATAGACGAGACAGGGGACATCCAAGGAAATATGCATCTAGGTCTTTTATAAATAGTACAGTTTTATTCCATAGAAAATAAATTTACAAAAAACAGAATATTTTGATTAATTATTTCTATCTTTAAAATAATTAATTTATTTTAACAGATAGTCTTCTATAGTACGACACGAACACGTCTTTGTATAAATCTTAATCAGGTTAAAAAACAAGGTTATGTAATTGAAACAATATATCAATTTTTCTCGAGGAAGTATCAATAAATTTAACATCCTAAGAAGCTAGAAATTAACTGTAAATCATGTTAACAGTGGTCGTCGCTACACTGCAATGCTTACATATAGAACGATCCATATTTTTCAGTGAATGTTTTTTCTCCACAAGTCGGACAGTTAGTACTGTGGTGTGTAGACATATTCCAGAAAATATACCGTACCGAAAATATACATGTAGCCGTAGATTAGTGTGGCCCTAATAATTACGCAGAGTATCGCCTACAGTCCCTCTGTCACATGACTGTAATCATGCAGATGCGTTCCATTTTCCGACAAATGTGCCAATCCAGACGTTTCTGGACAATGTTGAGAGGTGGTAAGCGTGGAAGTGCGCCCACGCGCGACACAAAATAGATATAAATAAAAACCGATGCTTTGCAGATAATGCCAATATAAATATGCAACACTATTAAAATCACGGTTATCACGTGTAACTAAAGTCAATCTTTATACAGATTTACGCAGTAATTACTCGTTTTGTTGAACACCATAACATCTGAACGTCACAAGTTATTATATTTCCCTGTGGTTACAAATTTTCTTTACTGTTACTCTCGAACCATATCTGTAACCTTTCACATATGTCTGCATTGATGTAATCAGATTGTTCATTTTCTGCAATCTCCCCGTTTCACGTTGCAACACGCCCACGCGACCTATCCCGTCAAAACGACGATGAATAGCATTCGTAAACTGGAAAATACCCATTGGAATGAATTCCTGCGGTTGAAATAGAAAAATTGAGATAATGCGGGGGTTAATACTCTTCAGAAAAATGACACCCGAGTTATTGAACATACGCCTGTTAAGCCATTAAAAATGTACGATCACAAAATCTTATCGGAGTATGTCGATCTAAAACATCGTTTTACCTGGAAGAAACCATTTGACGCACTTGGCAAATGAGACCTAGCGATTACAAGCATTGTAAAATCGATTTTAGAGGTTATGCATCGGGAAACATAGATTATAATCCGGGGTTCGTTATACTATAGAATACGTCATCACTATCCTTTGTTTCACCCTAAAGGGACAGGAATGTGACAGCTTTGTCAGAAATCGACGCAAGACGGGAGTAATCCAATTTAGAAAGTCCAACGCACAAGTATTGTAATGTTCATATCTTCTGACAGCTTTGATGCTCCAAATAAGCTTATTCTGTAATATAGTTTCGTCGCGTTTCAGATTTGCTACAACATTGTAGGGTATATGGTCCAACGCGGCGTAAGCAAAGTGTGCAAATCAATCATTTGTTTACATTAAATTCTAACGCGTATGACGTCAGTGACGTGTTACGTAAAACAACGCGTTGAAATGCTACATAATTACCCAATTGTTAACGTAGCAGTTGTGGATGACGTCACCTGAGAATCAATGAAGATCATTCGCATGTCTTGAAAGTTGAACGATCTTACATTGGGAATGATGAAAATGGCAACGTAGATGAATATTGATATAACGAAAGGTCTCAAGGAAAGCCTGTGAAGTTATTGAAAATACGAATCTGTCACGTAATGTACTATGTATCCGGGAAAAAACGGACGTGGCGAATATTTAATCTGACGTACCCTGGATAGTTAGAGTTCATTTCAAGATTTGTTATTCATACACTTTCCCTGAAAGATTTGAAATGTGAGATTATTTATAATTTGGAGAGGTTGCTTTAAAAACGTATGTATGTAGGTAGTTATTTGTGCTACCCAAGTTGATAATATTGGGAAGTGTCATACTGTTTTTTAATATGACGTGTTTCATAGCATATGGTCAATGATTGTGACTTTGTTATCTATGTTTATAGAAATAGTGTAACTATTAAAACCTTGCCCACCATAAATTATTAATTTCACAGTGATTGATGAGAATTAGAAAAAGATGATCAGATGAAAATTGTTTGAATAACCTCAAAAATAGCACATATAGAACACGTATCAAAATCGAACTTGGTCGAGATCCCAAACTGGCTAATTTAATATAGAATTGTTACTATAGCGACAAGAATAAGTTTCACGACGGAGTCATCAACAACAAAACAACAACAACCAGATCAGACATTTTCTCCTTATTTACTTTGACCTTCATCTACGATGCTAAGGTAAACATGATTAGAAAATGAAGAGTTGTGATGAATGGTTAGCAGGTTCTTTGTATTTACTTATTTAAAAAACAAAAAAAGATAAAACAACTGATTTTAATTGCGAGAAAATCGCAAAAAGTACATAAATGTATAACAATGACGGCGGTACTGTAGAGCTGATAGAACATTGGCATCTTAGCGTATTCTCATCGCCGTACACCACGGCCTCTTCACGGCAAGCTTTAACGGTAAGCCTACAAAGTAAATAAGCTCTGACAGAGCTTGCTAGTCATCAAAACGTTCGTCAAGACAAAACATTTAACCATCTGTGATCAACTGAAAGCAGGATCATGAAGTGTTATACAAAAGTTAAAAGTATTTATTTCAAAAACCTATTATCCAAACAAGATAACAAATGAATAAAAAAAACCTCTAGGACTATTGTATTTTAAAAACAGCCAGAATGTGAAACAAACACGACGTGTGATTGAAATCCGACATCTTAGCGTATTTAAGGGATAATGGACGCCTCACGTGACGCAAATTTCGGCACCCCTTGCAACTGATCAACTGGTCATTAGCTGTGACGTCAATTGGCGTGAAATCGACAGCTGCAAACGGCATACAACTCTAACTACAGTCCCATTTACATGCAGTATATATCGGCAGTGGGATAAACTATAAATTATATAAAAATCACTTGTGTTTTCACGTTTCAAATACTCACTTTAATTATGTGAGTTGTCATACATAACGGACAGTGGAATAAACTGGAATGTGTTCAAAATATGACTAAATAATGGAAACACTTGTCAATGTGTGTTAATTCTTAAAGTCAGTCGTCAAGCAGCGCTCATTCGAAGTTTATGCAAACTATGTATTTTACGTTATATGGGACCCACATCAAACACTGTTTATTTATTTCAAGAGTGACACGTATTTAATACATATTATGTTTTATTTGCCATTTCTTTTGCCATTTCTATTTTGTGATTATTTCAAATTCTGACGGTCCAAGTCGCTGTAATATTGATTTTAGTGTTTGGAAAGATCGTGAATGTGATCGTGTGGTAAAAATCTCCAAAATCAAACGGTAACTAATTTTTAGGACTAATGTACTTATCTGACGACTGCAAAATTTAGACAGAACTCGGTTAAAACATGCACAATATCGAATACTCTTGTGCCGTGACCCGGGCCTTGACATTCAACACTCGTGACGTGTATACCTGACAAAGTTTATTGGTATTTATAACTTGTACATTACTTCCTGCTACTGTCTGCGTCATTCTCCTCCTCGTGGGGTTGGACTCGGTTGTCATGGCGATAACGAATTTTTCCTTTATACTTCGGGGACGTAAGTTTTTCTTCCGACTTTGGTAAAAACGTGACGCTTACCTAGCATGTCTCATTATCTTCAGACATTTAAGATTGTATACATACACTCACCAGATGGGTATCCTTAATAAGGATACTTTACAAACTTATTAAAACCTTCCGCCCAGTTCTCATCATCCTGTGCCTCTTTGCAAATATACATCGAGGTTTAACCACAGCAAGGCGCCTGAACAAAAATCGAGTTAAAATCTGTCTAAACATAGTAATTTTCTGTTATCTTTGCCGACACATCCGATACTGTCGTCATTAGTGGTATTTGTCGAGGATTCGTGCTTCCTTGAAGTATAGTAACGAGGCGTTATCTTCTCTCCATGTGTAAGTCGCTGCTAAGAATAGATAGTTCATTGCCCACTGTGAAATATCTTATAGTGGTAATAAGTATGGGGTTATTTACCGGTGAATGCAATACGTGACTAGTTCAATTGACTATACTGTCATTACAAAACAATTCTATTGTGCTATCACGTAATTGTCACTTATATATGTTTTATGCCACTTTAGAACAAAATCATTTTGTTTTTGAGCATCATGTTTATACAGACAAGAAAACATACGAATACAAATATAAGTATCCATTAAAAATATACTAGATGTTTGAAAAATGTTTCGGTTAATTGTCACATATGCTGTATGACGTATTGAAATAGTTGAAACTAATGCCTTTCAAGTTGCGGGAGAAGAAGTGGGAAATGAACCAAAAATGCGATATTTAGCATCATTGTCGGATTCAGATTCATTCAATTTATTTAGTTTTTCATTCACTGCGCACAATGACAGATTTAGAGGGTGTTCGTTTCAATATGCGTACCTTATGTTCATTTACGTATTGTAAATTGTTATTACTTGCACAAAATGCGAATGATAATGTGAAAAATTAAAAACTCTATCCTTAGTAATACAATTTCCTATTAACAATAACTTGTATTCATTGTTTATGCATTTCGATTTGTAAGACTAACGCACATGATCGTCTCCTTCGTGTATTCCCATGAACGTAACGGACACCATGGACAGAATCGCGCAGTTTCACGAACTCGTTGTAAACGAACCATGTGTGGTATGCGTATTATTTACCATGGGGAAATGCGCCACCACGAGTTGAAAAGTTGACTATACAAACCGCTAGCGTGCATATTGAGTCCGGTGCCACCTAGTATTGTATTGTGAATTATATGTGCTGCAGTAAATCATTATGTATGCACAGCGATAGACGAGACAAGGGACATCCAAGGAAATATGCATCTATGTCTTTTATAAATAATACAGTTCTATTTCTTAGAAAATACATTTCCAAATAAAAGGATGATGATGATGAACATAACGCTATAACAACTCATAAACGATATGTTTCTGTTCAAACCAATATATATTTCTGAATGTGCTGATGGGACAGGAAATGCATTCAGATAATTATTTTTTCCAATGATGATTGTTAAATTATTACGGCTCATCACTATGCAAGTATGTAATTATTCGAAGAATTTGTACAATTAAACTACCTTGCCAATATCAAATGGGTTGTTCTAATTATCAAATACATTTCACTATTTGACAATGTCTTTTCCGGTATCGTGCAGATGACGTTCCATTTTACGACAAATGTGCCAATCCAGAGATTTTAAAGTTTCTGGATAGTAATTTCTGGTCAAAATTCTCGATGTGGTTCCCAGAATGCATTTCAACGTAGAGTCTCCCTCGTGTTCAAGATACTCGGTTCAATGGAATTGTCCCAACTCACAAATCATCTTCTCATTCTTGGTAAAATACACTTATATAAATGAAAACTGCAACTAATCATTCCAAATTTGAATATTTACATAACCATGGTCAAAGATATAAAAGAGATTGAGGAACATATTGCAACGAAGAATAATAAAATCGAGGTACATAACAAAAATAAGTCAATCTTACAAAAGACTCAGGCTTAATAAATTTAAAATAAAATAGTCCAATGGCATATTCATTTATGTATTTATTTACTATTTAGCTAGATCTTACCACACACAGTTTCTTTTGAAATCATATCTTGAGATTAAGCCTTCTGTAGTGTACATGTTTTGTTTTTCCATGTTTGTTATATACATAAAAGTAAATAAATAAATAAAAAAAGTTTCTACATAGATAGTGTTGATTGAGAGGTGGTAAGCGCGCTCACACGCGACAGAAAAGAGGTAGAAATGAAAATCGAATCGCAAAGGTTTGTAGATAATACCAATACATAACTAAGTTAAATCGGCGCTTTCATACTGATAGTAATTGTAAGTTTCTTTTCCAGTGCCTTTCCAAATGTGTAATATTATTACAATCGCAATGGTCACTTGTAACTAAAATCAATCTTTATACAGAGATTCACGCAGGAATTACTCGTTTTGTTGATTATCTTATCAGCTGAGCGTCAAAAGTTATTATATTTCCCTGTGGTTTCAAATTTTCTTTACTTTTACTCTCGAACCATATCTGTAACCTTTCACATATGTCTACATTGCTGTAATCAGATTGTTCATTTTCTGCAATCTCCCCGTTTCACGTTGCCTCACGCCCACGCGACCTATCCCGCTTGCTCACGTAGCGGTATTCACTGTAAATACAAAAACATCTTCACTAAGATGTACGGTAGTTCGCTCTCCGATTCTCTCAATATACAAATTGGAAAAGTGCTTCTATTATTCAACGAGATGCCGCTAATTTAATTTCACTTGGTTTGTGGTTTAGTATTCTGAATTGTTTGAAAATATTTAAACGTCGTATTCAAAAGGTGTGTCGGTAAAAATAGATCATTTTTCAGTCATATTGTAAAATGTGATTTAAATGTCAGGAAAAATAACGCAATCTTGTGAATCACACTTAGTTAATCGTTAATGCTGTACACCTGTGGGGTTTCTATGAACACTTCTTTCCCACTATCCCCCAACTTTCTGTCTTTTTCCAGACTTCCATTTATGTCTAGACAGTGTACTAAGCCTACTAATTAACTGTGTAAAGTCAATGTGCTCACTTGTCTGGACATCGACATCCTTTATGCAAGTTGTTTATTGTTGCACCCAACTGTTACATACATGTATGTGACGTTACTGATATGTACAGCTGGCACACATACGGCAGTCCTGCCCACAAAATCAAGACTCTGAAATGTAATTGATCAAAAAATAAGCGTTGTTACCAACATAGATGGGATGGGGCGAAAAGACGATTTTTGTTAATCATTTTACATTAAATGGGTCACTGTGATTTCTTAAAAAGACGAGACTTATAAAATATTTAACAGTTTAAGTCTGACGTCATCGCCACTACGTGGAATGTGTATTCCCAGAATGGCAAGGCAAATCTCCATTACAAGAAAGACAAAATGATGAAAGTAAATCCGCCATGCTATGTATTGCTGACGGGCGTTCAGGTTATGAGTTCGCTGGAATCTCGCTTTTACGTGTTTATGTGTTCATAATATACCATAATGCTTGCAGGACAAACATTAACACAAGTTTCAGCGTCGTAGCGATGTAAAAACATCGCGTGGGATTCGGCAAAGTGTTTTCGGAAATTTCCACGCTATACAAAATTGTACATGATCCATTTCGATGAAGTAAAGTCATCTCCAAGTCATACCTTCCTCTGAAAGATTGGTATTTCGACATTGAAATATAAAACAGAAGTTTATTAAGTCCAAAATCAAATCATTCCATTTTCATGGTAGACGTACGTTCTGTTCGTGCTTTTCAAACAATACGCAAGATTTTGCATTGAATGGAAAATCACATATTATACACCGGTCATATGATTGACAATGTGAGCAGCCAATCAAAAAGCATGTCACAGCTGAGCTGATGAATTCTTATATTAATGAGAGACGAACCAATGTGTTACTGGCTATAGTTCACCTACTGCAAACTGCGGGTGTGAAGGTTTCAGGTGTGTTATTGAGTGGGCAGTGTTATTTTAAGCAGTGAAGTCGTAAAGCAGGTGTACTTGCTACGCCCTCACAGCACCCTTCTGTTCCGTGTTGTTTTCTACATATATTCTTAAGTGATTTGGTTAACTCTAGACTATTTCTTTTATGTCATTTTTAGTGAAAATAAATAAAATTAGTAGCATATGAAATGAAGCTCTAAAGCGTAAATATTTTCAAAACGACGATTAACATCATTCGTAAGCTGAAATGCCCATTGTCAGTGAATTCCTGCGGTTGAGATACGAACTTTGAGATCGTGCGGGGGTTGATATTTTCTACAAAAATTATTGAGCATACGTCTGTTAAGTCATTAAAAGGGAACGATCGCAAAATCTTATCGGAATATGTCAATCTAAAACATCGTTTTACCTGGAAGAAACAATTTGACACACTTGGCAAATGAGACTTAGCAATTACAAGCATTGTTCTGCATTGATAAATCGATTTTAGATTTGATTATAATCTGGGGTTCGTTATACTATAGACTACGTCATCACTGTCCTTCACTTCACTCTAAGTACAGGTCGGTGACATCTTTGTCAGAAATCGACACAAGAGACTGATCTAATTTGGAAAGCTGACCACATAATTATTGCAATATTCATATCTTCTGACAACTGTGATGCTCCAAATAAGCTTATTCGGTGATATAGTTTCGTATTATTCCATATTGGTTTCACCGTAGGCCCACCCAACAACATTGTAGGGTCCATGTTCCAACGCGGCGTAAATAAAATGTGCAAATCGATCATTTGTTTACATGAAATTCTAACGCTTTGACGACAGTGACGTGTTACGTAAAACAACGCGTTGAAATGCTACATATTTTACCCAATGGTTAACGTAACAGTTGTGGATAACGTCACCTGAGAATCAATGACGGCCATTGACATGTCTTGAAAGTCGAACGACCTTACATTGGAAATACACAAACGTATTTACGAATCTGTCACATAGTGTACTATGTATGTTAGATTATTTATAATTTGGAGAGATTGCTTTAAAACGTATGTTTGTATGTACGTAGTTACAATATTTGTGCTACACAAGTTGATAATATTGAAAGGTGTCATGCTGTTATTTAATATGACGTGTTTGCTAGCATATGGTCATTGATTGTGCTTTTTTTATTTATGTTTATAGAACATAGTATAACTATTAAAACCTTGCCCACTGTGAATTATGGATTTCATAGTGATTGATGAGAATTAGAAAAATATGATCAGATAAAAATTGTTTGAATAACCACAAAAATAGAACATATAGAACACGTATCAAAATCGAACTTGGTCGAGATCCCAAACTGGCTAATTTAATATCCAAGTTTGAAAGAAATTTGATAAAAACTGTTACTGTAATGACAAGAATAAGTTTCACGACGGAGTCATCATCAACAATAACAACGAGGTCAGACATTTCCTCCTTATATACTTACTTCATTTTGGTAAGGTAAACATGATTGGAAAATGAAGAAATGTGATGAATGGTCAGCAGGTTCTTTTTATTTACTCATCTAAAAAACAAAGACAAAACAACTCTATATAAATACTCCAAACTAATTTTAATTGCGAGAAAATCGCAAAAAATACATAAATGTATAACAACGACGGCGGTACTGTAGAACTGATTGCAGAACATTGACATCTTAGCGTATTCTCAGTGTCGTCATCACGACAAGTTTTTACGGTAAACCTATATAAGGAGGTATCGATGCGGAAATAAGCTTTGACAGCGAGAATGTAAATTCGTTGGTGTTCTACAATGGATACCATGTATCAATTAAGGAAACACAATGTCACTGCAGAAAAAAGACATAAACATTTTAAATTGTCCTGTACACATGTATGATTATAACCACTTTAAACTTGTCAACCACCACTACGGGTGTTATCAAACACGTGTTCAAGTAGCTTGCTAGTCACCATAACGTTCGTCAGGACAGAATATTTCACCATCTGTGATCATACCATGTTGAACCCAGGGCCATCAACTTGTATAGGAAAGTATTTATCCAATCTTGGCGTATTTAGGGGATAATGAACGTCTGGCATGACGCAAATCTCGGTGCCCCTTGCAACTGATCAACTGGTCATTAACTTTCGCTGTGACGTCAATTGGTGTGAAATCCACAGCTGCAAACGGCATACAACTCTGACTACAGTCCCATTTACATGCAGTATGTATCGGCAGCGGGATGAACTATAAATTATATAAATATCACTTGTGTTTTCACGTGCCAAATACTCACTTTAACTATGTGAGCTGTCATACATAACGGAAGGTGGAATAAATCGGAATGTGTTCAAAATACGACTAAATAATGGAAGCACTTGTCAATGTGTGTTCATTTTTAAAGTCAGTTGTCAAGCAGCGCTCATTCGAATATTATGCAAACTATGTATTTTACACGTGATATATACGTTGCATGGGACCCACATCAAACACTGTTTATTTATTTCAAGTGTGACACGTATTTACATGTACTACCAATATCATGTTTTATTTGCCATTTTCTATTTTGTGATTATTTCAAATTCTGACGGTCCAAGTCGCTGTAATATTGATTGTGTTTGATAAGGTCGTGAATGAGTACGGCAATAATCGTCAAAATCGAACGGTAACTAATTTTTAGGACTAATGTTGTCGTAAATGCTTATCCACTTGTGTTTTTCCTCATTGATTCTATTTGTTGTTGTTTATTCAGATTTATTCATTCTTGCTCGATCATGTTAGATCATATTTTGCTTTATCTATTCGTCTTTATTTTGTTCAATTACAAGCAGTATTAGCTGAGATATAACCAGTAGAAGTTATTACATGTCAAGATTTCACACTTCAATACATGTATCTCTATTATAAATTAACACAGATTCAATTTATACAAGTCAATTAATAATAATCAATAGACAGCACGAACGCAATAGGAATCAGTTGCAAGGTCGATTTTAAGACGATGTATCAATATTGAAAACCTATCATTGTGTTTCCCTCCTATTTTAATCCATAGGTGTGAAGCCTACTGAACCCTATAAAAGGGGCATTCTATCGTGTATTCATCAGTTGCCTTCTTGTTACATTGTACATTCTTTGTTGTAACATCGCCATAATAAACAGTGTATTGTTTAAATGTACATGACGCTTCCTTTATTGTAACTCTACGATCCAATGCATGCAGTTTGAACCTGATCGAATGTGAGCGAATATCGACCACAAATGTACTTATCTGACGACTGCAAAATTTAGACAGAACTCGGTTAAAACATGTACAATATCGAATACTCTTGTGCCGTGACCCGGGCCTTGACATGCAACACTCGTGACGTGTATACCTGACAAAGTTTATTGGTATTTATAACTTGTACATTACTTCGTACTACTGTCTGTGTCATTCTCATCCTCGTGGGGTTGGACTCGGTTGTCATGGCAATCACCAATTCGTCCTTTATACTCCGGGGACGTAAGATTTTCATCCGACTTTGGTGTCTCATTATCTTTAAATATTTAAATTTGTATGTATACGCTCACCTGATGGGTATCGTTAATAAGGATACTTCATCGACTTATTGAAACCTCCCAATTCTCATCATCCTCTGATTCGATTTATATTCACGCAAACGTATACATTATCACTCATGGGGGATTCAATTAATGATCCTGTGCCTCTTTGCAAATATACTTCGAAGTTTAAACACAGCAAGGTGCCTGAACAAAAATCAAGTTAAAATTTGTCTAAACATAGTAATTTTCTATTATCTTTGCCGATACATTCGATGCTGTCGTCATTAAGTGGTATTTGTGGAGGATTTGTGCTTCCTTGAAGTAGAGTAACGAGGCGTATCTTTTCTCCAAGAGTAAGTCGTTGCTAAAAATAGATAGTTCATTGCCTACTGTAAAATATCTTATAGTGATAATAAGTATGGGGTTATTCACCGGTGAATGCAAGACGTGACTAGGTTCGTTCAAGTTTAAGTGACTATAATACTGCCTTTACAAAACAATTATATTGTGCTGCCACATAATGGTCACTTATATATGTTTTTATTATGCCACTTTGGAACAAAATGCATTCTTTTGAGTATCAACGCAGTCAAAAACGACAAGTATATTCAGACAAGGAAACATATACATACAAACACAAGTATCTATTAAATATGTACTATATGTTTGAAAAAAGTTTCAGTTAATTTTCACATATGCTCCATGACGTATTGAAGTAGTGAAACAAATGCCTCGCATTCCCATAAAGGGACAGAATCGCGTCGTTTCACGAACTCGGTGTAAACGAACCTTGTGTGGTAAGTGTATTATTTACTTTGTGGCAATGCGCCACCACGAGTTCATTATGATGATGATCATATCATATATGATTTTGTATTTATTTTATTCAATATATTTCACTTCTAATTCGCCCTCACTTTTTTTGTTGTCGCCCATGGACTATAGAAATATAACTTAAGACATTGAGTTTTGTTTCGTGCCATAATACAGCTATCCCGGATGGATAACTGCTTCGGGAAGTTTTGTAAATTAAGTTTAAATTTGCGGGAAAGTCGGATCCATTCACATCTTGGTGAACATAACGCTATAACAACTCATAAACGATATGTTTCTGTTCAAACCAATATATATTTCTGAATGTGCTGATGGGACAGGAAATGCATTCAGATAATTATCTTTTCCAATGATGAATGTTAAATTATTACGGCTCATCACTATACAAGTATGTAATTATTCGAGGGATTTGTACAATTAAACTATCTTGCAAATTTCAATCGGGTTGTTCTAATCATCAAACACATTTCACAATTTGACAATGTCTTTTCCGGTATCGTGCAGCTGACGTTCCATTTTACGACAAATGTGCCAATCCAGAGATTTTAAAGTTTCTGGATAGTAATTTCTGGTAAACATTCTCGAGGTGGTTCCCAGAATGCATTCCAACAGATGGCCCACCTAATTTTCTAATTAATTGTAAGTTTTTTCCCCGTGCCTTTCCATATGTGCAATTATTTTATTACAATCGCAATGGTCACGTGTAACTAAAATCAATCTTTATACAGAGATTTACGTAGGAATTACTCGTTTTGTTGATCATCTTATCAACTGAAGGTCAAAAGGTATTATATTTCCCTGTGGTTTCAAAGTTTCTATACTTTTATTCTTGAACCATATCTGTAACCTTTCACATATGTCTGCATTGATGTAATCAGATTGTTCATCTTCTGCAATCTCCCCGTTTCATGTCGCACCACGCCCATGCAACCTATCCCGCTTGCTCCTGTAGCGGTATTCACTGTAAATACAAGAACATCTTCTCTAGGATATTCGGTAGTACACTCTCCGATTCTCTTAATATACAAATTGGAAAAGTGCTTATATTATTCAACGAGACACCGCCGCTAATTTAATTTCACTCGGTTTGTGGTTTAGTATTCTGATTTGCTTTGCAAATATTTAAACGTCATTAATGCAGCACACCTGTTGGGTTTCTATGAACACTTATCTCCCGCTATCCTCCCAATTGCAACTATCTATCTAAACTTCCGGATATGTCTAGACAGAGTACTAAGTCACTTATAACTGTGCAGAGTCAATATGCCCCAGTTGTCTGGACATCGACGTTATACTAAACCAATTGTATCATTGAGCGTAAGATGTTTATTAATGCACCCGATGGTTACATATGTGACGTTGCTGATATGTATAGATGGTACATTTACGACAGTCCAGTCAACAACGGAACATAACAGATAGGCAAAATCAAGACCTTATAATTTCACTTCAAATTAGCCACAGTGGTAACGTAGAATGACGAGATGTATGTGTGGGGGTGAATTTTTAACCACGAGTTCATGATGATGATGATCATGTATTATATGATTTTGTATTTATTTTATTCAATATATTTCACTTCTAATTCGCCCTCACTTTTTTTGTTGTCGTCCATGGACTATAGAAATATAACTTAAGACATTGAGTTTTGTTTCGTGCCATAATACAGCTATCCTGGATGGATAACTGCTTCGGGAAGTTTTGTAAATTAAGTTTAAATTTGCGGGAAATTCGGATCCATTCACGTCTTGGTGAACATAACGCTATAACAACTCATAAACGATATGTTTCTGTTCAAACCAATATATATTTCTGAATGTGCTGATGGGACAGGAAATGCATTCAGATAATTATCTTTTCCAATGATGATTGTTAAATTATTACGGCTCATCACTATACAAGTATGTAATTATTTGAGGGATTTGTACAATTAAACTATCTTGCAGATTTCAATCGGGTTGTTCTAATCATCAAACACATTTCACAATTTGACAATGTCTTTTCCGGTATCGTGCAGATGACGTTCCATTTTACGACAAATGTGCCAATCAAATAATTATCTTTTCCAATAATGATTGTTAAATTATTACGGCTCATCACTATACAAGTATGTAATTATTTGAAAGATTTGTACAATTAAACTACCTTGCAAATTTCAAACGGGTTGTTCTAATCATCAAACACATTTCACAATTTGACAATGTCTTTTCCGGTATTGTGCAGATGACGTTCCATTTTATGACAAATGTGCCAATCCAGAGATTTTAAAGTTTCTGGATAGTAATTTCTGGTAAAAATTCTCGAGGTGGTTCCCAGAATGCATTCCAACAGATGGTCCCCCTAATTTTCTAATTAATTGTAAGTTTTTACCCCGTGCCTTTCCATATGAGCAATTATTTTATTACAATCGCAATGGTCACGTGTAACTAAAATCAATCTTTATACAGAGATTTACGTAGGAATTACTCGTTTTGTTGATCATCTTATCAACTGAAGGTCAAAAGGTATTATATTTCCCTGTGGTTTCAAAGCTTCTATACATTTATTCTTGAACCATATCTGTAACCTTTCACATATGTCTGCATTGATGTAATCAGATTGTTCATTTTCTGCAATCTCCCCGTTTCATGTCGCACCACGCCCATGCAACCTATCCCGCTTGCTCCTGTAGCGGTATTCACTGTAAATACAAGAACATCTTCTCTAGGATATTCGGTAGTACACTCTCCGATTCTCTTAATATACAAATTGGAAAAGTGCTTATATTATTCAACGAGACACCGCCGCTAATTTAATTTCACTCGGTTTGTGGTTTAGTATTCTGATTTGCTTTGCAAATATTTAAACGTCATTAATGCAGCACACCTGTTGGGTTTCTATGAACAATTATCTCCCGCTATCCTCCCAATTGCAACTATCTATCTAAACTTCCGGATATGTCTAGACAGACTACTAAGTCACTTATAACTGTGCAGAGTCAATATGACCCAGTTGTCTGGACATCGACGTTATACTAAACCAATTGTATCATTGAGTGTAAGATGTTTATTAATGCACCCGATGGTTACATATGTGACGTTGCTGATATGTATAGATGGTACATTTACGACAGTCCAGTCAACAACGGAACATAACAGATAGGCAAAATCAAGACCTTATCATTTCACTTCAAATTAGCCACAGTGGTGACGTAGAATGACGAGATGTATGTGTGGGGGTGAATTTTTAACCACGAGTTCATGATGATGATCATCATGTATTATATGATTTTGTATTTATTTTATTCAATATATTTCACTTCTAATTCGCCCTCACTTTTTTTTTTGTCGTCCATGGACTATAGAAATATAACTTAAGACATTGAGTTTTGTTTCGTGCCATAATACAGCTATCCCGGATGGATAACTGCTTCGGGAAGTTTTGTAAATTAAGTTTAAATTTGCGGGAAATTCGGATCCATTCACGTCTTGGTGAACATAACGCAATAACAACTCATAAACGATATGTTTCTGTTCAAACCAATATATATTTCTGAATGTGCTGATGGGACAGGAAATGCATTCAGATAATTATCTTTTCCAATGATGATTGTTAAATTATTACGGCTCATCACTATACAAGTATGTAATTATTTGAAAGATTTGTACAATTAAACTACCTTGCAAATTTCAAACGGGTTGTTCTAATCATTAAACACATTTCACAATTTGACAATGTCTTTTCCGGTATTGTGCAGATGACGTTCCATTTTACGACAAATGTGCCAATCCAGAGATTTTAAAGTTTCTGGATAGTAATTTCTGGTAAAAATTCTCGAGGTGGTTCCCAGAATGCATTCCAACAGATGGTCCCCCTAATTTTCTAATTAATTGTAAGTTTTTTCCCCGTGCCTTTCCATATGTGCAATTATTTCATTACAATCGCAATGGTCACGTGTAACTAAAATCAATCTTTATACAGAGATTTACGTAGGAGTTACTCGTTTTGTTGATCATCTTATCAACTGAAGGTCAAAAGGTATTATATTTCACTGTGGTTTCAAAGTTTCTGTACTTTTATTCTTGAACCATATCTGTAACCTTTCACATATGTCTGCATTGATGTAATCAGATTGTTCATTTTCTGCAATCTCCCCGTTTCATGTCGCACCACGCCCATGCAACCTATCCCGCTTGCTCCTGTAGCGGTATTCACTGTAAATACAAGAACATCTTCTCTAGGATATTCGGTAGTACACTCTCCGATTCTCTTAATATACAAATTGGAAAAGTGCTTATATTATTCAACGAGACACCGCCGCTAATTTAATTTCACTCGGTTTGTGGTTTAGTATTCTGATTTGCTTTGCAAATATTTAAACGTCATTAATGCAGCACACCTGTTGGGTTTCTATGAACACTTATCTCCCGCTATCCTCCCAATTGCAACTATCTATCTAAACTTCCGGATATGTCTAGACAGAGTACTAAGTCACTTATAACTGTGCAGAGTCAATATGACCCAGTTGTCTGGACATCGACGTTATACTAAACCAATTGTATCATTGAGTGTAAGATGTTTATTAATGCACCCGATGGTTACATATGTGACATTGCTGATATGTATAGATGGTACATTTACGACAGTCCAGTCAACAACGGAACATGACAGATAGGCAAAATCAAGACCTTATCATTTCACTTCAAATGAGCCACAGTGGTGACGTAGAATGACGAGATGTACGTGTGGAGGTGAATTTTTAACCACGAGTTCATGATGATGATGATCATGTATTATATGATTTTGTCACAACTCATAAACGATATGTTTCTGTTCAAACCAATATATATTTCTGAATGTGCTGATGGGACAGGAAATGCATTCAGATAATTATCTTTTCCAATGATGATTGTTACATTATTACGGCTCATCACTATACAAGTATGTAATTATTTGAGGGATTTGTACAATTAAACTACCTTGCAAATTTCAATCGGGTTGTTCTAATCATCAAACACATTTCACAATTTGACAATGTCTTTTCCGGTATCGTGCAGATGACGTTCCATTTTACGACAAATGTGCCAATCCAGAGATTTTAAAGTTTCTGGATAGTAATTTCTGGTAACAATTCTCGAGGTGGTTCCCAAAATGCATTCCAACAGATGGTCCCCCTAATTTTCTAATTAATTGTAAGTTTTTTCCCCGTGCCTTTCCATATGTGCAATTATTTTATTACAATCGCAATGGTCACGTGTAACTAAAATCAATCTTTATACAGAGATTTACGTAGGAATTACTCGTTTTGTTGATCATCTTATCAACTGAAGGTCAAAAGGTATTATATTTCCCTGTGGTTTCAAAGTTTCTATACATTTATTCTTGAACCATATCTGTAACCTTTCACATATGTCTGCATTGATGTAATCAGATTGTTCATCTTCTGCAATCTCCCCGTTTCATGTCGCACCACGCCCATGCAACCTATCCCGCTTGCTCCTGTAGCGGTATTCACTGTAAATACAAGAACATCTTCTCTAGGATATTCGGTAGTACACTCTCCGATTCTCTTAATATACAAATTGGAAAAGTGCTTATATTATTCAACGAGACACCGCCGCTAATTTAATTTCACTCGGTTTGTGGTTTAGTATTCTGATTTGCTTTGCAAATATTTAAACGTCATTAATGCAGCACACCTGTTGGGTTTCTATGAACACTTATCTCCCGCTATCCTCCCAATTGCAACTATCTATCTAAACTTCCGGATATGTCTAGACAGAGTACTAAGTCACTTATAACTGTGCAGAGTCAATATGCCCCAGTTGTCTGGACATCGACGTTATACTAAACCAATTGTATCATTGAGCGTAAGATGTTTATTAATGCACCCGATGGTTACATATGTGACGTTGCTGATATGTATAGATGGTACATTTACGACAGTCCAGTCAACAACGGAACATAACAGATAGGCAAAATCAAGACCTTATCATTTCACTTCAAATTAGCCACAGTGGTAACGTAGAATGACGAGATGTATGTGTGGGGGTGAATTTTTAACCACGAGTTCATGATGATGATGATCATGTATTATATGATTTTGTATTTATTTTATTCAATATATTTCACTTCTAATTCGCCCTCACTTTTTTTGTTGTCGTCCATGGACTATAGAAATATAACTTAAGACATTGAGTTTTGTTTCGTGCCATAATACAGCTATGCCGGATGGATAACTGCTTCAGGAAATTTTGTAAATTAAGTTTAAATTTGCGGGAAATTCGGATCCATTCACGTCTTGGTGAACATAACGCTATAACAACTCATAAACGATATGTTTCTGTTCAAACCAATACATATTTCTGAATGTGCTGATGGGACAGAAAATGCATTCAGATAATTATCTTTTCCAATGATGATTGTTAAATTATTACGGCTCATCACTATACAAGTATGTAATTATTTGAGGGATTTGTACAATTAAACTACCTTGCAAATTTCAATCGGGTTGTTCTAATCATCAAACACATTTCACAATTTGACAATGTCTTTTCCGGTATCGTGCAGATGACGTTCCATTTTACGACAAATGTGCCAATCCAGAGATTTTAAAGTTTCTGGATAGTAAGTTCTGGTAAAAATTCTCGAGGTGGTTCCCAGAATGCATTCCAACAGATGGTCCCCCTAATTTTCTAATTAATTGTAAGTTTTTTCCCCGTGCCTTTCCATATGTGCAATTATTTTATTACAATCGCAATGGTCACGTGTAACTAAAATCAATCTTTATACAGAGATTTACGTAGGAATTACTCGTTTTGTTGATCATCTTATCAACTGAAGGTCAAAAGGTATTATATTTCCCTGTGGTTTCAAAGTTTCTATTCTTTTATTCTTGAACCATATCTGTAACCTTTCACATATGTCTGCATTGATGTAATCAGATTGTTCATTTTCTGCAATCTCCCCGTTTCATGTCGCACCACGCCCATGCAACCTATCCCGCTTGCTCCTGTAGCGGTATTCACTGTAAATACAAGAACATCTTCTCTAGGATATTCGGTAGTACACTCTCCGATTCTCTTAATATACAAATTGGAAAAGTGCTTATATTATTCAACGAGACACCGCCGCTAATTTAATTTCACTCGGTTTGTGGTTTAGTATTCTGATTTGCTTTGCAAATATTTAAACGTCATTAATGCAGCACACCTGTTGGGTTTCTATGAACACTTATCTCCCGCTAACCTCCCAATTGCAACTATCTATCTAAACTTCCGGATATGTCTAGACAGAGTTCTAAGTCACTTATAACTGTGCAGAGTCAATATGTCCCAGTTGTCTGAGCCACAGTGGTGACGTAGAATGACGAGATGTATGTGTGGGGGTGAATTTTTAATTATCAACGTAGTAGCAGGGCAACTAATTCCGAATTGATTACAGTTGCGAGGCTTATTTTCTAGGTTATGAGTTCGCCGGAATCTCGCTTTTACGTGTTTATGTGTTCATAATACCATAGTGCTTGCAGGACAAACATTAGTACAAGTTTCAGCGTTCTAGTGTTGTCAAAACATCGCGTGGGATTTGGCAAAGTGTTTTGAGATATTTCCACGCTATACAAAAATGACCATGATCCATTTTGATGAAGTAAGGCCATCTCAACGCCATACTTCCCTCTGAATGATTGGAATTTCGACATTGAGATATAAAACATAAATTTAAGTTCCAAAATCAAATCAAATCATTCAATTTTCATGGTAGACGTACGTTCAGTCCGTGCTTTTCAAATAATACGCAAGATTTTGCGTTGAATGGAAAATCGCCTATTTTACACCGGTCATGTGATTGACAGCGTGAGCTACCCATTAAAAAGCATGTTGCAGCTGAGCTGATGAATTCTTATATTGATGAGAGACGAACACGGTTTTACTGGCCATAATTCACCTACTGCAAATTTAAAAGCAGCGGATGTGAAGGTTTTAGGTGTGTTATTGAATGGGCTTGTGTTATTTTAAGCAGTGAAGTCGTACTGGTGCACCTGCTACGCCCTCACAACACCCCTCTGTTCCGTGTTGTTTCCTACATATATTCTTAAATCCTTTGTTGTTGTTTTTCAATTTTTGGTGAAAATAAATAAAATTAACAGTAAGTAAAATGACGTTCCAATGCGTAAACATTCTCAAAACGACGACGAACATCATTCGTAAGCTGGAATGCCCATTGTCAGCGAATTCCTGCGATTGAGATACGAAAGTTGAGATCATGCGGGGGGGGTGATACTTTCCAGAAAAAAACTATACCCGAGTTATTGAACGTACGTCTGTTAAGCCATTACAATGTAGGATCGCAAAATCGTATCGGAGTATGTCGATCTAAAACCAGGAAAAAACTATTTGACACACTTGGCAACTGAGACTTCAGGAGACTTGGCGATCAAAAGCATTGTACAATCGATTTAGCGGGAAACATTGATTATAATCTGGGGTTTGTTATATACTACGTCGTCACTGTCCTTCGTTTCACTTTAAGTACAGTTCGGTGATATCTTTGTCAGTAATCGACACAAAAGAAGAGTGTGGAGCAAAGTTCATATTTTCTGACAGCTCTGATGCTCCAACCAAGCATATTCGGTAATATATTTTTGTCGTGTTCCATATTTGTTTCACCATAGCCCGACAACATTGTGGGGACTACTAGTATGTTCCCACGCGGCGTAAATAAAGTGTGCAAATCAATCATTTGTTTACATGAAATTCTAACGCGTATGACGTCAGTGACGTGTTAGGTAAAACAACGCGTTGAACTGCTATATATTTACCCAATGGTTAACGTAACAGTTGTGGGTGACGTGACCTGAGAATCAATGACGATTATTGGCATGTCTTGAAAGTCGAACGACCTTACATTGGGAATATAAAAAATGGCAACAGTAGATGAATAGTGATTGAGTGCAAAGATCTCAACAAGCAAAGCCTGTAAAGTTATTGAGAACTGTCACGCGATGTACTGTAAAATGACTAATTTTCCCTGGGTTTAAATTCCGCTGATTTACCATTTCAGGCATATTCAGTGGGTTTTAAATTCACGGTTTTATCAGTTAGATAATGTAATCTATGCTAAATTTTACATATTTACTGGGTTTTAACTTTTTTAACGCATTTCCAGTCAGCGAAATAAGCAAAATTAAAACCCGGTGAAAAATTAACCCTTTTACAGTATTCGAAAAACGAGCGAGACGAAGATTTACTAGTAATTTGTCGTACCCTGGATAGTTTACTATCATATTTAGTATTATTTACTACCGTGGAAAGATTTGAATATGAAATTATTGATAATTTGGGGGATTGATTTAAAACGTATATATGTACATGGTTACAATATTTTGTGCTACACATTTTGTCATACTGTTATTTAATATGACGTGTTTGCTATCATGAGATGGCGTTTTTTTTTATCTACATGTAGCTAACATAGTGTCACTATTAATACCTTGCCCAATTGTGAATTGCTTTTAAATTATATTTCACTGTGATTGATGAGAATTCGAAGAAGATGATCAGATAAAAATTGTTTGAATAACCACAAAAATAGAACATATAGAACACGTATCAAAATCGAAATTGGTCGAGATCCCAAACTGGCTAATTTAATATCCAAGTTACTGTAACGACAACCGACTTTTACGGTAAGCCTACAAAGGAAATATACTCTGACAGCGAGAATGGCTAACCTGGACTGCTCTACAATTGATACATTCTTAAACAAATCGTAGATCAGTCACGCAAACAGAATTTCACTGCAGAAAAAAAGAATTAAACATTTTAAATTGTCCTGTACACATGTATGATTGCAACAAATTTCAACATGTCTAACCATCACTACGGATGTTATCATGCACGTGTTCAAGTAGCTTGCTAGTCACCATAACGTTCGTCAAGGCAGAATATTTCACCATCGGTGGTTTATCATGTTGAACGCAGGGCCAACAACTAGTATACAAAAGTTAAAAGTATTTATTTCAAAAACCTATTATCCAAACAAGATGACAATGAATAAAAAATAACTCCAGGACTACTGTATTTTAAAAACCGTCAGAATTTGAAACAGACACGACGTGTGATTGAAATCAGACATCTTGGCGTATTTAGGGGATAATGAACGCCTCGCATGACGCAAATCTCTGCACCCCTTGCAACTGATTACCGGTATTTAATTACCGCTGTGACGTCAGTTGGTGTGAAATCGACAGCTGCAAACGGCATACAACTCTAACTACATTAGTTACATGCAGTATACATCGGCAGCGGGATAAACTATAAATTATATAAATATCACTTGTGTTTTCACGTTCCAAATACTCACTTTAATTATGTGAGATATCATACATAACGGAAAGTGGAATTAACCGGAATGTGTTCAAAATATGACTAAATAATGGAAACACTTGTCAATGTGTGTTAATTCTTAAAGTCAGTTGTCAAGCAGCGCTCATTTGAATTTTGTAATTTACTATGTATTTTACACGTGATATATACGTTGTATGGGACCCACATCAAACACTGTTTATTTATTTCAAGAGTGACACGTATTTACATGTACTACCAATATCATGTTGTATTTGCCATTTCCCATGCCGTTTCTATTTTGTGATTATTTCAAATTCTGACGGTCCAAGTCGCTGTAATATTGATTTTAGTGTTTGGAAAGGTCGTGAATGTGATCGTACGGCAAAAATCGCCAAAATCGAACGGTAACTAAATTTTAGGACTAATGCATTTATCTGACGACTGCAAAAAATAGGCAGAATTCGGTTAAAACATGCACAATATCGAAAACTCTTGTGCCGTGACCCGGGCCTTGACATGCAACACTCATGACGTGTATACCTGACAAAGTTTATTGGTATTTATAACTTGTACATTACTTCCTGCTACTGTCCGCGTCATTCTCCTCCTCGTGGGGTTGGACTTTATACTCCGAGGACTTAGGTTTTTTCTCCGACTTTGGTAAAAAGGCGACTCATACTTAGCATGTCTCATTGTCGTCAAACATTTATTTTTCTATGCATTCACTCACCAGATGGATATCGTTAATAAGGATACATTACCGACTTATTACCCCCCCCCCCAATTCTCATCATCTTCTTATTCGATTTATATTATCAGCCACGGGTATTCGATTAATGATCCGGTGCCTCTTCGCAAATATACATCGAGGTTTAACCACAGCAAGCTTAAGGCGCCTGAACAAAAATAAATTTAAAATCTAGTATTTTTTTATTATCTTTGCCAACACATCCGATACTGTCGTCATTAAGTGGTATTTGTGGAGGATTTGTGCTTTCTTGAAGTAGAGTAACAAGGCGTTATCTTCTCTCCATGAGTAAGTCGCTGCTAAGAATAGATAGTTCATTGTCCATTGTAAAATATCTTATAGTGGTAATTAGTATTGAGTTATTCACCGGTGAATGCAAGACGTGACTAGGTTCGTTCAAGTTTAAGTGACTATACTGTCGTTACAAAGTTAGAACAACTAAACAATTATATTGTTTGTGCTACTACGAAATGATAACTGATGATATGTTTCTATTAAAGCGGGAAGATCGTCATCTGCGCACGCGCGGGAATTGAGTCCCAAACGACGATAACAACACACGCTAAAAACGCAAAGGCTCGTGGGTAGACGCTTGTTTGTAAATAATGACACGCTATGGCCATCTGACGCGAGCGCAATTGACGACTCTCCCGCTTTAAGCCCTTTTGGAATAAAATGCACCCTGTTTTATGTCAACATGTTCAGGAATGTATACTCAGACCAGGAAACAAAACAACAAAACAACACTTCTATTATCCGTTAAATATGTACTAGATATATGAAAACAAGTTTAAGTTTATTGTCACGTATGCTGCTGTAGTGAGAATTGGAAATAAACCAACAACATTTAGCATCATTTTCAGATTTATATTTATTCAATTTATTTAGTGATAAATTCATCGGACACGATGACATGATGTTCATTCCAATATGCGTATATTGCAAATTTGTTATTACTTGCATCAAAAGCGATTTATCGTGTGAACAATTAAAACTGTGTCGTCGTGGCATGTGTAGTATTTACCTTGTAGCAATGCGCCACCACGAGTTGAAAAGTTGACTATACAAACCGCTCGCGTGCATATTGAGTCCGATGCCACCTAGTGTTGTATTGTGAATTATATGTGCTGCAGTAAATCATTATGTATGCACAGCGATAGACGAGACAAGGGGCATCTAAGGAAATATGCATCTAGGTCTTTTATAAATAATACAGTTGTATTTCTTAGAATTGTTTTTTAAAAATATGAGAATATCTTTTAAATAATTAATTTGACCGGGTGGATGATGATGTTGTTACTACATGCATTACAGACATTTGTTTTGCTTATAGATATCATATATGATATTATTTTGTATTTATTTTATTCAACGTCTTTCACTTCTAAGTTTTAACTCAACTCGACTTGGCTCCCTTTGTTGTCTTCCACGCACTAGAAATATAACTTAAGTTTTGTTTCGTATCATAATACAGCTATCCCGGATGGATAACTGCTTCAAGGAGTTTTGTAGATTAGGTTTACTATAACTTTGCAGGTATTCTGATCTGATCACATCTTGGTGAAAATATAGAAAATGAATCACATGCCATAACAACTCATTAACGATACGTTTCTCTTCAATCCAATATCTATTTCTGAATGTGCTGATGGGACAGGAAATGCATTCAGATACTTATCTTCCACCATTCTGCCATATATATGTATAAAATAAAATAAATATAGGTATATTGGGTGCGATGTTTTTCACGGAGCTGCATCCACATCCATGGCGTTGTCATGAATATGCACGAGGCATACTTGTATTCATGGCGTTGTCATGAATATGCACGAGGCATCTTTTATTCATGGCGTTGTCATGAATATGCACGAGGCATACTTTTATTCATGGCGTTGTCATGAATATGCACGAGGCATGCTTTTATTCATGGCGTTGTCATGAATATGCACGAGGCATACTTTTATTCATGGCGTTGGTTCATGAATATGCACGAGGCATACTTTTATTCATGGCGTTGGTTCATGAATATGCACGAGGCATACTTTTATTCATGGCATTGGTTCATGAATATGCACGAGGCATACTTTTATGCATGGCGTTGGTTCGTGAATAAGCACGAGGCATGCTTTTATTCATGGCGTTGGTTCATGAATATGCACGAGGCATACTTTTATTCATGGCGTTGTCATGAATATGCACGAGGCATACTTTTATTCATGGCGTTGGTTCATGAATATACACGAGGCATGCTATCATTCATGGCGTCGTTCATAAATATGTACGAGAAACGTATTCATTCATGGCATGGCATTATTCCTTGTTTATAAATACTCATAGCATGGCAATATTCCTTGTTTATAAATATTCATAGCATGGCAATATTCATGGTTGATAAATACTCATAGCATGGCAATATTCCTGGTTGATAAATATTCATAGCATGGCATTATTCCTTGTTTATAAATATTCATAGCATGGCGTTATTTCTTGTTTATAAATATTCATAGCAAGGCATTATTCATGGTTGATAAATATTCATAGCATGGCATTATTTCTGGTTGATAAATATTCATAACATGGCATTATTCCTGGTTGATAAATATTCATAGCATGGCATTATGCTTGTTTATAAATATTCATAGCAAGGTATTATTCATGGTTGATAAATATTCAATGTGTGTTAATTCTTAAAGTCAGTTGTCAAGCAGCGCTCATTTGAATTTTGTAATTTACTATGTATTTTACACGTGATATATACGTTGTATGGGACCCACATCAAACACTGTTTATTTATTTCAAGAGTGACACGTATTTACATGTACTACCAATATCATGTTGTATTTGCCATTTCCCATGCCGTTTCTATTTTGTGATTATTTCAAATTCTGACGGTCCAAGTCGCTGTAATATTGATTTTAGTGTTTGGAAAGGTCGTGAATGTGATCGTACGGCAAAAATCGCCAAAATCGAACGGTAACTAAATTTTAGGACTAATGCATTTATCTGACGACTGCAAAAAATAGGCAGAATTCGGTTAAAACATGCACAATATCGAAAACTCTTGTGCCGTGACCCGGGCCTTGACATGCAACACTCATGACGTGTATACCTGACAAAGTTTATTGGTATTTATAACTTGTACATTACTTCCTGCTACTGTCCGCGTCATTCTCCTCCTCGTGGGGTTGGACTTTATACTCCGAGGACTTAGGTTTTTTCTCCGACTTTGGTAAAAAGGCGACTCATACTTAGCATGTCTCATTGTCGTCAAACATTTATTTTTCTATGCATTCACTCACCAGATGGATATCGTTAATAAGGATACATTACCGACTTATTACCCCCCCCCCCCCAATTCTCATCATCTTCTTATTCGATTTATATTATCAGCCACGGGTATTCGATTAATGATCCGGTGCCTCTTCGCAAATATACATCGAGGTTTAACCACAGCAAGCTTAAGGCGCCTGAACAAAAATAAATTTAAAATCTAGTATTTTTTTATTATCTTTGCCAACACATCCGATACTGTCGTCATTAAGTGGTATTTGTGGAGGATTTGTGCTTTCTTGAAGTAGAGTAACAAGGCGTTATCTTCTCTCCATGAGTAAGTCGCTGCTAAGAATAGATAGTTCATTGTCCATTGTAAAATATCTTATAGTGGTAATTAGTATTGAGTTATTCACCGGTGAATGCAAGACGTGACTAGGTTCGTTCAAGTTTAAGTGACTATACTGTCGTTACAAAGTTAGAACAACTAAACAATTATATTGTTTGTGCTACTACGAAATGATAACTGATGATATGTTTCTATTAAAGCGGGAAGATCGTCATCTGCGCACGCGCGGGAATTGAGTCCCAAACGACGATAACAACACACGCTAAAAACGCAAAGGCTCGTGGGTAGACGCTTGTTTGTAAATAATGACACGCTATGGCCATCTGACGCGAGCGCAATTGACGACTCTCCCGCTTTAAGCCCTTTTGGAATAAAATGCACCCTGTTTTATGTCAACATGTTCAGGAATGTATACTCAGACCAGGAAACAAAACAACAAAACAACACTTCTATTATCCGTTAAATATGTACTAGATATATGAAAACAAGTTTAAGTTTATTGTCACGTATGCTGCTGTAGTGAGAATTGGAAATAAACCAACAACATTTAGCATCATTTTCAGATTTATATTTATTCAATTTATTTAGTGATAAATTCATCGGACACGATGACATGATGTTCATTCCAATATGCGTATATTGCAAATTTGTTATTACTTGCATCAAAAGCGATTTATCGTGTGAACAATTAAAACTGTGTCGTCGTGGCATGTGTAGTATTTACCTTGTAGCAATGCGCCACCACGAGTTGAAAAGTTGACTATACAAACCGCTCGCGTGCATATTGAGTCCGATGCCACCTAGTGTTGTATTGTGAATTATATGTGCTGCAGTAAATCATTATGTATGCACAGCGATAGACGAGACAAGGGGCATCTAAGGAAATATGCATCTAGGTCTTTTATAAATAATACAGTTGTATTTCTTAGAATTGTTTTTTAAAAATATGAGAATATCTTTTAAATAATTAATTTGACCGGGTGGATGATGATGTTGTTACTACATGCATTACAGACATTTGTTTTGCTTATAGATATCATATATGATATTATTTTGTATTTATTTTATTCAACGTCTTTCACTTCTAAGTTTTAACTCAACTCGACTTGGCTCCCTTTGTTGTCTTCCACGCACTAGAAATATAACTTAAGTTTTGTTTCGTATCATAATACAGCTATCCCGGATGGATAACTGCTTCAAGGAGTTTTGTAGATTAGGTTTACTATAACTTTGCAGGTATTCTGATCTGATCACATCTTGGTGAAAATATAGAAAATGAATCACATGCCATAACAACTCATTAACGATACGTTTCTCTTCAATCCAATATCTATTTCTGAATGTGCTGATGGGACAGGAAATGCATTCAGATACTTATCTTCCACCATTCTGCCATATATATGTATAAAATAAAATAAATATAGGTATATTGGGTGCGATGTTTTTCACGGAGCTGCATCCACATCCATGGCGTTGTCATGAATATGCACGAGGCATACTTGTATTCATGGCGTTGTCATGAATATGCACGAGGCATCTTTTATTCATGGCGTTGTCATGAATATGCACGAGGCATACTTTTATTCATGGCGTTGTCATGAATATGCACGAGGCATGCTTTTATTCATGGCGTTGTCATGAATATGCACGAGGCATACTTTTATTCATGGCGTTGGTTCATGAATATGCACGAGGCATACTTTTATTCATGGCGTTGGTTCATGAATATGCACGAGGCATACTTTTATTCATGGCATTGGTTCATGAATATGCACGAGGCATACTTTTATGCATGGCGTTGGTTCGTGAATAAGCACGAGGCATGCTTTTATTCATGGCGTTGGTTCATGAATATGCACGAGGCATACTTTTATTCATGGCGTTGTCATGAATATGCACGAGGCATACTTTTATTCATGGCGTTGGTTCATGAATATACACGAGGCATGCTATCATTCATGGCGTCGTTCATAAATATGTACGAGAAACGTATTCATTCATGGCATGGCATTATTCCTTGTTTATAAATACTCATAGCATGGCAATATTCCTTGTTTATAAATATTCATAGCATGGCAATATTCATGGTTGATAAATACTCATAGCATGGCAATATTCCTGGTTGATAAATATTCATAGCATGGCATTATTCCTTGTTTATAAATATTCATAGCATGGCGTTATTTCTTGTTTATAAATATTCATAGCAAGGCATTATTCATGGTTGATAAATATTCATAGCATGGCATTATTTCTGGTTGATAAATATTCATAACATGGCATTATTCCTGGTTGATAAATATTCATAGCATGGCATTATGCTTGTTTATAAATATTCATAGCAAGGTATTATTCATGGTTGATAAATATTCATAGCATGGCATTATTTCTGGTTGATAAATATTCATAACATGGCATTATTTCTGGTTGATAAATATTCAAAGCATGGCATTATTCCTTGTTTATAAATATTTATAGCATGGCATTATTCCTGGTTGATAAATATTCATAGCATGGCATTATTCCTTGTTTATAAATATCAATAGCATGGCAATATTCCTTGTTTATAAATATTCATAGCATGGCATTATTCCTGGTTTATAAATATCAATAGCATGGCTTATTCATGGTGTGTAAGTATTCATATCATGGCATTAGTCCTGGTCGATAAATATTCATAGTATGGCACTATTCCTTGTTTATAAATATTCATAGCATGGCGTTATTCATGGTTAACGTTTATGAATATTCATAGCATGGCATTATTCATGACGTTTTTCACAAATATGCATGATGCATGTACTAGTATACTCATATGTATGCACTAGGAGTGTAAACGTAAATTATCCGGGAACAAACCCCAGAACACTCTAACATTACATTGTGTTTTTTACAAACTCACATCTTTCTGTGCAGTAGCATTGCTTCAATGGTCACACAGATCGTTATAATTCCTTATCCGTAGGCACAGTAAATTGTACAATAACGACATTGCCGCAGTTTGTGATCACACGATCTCTCGGTGCTATCTACAGTACTGACCCGTCACGATTATTTCTATGTGCCCTACAGCTGATTATCCAGTCTTTTTCTTTGGATGAGAAGATGCCTATCGGACTGGAACATACCAAAAATAGATGACTTAGTACGAGATCACACTAGACCGACATAGACACGTGTCCTTTTTACAGTCTGTCGCCGGTAACAACAAAGGTGTGTTCAAATATGTAATAATGTAATTAAATGTACTTCTCGTCGTTGCTCAATTGTACAGAGATAACTGAATAGTTGTTTTTGGATTTCACGTCTAATCACTACGTACAGTATGCATGAGTTTACACCCAGAAAACCCACAAAACCTACCCCACAATACGATAATCCATGGCATTGTACCGACAATTTAATGAATATAAGTTTTACATCCCCAAACTACATCTTCCCGAATCACGTACAACGTGCGGCCACGCCCATCTTATCGCATCATATCGCAGCGTATTTCAAATTATAGAGAACTTTGGAATAGTTTTACCGAATCACAAAGCGCGCCAGCTCGTGTAACCTCAGAAAACTAACCCACAATGCATTATGATTTTGTAACTGTGATATGATCTATTGTTAGCTGTAGCCTGTAATACTATTGTACGGTAAAATACATGTAAGCCACAACCCCTAAACTATACATTCTTCATTGTCCCTTCTCTATAATCTTGCTCCTATCACGTGTTTTCTAAGGTATATTTTCTAAGGTATAATGATTGCATACAGTGAAGGGCGCATAGCCGTGACTTGATACTGAACAAATTCAAATAACTAATAGTGATTGGCCAAAGAGCTAAACATTGTCTACGCCCATCTTGCGCGCGCCTGCCTTCACGTGACATGAGACGCTGTTTGCTGATTGGATAACGTTAAACTACTAGTAACTCATTAATATTAATAAGAACTAATGATGATGTCAAAACACTGCTTCTTTATTGTGAAAAAATGTATATTTATAAAACGTTTATAACAAACTCAGCTTCCTGCTCTTCACTGTATAAATTGAACACATCTGAAAAAAACTAAATGCTAAATGCATGCCACTTAATATGGTTACTTCAGCTAATGTAATTCCCTATGCTTTCGGCTCTTCTTTACTTTCTCTATACACAACGAGACAATTTGACATTGCGTCAAATAATAACCTTTCTCATATGTCTGCTTTACTACAATCAAATTGTTATTTTCTCCAGTCTTACTGTCTCAGGTTGCACGAACGCCCACATGATTTGTCCCATGTTCTCTCGGGCGGGAATACGAGAACGTCGAAAAAAAAAGATATTGAAAATAATATTCGTTTGGTGACTACCCGTTACTCGATGTTAACTTATATTCCTGTACACCTCCAGAAATTCCGAGAGGTCGAGACCTTTCAGTTGCAATCCATTATATGGCTGCTTTAAATAGATTCAATAACCGGTTTAGCTGGAGGGGGGAACCACACGAGGGGAATAACTAAGAGCATGTCGAGAATATCTCTCGAAACACGGAAACCCTTTTATACATACCCCATATTCAGTAATGTCCCCTGCACTTTCTGACAGTTAGAATGAGATTACGTCTTAGAACTGATTCGTCTCCATTTAGTATGTCTTCGTCAAAATTTGAGATGCATCCATTTAAATTGGTCGTATTTATGTGCGCCGGTCTTAGGCGAGAAACATGTGAACATTGGGACACAAGTTTAATACATTTGATATCATGGGCCATGAATTTTATCATACGTAACCGTTTCACACCCAAGTTCATCAACACATACTAACTTCTAGTACGCTTTACCTATTTGCATATTGGGAAGCTGTCCTGTTACCTTCCATGCTTGAACACAGTCTAAACCGTCAGTTTTTCGACTGCTATTTTTTGGCGTCGTCAAAATATTTTCGGTTAAATTGACGTAATTTGAAGCTTTTGAAGGAGTTGGTCAATATATTGAGAGTACCACGATAAAATACCAGCTTAATTTAGCAAATGTCAGTTTTTCTTACCACGATAAAAAGTGGGACATGAATCCGTTTAGTTTTTTGGACGATCCTTCGTCTCACTCTTATTGTATACTGAACACCTTATAATCCCCGTATTTCGTTTTTTAATCGCGTAATAAAAGTTAATTAATTATTTGTCGTGCGAGAGATTATCTTTATTTATAAGTTCACTGGAAAGTGCAAGGTCGGCCCAAACAATTATTAATCCTCTTTGGCAGATTAGCGGATTAGCAGCATTCAACTTGGTCATTTTTAATTTTGTGATTTTGGAGAAATTGTCATAGTTGATTTGTTTGGAATACAGTCTTTTATGCGAGTTATACTCTCATTTCTTTTCAAGGCATACTCTAATACAAAAAAAGATTATTCATTACTTATTTACTTCAAAGATGATTACATCTATCGATGTTTTGTACATTCTTTGTTATTACGAATTGGTTTATACAGATTAAATGGACTGGCCTATCATGACGACTTGACCTGTTAGCAATATCTTCAAATCTCTTTGAACTATGGTTGAACTTTATTACTAGTATATATTCGAATTATTCGCTATTCGGCGAATCAGTAGACTTGTTGTCTCCCGCATACACAGGGTGGGGGGGTGCTAGCATTTTGCCACAGACTCTTTATTCTGTGAGTGATCTGAACATAGAAGGACTGTCATACGTTAACAAGAATACTATTATAATATAAACCCCCACCAAAAAGATCAAGTGAAATATGAATTGGCATTATTACTAATGATACATTTAAGCTCTCAAAACATTCTAAAAATACCACGATTTAGATTTCTGTATTTAAGAGCGTGACATTTCAACGATAATGTCTCACCTGCTTTTCAGTTCACAATAAACTAGCGATTATATCTTAACTCACTATTCCGAGTTAATGGCAGCACTACCGGGTGTGTACAACCGTTGAAATGTGACAAAATGGGCCACTGCGTATTACTACGATACGGAGTGGTTTTAATAACTTGAAGATACACGTTAGGGAAGGTAATTGTACACAAATCATTGAATAGTTTGCCCCAAGATATCATGATAACTGTTGTGTATTTCACTGTATTGACGTCACTGCATACGAGAAAACCCTAGTTAACCGAGTTTTGTCTCTGATTTATTTCATTCCACTTGCAGTGTTTTATTTTCATGTGAACTGTTCAGTCGTAGAATTAGCACGATGTAACGTGTTGACCAATACTTACACATTACATTTAACTTCCCATGATTTGTCTATTATTTAAAATCAAATAGTATACAGCATTTAGTTATCACAGAAGTTGAAAGTCCCAACATTGAAATCGATTCAACTACACTGGTAATGGTAATATTAACCATTTTCACCCAGCTGACATCTCATGCACTCTAAATGTATCAGTCCGCCATTCCAAAACCAGCCTCGTTTTCACTAAAAAGTATTATTTTGGTTTCATATCGTATAGAACAGATTGAAATATATAAGTATGACATTCCCTCTTTTCAAAATATTATTTAACAAACAGATAGGATTTCATGTACGTATGTGACCCGCGCCTTGAGACGCGTTGTAAATGTGGTGTGAAGTCTACACTTTCCTTATCAATTGCGCCCTCTAACGAGGGAAAACTTCTGTGACGTCAAACGACATAGATGTTGTTTACAAGCAACTTCTTTAGAATGAACAATGCTTAGTTATGTCGTCGTCTACAAAATAGTAAATCTCTAATAAATTATTTTTTTATGAACGGATGACAGTAACAACACCAAGAACGGCGATCATTTGCACCAAATAAGCATCTCTAGTGTTCCATCGCCAGAGGGCGCAGTTTATGAGAGATGTGTGTTTGGTCATATACTTTTGTACAGCGATAATCTCTCACAATGCAGTGCATGTTAAATGATGACACTATTCTGGTGAGTGCAATAAATGTTTCCCGTCGACCGTCAATAAAACTGTAGTGATAAACGCAACTGTACTAAACCAAATGACATACTAGATTAAACCACAGACAATATCGTCTTTGATTAAAAGTTAAGCAAAAGTAGACTGAACGACCCTGCTTTTTCGCTTCTAAAAACATCCATAAGATACAATCAACTCGTAATTCCGATCTGAATCATGTTCAGCATTGGCTGGATTTGAATAAGCTAACTCTTAATGTAAACAAATATAATTGTGTGCTTTTTGGCACATATACATGCCTTTCGACTTGTAGTTGAACAAACCTTTTGGTTCAAATATCAAGATATCAAATATCAAAATATCGGTTTGATCCAAATTCAAATAGGAATATTCATATATATGAAATTTGTAATAAAATACCTCAAATATTGTCTCAAACAATTGAGACTACTACAACTATGTATATGTGCTCTGGTCTAACCGTAAATCAACACTTTTTGATCGGTTACAAAATAGATCTGCAAATCAGCTACCCTGAATACCAAACAGTAAATTGTTGTCAGCATCAAAAGAGATAGGTCCGTGATGGGTATGGGGAGAAACTACACTAGTCTTAATGCATATTAAATTTACAAATACGTCATTTTAATAAATAGAATACCAATACCATAACTTCTTGAATCCATTTTTATGCGTACAATTATACGGTCTCTACACTAATGAATGTAACCTATTATCATAACATACAGGAATTCATTTGGTCATACAATATCAGTTCTGAGCATAAATACAACAGCATAATTAAGTTATACGATGTCAGTTCTAGTAATAAATACAGCAGTCACACATATATATAGTCTTTGAAATAGTTATCATGTAAAGAGCAAGCCGACTTGCACAGGGTATATAATACCCATATATGGGCATTTGCCGTCATATCGTTCTACTTATATCAAGCCCATTGAACAATTGCATAACTATTACGCACTTCAGAGGTCAAATAAGTGTATTTCTATTTCCTTGCAAAAAAGAATTGAGGTACAAGTTTGTTTCGCTTCTCTGTAGATGTTATTTAGAACAGTCTGTCCACGATTTTTAACACTAATTTAAATTTGACTGAATTCATGTTCTTAGAGTGTAAGCAACATTAGATGTTGCGTATTATTGATTTATTTTACTATATGTATACTTCATAATTATCTGTATTTACGTTTTGTATGCTTTTGTTTCTGTTTTATGTCTGATGTTTTCAAGGTATATATATAACAGGGCCCTTGTGAAAATCGGCTCTAGTTGTTTCAAGGCTAGCCTGTTTTCAGATAACACAGTTTATACACAAACAAACGTACAAACACACAGACAATGTATCCGAAAATGCAATAACTCAATTCCCTGGACCGAATGCTTCCGGAGTTTGATTAAGTAGGCTAGTATCTGCTATCTAGTTATAATTACGATAAACGAGTAGGACACTCATAGCTACGACCAATTACCACAATTTCAGGGTTGCACAAGCAATGACACGCCCTTTTACGGCGTATGTATGGGTATGTTACCTATTGTCGGTTAATGGTAGACAGGCACTCAGGCACCATACAGGGAGTCACATCATTCAAACTAGACACCCGTGGGTTTTTTTCACGAAAACAACTTTCCGATCATTTATCCAGACTATCCATCACGCCGCGTAGTGTGTCCATTTATTTATATACCACGTGACTGTGAAACATCAATGTGACAATTGGATACGATTTTACGACAGTTTGTTTGCACCGCGTTTGCTTCATTTGTTAGAATGTCTAGACAGAATTTTATCACCAATTCTCTTCTAAGTAATTGCATCCTTTGATTCTGATAAATGTCATTCTCGTATCAATAGTTGCCATAGTCACTTATTTCATATTTTGAGGATGTATATCAGGGACTTTGTTGTTAATGGTAAAAAAACATCAACTACAGTAAATGCTAACTTTACTGTCCTGATGTATGATATACAGTTAGTTTGATGAAAAAAAAACGAAATTCGAATTTCAGTCCAACTGAGCATAACACATTACTCGGTATATCAACCCGATTACGATTACAAACAGGTCACTACGATTGCGATTACGTGAGACGACGAGACATCTCAACTCTCCCACGGTGTCATCATGTCATCGACGCCACACCGAACGACATTCACAGCGTGTATTCTTAAAAAAAATAAGAATACATCTCAATTCCCTGATGTAAATACGAAGTGATGGAAAGGCCAATCCGTCTTACAGAAAAAAAAGTTGCCGCTGGGCACATCATTGTTTTCCTGGAAATTATCTGAACCGTAATATAGGGCGGAACAGATCATCGTGTTCATTTCGAGTGCGTGCGCCGGTAATCGGTGAAACGTGACAGCACATCTTACTATAAAAATATTTCAGTGAAATGTGGCACTACAGATATGGAATAAATTGATGATAGAGACATATTTAAATTACCTGGTCTGGCTGAAATAAAAATATGAGGTGTACATTTCAGTGAATAGTGGCCTTTTTGTCTGTATTATAACGTTTTTTTTTATGACGAGTTCCTACGACGGAATATGCAAATTTCAATTGGTTAAATGATGACATGGGATATAACAAATATATGTATATATATCGTGACTGCAGAATTATGTTTGTTATCCCTAATTATTTCACTAATCTGGGTTTTACAATTGATGACGAATGCTATTTTGCTCAATCAACGTGTTTTTTGCAACTGCTATAAAATGTTTGTACTATATATACAGTAACAACTATCCCAGAATACGGTACTGTAACACACAGTAGAATGCCGATTCGTATTACCATGGAACTTTAGATGAGAGTACATCATTGAACATGATTATGATTTATGACCGACTTAAAGATACCATATGCACGAGAGTTTGTAATTGTCAGTATTATTGTGTAATATTGTATATTTGCAGATACATTGGTATGTGATTTATCATGAACTGACATCTGTGTATTTCTTCGATGAACCAATGAAACTCTCTAGTATTCATGTGAACTAGTTCATTTGAATACGTATCATGAATAATAATTAAGCTTAACGGAGAATTATTTTGCGACCATTTCCCAGTGGAGACGCCGTCCGTGGTAGAAGCATAAACTATTGTTTATTACTCTTGCCAAACCAAAATCCTACCAGACTTAATATATAACAATTATCGTGCGTCAAGTCTTCATACTAAAATAATGTGAAAAACAACATTCCTTGTTTCATAAGTCCAAAGATGAGCCCGAGTGCCAGGAATCAACACGTTACATATGTTAGTAATGCTTATACTAACAGGTGGTTCTCCTGGTAATCCCGTTTGTCATAAGTCTCCTCTGGGTCAGGAGCATAATTGCGGGGGGGGGGGGTCTTTATCGCATTGCCTGTCAATCTGCCCGGACTCTTAATTGCTCTTAAGTGTCTGTTTCACATGTGACCATTTTGTGTGTTTCTGCGAATTTTCCGATACGTCAGTCTAACTGTCTACAGTAATGGCTTGACTTGATGGCAGGACTGCTTACGGGTATACATAGCCGAGACAAAGAGACAATGACACATTATGACTGACGTAGGCCATAGGATTGTGAGGTCAAACTGTAATCACAGAGTAACCGATCACTACATGTTATTCACGTTCATGATTCCATCACGTTTATCTTAGTAAATACAAATAGAGTGAATCTCTAAAATTTCACGTTGCTACACGCATAAAGTCTTATACCTATGCGTCACCCTGTATACAACCCAAGCTTTATCTGTATTGAGTAAATTCTAGTGGTAAGATGAGGGTCCAGAACGTTTGTTAAGACAAAAGTAAACACACACACACACACACACACACAATGTATTTTACGAAGCAGTACGTCCTTGCCTAAACGTATCTAAACCAAACACCAGCCTATAAGGTCCAGTGAAAAAGTATTTATTTTATGAACATGTTATCGAAACCATTCCGAAAGTGATGAATGAATACATGAACAACCAGACAATAAATTGCATTTTGAAAATTATCGAAACAGACACGATGTATGAGTGAAATCCGACATATGAGTGATAATGAGCTCCTGGTATGACGCAAATCGAAGCACACTTTGCCACCGATTAACGATTTTTCAGTGTCATCGTGACGTCAATTAGTGTGAAATCGACAGCTGCAAACGGTTCACAGCTCTGAATATAGTCCGAATCGCATGAAAGAAATAAAAGCAAAGTGGTAAAGTAGACTGTAAATTATAAATAAACAAGTAAAAAACGATCTTTTTCACGTTATACATAAAACAAACTGGTCATTATGATTTGAACTTTGACCTAACTTCAATAAATTACGTCTGTGACTACATTATGTCTTAGAATTTGACACTTACTTGTTTCATCTTAGCATGTTTGACACATTAATATACATACTTTGTGATGTTTGAATGTTTTTGGTGAATATTTCAAACGGATAGTAATGTTCTGTTTGCACATGTGGTGCATGACCAGTATAAATAATGCACAAATCTGAATATAACGGAATTTAGGTGTTGGGTCACAGCGACCTTCGACGAAGTTGAGCGTAGATTTCTACAACCTTTCTACAACTTTTGTTGGTGGTAAAAATTCTCGGTGACTCGAAAGTTGTTGGTGGTCCCTAAAAAAATCAGTTCACAATAGAGGATTCTCTAGCATTTTACACCATACTCGTTCTCGTTACAATTAAGTGATTAGTGGTTTTGCAAAGAAATAGGAAGTGAAAAAATATCTTCTTTTCCATAATTACAAATCTAACGTATCCTATCATCTATATAGTTTTCCCAAACTAGTTTATTCCCTTCCAAATTGCGTTGATCTAAACCTAGGAAAGAAGAAAAATGCCGCGATGATCATATAGATTCTTTATATAATTTTTCGTTGTTTAGTTTAACCCAGTCGTAGTGTACTAGAGATTTCATGTTCTGAATAGTTTCACTTTTCAATTCAGTTGTTTTACTAATTTTGTAGAAACTGTTATTTCAGCGTTTTGTGGTATTTTAAAGTCATACATACGATCTATGCCATTATAAATGTGTACGCTGGTCCTTTCCTCCAATCAAGTTTAACCTTGTTCTTATATGACTCGTGTTATTTAGAGAAAACTATTTTGATATACCTAATATTATCCATCGTTTGTAATCTGTCAAAGTATTGTGTATTCACGATTTGTCATGATTATAATGAATGTCTGGGCACCAATACCTACCAATATTACTGGACATGCTACATATCTATTAATCTCGAAAGAAAACTTGCGAAATTAATGATGTATTATGATACTTTTTAGTATATGTTGTTATTTACTTACATTCATATAATCACTAGATTCAAAGCTTATTAGTGACATAATTATATTTGCATAATCATGTCACGTGAACCCCTATATTCAAATCGGTTATAATGATTTAAGATAGATTTGCTGTATAATAATATTTTCATCGCTTTTTATAAGTTTCCATAAATGTGCACAGTCGTTCAGTGATTTTGAGACAATAATACTTAAGTATTTGTTTATTTTGGTTAGTGCACTGTGTGAACCGCGAGATAATATCTGAAAACATCACGTGCAATACAAAACATGAATGCAAACCATACTTGGCAAATGATACTATTAATACATTTACAATGGCAAAGAAAGGTACTGTGGTATTGTATTCATTGTATTCATTGTTACAATGCCATATATATATATATATATATATATATATATATATATATATATATATATATATATATATATATATATATATATATATGGCAATGCTGCAAACTTTATGCTTATATAGCATGTTATGTTATGTTATGTGTATAACAGTTAGCGGTCTATGGTAATTGTCGGCATTCATACAAGTCATTGGTAGAAGTGGTTAATGGTGGTGAGTGTGTTTTATATGGTCAGCTTTCATATACAGTTACACCCTACAATGAATGCATTAATAGTAGATGGCCATAGCGTATCATTGTTTACAAAACAAGTGCCTACCCCTGAGCCTTTGCGTTTTTAGCGTGTGTTGTTATTCGCATGGGACTCGATAAGATGAACGAAAATGAAACCCACAAAGCTAAATTATATCGTGAAATTTTGACATCACCTGGACACGCATCTACGCTGAATAATTACCCAGTCTGTGAACAAGACAGCAATCAAGTATGTGTCAACAGCAACGACAAACTAATGGATACTACTACATCTAATCGAATATCTAATCTACAAATGACACGGGTCAAGTACTTGGGAATTATCGGCGATAAGATAACACTAATGGGATGGAAGAAATACCAGTATGACGTTGTGAAGATAAGGTTAGGGATAGTTAGGCACGAGATTGAAAGATGCGAACTCAGAAATAAAATAACAAAGAAGAACACAATACAGAGATAGTTTAAAAGTTTGAATTTAGGATTCGGAGAAAACCTGAAACCTCTTATTCCATGTCCGATTGCATTACATCTTATATATTACCACATGATTATACGCTTATAACGCCATCACATGTTGTGAGATATTTAGTGGAGAAACTGGGAAATAAATATATACTCGTCGATTAAATCACTGTTCAATTAGAGACAATACTGTGCCGCTTATTTTGTAAAAAAAGCATATTTCACAAATAATATATTTCCTAAAATTATATTTCGTATATTTATAACATATTTCTAGAAGAAGACATTTCAAACAGAGCATATTCCAATGAGAATATATTCATTCATATATCATACATTAGTAGGAATATTATGATACCTGGAAAGGTTCTGTCACCAACAATTGTACAACCTAGTGTTCCTTTAGTGTCTAAAGTCTAAATGTAAATATAGAAAAAAGTGAAACAGTGAGGAAGAGGCCAGATATATAACACAAATACCGTTAAATGTCTGTCACCAGTCTAATACGTAATTGCGACATACTATTTTAATAAGTGATAACTTGAATTACAATTTTATCGACATTTTCGCATACGTAATTAATATTTCATTATATTATTTTATGTTCTTAAAGAGCATAGGTTATCCAGGACGCAGGAAAAACCAAATGGCCTTGATTGGCCTTATCACGTTCAAAATGAAGTCATCAATATTCATAAGTTAATTATGCAGTATAACATCGTACACCTACGATATCTTTAATATGTAAATGTTATGTGAACAATAGAAATAAAGCCCGAAATACGTACAAATTTATACCAACACAAACAGTTGAACGTACAAACTCCAAATGTGGTTGATTTCACAGATAATGCACTCGCATCGTGCATTCGTAAATATGTGAACAAATGAACTCTACTCGTGCATTATCCTTTACATAAATGACGCCACCAAGAGGTGAATATAAGCAATATAACTGCTGTTTTAACTATTCCATACTTAAAATGGCATTCTGGAACAAAATTTGATGGCTATGGCATAGGAAAATAACACTTCTAGATTTAGCTGATAAAATGCAAATAATATTTATTGTAATACTAGTATTTGTTACCAAGCCCTATATCTCTGTGAGGGAATCCATTCGTTACAAGATAGTAGATTTACGAGGTTTTTAATGTACGTGATATTATATACGGTTCAGCAGTAACCCGTAGGCTCGTTCGAAGCTGGTTAATGACGCGCAAAGTACACCAACCTATTACAGCGTGATCAGGATTATGAAGGGTCATTATATCACAACAAACTACGAACGAGGCTGAATAAAATGACATACTCGGACAGAAATGGCACGTGACAACGATATTCGCAAAAAAAGTGCTTTATAACTGCGGAGTGGGGCGAATAGAAGCAATGACCACCTGTTTGACCGGTTACCACAATGAAGTAGGATGTAAGTATATGACCAAGAAAAGGGAAAAGGACGTTGTTTTAAATTATTTCATTGAGATGCAAATTAGCTCATGCATATGGACGGAGTAAAATATTGTACATGTTTTATTTGCGTACATTTGATATTTGGCTGTGAAGCCTAATAAATTCTCAAATTACCGGCGATACAATTCATGTATCGTCTAAAATACTTCATTACAAATGAGATCACTGCAACATAATAAAATCGAACCCTGCAATTCTGTGTAATAGTGGTTTTATGTGTGGGTGGCCGATATAATGATATATGGTAACACGAGACGGTTAAACACATCACAGACAGAAAGTCGAATAAAAGCGTTGCTTCGTGGAGTAATTATACTACTTTTAAAAGTGTAACTTAAAACTGAAAAGATGACGTGACTGATGAATGCTACACTTGTAATATCAGTTCACCATAAATTGAGCATGTACTTTATTTAAAGCGGGGGAGTCGTCACCTGCGCATACATCAGATGGCCATAGCGTGTCGTTGTTTACAAACAAGCGTTTACCCACGAGCCTTTGCGTTTTAGCGCGTGTTGTCATTGTGGCTTGGGACTCAATCCCCGCGCGTGAGCAGGTGACGACCCTCCCGCTTTAACTACGAACTTCATGTCTATTATTGTCGTGTATATAAATACCCATTTGCGCATGGTTTTCAGTCGTGACGTTAACCCCACAAGATGAGTTTCTTGACATTTGCGACATGGAAGAACGTTTCCTGTCCCTTTCCGAATTGTCTCACTCTGCCCGAGGTCGAACGCGGTTGTTAAGGTGATTTTCACTTCCTCTTCCCTCTCAATATAAAAGTACTTCCGCTATGTAAGATGTAACAGAGACACGTGTTAAAGTACTGTATGCACGCTGTATGCGCCCACTCATTCCGCTCATTGGCGACCGTTGCTAACTCTCATGATATTTGGAGTGACACCATTTTGGATTTCCCCAGCTTAGCCTAAGGTGTTGCATATAACACATAAACAGAATAAAAAAACTTTCTACACTTCCATTTACATTCGCTGTTGTTATTATTTAAAGCATGCTCGTCTTCGTTTGTTTCCGTGCCGCAAGGTAACGAGACATTATATTTTGTTAGTTCTTTTTATTGAGAATAGATACCCGGGTTCCTTTCACACATGTGAAAAAGCCTACTGTGACATGGGGTTTATTCGCCGGTTAATGAACACATGTTTTAAGTTTATTTCAGTTCAACCACGTTTGTCCAGTGTATGTGTTTGCAGGCAGCTATTTTATTCAGACGAAGTGATTCATTTGGTTATTATAATATTATTATGAGCATCGCAGAAGTTGATAAAAAGTCTTAATTTAAAACATAAATAAATAAACTTTGAAAGAGTAAATTGTTTTGTGTTTGATGGTCGTTGAAGTCATGAATTAATTGGCGCAATAATGCATAATGAATTTCAACTATAATTTGAAGTTTTGTCTAAAATTCCACAAAAAAAAAATATTTCTTATTCCAGCAAGAATTGTTTGAATTTGTGGCGACGTCCTGAAACGGATAAACACAATCAGGGTCACTTGTATTACTATGATATATTTCAGTCACGCTGTGTATGCGTGCAAGACTTTCTTCAATCAGGTGGCCGATTTACATAACCAATACGAGATTGCAAACATTGTTACAAACTACATCCGGGCGTTAAATTTATGACCACTTAACTTGTCCGGCTACACCAGCACTACAAAGCATTATCCAATCAGCGAAGTATTGCTGTGATCCCCCGAGAAACCCAAGACACTCGCAAGCGAAGCCGCCTGTAAACATAGCGATAAACGCAAAGTGAACATTGTCAGCTATCATTACATTAGTCAAACACGATCCTGTCAAATACACCGAACAGTAATTGCATAAGTCAGGTGGGGCCCGCAGGTACTGGAGAACATTCCATATGTGCGGTTGACTACCGGCAAATGAATATAGTTTCCAGTTGAAACCGGTTGAGGAATGGGTCACGTGGCTATAGACTGATGCAAATCAACTAGCAAAATGATTGCATGTGCATCGATGCTTGTGACGATGCATTCAATTCCAATGTATAAATTGCGTGTATTATAATATTTTTATACTCTAAATCAAAATTGTTGCCTTTCATATAAATATCTCTTGAATTTAGCGACTAGAATTACCCATCAAGTTGATGAACAACAAGTTGTGTATTTTCAGACACACTTACAAGTACACACAGACAAACAGGTGTAAAATATATTACCCATTTTTTCGCAGTTATTCATAACATTTATGGTACTTTCGGAATTAGTGTATACAATAATATTTCACAAACTTCTTTTTATTTTGAAACAGTCAAATGACAGTCACAATTGCTAACCGTGACTGAATACAGCGCATTAAGAGAAGCGACCAATTCCCATTGCGTCAGACTATGTCCATTGTCCTTGTACATTTTATCGACCTGCCACTGCGGTCAAGTGAAACGTGCATGAAGGAGAGACGAAAATAACCAGTAAGTGAGTATACGAGCGTACAACGGCCTTCCCATGGGAAACTTCTTGATTAGAAAACAGGCCGAGGTGATTAGAGTATATATGAATTATTTAAAACTCATAATTACGTGTCCTTGCTTATTATTCCGAACTATACACCTCGATATAACGTGTGTCTCATGTTCTGTTCTAATTCCAATTTAATTAAATACCGAATATAAGAATGTTTTAGTTTAAAGTGAATAGTATGTATGGGAATTCATACTGCGACGTGAATTAACTATCACCAAGTACAGATACGCCACAATACGAGCATTAAGTCGTTCAATATGAAAGCGAAAAAACAACATATGTAATTGCCTAAATAATTGCCAGGTAAAGACGGATTTGGTAACCCCTGGCTACAATCAATACTATTTACTTGACCCGGTTACCTGTGATGTAGTGTCACGTAATTTATATTTAAATTAGGCTAAGGCATTATTGGCTTTTTGTCGGTGTTGCCTGATTGAAGTCGTTCACTCCTAGACAGTGTAATTGATGAGTTACACAACTTGAAGCAGTTCTTATTAGTCGCTGTATCACTCAGTATACGCCAATAATGCTCAAGTTACGTGCCAGGGAATGTTTTATCTATTTGATTTAATTTACTTTAATTTAATTTACCAGTCACTGTGAGAAACACTTATAATTATTTATTGAGTGAAAAGTATGAAGTTATCTTGGTGATGGGAACTTGGATTGTTGTTAATTTTATCTTCTTTGCATAATAAAAGCATTTTTTTTCAAGTTCAGTTATTATATTATAGTAACTTCAAGAGATGAAACAAAAAAGTTCAAAAGACGAGAAACTTTTTAAAGATTAGGAGCAATTTAATTGTATTATAATTAGTTTATGTGCTTCGTTTTTGTCATTTGTTTTTCGACTTGGTCAAAATGACTTTTATTAAATTAATATGAATATACATGAGGAAAGCAAGTAAAAATGAATTTTCATTTGCATGCTTGTATCATAAATATGTGTCACATGACTTATCCCCGTGAATTAACTCATTTCTAGCATAGGTAATTTTGGTTTAGTTTTACATTGATTAAACATATGATGAAATTGTCAATAAAAATCATACCCGTTAGCACAGCGGAGTACGCGATAGAGACTCGTCAGAAAGTTTGTTATTTCATATACACGGGGTGTGTATTCTCACAGAATATGTACCCCATAATGTACCGTGATTAATACACTCACTCACCAAGATTTACTGCCTGCATTTGTGTGTTGTTGTTGTTGTTGTTATTGTTGTTGTTGTTGTTGTTGTTGTTGTTGCTGTTGCTGTTGTTTTAAAAACATACAAATCAAAACAGAATCGAGATTGTAAACGTTAGTAGTTGAAAGCAAAACAAAAGTTTAAGACTAAAGAAATATGTATCGAAACTTTCAGATTAGATATTTTTTGCCACAGTAAGGCGATTTAATATAAAATACAAAAAAAAGTTGATTTAAAACAAATAATTTGTTTGTTATATATATACTTCTTTCAATCTCAAATACGCCCGGTCTTAATGTTCCCATGCACCTGGATGTCAGCCGTAACGCAATGAATTGTGGACATGATAAAGAATTATACTTTATTGTATTGATACGCAATATATAACCCCCAGCGATAATTACTAGAGAATAAAAATACATGTGTGTCACTGCGAACTACAACCCATTTTACATCGACGCGATGTCGTCCTTGAATTTTTTTTTTAAGTCTTTTGCTCCAAAGACGGGGGTCATCGGCGACTCAAGAAGACTGGCGGACCTCTATTGTACACAAATTACGTCTTATTGAAATTTAAATGATTTCAAAAATCTAATAGCCGTATTTGAATGGCTGCCATGACTGTCTGAATCAGGAGAAGAACCCACATCTGTGACACAAAACACTGATTGGATTTGATTTCCAACGACAGCAGCAAAATTAATCTATCCTCCTCAAGTTTTTTTCTTAATAATTGGAAATCTTTGGAAAATACGACTATCCCGTAATCTTTAACTGTCGATCTGTCTCTGTCAGCATCACCGTTTCCATGACAACCAATATAATATTTACCCTCACTGTTGGGAGGGCATAGTTAAATTCATTTTTTTTAACAGTCCATCTAGACTATGCTTAGTTGTGTTTCAGCAAGTGTATGTAGATACCGTCCACTGTTACCATAGTAACATAGTGAAGTTTTATACCCTGGATGTGGACGACTGTGTGTATCACATTTCGCACTACTGCTGACTTCGGCTTCTGGAACAAAACTTCCTATCCAAGGAATCGAATTTAGAGGGAAAGACTGAAACGTAAATAACTAATTGTATATATGCAGTTTGAAGTACATGTATCAAGTGCAACGCTGCATTAAAATGTCGCTTTCAAGCACAATTTAATTGCCCGGATGTTTGTTCAACCATTTGTCCAAAAGAACACGCATATAAGTATTATCAAGCCCGCCGAATATATCAAATATGGATTTAAAGTTATACCAATATTTTATCCAATAAAATTCGCATTATTTCAATTATTTCAAACGATACTGCTACACTTAGAAAATTATGATTATTCAAATAATGTTACAATACATAACAGACGCCTAAATGCATGAGGTTCAAACATTCTGAATATTGTTTCAATCGTCAATATATACAAATAATGAAATGACCCATACAACAACCACTGAATTTGTGACAATTGTTCTGAAGAGCTGCTTCATTTTGTTGTAGAATTTCGTGATAGCTGTGAATCCTGTAAAATATACAATACAATACAATTTTATTTCACCAGATAAAATACATTACACAAGTACAAAAACCAAAATAGAGATATACATAACTCTCTGGTGAGGACAAGAGAGGTAGTTCTAGTGGAACTAATCTAGTCTCTAGTCTCTAGCCCTGATGCAATCATTAATACACAATAACCATTTGGATTGAGTTACAATTCTTTGAAAACCCTTTTCTTGTGAAATATAGTGTGATATCAACGTGCACGAGTGAAAAACACAGTATGTTGAAGGCACACTGGAACTGTCAGCAAACGCTCCATGTATATTCGTTCATAAAACTTGCAGACCATATTTTTGCTGTTGATATATAGCAAACGACATGCATTTTAGGTATTAAACCATTTTTTTTTCGAATTACTAAATCGTGTTTCAGTTGACAGATCAACAAATATATATTGGGCTACACGGAATATCGAGGCATGCTTCAACCACTGCTATAGACACGTGTAGTAGAATCGTTAGTGATGCCTCTACAAAACGTCTACTGAAGGTTACACCTGGCGAAGTTATATCGGCGTATGCAAGAACACGGCTCGCTTTAATGATTGGGATCTGGTCACGTGGTTCGAGTACAATCAATCACTGTCGACTAGGCTCGTGTATCGATTACGTAAGTACTATCATGCTCGCAGCTAATGGTTCATAAGGGACTGCTAAGTTAAATGTACATGCGTAGTTTTCTCATTTTCTTCAACTTCAATATCGTGATTTGTCGTTTTTCGAAGTTAAATTAAAATTGGTCGTTATATATTAAACGAAGCTGAATTTATTGTTTTCATGTTTTGTGGTGAGCGTTTGGACATGTTTGGACATATATATCACTCGCACTGACTTGGTTCCGTCACTCGACTGGTGATGATAATGCAGCAATACTGCCCTCACAGTGGGTTGAGGCTGTAACATTTGAAATTATTCACTTGATATATATTTTATTGACAAAATAAGATTCTGGATGTCAAAGCTGACCTGTCTGGATACATTACATGAGACATGAGTTCATGTTGGAGGTGGGGTTCTTCTTTCGTAAATCAGCAATCGCGTGATTCCGCACTGAAACACAGCCTGAGAAGTAGTTCCATTGTATTTTGTACTTGTATCGTAACGTAATTAAGGGACAACTATTCCCCACAAAACTATGTTATTTGTTTCGCAATAAAGCCGCCGTTCGTTATATGGTAATCATCTACATCGTTCTCAGATACAATGTGTATTATTGCAATACTGTAGCTTTAAAAAAAATCACTTTGTTGTAGTAACACACAAAGTAAATTGTTATACCATGAACCTATTCTTTCCAAAGATGGAAGTGCGTGTAGATTTCATACAGAGGTGAAATCGAATACTCAGCTATTTAAATATTGAAGTAATACTGATACTACAAGAGCAGCGCGAAGAGCGAAGTTGGGGGGGGGGTGTCAATGATAATCCCGAAACCGTTAAATCAAGTAATTAAGAGAAAATGAAATTGACCAAGACTGAAACAGTCCCCTCATTTGAGAGTATGATCGAGTGCGTGGGACGAGAAACATTAACGTTCAAGTTACTTACAACGCCCACATGTGTATAAAAATACCTATATATAAATATATATTCCAACAGAGTCCGTGTTACGTGCTCAAAACATGAAGATGGATAAACCACCCCAGACGCCTACGTGCGTAGTATTATCGAATAGCTTGCGGTGTCACCAACTTACCTTGAAAAAACAACTCTTTGTCACCATGAAATATATTTATTCTCATTACCTTGGAACACTTAACATGATTGCACACATACGTTATTTCGTTCGTTGCGTGATACGATCTGCCAGTGACACAAATGCGATCATTCATTATTCGAACACAAGGTTTTAAATACAACGAGAATTTCAAAGCCCTGGTTTTCTCAATGTTCGTTTTGATAATTCAACTGTTTTTTTGTGTGTGACGAGGACCTGGGCAGGATCAGGTGGTTGTGTTCAATTACCTATTATGCACCGCATACAAATTTACAAAATAACAATAGTTTTATTAACTTTTATTGATATGCAATGTACATTTTGGAGAAAAATATTAAACTGAGTGTAATAAATACAAGTACCTAAGTAGTATACACATTTTACAGCTTTCAAAACGAGCACGGGCGTTGGATGCACGTCGTTAGCAATCAAAGAACAGCCTGCACTGCCTTAACGGTGTCACACAATCTACCGCGAAGGTGTCATATAAATAAATCTTTATCGTCTGGGGGTTGTTCCTCGCAAGTATATGATGTACGGCTTACGTCGATGTTGGTTGACATTTACGGCGTGTTATCTAAGGTCGTACATTGATTCAAGACACGTTCCCGTTATTGAAATATTCTTTAATTGCATTTACTTGTAACCAATATGGCATGTACATTTCATATTTGCTAATAAGTAGCACGCGTTAGATCAGATTGATTGTAATCTTCATCAGGTGTTCATAAACACGATGAACTTTGAGAATTAAATATACAATTCCACGAGTGCCAGCTACGATCTATCATAATGCTATATAATATATAGGCTTGATCTAATTTGCAAGTCATCGTCGCGATATGAAAGAGTAATTGGGTCTCGATATCGCTTATGTAGCTGGAAAGCTTATTATAACGAGCGTAAACGGCTAATTAAATTAGGCAGGAACGACGAGGTTTCGTGCTGACAAATTATATACCACTGAAAAACACGACGACAATTAAATATAAGTATCTAGATGATGAATTCACTCATATGAGGCCTGGGGATATTAACAAGCATGTTATCGATTGGCAGGTGAAGGAACGCTGTGTCCTTCGTCGTGAACTTGAACGCCATGACCTGCTGACCTGCGAGAGTCGCGTGGTGTATATAAGACCGAGTGGAAAACAATTCTGACCGACTACAATTTTGTGGAATTAGTAATCTCATTTAAACGTGCATTGTTTCCAATTATTCTATAGTAACCAGCCTGAGGGCACGCTCTATCTGAACTCAATGATACATGTGCATTTATTTAGAGTATTATTGCTCATAGCCAAGTATTATGCATTGTGTTATATTATATATTGTATGTGTATTGACTAAACCCGGTGAACTACGACAACATAATGTCCAGATTATAATACCATGAACAAACAAACAAACAAACAAACAAACAAGTCATTCACTGGCAGATCAGCGAGCTACACACATTAAGCTCCATGCTGCACACAACACCCAAATATAACTTACTGAACCAACCAACACTGCTCTGTACAAATGCAGTAGTAGAGGATATTTGCGTTATAGCGTTCACAGAAAAGTAAACGACAAAATATAAAATGAAGCAGAGCATTATGGGCATTCTCTAGTTAACTGTGCACAAACTCCGAAATGACCTGTGGTCAAATCGTCTTCCATGGACCATTCAAAATAAAGTGTCTACAATTTATAACGCACATAATGCAAAGTACATATATTAATTCACAAGTATTTCATTGCAAAATTTGAAGACTGAATTTTAGTTTTCTCTCAATATTAAAATGGTAATTTGTGTTATGCTTAATGCTATAACCAAGGACAGACAGACAAACAATTTCACATTTTGCCCTGTTTTTGGATTAACTCGCTGTTTTATGTGATAGTATTGCCCACTACATATATACCTCCCCCTACGTGTACTGTAAAATACTTTATTTTAAAGCGCGGTAGTCGTCGCGTTGCGCATGTGCCACATTTGTGTTGATAAGCATTGATTGTACTCGTTGATCTGCGCAACAGTCAAAGTCGCCATCTTTGTTTATATGAGACCCATATACCTCACACATGCGCAGCGCGACGACTACCGCGCTTTAAACTTTATTTTCGTTGAAAAGACGTTTTGGGTGTTCTGTATGGAATTTATTTTCACTGATTATTCACGAGTTGAATGTAAAATATAGGGAAAAAAGTATATTCGCTGAATTTCATTTTCACTGAATTATTCTTCAGCGAAAATTTTGAAAATTAGTTGCAAGCGAAAATAAAGTAATTTACAGTATACAATTTTGTGTTCTTTGGTGGAAAGTCCGTTTATGAAGTGAATGACTAGTTTGTTTGATCACGGTATTATAATGCCTTAAATTTCAGCAACGTTACAAGCTAAGTCAAATAGTTAATGTCTAAATCGCAGCCATTTCCCGCACCACGTGACCACGCACCATTTACGACAACAGTCTGATTCACTATTTTAAAAGCCTTGCAACACCTTGCCAAAGGTAGTAGTCAATGAACTGTTTCCATTTAGTAATTCATTCAGTACTAGAAGTTCCTGAAACAGTCAGTCTCCATTCTAAACTATGCACGGAGGAACCTACTCGGCTGCATTGTGCTTGTCTCATACTCTAATTACTATTATAGTAGTCTGCGTCTCATGCTTGATCAGTATGTTGTTTACGTAATAGCCAATTTGACAACCAGCTGTAACAACTCGTATTAAAAAATATATATATTTTTTTTACAGATTCAGTTAGAAAATGTTGTCGCCTTCATCTTACGCAAAACAAAAGTACCCCTAATATCACGGGTTACGAGTGACTATCCAGATAAAGATAATTTAGACATATAAATATATTTGAACTTCTGTGTTGAAGTCAGCCAAAATAACAACGCATAATATCCAGTTGGTGGTTACTCTGAAATATATGAGCCCTGACAACCGCCATATTAAATTAGTCGTCGTCTGTTACTCACATTATTGTATCTGTGCCGTAATGATACCTTAGCAGCCGGTTCTCGTCATTGTTACCCCTAGCAATACATTGCTTGTCTATAACTCTCTTAGTTGCAATGTGGCAAACACACTGCATATCCCATAACCCTTAGGGGCGATTACTATAACATACACAACTCTTGTACGCATACTGGAGATTTCCAGTTTAGTCCTGCTTCCTCGGTTCCATTGGGAAAACCGCTACCTGGCCTCCAGTATCACTTATCTAGAGGTCACTGAATAACACACGATTTTCATCGGACTTGCCTATTAATAACATTGACGATGGAGTCTCTGCTTTCCTTATGTGACTCATACCATAATGATCAACGTATTTTTTTTTTTTGCGAAATATATTCAAATGTGTAGTTATTTGCATACTTGTAGTTCTAGGGGTTTTGAATGAAGCGCTGGTCATGTACATGTACAAACTGTTTTTGAAGCGCTTATTTGTATGCTGGTATGCAATTGCATTCTCCAACTAGGGACGAAATTATTATTCATAAATACAGATCCTACATATATTAAGGTACTCGACAATTCCGTGCACGTAATATTTGTCTTGTTTATTGAATTTTAAAAATATAAAGCACGTTTTTTATTATACTGTACTACAAACCATGCAAAAAAAAACAGCGCCATACGAAACCACAATTTAGTGATATATGGTGTTACCGTTGCAGTTGTGGTTTGTAGTTTTGTTATTCATGTAAAAACTTTTTGAAAATTGTGACTGAAATTTCTTCCCATACAAAAACATTAGTTATTCAACTAATTGGGGGCTCGGATTACGTCGGCAGCTCGTCATTTGAAATTCATGGCGCACATGTGACTGGGTAGTACATACACAAATACTACACCGATGTTCGGCATTTTGCAAGGTGTTTTAAATTGAACAGTATACCCGGTATTATACATGAATACGGCGAGAACCATTTTGGCGATTACTATACAACTAGCTATCATTGTATGGCTTACGTGGACAGAAAACATCACTTCATATTAAAAGCTCGCAAACAATTAATTATTGCGTAAGAGTATTTCCGCGCCTTTAATGGGATAATCAATTTCCCTGACACTCGTATAATTGTTACACACATAAAAACATATGGATTTCGTTGCAATTGATGTGGCAAATTTAAATGAGCACGTAGCTGCACTGCGCAATTAACGATGACGCAATTAGTTAAAATTATTTTATATTAGGTATTTAGATGTTTTCCATTTTTTTCAACTGATATGTAAATCGTTTGTAGGTTTTACAGGACCACATATACAGATATGTTAATAAAGCACGATAAAAGAAATGAAAATCAAGATGGATACCTTTGAACTTTTTTTTATTTTTATTCCATTTTTGACTTATTGTTTTGTTTTTTTTCGTTTGTACCCTAGTTATTTGACGTACCGTCCATTCAAAATCTCGTCCAGGGCAGGTCGTCGGACAAATACCGTACTATAATACTCATTTGATGAGAAACGGAGCAGTGAAACATTAGAACACATCGTTGGATCAAACTATGGAAAGAACATGCGAGTTTACTTTATTTGTTCGATTCAAAATTCTGAAACAGAAAACCTAAGCAAGAACAGTAGTATGATGAAGACAAAAGATGTCCACCCAAGCCAACGGAAAGTGTTGTATAAAAGGATTATCACAAACGGCTACTTTAGGATTTCAATACATCGATTATATCCGAAAAGCGGATTTAGTGAATATACACTAATATGAACTAATCATTTTATAAATATGCTAAATATTGTGTTTTTACAGAACATGTAGTTGTTTATCAAGAATGAATCGGAGTATGCATGAAAATAATTGGCTATTTATGTCCAGTTAATTATGATCAAGGTACCTAGGATGGAGCGATTGGATTGACAGATGACTAATACAATAGTCCATTAAAAACTAAATTTGGGAATAATAGTTTGCTGCCCAATGGGGGCGCACTTTACTAGTGTCTGTGAACTCGAGCCAAACATTGGATATGCGTCTACTTGTGAAGGTGTGCACTGACCTTTCAGAATTGTGCCATATGCGCAAGAGATGCGTAGTAATCAGTTTATGATTCTTTACAAGTCAAATCGAAACATCATACACTCCAAGAGCCATTGACCGGCATCGTGTTCCAGATAACCCAATAAGCACATTGTGAGCTCTGATTCGAACCAAGCCATTGTTGTTTCTTTAAATTTAAAAGCAGTTTTCCCTCGTTGACGTCACCTAGTCAACATAAAAGTCGCGGGATGTTATTGAGAATACAGATTTGAGGAAACGAGTCAAACTCGTCAACAGAACATTTAGTTTATATAATGGGAATTCCGAATAATATGGCCGAGAAGCATTGTGTCAGTGAATAGGTGCGTTTTAAGTAACCAACATGCAGCATGTTCATTTCGCCATCTGTAGTTCATTTCATTTTTTTTAAATATGTCTAGTGTTAATTCGATTAGTCCATACATTCAACCCTGCATCTAAACATGCATTATGCGTTATCATACGTGTCCAAAGCAAATAAAATGACAATTGAAAAGAATAGAACCTGTTATTTATGAACTTAAATATAAAACGACTGCTACAATAAAGATATTACCATTTACCATATTCGTCTCTCCTTAAATATGTTCAACAGTTAAACAATATCTCTCCTAGTGTCATCATCTGCTTATCATAATGTGTTTTCACTAACTAATACACCTTCGTTCACTGCCTAATTCGTCTGAAGACAAAATCTCCCTATGCAATTATACTGCATTAAAGAAATTAAAATATATATATAAAGTATATATATTTATTAGCTAGAAACATAATGTCATTGACCTCATATTCTATAAATGTGCTAATTTATTGCAATAACCGCGACAATTCAACGTATCCACCTACGAGCCTGTCAACAACTATCGAACGGAAACTGCGGGGCAAAACATGACACTAATCATTGCAAATGTGCAGCGCACAAAACAACCAGGATACTGATATTTAAGCCACTCTGCCTCGCAAGTTCTCATCAAATAAACATGTACATAGCCCTACACGTGACAATCTGGTACAATCCGGTGCCTATGCGACTTTTGTAAACAAGAAGCTAATTTCAATTATAAGCCCTGAAGCTAATTTGTCTATATACAGAAAAGGTTATTCACTTCGGAGTCACATGTTTTTCCCCCAATCCAGTTACAGGTAGTCAAGGTAGTGATATTCGTATTTCCGATGCCATACAGAGTTGTAGCTAAGTGTGTGTTTTTATTTTTCTGAGCCGCATTGACTTTCTGAAAATGTTTAAGGGTTATCGTACGTTAATGAGTATACCCACCCCCTCACCGTGCTTATAATACCTATGATTGTATCACCTAATATATACGCACTTTACGACTTCACCAACACAGGTAATCAAGAAGAATAATCACAATATACTTGTAATGTTGCATTAGACAACCCAGAGAATTTATTACAAATCTCAGTCTAAATTTCTGGTGTAATCCTGTTACTAGCGAGCATGGTGCGCCACAGATACCTTGATATCACAAGTAACTAATGATGCCGCGCGAACTCGAAAACAAGTGCGTAATGTTCATTTAGTTTGTTAACAAAAGTTGCAGTGGAAATAGACCAATATTTGACAACACGCTGCGCCATTAGCTTGCACGAAACAACCACACAATAGCATATTCAATGACGCATGTGAATGTGTTTGTCAGTTTTATTTCCCGTATTTCTATTTAAGTAGTGCATTACATTAATAATATGTCAACATAAACTATATTACCATTCTCCTGCTCAATATTAGACAAGGCTATTTATTCAGTAACACTCCCCCACCGCTTGTCAGCGAAGTATACAAAAGTGAACATTGCCCGTATTAAGGTCAGGTCGGAACTATAAATTCAATATATCATACAATTGTTGACGTAAAGCTGCATCATGTGGGCATGACGAGTGAGTGTCCATTTCCCAGGTGATTGAACGAAATGTATTTAGCATAATAATCTAATAACCGAGATTTTAGCGCAGACAAATGTTTGGTGTGTATTGTTAGACATTATATCCATTAATCCGTAGAATTAGCGTATGTCGAAGATTTCCTCAATGCCCAAGTATTTACACTAATGGTAATTAACTTAAGCCGTCGCCAACATGTTTCCAACATCTCACATTTATTATTGTCACCAATGCTACTAGTATGTATTAATTAACTGTATATTCAATATTGCAATAACATATATCAGAAATAGATCGGCACTTATTATTATTACCATATCAACTGTGTTGTATTCGAAAGGTAAGTCACATAGGAACGGTGGTTTGATTCTTTCCATTTGTATCTATCAAATCAACATCGCTATCGCCTTACGACAAACTCGCATGCAACAAAAACCGGCATTTGCTAGCAATCCCTATTCATATGAATGAATAAACAACAACAAAAAAAGACTGTTCTTCAGAACTGGAAACGTTGCCTGAATGCGATATTTCGGAACCATAACAATTCCGAATTGAGGTAACCCTACGTCATCTGCCTTTTAAAATATGACCTTGAGATACGTTGAGGGTATTGCCTGACACGTGATTCTTGCTAATTGCGTACTATTTCTTGTGAACAAAATGTAAATCTAGGTATAGTATTGCCCTTAAATAAACTCGAACAAACGCATGACACACAGAGAAATAAACACTGCATGACGTCACACACCATCGCATCTGAGCTAACATATTTCGAAAATAAACGTATTTGTTATTCTAGGTAAACACTCTATATATGTGCTTGTTTTAGTTTTTCACATTAATGTATTTTTGACAACCGATTTTACTTAAGCAGCTTAGTGACTGGTGTCACTCTCACTGTTAATTTTTTAACATTTTTAAGCTTTTAAAACAGAAATTTTCACCTGTTTCCATGTATGTATAGCAACAACATTCAGTTTTGTGACGTTTCCTTTTTAATTGACTGTTATTTTTAACCAAACCTCTTTCGATATGCACTGATATACGTGATTGTATTTTCGACCGCAATACTGGCAGCACCACGCAGCATTGCACACTAATTACGTCAATTCAAAGCCGTGTAAAAATGTTACTCTGTTGAATGTGTAAAGCAAATTTTCACCATTCATGGTTCATTTTACGATGTGTGTGGATTCCTGAGTCTTGATTCCCGGTTGGATCATCAATTGAATGATATGGTTGTTACGTCTGTGAGATATTTGTTGTATCATTGCGATGTTTCTTATCAACATATGACTCGTGAAACTGCTTAGTCGCACTATCGCTATTATAATAGTCCCAATATAATGCATTGTAACTTAAGGTGCCGTAACATACACGGCAAAAAAATTGTAAGTATATCTGAAAAAATATACTTGACCATACACTATTCAGTGTAGCCTGAGAACACTAGCAGGTTACAAGACGTCGAAATACATCTTCGAATCACTGACGTCATTTGCTAACATTTAAATGTACGCAAATATAATAGCTTGTTTACACTCTGCATGCAGTGCCGGTATACATACGCTAGTAGGAAAGCATACCCGACAAGTCATTCAAGAAGAAGCAACATGCAACAAATACGTGAAAATACTAAGAAATGCGATTAAACAGAATAGCACCAGTATAAGTGTTTTATTATAATGGGGTGTTTTTTTGTATAAACTTTTGGATATACGCCATGAAAAAAATTGTCATTCCAGACTACTAATTAATATATGAACACTCATGTGTGCATGTATTTAATTTCGAATGATTGATTTCAGGCGATTCGTCAGAAATCCACAAATAAACCGTCTATCATGAAATACGACAGTAACACAATTTATTCGCGACCATACACAAATCGTTGTTTATATTATCTTTAATGTATATGTTTTCAGGATGGCACAATAACAAAATCGGTTTAGCCTAACCATCGTACCTAAATCTCAGTGATCGCCACAATTTCAAAATATAAACTTTTTCTGTTTATATGACCTTGAATTCAAAAGCACTCACACCCCCCTTGGGCGGGCGGTGATTTCCTGGGATTTTCGCACATGCCTAGAAAACACATTGTAAATTTAAATGTTTTGCTTTCCGATTAACCTTGAAAACCCGTGGAAGTACACCGCGTAACCTATAGCAACATGACGTTATTTTGAAAACGTATTTACAACACTTTAACCTTTTACACATTTTTTTCTTTTTTTGTTGTTGACAGTCCCGCAGTATTTACAAATAAATAATATACACTATCGCTAGAATGGTTTACGGTTTTCTGAGAATTATTAGAAAATTAGGTATATTTCCATGAAATGAGCACACCTGATCATCTATTAGCTGTAGTTAGTATGAAAAGTAGAAAATATCATTTGTTTACTGAGAACAAGCATAAATATGTGATAGAATTGGGAAATCTGAGACAATGTCGCAAAGTGGGCACATTTGAAACCGTGTTGCTTGAGAAAAAAACGTTCAAATGAGGATAAGATATCGATGACTCGTTGCGTTGTGATAAACATATTTAGATGGACCACAAAACCACAGACGTTATCGAAGTGTTCATCTGAGCACAATGCATACTTTAGGTTCATATATACGATAATAAATTAACAATTGCCGAGAACGTGGTGAGTGGAAATATAAATATAGTATAAACTAATACCATAGATACATTTACGCATTAATTTCACACTAACAGAAATGATAATCACGAAGGAATACAATCATCATGTAGATGTAAGTATTATTATTCACAGCACTGTTTGATATTTGCGCCCCTAACCTTCATATGCGTTGATTTCAATATTGAATGAGTGAATGTAATTCATAATTAGATCAACTCTGTTTATAGAAAGTAAATACGTTTAGTTTTCGTAAACAACAACTAGATGTTAAACTAAAACATGGCTACTCCTAAATTAGAAAATGTTAGAATACGAACCGTTCAATATGAAGTGTATGTGCAAGAAAGCATGCAAGAACAAGTACAAGTGTTCCATTTCAGATATGTATGTTTCAAGTGACACTTCGAACTACTTGTGAATACCTGAATGCGCTGAGAGAAATCTCGCTTGAAAGTTGACATTATTGGTATGGGTAGTATAAGCATGTATCCCCCGTTTGAGAACACATTCCATCATATAATATGTAATAGGTCATTATTTTTCAAATAAGGCCCAGTGACAAAACAAATACGATTTAATGACTGAGTATAGACATTAAATCACGCAATGAAATAACATTATCCGTGGGCGCCTGTTCTCCTGGCAATTTCGAAAATATCAATCTTTTTTTTTTCAAGTATGGCCTCGACATGTATTCAATAACACTCGTGTAAGAGGCATTGACCTGTTGCGTGTGCCAGAATCTGAAGTGCATTAACACACCGTTGTAAATCTAGACATATGCCATCTGAACATTACACTGCACATGACGTTATTTGAAGAAAAAAATACAAATTTCAATAACAAATACTAATAATAACGCGTTTTGTACAACCAATCATAATTATTAACGTTGTTTTACACTTAATTGCGTTTATTTAATAATAAATCTAAATCTTAAAAATAAACCACGTATAACTATATATTAACATAATGCCTAGATATATATATAAAAAAATGTTTATACAAAGTTCACGTCGAATTCAAATCGTTTATTACGACATGTTACTGCGCACATTACGGGAGAGACATTCACACGCTATATAACCAAAAGCCTGGCTTCATACTAGAAACTTACTAAAATAAATATAAACTTTTTAACAATGTTAGGTTTCCTATCAATAATAATAAATGATTTTTTTTATCCCATGTCTCCGAGAAAATTATTAAGATATAAAGAAACAATTTCACAATACAAATACCAGCCCAGAAATGCAATGTTTTTAGGTCATTTATCATGATATTTCAAACTCATTTCAGGACAATTGTTCGAATGTCATATAAACAGTTCCAGTGCAAACTACCGAGATTTTGCCTGAAGTTGCTCTGAATGTAAGATTAAAACAGCTTATTATTTATTTTGTTTCAAAATATTGTCGATTACTGGTTTGTTCCATCATATCGACATATAGAAATAATGTAGACAACATTCTGCTGTTCGAATCTTACAATGACAAAATCCCCGTTGGTTTTCACTGTATTTATCACTGTATGTATTACACATTCAACAACATTAAACCATCAACTATCCACATTCGTCGCCTGAACTATGGTTTATAGTTGCCCGCATAAACACTGACACTCATTTACCTGAAGCGTATATGAAAACATATTGATGCAAAGTGTTAAATTCTTCTGTGAGTGGGTATAACATACTTACATTAGTTGATGTTGTTTTTTTCCAACCCTGCTGACATATGGATAAATACAAGATGAGTTGATATGTAAATGACATGATTGATCTTGAATGACGTGTAACATTTCGTATAAGTATTCAAATGTACGTACTTTCTTCTTACCTACAATAACATTTACGGTTGGGAAAAGTGACCATGTTCAATAAACTATAAGTATAAAATATATTTGAAATTGATGATTCTGGGCTTATTTTGAGTGTTTGACAATGTTGGAATCAATGATGCGTGATTAGTTAACAAATATACATTGATTTTGAAAATATTACAACCAGCCAATATATAGTATTTTCATTATTTTTACACTGCAACACATGTTACAATGTAACACAGAATTCAAGAAAATCGTTGTTTGAACGACGGCGATACCATTTTCATTGCACATCTAACCAGGAAATGTTATTTTGTCTGGATACAAAATACCAACATCTTGCGGACTCATGATACTTGTTGACGCAGCGTATAGAAGCTTATTTATATTTACAGCAACACTGTTTTTTGACATACCCATATTTAGTAATGTTATAATGCCTTGCCTTCAATTAGAAGCGTGTGCCATATACTTGAAACTTACATAAAAAACAGTACGTGAAAGTACTTTTCAAGTGATACTTTCTACCTACTTTCAGACATCTGAATACGCTGCTTGTGTTCTCCCTTAACAGTTGGAATTCGAAAATAGAAACTAAATATATCAACACGGCTCGGGGCAATAACATCAATTATTTTTGTTTTGGCACGAAGCATACCTGTAGTCATATGTGTAGATCTATTTCTATAATTAAAATGTCTTCCTTCAAGTAATAATCGAGAATATTCTTCACAACAAAATTCGTCTAATGAATACATATCACCCTAATGTGTAATTAATGTCATCTAATGACTACTGTAGAATACTTTATTTTAGCTGAAATTAATATGTATGCATTGCTGTAATCAGATTGTTCATTTTCACCAATATCACCGTTTCAAGTTGCACCACGCCCACGCGACGTACTGTAGAATACTTAATTTTAGCTGGACTTAGTTGTTGCTGAAAAGCCATTTTTGGTGTTTGTATTTAATTTTCACTGATTTTTGACAAGTTGAATGTAAAATATAGGAAAAAGTTATATTCACTGGATTTTATTTTCACTGAATCATTTCTTCAGCGAAAATAAATTCCAAGCGAAAATAAAGTATTTTACAGTATGTTATGTATTACAATGATTGCATAATATGTAAAGACTGCCTTTATGTTATATGTATAATTTTACTATTTGATGCAGAATGGGATTTAATCGTTTCAATTATAAACTATAAACGAAAGCAGCATAAAGTGTCTATTCACAATGAGGAACAGCAAAGAGTTCTACTATTATGTAATTCAAGTATTTAATTTGTTCGTTTCTATACAGAAGTGTTACCTATGAAATGAACAATTGATAATTATCGTGAATTATAAATCTCTCATGATTCTATACAGCATTAAATTCAAGTGTTTATGAACATTTACATTAACCTTCAATATTCAACACAAAGTCATTGCGAATTCATATGTGAGAACAAAATCACATACTACAGCAAAGACATCGATTATTGCAGATGCTACTAATGTCCTGTCACCCGGGCAAACACAACATTTAAATGAGGTTAATGTACTTTGATGATAATTTGATTAATACGAAATGAGTAAATATACACTGGAGGCAAAATTGTACAGACACATTGCAAATAATGTAAAACAACGTCGAGAGCGTTTTTTTTAGATTTAATATTTCTTTGCTCTGGAAACTCCTAAAATGAATGTTAACAAATAATAAAATGTTGTAATTTGTCTTTTTATTAATAAATAAATAAATGTGTCCCAATAAAATGCGTCCCAATAAAATGAATGTATTACATGTAACAGAATGGTATATATGCGAAATTCGTACTTCCAGTCACTGAGTACTTCCGCGGTGCATAAGTTTACGGCAGAAGAATGATGATAACACTTTCATAATAACACAATTAGCCCAGTTGCAAAACACGAACATATTGTCACATTGATTACATTCATTATTTTCGTTTAAAAACCTCAATCACATTGCCACGTGTTCGAATTTTGTGTTAATATACAATGTATATTACACGCGTTGCATGGGGCCAATATCGAAATCGACACAGCTCGACGACTGTATGACTTTAGGTGAGATGTACAATAGAGAGCATTACGTTGCACAAACAAATATATTAGAAAGTATTCATAGCTTTAGATTTGTTTTCTTTGGGTTGTATCTTACACGTAAACTCTCTTGCATACATATAATAACATTTGCAGCACTGACATCCCCGTGATGTTATTACCGCTCCGTCATTTACAACAGTACGCTAACCTCAATTGTTACAGAAGCCGATGCACTTTTTTATTGACACAAAGTGAGAAGTATATGGCATATACAGTGGTTTCCATCTATATGCGATATTATAAATCATTAAGTTTGTTTGTACGTATATTTAAAACGTATGAGTATCTGTCACTTGGAATATAAAGTTTATACTAATATTCATTTATCATCGCATTTTAGAACTACTGTATCGTATACTAGATCTGGGATCGGAATGTAGACTAAAACTATTTAACTGGGAATTTGAACATATTTGAAGGTGGTTCATTGATGTCTAAACAACTTGGAAAGTCGCTTAATGTTCCATCTGTGTATATCTAGTTAAACCAAGCATGATTGTGTGTTTGATCTCCGGAGCCGACTAACTCATTTATCTAATTTAAATACATTCTACTCCGCCGTCCCATGTGCCCATTAATCGTACATGTACTGATGTCAATATGCAGTGGGAGATGTGGATGTTGCAGTCAAGCTGAACTTAGGGTAATTACTTTACCGAACACAAAATAATCCTTTAACCCAGTTCGATATATCGTGTAATGCACTCGTGAGTTCTAGATATAAATAGTTTAAACCAGGAAACTAAATTGTAACCTCATTATCTAGGTTATCAAATAAGGAGGTTTGGTCCGGGGGTAGTCACTTTTATTTTTAGTGGGAGTGCGGCAGCCGGGGGGTTGAAGGGGTATTTGGGTATTTCAGCGAAGGAACAATATGTCGTTTTTTATGATGTTCACTAACAGTATTCAAAACAAATATTGTATGTTTACTGTGGTGTACAAGTTATTTCGAAAATAATATGTTGGAATATTTTTTTAAAAGTTTAATATTATTCGCTAATCGTTTTATTAAGTAAATATCCATGTATGAAGCCGTATTATTCCGCACTGTTTTATAATATATGATTCTACCAATTCGTGTCTTCCCAGTGTAAACAAAATATTCACGTTGTATTTTTGTAACTATTCGACGCATTACAGTCAGATGCCTTCAAGTACGTAGCATATATCAAGTGCAAGAATATGACACCATCTTGTCTTGTACTGAGTGAATACTACTGTTAGTATTTGCAATATGTTTGTTTCACTCTTCACCTTGAATGAACCTCTTCATCGTATGTTAAACGCTTGAAGGACTAATAACTGGTACACACGTGAAAGTAGTCCACAGCTGCTGGGTTCAAACTAGTAGCTGATGAAAAAGTAAATGAATAATTACCAACAAAGATGTCTGTTTTATAGAAAAACAATTTCTGTACGGGCAGCTGCATCGAAGGATCACAAATTATACTGAACTTGAACTAGCGACCTGACAGTCGAAATAGCGAATAATATCACCGAATAAAACACAGAACAATATTGAGTTGGTAATGTGTTTTACATTTTCTAGTTTAACAATAATTGTAATGTTATATTATATTATATGTGTTGTTGTTATGAACCATATACTTGGTTATCAGTAATACCATTGTTTAAAAATTATTATAACAAATTGACTAAATCTGTCGCAATCAAGAATCAATCATATTAAGAATCGAATCAATCAATCAGACAGATTGGTTCAAGAAGAAATAAACAAACGGGAACAGGACAACAAAATAAGTTATGGAAGACATTTTAGGAGGGATTAATGCTGCCTGTGAGACTAGGCCCGATCGATCATTTTGAAAGGATACTTGACTACTGCCTAATATGATCGTTTTAAAGAAAAGTACTTTGCAGCTGTGGTAGAGGTTTGCGCGCTTGTAATGCCTTATATTTATTGAACGGGTAACTTCGCAGTGATCTCAAGTTCGTAACAATTCGATTGCCTGGATTGTTATTACGTAATATAGAAATATAGGAAATGGTTACACTGCGTTATTACACTGTATTGCCATGGTATATGGGATATATTTCACATTTACTATGTATACAACCAACTATGTATACAACCATTCCATATACACAGTTAACATACGAGTACAGTCAGAATCTCACGATGTGTTGATGATAGGTAATGAACAGCGTATATCAAATAAAACATCCGATGTATTGAACTACGTTGCAAGACCCTGCGGCACCTCTGTAATACATCAGCGGATCGCATCAAAGACTGTGACAATATGAATTGATAATCTGTTTGATATTTCCCAAATGAGATTTACTGATGTAAATCTTGAATATTGATAATTGGGGTGACGAAACACGTCATACGGATCAATGTCAATAACGCAATGAATAAACATGTCATTGAATTACTCGTAATTATACAAAGCATTTATTATTAACAATTGACATTGAAGTAGAAATGTACACAGAGGTTTATGTCGAACAATTACTAGAACAATGTAGAAAAAATATTTTTACCATACTCAGTGATATGACACTATAAATAGCTACTAATAAGGTAAAGTTTATAAAAGATTATATGTGTATATATATATAATGAAATACTGCGAATACCATGCATACAGTTCACTCTTTTTGTCAACCCCCTGTACATATCAGAAACGTTTTTGCAATTAACTAACCGCTGACACCAACATTAAACCAATAATGGTTTTATAATCAAATGACATGTTAAGAATGCACACGTTTAACATCAATCATCAAAAGGACGCATGGAGTCAACATGGCTCAAATGCTTGCACGTTTCAACGCCCAGTGACATTAGTCGAGGATAAATTCCAAGGACCGTCTTCAATTGAAACTGCTGTTTCCCAAGGTTGTATATATTTGGACATACATTGCGACTACACGTTTTATGGAATCATTGCCTATTTTTTCTACATAAAGCCAACTTTTCGGTTGACAGTCTTATGACACCCCCCTTACCGAGAAGACGGATATATGCTGAATCATACATGAGCTCCGATCCTATTCGCATGCTACCGCCATATCATTTCTAAAGAATATATTACTCGTATTTGTTTTAAATATTGAAAACCGAGTCGATTACACACGTCATTGTAGGCATTGAATTGTCATCAATCATGCGTTCCCGTCATCTGTCAGCAACGCATTGATCAATTCCCTGGTTCTCTGTCAACCAATATTTACTTTCAACATTTTACGTTACCGTTAGGATATATATTAGTGCAAAAGTCGTACTGAAAGAGTGCTGAGAGGAAGCATCACTTTTCAACCAGGAGTCTATGTTTTATAATATAGACAATAAAAGTTGTTTTCTTTTTTATGAAAACTCGATCATTTTTTTTTTCAGTAACTACTTTGAAAACCAGTAACATTCCTACTCCCCTTTTGAATTACGGTTATACTTTCCGGTTGGAAATCCGGTTATACGTCGTTCGCATACTGCTCAATGTCATTCAGATTAACATATCGATGAAATAGGTATTGGTAGTCCAATGAACTCTAACAAGTGCATGTGACGTCAGTCCTTTACGATTAACTGCTTGCAATTAAGAAGCTTAGTTCATATAATCGTTTAAAACAAAACACATAAGTTAATTTTAGCGACACTAAAGATCTAATTTAAAATAATATCGACGAATCATATGCAAGATATTACAAGTCATTGACTCGACAAAAGTAAATACAATAGTAAACTAAAACCAGAAAGGTATTTTGAATATGAGTTGACTGGTATGTGAAGGTTAACGTAATCCTGTTCCAGAAATGCAAAATGCTTCATTTTTAAGCATTTTAAAAATGCGGTGCCTTAAAATGGAAGCCATTTAGCTATTTTCAGCTATGTCAAAGAGCAGCTAGTGCCATTCATTTTACTACAATGGACGAGTTTCTGTATTAACTGTTTGAGTCGAGCGCTAAACATCTATTTTGTTTTTTTATAGCATTGATCGAAGCCATATTGTAGCTATAAAACATAATTATTCATTACTGGTAAATATTTAGAACATATAAATGATAAATACTGTGTATAACAATAAATATGTGATATATAGGCTGGCAAGCACTGGGAATGACTAACGCTTATTTTTAGTAAGATTGCTGTCAACAAAAAAACACAGAAGATATTTGATATGACCGATATGCGAATCAAACCAGTTAGAAATCCTGAATATAAAATTACAGTTCAGTAGTCAGTGTTTTAATGCGCAACAATGTTTCGATGCTACGGCATAACTCGAATTCACAACAATTTCGTAAAAAATATAAATACAGTCATTCACATTTGATGCTACTGAGCATCTAGAATTCCCAATAAATTCATAAAAATGCAAATACTAACATTTAAATGTGATGCTAAAAAATTAAATAAAGGTTTATACAAATGCAGGTATTGGCATTTGATGCTATAGTTCTACTCGTATTCCCCAATAAATACATATTTGTACAAATATAGATCCAGACATTCACACATAAAAGATGAACTGCAGCTGAACTTCACCTTGAAATGAACCACTTTCTGTGTCATAGAACATCCTGATATAAATTCGAATTGGCTAATTTCAATTATCTCTTCTTATGAGTATACGTATAGGTATTTGCAGATTATAGAATGCTGCAAACAAACTGATATTTAGTATAAAAGTCCTGGAACACATTTAAGCAGAAAATACAGGCTACCATAATTACATAAACATAATTAAAATTAAAATTAATTAATATTCATGGACTGTAATAATTTCAATGTTCTTCATAGAATAATATAACTATAATATACTAAAAACAATACTAGCCAATGTGTTCCTCAATTAATGCTACACGAAGTGTATTAGTCTCGACACACCTTATTGATTAATACAGCATGAATTGTAAAAATAAATATTTAAGCAAAATAAAAACCTAGCGAGAATTGTAAAAATACGGGAAAAGCTGCATTTTAAGCAGTCTTCACTCTGCCCACGTATTTCAAAGTCAAATTTCACCCCAGATCATGAAAATTACACTTGCTATAAACACAAGCATGGAACTTTGATGACATTTCGCAGCGATTAACATAATTCCTAGATTTAAATATGATATGATAACAATTGTTATTGTAATCACACACAAAAAGTTTACAGACGACAACAACGTGGACAGACATTTATCTTTCATATACTGCTCATCTACGATGACATGGACAAGGTGAAAATGCAAGCGAAATAAGCTATATTTCTGACCGAGCCCTAAAGGTCAACAGTTTCTGAAGATATCACATGACTGGACATTAGTATTAAGCGAGAGTGATTAACATGGCAATTATTTCAATTATTTATTCCTAATGTTTTATCAATATTTACGTCAGGGTTGTTTTAACAATGGTCTGAATAAATCATTCAGTTTAAAGCATTTTGATCGTTATGCGAAGGCCATATTTATCATGCTGAATTGTGTATAATAATCCCATTATCATGTTAAAGTGGGTTGAAAAGGTGAATTGTGGGTGAATCATTCAATCATCATGTTAAAGTGGGTTGAAAAGCTGAATTGTGGGTAAATCATTCAATCATCATTTTAAAGTGGGTGGACAAGCTGAATTGTGGGTAAATCATTCAATCATCATGTTAAAGTAGGTTGAAAAGCTGAATTGTGGGTAAATCATTCAATCATGTTAAAGTGGGTTGAAAAGCTGAATTGTGGGTAAATCATTCAATCATCATGTTAAAGTGGGTTGAAAAGCTGAATTGTGGGTAAATCATTCAATCATCATGTTAAAGTAGGTTGAAAAGCTGAATTGTGTGTAAATTATTCAATCATCATGTTAAAGTGGGTTGAAAAGCTGAATTGTGGGTAAATCATTCAATCATCATGTTAAAGTAGGTTGAAAAGCTGAATTGTGGGTAAATCATTCAATCATCATGTTAAAGTGGGTTGAAAAGCTGAATTGTGGGTAAATTATTCAATCATCATGTAATGTGGGTTGAAAAGCTGAATTGTGGGTAAATCATTCAATCATCATGTTAAAGTGGGTTGAAAAGCTGAATTGTGGGTAAATCATTCAATCATCATCATGTTAAAGTGGGTTGAAAAGCTGAATTGTGGGTAAATCATTCAATCATCATGTTAAAGTGGGTTGAAAAGCTGAATTGTGGGTAAATCATTCAATCATCATGTTAAAGTGGGTTGAAAAGCTGAATTGTGGGTAAACCATTCAATCATCATGTTAAAGTGGGTTGAAAAGCTGAATTGTGGGTAAATCATTCAATCATCATGTTAAAGTGGGTTGAAAAGCTGAATTGTGGGTAAATTATTCAATCATCATGTTAAAGTGGGTTGAAAAGTTGAATTGAGGGTAAATCATTCAATCATCATGTTAAAGTGGGTTGAAAAGCTGAATTGTGGGTAAATCATTCAATCATCATGTTAAAGTGGGTTGAAAAGCTGAATTGTGGGTAAATCATTCAATCATCATGTTAAAGTGGGTTGAAAAGCTGAATTGTGGGTAAATCATTCAATCATCATGTTAAAGTGGGTTGAAAAGCTGAATTGTGGGTAAATCATTCAATCATCATTTTGAAGTGGGTTGAAAAGCTGAATTGTGGGTAAATTATCCAATAATGTTAAAGTGGGTTGAAAAGCTGAATTGTGGGTAAATCATTCAATCATCATTTTGAAGTGGGTTGAAAAGCTGAATTGTGGGTAAATTATCCAATAATGTTAAAGTAGGTTGAAAAGCTGAATTGTGGGTAAATCATTCAATCATCATGTTAAAGTGGGTGGAAAAGCTGAATTGTGGGTAAATCATTCAATCATCATGTAATGTGGGTTGAAAAGCTGAATTGTGGGTAAATCATTCAATCATCATGTAATGTGGGTTGAAAAGCTGAATTGTGGGTAAATCATTCAATCATCATGTTAAAGTAGGTTGAAAAGCTGAATTGTGGGTAAATCATTCAATCATCATTTTGAAGTGGGTTGAAAAGCTGAATTGTGGGTAAATTATCCAATAATGTTAAAGTAGGTTGAAAAGCTGAATTGTGGGTAAATCATTCAATCATTATGTAATGCGGGTTGAAAAGCTGAATTGTGGGTAAATCATTCAATCATCATGTTAAAGTAGGTTGAAAAGCTGAATTGTGGGTAAATCATTCAATCATCATGTTAAAGTAGGTTGAAAAGCTGAATTGTGGGTAAATCATTCAATCATCATGTTAAAGTAGGTTGAAAAGCTGAATTGTGGGTAAATCATTCAATCATCATGTAATGTGGGTTGAAAAGTTGAATTGTGGGTAAATCATTCAATCATCATGTTAAAGTAGGTTGAAAAGCTGAATTGTGGGTAAATCATTCAATCATCATGTAATGTGGGTTGAAAAGCTGAATTGTGGGTAAATCATTCAATCATCATGTTAAAGTGGGTTGAAAAGCTGAATTGTGGGTAAATCATTCAATCATCGTGTTAAAGTGGGTTGAAAAGCTGAATTGTGGGTAAATCATTCAATCATCGTGTTAAAGTGGGTTGAAAAGCTGAATTGTGGGTAAATCATTCAATCATCATGTTAAAGTAGGTTGAAAAGCTGAATTGTGGGTAAATCATTCAATCATCATGTTAAAGTAGGTTGAAAAGCTGAATTGTGGGTAAATCATTCAATCATCATGTTAAAGTAGGTTGAAAAGCTGAATTGTGGGTAAATCATTCAATCATCATGTAATGTGGGTTGAAAAGCTGAATTGTGGGTAAATCATTCAATCATCATGTAATGTGGGTTGAAAAGATGAATTGTGGGTAAATCATTCAATCATCATGTTAAAGTAGGTTGAAAAGCTGAATTGTGGGTAAATCATTCAATCATCATGTAATGTGGGTTGAAAAGCTGAATTGTGGGTAAATCATTCAATCATCATGTTAAAGTAGGTTGAAAAGCTGAATTGTGGGTAAATCATTCAATCATCATGTAATGTGGGTTGAAAAGCTGAATTGTGGGTAAATCATTCAATCATCATGTAATGTGGGTTGAAAAGCTGAATTGTGGGTAAATCATTCAATCATCATGTTAAAGTAGGTTGAAAAGCTGAATTGTGGGTAAATCATTCAATCATCATGTAATGTGGGTTGAAAAGCTGAATTGTGGGTAAATCATTCAATCATCATGTAATGTGGGTTGAAAAGCTGAATTGTGGGTAAATCATTCAATCATCATGTAATGTGGGTTGAAAAGCTGAATTGTGGGTAAATCATTCAATCATCATGTTAAAGTAGGTTGAAAAGCTGAATTGTGGGTAAATCATTCAATCATCATGTTAAAGTAGGTTGAAAAGCTGAATTGTGGGTAAATCATTCAATCATCATGTTAAAGTAGGTTGAAAAGCTGAATTGTGGGTAAATCATTCAATCATTATGTAATGTGGGTTGAAAAGCTGAATTGTGGGTAAATCATTCAATCATCATGTTAAAGTAGGTTGAAAAGCTGAATTGTGGGCAAATCATTCAATCATCATGTAATGTGGGTTGAAAAGCTGAATTGTGGGTAAATCATTCAATCATCATGTTAAAGTGGGTTGAAAAGCTGAATTGTGGGTAAATCATTCAATCATCGTGTTAAAGTGGGTTGAAAAGCTGAATTGTGGGTAAATCATTCAATCATCGTGTTAAAGTGGGTTGAAAAGCTGAATTGTGGGTAAATCATTCAATCATCATGTTAAAGTAGGTTGAAAAGCTGAATTGTGGGTAAATCATTCAATCATCATGTTAAAGTAGGTTGAAAAGCTGAATTGTGGGTAAATCATTCAATCATCATGTTAAAGTAGGTTGAAAAGCTGAATTGTGGGTAAATCATTCAATCATCATGTAATGTGGGTTGAAAAGCTGAATTGTGGGTAAATCATTCAATCATCATGTAATGTGGGTTGAAAAGCTGAATTGTGGGTAAATCATTCAATCATCATGTTAAAGTAGGTTGAAAAGCTGAATTGTGGGTAAATCATTCAATCATCATGTAATGTGGGTTGAAAAGCTGAATTGTGGGTAAATCATTCAATCATCATGTTAAAGTAGGTTGAAAAGCTGAATTGTGGGTAAATCATTCAATCATCATGTTAAAGTAGGTTGAAAAGCTGAATTGTGGGTAAATCATTCAATCATCATGTTAAAGTAGGTTGAAAAGCTGAATTGTGGGTAAATCATTCAATCATCATGTTAAAGTAGGTTGAAAAGCTGAATTGTGGGTAAATCATTCAATCATCATGTTAAAGTAGGTTGAAAAGCTGAATTGTGGGTAAATCATTCAATCATCATGTTAAAGTAGGTTGAAAAGCTGAATTGTGGGTAAATCATTCAATCATCATGTAATGTGGGTTGAAAAGCTGAATTGTGGGTAAATCATTCAATCATCATGTAATGTGGGTTGAAAAGCTGAATTGTGGGTAAATCATTCAATCATCATGTTAAAGTAGGTTGAAAAGCTGAATTGTGGGTAAATCATTCAATCATCATGTAATGTGGGTTGAAAAGCTGAATTGTGGGTAAATCATTCAATCATCATGTTAAAGTAGGTTGAAAAGCTGAATTGTGGGTAAATCATTCAATCATCATGTAATGTGGGTTGAAAAGCTGAATTGTGGGTAAATCATTCAATCATCATGTAATGTGGGTTGAAAAGCTGAATTGTGGGTAAATCATTCAATCATCATGTTAAAGTAGGTTGAAAAGCTGAATTGTGGGTAAATCATTCAATCATCATGTAATGTGGGTTGAAAAGCTGAATTGTGGGTAAATCATTCAATCATCATGTAATGTGGGTTGAAAAGCTGAATTGTGGGTAAATCATTCAATCATCATGTAATGTGGGTTGAAAAGCTGAATTGTGGGTAAATCATTCAATCATCATGTTAAAGTAGGTTGAAAAGCTGAATTGTGGGTAAATCATTCAATCATCATGTTAAAGTAGGTTGAAAAGCTGAATTGTGGGTAAATCATTCAATCATCATGTTAAAGTAGGTTGAAAAGCTGAATTGTGGGTAAATCATTCAATCATTATGTAATGTGGGTTGAAAAGCTGAATTGTGGGTAAATCATTCAATCATCATGTTAAAGTAGGTTGAAAAGCTGAATTGTGGGCAAATCATTCAATCATCATGTAATGTGGGTTGAAAAGCTGAATTGTGGGTAAATCATTCAATCATCATGTTAAAGTGGGTTGAAAAGCTGAATTGTGGGTAAATCATTCAATCATCGTGTTAAAGTGGGTTGAAAAGCTGAATTGTGGGTAAATCATTCAATCATCGTGTTAAAGTGGGTTGAAAAGCTGGATTGTGGGTAAATCATTCAATCATCATATTAAAGTAGGTTGAAAAGCTGAATTGTGGGTAAATCATTCAATCATCATGTTAAAGTAGGTTGAAAAGCTGAATTGTGGGTAAATCATTCAATCATCATGTTAAAGTAGGTTGAAAAGCTGAATTGTGGGTAAATCATTCAATCATCATGTAATGTGGGTTGAAAAGCTGAATTGTGGGTAAATCATTCAATCATCATGTAATGTGGGTTGAAAAGCTGAATTGTGGGTAAATCATTCAATCATCATGTTAAAGTAGGTTGAAAAGCTGAATTGTGGGTAAATCATTCAATCATCATGTAATGTGGGTTGAAAAGCTGAATTGTGGGTAAATCATTCAATCATCATGTAATGTGGGTTGAAAAGCTGAATTGTGGGTAAATCAATCATCATGTTAAAGTAGGTTGAAAAGCTGAATTGTGGGTAAATCATTCAATCATCATGTAATGTGGGTTGAAAAGCTGAATTGTGGGTAAATCATTCAATCATCATGTTAAAGTAGGTTGAAAAGCTGAATTGTGGGTAAATCATTCAATCATCATGTTAAAGTAGGTTGAAAAGCTGAATTGTGGGTAAATCATTCAATCATCATGTTAAAGTAGGTTGAAAAGCTGAATTGTGGGTAAATCATTCAATCATCATGTAATGTGGGTTGAAAAGCTGAATTGTGGGTAAATCATTCAATCATCATGTAATGTGGGTTGAAAAGCTGAATTGTGGGTAAATCATTCAATCATCATGTTAAAGTAGGTTGAAAAGCTGAATTGTGGGTAAATCATTCAATCATCATGTAATGTGGGTTGAAAAGCTGAATTGTGGGTAAATCATTCAATCATCATGTAATGTAGGTTGAAAAGCTGAATTGTGGGTAAATCATTCAATCATCGTGTTAAAGTGGGTTGAAAAGCTGAATTGTGGGTAAATCATTCAATCATCGTGTTAAAGTGGGTTGAAAAGCTGAATTGTGGGTAAATCATTCAATCATCGTGTTAAAGTGGGTTGAAAAGCTGAATTGTGGGTAAATCATTCAATCATCGTGTTAAAGTGGGTTGAAAAGCTGAATTGTGCGTAAATCATTCAATCATCATGTAATGTGGGTTGAAAAGCTGAATTGTGGGTAAATCATTCAATCATCATGTAATGTAGGTTGAAAAGCTGAATTGTGGGTAAATCATTCAATCATCGTGTTAAAGTGGGTTGAAAAGCTGAATTGTGGGTAAATCATTCAATCATCGTGTTAAAGTGGGTTGAAAAGCTGAATTGTGGGTAAATCATATGTTGTCCAGTTGTTTTCAAAAGATTATTCATCATACTAATTTACTATGTGATGAGAATAACCAAGCCAGCGTGGTACCCTAGTATTGGTCATTGGTCTGGTTGATTACATAATCGTACCAGCCAATACGACATATCATTCAAAACGCTTTCATTGCATAAACGTGTGTAACGCTGTCTCATCACAAGTGATAATGAACTGATCCAATCTGTGCACGTTCATTTCACGTGTCCTTGCAACACTTCGAATCTACTAGTAAATTGCATAATTTCCACTTTAAATCTAATTAATTTTCCGTCCTACGTAGTTCTTTATCAAGTAATAATAACGTTTACAGTATTCAGTAATCTTTAACGAGTTTTTTCAACAGGGTTATAAAACGTCCATAAAAAATGACATTACCGTAAGGGTTAAAGGTAATCGTACTATTCCGGTAACGTCAACCTGAGTAACCAAGGCGCGTCACCTAGACCGAATGCCAAACACGTTTTAAATATGCTTAGAGTCATTCATTTCATTCACTCGTATATGACCAGCGTGAGTCATTGTGTGATCGGTTTTAATATCAATATTGCATGTGATTTATGCGAGATGAAAACATGTACTGTAATAGATACTAAGCAATCAATTCCAATCAAATCAAAACGAGAAAAGAGACATAAGACCAAGACAATGCATTCTAGCTGAAAACAAGAAATTTTTGATTTGTCAGTTTTATTTAATCCGTGATTAAAAAAAGGTTATTTTAGTTTATATGATTCATTTACAGATTGTAAAAAATAACTGATATTTAAAAAAAAGACTCGTAGTACATGCAGTAATTAAAAATGAAAGTGACAATAACAGTTTTTAACTTGGGCCACCGCGCTTGTCGAATGGTTAAAAAAGAAAACGTAATTTCGTCAAATCTATTTACCGAAACAAATGACCACTCATGCTCTGTGTAGTTACTAATACGTCGTTGAATTTGTCGACGGCGGGAATTACTACTGAGTTGCTTCATTACGCGGCAAAAGTATAACGATCGATAATGTCTCGGGCATGACAGGCTGACAGACATCAGAGTCGACATCATTTGTGATACTTATATCAGTGTATAACGGTGAACGTGGCTAACATATTTCGATGTACTAATTTCATATAATCACGAATTCATTCTTTGCCACTGGTAAACTCGAACTTATTTTTGAATTAAAAATGACCACCAGTGCGAGCGAAGTTACTGTCTCCATGGAAACAAGCATGTGCGCCCTCTATCTATTTTCAATTTGATGTAACGTTTATTATCTCAGAAATTAGTCGAGAATTACAAGATTATACTTTGATCTTATGTGTGAACTTTTTTTGTTTTTATTTTATTTTCGAGCTGATTAAAGATTTGATCTTACAAGAGAAGGATTATCTTAATAAAAAGAATAGGTATATCCATTTCATATGTTGACGTTTTTCTCCGACTCAATGCAAGGCTAAAAATACACTCTAAATCCCACGTATGGTTGTTCAATTTGTCAAAGTATCTAAATATTTAAATTTAATTCACTATTTTCAATTATAAACTATTGTTATTTAAATAGAATGCAATTCCCAAAATATTATTATTACAAAAGCTGACTCTTTATATTACAATTTTGCCATTTAAAAAAAATGCGACAATTAATATTAACAAATGAAAATCAGTATTTTATTAGGTACAATTTATACTCATCTGTCAGTCTCGAATAACTCGTATATATTGATGGATACAATACACCGTGCCATAGTGAAACAATGAGTGTACGAGTATACGAGTGGTCCGCAACAAATAGAGCCATATGATGCATTGTCCCTTCTGTATGTTTGACGATCTTTTCCAGTGACGGTCAGAGTCCCGTTTGATTTGATAAACTTGCTGCGAATAACCAGGTGTACCCTCTTGCATATACGCTCTGAATATTTCGTATAAACGCGTCAAAAGTACACTGAATCTGAGAAAACACGGGAATGGTGAATTTTGGATTGTTTAGCAACATCGCCATCTTTTTATTGCAATATCGAATGAGGTGCGGTTCATTGTTTGTGCCCGGGTTGGGACCGTAATCGCTTCGAATGCGGAAGCACATGGGGGGGGGGGTAAAAAATAAATACAATGGCCTCATGAGGCCATATTTGTCACATTACCAACCGAAATATATCCAGAAACAGAAAATAGGATTGTGAAATTTCAATATCAACCCGCCACACGGGGTACAAGGTTTAAACTGTATAGCTTACGAAGTTAACGCATGATTTTTACGTGAGACATACGCAAGAAGAAAAGAAATAAACAGCGTTCTTTGGAGTTCGATAATGGGCATACGTAGTATACTACTATACGTTTAGTATCGTGGGATACATTCTATAAATAGCTACGAGAAGTACGTTAAGCTCTTATGTCACAAGTTCTATTGATGTCATCAGGATAAAGTATTAATACATATATCCTATATGACATTAACTTAACAACTGACGTAAATAGTCCAGTGCAAGTTCCGTTGACTTATATGAATTATTTGATGTTCAAACCAAATTGAGCGAAACAAATTCGAGCGCGTATTAATAGTACATCAGTGGTGACATTTCAAGATGGTGCTTTTTACGATTATTTTAAGCCGTCTTTCTGATTACCACTGCAATATGCATTGTATCTTAAGGCTGTATAGAGTCGAGAAAATAACACAACTCCAATCGCAGTGGTATTAACCTTTTCACTACCAGCTCCCTCTTTTCATCACAAATTCACAAAATAGTTCCATTTATAGTTTGCACTTTCCTTCAGAAGACTGTTACAAAAGTAATCATTTTTTTTAGTACGCGTGACCCCGTCGTTGTACTTCTCTATGGGGGCAATTTCTAACACGACGCGGCACGACGACTGTGGTTAACTGCATCTTACTTTTACTTATTGCGATGAAAAGATGGTTCAGCCGAATTGAAGTGACATGTTCGTCATACTTATTATTATGGTTCAATGCCACCAGGAAATTAAAAATAAAAACAAAATTGGATCCCGGACAATTTTTCATAGTCAAATGTCATGGCAAATGTCAAAATTGGCTTTTTTTATTTTCTCAGGTCGCAATTTTGAGTAGTATATTATTATGAATACGAATCTTAATATTGTTAAAACATTTCAATATAATTTAGCCACTTTTCAGTATTATACGTTTCCATTATTTACAATAGGAAGTTCTCTCCAGAAATGCATTACATATACATGCACAGTCACATGGTCAATTGAGCAAAATTTGAATTGCGCTCAAATTGACTTAAAGCGGGGGAGTCGTCACCTGCGCATGCGTCAATGGCAATAGCGTGTCGTTATTTACAACCAAGCGTCTACTCATAAGCCTTTGCGTTTTAGCGTGTGTTGTTAACGTTGTTTGACTCTAATTGATGCGCGTGCACAGGTGACGTCCCTCCCGCTTTAACGTGTTCAGGAATACGCTAGAAATTGTGTGGTTTAATAGCAATACGGGCACCTCCATATCAACAAACATAGACAAAATAATCCCATCACCACGAGACCGTTACAAGCATATCTATGGAAAATGAATACGATGAAGTTACGTTTGTTTTAACCAATCAATCAATCAAACAATCAATGATACGTAATATAAATCTAAACATCTATATACATTATATATATATATATATATATATATATATATTATAGCATTTTTTTTAAAATAAAGTATTAGTTGGATATTACATACAATTTAATGTACATCCTTTGAAAATTAATCTGGCACGTGTCGACGTGTTCAATAAATAGAATAAGACGCTACTTATGGGCAACCAAAAAAGAAAATAATCTGAAGTTTTCAAAATCCCCTTGCCTCTCTGACATTTCCATTAGAATGCCGGGAGAATCAATTTCATTCCTTGGACTAAATCAAGCATTCACAGATTACTCAATTCTACTTTTAGGGTATTAAGCATGCTTGTACTCATGCCTACACGTATAATCCATCGCTTCAGACGAGTGCAGTATTGAAAGAAAATACTGATGACTAGTGGGTTTGAGGTATTAAAATATGCCTCGTTCATAGCCAGTATGCAATAACTAATACTGTAAAATACTTCGCTGAGGGGATGATTCAGTGAAAATAAATCAAGTGAATATTCCATTTTCCTATATTCAACTCGTCAAAAATGGGTGAAAATAAATTCCATACAAAACACCCAAAATGCCTTCTCAGTGAAAATTAATTCCAGCTAAAATAAAGTATTTTACAGTAAATCATCTATCTATTCATAACACCACAAGGCAGGTAAACATTGGCAGGAAATCCTGAAAAAAGTTGTTTGTATGCACGAGGCGGTGGCCGTGCGCGTTATGAACCGACTATGAACGAGGCTGCAGGGTGATGACATAATCGGCCATAGCATCACGTGCTTCAGACACCCGCAAAGGATCTACTCTCATAGCGCACGTGTAACATACTCTGGGGCAATATGTCGTAATTCGCCGGATGACTGCATCGCAATCAATTACATTCATCAGCTTTTTATGAAGATTTGTTTCATCAAGACACGGGTTGCATACAAATTGCCGTTGATATGGTCAGAGTAATGACGATTATAATTAATACATTCCGTCCGTAGCTATGAGCTTGTGTGGCATTATATAAAAGGTTCAATTCATCCGGTGACGCCGCTCTGTGATACCATTAACTCAATTGAATTAATGTGTTCTGCACATCATGGCTTCTTCGTGTTTGACCCTGAAAGCTTCTAATACTGTACAGCTTTGAGACTCGGAAACCTACCAACATGTTCTCACAAACGCTCCAATTTACCTAAGGTAGTACGCTACACAAAGACAAAAATATTCTAAAAATGTGGGTTCACTGTACTCTGCAGGAATGTTAATTTATTGTTTTCTATTGTTTGATAAGGATATGTCTCAATATCTCAAAATTTTGTTCCTTGTCGTGTACTTTTTGATGTCTAGAAATATTAAAAATTTTAAATATTTATGAAGTGTGTTTTTATTGTAGCCACAGTTAAAAAAAATCTCCCTTCACAATTTGAAATGATCCACCCCCTAATCACAAATGACAGAAGTATTCACATTAATTTCAGAGACTGCATGAACAAAAAATGTAATGTGAATTAAATTGTATATAACATCATTGAAGTAGTTAGCCCACGGTTCCTATCTCTTCTAGTAACCGTGGTTAAGGCGCAGTCACCCCATGACGTTCTGGCTAGCGTTCTCTGGCGTTTGAGGAAACGTTGGTAGTCGCCCAAAGTCGCTGGGACAACGCCAGAAGAGCGCCGTGAGAACGCTAGTGAACGTCGGTAATCGTTGCTGATCGTCGGGAATCGGCGGAGAACGCTGATCCCCCCAAAAAGTTTTGAACATGCACAAAAGTTCTTATTTGAGACCAGCGTTTTTCAACGTTTATTTTTAAACGCTGTTAAACGTTAAATAACGTTCTTCGAACGTTTTGCTAACGTTCGACGCGTTCGACAATCGTTATTCAGTCGTTGCTCTAGCGTTACTTAGTTGTTACCAATCGCTCGCTTTGCAGTGAACAACTCACTAGCGACCTGTCAACGACCGCTGAACGTACCCCTAGCGCACATAAAGCGTGCGACTAACGTCAAAATTAACGACCTAACGTTAGATACACGCTCAACACGCTCACTTAATAACGTTTAAAAGTCGTTCGTCGCGCGCTAGTGACACGTTAGCACACGTGAATGATTTCCAGGGGTATCTTACTTGGTCGCTCATTACACACCCCTCGTGCGTTAGGAACACGCTAGTCATACGTTAGGGGCACTCGTTAATCGAACGCTGGATCGAACTCCGCACAGTTCGATACGCGTTACTTATCATTACTGCACAAAGCAGCTTTTCATAGAACTCATTTGCATATTCGAATATATTCGAACTACAAGACCTTGGCGGTTAACAAAGTTATGCGAAAGTCACTTAGTTACTTTAATCACTTTAATAAGACGTTTCACGCCCTGAATCCGAATAAAATGTCTAGTAATTAGAATAAAATATACAAGACTTGCTTTAGAAAAGTGCAATAATTTCCTAGATGGCAAAGCATTATTATGTACAATAAATGACTAACTTTATAAACTTACTAGAACCTTTGTGTTCTATGACTGTTAGACGCGGAAAATCGAACCCGTTCAAGCCAGAAATAGTATTGAAATATTCACCAGAATACAAGATGAACGGAAATGTTAGGAAACCCCTTTCAGTGAAATTAGTCTTTAATGTTTCTTTCCCAACTACTAGTATATTCATTAACAGAAAGTTTCTTTCCTCCAAGTTTTAGTGTATCACGTGCGCCATTTCACCACTATAACATTACCTTGCAAAACATAGTCCGCGATAAAATGGTTCGTATTTACGTTTTTACTGAAGTCTGACATTAATAAATAGTTCGGATGTCACATACGTTTTTTTCCACTTTTTGTAGTACGTTTTCAGATGTAACAGCTACAGGAAAATGGCCGAGCGTAGTGAGGTGATTGACCACAAAATTGAAGGATGCCTGTGGCAGAGGCACTATTGCGTAAAGCGCAAAGGCCTCTGGGAAGGAGATTGACGCTGGATGTGTCTACCTTGTTCCAGAACGCTCGGAAATTGGACGATTGGAACGTTCAGAGAACGCTGACCAAAACGTTATGGTGTGACGGGGCTATTAGCCTGACAAGGTCGCGTGAGTTGCGTCCTCCGCGGTGCTCCAAACCCAATACACTGTTAGTGAGGTCTGATGCCTTTCGACCGGCGAAGGCGCCACTCACGCCTACATGTCAGGCTAGATAGTAGTAATGATTATAAAGACTGCCATGATTACCTATGATTAGCGGAGTGTGTGTGTGTGTGTGGGGGGGGGGGGGGTCGTCACCCGCGCACGCTAGGGAATTGAGGCCTAGTAAGCGACGATAACAACACACGCTAACAGACTCGCGGGCAGACGTTAGGTTGTAAACAATGACACGCAATGGCAGTCTGCGCATGCGCAGGTGACGACTCTCCCGCTTTAACTACGTTACGCCTACAGGGATCGATCGCCAGCTGCATTCCCTGGATGAAATACAAGGAAATTACCACGATTTTCTGAAGCAATACAAAATTGTCAGTATGAAGAAAGGTTTCTCTTTTGAAGGTTGTCAATCAAACCAATACTCATCACCAATTATGCTCCAGAATTGCTACAATTCGAAGAGATATGGTTGACAAAAATAGACACAATTGACTGAACGATTACATAATATCAGGAAGGGATCAGCTGATTCCGGGATGAGCAGCTGCACACACGCCTGACATATGTATAGTTAAAAAGACTGAAAAGAAACCCCATTATCACGAATATCACTTAGATATGTTTTGGGACTCTCTTAACATTGTTTCTAAACGTTTTTATGTTCCCTCTGTTAAGGTAATTTTACTAGTAATTTTTCACTTTTGATTAAGTAACGCACCATAGAATGCAGATACAGGCATGGCAAACACACCTTTGAAAAGCTTGAAGTCTGGCGATTCCAAAAATATATACTTTCCTGGGTCTATTTGTAGTCATTTGGTCACAATTAGAAAATGAAAACAAGTATACAAATAATAGTCCTGCTACCTTAATATGTATTTTATATTCTCTCATTTGAAAAAAGTTCATCTCAAAAAGGCTATTTAATGTGGAACCTGTTGATGTTCATTCTTGTCGACTCCAGACAATAGTTTAACTTCAACCATACATACCTTGGCATGTATCAATTAATGCTATGCTCACCTTAATTATTGGCAAATGAAAATAGATTGAAAAACAAATCTTTGAATAAGCTGAACATCAGGTATTTACTGTTCATAGACTGACTAGCAAAATACAATCTTTACAGTAGCTGAATAACATGTAAATCACATATTTCATATGCACAGACTGATTAGAACAAAGGAATCTTTATAGTAGCTGTATAACATGTAAATCACCTATTTTATATGCACAAATTAGAACAATGAAATCTTTATAGCAGCTGTATAACATGTAAATCAGCTATTCAATATGCACAGACTGATAAGAACAATGAAATCTTTATAGTAGCTGAATAACATGTATATCAGCTATTTAATATGCACAGACTGATTAGAACAATGAAATCTTTATAGTAGCTGAATAACATGTATATCAGCTATTCAATATGCACAGACTGATAAAAACAATGAAATCTTTATAGTAGCTGAATAACATGTATATCAGCTATTCAATATGCACAGACAAATTAGAACAATGAAATCTTTATAGTAACTATATAACATGTAAGTCAGCTATTTAATATGCACAGACTGAGAAAAACAATGAAATCTTTATAGTAGCTGAATAACATGTATATCAGCTATTCAATATGCACAGACTGAATAGAACAAAGGAATCTTAATATTGGCTGAATAACATGTAAATAACCTATTTTATATGCACGGACAGATTAGAACAATGAAATCTTTATATCAGCTGTATAACATGTATATCAGCTATTTAATATGCACAGACTGGAACAATAGAATCGTTATATTAGGTGAAAAAAACATGTAAATGATTAGAACAATGAAATCAGTCGAATAACATGTAAATCAATTATTTAATATGACAGATTGATTAGAACAAAGGAATCTTTATAGTAGCTGTATAACATGTAAATCAGCTATTTGATATGCACAGACTGATTAGAACAAAGGAATCTTTATAGTAGCTGTATAACATGTAAGTCAGCTATTTAATATGACAGATTGATTAGAACAAAGGAATCTTAATAGTAGCTGTATAACATGTAAATCACCTATTTAATATGCACAGATTGATTAGAACAAAGAAATCTTTATATTGGCTGTATAATATGTAAATCAGCTAGTTAATATGCACACACTGATTAGAACAATGACACCTTTTTATATTGGCTCAATAACATGTTAATCACCTATTTAATATGCACAGACTAATTTAACTTGCGACCCTTCTCGAAATCTTTCCTCCCTAAACACCCATTAGAACTGTATTGGTAGCTCCCTTAATAACTGTCCTCAGAATGAACAATGCTCACCCCAGATAAATAATAAATTCCAATGAACCAATCTCATACACTTTTCATTGAAACAAATAGTTGATGTCTGCCATCAATACTGAACATAATATATATATGTAATGACAAATATATTTGTCCAAATTATTCCAGAGAATGGGCAGTCAAAACAAAGGAGGTCATTTTTTTTTTTTATAAATTATAAAAACAAATTGATCTACTGGGGTTCTATTTATAGTTTTTGGAATCATCGTTATTGATTACAGGAAGTACGCAGGTGTTTACTGTGTTCATTTCATATTTCAACTTCCTTTCAAAATATTTATCCAAATAGTCGAAATCAAGCAGCCTGTCAGCTGATATAGCTCAGCTGTTTTAGATGCATAATGAGAAACAAATATAATATCAATCATAAATATTCACTAAAATGAGAAAAATTAAGTTATCAAGACTAAATGATTTAGTCTGATAGAGTAAATCAAATCGATTCAACAGCGGTTTTATAAATTATTAAAACAATCGAGCTGATGGTTTTCAAAAAGACATCATTTTTACTGAAAATTCACTAAAATTAAAGAATGAGAGTTATCGTCACAAAATCAAAACTCTACTGTAATAGCAGTCTGACCAAGGTACTTAGGGACAACATCAAAATTTCAATGTAGGATAAAAAACTTAATTTCTTTAGTTTCCCCCCCCCCCCCAAGTGTGTGAAGTTTGAACTTGATCAATCCAGACATGTCTCGGATACGGATCCAGAACTGAATTCTTTAAAACAAAATGGCCGCCAGTCGGCCATTTCGAACTTGATCCGAAAAAAAAAATAACGTGCATCAAGGTCCTATTATGTTTAATGTATGTACCAAATTTGACTGAAATCCGTCCATGCATAACTGAGATCCGGGTCCAGAATGGTGAAAATGTGCGATTTCAATGCATTTTCGACCTTAAAGAGGCCGCCATTTGGCTATCGTTAATGAAATCATGAAACAAATGCACATACATATTTGTGACATGATGTATCTTGTGTGTGTGAAGTTTGAACTTGATCAATCCAGACATGTCTCGGATACGGATCCAGAACTGAATTCTTTAAAACAAAATGGCCGCCAGTCAGCCATTTCGAACTTGATCCGAAAAAAAAAATAACATGCATCAAGGTCCTATTATGTTTAATGTATGTACCAAATTTGACTGAAATCCGTCCATGCATAACTGAGATCCGGGTCCGGAATGGTGAAAATGTGCGATTTCAATGCATTTTCGACCTTAAAGAGGCCGCCATTTGGCTATCGTTAATGAAATCATGAAACAAATGCACATACATATTTGTGACATGATGTATCTTGTGTGTGTGAAGTTTGAACTTGATCAATCCAGACATGTCTCGGATACGGATCCAGAACTGAATTCTTTAAAACAAAATGGCCGCCAGTCAGCCATTTCGAACTTGATCCAAAAAAAAAAATGACGTGCATCAAGGTCCTATTATGTTTAATGTATGTACCAAATTTGACTGAAATCCGTCCATGCATAACTGAGATCCGGGTCCGGAATGGTGAAAATGTGCGATTTCAATGCATTTTCGACCTTAAAGAGGCCGCCATTTGGCTATCGTTAATGAAATCATGAAACAAATGCACATACATATTTGTGACATGATGTATCTTGTGTGTGTGAAGTTTGAACTTGATCAATCCAGACATGTCTCGGATACGGATCCAGAACTGAATTCTTTAAAACAAAATGGCCGCCAGTCAGCCATTTCGAACTTGATCCAAAAAAAAAAATGACGTGCATCAAGGTCCTATTATGTTTAATGTATGTACCAAATTTGACTGAAATCCGTCCATGCATAACTGAGATCCGGGTCCGGAATGGTGAAAATGTGCGATTTCAATGCATTTTCGGCCTTAAAGCGGCCGCCATTTGGCTATCGTTAATGAGTTCATGAAACAAATGCACATACATACTTGTGACATGATGTACCTTGTGTGTGTGAAGTTTGAACTCGATCAATCCAAGCATGTCTCAGATACGGATCCAGAACTGAATTTTTTAAAACAAAATGGCCGCCAGTCGGCCATTTCAAACCCGATCCAAAAAAAAAAAATGACGTGCATCAAGGTCCTATTATGTTTAATGTATGTACCAAATTTGAACGAAATCCGTCCATGCATAACTGAGATCCGGGTCCGGAATGGTGAAAATGTGTGATTTTGATGCATTTTCGGCCTTAAAATGGCCGCTATTCAGCTATCGTTAATCGGATCATGAAAAAAATGCATGTGCATATGTCCCATATAATGTGTGATGTATGAGTGAAGTTTGAACTTAATCGGTCCATGCATGTTCGAGATACAGGTGATCACGGACGGACGGACGCACACAGGGCAAAACATAAGTCCCCGTTTTCGGACTACGTCCGAACGGGGACTAATAAGTTTTTTTATTCGACATCGATCTTTTGACCTCGTCCTTTACAAAGCAACAAGTTGAAAAAAGCCATTTTTGCAAAAAAAATACTCACTAAAATTAGAGAATTAAAGTTATTTTTCATGAAATCAACAATTTTGATCGAGGTCAACCCAAAGTGCTTACTTATAAAATATTACAATAACTGGGCAAGCAGTTTTCAAGAACAAGCCAAAAATAGCATTTTATTTTTTATCAAAAATGATGAAAAAAAATTTATATCATCTGAAACTGGAAACCACCCAAGGTACGTTTGTTGCAAGTATGAAACCCCTATAGCTGATAGGACTTTTGAAAATGTAAAATTGACACTGACATCACTACCCAGTAATATGAATAGCTCCACTCAACTTTGTCAACAGCGGAGCTGAGCTTAAAGGTAAGTCAATTCTCTTATTAAAAACATATTGATCAGATGAGTGTTCTATTTATACAGTTATTGGAAGCACCGTTGTTTACAGGAAGTAAGCGCTAGTTTGCTCTACTCATTTGATATTACCGTACATGTTCTTTCCAAAATATCTGTCGAAATTATTCCAAAAGATAGGCAATTCATTTTATGATTTTTAAAAACAAATCACTCAGCTCAGTGTTCTATTTAGACAGTCATTAGCATCATCGTTATTATTCACAAGAAGCAAGCGGGCATTTTCACAAGAAATTTCCACATGACAATTAACATATTGCGATAGTGACTAATACCACACAGTTTACAGGAAAATTAAAAGATTCAGCAACCAACTATACTTTGCTTCATGCACATCGGGACACTGAAATTTATTGACATACAAAAGGTTTATTGTACATTCTGTCATTATGGTCATGTGACATTGAAATGACCATTCTAATACATCTATTGTGTGAGATCCTATATTGGAATCTATGATAGCTATGTTGTAAGAGGCTCTAGTATTTGCGTTGATTGAGTTTATGGTTTTCTTCAATAATTATGGAAAAACAAACTGTGACTGTCTACTCTCTCAGAGAAAGTTGAATTCTTAGCCAAAATGCAAGGTCTGATTTACAATATAGTTAACTGAGAAAATACAATACAAGGTATGCATGCAGTTATCTGAAGTGATTACACTATATAAACACATAACTAGAACAATGGGTCACATGACTAAGAGTGATATAATGATTCATTTGTATGTACTTTCTTATATTTCTTGTAGGCTAGTTCTCAGTATTAAAGATGCATTACAGACAGGAACATGTAAGTTTTAATATTATTGTTTAATGCTGTTGATGAATACATTGGCCTATGATGCATAATGACATGAAAACGCTGTAGTATACATTCAAATAACACGCATATGCAATAGATATTTTGGTACAACAATCAAAGTAGAAGCATATACTTGTTTTCGTTTTTCATTTTGTGCCACGATTGCTCGAGATACGAGTCTGATATGAACAAAGATGGCCACTTTGTTGCACAGACCAACGAGTACAAGCTAAGACATGACCAAGCTGTATATCACTAGGTAATTTCTTTACTGACGGTATAATCAGCTCACGATGTGTTCAGATCAAAACTTGTACTTGTGATTTCCATTTGTGGGGAAAATTAATGTTTATTAACACAAATGTCGCACATGTGTGGTGCGATGACCACATCCCTTTAACGAATACTGATTCATGTTTTCCAAACACAGCAGCATTTTTAGTTCATCATAAATGTTAATCTGATTTAATAGCCAAGTGTGGTGTATCAAATTGTAAATCTACATGTATAAAAGTTATAAAAAGAAAAAAATACATGATTCGATCAAACAATAATTATATGAATATAACAACCAACTGACATGATATGGGTAACTATAACATCCATGCCCAGCTGACGAGAATTAATCAGACAAGCTGCCACCCCTGAATATGAATAGAACAACCTACTGACATGCCCATCACAGGTACCAGCCTAACCCACATAACTGACAGACTGAATCAGAGTGGGACACCCCTATAAATGCATAAATGGAATTTTTAATGGACATTCCCTATTTATTCAATCAATTGACTGGCCACAATGACTGTAAACATAAACTCACAACAGGAAGTCATTACCACCATAACACTAAAACTATTATTGAGGAACTAACATTATATTTATACAGGTTGTTATATTGTGGACTTCATTTCCTGAGTATTTCCTGTTAGTTTACAAAACATTTAAGGAAAGAGGTATTTTCACAGCTAACCCAAGAAAGTATTGGATTACACACAGAGCATCTTAAAATTGTATAAAACAGACTAAAGAGAAATTTCTTATACAATTTTTCAGATTACTAATTCACTGGCATTGGTTTAATTGCTTTAAAATCTTAGAAAATTAAAACAAAAATTCCACCAAGCAGAGATAAAAGCAAATAATTAAGCTCCTTAAAGGATGGTATTCCCAGCGTAACACTAGTTGTTAATGACACAACTCTGGATGAAAAAAAGTCTATCACTAATACATTAAACTGCTACGACAAGCAAACCAGTTCTACTGAAGAGTAATTTTAGAAGTATTCAACCCTGGCAACAGCTGTTGCTATGTGTAGATACAGTAATGATGCTTCACATATGTAAACTGATATCTCTTGTCTGTAAATGTAATTACTTTATATTAATAGTATACACCACTATCACGAATACAAGTCATGATTTTTTAAAACTACCGGTATCACGATTACGAGTCACGAGCTTCATCTATGATCACATGTCTTCGTCTTGTCTGTAATTTTCTCTAATTTCAATGGTAAATTCAAGCAGAATCAAGAAATGAATCTAATTAAGTACAAGTTTATTCCATGCTGCAAGTACTACGGTTTCAGGAATAATTTGTTGAGCACTGCAGACAGATCAGTAAAACAACTACCTATATTTGAGTATTATTATGGTTATAAAGTTTATTACAAATAAGTACATAATTTTAAGGAATGTTAGAAAAACTTGTACTACCAAAAAACACCAAATAGTCATGAAAATTTATTGCAACATCCAGAAGAACCCTAAAAATGGCCATGCTGTCATCACTATGGCAACAATAAGCAATTAAAGAGATTTACAGGAGCTAAAGCATGTAATAAAGTTTGACATATTACCCAGTATGCAAATTATCCTTGTTAAACAATTTGTCAAACTCAGACAAAATTAAATTACACCACTCAGTCACTGACTTTGCACTGGAAGCAATGCGTGCTGGGACATCCCCTTGGGAAATGTGTTACTTCCTGGTCATGACCTCTAAATACCAAACATAGCTATAGAGTGTATTGTCTGAGTTGTAAGGGATATCCCAGAAAAAATGGGGGGGGGGTATCATAATGATTTACAATCTTATGTTTACATTTTAAGAATATATATCAAATTTTCCCACTGCAAAAGATGAGGATTTATAGCCTGAACTCCTGCCTCATCCTCTTTTTGTGCAAAATGTTTGAATAGACAAAATTATGGCACAATCTTATTTCATCATTCACAATTACGCACACATGTCACATAATTTTAGCACAAAACTGACATTAGATTTTGGCATTAAAGGAAATTAGTTTAGGATTAACATGTACACACTGATTATTATTAGTATTAAACTTAAGCCACATACCTGTATGGTTTTAATTGCAGTTGAATGAATTACAGTATAAAAATTATAACTACCGGTAGCGGCCATAATTTTGCGTAATATGCGTCATGTCTTTAGGAACTGATTCTTTTTGATTTCACTGACAAATTTTGTAATTTAATTGAGAATATTGCTATATAGCATACAACACAACTCACGAGTACATTTTTTCCCATGCATCTTTAAAATATTTGTGTGTGACCCTATGAACTTTGAAGTAAAAAAACCTGCTACCAGTTTTGAGTAAGTTACCTCATGAACTTTGACCCACATACAAAAACATGCAGCCTGTTTTTAGAAAGTTATGTCATGAACTTTGACCCATGTACAAAAACATGCAGCCTGTTTTGAGAAAGTTACCTCATGAACTTTGACCCACATAAAACAACATGCCTCCTGTTTTAGGAAGGTTACCTCATGAACTTTGTCCCACATACAAAATCACGCCACCTGTTTTGAGAAAGTTACCTCATGAACTTTGACCCACATAAAACAACATGCCTCTTGTTTTAGGAAGGTTACCTCATGAACTTTGTCCCACATACAAAATCACGCCACCTGTTTTCAGAAAATTACCTCATGAACTTTGACCCACATAAAACAACATGCCACCTGTTTTTAGAAAGTTACCTCATAAACTTTGACCCACATAAAACATGCCACCTGTTTTTAGAAAGTTACCTCATGAACTTTGTCGCATACGACTTATTTACCACTTCCTTGTCACTGAGAATGTTCTAGAACTGTACTGTGTCTGGGTGGAATATTCTAGACTTTTTTTAGAAACTGGTTGAATAGGTAATAGAACACTGTAGGAGGCAATAGAAGGTAATGGAACATTCTAGAAATTTGTAGTAAGTTCCAGACTATGTATGCTGATGTAATGGTCTATTTATAGACAGTGGGGGTATATATAGGGGAGTTGTTCAGCACTGAGTTCAGATCGGAGATCTCGTTGAATTGTGTTGGAGTTTAAGTATCTAGTTATTGAAGGTTTGGAGTTTTACCGCGTTATTGTACTTGATGTTTGCAGAGTATAATAATACCAGTACCAGTTGAAACCTCATCTGTTGGCTCCGTGTTCGTATGTTATCATCGCCGCCAGGGTAGTCTTTATGTTACTGTTGCCATTTTGGTATTTGAACCATCACACCTGTACTATACCAATTACGGTAATATTACGTTGCGTGTGACAAACTTTGTCCCACATACAAAATCACGCCACCTGTTTTGAGAAAGTTACCTCCTGAACTTTGACCCACGTACAAAAACATGCCACCTTTTTGAGAAAGTTACCCCATGAACTTTGACCCACATACAAAAACATGCCACCTGTTTTGGGAAAGTTACATCATAAACTTAGACCCAAGTACAAACACATTTCATTCCCTCAACAAGTGTTGAAGGACAGGAGAGTAAGTTGGGAGTTAAAGGCCAGAATGAATGATAATGCTAAACAAACCCGACTAAACCAGTTTTTACAAAAGAATTAAAATATAAATACAAAATTAAAAATAAGTTAATTATGGTGATAAGAGTGACATTTATATATATAGTTTCTGTGGTGTTACCCTGGTATAAGATAATAAAACAAGTGATATCTCCCAAAACAGACAAGCAAGTTTCATCCCAGTTAATCATAGCTATGGTCTATTGAGTGAAGCCTGGCATCAACAGGACATATCATTGCATGAAAAAGATAGAAAGGACCTAAAACCATGACAATTTAAGTTGAATCCATTGACCAAAATGACCTCCAACTATTTCTGTGATAAGTTGAAAAGTGTTACTATTGATGATTCAAATATCACAATGTGTTGCAACTTCTTTTTATAAGTTGTTTTTATATATATATTAATTGATTAAATGGTTAAAGACACTGTGATCATTTGATAATGGGTTTTGCACTAAGGCATAACAAAGTATATAAACACAAGTACCTTACTAAGGCAAAACATACAAGTGTTTTACAAAATCAAAACAATTCCTTTCCCTTGGATTTTTAAATAAAAATTTGCCCCTCTTTTTTGATAAGGTGTAACCCAGCCCGGGAACGCAAATATGCGCTGTTTTTGTTCTGCTCGAACGTCTCTGTGCATTTGATGTGTTTGGTTCATGTAGAACTGACAAAATAACAAGGACTTCCTCTGCCAAAACATTTTCTTCTTTTTAAATTTACCTTATTTTGGATTTCACAGCTAATTTATGCAAATTGTACAATTAATATACATATATTTCAACTAAAAACTAAAATGTGGCATGTGGATATTTCATTGAAGTTTCATTAAAATGCGATGATTGGTCTCAAGATATCAGTGAAAAAGCTTAAGATTTGTTAATTATGCAAATTAGTAAGCAGGCATGTATCTACTAAGTTTTATTGAAATGTGATGTTTGGTTTTTGAACATCAATTGAAAAGCTGAAAATTAGATAATTCTTATGCTTTAATTTCAATCCAAAACTAATCATGTCTTTTGCATTATCACAAGGAACCTGTGTACCAAATGCAACAATAGTTTCTGGAGATGTCAGTGAAAAAGCTGAAAATTGGTAGTTATTATGCAAATTAGTAAATTAGTATGCACAATTTCAACCCAGAACTAATCAGGGCTGTTAATTGTCCCAAAGCATCTATGTATTAAGTTTTTTTCAGATAATAATAGCACAGACAAATACACAGATAGGGTAAGGCTCATATTGTGTGCTTCACTCACAGGAAAAACACTGGAATTAATTGGTGCTAAAAATATATACACTTAATTAGACTAGACTTTTATTATCTCTTGTTCCGCGAACCCACCGAATGAACAGGAGCCCAAAATGAAATAAAAATTTAATTTTATTTTATTTCAGCGTAATTTCTCACTCCCGCCGACTTGTAAGTGCAAAAAATTGCTAAAAAAAAATTATTTTTTTCTTCATTTTTTTTTCGTCCGTCGCATAACAAACCAAAGTTGCATTTTAGTGGGAGTATCATGATCAAAGTACAGAAGTCTCGCGCAGATCGAAACAAGATTATACATGGAATAAAATTTTATTTCATTTCTTCTCTCCGATCAATGATCTCACTTACAATTCTTTGAGAATCACACAAATCTTATGGAAAAAAAAATTAATTTTATTTTTTTCCCACCCTCCTCAAAAAAATTGTCTTATAAAAACTTGAGAAACAAGAAATAAAAAAAGTCTGGCCTTATAAACACATAATCATTCAGATGGGGGGGATTGCTTATATGTTTCCCAACATTGGTCATATATTAGAATAATTCAACAATAGAATTTCAGACTGTGGAAATGAAAATAAAATCTAGTAAATAAAGAGAAATTGATGGAGAATACGAAAACCTTTACACGAAAATGTTGTAGGAACACATCTGGTCATACCAATGATTTGCATATTATTTCAAGCTGCACAATTTTCTATATAGTTTCTCAAGTTGCTATGACAACTTTCTAATTCTCTCCATTATGTCACAAAACTGTGGAACAGAAGTGACACTGGAGACAGGAAAGCAGCTTGATCTAATTTCCTGCACATGTACGTTCTCACTTCTAGTTTCCATAGAAACTGTAAGGAGAAGAAAGCATTAGGAAAGAGAAAATGAGATAAATGTCATTTTATCCTCATCACCTTCATCCAAACTTGATTTTCATCTTCATTGATTACAGGTGGTAAACGTGATACCTTGATGATGGTTGCCATAGAGATGAACAAAAGAAAATTTCCTATGAATGCTGTCAGTAGAGTTGTCATGTAAAATTACACTTGTCAATCAATCTCATTTTTTATTAACATTTTTGTAATCATGCATCTTAGACAGCATTTGAAGATATAAGTTTTCACCACAAAACATATGAATGTGATCAGCATACAGGTTTGAATTCACATGAGCTAAAACACCTTCCATTTGGACACGGTAGAATAAAGTCTTTCTGGGTTGGATTAAACCACGCAATTTTTGTGATTTTTACCTTTCAGGTTAAAATTTTAAATTTTGTTGTAGTGAACATTTTTTATGGAACTATAATACAGTGAGTCACAGTGAATTACTTTCACTGGCATCTTAGGCAGTCACAGTGATTTCACGGAGATCTTAAGAAGTCACTGTGACTTTCATAGGGGTCTTGGGAGTCACAGTAACTTTCACTGGGGTCCAAAGAAGGCACACTTACTTTCACAGGGTTCTCAGAAGTCAGTGATTTTCACTGGGGTCCTAGGGTGTCACAATGACTTTTACTGGGGTCCTAGGGTGTCACAATGACTTTCAACTAATATTCTGATATTCAACTAATCAGGTCTGTGCATTATCCTATAGCATCTATGTATGATCACATGAGTAATTTAGATAGTAGTGGATAAACTGAAAATTGACTAATTATGCAAATTAGGTCATTAATATGCAAGGATAATATTAAACCCAAAACTAATCAAGTTTGCACATTGTCCAAGAGCACCTATGTATCAATTTTCATTGAAATCTGACAAGTAATTCTTGAGATAATTGTGGAACAGACATATACGTACACAGGGCCCCGCAAGACTCACATTGTGTGCTTCACAAACCCGAGTAAAAAAATCAGGGGTTTAAAAGGTGCAACAAATGCTATGGGGAATTCTAAAATGGAATGTTCTAAAAAAAGGTAACCTTTGAAATACAGTCAAAGCTATGTATAGCACCCACTTAAGGGACTTCATTAAAAATAGTCTTTACACAGAAGTTGGATCATTATTTTATAGGTCGCCATTTGTCAAGAAAATTAGATAGTACTGTTGTAACTGAATACAATGATATAAAATTGTTTTAAAACTGGGATACTAACTAATATTTTGAGGCAGATGCAAAAATATTGCTGTAAGGGTGCAGGTCTTTATACACAGGTTGCTCATATGCTGTGCCTTAAATTGGGCCTAATACAAGTGGTCACTATTAGCAGTGTTAGTGTTATTTATATAATGGTGGTCACTAATGTCTGACTATCTCAAAATATGTTACTCTTTGTATATATCACTGACAGAATCAGTGTTCCAATATTAACAGTAACAGTTTAGAGCAAGTTTGCAGTCATTTTTACAGGTTTATCCTAGGAGTGAGTAAAATGACGCCAATTAGTGGTTTGAAAGCAGAACTTGGTAGGTTACCAGTAAAAGTAAAAATTAATTTGGCTCAAATTAAATACAGGCATAGACTATATAGTCTGCCTGATAATAACATTTTAAAATTAGCCCTGAAAAGTGATGATGAAAATTAATTCAAACTGGGTAAGGAATATTTATGCTACACTGGGACATGATCTAATTAAAATAAAAAATGATCACAATATGGAAAATTGGAATCAAATACTAAAAAAAGTAAAACTCAGACTATCGGAGATTTATATTCAAAGATGGAGAAAAGAACTAAATTTCAGTGAAACCAATGAAAATAGGGGAACAAAACTGAGAACATACAAACTATTCAAAGTAAGTTATAATATAGAAAATTATTTGCAAAACATTTCAAATTTCAGCCTCAGGAAAATGCTTTCAAAATTCCGTCTGAGTGACCACAACTTAGAAATAGAATTAGGTAGAAGAACAAAGCCCAAAATAGAATTAGAAAATAGACACTGTAATAAATGTAACACTAAAGCATTAGGAGATGAAAAACATTTCCTGCTATTTTGTACTGGCCATATAGAACAAAGAAAAAAACTGTTTGATGAGTGTGCTATAAATATTTACACAATGGATGTGAATTCCATATTTAAAAAGATTATGGAGAATAATATAGCTTTAGCAAAATACTTAAAAAGCACAATTTTTAAAACCACAAAAAGTAATTAATTGATTTTTTCTTTTATTTTACTAACATTTGATTTTTATCTCTTATGTATTGTATGTTTTTTGTTTTTTTTATTTCTTTGTATTTATGTTCCTTACCATACAAAAACCCTCTGAAGGTTTTTAGTAGTGTAATAAAGTTATTATTGTTATTATTAATATTAAACCAAAAATCCCAGAAAATGAAAGAACTTGCAAAAAATGCTATTTAGATCAAATTGAAGATGAAATGCATTTCATTTTAGATTGCAGTTTCTATAAAGTAGAGAGAAAACATGTCTTGAAGTATTTTAAAGTGCGGTAGTCGTCGCGCTATATGGGTCTCATATAAACAAAGATGGCGACTTTAACTGTTGCGCAGATCAACGAGTACGAACTGAGACGTTTCCAAGCTTTAACTAGGTAATTTTCATGTTATTCGAAGGTATCAAGGAGTCACCGGCGGCAATCAGTGCAAGTCGCGCCCAGGTCAAACCTCATACTTGTGATTTCAATTTGAAGAGCAGATTGTGGGAAAATCAATGTTTATCAACACAAATGTCGCACATGCGCGACGACTACCACGCTTTAAAATAACAATTAATGAGTTGTACAGAATGAAAAGCTTTGTGAAAATAATGGGAAATAATATGGCTTTGATCATATCATTTAAAAATTACAATTTTCTAAAGTTAAATATGTAACTGTGGTCTGGGAGAACCTTGCTGCTGTTTAATCTATTTTTCAGAGATATCCTAACTTTTATTTCTTTCTTTTGTTGAATTTCAGTGTATTTTAATTTTAGTGTTTTATTGTGTCTTATTTTATTTGTCTTTTGTAATCATTTTTTACCTTACTAAACCCACAGATGGTTAAGTTGCGTAATGAAGTTATTATTATCATAACTACCATGAAACTAACTACAAGAATAAACCAATGAACATTGTCATATGATTTATGACCTGCAACTTTTTCAAATAATTGCATATTATAGTAATTAATGAGGAAGTATGGTTCATATTAGGTCTCATAAGCCAGATATTGATTTTCTACTCAATCTTTATAATGTCACGCTTCATCAAACAACGCCCACGACACTGACAGACCACTGCACGCAGACAGAAGTGCATGACCATATATGTTCACATCACTGGCACCGATTATAACAATTAAGAAACCAGATATGATGGCAAATATGAAAATAATCTTATGGGGGCAGACTTTTTTCCTTCTTCTGAAGACATATATCCAATATCGAATTACTCAAATCACAATTACCGGGTGTATGATAAGAAATCTAAATCTGATAATGCATAAAAAACAAATCTGGCAGCTCACCTTGTTATATTTTCCATTTTCTCTTACAAAGTAAGTCAAAAATTGATGAAAACAGTGAATTTTGAACAATCAATGGGTCTTGTTTTAAACAGGTTTCATGATAACAGGAAAAGAAACAAGCCATGCATGGCACAGTCCCCGTTAGTTATCAAATTTAAGATATATAGTTTTGTTTATAGTAATGAAGCTGGAATATAACCATGTCATAAATATGATTTTTTAACATTAAAATGATTGACATTTGTATCTGATCGTCGAACAAGTACTTGTCCATATTGAGAGATATTGCTCTGGAACAACATTCAAAATCAACCATTTTGAATACATGTATACATATAACATGATGTATAACGAATACATAAAATTTGAACATAATCAGTCAAAGCATTTAAGAGACATGGCTCTAGAAGCCCAATCATTAAAACAAAATGGCCGCCAGTCAGCCATTTTGAATCCAATCTGACAAATAAAATGACGTGCATCAGGAACCAGTAATGTCTAATGTATGTACCAAGTTTGACTGAAATCCATCCATAAATGCCAGAAATGCTTGATATTTGATGATTTTTTAGCACAAAAATGACCACCATTCGGCCATTTTGAATATGATCATTGAACCAATATATCTGTTTATCTATGACATATTGTATAATGAATATTTAAAATTTGAACATAATCAGTCAAAACAAGTCAGAGATATGGCACGAGAACCACATTCATTAAAACAAAATGGCCGCCAGCTGGCCATTTTGAATCTTATCTGAAAAACAAAATTATTTGCATGAAGGGCCCATAATGTCTAATGTATATACAAAGTTTGAACAAAATCCATCTGTAAACAGCCGAGAAATACTGGATTTTTAGGATTTTTCAGCACAAAAATGGGCGCCATTCGGCCATCTTAAATCAGATCGTAAAACAACATGTTGTGCATCAAGGTCCTATAATGTCCAACGTATATACAAGGTTTGAACAAAATCCATCTATAAACAGCTGGGAAATGCTTGATTTTGATGATTTTTAGCACAAGAATGGCCGCCATTCGGCCATCTTAAATCAGATCGTGAAACAAATTGACGTGCATATGTATAATATCATGTATGATGTATGTGTGAAGTTTGATTGTGATTGGTCCAGGCATTTCTAAGATACATGTCCGGACGCACACACAGACGCACGCACGCATGCACACACACACAGACGCACGGAGGTCAAAACATAAGTAAAAAACATGTACTAAAAATGTATGTACATGTGTAACTACTGGTACTGTAAAATACTTTATTTTAGCTGACATTAATTTTCACTGAAATACTTTTTTTTTAATTAATTTTCACTGATTTTTGGTGAATTGAATGTAAAATATGGAAAAAAAGGTATATTTGCTGGATTTTATTTTCACTGAATTTCTGCTTCAACGAAAATAGCAGAACATTGATTCGAAGCAAATATAAAGTATTGTACAGTATAAGTATATAAGTATATACGTCACAGGTATAATTTTACTGTTATTAAATTAAGATTTAAAGTAGCAAAGGTATTTATCTGCATAATTGTTTTAACCTTCTGATTGTGACTAAATGACTACAAAAAGACCTAGTAAAGTATATACTGCAGTTTTTTTAACAAGAAGTATCACTTTTTACCAGAAATTACTAAAAAAAATTAATTAGAGAAATGAATATATCCTCATGAAATGAATAAATCTGAGAGAGGTCCACCTGTAGTACCTATATGTATAATATCATAGCAATCAGAATTGCTGTTTTCAACAAGAAGCTGAAAAAATCACTTTTTACCAAAAATATTTAGAGAATTAAAGATATCACAACAAAATGAACAAATTTAAGAGAGGTCTACCCAAGGTACATATACACCAAGTATCAAAGCAATCAGACTTTTAGTTTTCAAGGGGAAGTCGAAAAAGTAAAAAGTTGATGATGACGGACGCTATGATAAGCTTTGCTTGACAAAGTCGACAGCGAAGCAAAAAAAAACACGTTAATTATCTACATGTAAGAACAAATCAAAATTGATTCTTTTTCAAATTAATAAATAGGTAAGAATTTTTAAACAAGATACACAACGTGACATTAATAAATAGGCATGACTTAAAGTAGTAGGTACTACTTAACTACCAAAGTCGATTTACCTAAATTATCGTATGCTCTCAATTATGCATTTAAAAATTCACTATATGAAGTGATATGACAGTTGCTAAGTTCTATTGGTAACCATGACGTCAGGTCTGACTGTACCCGTACTCTTAAGTATAATGTAGCCATGTAATGTAATTGCAATAATAGGGAACAATGATTGGACTATGATACCTAACGAGACATAATTACTAACAATTTTTTTTTTTTTTTTTTAAAGGCCACTGCAGGGTTCCTGTCAAGTCTTGCAGTGGTAAACAGCTTCATATCAAGTCCCGGTCTTTATGATGTTTTTTTTTTCTGCCTATAGGTTGAACTTGCATGTATAGCCCTAAACTGGATATAATAAAGTGACTATGAATATTAGAGCAGTGATTTTATGCCACAGTTATGATAATAAAATGGATTTTTGTTCATGAAAAGTTAAAATACATAAAACTGAAAGGCAAACCATGAAAAATACTTGGTACCAAGTCACCTGACAATTTAAGGTCTTTAAACTGTAAGTGTTTGTAAATATAGAATAATATATATAACTACTCAATTCCTTAATTTCCTAAAAATATTTTTAAAAAAACACCATATGAAAAATAAGTTAAAATTTAACATTTTATTAAAATACAATAGAATTTACTGTTTCGTTAAAAAAAAGATAGTACTCATTCCAAAACATACAATTACTTGTTCGATTTCTACCTTATATGTGGTAAACTACATCAGTGAGCCCTCAAACAGGACTGATTCTGTCAGGATCATGAGTCAAAAAAGAAATCATGCAAAATCAAGTCGAGTCAGCTGGTCGACTGTTGGAAAGGTTGGTATTCGAGAAAAAATGTTTGTGGCCTCCTGATTTCCTTTAGTTTTATACTTATTTTGTTTATAAAATGTGAATTTTATTTTATGAAATTACAAAATATATTAAGAAAGTTTTTCATGATCACTATATCAATATACAACTTTCTGTTGTATGACAATGACAATTAGTTGTGTTACAGCAAATTTTTGTGCATCAGTGGCATGTCATATCGGCTTAGATGTCACACGTACTGGTAATTACATTCAAATACTTTCCTTTGTTTACATTGAATGTAAAAGTCGATGGGATCGCGGTACTGCCTTTCTGCATACTTTGCGGTATCCATGTAATAAGCTTGTATTATTTGCTTCCCAAAAGGGTTTTATATAATTTTTATGCTTACGTAAATGACAGAAATGTCTCTATAATGGACAAAATTAGTTGTACTTAAAATACAATACATAGAATTTGTGTGTGTACATGCACCAGGCTTCTAATAGAGCAAATATTGAACCTCATTTTATAAATAAATGATACATATTAATGAATGAGTTTTATTAATAATGAACAAATAGCACAATGATTTGGCTATATGAAATCTTCTAAGTACTGCTCTATTATGTGGAGCATGTGTACATCAAATGACAGTCGATTTACAACTGATGTTTATACCACCACTGCTGAGATATCAGCTAGCTCACGGATAACTGATTTGTTTTTAATACGTCAAACAAAAAGTAAAAAAATATGTGAGACTGAAATAAGTTTAGTGATCTTACACTTGTGGAACATTTGAAGACTACATTATTATTAGATTTGGTCAGTGGTAATGACCTATAGTACATATGTACAGCCTGAGGGAACTTTGTAGCTTTGTACAAAATGGGAAACTGTTTCCCTTCTTTATAGACTCAGTAAACTGAACTTCACAGTAAAACAAAGTCCCAATTTAAATATAATTGGCATAAACAGGTTTTACTACAGAAGTGAGAGTATTTGTCTCTTGACTTGTCCCTATCTAGTCTGCTACAAGTCAATATATGGGAACCAGAATTCAGGGGTATAATTTTTCAAATGTAACAGAATAATAATGTGAAATAAAAAATTTGGTTTTCAGTTGAAACAAATTGTGACATGAACATTTCAATATTTTTCGGCTGTCATTCGCCGGTAGAAAAAAAAAATAGATTATTATAAACACATTGTCAGTGCTACTAAGGGACGACGTCAAAAGATCGATGTCGGATAAAAAACCTAATTCCTTTATTTTTTTTCCAAACCCCCCTACCCCCCACTGAAACTTAATTGATAAATATTGGTCATGGCGTCAGACTACATTCACCATTAAATACAAATTGATAATTGGACAGTAGTATTGCATAGCAGTTGGTTGTCGGGTGGGTGTAAACAGATTTTACAAATGCACCTCATTTGACGCACAAATCTACACTCGAACCAAACCATTTTTCTGTTTCTTTCCCCTTTTCGGTTATTTCTGTTCATGATTGGATAGAAAAAAAACGAACTACAAATACTCCAAGATTTTTTTGACTTCATTAAAAAATAAAATCATTTTTGTAGGATGGAAAATTTTTGAGGTCAAAACCCCCCACCCCCAAACTAAAGGAAATAAGTTTTTTATCCGACATCGATCTTTTGACGTCGTCCCTAAGGACACACCTATATTAAACATGACAAGGTATGTCATCTTAAAGGGCAGTATAGTTATCGCAATGCACCATGTTCAACCTTGCACTGCATGTTTTCATTTACATGAAATTTGAACATTCTGCTTGATGACCACTATACCTTCAATTAAATTCATATGAAAAACATTCAGTAATTATAACAGTTAATATCAGTTAATTGCAGAAACAGCGGGGAAAAATTGAAAAAGCACTTAACTTCATGATGGATGCAAATTTACATATACATCATTGCTCCCAAAGGTTTAAATGAATTTGCACAATTAGTGAATATTAAGAAAGTCTGAGCTCAATTGGGGAATATATGTCACTCTCATTATTATTATGGGTACAAGTCATCACGATACCCAAAATGGGAAGAAAAAAAATAAGGTCACCAAACTTTTTTTTAATTTCCCTTTTTCCACCAGTCCTAATATAGTGAGATTTCTTCATATCAAAAAATTTTTCTTGGTGATATGGGATGAAAAAGTCGTATATTATTATTGATATGAATCTAATATATTGCTAAAATATTTAAAACAATAATTTAATCATTTTTCAGGATGATTTTTATTTACTAGTACTGGTATATAGAATGAGATGGTTTCTCTCCCATGATGCACTGCATATATGTGCAGTAACATGCTCAGTAGAGTAAAAGTTTGAATTTAGCTCAAACTGTCCAAACACTGTTATGGATATCTGCGTTGTATGTATATTTAATGAGAAGAGAAGTTTGAATTCATCCTCAATGAATATTCTTTGTAATTCTACCTGTTATTGATTATTACAGTTGGCGCAAACAAGATTCGTACGGGGAGTTAATATGGATATTGCAACATTGAAAGGGAGTTTCCCAGGAAAGTTACTTGTATGAATCTTGTTTGCGCCTGCTGTAGTTTAAAAAAAAAAAAAAACAGTGCCAATTAGTCAACACTCAATACTCTCACATGATCGAGAGTGAAAACAAACATGGCAGATGCATGGTTTGGTGTCAGTCCTTTGTCGTATTGTGCTGTTAATGTTCAATACAGTTTCGTGAAAGTCTCTGAAAATCGCTGATGATTTGTGAAAAGTTTGCTGATTGCTAGAAACTTGTACCAATTTTTCAAGTTTTTTCCTATTTATTTTGGCTATCCATAAAGGTTCTCAGCTGGTAAAGTGTTATGGAGGACAAAGTTTTTTGTTAATTTTTTTCCTATTTTTCAATCTATGTAGAACTTAAATCAAAATGAACTTTTTTTGTTATATTAAATAAATACATGTAAGATTATAAGATACTCATGATAAATAGGATGTCAACAGCATGAAAATTATATTTTAGTCAATCAAGTATTATAAATATTTATTATACATCTGTCACCGTAACACCATAAGTTACAGCATGCCGTAATTTTGCGGCATATTACGAAATGCAAATTCCAAATATGGAATGATTACATGCATAAGCGTCCTCTAACAATAAAAACAAAGATGGTTGCCACCAGAATTTGACCGGACTCCACACAAAGAAGTTCCCTGATTCTGTTCTAAACATTTTGGATTCCGGCATCCCATGGTGTCTCCTTGGAAGGAAAAGATGTATAATAATAAGGTTATTACGAGAATACCTCAAAGTATGCACTCAGGCAGTACGTCGCGCGTCAGTTGATACTACCACTGTACTGTCTTTGTGCATACTTTGTGGTATCCTCGTAATAGCCTCATAGTATTATCAAAAAGCACATGTGCTTACGTAAATCAGAGACTTTTCTATGGTTGAATAAGTAATTATTTTAATGATTTAATATACAGCCAATTTTGGGTTTAAATACGCTTCAACTGCAGATGTGCTTCTATAATAGTGCAAATATAGTACGCTATGTTGCATCACATATCATCATATACTGGGATTATTTTTTCTCATTTTGACATTATTAAAAATATGAAGAAATTGTTGGAAAAACAGAAGCTAATGCCATTTCATTAGTTTGAATGACTGCCAATGACCTTAAAAACAGAATGCAAACATTTTTAACCTCTTTTCAGATGTGTTTAATGAATTAATCCTATTTGCAGAACTCTAAAAACGAAAGTACATCTAATCCTGTCTTTATCGATGCAAGGCCATGTACTGTGTTAGTATGGCCTTATCTGGTGATACCTGTACATGACAACACATCTGATTTGACTTTAGGTTTCACACCATCATTATGTGACCTTGGAGCAAAAATACACTTTTTAAATATGAAGTCATAACTGCCATAATTTTAAAAATATTTTTTTACCTCGATCAAATATATGACAATTTTTCATGTCACAATGAAATTTAATTAGAGAATTTAACATATACCAGTATGTCAAAATGTGATAAATTTATTGAATTTAATTCTATTTAATTATTTTGCATGATGCAACACTTCAGATATACTCAGAAAAAAAATGTTTTGGTAAAATTGATACTTGTGCATTGTTATCAATTTTGCTTTTGTTTTTATTTTCATATTATTTGGTTTGTTTTTTCGAAAATACTGACAAAAACATTGAAGAGAAAGCTGACATTTGAATTGATACAAATTGATTTATTTCTTGGCCTCAAGTTTTGGTAATCAGACTATTTTCTTTGGATAAATATTTTTTTTACAATAACACTCCCAAATTTTCCTAATTGTTTGAACTCTCTTTAGCAACACTGCAATTATGTATAAAGAAAAAAATGACCCCCCCCCCACTTATAAAATTGGTCTTTCCTTGGAATAATTAGAATATTATAAATCACAATATCATTGATTACTTTTTATTTCTTTAATTTTACTGTTTTTAGCAACCAGACATGCCCACTTTGCTCGAGATCAAATTTCATAAATAGTTTGACAAATTTTTCAATTATTCCACCAAATAAAATACTGTAAAATACTTTATTTTAGTTAGAATTATTTTTCGCTGAAAAGACTTTTTGGGTGTTTTGTGTGGAATTTATTTTCACTGATTTCTGACGAGTTGAATGTAAAATATAGGAAAAAAGGTTTATTCGCTGGATTTTATTTTCACTGAATCATTCCTTCAGCAAAAATAGCAAAAATTAATTCCAAGCGAAAATAAAGTATTTTACAGTATCACTCGGGATATAAATGATATAAAAATTGCTACAGGTACTCAAAAAGACCAGTCATTTGGACAGCAGGTTATGACAGGTAGGATTTCTTTTCTTTTTTTATTCTGGCTGTCTAGATTTTTGATGTACTGGTTTTCTTTTCAAGATGCTGAAATATACCACCTAATAATAGATGACTTAATTTGATTTCCAAAACAGACTTTATTTATTTCACACACCTGGGTGTTGCTTGCATGGGATAATCAAGGCCCAGAACCATCAGTCAAAAATTAACACATAGGATATTTTCAATGCAATTTTGTTTTGTTTTTCGATTAGAAAAATAAATAATTTGTTTCAGGCCAATTTGTTTTCTAAAACCAATGTACCCATGTTTAATTGTTAATATTAAGTTATCATCAAAACTGTGCGTTTTTCCCAAGAAATTCTGGCAAGAACGTTGTTTAACAACAGTAACCAACACAATTTTTAACAGATTAGTGCAACGACTGCTTGCCTGCCTATTTCTGTTTGTGTCTGAGCAGGTAACTGGTAAGTTTAGTAATACCGTAACATTTTTGTAAAAGCAACACATCTAAAAATTTACAATGCTGCATCTATGATCCCTCACTCTTCAGTTTTATTTCAAATAAATCACACATTTTAATGCTGGTAGCACAACACTGATGGATTGTTTTATATTTCTATCTAATACTGACATATTCATTCATATTTCAGGAATGGTAAACACTGTAAGTCTCAGCTTGCTGAGTGGCCAATCCATCATTTAACAGTCAGGAGTTTTAATGATCTGTGGATAAATGATGTCATAGCCGGTCAAAAATACAATACACAACAGTTAACCTTTGGTTGTTGAAGGTTTACATGAAACGGAAACAAAATTTACATAATTTAATATAAATATATGTAAACAAAACAAATTATTTTACCACTTTAATTGTTTTCATTATTTTATATATTAATTATTAAATATTTGCTTATTTCTCTAATTTATTTACCCATATTCATTAAATAAATTCTTTTATCATATTCTGTTTATCTATTTACTCATTATTTTATTTATTCACTCGCAATTTATTTTTGCTCCCATATGATTGATTATTCATATTTCCTCCTTTATTTATTTATTTACTTATTTATTTTTCTATGTATCTTTTATTAGTCTTTCCACTAATTTATTTATTTAATCTTTTATTTACTTACATCTTTATCGATTATTAGATCAATTAAATTTATTCATTGTTTAGTCTCTAATTTATTTATATATTCATTATTTAGTCTTATTATTATTATTATTCATGGTATTTTTTTTATTTTAGCATTACATTAATTTATTTTCTGTATGTATTCACTCTGATTTACCCATTTATTTATTAGTATTTTTTTTTAATATTCTCATTTTATTTCTGTATGTATGCAATTCATTTTTATTTACCAAGTATTATTTTATTCATTTTTGAATTCATTCACAATAGTTTTCAATTTACATTTGATGTATAAAAGCATACTTCTAATGATTTAAGCACATGTATTCATTCTCCATCTCATGTAGTTATGGCAATATCATTTCCAAAATATACAATAGGCTGAGACTAATATGACATGATAGCTATCTGTCTACATATGCATCTTTTGTATATACGCTGGTACTGTCAGCGCAGATCATTAAAATCCCCCTGTGGAATATTTCATCAAAGTACACACTTAATTTTTGTTCGCTGTTGTCCCGGAGCATTTATATGTTGCTATGGCAATTAATGAAAGCTATCACTTTCTCTAAATTAAATAGGCATGTCTGAATCATAGCTTGACTCACTATTTTATAGTTTCAAGTGTTAATTTATTTTACAAAGGTGAGTTTAATAATTTTTATTTTACTTTTATGTTTCAGATTCAAATGAAAATTATAGTACAGGGGTATTAGTGTCTTGGCAGCTATTATCATGCACAAGGTTTATTTTTTTGATGAAAAAAAAAAAAAGATTTAGTCTAATGATCTTCAGATAAATTTCAGTAATTTTGTCGTTTTTGAGATCGTGATCACACTTGTTTAGCAAATATGCAAGGAGTCAGCATACTATGTAACAATCAAGACCAAAACGAGGACCAGCAGAATGTTGATGGATTGTAAACAAAAACAACTCTTGACCAAACAACCTGTCAAGGCCCAATTAATAATAGTTTTCAAGTTCAACAGTTGTTTACTGTCTGTTCAGTTCTGATACTTTAAAATGCGAGATATTCATTTGGTTTTAATTTTAGGAAATTTGTTGTCACGTATAAATTCACTGGGGTTGTAATTCAAGTTAAAGTTTGGGAAGGAAACAATACATTCATTAACCTTGTATATTAATTGAGTTTTAATTTAGCACATTTAGCTAAATTGCCAAAAATAAAGCCTTATGAATAATTAATACCTATACAGTAAAAATTGCACATACCAAATAGATCACAGATAGAAAAAATAATTTTAAATGGAATTTATTCTACCTGTAAAAAATAAAACATATTTTGATACATATAGTGTGGCATATATATTTTTGTTTCAGCTCAATTTGCAAATATAATAAATTTTAACCTACTATATAAAATAGAATGCTATTTGTGGTGACAAGCAACAAAGATTTTACGATAATGTAATAGTCAACTACTTGACTACGTTTATTTTCATACAGTATTTATTACTTCCTGCTTTTACAGTATTATATAATCATTCTCTAATAATTATTTTGTTTTAGTTTAACAAGAATATTATTATCATTGGTACAACCCAAAAGGAAATTTATTTTACAGTGATAATGAAATTTTCTATTCTACAAGGCTGTATGCAAGGGAAAATAAAATGTCTTCGGTCAATTTGGAGGAGCGGGCGCTGTGACCAAAAATATGTTGTTTTTTTGGTAAATAAATAAATAAAAGTTAACCACAGACATAAAATGTACAACATCGCAAACTAGTATTTCTCTGTTCGGGGGTTGTTACAAGTAATATTCTCATCACGTTGCGCTATGTTTATTAACCGTCAACGACAAGGTTTCTCTGCCTCCTCTATGAGGCTAGGGGATATTGTACAATGTCATTAAACGTTGTTTAAATCGTAAAACTAATTCGAGTAAAATAAATAAACAACAATAATTGTGGACAACTTGAAAGTGTTAAAGCTCTTGAAGATAACAACCAGCAAATCGCCGAGAACGAGACGGAACGAAATTACTGTTTTTATCAGGAAGCGCCGAGACTTGATTTCTTAGCCTAGAACTCAGAAATTCCGAACACGTACAATCGTAGTATGCGTTGAGTGGACATTTTGTACGGGATGAGAATACGAGTTAAAACAAGTAAAATAAATGAATCACGAAAATGTTAATTAAAGTAATATCTCAGTTGGCTCTGAGTCTAAAATCAGTTTTATTTCCGATAAAGAACTATGTTACAGGAAATAAACGTTGAGATGAAATGCAGAGAATAAGACGTGAGCAAGAGGTTCATGACCATGACAACTGACCTTAAAACCGCGTTATTACTCATCAGACAGACGATTAATAACGGTCTGGGGTGTTTACTGTGTCAACAAATGACCAATTGATGTGTTTTCTTTGCGCACTTAGGATTCACTATCAAGGAAATCATTGCCGTCGCTCACTGCGGTCCGATCATTTGGCATGAGCAGGTGAATGTGAAAGTCCTCTGTGATTGGTTAAATTACTCAAGCACAAAACCATGACATCATCTTTTCATCCGTAAAGGGCAATTTATTTCCATATTTGGCAAACATATTTACATAATTATCCAAATCCGGGCGTGTCTGTGAAGCTCTAAGGGATACGTTGTGTAAACAATAAACAAATCAGCATGTCGATATAAAAGAGCCGTGCGCGCGATGAGACATCTTCATAAATTCCTAAGCGAGAGGCTGTAGTGATGTGCTGTTTCTGATGAGAACAAGCAGCGGTTGTCAGACGTCCGCAGCTGGAATTTTGCAACCGGTTACGTAGCAGCCACATCTCATCGCCGATGTGAGGGACATCAGATTGTGGGTATCATTTCACTAGCTTTTCTGCTCCATCCTTCGGGTGATCTCATCTTTGACATTTCTTTCTGTGAAAGGGGATTTCATCACTTCTCTGTCTCAAGATGGGTACTGTACTTTCTCTGTCTCCCAAGCCACGAAAGTCTGCATTACACGAAGAATGTTCGGTGAGCATGACAAACTTAAATGCGCTGTACAACTCTAAGAACAATAATATCAACACCACCACTACGACCACTACTAAACCATCGATTGAAAAACCCATGAGAAAGCACTCTGCGATGTTCATCAGCGCTCTAAGCTGGAAAATGTTCAACGTTTCCAGCAAGAAGAACAAACCTAGCAACAACAACAACGTGCTGCGAAGTAAAAATACGAACACTGTCGAGCAGCACAACAACTATAACAACGTGTCCAGCAATGGGGTTATTTCCAGCATTAAGAAATCGTATTCCTGTTTCAACCTCAACTCGCACTGCGACAAACCGAAACACGGCCATCACATTTTGAAGAAATCACAGAACGGTGTTACGAAATCACCAATTCCCAAGAAATCGCTTCAAGCTTCGACCGGCGAACTCATAAAATGTCTAGGAAATTTCCTCAGCCGCCGATGTTCGTGTCTCAAAGACTTCGAATGTAACGATGCCATCATGTGGCTTCGTGCAGTCGACCGTTCCCTTTTATTGCAAGGCTGGCAAGACATTGCTTTTATCACGCCAGCAAATTTAGTCTTCGTATACATGCTCTGTCGGGACTTAGTCGACGATAAAATCGTCAGTGAGTCTGAGCTTCAAGCTGTCGTTTTAACGTGTTTGTATCTTTCCTATAGCTACATGGGGAACGAGATAAGCTATCCACTCAAGCCGTTTCTAGTCGAACAAGACAAGGATAAATTCTGGGATCGTTGTCTGAAGATCATCAATGACTGTAGTGCCAATATGCTCAAAATAAACAAAGAGGGCTCGTACTTCACGGAAATCTTTGCCGAGCTAAAATCGTATTCGTAATGTCAAAGAAACGTCGTAGTTTGACTGTCTCTAGTACACTCTTAATTCGTAGATTTTCTGCAGGAAGCCAAATCGCCACAAGTCGACGCCATTTTTAAAGCGCCCATTGGAAACCATTCGCGGAAGAAATATTTGTTTTACGTTCGAAATGGACTTGACCGCCGGTAGAATTGAATATAAATCATCACCGTCTTGTTAACTTTATCGAACTTTATATGGAACTGGAAATAGCTATTGCCGTCACAGCGCACAATGATTAACAGACGCGGTTTTTCACACCCAATATGGCGTAGAATATGTGGGCGATGCGTTTCCCGCTTCCAGATGTATCGTATTTCGTTTGACGATAATGTCACTCTGTTCCCGTTGATGACTCTTGTATTTCAAGTATTTACGTTGTACATTCTAAGCGACTGAATCACATGTACAGTGCTTCGGTTATTAATTTATTTTGAAAAAAAGAATTTTTGCATTTTGTATAAAATTTATATTTTTCTTACATGTTAATAGATTTTGTTGCGAAAAATTCAGTTATTTTTTTAACTGCAAAATGTGTCTCGCTTAATTTTAATAACAAGTTAATTTTATAAATATTCGCATTCCGTTCAATAATTTTATTTTTGTGTTGCAATTCTGTCATATTTTGTATTTTTTTGCCCTAGGTACATACTAGTAATCGAGGTTTTTCAGTGCGTCACTGTAAAATGCGTGGGAGGGGCCCCCATGTTAAACCTTGAAGACGCCTGTAGATATAGTGCCGGGATATAGTGTATATATTTGCCGCATTATTAAAGAAAACTACGTTCTCTAAAAATGTCCAACGGAACCATGTTTAATGTCAGGTCATGTATTTGTCATTTTGTACAAATTTTGAGCAACTAGTTTCTCCTTTATATAGCAGCTTAGTAAAATCCAAGGCGTCGAAATGCAAGAGGCGAATGATGGGTTTTTCATCTCGCCTGTAATATCACAATTTTTCCTGCCTGTGTCAAATCAGAAACGTCTTAAAATGTCAAAAACAAAACAAAGCAAAACAAAACAAAAAAAACAAAAAAAAAAATCGTCCAAGAGTATATCACAGTTTGTATTTTTTTTCCTGCCAGTAAATATCAGTGTGATAAGTCTAAAACAGCATTTATTTTATTTTTGTTCAGACGGAAATGTGCAATGTACAAATGTTAAAAATTATTTTAAGAATTTATAAAAGATTAACTTATAAAAAGGACATTTACTTGTAAAGTTATGATGCCGAATGTTGGAATTTATACGAGATCTGATAGATCACAAAAGCTTGACAGACACAGGTTCACTAGTAAATAATAGACCAAAATATCACAATTTTTGGCAGAAAACAATATAATTACACCTGGGTTGCCAGCTCTTTTGTGTACATGTATATTGAAGATCACGTTCGTCACAATTCTCATAGTTCATGTTGTATAATTTTCACTGCCTACTTATTTTTGTACCAAAGAATAAGACCATGGGTAAATGAATAAATTTTGCTGGCTGTGAAAAGCTAGCTTAAATATAAACTGTTTACTGATGTCTTAGATTTTTAATGAGTGATTTTTGTTGGTACCCTATTAAATACTTGCTAATCTATTGTTGGTTATATAGACAGAAATGTTACTTGATTAAAGTCAAATTCTCCCTGGATATTGACAAATTATTGATTGAATAATTCTATTGAATATTTTAATATGCCAATTGATACAAGATCATATAATATCCATTCTAGGCTTTTCAAAGAAAAAAAGGATTCTACTGAGGACTTGCGATGATGAAATCATCTTTTTTTTGGGGGGGTACATTGGGATTTTAATTCTTTTTGTAAATGTGCCAAATGACAATTTTTTCTTCCTTCCTTTTTCCACATCAAGCAATTTTATTTTTATCTTTGTTCATGACATTTTTTTTCAAAAAATCCTGCGACTCGCCCAAAGTTTTCAAATTGGGGGGGGGGGGGACTGCACATATTATTTAATACAAATTTACTTTAAAATTCTCTAAATCAGAGTGTGCCCTACAAGATGCATATCTTGTTAGCGTTGTCCACTTAACTATCCAAGTAAGATCTAATCTTTAGGTTCTTTCTCCTTTGCACGGAAGATCATTACTTGGCTAAGGGCCCATCTATACAACATTCCAAGTTTAATGAATACAGATTTGATACTTTCCACGAAATTGGAATTTTTTCAAAGACAGTATATGGAATAAGAGTGAATCAAAAACAAGTCATTAATATTTAACTTTAATTTCGCTGCTGGAATTTCTATGATTTGATTTTGGCAATGACAACATTTTATGAATGTCACTATGATATTTCGTCTCAAAAACTCGGTGCAATATGATGTTAATTCAAAATTTCTTCTGACTTGATATTGCAAATTTTTATCTCCTGTGAAATGTAATCTGTAATATTTAAGGACTTTTAGATTAACCTCTTCTCCACTGGTTTCCTCTTTTTCTCACAAATTCACAAAATAGTTCTGTTTATAGTCTGCACTTTCTTTTAGAAGATTGGAACAGAAATAGCCAAATTTTTTGAGTGTCTGTTGGCTCCAAAATTAGATTTCCAGAAACATTGAAGAATATAAGAAAAATGGTGCAGAATAATTTGAGTGAAAAAGTCCGGTAGTTGAAAAGATTAATAACTGCAAAGGGCTGTAATCTATATACCGGTACTACTCAATTAGTTGTGATTCGCTAAAATTCACTTGTGCAGTTACACAAAACCATAAAACTTGGATTCATAAAAATATATACTGTGGAATACTTTATTTTCGCTGGAATTAATTTTCGCTGAAAAGGCTTTTTTTGGGCGTTCTGTATGGAATTTATTTTCACTGATTTTTGATGAGTTGAATGTGAAATATAGGAAAAAAAGTATATTCGCTGGATTTTATTTTCACTGAATCATCCCTTCAGCGAAAATAGCGAAAATAAATTCCAAGCGAAAATAAAGTATTCTACAGTAATGAGAGAAGAAATAGCTGTATGGGTAAACTTGAGATGATCCCTATTTGACCACTCAAGTTAACAACAAAAGTGAACTAGTAGATTCCCATTTGTCTCGTTCATTTCTCAGTACATATACAAATTACCAACCTTCTTTCCCAACTTTTTAATACCATACTTTACCAAAATTCAATCACAATTAGAATATTTTGTCAACAAATACAAATGATATAAGTATATTTTGATATATTTACTGTGATCTTTTACATATTTTGAATATTTACATTTTAATGATGGCATGCTCTAGATATTTTATAAAGGAATGCTATTGAGGAGTGTCGCTATTTAATTTTAAATTTATTTGTATTATCTTTCACATTTTTTTTATTATTTTACGGTCTGTGCAGTACTGACATTTGTCTAATTATATTAGACTTGTTTAATTCCACATACAAACAAATATTTGAAATAAATGACAATGACAAGAAGAGATTTTATTTCCTTGTTCTCTTCATGTCTCATTGACATCCTTAAATAGCCTTTTTTTCCCTGTGTGCCTTAAGTGACTTCAATCTGCATGAGGTTAATTTCTGAATTTGGAATTAAGTATTAACGTCATTCTCAAATCTGTTCTATCAGTGGTTGCTTAGCAACGAAGACAGGTAAATTGATGAGTGATTTATTTAGATTCCCTAGCATGTGAGAATTGTGAATTTTTTTTCACCTGGAAACAATCAGTCTCTAAATAGACACAATTTTCCAATTTAGATTATTTCAAGCATAGATTATTTTCAACTGAATTTGAGTCTTAATTATTAAGGAACGACTTATGATTTTTGTTTTCTGTAATTTAAAACAAAACTTCTCATTCCAATTGAATATTAAAATGAATAATATTGAGGACAGGCTTTACATCAAAAGTGAAGTGGAGTATAAGTGATTTAAATTTTTTATAGATTTTTAAATATTATATTATTGCAACTCAAAATATAGCAGCTTTTTTCACCAGCAAAATTTAAATGAAATGAAACATGTTAATAATGCTTTTTGCTGTCGTGCTGTAAGTAATTATATTTTAAAACCAGTGTGACTGATTTACCATGCATGCGGCTGAGGATAGAAACACATATTATTAGCATGTAGACACATGACATATAATTTTTTTTAAAACCGCTATCCCTGGAATTGTTTATGATGCAAAAACCATAGCAACATGAAAATAATAATGGCTTAATTTTAGCAGTATATTCAAAATTTATATGGTGTATATTCCTGTTCAAATGTTGTAGGTCGATGCACTGATATTTTCAGACATTCCAAAATATACCTTGATTATATTTTTATCAATAGACATACAATGGGTTAAAAAGAGATGAGCTATGTGCTGTGTTGACCATATTTTTTTTTTCCAAAGTGAACTTTATGTTGGCAAATGAATATGTAAAGTGATACTATATCAGGTGCATTGTCATGTACTTATGCTAATGTATATAGACAGAAATGAATTGTTTTTGTCCTAGGAAAATTTAACCTTCCATCTGTCTAGGTGCTGTTTATAGGTTCATAGCCCTGCTGTCTAGGTGTTGTTTACAGGTTCATAGCCCTGCTGTCTAGGTGTTGTTTACAGGTTCATATCTATCTGTCTAGGTGATGTTTATAGGTTCATAGCCCTGCTGTCTAGGTGTTGTTTATAGGTTCATAGCCCTGCTGTCTAGGTGTTGTTTACAGGTTCATAGCCCTGCTGTCTAGGTGTTGTTTACAGGTTCATAGCCCTGCTGTCTAGGTGTTGTTTACAGGTTCATATCTATCTGTCTAGGTGATGTTTATAGGTTCATAACAAACTATCTAGATGTACGTTGTCACAGGTTCATAACCTGATGTTTAGGTGCTCTCAACACAGCTTTTTTCCTCTTTAAATAGTGTACACAATTTCCATATTACTTTACAATTTTAATATACTAAATAGTTCCTGTATTCTCAGACAAATCGAACAAATAATATAAATCAAATCTGTCATAAATTTAATATTATATGACAACTGTGGATAGTGATAAAAATATGGAGTTTTGTATATTTGTACTTCAACTTGATAATCAGTGATAAATCAGTGAATATCCGATGAAAATACTTTTTGATGATCTTCATAATATTTCCGAGTTAGAAAAAAAAATCAAGGTAAATATAATATGAATTTTTTATAAAACATATTAAAATTAATAAAAAAAATATTTGCATCCTCTGATCCTTACTTAAAATGAATATTTTGACATAGGACAAATCAATTCCAGCTTACTTTAAATATTGATTTTTTTTAATAAGTCGATTATATCAGCCAGCTGCAAACTAAAGAAATTGATAAAGAGAAAATTGTTAAAGTTAGATAAAATATTGTAAGAGTTATGATTATCTGCCCAATCATGTCCTACTTATCAATTTTCTGAAAATTCCATCATGTTGTTGTAACAACCCTTCTGATTAGTCAAAAAGTAGTCATGAATATAATCACCTGTTTATTCCTGATTGGCTAACAAGTAGCCACATGCTGCATCTTCTTTGTCATTGTAACAACTCTCCTGCCTTAAAAAAAAAAAAATTAAAATAGTTTAATTTTGATCATTTCATAAGATCATTGTTTAGCGCATACATTTATGACAAAATAAGTAATATGCAAAAAATCTAGTCTCAAATCTGAGACCGTACAACTTAGCAATATTTCAATAAAAAGCTTATATGCCACAATATGTTTGGGATTAAATATTCTACATAATAATTATTGTGTAAACCATTATGGTATCATAAGATTAAAATGCCATTATTAGATTTAGATTGAACTATACCGGTATTGTTTTCAATATTTACGACTGACTTTAATTGGAGAAATAATAACAACATGTTTACCTGTGGGTGGTATTTTTTTATTTGTGAAGATGCTTCAGATCATGTTTTCAGATGAAAAAATAATTGGCATAAAAGTAAATATGCTTACTATCAGTGTTTGTTTTCAGAAAAATAACGCCCACGGCACAGATCTACAAAAGATACTCATCTTATAAACTAAAAACGTGAAGGGCACAAAGGCTTATTTTGACAAAAATGCTAATTTTTCGGTTTGTTTTTTTTGCTTTGATCTTCAGAAATTGTTGTAAATATTATTTCACTCTCAAACTACAAATCATGCACGTAACAATATTTTTGTTTTGTTTTGAATGACAAAAGATTGTAATGATGACTCTGATACAATACAGCAAACTGCTTCAAATGGAAAACACGGTGACTATTCAATATAAATCCCATACTACATATTGCAAACATATGACCATATTGTGTTCTTTTATTAAATAGTGGTAGTCTTCGTCCATGTATGAGCGAGATATATGGGTTTCGTATAAACAAAGATTGCGACTTTGACTGTTGCGCAGATCAACGAGTAAAAACTGAGACGTTACCATGCTTTAATGGGGTATTTTTAGGTGACTGGAAAGCATCGAATGAGTCACTAGCAGTAATTAGCGCAGGTCAAACCACATACTTTCCATTAGAAGAGTGCATTGGATTGTGGGAAAATTTTAGAAAATTGCTATCTTCACAAAATGCAATTTGAATTTCATTTTAATATGTGTCAAAAGAGAAATGGTTTATTTCACCGCCTGGAACCCATCACAGTGAAAACAAAGGCCGAAAACTCTGTACTCTGGGCTAGTTGTTGAGACTCCTCTGAACAGTATAACAAGATGTGCAACATATATAAATTTGGTTGCCCAGAATGTTTTCACTGATTCTTTAAGTGGTGTTCTACAGCAGCATGCAGCAGAACCCATAGAAATACATGGTATAGTGGTGCGTGTCTTAGCTCCGCCCCGAGAATACTATCTTCTAAGCAATTTGCACATTTTGTCAACTAAGACTGATAAAAAAAGAAAATATGAAAATATTCAGCTTTAAGAAATAGATTTGTGAATCATTATGACAATCAATTTCCTGAGTGAAATCAACTAAAAACAAATCATTCTGACTTTCAATTCAAGAAAATGGCTGACATAATATCTTCTGTAGATGATTGTGGATGATGGATGATGGAAAAACTAGTTGCCATAGTGATGAAAAAGAGAAATAGATGACTATACCATATTTGAATTATAAGAAATGTAAATAAACCAAAAATTGCATTTATTGGGTATTGGATCCTCAACATATGACTTATTTTATAAAGGCCGACAACACACACCTCCTTCATTTAGGTAAGTGCATCCAAAACTAATATACCCCGGTAGTAGCATTTGTCAAATTGAACTGGTTTGTTTTGTGTTTGTGGAATTTTATGAGGAAGAAACTTGTACAGCAATACAGATCATAGAAATTATTTGCGCTGCTAAAAGCAGGGTATTATTAGTTTAGCTATGTTCTTCATGATGTAAGGTGATAAAAGAAGAAATAAAATACTGTAAAAGGGTTAATTAATCACTGGGTTTTAATTTTGCTTATTTCGCTGACTGGAAAATGAGCTAAATTAAAACCCAATGAATATGTAAAATTTAGCATAGAACACATTATCTATTAAAATGATAAAACCGTGAATTTAAAACCCACTGAATATGCCTGAAATGGTAAATCAGCGAAATTTAAAGTCATTTTACAGTAGTGTGTGTAAAAATAACAATAGCAAAAGTATTTCTTCACTACAGGTTACTTTTTTTATTGTAAAAATATATATGCAGGTAATATGTAGTGAAAGTGTTGGCATTAAATGTTATATATAAAATTTCTATATAAATAATGGTATATAAGATGAAGGTATGCCAGTGTTGTGGTATATGCGATAAAGATCTCACACAACATGATCACAAAATCTGAAAATAAACCTCGGTAATACTGGTAATCTTAGAAATATTAACGCAAATTTTTGTTGAATCTGTGAAAGAACTGATGTTCATTCATATCGATTTTGATAGATATGGTGATTTTTAGAAAGAAAAATTGCATTTTTGTGATATATGGAAGTTGATTATGATAAGCTTTGAGAGTTTATTTCCTGCATTTTATTGTGTTCCCATGATGTATTGGAAATGTGGCAACGATAGAATGACGCTGCTATTGGCATTATTGAGACCCGCATTCTTGTACACATAAGCCAGCGATGTATGAATAAGCGGTTAAAGTAAATTAAGTAAATATTGAGTCATTGAATGCCGAGGAAAATTATAAAACGCTATTTATATTTATGCATCAGTGAGCAGTGGTAAATCGTGTGTGTTTTTTTTTTGGATGTCTGGGAACTCTATTACACTAAATTGAATCCTGAACGTTTTTTTTTTTTGTGTGCAAAACTAATATATAGAATAATCCAAAAAAAAAAATCACATCAAAATATTAGTTCATACTGTAGACTGAAATAAAATGTTAAAATTCATTAAATTGTTCTGTTGCAAATAGTTTGACCATATATAATTTTAAATGGAACTAGAATTGGAGCATTGTCATGATTTCAGTATTGTTCATTTCTTTGATATATGATAACCTGACAGACTAGATTTGCAAAGTAATATTGTATAATGTGTTGACATGAAACTACAATATTAATAACAGAAAACAGCATGAATGGTTCCAATATTTTTACAGGGATTCATAGCCGCAATCCATTTAATAGTTCATCTGTCGTTTCTCTCTCGTAACTAAACCATGGGAAAAGAAATGGCCACATTCAGGTGCTGCAAATTACCTCATGATGTTTCGCTTTTTATTGACAATTTAAAGGGCGACAGTCGTCGTGCCGCGTCCTGTTCGATATGGGACTCATATCGACGTGTACAACGTGTGTAAAATACATTGTTTATTTACATGAAATTTGAACACGCGCTGCGCGATGACCACCACGCTTTAACCTTTTCACTACCAGTTCTCTCTTTTTCATCACAAATTCACAAACAGTATCGTTTATAGTCTGCACTTTCCTTTAGAAGATTGAGACAAATAGCCAAATTTTTTGAGTAAAAACTGAACATTGACTCTAGTTTTGTCTGGTTAGCTCCACAATTAGGGTTCATTTCCAGAAATATTGAAGAATATAAAAAAAAGCAAAATAATTTGGGCGAGAAAGCCTGGTGGTAAAATGGCTAAGATATAAAACTTAAGTTACGTTAACTGAACCCACAACCAAATATTTCATCCACTCAAATATGTTATTTTAAATTTTTTTTAACAGTTCAGCCACCTTAAAAATATTTTTTATTCATGAGTTTTAGTCTGTGAGTTAAGCCATAATTTTCAGTGAAGCAATTTAAATGATAAATTTGCTTCACCGTTTCCTTTACATAGCGGTTATATTTAATTTAAAAAAAATTGATCTGTCATACGGTACTTGAGTATATACTTGTAAGGTTTCTTAGAGGCAACTTACTGATTATATTTTTATGCTGATAAATTGGAAAAAGAAATTAGAGCGATTAATTTCACTCAGATTGTACAAAATGAATTTTTGCTTTTCATTATTTAACACAGACTATAAATAATGTCTAGTCATGTTATATGTATCAGCTAAAATTGAAGACAACTTCTTTGAATGTCATATTTTTTCCCGCCATAATTTTGATATAACATTTTTCCCGTTTGTATGTAATTTTCCATATTAAAGTTATCTGATAATTTTAGACCAAATGGAGATAATTTCTCAAGGTCTTCAAATCTTGATAAAAATTTGTGAAAAAATATAGAAAAAATTATGCACTTTTTGTGAAAATTGACTTTGGTTAAAAAAAAGACTTTGCAAAATGGATAACAATATTTTAAAAATGAATTGCCTACTGAGGAAAATGACAATGAGTTAAACAAAATAGCTGTGATCCTTCGCCTGAGTCATAAAAATGCAGCATATGACATGCATGTTAACTAAACTATGAATATATCTCAATTTACGCTAGCTGTATATAAGTGCTTCTATTTGTTGTTAATTCAAGTCTCATATTATATATGTATAATTAATGAAGTATTACATATTTATAATATACTTTATTAAGATTCAAGACACTGACTGAGGAATGAACCATTATTTCTGCCAGGTGGGATGGCTAGAATAGATGGGAAAATTATTTGTGTGTAATGCAATTTGATTTTTTTTCTCTCAAAGAACCTCACAGGTTTCCCTTTATATAGACTCATTTTTCTCTATGCATGAATGCTTATTGACTCCAACCTATACACCACCCCTAGAGTTAATGGTCTCTTCCTAATATGCAAATGACGATTGTAATCTTGTACTCACCCTAAAAAGCAATCTACATACATATGCATATTCCAGGGTTCTGTTAGTCAGGCAGTTTGAGAGCTTTTTAAAAAATACAAATAAAACAACAATAATCCACCTGAAAAATTCATAATGCAAACTTGAACCTTAGGGTAGAATAAACAGATGTTGTTGTTGTTGTTGTTTTTTTTTGTTTTTTGTTTTTTTTGGGGGGGGTTAATATATGATTACCATAATTATATTATGAGTATTTTACATTGCTCTTGAATTGTTGTTTATTTCTCACATGTTGCAATACATTTCCTAGCAATAAATATACACACATTCTGTATTTTAATCACATTCGATTCTTGTCTATGTCAGTGCTCGTTAATATTAAAGTTATTAATAACATAAATTAATTAGCTAGACATTCCTGCATATTACCTGGTAATTAGTAAAATTAAGTTTCAATATTCCTAAATGCAAAATGTTTTGTTGTTGTTTCGTTCTCTAAAAATTAAATAGTCAGTTTTTTAATATATCTTCTACATATTAATTTTGCAGATGCCATTTAAAGATTAACTCATCAACAGAGCTTTTATAGTATATATATTGCATTAAAACACCTCAAGGCATAACCATTATATAGAAAGATACAAATGAACATTATTGATACAATGTATATGATATACATACCTAGAGGTAAATCTACTTTGTCACTGACAGACACACTTGCATCTCAGAGAAAATTGCTTAATGCTTTTCTCCCAGACTTACATTATATCATTTCCTCGGTTTACAGTCTCCGAGGTAATCCTGTTCTTAATAAAATGATAAAATAAAAGGTCATTTTATGATGCAGAAATTAATTTATCTTATCAAGGTTGCTTTTTGTGTATATGCAAAATGTGAAATGATGAACTAATGATGCCTGAAACTGAAGAGTCAGTATTCCCAGGGTCCTCACACACTGAAATAATGAATCATGTACATATTTTCCAATTTATGGAAAACGTTTTTAATACAGCAATATATTTTTATGGATTCAATAAAAAGATATTTTCACTCTAAAATTTGAAATATTCATTTACCATATGCATAATTATTACAAACCAATTTAGAAATTAGGATAATAAATATTGAAACAAATTCGTGTTTATTTATTATTTTTATTTATTTTAATAGAAACACTTGCGGATTCCACAGAGGAAAGCTAATAATTACAAAAACAAATAAATGAAATAAAGTAAGAAAAAATAAACAAGCACTCAAAATGAAAGGAACAATCACTCACAAAAGGATATGAAAATCAATAAATTCTAACATATTAAAAATGTGTTTTATTTATACATAATAGATAAAAAAAATATTAAAGGGCAGGGTCGTCACGCTGCTCATGTGCAACATTTGTGTTGACTAACATTGATTTTCCCACAATCCAAAGCATTCTTCTAATGGAAATCACAAGTACGAGGTTTGTCCTGGACGTGACTTTCATTAATTACCATGGGTGACTGCTTAGATACCATCAAATCACGTGAAAAATACCTAATTAAAGCATGGTAACGTCTCAGTTCGTACTCGTTGATCTGCGCAACAGTCAAATTTGCCATCTTTGTTTATATGAGACCTGTATATCTTGCACATACGTGGCGTGATGAATACCGCCCTTTACAAATTTTTTTTTTTTTTAATCGTATATTAAAGTGTGATGTAATAAATACAATGCACAGATTTTAATTAATCGTATATTAAAGTGTGATGTAATACATACAATGCACAGATTTTAATTAATCGTATATTAAAGTGTGATGTAATAAATACAATGCACAGATTTTAATTAATCGTATATTAAAGTGTGATGTAATACATACAATGCACAGATTTTAATTAATCGTATATTAAAGTGTGATTAATAAATACAATGCACAGATTTTAATTAATCGTATATTGAAGTGTGATTAATAAATACAATGCACAGATATTAATTAATCGTATATTGAAGTGTGATTAATAAATACAATGCACAGATATTAATTAATCGTATATTGAAGTGTGATTAATAAATACAATGCACAGAGATTAATTAATCGTATATTAAAGTGTGATGTAATAAATACATTGCACAGATTTTAATTAATCGTATATTGAAGTTTGATTAATAAATACAATGCACAGATATTAATTAATCGTATATTAAAGTGTGATGTAATAAATACATTGCACAGATTTTAATTAATCGTATATTGAAGTGTGATTAATAAATACAATGCACAGATTTTAATTAATCGTATATTAAAGTGTGATGTAATAAATACATTGCACAGATTTTAATTAATCGTATATTAAAGTGTGATGTAATACATACAATGCACAGATTTTAATTAATCGTATATTAAAGTGTGATTAATAAATACAATGCACAGATTTTAATTAATCGTATATTAAAGTGTGATGTAATACATACAATGCACAGATTTTAATTAATCGTATATTAAAGTGTGATGTAATAAATACATTGCACAGATTTTAATTAATCGTATATTGAAGTGTGATTAATAAATACAATGCACAGATTTTAATTAATCGTATATTAAAGTGTGATGTAATAAATACATTGCACAGATTTTAATTAATCGTATATTGAAGTGTGATTAATAAATACAATGCACAGATTTTAATTAATCGTATATTAAAGTGTGATGTAATAAATACATTGCACAGATTTTAATTAATCGTATATTAAAGTGTGATGTAATACATACAATGCACAGATTTTAATTAATCGTATATTAAAGTGTGATGTAATAAATACAATGCACAGATTTTAATTAATCGTATATTAAAGTGTGATGTAATAAATACAATGCACAGATTTTAATTAATCGTATATTAAAGTGTGATGTAATAAATACAATGCACAGATTTTAATTAATCGTATATTGAAGTGTGATGTAATACATACAATGCACAGATTTTAATTAATCGTATATTAAAGTGTGATGTAATAAATACATTGCACAGATTTTAATTAATCGTATATTGAAGTGTGATGTAATACATACAATGCACAGATTTTAATTAAACGTATATTAAAGTGTGATGTAATAAATACATTGCACAGATTTTAATTAATCGTATATTGAAGTGTGATGTAATAAATACATTGCACAGATTTTAATTAATCCTATATTGAAGTGTGATGTAATACATACAATGCACAGATTTTAATTAATCGTATATTAAAGTGTGATGTAATAAATACATTGCACAGATTTTAATTAATCGTATATTAAAGTGTGATGTAATACATACAATGCACAGATTTTAATTAATCGTATATTAAAGTGTGATGTAATAAATACATTGCACAGATTTTAATTAATCGTATATTGAAGTGTGATGTAATAAATACATTGCACAGATTTTAATTAATCCTATATTGAAGTGTGATGTAATACATACAATGCACAGATTTTAATTAATCGTATATTAAAGTGTGATGTAATAAATACATTGCACAGATTTTAATTAATCGTATATTAAAGTGTGATGTAATAAATACAATGCACAGATTTTAATTAATCGTATATTAAAGTGTGATGTAATAAATACAATGCACAGATTTTAATTAATCGTATATTAAAGTGTGATGTAATAAATACAATGCACAGGTTTTAATTAATCGTATATTAAAGTGTGATTAATAAATACAATGCACAGATTTTAATTAATCGTATATTAAAGTGTGATGTAATAAATACATTGCACAGATTTTAATTAATCGTATATTGAAGTGTGATTAATAAATACAATGCACAGATATTAATTAATCGTATATTAAAGTGTGATGTAATAAATACATTGCACAGATTCTAATTAATCGTATATTAAAGTGTGATGTAATACATACAATGCACAGATTTTAATTAATCGTATATTAAAGTGTGATGTAATAAATACATTGCACAGATTCTAATTAATCGTATATTAAAGTGTGATGTAATACATACAATGCACAGATTTTAATTAATCGTATATTAAAGTGTGATGTAATACATACATTGCACAGATTTTAATTAATCGTATATTGAAGTGTGATTAATAAATACAATGCACAGATTTTAATTAATCGTATATTAAAGTGTGATGTAATAAATACATTGCACAGATTTTAATTAATCGTATATTGAAGTGTGATTAATAAATACAATGCACAGATTTTAATTAATCGTATATTAAAGTGTGATGTAATACATACAATGCACAGATTTTAATTAATCGTATATTAAAGTGTGATTAATAAATACATTGCACAGATTTTAATTAATCGTATATTGAAGTGTGATGTAATAAATACATTGCACAGATTTTAATTAATCGTATATTGAAGTGTGATTAATAAATGACTTTTAATAAGGTCAAATATAAGATAGTGTTTATAGTCATCTGTATGCATTGGTATACAGGAATTACATTATGGCATATGATATAATCAGAACTTCCAAATATCATATTATTGCTTTCATCTATGGTGGCTTACTAAATATGGTATTGGACCCCCAAATATGGTAGCAGAATACCAAATATGCTAGCAGAATACCAAATATGGTAGCAGAATACCAAATATGCCAGCAGAATACCAAATATGGTAGCAGAATACAAAATATGCTAGCAGAATACCAAATATGGTAGCAGAATACCAAATAAATTTGCCAATTACCGTATATATAACAAGATATAAAATTAAGAAACAATACATTTCTTTCACTTCACAAATTGTCATATTAGATAACTTAGCGTGTCATGTTTAAAGGAAATTAAAAAGACAAATTTGGAAATTGCTGAGTATATCTGCTAATGGTTGCCATGGAGATCACTCAGATCTGATTATTGATGGAAGATGAAAACAACAATCAGTTTAAAGATAAGAAAGAGAGCAGAATTGGAACCCTGAATGTTCTACAGCATCATTTCAGATTTATTCGCCAACATTCTGTCTATTTTTACATATTCTTTTTATTTATGTGAATTTAATAATTTTGGAAAAAACATATTAAAATCAATATGATTTTGCAAATTAAAAAAAATTAAGATGAGAATTAATAAAATATTATTTAATGTCAATATTACTATAATTAACTGTTTTTAGTTCACAATTGGATATATGGATTTAGATATCAAATAAAAATGAATTTCAAGTAAAAATGGTGAATTTTTGAATCCTATATGTGTTCAAAAATTGCTTAGTGACATTATAATTTCAAATTCAAATATCCATATCAAATATAGTCAGAATTTCAATATGCAAATGTTGAAAGCAAAATCATAATTCATAAACACCATGATGTTCCTAAGATTACTGCAGTGTTACATGGAAATTTGATAAAGAGATATATTGGCTCATTTTGACATCTACTGTAAAGCACAATAGTTACCATGCCATGAACAATATGAGACCCTTGCTACATTTACAATGAGTGTTATTGTTTACATGAAATTAGAATCCACGCTGCAGGACATAGCTAACTCTCGGTATACACATTACCATGGTAACAATGACAAAGATGATTACAAGTTCTAGAAACGTGATATGTGCACATTGTCTGTAAAAAGAATGAAACCGACAATGGTTGAATACATCATTGGATAAAATGTTATCAAATATGATAGGGTAATATTCCTGTTTTTTTTTTTATCTATACAATATATAATTTGTTTTGTGTGCATGTATGGTGTCCTGTTTTCCCTGATAATGGTACTGTAGAATACTTTATTTTCGCTTGGAATTTATTTTCGCTATTTTCGCTGAAAGAATGATTCCGTGAAAATAAAATCCAGCGAATATACTTTTTTTTCTATATTTCACATTAAACTCATCAAAAATCAGTGAAAATAAATTCCATACAAAACGCCAAAAAAGCCTTTTCAGCGAAAATTAATTCCACCGAAAATAAAGTATCCCACAGTAATGTAATTTGGTATCACATCACAACAGCCTTAATCCCTGCCTTCAAGTGTCTGATTACACCGAATCTGACGTTCTTTTGATAAGAGTTCTGTAATTTCCGCTGAAGTAATAAGTTATATTACAAATACATATATATAGTTTGTTTTGTCCTTCATTTGTCCTTCAGAATTTTTTAAATATTATATAATATCACTCATTGAGTATCTAGATATTAAATAATGAATAAAAAATCAGAATGGATACAAACTATACAGTGTTTATTACATTCAAAATTAACAGTAGCACAGAGCATAGACTATCAACTTTTGCACAAGGGTTACTTTTTTCAAAATACAGTAGTAGACCAACAGGACTACATGTACTATAGAAATTTACAACAACAAAATACAATTTGATTTACACAAATCTTATGTCTTCAAAACTAAGGGTACATAAATTAAAGCGAGAGGGTCGTCACATGCGCACATGCGGGAATGGAGCCCCAAGCGATGATAACAACACACACTAAAAATGCAAAGGCTAATGGGTAGATGCTTGTTTGTAAACAATGACACACTATGGCTGTCTGATGCATGCGCAGGTGATGACTCCCCCGCTTTAAAGGGGAACCGCTCAATCCCTTGGATTGCACCAAAGAATCATGGGACACTATTGTTTATGTTGTTTACAATGTTAATCTATCTTTTGTTATCCATTGTTATTTTAATCCAGAAAGTAAATTTGTTGTAAAATTAATCTTAACTGGAAGGTGCCCCTTTAAGTAATACAACATTTATTTATTTATTTCAAGCACCCTCTTCAAAAAATATCAAAATGGCAATTTTCGTTCACCATGTGCCAGATTACAGCGAATATTATATTTTTTTGTTGTTGTCATTTTTATTGATTTTCACAACACTTTTACACTGAAGAAACAGTAAATGTACACAAAAACATATGCATTACAATTATTATTAATACACACCATCAGAATTTACAGTGTAAAATTTATTAAGATCTGTGAAAAAAAAAACGATCAAAATCAAGATCTTCATCGTTATCTTCATTGAATGCTTTTGATTGTATGTAAACTTGCAAAGCAATACCCGCCATGATATTTTTTCTGCATGTTTTGCCCTGCAGCAATGTTCTTTGACCTGACAGGTCAAATCAGAATGCTGTGTCATACTGTCACAATTTTGTAATATTGGCTTTTATTACAATAGTTAAATCAGGGTATTTCAAAAGGGGTGATTACTATAAAGTCAAACTTGACCTTGAAAATAAAAAATCTACCAAAAGTGTGGGGTGGGCTCTTAGTTGAACATGGGTGCTTAAGTTGGACAAGTACAGTAACAACTTTTAATGTTGTTTGAGGGTAATCAACCTATTAAATATTGATAAAAAAAATTACCACATTTATTTGTTTTAAAAGTGTTCGATAATTATTGATTAAGACATTGACATTAAGTCATTGATTTTTAATTTTTTTTACCCAATCTAAAATACATGTATATATAAAAACAAATCAGAAAACATAAAAAATAATATTTGTTGAAATTTGCAAATAAATCTGGACAACCATAAATAAGGACCCATTATATAACTACATACTATTTTTTCGCTATATGTACTTGAACGAAAGTTTTCTTTATGACATCACGTTTTTCTCTTAGGAACAAATGACAAATGGCTCAGAAATCTGCATTTTCATGAGTCTAACACATTTTTTGTGCGACTAGTTGTTCAGAGACCATAATTTGTTCTTGATTTTGTGAGCAGCAGCATAAAATAAAACCATATGGTAAAAAGCAAGGAAATCCGGTGTTAAGTTCTAATGGAACCAACTAGTTAATTTCAAGCTCTGGTGGTGATTAACGACTAAGAATATAAATAAATACATGCAACTAATTTCAAGGTTCCTTATAGAATTATATAACATAATTTGCATAAAAATTCACAAATCTAAACAAAATCTTTGCATGCAAAATGCATGTCAGAATATATTGGCAGAAAAAATAATGTATACTATGTATGCGGTAAGTATGGGTTAAGTAAGTACTGTAAAATGACTAATTTTCACTGGGTTCAAATTTTGCTGATTTACCATTCCAGGCATATTCAGTAGGTTTTAAATTCACGGTTTCATCATTTAGATAATGTGTTCTATGTTAATTTTACATATATTTACTGGGTTTTAATTTAACGCATTTTCCAGTCAGTGAAATAAGCAAAATTAAAACCCAGTGAATAATTAACCCTTTTACAGTATGGGGTAAGTCAGTATGTGGTAAGTATACAACTGACATTTGATTCTCATATTCAGCAGTGAAAATGTCTTCATTTCTGCATTTATTTCTTTGTCTAACAAACGTTTTAGTGAACTTTTACCAAAATCTGGAAAACCATAAATGCTAGTCACACCCTAATTGAACTTTGTTTATACTGATTGATAAGATATGTAAGTTTGAATATGACCAAAATACTTATTGTAACGACAACAAAAAGACAATTTTAAGTGACATTTTCATGAATAACAAGCAAAGCATACTGGAATTGAACATGGGAAAGATTTCATAATAAATAATATGATAAAAATTTAATGAGTTAATGACAGAACATTGAAAGTTTGTTTCCTCGTATACCTTTCCTTTATTAACATTATAGGCAAGCTAATAAACAAAATAATATTTTGACCAATGAAAAGGGCTTAAACCAAGGTAACAGATTATTCAGTCACAAAACCATCAATTACATACCCCAATAGTTAAAGAGCAGGAGTCGTCACACCACATCAGGTTCAATATTGGTTACCATAGCAACATCAATCAACCAATTAGATATGCCAGGGTTATTATTAAACATATCCTTTTAGTAAACATATTATTTCAGTGTATAATATAGCTAATTTGTAATTATAGATAAATATGACCATGACCAATGTTTATGTTTATTGCGTTTTAATGAACTGCATATAGCTCTCAGAGTGCGTGATATAGGACTGGTGAAGACCAACCAGTTAACAGTGAACACATTAAAGTTGTTTGCCGCATTCAGATGACAGTGTTGCTTTTGTTTCAATTTATTTGTGTCAAAGTTATCATCATGCAGAACATGTGTCAGATTCATTAGGAATTTACTAATCACTACCGATATTTCTGTATTTTTGGATGTTTTTTATCTTTTTTTTTTTTTAAATATTGCAATATTATAAATAAAGGTAGGTACATATTTAATGAAACTACTCTCCCTATCGCTCACTTCAAAATTTCTCATCAATTATAGTTTGAAGTAATTTTTTGACTGACACATGTTGTCAGTTGCTATGACAACAATTATACTGTCATTTTCTAAAAGACAAATATTTACATGACATAAAAAAAATAGTGAAATGTTTAAAATTACACTGGTATCCTTTATTTAAATAATAATGGACGACCCGCCAACCCATAATGGGTGAAAGCAAACTGTATGTACAAAATGTATCAAATTTAAATTTTACAAAACAAAGCTTTAATAAAATTGTGAACAAACACTACCATGACACGTGGAGAACAGACATAGAAAGAACAGATTCAAAATTAAGATGCTTTAATCTGTATGAGCAAACTATTCATCAAGAAACTTACCTGAAACAATTAAATGATAGGCAGTACCGGTATATATAAACACATTTAGATCACAGACTTCTTATCGAAAACAGGCAGATGCAACTGACTGAAAATTGAACTTAATGTCAGACTAGGTGGCAACTGTGTTGTCATTGAAGACGAGTTACATTTTATACCAGTGTCGGAGTCACAGGGGTGCAAAATGTTGGGGGGGGGGCTTCAAAATAAAGCTGAAACCCTTTGTGTCAGCAAAAATTGCCCCTCAATATGCAGGAAATAGCATTTCAGAGGGTCTAGGTTTCAAAATCTTTAGCGCGAGGTTTGGTGAGCTGATCTCGTCCCTCCATGTAAAATTTCGTACCGCCACCTTTGTATACTGAAGTACCAACTATACAAAAATGAACAAGATTAATTATATTGTTCTGACATGATACTGAATTCCAGATTCTGATACTGTCAAATTCAGGTGCATGATGGGTAGTACTGATAAACAGCTAACAGCTAGGTCTAGTACTCTCCATACAAGCGGGATTCAAAATAATAAATGACAAATTTCTAAATCTTTCAGTCGTTAATTATTATTTTAACTTTTATTAAACTTTATTGATCATGAATTTGAAAAAAAAGGGTCATATCTTTTTTACAATAGAAATAAAGCATATTCTATTCTGTTTTATATAGAACACAAAACGTACTTGCGCCATATGGCAAAACAAAATGAGAAAGAAACTAGTTTTGAAATGTTATCATATATATTGTGTTTGGATATAAGGTATGCAGTAAAATTATGATGTTCGATACATGGGTATCGGTGTACAACAGCGGTCTAGCACTACGCCACACTGCACGTGTACTCATATAGTTTCCTCCAGATCACTGATGCCAGTCTAAACAAAGATGGCGACTTTGACTGTTGCGCAGATCAACGAGTACAAACTGAGATTCTACCAAGCTTTAATTAGGTATTTTTTTGGTCATTGGAAAGTGTTGAAGGAATCACCAGCAGTAATAAGTCGCGCCAAGGTCAAACCTCATACTTGTGATTTCCATTAGAAGAGCACTTCGGATTATGGGAAAATCAATGTTTATCAACACAAATATTGCACATGCGCAGTGCGAAGACCACCGCTCTTTAACGCATGGCCTGGAACATTATTCAGTTCGATTTGTTGCAAAACCTCATTATCAATTTTGCTATCGAAATCTACACTGACACTACAAATAACAGTATCATTGACAGGATTGACAATGAAATAAACATACATATTGTTGGCAAAAGTTACCATGGATACACTCAATTTTGATTGTAGAATTTAGAGAAATGAAGAGATTCTCGCCATCGGAAGTAGTTTCTCGGCTAGCCTTCACTTTAATATCTATGTCTACTATATTACTTGCATAGTGAATTACGACAGAGTTCAGTAAATGCGGTGGTTGTCGCATGTTCGAATTTCATGTAAATAAACAATGTATTTTACAAGCGTTGTATATGAGTCCCATATCGAACTGGACGCAGCGCGACGACTACCGCCCTTTAAGTTGAAAGACAATCAAATAAAAAATAATATTTCTGAAATTATTTAATATTTATAATTTTTATTATAAAATAATGGTTTTGTTGTTTCTTGATGGATCCATTTTCACGAGGCTCAACTAATTACTTCTGTGCACCTTTGTTGTATGCACTTTTTTAGCAATAAATTTTTTTCAAAATTAAGAGAAATTACAAATAAAAAATTGCTTATAAATCATTCTGGCAGAAAAAATATATATGATATGTCTAGATACACAAACATATATAAAATGAAAGAACAACTCAGCAAGTCCCCCCCCCCTCCCCAACTTGACAACTGAATTCACAGCATATTAAAAGAAAATGTCATTTGATGCTAATTCCTCAGCGTGTGGGTGTGTGAATGAATGAATGACATTAAAGTACAGTGACACATATACTCGCTGACTGACTCAGGACTACAAAGACACTATAAAACCAAACGATAGTATCAAGCTTTACATGGGCACGTGTTTTTATGACTGTTTTTAAATATTATTTTTGTTTTCATTTTTTTTGCTGATAGCTAAATGCTCTAAAATTAAAACCAAATAAATATTCAAATTTAAATTACTAAATTGTTTTTTTTTTTTCACAAAGCAGAGAATTTGAAACCTATAGATAAAACCAAATCTGCTGAAATAAAACATGAATATTTCTCTCACAAGGTGCAGTTTTGGCAGCAAGTTTACTATCGCTAAAAAAAACCCATATATGAGAGTACTAGTATTTTACATAACTTTCTCACAATGCATTGCAATCAATTGTTACAACTGATCACATGGTATATTTTAACCAATCATATAAGTGAAGTTTTATTCACTTGAATAACTTTAGTGAGTTTAATTTATAAAACTATTTTTATAATATTACGTTTCCACAATTTCCAGTTTGCTATTTTCACTGACACTAAGTCTATATATACATTGACACTAAAATATCTATATAGAAACGTTATTTACAGAACATTCCCACAATGCAATGCAAATCAATTGTTAAACAATCACATGGTATATTTTAACCAATCATGTAAATCCTTTTTTTGTCTACAGATGTAGCGTATGACGAGAAAAGAAATTGTGCTTTTTGTACATACATGTATTACAAATGCAAATTTATAGCCAGTGGAAAATAGACATTCTGTCACTGTTTTTTAAAGGTACCTGTCATATCAAGGATATAATCCCTAGTATAAACAAAATTAATAATTTTGTCCTCATACCTCGTAAAGTGATCACCATGGTGACGATCCCTATCATGGTGAGTAAGATGCAGGGATTGACACATGTAACCCCGGGGAGCTCAGCCGAACCAATCAGCAAGCAGCGTAGGAGGACAGTTAATGAGGTCCCCAACTAATGGATTGCTCTTTCGTGTCGTAAATTAGGATGTTTACAAGAAGTGTCGTAAAACATGCCCCACATTCAAATCCAACATTATCCCTCAGGTTGTCGGTAATCAAAGAATCTATTATTGTGGAGAAATTTACCGCCAGGAAGCAATAGTCAAATATACATTGAATTGACTTATTGGTATTTTCTCGTACATTCCATGCAGACCCTGATCTTTCACCTGTACACTAATTCGATTTTATTTTGTGTCAAACATTTTTAGTAGTTTTATGGTACTCACATTTTTACTGTCACGTTGTTCACATTTAATATTTCAACTTTCAAAGAATGAGTAGTTTTAAGGCACTGATATGAACCATTAACAGACTTTGCAATTACTTCCGTGTAGATTTACTCCTAAGTGCATTTGGCAAAAGTGACAAAATAAGAGATTTACATTTATAAAACTAATTTAAATTCTAACAGTAAATTTACAATGCTTAGAAAGTTTTTTGTAACCAATATTTATAATAATATTATTTGTGATTTTGATTTAACTTTGTAAATAAAAACAAAAAAAATCTATAAATTGGTAATACCCCGGTAATGCAATTGTAATGCAATCATTAACACTTTGAATACCAAGGTATACTTTCATCATCTTTCACAAAATAAATCCTTATTTTTTTCTAACGTTTTAATCAAAGCCTGTAACCAGTGGTAAATTATGTCAATTTGTTCCAAAATTAACAGAAAATGTGAAGAAATTATGCATGAAAATTAGGTTAGTGTTCAGTGGATTTAAAAAAAAGCGATACAATCCAACCCAGCATAGGCAGGTCTTTAACGTGTCAAATCAATATGAAAATTAAAAACAAGACAATTATAAATAATAAAGACAATAAACATTACATAATTATTTTAAGTTGACCTGCATGATATATAATTATTTTGGGTGAAATATTCTTTTTATAATCTATATACCAGTAAAATAAAAAAAAATGAAATTAATCTAAATAATCTTTCTTGTTATGTCCAAATTTCCATTATGCCATTTTCTCCTGAAATAAATAAAGTATGTTCAGATGCAGTTTTCTCATTTGATGCGGTGAGCTAGAAAGTGATTAGAGCTGTTTCACATGCCTAAAAGCATTTGGATATCCCACCTGCCGAGCCCTGAACATGCCTCCAACAACTTGAATACGATTGTACCATGCTGCTCAGTTGTACTCTGTACATAAGGGCATTGTATAAATACATGTAAAAAACAGTTACCCGGTGAGCTATTTTTCTCCACAAATATCTACTTCTAAAAACAAAAATATTTGTATAATTACGTATGCTGCCAAACAACATCAAAGAAAATTCACCTTGATTTTCATTTAATTAACAGCCTTTGATTTGACATCTTTTACAAATGTCAACGAGGAATAATAAATAAACAAAAAAGGGAAATAAACGTTTTTTTTTATATTGAAGATTTTCACTCTTGCCTGCCTCTGTATATATTACCCATCATGCACTGCAGGTGAAATCACCTCGTATATAATTAGATCGTGGTTTGAATACAGATAGAAGACATGCATACTGTGACAGAAACACCTTAAATGATTTCTACATGCACTGTCACCCCCACACCACCCATCCTTGTCCACTAAAATTTCCAGTGTGCGATATTTGAGATGTCAACAAGCACTAAAAAATCCCAATGAAACACTAATTTTAATATTATATATATTTTTTTTCGCTTAATATCGTTTGAGGCCTACTTCTTCATTCTCATTCAAGATTTATTCAGAGAGAGTGAAGGCAATCTTCCCTGAATATTTCATGACTTTAATTTTATGGCAAACTGAATTTTCCTCTTTTTTTTGGACCTCCATCCCTGGGTACTTAAGTACAGTAGAGTGTCAAATTATTAATAAATACCAAATATTATTTTATTAAATTTCACTATAATTTGTTGAGTACTTGTGTATATAAATTATAAAATACAAATCATAAAAACATAATTATAATATAAATACGTGCAGTTTCTTGTATTCTACAGATCAAAGCGATTTATTTATTAATGACTGGGATATAGCAAAGACACCACAATAGATGTATTATTGAGTCTATGGTTAAAGTCATTATTTAATGAACACTGGTGAGGAAGTACTAAATCAGAATATGGGATAGATGGCGCTGTTACTTAGACATAATTTTCCTCAGGTATTTTATTTTACTAAGGGTGTGGCAGATTTTTTTTTTTAATTTGATATTTAGCATCACATGTGAATCAGATGTGACAGAAATTACAATAATATATTTTAGCTTTTTGGGGGTAGGGGAGTGGATAAAGACTACTGAATGTTATAAATTAGTGTTTTTTTTTTATAGCATAGCAACTATCAAAACCTAGTGAAACATTATTAAACAAGATTTATCAAAATTATTTTTCTCCCTAGCCATCAAAATATGTACATTTTGCAAACCCCTCTCACTTGGGAGTACAGTATATGTATCGTCTATGCATAGGTGTGATGATAGAGGGCGCTATTCATACACATGTGATTCAGTTCATCCAGTTGAGTCATATGCAAACTCTGAATTGTATTTTATTAAAACAAGATATTTTCAATTCCGCCACTACTCATTAATTACAGTTGGTGATCGCCTACTTTAATCGGTTGGGTGTTGCAGCTACGAGGTATGAAGATGCTACAGATTTACATGCAAACCTGAAGAGAGTACTCTACATATTTGAGATGGAGACAGATGAGCCTCTGCAAGAAATAGTATACAATTATTTCAAATCCAGAGGCGATGGGTAACTTTTTTCTTGAATTCAAGAAGCTAAAAGCAAAGATTGGATAAGCAGCCTTAAATAAACAAGCCATGCATGGCACAGTCCCCGTTAGTTATCAAATTTAAGATATATAGTTTTGTTTATAGTTTATATAGTTTTGTTTATTATTTATATAGCTGGAATATAACCATGTCAGGAATATGATTTTTTAAAATTAAAATTAAAATTAAAATGATTGACATTTGTATCTGATCGTCAAACAAGTACTTGTCCATATTGAGAGATATTGCTCTGGAACAGCATTCAAAATCAGCCATTTTGATTACATGTATATATATAACATGATGTATAACGAATATATAAAGTTTAAATATAATAAGTCAAAGCACGCACGGACACACGGACACACAGAGGTCAAAACATAAGTCCTCGTTTTCAGACTGCATCTGAACGGGTACTAAAAACTGAAATTCTGAATATTTTGGCCAGAAATGAAATGCAATCAATCAGCATGTTTAATGGCAAGTTTTTTTGGAAATTTCTTAATATGCTGTAGTTGAAAATAGAGCATATTTGTTTTAAATTAGTGGTACGTACCACAAAAATAAATTTATTACATGCATGTGTACTTTCACTGAAAATGGGCACCATTTTGAGTGCAACAAAAACATTTTTTAAATTATGATAAAATAATGATTCAGTATTTATAGCAATAAGCACAAATAATTTTTAAAATTGTTTAAAAGCATTATTTATTTGAATAAAACAATACTTAACCACCCCCAACCCCACCCACCTCACAACCCCCACCATCCTGTTTTCATCACTAACAGCCAACAAGACACAAATATAGCAAAGATGTCTGTAATAGAACACCCGGGAAACACTGGCATTAAATTTACCACTTTAGTGATTTTATTTATTAGTAAAGATTTGTAAATAAATCATGAGCAATTAAAGCACATGCATAATTTTAAAAAAAATGTGACAAGCATAAAACATTACAATCACCCACACTGTTATAACAAGTGTTCCACTGAAAACTGTTTTTGAATATGCGTCGACCACTCAAAAGAAATTGCATCAATGAGCTGAGAGGGCGCTGTTTGGAATTGCATACTCCCTCACAAAGGCACAATCAACTACACTGATATGCACCTAGAAATAAATATGGTCCCTGCTGCCTACATGTACTTAATGTAGTTGCACGAAACCAGTGACTTTTATTACTCAATTTTTATGCATAATTGGAAAATATTGTTTTTCTATCATTTGTAATATGATTTAAAATACATGCATGCGATTACAAGCAAAAGTTTATTAATTTATTCATGCTTTGACTGAGCATATGAATCCAACCTTGAATATGGAATGAAATCATGAGTAAACGGGAAGATTATTAAATTTTGTAGTGAAAATTCTTCAGACATGGGGTGATTTTTGTGTAAAAAATATTGCAATATTAAATGGCAAACATTTCTGGAAAAAACAATGTGATAAAATTAAAACGAGAAGACATTTCTACAAGCATGGAATGTATCTAATCAGTCACTGACACAAGAACACGTCTATTGCTATTCAAAAACACTAGGAAGACAAATTATCAGAAGCTTACTTTAACAGTTTACAATTACTCTGCTTTGTTATCCGCATTGTTTTTCACAAAATTACATTGTGAATCGCATTGACGCATTCCTCACACTGAATGTTTTACGGAAAGTGTGGCTCATACACATCATTGTAACTCCTGAAAAGACCAAATTTTTGTGTGTGTTTGTGGTTATTTATAACATTCGCTTATTGATTTACCGGTATATACTCTTGTGTTGTCAAAATACTCAAATATGAATTTTGGAAAAAAAAAACACAATTGGGTGAAAAAATGTTGACTGTGGCAGAGACTGATTCATTTACAAAAGGCGAAAACGAAAATGCTTGGAGAATGGATGAAAGTCAACTTATTTCATTGATAATTACTGGTGATCATATTTCCAGCTACAGCAATTAGTCATAAGTTATAACTAATCGCATCTTACCAGAAGTAAAAGATTAAACAATAATCAAAGTGATAATAGCTGTGATTTTGAACATAGAGATGACCAAATATTACCGAAATATAATTTCAGACACAATTTCATGGACAAAGTGACCCTGCACATGGCTAAGGACACACATTTGTTTTGAAAACTAAGGGTCGATTTGTTACCATTTCATGTCATGCACACTATAGAAAATTATGATGCATGGAACCCCACTATTATGGGAAATGAAACATACAATCCATGAGACTGTTAGAGAAAGGATTAGCCCCGCAAGATGGCAATGTAAGTTTGTCATCCTGTCAGTGTTCTTGACAAAACTGTATTTCAATAAATGGCGCCCTCTGGAGAACAGGGCGTAACCCTGTGGCCATCTTTTTTTTCACTTGCAAGTAACTTAAACGTATAACATTGGTACATAATGCTATATGCTAGATATAGTACATATCCACATTCGGGGATGACCGTTACAAATTGGCACTGAAAATGTTTTATTAAAATAAATTTAGGGAAAAAAGTTGCAGCTATTGTCACTTTAAAATATTGCTCAATCAAAACAATCAACAAAAGTTGTGTTTAAATTTGAAAATAACATGATTGTATAAAACAAATCACAAAACTAAAAGGAAATGTTAGCTCATAATGTAAATCTATGAGAAAACGTAAAGATGCAATATGGATGAGAACATTTTTAATATTGTTGTTTGTTATTGTATGTATTGATGATTACATATAATGTATGACATAAAAACTCTGTTCTTCACATCAGAGTATTTGTTCAATGAAACAATGACGATGTCTAATATGCATGTGCACTGGTTGTTTTGGTTCGTACAATCACAGCACATGTGTAATAGTGGTGTTGATTTCATCATCAAACAAATACTGTAAACCATTGTGTGTTTCTTTGTCCTGCAAATGCAACATTTAAGTTCATGATAAATTATATTCCATTTTTGTCTAGTGTTGAATATTGAACAATATTAAATAAAATAGATGTTTTCATATTGCACCTTTAAAAGCATGAAGTTATTTTCAAATTGGAAAATCTCCTTATTTTTGGTCCAACTACACATGGAATACGCCCTCTACAGGGTAATATGCAAAATAAACTCTGCTTTTGTTTTAATGCTGACTCGACTAGCAGAAAAGTCAATTATTTCACGATAAAAATAGTTTAAAGAAAAATGTTTTTCATTGGTCAATCGCAACATAAAACAGCTTCTGTGATTGGACACTTACAAGATAAACATTACATTTTTTAGACTGGACAGCCAATTAGGAAGAACTTTTTAAAATAAAAATATAAGTATGAAACCAATAAAGTGCGAAAATCACTAAATTTAAAGGATATTAATATAAAACATTACACATAATCTCATAAATACATTTTTTTATAATTTTTCTTAATTTTCATAGATAATTTATATTTATACAAAGCTATTTTTTTTACATACATAATTATATAAAATTTGTTATTTTCTATACAACCGCTAAAACTTACAAAACACCTACTTACAGTGAGCATACGGTGAGCATGATAGATAGATGGAGGTAGAAATAAAAATCTATTTGCAGACATTTTCTGTGAAAATTGTGTATACAACTAATTGACATCCACTGTAATTTAAATGTAAATGCTTGATTAAAACAGATCGAATTGAACATTGATCAATCTTCATTGATCATTTAAATTTCAATATTTCAACATTGAGTTAAGGAAGGAAGTCACAATTGACACTGCAAAAGATTACTACGTATACAAGCAACTTTCATTCACAAGAACTGACGACCTAAATGATCTATAATAAAACACGAATATTGCATACTTTTTTGGTTTTCCTACATCACCATCAATTCTAATAAAACTTTGAAAATAACTTCTTAAAAAAGACAAAAACCTTTTTTTTTTTGGCAAAATAGAATTACAAAGTACAATAATATCATATTTGAGATGCAGCAAGACAGTGTTCCCAACCACTTGGCATAAGGACTTGGAAAGAGGGCAGTATTGTAGATTATGGCTGCTTTTTAAATAAAAAAAAATCAGATAAACAATGAAGGAAATCTGAAAATATGCCTTCTATCTGGTGGAGAATACAACTTACCGGTACATTAAGTTTTTAAGGTTCTTGTAAATCTCTCACCACAAAAATTAAAATATGACAAATTGAACTTGGATGGCCGTCTCACAGGAAGGTTTTAACATAAAACAAAATTCAGAAGCATATGAATCTTTATTGCTAACAAAAAAAATTCTTATTCTAGCTCAAGCAGGAGACATGATCATGAATTCTTGTTTTTCCTGATTTAGACAGACTGCGGCCACATCAATACAAGGGAATCATTTGATTCTTTCTTGAAGTCAGCTGTAGGAAAGGTTCCTTTCTGGACGTGAATAGATTTGGCTTTCTTGCCTAGCCGACAATGAACTTCAGATGCTACGTCAGTTTTAATTCCCGTCTTCTTTCTGTAAGGACATCAAAGAAAATTATAAAGTTATTTCCTGGTATAATAACACTGTGTACTGAAATAATAGGCACAACTTTGTTCAAACGTACTCCACTATTTTAATTCATGTCTGTGAATTCGGTGTGAGGAACAGTAACGTCAGAACAACGTTAATGTTAATTTTGAGAAACCTTTATAACAACTCACAGGTCAAATAATTTGCATAATCTGTGTTTTCTATTCTATTCTATCTAAAATTATTTTACATTTTATTAATTAATTTTCATTTTTTCAATACAGATGTGTACTAAAATAAAAACAGCAATACAGACAAAGATGGCATGTGGCAATTCAGGAAGGGAGGCTGAAGAGAGCTGGTTTACAGTTTATAGGGATCATATTTAACTGTGAAATACTTTACTTTACCTGGAATTAATTTTCACTGAAAAGACTTTTTGAGTGTTTTTTGGATAAAATTTATTTTTGCTGATTTTTGATGAGTTGAATGTAAAATATAGAAAAAAAGATATACTCGCTAGGTGTTATCTGAATCACTTCTTCAGCGAAAATATCAAAAATTAATTCCATCGAAAATAAAGTATTTTACAGTACCATAACAAACAAAACAGATAATATGTTTAAGAAATGATTTCTTCATATGCCATAAAGCATAAACAACCATCGAAAATTCAAAACTGACCAATTACATCTGTGGTAAAAGGCATCTACCATGCTCCATACATGGCGCGATGATCAACTACCTGAAAACAAAATTGTGAAATGCTTAATACTAACTTGTTCCTACTCTGTGCCAGTACACCAACCAACTCAGGAACTCTGTTGTCACCATTTGTGTCTGTCAAACACACCACCAAGTCATTATCATTATTCAGATGTATTGCTATCAACTGATCGCCACCTGGCGTGACAGTTACCCCGGTTACCTGCAAAGATACAAACGGTGAAGATAATACTGATCAGGATGTAGATGTAGGTGTGATTGCTCGAAAGAGTTTGAATGTAGCTACACACATATTAGTTTTCACCGCAGATGTAGCCTAGTACCGTCGTTCAAGTGTTTGTCGAATGAGATAAAGATGTATCCAAGAAGAAATACCCAATACAATATTAACCTATATACATATATAGCAACTTTATATACAATGCATGTGAAAATACATTGTTTGTTTACATGACATTCAAAAACATGCTGCGTGATGACTTACTGTTTCAATCGGTATTCCGCCTTTCATTGCTTTGTATTTCTTGCTTGAGTCTAGTTTATAGATGAATTTGTCGGTGAATAAAAGAGCACGATCTGCTGACTTGTTGTGATGATTAACCTGAGGATGAAAACATAATGTTACTATAGAAGTTATTTTTCCTAATATGGGATGTATTTTTCCTAATATGGGATGTATTTTTTTCTAATATGGGATGTTTTTTTCCAAATATGAGATTATTTCCCTTAAATATGGAATTTTTTTCCACAATTATAGAATATAATGAATTGTCACGCAAAGTTCAATCTTCACAGAACACGCAGTCAAAGCATCCAGCACACACAGTATACAAACCTTTTTGCAGTGAGAAGAAAACAGGACTTTTTTATATTTATCTTTAGACTTCAACTGCTTACAAGTATTCACGAACGGCGCCGTCTCTGTGTTGTAACTGACCTGTAAAACAACGCATATTTCATTAAGCTTCTCATTCTTAAAACTACCCCCGGTGCATTTAATTTTTTCCCAGTGGTAATTAAATTGTTTTTTTAATTCTTTTTTTTTTTGCTCAACTTTTTAACCATTGTCAACTTTCATCTCCACCATCAAATTTTGTTTCCCCATGTATGAAATGTTTAATAAATATATATCCAATATTATTTGAGCAAAATTATAGTTATAGAGTTTGATGGGAACACTTACAGATGCAAGATAGTTCCCTTCCCATTTCTTGTCAAATCCCCAGTTAGGTCTCCTGCCGTTCAGAGCATCCATAGCTGCTATCTTCAATTTCAAATCTTTCACTTGGTCCTTGGTAAGCGGTGTAATAATCTTGTATCCCTTCCACCTATACAAATAAATATACATATAGATTATGAGTTGATGTAAACTAGTGACTTTTGATAGTTGGAGAGAGTTATTGAGAAATAAACTTAATGAAAGTCACTGTGACTCGGACATAAATCCTCTTGAGTCCCAGCGAAATATTGGCTGTTATAAATTTGATGACATGTTCATGAAAACAATTCTACCTTCATCTAATCTATAGAGAACAATTTTAATCTCATCTAATTTGTGGAGTACAATTCTAATCTTATCTAATCTGTAGATTACCAATCTCATCTAGTGTAAATAATATTTCTAATCTCATGTAATCTGTAGACAACATTTCTAATCTCATCTAGTGTAAATAATATTTCCAATCTCATCTAATCTGTAGACAACATTTCCAATCTCATCTAATCTGTAGACAACATTTCTAATCTCATCTAATCTGTAGACAACATTTCTAATCTCATCTAATCTGTAGACAACATTTCCAATCTCATCTAATCTGTAGACAACATTTCCAATCTCATCTAATCTGTAGACAACATTTCTAATCTCATCTAATCTGTAGACAACATTTCTAATCTCATCTAATCTGTAGACAACATTTCTAATCTCATCTAATCTGTAGACAACATTTCTAATCTCATCTAATCTGTAGACAACATTTCTAATCTCATCTAATCTGTAGACAACATTTCTAATCTCATCTAATCTGTAGACAACATTTCTAATCTCATGTAATCTGTAGACAACATTTCTAATCTCATCTAATCTGCATATATAGTTTCCAGTTCAGATGAATATAATCTAATCCACATGATCCATAATCATTTATCACATCAGTGTTATTAAAGCTGATCTAACACAGATACAATATGTCCTAAGCTTGTCTAATCTACTCACCGTACATGCATTTTTCTCATCTCTGTTTTGAATTCCATCAACACAGCAGGCGGCGTAGGCCACACCAGCGAACTGCCATAATCCGGCAAGGTCTGCACATCACGGAACGTCTCAATCACTTGAGACATAAAAGATCTGGCTTTGTATCGCCTATAGCGATTCATTATTAAGTAGACTGCCCTCATTTGACGGACACGCCTGCGTGCTACTGTACCACGCCACAGCTGAAATACACCATACCACAAAGTAATTCAAGTTAGAACGAATAATTACAGCCATGACAACCTCAGTTTCTATGACAACCATGGGATCATGGATATGATCTGTCTGAGCTTTCAAATAACAACACATTCTAAACAATGTTTTATTTCAAACACAAATACTTTTTGAAATCATTGTAACAGTGTGAAAGCAAGAAGCTTCATTTCCCGTTTCCAAATTGGATTAATCGAAGAAATACCCCATGGAGTTTAATGTCAGAGTTTGTTTCCATGACAATATCAAACAAACCATAATAAAAACTGACTTACCTTCTGAATATAAAGGACAATTCCTGGTATTAATTTCGCACGAGCTTCTTCTAGAAGGAAAATAGTCTTTGGTGTTCGGATGAACAGTTTTGTTTTTCCATATTTCACATCACTTTCCATCTGTTTGTCCCGCAGGAGAAATTCAACTCCTTTCCGGTCATTCCCACCGCGAAAGTTTGGCCAGGTGTACTGGGAGAGCATCTTGTATCTATCAAAACAGACATGAATCATTCCAAGGTTACGAGATTATGTAATAAGAGGTGTCAGAACAATTTTAAATTCAAAATGGCCACCAAAGTAGAGTCTAACACTATGAGGAAATCATGAAGTCTTAGTTACCATGGAAACTGGAGCTGGTTTATTTACATTTTTGTAATTTACTTATTATCTTTCACTCATCAAAATATAAAAAATGTGTAGTGACTTCAAATTTTTTGCATTTTTGAATAGTTAGTACCGTACTACTTTGAATGTGCTGCTCATTTTTCAAATTTATTCGTAAGAATGAATATCTATCACATCCACAATCAACAATACATCATTCCTATGATTAAGTTCTAGTGTGTTTTCAATGAGATCTTATAATATAACAAACTATACATGCAAGCCCTTTAAATAATCTGCCCTTGATTTGGAATATTATCATGCATACCAACCTTTGTAAGAACCTTGTATAAAGTTGTCTGTACGCAAATCCTGCACGCCGTACTCTCACGTTCTCCAGCAGCCCAAGATAAGAAACTTGATGCTCGCATCGTTTATCGTCAAACAGTACAGCCGATTTCTGTTCATTCGGTTTGATACATCGTATATAGTACGGTTCTTTGCGAGCCAAATTGGCGACGAGTTCAATCATAGAGGTTTTGAAGACAGTTCCCGCTGTGGGTGGCCTCTTGGTGACCTGTAAAAGAAGATGCATTTTTTTTCATAGCTATATCCTATTCATATACTGAAGATTAATCACGTTCATTTTACAAAAAAATGATACCTTCCATTTTCTCAGCTTTTTAAGAAATAAAACAAATTTTTTCTATTTTTTTTTTCAATCGAATTTTGATTAAGTTCCTAATGGAATTATGTCAATTAGTTCCAAAACTAGCAAAGAAATTTGAAAAAACAAACATTTTAATGAGCACTATGATGTCACACAGTCCATGTCATATGACACAATGAATGCATGTCATGTGACTTCAAACAAGTTTTGTTTTGAATGGGGCTACTAATTTCTGGTAAAGACAAAAACAGGTTGAAAACTTATAGCACTGGTTTGAAACAGGAAAAAGGTGTGAACATGTGACTGTCTTACCTCTAAGACCGATGCCTGACCTTCTGGCCACATTGATTTTATACTGGGGTCACTGCTGCTGTACAACAATCGTTTGAAATCTTGATACAGTGTGTCTTTGTTCTTGTCGATGAAACCGATCGCATCATATCTACAAATGAAAGGGTACGCCAGTGTTGAAAATATTTACATCGCCGTCAATAACGCATGTTTGTTTGATTTGGTGATGATCATGTAACTTTCTAACTAACGGGAAGTCAACATATTTTTACAATACAAGATCATAATCACTATTTAATAATTCCTATGTACTCACTTGACATCTCCGGCATAATGTTTGATTCTGAAATCTTGGTTATGTTCAAGAGTTTTATCCGACGTCTGTAGTTGCCTGCTAGCATAATGGCTATGCTTTGCTAATTGCTGGTCCATGGCATGAATAAACATCTGAACAAATCACAGAAAATCAACTATTATTGGTGTGAAAAATCGGTGACAATTGATCAACAAAATATAGTGGAATACATATTTTAATCTGTTTTTCCATTTCCTATAATTGCTTCTAAATGAAGAGCCATTTGAAAGCTTACACAGTGTGCGGTGGATCAAGCATGTACAGGGACTTGTATCAGATACAGGTTGGTCAAACAAATGAGCATCACTTACCTGATCTGTAACCTTGCCAACTGTCAAACACGCCTCATCCAAGATTGATATGATACCGCGGTGATGCTGTTCAACTAAATCACAGATGATTTTATTGTTGAAATATTTGATGTCTGTCCATTCGATTCCTTCACGTTTGTACTCTTCCTGTTCTTGTTTCAACACTAATTCAATAAATAACTGCTGCAGTTTCTCGTTGCAGTAATTGATGCAGAATTGTTCAAAGCTGTCAAAAGTCAAGAAGATCAGAATCCAGGTTGGACATTATTGTTAACACATCAAATCAAGCATGGGAGGCAAGGCTAAACACAAACTACCATAACCGACGTTTATGTTTCAATTCATTTGGGGGGGGGGGGTAACAATTTTCTAATTAAAAAAGTTTGATAAATCATGGCAATTTTATCAGTTACAATTTCCAACTGCCACTAGAGGGGGGTTGTTTTTTGAGATAATCACGCCCTCTTTTTATTCATACTTTCTTGCATTTTTTCACATACTTGATGTAACCTAATTCCCAGAGGGAGGGATAGTGACAGTAAGACATGCCCATATGTGTGGAAAAATACAACAAATGCAAAACATGTAGAAAAATTACAACAGAAGTTGTATCAATCAATCCAAGAGAAAAAAATAATTAAATGTGCCTCAATTACATAATCACGTAAAGTCGCGTTTTTTAACAAAAGCTAAAAGCTGTTAGCGTAAAGGATTGTAAAATAAATATTACCTAAAGCAGGGATACATTTCGATAACGTTCGGGTCGGCTGACCAATTTTAAAAAGTGTTGCTAGTTTCTCTGACTATTATCAGACACTATAAATACATAGAATATATTTGGGAACTGCAGTTTTTCACCCCTTGGCTATTAGCACATTTTTCGTCGCCAGAGTGATTTACATAAAAAATTCTGGTTCTAATAAATCTAATAATCTAACCACTTGATTGAACTCGCGTTTTTCTCAAAAAAGCATAGAAATTTCGGTGAAATGCGAAGGTAATAAGTTACCTGAGTAAATACAGACTGTTGCAATGCAACGTCATTTGTTTTGCCAACCAGCAAGCTAATAACTAATGTGACTGATCAGCACAAGTTTGTGATCAGTCGTGACATTACCTGTAATTTGTTTTATTAACATGGACATTAATTTTCGCTATTTTTGCTGGAGGAATAATTCAGTGAAAATAAAATCTAGCGAATATACATTTTTCCTTTATTTCACACTCAACACATCAACAATCAGTGAAAATAAATTCCATACAAAACACCCAAAATGTCTATTCAGCGAAAATTAATTCCAGCTATTAAAATAAAGTATTTTACAGTATGTATATTATGTAACAACAGCAGCTAACATCGCCATTCGTTTATCTGTGTGCATGAACAATCAATTCTTGTCAACCAGACGGCATACATACAAAGAGAACAAAACAAGCAGCCTGTCGGCTGAGATAGCTCCGCTGTTAGCAATGCACATGGCAATTAAAGAACAGAAGATATCATTAGAAAATGAACAAATCTGAGAGAGGTCCACATGTAGTACCTATATGTATAATATATCAAAGCAATTGGACTTGCGGTTTTCAACAAGAAGTCGAAAATATCACTTTTTACCAAAAATTACAAAAATATTCATCAAAATTAGAGAATTAAAGATATCATTATGAAATGAACAAATCTGAGAGAGGTCCACATGTAGTACCTATATATGTAATATCAAAGCAATTGGACTTGCGGTTTTCAACAAGAAGTCGAAAATATCACTTTTTACCAAAAATTACAAAAATATTCACCAAAATTAGAGAATTAAAGATATCATTACAAAATGAACAAATCTGAGAGAGGTCCACATGTAGTACGTATATATGTAATATCAAAGCAATTGGACTTGCGGTTTTCAACAAGAAGTCGAAAATATCACTTTTTACCAAAAATTACAAAAATATTCACCAAAATTAGAGAATTAAAGATATCATTACAAAATGAACAAATCTGAGAGAGGTCGACATGTAGTACTTATATATGTAATATCAAAGCAATTGGACTTGCGGTTTTCAACAAGAAGTCGAAAATATCACTTTTTACCAAAAATGACAAAAATATTCACCAAAATTAGAGAATTAAAGATATCATTACAAAATGAACAAATCTGAGAGAGGTCCACATGTAGTACCTATATATGTAATATCAAAGCAATTGCACTTGCGGTTTTCAACAAGAAGTCGAAAATATCACTTTTTACTAAAAATGACAAAAATATTCACCAAAATTAGAGAATTGAAGATATCATCATGAAATGAACAAATCTGAGAGAGGTCTACCCAAGGTACATATACACCAAGTATCAAAGCATTCAGGCTTGTAGTTTTCAAGAAGAAGTCGAAAAAGTAAAACATTGACACGGACGACGACGACGGACGACGACGACGACGGACAATCACTCATATGATAAGCTCCGCTCGACAAAGTCGACAGCGGAGCTAAAAAGTAGAGGTACTGTATACTTGCCTATTATCTTCAAATATCTCAAATCCATAGATATCCAGTACTCCGATGACGGTGCTACCGCCAACATCAAGTGCTGATCCTTTGACTTCGAGAACAGAGTTGATTTTATTAACAACCCATGTGAACATCCTCTCGTATATCGCCTGTGGTATGCAAATTATCAAATCAATGTTCGATTACGGTAGTTCACATAGTTATTCAAAACAAAGACAACACTGACTAGAGAAATTTTTAAATGTTAAGTTGTCGAAATAATAAACATACATCAATTTTTAAAATATTACTGTTTGATCAACAAGACAGTTATATTTTTGCAACTTAATCTTTTCACCACCAGTTCCCGCTTTCAGTTCACAAAACAGTTTATAGTCTGCACTTTCAATCAGAATATTGGGACCAAAATAACCAAATTATTTGAGTAAAAACTGACTCAATTTTTTCCATTGGCTCCAAAATTAGGATTCATTTTCAGAAATATTGAAGAATATACGAAAAAAAGTGCAGAATGATTTGGGCGGGAAAGTTTTGGGGTGAAATTTACGTTATAAATAGATATGAAATAGACTCTGCAGTTAAAATAGTTGTAACGCATTGATACTGGCAGCCATATTTCATGCAAAAGTTCTATACTAAATGACGCATATTACCAATAGACTTATGCAATACATAATGGAACGAATAATCATCAAACTGATCGTACCTTGGCGAAAGCATCTCTTCCATACTCGGCATCTTCCTTGGTGTGACCCTTCTCAATGGCTTCACCCCTGGCGGCAACCACACGGAAACACAGCGTCTTCTCCAGCTGATCTGGCGCCACCTTTAGAATCTTTGATATATCTTTTAGAAGATTCTTTGTCACTACGTGGCTTGTTTCTTTGTCTTCAGTTTCGAATTTCATATCACCCTATGGGGTTAAGAACCAAAGTTGTGAACATAAAATCAACCTGCAGCACTTCCCTTGAAGGCCCCAAAACATATACGTACACTATGCAATATACAAGGCATACAGCAAAATAGTCAAGTTGAACTTGAAAATGACTTTATTATCCACATTAAGCATGCTGAACAATGTTCTATGATTACGTTAATTCAATTTTATTAATCAAGATCAATGTCACCTTTGTCAACTAACCTGCATAATTTTTCCAATTTTTTTTTTTTTTTTCAAATCTTGATCAAGAACCATAAACAATGGAAAATTGTGCCAATTTGATCAAAATTATTGACAAACGCATACAAAATACATTTGGACTGAAACCAAACTATTGTAACCACATACTCTCAAGAGCAGAGCTATGTCACAGAATGTTCTACATTGCTAAGACGTGTACCACCATGTGGCTCTGAGCTGTGAAACGATGATCGAAGAGCCGATGAAAACAACACAATCTCTATTCTGATATAACCCTGAGCAATCAGATTTATTTAACGTTGCATATGGATGGTTAAATATTGTTACACTGTTCAGGGGAGTCTCAACAAGTATCTCAAAGTAGCGTTTTCTAAGAGTTTTCAGCTTTTGTTTTCACCGTAATGGTTGCCTGGCGGTGAAAATGACCGGATGTCCGCCCAGAGAATAAGCATGAAATTATTTCCTGATTCTGGCATATCAGCAATACAACTACGCCACCTAGTGGCCACTATTAAAGTGTCTTTTGTTTAATAGTTGAGGTGAACATGGTTGAATAAGATAGCTTTGTATAACTGTTTGTAAAGTTCAATAAGCGTACGAGTGACTAGTACTTCTACACAGGTCAGCAATCACGATTGTGAGGCTTGGTTAGTCTGCACTATATATTACATAGCAAACATTAATTGGTACATGCACTGAGTAAAATGGATTTTACATTGTAAGACATGGCAACTACACAAATGTAGAATTTTATAGGAACTGATAAAAAAAATTTTTTCATGAAATTCAAGATATTTTCACAATGAAATAACTGGTATTATTAGTAGCCAAAAAAGCATCTTCATTATAAATAATTGTTGTGTATTTTTATATCAAAAACACAGACTGGCAAAACTATTACATCATTACGTAATGGAGGCAAGCTAGGTGGTGAGATATACTTCTTGACCTTTTCTAGGTCTACAGAAAAGGTCAGAAGAGGTCAGAAATAAATCATCCAGACATTGTGTGAATCATTTCATTCAGATGTCTGAATGTCAGCAATCAATGTGACCTTGGAACCTACCAAGTGTAATATACTAGCAACAATCCTCCATATTGCACTTTGCTCATCTTTGGTGAATCCTAGTGTCTTCATGGCGGCCATGTTGGCATTGTAGTCCACCTTGTCATTGATCGTAGCAACCTACAAATCACAATTGTATGAACAGTTATTCACGGTTGTGTGACTTCTTTATCAGATCAAAATTAGAATGGTACAGTTTAATAAATAGAGTTGACAAAATAATTTGCATACAACATCTCTATTTCATAATGGTGTTAAATTTTTTTAAATGAATTACTGTAGAATACTTTATTTCAGCAGGAATTCATTTTCGCTGAAAAGACTTTTTGGGTGTTTGTATGGAATTTATTTTCACTGATTTTTGAAGATTTGAATGTAAAATACAGGAAAAAAGGTATATTCACTGGATTTTATTTTCACTAAATCACTCCTTCAGCAAAAATAGCGAAAATAAAGTATTTTACAGTAAGATGGAGTAGTTCTTGATAGTTGTGGAAAAAACAAACAATCAACATTAAATGAACTGTAAAAGAAGAAATATTCACTAGGTATTAATTTCATCAGATTTGATGCTGCAGGGATATCCACTCAGTTTTCAATTCACTACCATGTGATGACAACAACACATTGTATTCAAAAGTCACTTGGTTTTAATTTAATGCATTTAGTTAACAGTAAATGGAAACAAGCCATGCATGGCACAGTCCCCGTTAGTTATTGACTTCAAGATATATAGTTTTGTTTATAGTAATTTAGGTAGAATATAAACATATCAGGAATATGATTATGATGATTGTTTAACATTTAAATGATTGACATTTGTATCTGATCGTCAAACGAGTATTGAGAGATATTGCTTTGGAACAGCATTAATTAAAACAAAATTAGCCATTTTGAACACATGTATAATGAATATATAAAATTTGAACATAGTCAGTCAAAGCATGTCAGAGATATGGCTCCAGAAGCCCATTCATCAAAACAAAATGGCCACTAGACAGCCATTCTGAATCCGATCTAAAAAATAAAATAACGTGCATCAGAAACCCGTAATGTCTAATGTATGTACCAAGTTTGAACAGAATCCATCCATAAATGCCAGAAATGCTTGATATTTAAATTTGAACATAATCAGTCACAGCAAGTCAGAGATATGAAACTAGAACCACATTTATCAAAACAAAATGGTTGCCAGTTGGCCATTTTGAACCTTATCTGAAAACAAAATGATGTGCATCAAGGTCCAACGTATATATACCAAGTTTCAACAAAATCCATCTGTAAACAGCCGAGAAATGCTTGATTTTGATGATTTTTAGAACAAAAATAGCCGTCATTCGGCCATCTTGAATCAGGTCGTGAAACAAATTGATGTGCATATGTATAATACCATGTATGGTGTATGTGTGAAGTTTGATTGTGATTGGTCCAAGCATTTCTAAGATACAGGTCCGGACGCACGCACGGAAGCACGGAGGTCAAAACATAAGTCCTCGTTTTCAGACTGCGTCTAATTTTGAGCATAAAACAGTATTTGTGAAATAAAAATATTCATTCCAAAAATCGGCTTTTGCACTAGTTGCCTCTAGTTTTCTCACAAGAAGTTTTTTTTTTGTAGCTTTACTAAATTTCAATGATAGAATAGTACTACATGTATTTTGATATCAAAAATTGTGTTAATTATAAAAAAGTCATGTACCTTTTTTATTATAGGGATAATATAAAAAGAAAAAATATATTGCCTCAATTGTGATAATTTAGAGTCTTCATAGCCATTTTTTATACTGAAGCACGAAACTGATACATGTACATGACGAACGTTTCACCAAATATTGTCAAATTTTGTTGCCTTCATCCAAATAATTACAATAAAGCAACAATAAATAAAGTGTGATATCACCAAAACATGTCAGACTGAACAAATTCCAATCATGTCTACCGTAAAAACCCTCAAATAAGAGCCACTTTGTAACACTTTCATTTCTGGGTGGTGCTTATTTGAGGTAACATGTTGACAACTTTGTAGCCAGTGGCTCTTAAACCAGGGTCATCAATTTTTTTCATTGTGAAATAGGGAAGGGGATAGGCAAACACACACACAACCAAAACAGACAAGTAATTATTAATGATGTATCATTGCAATTAATTTATTCTGTAAAAATACTGTTATGGGAATAACAAAAGTCAAATAAATACGACGATTCGACGTTTCATCGACAATGTGTAGCAATGCCTGAAGTCACGTTTCACTGACAATGCGTAGCGATGCCTGAAGTCTGATTTGGTAGCACTCTCAGTGTCTGACCCAACACTCGAATCACTTGTACTTCCGTTGTACAATTGTTTACCAAGTTTGGTACGGCAAACTTTTTTCTTGAAAACTGGGAATAACTTGCGTGGCTGTGGCGGGCGTGGTGGTTGATTTGGTGACGATATAAAATAGTTTCGGATAGAATTGATCTGACACGCAGCGACAGGAGAAGACATACTTGCAAAGCAAGCATGGAACGAATGAAAAAAATGATGCCCAATCACTTGTATTTATGGCAAAAACAATAAATAAAAACACGTTTTTCTATAGATTTTTACAGCTTGGGTACTTGGGCATTGTTTTAATTGCGCTAAAAGTCTGACAGTACAGCTTTGGTTTATATTTCCTGTTTCATAATCAAGCCAGCTTATAATGATATGTTAATGATATTCACGTACTTCACAGTCCACGCAAACAGGGTCAAACTATAGCCCCACCCCTATATAACCAAATACGAGACGATACCGAGAAAGTAACAATTACATGTATTAAAAATAATTTCCTGTGACAAATCGGAGAGACGAAATCATTCACGAAAGCCCAGGCCTGTTACAAGGCATTTTCTGATTGGTACAAGTTCAGATTATTTTCAATTCTCACAAATAGCTAATTTAAATATTTGGGTCAGGCGGGTCACGTAGACTTCACTTTGCTGTAAGACAAGTTGATCGCGCAAGTTTATGGAACTAATCCATTCGACTTCGTTTTTGATTATTTTCGGCACGAGAGCCCTCTCCAAACTAATGCCAGTTATTTTGTTACTTCCCTGAACATTTGGTCTCGAATCACCCCAAAACGAACGTCTCAAATGAAATGCAAAAAATAACCCAAAATCACGATCAGCAAGAGTGGGCTGCGTAATCATTACATTCTCACAGTCGGAGCTACGTCACGATCCCTCAAACGTTCCGGATTAACACCTCTGTTTTCCCCCACGCTAACCAAATTTCCCCCACGCTAAGGAAAAAATCTTTTGTTTTCTGCTGACTTCCTGTTCCGGTCCGTCTGTGAGAATGCATTTTCGATACCTCCGATTTTCCGATAAAGGCGTTCTAAAATCGTGACGTTCTTTACTTGGTTATAAAGACAACATTGACAATGAATATCTCAACGTGTCCTTCGGTGTTTCGGCAAAAAACATACTAGTAGTTATTACTGAATAGTTTGTGAATTGGTCGATTGTGTGTCAGAAATATAAAATGGACAAGTTGACAGTCACATTCACGCTCTCAGTGCATTTCTTTCGTCTATCATTCTTCCGTTCTCAATTACATAGGACATCAGGCAAGTTATGGGGATAATCTTTATTTGTCACACACCTTCTGTGGGGCAATAAACAATGCAGGGTGGAAGTGAGGCACGACAAGCTCGGTGTCTGCCTGATTGTAAACAACCGGGCGGCTGGCGCTTATTTCAGGGTTCTTATTGACAAAACCACTCAACTCTTGGTGGCTCTTAATGGAGGGTCAAATGTACCAAATTTTCACTGAGTGGCTCTTAATTGAGGGTGGCGCTTATTTGCGGGTTTTTACGGTATGTCAATATATTTCTCTGTAACTTTTCACATTTTTGAACAAAAAAAATATTAAAATTAGCTCATCTGGTCCAATATGAATATGACCTCATCACAGAACTCTTTCCAAGATCACTTACCTTCTGTCCATTTCCCTGGTTGGCATAGTGATGCAGTGAAGAATCTCGCTTCAAGTTGAATTCTCGTAGAACATCATCAGGAGCACCGAACAGTAACTGATAAAAAGAATGGAAGTTCCTCTCGCCTTTCTGCTGTCGTACTACACGAGACTGCAAATAAATGAATATTAAAACGTAAGCTCCTAAAGTCTCATAAAATAAGTTGGAATACATCGTTTTAGCAATGTTGTAACCAACACACACTGAAGTCAGTAAAAGGGGTACACGGAATGGTGGGCAGTTACGTACCATAAATGCTCTATTAGAAGTGCATGTGGTTTTTACTAATAGCTTAAATGCACTTAGAGCAAATGCAGTATTTGATGTGAAAATTGTTAACAACGACATCGGCTATTAAAGAAAACAACATTTTACCCCAATACCTTGTGACCTTCATTATAAGTACAGACAAGGCAGAAAGGTACACCTGTATGGAAAGCACATATATCCCTTTTAACCAGCTTTATTTTTTACATTCTGTTCTAATTTCAAATATGAATCTTAATAGTATATGAGGAAAGTCAAATTTAGCCTGCTTTAAATGAGGATAAAACCTATGAGCAGGCTGTTTGAAATTTTCAAGAAAAAACTTTATATTATATATATATATATATATGTATATTGTTCATTTTCCAATCGAAGGTGGCTGCTGAAGAATAGGATAAAACCTATGAGCAGGCTGTTTGAAATTTTCAAGAAAAAACTTTATATTATATATATATATACACCGGTATATGTATATTGTTCATTTTCCAATCGAAGGTGGCTGCTGAAGTCAGGTTTAACGCATCCATGGGTAAAAAGTTCTTGTATCCCTGTTCTTCTTAATTGCACGTAGTTATGTATCTGATAGAACTTTCACTTGGCAAAAATTGTTGGTGCTTTTAAAATAACCACATTTTTTACTATTTAGCCTGGTACATTATTAACAAATGAATAACTAAAAATAAGATACAATGTATTTATAGTGATACAATATTGTGTAAAACAACATGGTATTTTAATTGGTTGAAAAGAATAATGGAATAAAAAAAATATTTATAATATGATATTTGAATATTTTAAAATATTATAGTTGACATTTTTTCATTTTTTTACGAGTTTTGGTTTCACCTTGCCAATGATCCGCATTATTGTCCTACAACAAAAGATCAATTTAAATGAGGTCATTATTGTCACAATTAACCTTTTTTTACACACGCATACATTAAACATACACGTATAAGTTGGTGTACAACGTACCTTTTCAAGCAGATAGTTGTTTATGTGTCCTCCAATTGGATCGCCTTTGAAGTCAAAGTTAATATCCATATATTTGCCAAACCGACTGGAATTGTCATTACGATTGGTCTTGGCATTACCGAAGGATTCTAAAATGGCATTGGATTGTAGTAAAACATTCTTCACTCTGTAGGAGACCAAGTACAAAAAAACGATTCATTATTCAACATTTATGAATACAATAACAATTCTATCAAGACAAGCCATTGACGTATTGTGAAATACTTTATTTTAGCTGGATTTAATTTTCACTGAAAATACTTTTTGGAATTTTTGTATAGAGTAATTGTTGATGAGTTGAATGTAAAAAATAAGAAAAAAGGTATTTTCACTAAATTTTATTTTCACTATATCATGCCTTCAGTATTTTACAGTATTAGAATTTTTCAAGCAGACAGATCTTATGTGGTACATTGGTTTAGAAGAGAGGAAATTTTGCATAGAAGCGAGGGAATTTTGCATAGAAGCGAGAGAATTTTGCATAGAAGCGAAAGAATTTTGCATAGAAGCGAAAGAATTTTGCATAGAAGTGAGGGAATTTTGCATAGAAGCGAGAGAATTTTGCGTAGAAGTGAGGGAATTTTGCATAGAAGCGAGAGAATTTTGCATAGAAGCGAAAGAATTTTGCATAGAAGTGAGGAAATTTTGCATAGAAGTGAGGAAATTTTGCATAGAAGCGAGAGAATTTTGCATAGAAGCGAGGGAATTTTGCATAGAAGCGAGAGAATTTTGCATAGAAGTGAGGGAATTTCGCGTAGAAGTGAGGGAATTTTGCGTAGAAGTGAGGGAATTTTGCATAGAAGCGAGAGAATTTTGCATAGAAGCGAAAGAATTTTGCATAGAAGCGAAAGAATTTTGCATAGAAGTGAGGGAATTTTGCATAGAAGTGAGGGAATTTTGCATAGAAGCGAGGGAATTTTGCATAGAAGCGAGAGAATTTTGCATAGAAGCGAAAGAATTTTGCATAGAAGTGAGGAAATTTTGCATAGAAGTGAGGAAATTTTGCATAGAAGCGAGAGAATTTTGCATAGAAGCGAGGGAATTTTGCATAGAAGCGAGAGAATTTTGCATAGAAGCGAGAGAATTTTGCATAGAAGCGAGAGAATTTTGCATAGAAGTGAGGGAATTTTGCATAGAAGTGAGGAAATTTTGCATAGAAGCGAGAGAATTTTGCATAGAAGCGAGGGAATTTTGCATAGAAGCGAGGGAATTTTGCATAGAAGCGAGGGAATTTTGCATAGAAGCGAGGGAATTTTGCATAGAAGTGAGGGAATTTTGCATAGAAGTGAGGGAATTTTGCATAGAAGAGGGTGAATTTTGCATAGAAGCGAGAGAATTTTGCATAGAAGTGAGGGAATTTTGCATAGAAGTGAGGAAATTTTGCATAGAAGCGAGAGAATTTTGCATAGAAGCGAGGGAATTTTGCATAGAAGCGAGAGAATTTTGCATAGAAGTGAGAGAATTTTGCATAGAAGCGTGAGAATTTTGCATAGAAGCGAGAGAATTTTGCATAGAAGTGAGGAAATTTTGCGTAGAAGCAAGGAAATTTTGCATAGAAGCGAGAGAATTTTGCATAGAAGCGAGGGAATTTTGCATAGAAGCGAGAGAATTTTGCATAGAAGCGAGGGAATTTTGCATAGAAGCGAGAGAATTTTGCATAGAAGTGAGGAAATTTTGCATAGAAGCGAGGGAATTTTGCATAGAAGTGAGGAAATTTTGCATAGAAGCGAGAGAATTTTGCATAGAAGCGAGGGAATTTTGCATAGAAGCGAGGGAATTTTGCATAGAAGTGAGGAAATTTTGCATAGAAGCGAGAGAATTTTGCATAGAAGCGAGGGAATTTTGCATAGAAGCGAGAGAATTTTGCATAGAAGTGAGGAAATTTTGCGTAGAAGCAAGGAAATTTTGCATAGAAGCGGGTGAATTTTGCATAGAAGCGAGGGAATTTTGCATAGAAGCGAGGGAATTTTGCATAGAAGCGAGGGAATTTTGCATAGAAGTGAGGAAATTTTGCATAGAAGCGAGAGAATTTTGCATAGAAGCGAGAGAATTTTGCATAGAAGCGAGAGAATTTTGCATAGAAGCGAGAGAATTTTGCGTAGAAGCGAGAGAATTTTGCATAGAAGCAAGAGAATTTTGCATAGAAGTGAGGAAATTTTGCATAGAAGTGAGGAAATTTTGCATAGAAGCGAGAGAATTTTGCATAGAAGCGAGAGAATTTTGCATAGAAGCGAGAGAATTTTGCATAGAAGCGAGAGAATTTTGCATAGAAGCGAGAGAATTTTGCATAGAAGCGAGAGAATTTTGCATAGAAGCGAGGGAATTTTGCATAGAAGCGAGAGAATTTTGCATAGAAGCGAGAGAATTTTGCATAGAAGCGAGAGAATTTTGCGTAGAAGCGAGGGAATTTTGCATAGAAGCAAGGGAATTTTGCATAGAAGTGAGGAAATTTTGCATAGAAGCGAGAGAATTTTGCATAGAAGCGAGGGAATTTTGCATAGAAGCGAGAGAATTTTGCATAGAAGTGAGGGAATTTTGCATAGAAGCGAGGGAATTTTGCATAGAAGCGAGAGAATTTTGCATAGAAGCGAGAGAATTTTGCATAGAAGTGAGGGAATTTTGCGTAGAAGTGAGGGAATTTTGCATAGAAGTGAGGGAATTTTGCATAGAAGCGAGGGAATTTTGCATAGAAGTGAGAGAATTTTGCATAGAAGTGAGGAAATTTTGCATAGAAGCGAGAGAATTTTGCATAGAAGCGAGAGAATTTTGCATAGAAGCGAGAGAATTTTGCATAGAAGTGAGGAAATTTTGCGTAGAAGCAAGGAAATTTTGCATAGAAGCGAGAGAATTTTGCATAGAAGCGAGAGAATTTTGCATAGAAGTGAGGGAATTTTGCGTAGAAGTGAGGGAATTTTGCATAGAAGCGAGGGAATTTTGCATAGAAGTGAGAGAATTTTGCATAGAAGTGAGGAAATTTTGCATAGAAGCGAGAGAATTTTGCATAGAAGCGAGGGAATTTTGCATAGAAGTGAGGGAATTTTGCATAGAAGTGAGAGAATTTTGCATAGAAGTGAGGAAATTTTGCATAGAAGTGAGAGAATTTTGCATAGAAGTGAGGGAATTTTGCATAGAAGTGAGGGAATTTTGCATAGAAGTGAGAGAATTTTGCATAGAAGTGAGGAAATTTTGCATAGAAGCGAGGGAATTTTGCATAGAAGTGAGAGAATTTTGCATAGAAGTGAGGAAATTTTGCATAGAAGCGAGAGAATTTTGCATAGAAGCGAGGGAATTTTGCATAGAAGCGAGAGAATTTTGCATAGAAGTGAGGAAATTTTGCGTAGAAGCAAGGAAATTTTGCATAGAAGCGAGAGAATTTTGCATAGAAGCGAGGGAATTTTGCATAGAAGCGAGGGAATTTTGCATAGAAGTGAGGAAATTTTGCATAGAAGCGAGAGAATTTTGCATAGAAGCGAGGGAATTTTGCATAGAAGCGAGAGAATTTTGCATAGAAGTGAGGAAATTTTGCGTAGAAGCAAGGAAATTTTGCATAGAAGCGGGTGAATTTTGCATAGAAGCGAGAGAATTTTGCATAGAAGCGAGAGAATTTTGCATAGAAGCGAGAGAATTTTGCATAGAAGTGAGGGAATTTTGCATAGAAGCGAGGGAATTTTGCATAGAAGCGAGAGAATTTTGCATAGAAGCGAGAGAATTTTGCGTAGAAGCGAAAGAATTTTGCATAGAAGCGAGGGAATTTTGCATAGAAGCGAGAGAATTTTGCATAGAAGCGAGAGAATTTTGCGTAGAAGCGAAAGAATTTTGCATAGAAGCGAGGGAATTTTGCATAGAAGCAAGGAAATTTTGCATAGAAGTGAGGAAATTTTGCATAGAAGCGAGAGAATTTTGCATAGAAGCGAGAGAATTTTGCGTAGAAGCGAAAGAATTTTGCATAGAAGTGAGGAAATTTTGCATAGAAGCAAGGAAATTTTGCATAGAAGCGAGAGAATTTTGCATAGAAGCGAGAGAATTTTGCATAGAAGCGAGGGAATTTTGCATAGAAGCGAGGGAATTTTGCATAGAAGTGAGGGAATTTTGCATAGAAGCGAGGGAATTTTGCATAGAAGCGAGAGAATTTTGCATAGAAGCGAGAGAATTTTGCATAGAAGCGAGAGAATTTTGCATAGAAGCGAGAGAATTTTGCATAGAAGCGAGAGAATTTTGCATAGAAGCGAGAGAATTTTGCATAGAAGCGAGGGAATTTTGCATAGAAGCGAGAGAATTTTGCATAGAAGCGAGAGAATTTTGCATAGAAGCGAGGGAATTTTGCATAGAAGCGAGAGAATTTTGCATAGAAGCGAGGGAATTTTGCATAGAAGCGAGGGAATTTTGCATAGAAGCGAGAGAATTTTGCATAGAAGCGAGAGAATTTTGCATAGAAGCGAGAGAATTTTGCATAGAAGCGAGAGAATTTTGCATAGAAGCGAGGGAATTTTGCATAGAAGTGAGGGAATTTTGCATAGAAGCGAGGGAATTTTGCATAGAAGCGAGAGAATTTTGCATAGAAGCGAGAGAATTTTGCATAGAAGCGAGAGAATTTTGCATAGAAGCGAGAGAATTTTGCATAGAAGCGAGAGAATTTTGCATAGAAGCGAGAGAATTTTGCATAGAAGCGAGGGAATTTTGCATAGAAGCGAGAGAATTTTGCATAGAAGCGAGGGAATTTTGCATAGAAGCGAGAGAATTTTGCATAGAAGCGAGGGAATTTTGCATAGAAGCGAGAGAATTTTGCATAGAAGCGAGAGAATTTTGCATAGAAGTGAGGGAATTTTGCATAGAAGCGAGGGAATTTTGCATAGAAGCGAGAGAATTTTGCATAGAAGCGAGAGAATTTTGCATAGAAGTGAGGGAATTTTGCATAGAAGCGAGAGAATTTTGCATAGAAGCGAGAGAATTTTGCATAGAAGCGAGAGAATTTTGCATAGAAGCGAGAGAATTTTGCATACCTTTCAACTTCTGATCTACCGCTGACGTTTGTGACCGCAGCAATATATCTCATGACAATCTTGGAAGCTTCGGTTTTACCAGAACCACTCTCACCTGTGATAGAAATTTACATATTAATAATTAGAAAACTAAATATGAATACAGGAGATGAAATTTATTTAACTTATATTTAAATAAAGACAAAAAAAACAATAACAAAATAACTTTATTTCTCAGAACCCCAACGTCAATCACACTTCATAGTGCTTACCAAGTGCAACTTTCCTAATGCCAACATTTTTCCCGCCAAAATTATTGGTGCTATATTTAGCAAATTTTTCCATGTTTTCCTGAGAATTTTAGCTCAAATAGATATAATTTCCTATTATCTACAGGTCTTAACCAAAATGTTTGAAAAATATGAAACAAATTATGTAAGTACATCCAGTCCTTAAATGACACAATAGATTATTTTATTATACATATAAGTACGATGCACTGCTCTGATCAGATGTAGTATAATTTTGTTTCATTTTTATTTGTTTCCTTTTCAGTAATTTGCATGTATCGGTTTCTAAGACTAATACTTCAAACAATACTTTTCAATGTTTTTGCATATTTTTATAAATTTTTATTCAACTTAATAAATAAATTATTTTTTCATTGCATATGAGGTAACAACATTTTTGAATGTATTTTATGAAAAAAGACTGGTCACCAGCCAAGAAGGCCAAATCAAAATACTGATTCAAACAATTTTGTGAAAGTCAAAATTATATAATATAATATTTTCCTCTCCTTTTATATACAATTTTAGTCAAAGTATAGATATACAGATGAGAATTAATCAAAGGTTGATACTATAAACATGGCAAAGCTACTGAAACCTTGACCTTGCTGATATTATTAACAAATATAGTTAATTATCAAAATTAAGTGAGATCTGTGTTGTCACAGATATATTTTGTAGGGACACTTAGCTCACTGCTAGGAGGATTTGCTTAGCACCCCTTAGATAGTCTTTGCAACCCTGTTTAATTAAGCGCTTAATTTAATTTGGCAGCCAATCAGTTCTCACTTGCACACGACACTTAGCGTCACCTAAATTTCTTTTGTCTCTTTGTTACCACTCATTCATTCAGTTTTTTTTTTATCACGCTACAGTGCACAGTGCATTATCGTCAATTACGTCCATTTCATTCTTTGTTCGAGAACACTACTTAATTAATCTACAATGCCAGCTAGGCGTGGACGTGCAAAGAAATCTACTCAGCCCCGTGTCCAGCCTTACATCAGACCAGTGACTAGAGCAGCAACTCGTAATTCTTTGGATCAACTCGCTGCCGAAACAAGGAATGTGGACATTTCAGGAACTACGATCTCGCTACCAGCACAACGGGACGCGTTGGTTCCACAGCAAGTTGAGGACGCCCAAGTACCAACTGCAAGCACTTCATTTGCGATAAATTCGCCAACCCAGAGTCAAGACGGACCCGTTACAATGGCTATGTTTAAGGAGTTACAATTGTCGATCGCTAACCTGACCCGCACGGTTCAACTGCAAAACGTCCAGAGGTCAGAGGTCGACAATCAAGCAATGACGTCACACCACAACAATTCCGTTGAACATTTTCAAGATGGCGGCTCCCAGGCTGTCGACGCTAGTGCTACCTTTGAGAACAACTTGCTGCGCTCGCGTGGGACTCCTTCTGAAAATCTGCCACACATAGAACTAGTTTCTCCTTCCGTTCGACGCGATATTATCGCAGGTAAGGACATAAATCTAGCATGTCTCTTAGTACCAGGCTACAGTTACACCGACGGTCAACGCCACATCGTCGTCGGCGATGAGGCATTTACTTTAAAACCCTTGCAAGATAATAGGTTATCTCGTTCACTTACGATTCAGGAATTCATTCTGGCATTTTCGGTATACAAAAATGTTATGTCCGATGTCTACCCAGAGCGACGATGGGAATTAGATGCATATGAACGTGACATAGTGGACATGTCAAAACGTTATAACGGACTGGCGTTTTACGAGTATCATCGTGTTTTTTCTGCCAGAGCTGCAGCATTGCTTCTCAACCACAACATTAAAGTGGATTGGTCTCGTCGAGATACAACGCTATACTGTTCTATATTCTCAGGGCTTCGTGCAAATACATGCAATCTGTGCAGTAGTGTCGCTCATGCAACCGAGGTGTGCACTCAGCTTGCCTCAACCACCAGGAAGCCTAATTTATATACCCCTGGTAATACATCAGCCTCGGCATCCCATGACAGATCTGGCCGAAAACGTGTTTTCTACCAAGGAAAGGAAATTTGCAACAACTTTAATGCACCTTTCGGCTGCAAAAAGAGCAATTGTGTCTTTTCTCATTTATGCCATAATTGCCATTCATCTGAACACAATTTTAGTCAAGGGAAATGTGCTCCTAAAGGTCAGCAAAGCAGAGCCTGACTTCCTAAGAAAGCCTCCACTCCAATTAACATTGATATTCTTAGTCAGCAGTTATCCACCCATCCAGACTCAGCATTTGTGAACTACCTCATTTCAGGCTTACAGGAAGGCTTTGACACTGGGATTAATAACCCACCTTTATCTACCTTAATTTGCCGTAATTTGCTATCTGCTCGCAAACAACCAGAAGTTGTTACAGAAAAAATTGCATCAGAAGTCAAAAAAGGATATTTGATTGGCCCCTTTTCTTCACCACCCTTTGCCAATTACCGTTGTAGTCCAATTGGCGTGGCAGAAAAGAAATACTCTGACAAGAAACGTTTAATCGTGGACTTATCATCACCCCATGATAATGCAGATACTCCCAGTATAAATGACCTAATCGACAAAGTACAGTTTTCACTCTCTTACGTGAAAATTGATGATGCAATTTTAGCCATTCAGACCATGGGTAGAGGCGCATTGTTGTGCAAAACCGACATCACTGATGCTTTTAAACTAATCCCAATTCATCCTTCTTTATGGCATCTGTATGGTATCCAGTGGGATAGTCAATTTTACTTCTTTGTTCGCCTGGCATTCGGGTCACGCTCTAGTCCAAAGATCTTTGACCACCTGTCTACTGCTGTCTCCTGGATTGCTCACCACATATATGGCATTAGCACTATCTTTCATTTACTGGATGATTTTCTAACAGTTGACCCACCATCATTTGATGCCGATCGTACAATGGCTCTACTGACTCTGTTGTTCCGTCGCCTAAATATCCCTTTGGCACCACATAAAACAGTGGGTCCAACCACATGTTTAGAATATCTGGGGATTGAACTTGATACTCTTGCTATGGAGGCACGCCTACCAGAGAATAAACTTAATAGGATGCTTAGTTTGGTTGCTTCATTCCTTGCCCGTAAATCCTGCACAAAGCGAGAATTACTAAGCCTCCTGGGACACCTGAATTTCGCATGCAGGGTGGTCACTCCAGGCCGGACATTTATTTCACGCTTAATTGAAATTTCCAAGGGAGTGAAGAGTTTAAACTACCATGTGACATTATCGCAAGAAAGTAAACAAGACCTGCTGATGTGGCACCAACTCCTCTCTAATTGGAATGGTGTTTCTATGTTTCTGGAGGCCGAAACAACCCTAGCGTCGGATATGCAGCTATTCACAGATGCCAGCGGCATAGGGCATGGCGGCTATTTTCGCGGTCATTGGTTTAACGAACGCTGGCAGCACGGACTTACCCTTGACTCTGATCCAGCACTGTCCATCGCATTCCAAGAACTGTACCCAATCGTGGTAGCATCAGTGTTATGGGGTCATTTTTGGGGACGCAGGCGAATTATGTTCAATTGTGACAACATGGCGACCGTTCACATTATCAATAAAGGCCGCTCTAAGTCACCTGTCATTATGAAGCTAATGCGACGACTAGTAATCATGGCAGCATCCCACAGTTTCATGTTTCAAGCTCAACATATCCCTGGGAAGCTTAACACAATTGCTGATTCTTTGTCTCGTTTCCAGATACAACGTTTTCGGGAAGTGGCTCCACTCGCAGACAAATCCCCGTGCCTGATTCCCTCCGAAGTAATGTTCAGCTGAACCAAGCGCTGGTCACCTTCCAAAGAGCGGCTCTCAGTGCACGTACAATTGGATCATATTCAACAGGAGTACGCGCATGGTTACGTTTCACAGCTTTGTCAGAAATCCCAGGGCAGTCAACTTCGCATCCCCGTATCTCAGAAGACATCCTGATATATTTTGTGACGCATTGCGCTACGAACTTGCATCTTAAATACACCACTATTAAGGTATATCTGGCAGGCATACGGAATTACTACATATTAGGTGGCTACCCTAATCCACTGCTTACTCTACAAGGTCAGTCACCTCTTCGCCTTAATTATGTACTCCGGGGAATTCTACGTCTCCAAGGAAATGAAACCCGACCACGTTTGCCCATAACGGTAGATATACTACAACGTTTGTGCAACCTACTCCGTCAGGGGGTATTTGGTCCCTATTTCGATCTCATGCTGGAATCAGTATTTTTGTTAGCCTTTTATGGTTTCCTCCGCTGCAGCGAGTTTACTTGCCCCACTTCAACTTTCAATATGCAGTACAATTTATGCTTGGCTGATATCAGTGTACCAGATCATGCAGCCCATATAACTATTCATATCAAGGCATCCAAAACAGATCAATTCCGGAAAGGTTTCGACTTGCGGCTTTTCCCAACAGGCACGCCTTTTTGTCCAGTTACAATGCTGCAGCAATTTTTATCCGTGCGGCATAAGATGTTTCCCCTTGCAACCGAACCACTGTTTCTGCTTCCCGAACGAACACCCCTTAATCGTCGTATCTTCACAGAGTCTCTTCGTATATTGCTCGCAAGGATTGGACTACAACCGCATTTGTTTGCAGGACACTCCTTCCGCATCGGAGCAGCTACCACCGCAGCAAGTGCTCACGTTCCTGATCACCTCATCCAAACATTAGGCAGATGGTCCAGCAACTGTTATCGCACCTACATCAGAACACCAGAGAGTCTTCTACAACATGCCTTTCAAAAAATGGCAACATCGTAAATAGCATCTGACATTTACAGTATTAAGAACTTTCACTGCATCCAATATTCACAGTATTCAGAACATTGTTATTAAATCATGTACAGCATCCGACATTTACAGTATTCAGTACTTTTCTATTTCTTCATTTACAGCATCCAATATTTACAGTATTCAGTACTTTTCTATTTCCTCTTGTTCAGCATCTGTCGGAACCTTCCTATTGCATCATGTTACCGCATCCAATATCTGCAGTTTTCAGAACTATACTATTGCATCATGTACAGCATCCGACATTTACAGGGTATCGGAGGAGTCAATTTGTAATTTCCAGTCTGTTCGCTTATTTTTGTAATTGCTTCTTTTTGTCATTCCTACATCTAACCACATCCACCTGGGTCGTTCATGCGCACATGTCACCCAGGACCCCGCTCCCCAAGCCGTGCATATATCATATGCCCCTTGGGCTGGAGCACCCTAGCATTACTCATCACCACCTGGGTCGTACTTGTTCAATGTAACCTCAAGCTTACTCCCCAAGCCGTGCATATTTCATATGCCCCTTGGGCTGGAGTAACCTACCATATACACCTGGCATGCACATGCACACACGTCACCCAGGATCCTGCTCCCCAAGCCGCGCATATTTCATATGCCCCTTGGGCTGGAGCATCCTGCCATATACTAATTTCCATATGGGTTATGCACGCTCATATGGAACCCTGGTGCCTACTCCCCAAGCCGTGCATATTTCATTTGCCCCTTGGGCTGGAGTACCCTGCCATATCCACCCGGGTCGCACATGCGCACATGTCACCCAGGATCCTGCTCCCCAAGCCGCGCATATTTCATATGCCCCTTGGGCCAGAGCATCCTTCCATCAACTAACTCAACCCTCTACCCAATCCTTATTTCATGGGGGTCACTTCAGTCATGACATACTTGCCATTCCCTCAGTCTGGGCCAGGGATTTCATCCTGCCCCCCATTCAGTTTCTCAGTAGCCACTCTCCAGGCTACCCCTCACTTGATCGGTCACCTTCACGGTCACGCACGACCTTGGTGGCACGGTGACCTTCATCCCCTGGGCAGCATAGTGACCTTCAGCTACAAGGTCACTTCGTGGCCTTGACGTTGATCTCACTTATGCCCTTGGCCTGGTAAGTTAGACTGAAGGGACCCCTTGCCCAATTTATAGTTTTATTAGAAATATGATTTTTTGTTTTTTGTAGAGTTAACTGTTTTTTATTATTGCATAATTAGTAAGTTTTTTGGTTTGTATGTGTTGATTTTGTATGTGCTTTTTTATTAAATGTAATTCAATTTATATCTTCTGTGTGCGGTGTGTCTTTACAAATTACATAATAATAAATCATATCTTTAAAAAACGCAAAAATAGAATTTTTTTTATGCGTTTAAATATAAATGTACTAAACGACATGTTAATATGTTGCAAACATGATGTTTACAATGACAGAACAGAAAATAAAAAAAAGATGCCACTTTACCAAGCACATCTAACATGGGAGAAAAGTGTTACCATTGTAAGGTACATTTTACTAAGGTATTCAGATGTGACCACACACTGTGCACTGGCCACAAAATAATTAGGAATTCTTTGAAAGCAATATAAATAATCAGGTGAAAATTCAATGTAGAATATGAACCTAATGCAGTGTAAAAGTCGACCAATTACTTAAATGCTAATGGGTAACCATGGCAACAGATAAACATTCTCAGAGCGTTTTTGTTTGAGTGTTTTATTTAATAACGTACCGACTGAGGTGAAAACCTTACCTAACGTAAAATGAATTACCTTTCTGAGTTTTTTCCTATCGTTTGAGATGACAACAACAAAAGGTGGGACACCTCTCTATGCATGAGGAAACAAATTTCTCACATTTGATGGGATGTTATTTTGCATGTATTCTCAGATGAGTGTGTTAAATAGCAACAATCTCTCCATGACAACGATATTAAAGCAAATGTGCAGGGCAGTGAGTGCAATTGCAATTTGTAAATTTGACAGACATTTCATGGAATATGAACATTGAATCTTTATATTTGAGATGACAAAAATCTGAAGTGTACACAATATATTAAATTTGACATTGATCTTAGATACTTTAAAACCATATGTAAAGTCATTGTTCACTAGTATTAAGTTACAATCCATTAACATTCACACATACTCAACATGCCAGTTTTGTTTGTTTTCTTGGTGAAAAATGATTGCATAGAAAGCAGCATCCCTGGACGTCCCCATCCATCATTCTGTTGATACTCTTCTCTCTCCATACCGGTGTTAACAATCTTGTTTTTTCTTTGAACCAATTTGTATTAAGCGATAGAGCGCTCAATCGTTTATAAACTCAAATACATTTCAAGTATGTTTCGGCCAGCGTTTTGTGTTCACATGGTGCAATGTACAACACTTGATTTGCTATAACTATGACGATAGGAACTGGTCCATCCATTACATTTATGTGACAGTGTTTAAAAATAGGTGCTGTTTTTCAGTGTTTGGTAGCCTTAAAATGGAAATCATTTGGCCATTTTAGATTAGATTGTGCAACAAATGCATATGCATAGTTATAACATGATTTATGATGCATTTTTAAAGTTTGAATGTTATTGGTTGAGGCATGTTAGAGATTATGGCTCTGGAACTAAATTCATTAAAACAAAATGGCCACCAATTGGCCATTTTGAATCAGATAAAAAAAAAATTACATGTATAAAGGTACCATTATGTACAGTGTACATGTATGTACAACGTTAGAACAAAATATATTCAAAATATGCAACCGAGATCCATGAAGGGAGGGAGTGAGTGAGTGAGCGAAAAAAGGTTAGGAGGAGGTAGTAGAATGACATTGTTGTCCTTGCATACTTCATTTTGATAGAATTAACATTTTTTTTACTCCAGACCACATGTGTTACATGCATTTACATATCATTGAAAGCAGACACAGCAAGGCACCGAATAATCCGTAAAGTGACTCATGTATGTGTTTTAACATCAGCTGGTGAAATCTGCAAATTAGCATAATATTATTTGAGGTGAAATGCATACACTACTGTGCTTGATCTGTTCTTATACTGTACATAGTACAATGTAGTGCTTTATATAAAATTTCATTTTATAAAAAAGTGCTTTATATTACAATATTAATGACAGATTGAAATCTAAGGATTATCCCAGTGTATGATATCACAGAGATGTCTAGTCCTGGAGTTAATAATATAATTACATTTTAAGGATACACTGGGTTCAATAATATACTTTTGACAAATTATTTCCTGTGACCATCTGTGTAAAATTGTATGGAGAATACAAAAGGTAAATAAACTACTGAATTGTGCAACCCTGTTGTATGCATTTTGATCAATATTCTGTTCAAAATGGCCACCAGTATAGAGATTACTTGTAACAAACATGATGGGAATAATACTAAATCATGGTTGCCACAGTAACAAGTTCATTTCATTTTCCCTTTTTTTAATCCTACATTTTTGTAAGTTAATATCCATATGTTCATTGATTTTAAAATATGGATTCATTATAGTTGATGCTCTTTATAAAAGCCCAACATACTCATAGGCCAGGGTCATCTACTCCTCATGACCTAAGTCTGCCACATGACCTACATACAAAAGCCTGCAGACAGATATTACATTGTAAAATGTGTTCATTTAAAAATGCATTAGATACCCTGTCAAAGTGGTTAACCCCTTTGAATACCAATAAGGGCATCAAGACAAATTCCTTAGGCATTAAGGTGATATTTCTTATTGATGCCTAGAACATGAAGTTCACGCCCAGCATGGGTTTGGCTTACATACATATAAGCAATACTATTGGAGGGGTGTTTAAAATGGAAAAAATACAATATATAGAATGACAGTTTCTATCAGCCATTTATCTCTTAAAAACACCATATCATGAATTATGGTGTATATAAAAGCACAAGCTGATAACAAAAAAGAAGAAAAAAAGATACACATCAGAGTTTCAAAGTGGTGAGATGCCATACATACAAACCAGATCTATCAGAAGTAATCAAATTTATGATTTATTTTTACAAGATTGGCAACAGATTAATTTTATCATTCATCAATAGATTAGACGGGTACTAAAAAAATGTCTTTAAGGTTCAAGTTTAATACAGTTTAATATAAAAAATGGCTATGCAAATTTATTTCCACACAAAACATTCTGAATGGTGCCAAGGAGATCAACAATAAAATAATTACCTAGATTTATCTAGGGATATTTCTATGGCAACGAAGAAGATGAAGATCCTAACATTACATTACTGTGTGATGGGAAAGCCATTTGGATTGCATTATACAATACAAGACAGTCAAGCAGCCATAGTGTTTTTTCATCGCTTGACGAGTTCACATAATATGCAAATACAGAATTCATCTTCATGGCGCAGCTGTTAATTTCATAGTATGCATATCATTTTAATAATTCATAAAATAAATAAAAATAAGTGAAATATGATGAAAATGATATACATCATGTAATATGATCACGGTAACTGTGAGAATTTTTGGTATATAAATGATTGAAGCCACTACATTTTAACTTATGTGAGATGCATAACCAAGTTCCAAAAAAAAATTCATACACAGGATACAGAAAATGTAGAAATATTCACTAGATTTTAATTTAGACCATTGAGCAATCAAGGAATTACGCAAAATATAAACATTTTTTAATAATTAAGCCTTAGAAAGTACGCCTGTGGACAATTAAGCATGCATACATGTGTATGTGCAACAGCAGATATTTGAAGAAATTAAAAATGAAATTAAATGAAATGAGCCTAATAACACCACCACTTGGATTTCCTAATTAGTAATTAAAGGTCAGGGTTTGTATATTAAAATGAACAACTGCATTTATAAGTTATATCCAACAGTAGAACAGAACAGACAGTTGCATAGTATGTATCAGAGTGCATTAACAAACTCAATTAATTACTCCAAAACCAATTAATTACAGCTGCTAGCTCTCACTTTATAGAATTGGACTTCTCATCATGATTTATGTCTAAAAAGGAGATTTTTTTTTAATATTCTCCCATATCTAAATGACTTTTGAAATAGTGCTACAGGGTTCATATCCAGAGTAAAAACTAACTCTGCTAGAGGGTCTGAATATCGTTTTCAATGGCCAGACATCCTTAGAGGTTCTGAACACTGGAGCCAATGAAGAAACAGACTTTACTAGGGGTCAGACTAGATTGATTATATACAATGTAGTCTCCAAGGTAATGAATGACTTGGCTAAGGGGTCTGACTGAGATGAATAGTCTCTACAACAATTGACTTGGCTAAAAGGTCTGGCAGATTGAATATGGTCTCTGTTATTATTTATTTATAAGTACACATTTGTTTGTTTTTTCTTCAAATAAACCATGTATAATTTGCAAATTGTTACATCAGAAAAATGTTGGAAATCAGAAAAAGTAAAAATTAGCAAACACCACCAAACTGAAATGAGTACATTAGTACAAAAGTGTGAAAATGTCTCAGAGGTACTTTTGATTGAACATATACAATAGTAAAAGTTAAACTCTTCAAAGTTTATGTGTGAATATAATGCAATCATTGTTTCAAAGTGAAAATTAAAATTCCTAACATTCAGTGAAAGAGCAATGGCATGAGAGCTTAGGATCACCAGCCAGCAGATTCTCAGCACCAATAAGTAGCAAATTTGATCCAAATTCACTCAAAAGTTTGTGAGATTTTGCTTAAACTGGTTGAAATAATTGATATGCAAATTAGCTACTTAATATGCACAGACATAGCTTCAAAACTAGCACACAGATGACAATATACAAACACAGACGTAGAAATCAATAGACCCTAGTTCATGTCTTTTGTTGTAGAAACAATGTACTTAAACCTTTGCAAAGATGTGACATGTGTCCCATACGATATATTACACATACTGTATGTACAATTTATTGTTACACAAAATTGAAACAATGGCTTTCATTATTTTCTACCAACAAGACATCAACTATACCAACTACAGAATGTCCCATTTAATACACAATTTAACATAAGTCTCTAGGAAAAAAAACCCTCACACAATCGAATCGTTTCTTGAAATGGAGATTAATCAACATACAATGTTTTCTTGACATGTTATTTCTCTGCCTCTCAATGGTAATCATAAACTCTAATACAAACCTGATATGACAATACAAGTATCCTTCGCCCGTCTCTTCATTGTTTTATAAGCGGCATCAGCAATCGCGAAGACATGCGGTGGCCTCTCGTAAAGTTCCCGTCCCTTATATTGCTGTATAGTGTCATTGTCAAATATATTCATAGTCCGGTACGGATTCACCGACACACATACCTCCCCAATGTACGTATAGATTTTACCTTTCTGGAATCTACAGATAATAAAAAAACAAAAACAAAATGTAAGCATACATGTGTACATATATAATGAGGTTATTCACAGAATACCAGAATTTACATCAAGTACATTGTACTGCAAAGATATTGTTCAAGATGTGGTTTATTCAGATTTATATTTGAGGAAATGCCAGCAGTGGTTATCAACAAGTTCCGTCAAGGTGGCAGTATCTAAGCCACTGATCTTTAAAGTTCTTGTCGTTACTACATGTACATGTTATAATATTTTCTAAAGTAACTATTGTACTATAAAGCATCATAGGTTACAAGCGAGGCGTATAATAAAAATTGGTATAATTATCCATTTAATTTTATCCAATTGACGGAAGTATTGCGGATCATATACAATCAAGTACAACCATTTGCTTTTGTATTTGAATTTTGACGATAACAAAAGATGGAAAAGGAACAATTTGGGGACAAATACAAATTGTAGGTTCTTCCACAATTTAATATTTGCCATAACCCGTATTTTATTAATTCAATTAATATTGTATTTATTTGTTAGAAAATGAAGATGAAACTATTTACCCAGGCATCTAGACCAATATTAATAGTTTCAGTAATCTGCTATTTGACCAATCAAATTTGAAATGTGATCTCAAGCGATTACCTTCATCACCGTTTTTTCGGGGTTTCAATATGCATATAAACAGCGAGAAATAACATTAACATGACAGATTTTGCACAAATGCAAATGAAACACCTAGCTCATACAGATATGTGCAATAATATTCGCTCATGCTACCAAAGACATCCCTTAATTATGAATTCCATTCATTACTTATGTAAAATGCTGCAACCAACCAATAGAGCCAAAGTGTTCAATTAGTAGCATGATATTTGAGCAAAGGTTTCTTGATTTTTCAAGGAATGAAATGTATACTAGATCAGCAAAAAAATAATTTATTAAATATAAAAACATTTCTAAAAGAATTAGTCATCAGCTCTTAAAAAATCTCACAGTCTACAGACAGTATTCCGTACATGATCATTATACAAGCATATCTGAGGTTATTTTGCGAGCGGATAATGTGACTGTGTTGGCAAATACTACGCTGTGATGCCAATATTGATAAAGATCTTGTCAGACACTCTATCAAGATCTTACGATCGCTATGGCAACATGCTTTCAACTCAAATAAAATGATCTTATCCCATTATTGAGTTCATTTATCTTAGAGTCAAAGGTCGTTAAAACATTGACATTTATAAAATTGCGTCTCATAAACTAAGTGATCACATGATCAATAAAATTGTTTCTAGTTAAATAAATATATACAATCATTTGTAAAATGGCATGTTTGCGTAATATAAAAACATAAACTATTTCTAAAACCTATCAATTGAACACTATTTCATCGATCACAATGGCTGAGCGAATGAAGACTATTGGTATTGAATTCTGCAATGGTCAATTCTTGGACCTACCAGTAACATTTCTCTCTGCAAAAAATAAATACTTTTGCTATTTAACATTTCGTACCAGTCTGCACAATGCTAATTCTAATATTTGAAATATATCTCTGAAGTGTTATGAGTAAAATCTGATGGGATATTTGCTTCACATAAATTGGGCATGATTGGAGGGGAGGCACAGAGACTCTTGGGTAATGGACATCATCAGATGGCTTCTATGGCCAATGAAAATTTCCTCTTTCGACTTTCCTAAGGGTCTCACCGGGAGAATTTCTTGATATCAATTTTCATGACATGATAATGTGAAGGCACTCGTGAAGATAAAATTAAGTGACAGTCCTTACGAGTCAAAATTCAGGAAATTTAACTCTAGCGAAAACGAATTAACTGCAAAGACAGCGAGTCTTGAGTTGTAATTTGAATATGGACAAAAACGTCTCATGATATTTAGACATATATACAGCTATAAATTGAATTTTCTCCCTGTTAACTGTATATTATTTTTACCACCCATGGCATAGCTGCTGGCACCAAAAAATGCCAAAGTCAAAACAAACACTGCTAAGAACATATCAAGGAATATTGCAATATTTCAAGGAATATTGCAATATTCCAAGCAATATTGATAGAGAGAAAGCTATTTTCATAATCAGTTTATTTCAGCGACCGCTAAAAAAGCTAAATTTCGGCATTAATTACATTGTAAATTACAATCGAGTATAAAATAATGAAAACCTTGATCTACCATGCGACAATGCATTTTACAATTGCTTCTATCGAGTATAAACTACGCAGACACCCAAGATTATCGCTTACACTTTGCATCAAGGGTCCATTCACAGTATAAAGCACTGTGTCAATGCTACTCAAGCAGCAGATAAGTATCTCAGTCTGTACTAACTCTCTGTTATAAGAGAGGAATTTGTGCATCTTTAAGACTTAGAATACTCAAAGAAAAAAAAAAACAGGATCGCCATCAAGTATGACCTTTGAATCACTTGAAGATGTTTGAAGCAGAAAATTGCCACCAGAGAGAATAATTAGGCATTAATAGTTCAACTGATAACAGTTAATCATCTGTGTAAGTTTATATATTTCATTGACGCATCACTTGTTTGTGTTCCAGTGACTTTCATCCGCTATTGTCAAATATACATGTATGCCATGATCATCATTTCACGCACTGTGGTGCTTTCACCAGTCTACCTCTCTATTTTTTTTATTTTTTTTTAAATCCTGATATTAACCCTCTGGGCTCCAAAATACTTCAGGCACCATCCACAAAAATGTTCCATTTGTAGAAAATTTTGATGAAAAATTTCAAATTTTTTTGATCAAAAAATAAAAACATTGTCACATTGTCTGTCTAGTCCAAAATTTAAATTAAATTCAGTGAAAATTAAAGGAAATGTGAACAAATTTACCCGTTTTTGAGCAAGAAAAAAATGTGGTGCTCAAAGGCTTCGTTTTCAACATAATAAAAACATCCATGCTCACAAATGTTAACCACAAGTCAGATATTTGGGAATACAGTGATCTCACATGATGTCACATACCACACCAAAATGTTCTATTTTGACAATTATGACAGCGTGCATTCAGTGTGTAGAGTCCTCATAAAATGCCCACCTTCAAATATTTTCCTAGGTTATGTGACATCAGAAAGTATAGCTACCGGTACATGTACATGTATTAGTATACTAGTACGGAACTACTTTCTGAAAGTTGACACAAGTCTGGATAGTAGAACTACACTTTAAATTCACATTTATCACTTCTCCCTTCCAAAAATGGCAGTAAAACATTTTCAAATTCTCAGTATTTTTTCCCTGCAATTCCAAAATGACAGAAAATATTTGAAGATTATGATTAAGACACAGTAATATTATGAGTGGAGTATTATTGAATTATTGCAAAAAAATAATATCGCTATGGTTTTTCAAAGTAATTAATTTACTACAGGTTTCAACCTATAATTGTAATGCAGAACAGACGATAATAAGTGTAAAATGAAAGATTAATCCATCAAGATTTAATATGCGAGAGTCAATTACTATTAATGAATAATAATAATAATTTGTGTTTCAAAATGAAAATAAGAACTACGGTACATCAATTACAACTGCTGGCTTAGAAGCTCTTAAGTAACTAGCATACTACTCAAAATGTCAGCTATATTTTCACTGCGCTGTTGTCAACATTACAATGATTAATGCAGTGGAAATCCAGCGAGGAAACCGCCACTAATCATACCTAATCAGAGCACTCTAGTTGTAGGCCATTTTCTTCAGTCAAACCATCATGTCCTTTTTTCACATAAACATCTACAAACAAATCTTCAAGTCTTCATTTTCAAAATCAATTTAATAACCAAACATTGTAACTTTATATAGTAAACAATTAGAGTGATTACAATTTTAGTAGGTATTTACTTTGTCAAATATGTATTTTTTTTAACAATATATTAAATCAAACAATGTTTAAATATAGTAATAACTGTTTATAGTTTCCAAATAGTTTTTACAGTTAGCAACACAAGAGAAACAATCATCAGTGTTTATTTTTGCACTACACATATGGATCACTAAGGGTTCACAGTTGTTCAGTTGCAGTTTGTTATAAAAACTATGTCGTAAAAATTTTGTGAACAATCAGATGCATTTGGGTCGTGCATGACAGAATCTTAGGAAAATCACTATATACATGTACATAAAAATGTTGTGATTTTAATTACACATACATATTTAGCAATATGACATCAGCGTAAGTCAGATTTTGTGGTATAATTGCGATATTTGGGTATAACTGTGATATTTGAGTATACATGTTCATGTAAGTGATATTTGGGTATAACTGGGATATATTGGGTATAACTGCAATATTTGGGTATAACTGGGATATTTGAGTATAACTGTGATATTTGGCTATAACTGGGATATTGGAGTGTAAACTGTTGGATAATGGGGTATAACTGGGATATATTGGGTATAACTGTGGAACATTATGATATAGCAATTTGACATGAGTGCAAGTCAGATTTTGTGGTATAACTGTGATATTTGGGTATAACTTGATATTTGGGTATAACTGGAATATTTGGGTATAACTGGGATATTTGGATGTAACTGGGATATTTGGGTGTAACTGGGATATTTGGGTGTAACTGGGATATTTGGGTATAACTGGGATATTTGGGTATAACTGGGATATTTGGGTATAACTGGGATATTGGAGTGTAACTGGGATATTTGGATATAACTGGGATATTTGGGTATAACTGGGATATTTGAGTATAACTGGGATATTTGAGTATAACTGTGATATTTGAGTATAACTGTGATAGTTGGGTATAACTGGGATAATTGGGTGTAACTGGGATATTTGGGTATAACTGGGATATTTGGGTATAACTGGGATATTTGGGTATAACTGGGATATTTGGTTGGATATTTGGGTATAACTGGGATATTGGAGTGTAACTGGGATATTTGAGTATAACTGTGATATTTGGGTATAACTGGGATATTTGGGTATAACTGGGATATTTGGTTATAATTGGGATATTTGGTTATAATTGGGATATTGGAGTGTAAACTGTTAGATGATGGGGTATAACTGTAACATTGTGATATAGCAATTTGACATGAGCGTAAGTCAGATTTTGTGGTATAACTGGGATATTTGGGTATAACTGGGGTATTGGAGTGTAAACTGTGATATTTGGGTATAACTGGGATTTTGGGGTATAACTGGGATATGTGGGTATAACTGGGATATGTGGGTATAACTGGGATATTGGAGTGTAAACTGTTGGATAATGGGGTATAACTGGGATATATTGGGTATAACTGTGGAACATTATGATATAGCAATTTGAAATGAGTGCAAGTCAGATTTTGTGGTATAACTGTGATATTTGGGTATAACTGGATATTTGGGTATAACTGGGATATTTGGGTATAACTGGGATATTTGGGTATAACTGGGATATTTGGGTATAACTGGGATATTTGGTTGGATATTTGGGTATAACTGGGATATTGGAGTGTAACTGGGATATTTGAGTATAACTGTGATATTTGGGTATAACTGGGATATTTGGGTATAACTGGGATATTTGGTTATAATTGGGATATTTGGTTATAATTGGGATATTGGAGTGTAAACTGTTAGATGATGGGGTATAACTGTAACATTGTGATATAGCAATTTGACATGAGCGTAAGTCAGATTTTGTGGTATAACTGGGATATTTGGGTATAACTGGGGTATTGGAGTGTAAACTGTGATATTTGGGTATAACTGGGATTTTGGGGTATAACTGGGATATGTGGGTATAACTGGGATATGTGGGTATAACTGGGATATTGGAGTGTAATCTGTTGGATAATGGGATATAACTGGGATATATTGGGTATAACTATAGGATATTTGGGTATAACTCTGGCACACTGGGATATACCGATAAGTAGGATATTGCAGTATAACTGAAAAATTGTTGATTATCAGCTGATATTAATCAACTCTTCCAATGCCTTATTTTTTTCTCAAAAACATTTTTCCCTTGGCTTGGATTATATTTTTTTAGAATTACTCTGTCAATTTTGCACTATTAAAATTTCTCATTGTCTACAGGTCCTTATGAAAATTTTGAAAATATATGAACAAATTTACGAGGAAGGTAATACAAATTTGAAAATTTTCAAGACAGGCCTTTGTAAATATTGTTACAGTATATGCAAATATGTTTTAGTAGTGCCTGGCACGAAAATGTACTTTAAATAAAATATATTACATAGACATGCGATAATTTATGGGCACCATATTGCTGTCTGTGTATGTTGTACAAACAGTCATACATCTTAAATAACTGGATACACTGTACTACATGTTGTCAATTCACGGCAAACAAACACACACACTTTAATTTTACGTGACAAACTTCATGAAATATCAAAATTTTGTAGCAGTGAAAAGGCTTTTGTAAGGCAACAAACTTCTTGTGATTCACAACAAATCATCAAAAATCCACAGCAAATTGACGTAGCTAGGTTGAAAATGTCTTTATAGTCTGCACACATATTCATTTAATCTTTTTCACACTGTACCGCACTGTACCGCGTTCTATGATTACGTCAGTTATATATTTAGTAAGATTTCGTAATCATGACAATCGAAATAAATCATCTACACAATACATGTGGTTCAAGGACACTCATTTTTGAGGCAAAAATTTTTTAAAATATGTTGGTTTAATTGCAACTGAATAGTGAACATTTAACTTAACTCTCGCCCAAATTTGTATGCACTTTTTTCTAATAATTCTTCAATATTTCTGGAAATGACCATATCTTTGGAGCCAACAGACACAGTTTGTGTTAATTCTTAGTTTTTACTCAAAAAAATTGGCTATTTTTATCCCAACCTTCTGAAGGAAAGTGCAGACTTTAAACAGAACTATTTTGTGAATTTGTGATGAAAAGCAGGAACTGGTGGTAAAAAGGTTAAGAACACCAAGGCAGTCAGGTTGCTCATTCATTGAGGCAATTGCTTTCATGGCTTCTGAATTTTGGAGCCCAGTATTATTGTTAACTGTACACAATTCATCTAAACATGCTTTATTGAATCGTTTAATACATACAATGTACATGTAGACACCCTGTCCATTTATCAGACACATGACAATGCTAGACTGGAACATGAATGTTCTCATGACAACCAGATTAAGATACTTTGCTCCCAACAAATATGGTATCTATATCAACCCAATAGTATGTAAATATTTCATTTTTTTGTATAATCGCTTCACAATAAATTAATGATATATACGCTCATGATGCATACATTCTAGCGCTTAATTATGTAATTTTTCGTAAGAACAAGGAAAAGCGAGTATCCATTAGAAAAAAAAGAAGTCCCAGAAAACACAAAACATTCTACAAAGGAAATCTAAGGAAAGGGGGTGAATAAAAGGTAACAGGCTGTTGATCACATGGATACACGAATAATTTATCACTCAACTTATCATCTCCTTAGATGACAGTATGTGGACACACCCAGCGTGCTAACATGCAGCTATCTATTATAATAAATATATATAACCTTCAGGGATCTTGTAGGTTAATAAGGTTTATCTTTCATTTAGCAGTAATAATTGGCTAGTACATAATTCTTTAGGTGATAATAGAGTTTGTGTAAAGAGATAGATAGAGCACTGAGATGTCTGCCAATGAAAAATGTCAAATAAACATGTCACACAACAGATGTACAGTGATACATTGTATATTGGTTGCCAATGTGTAAGGGGTGAGTTCCACAGAGTCTAACGCTCCTAGACTTGGCTCTCCACCCCACCTCATCATTGCCAAAATTACCACTTAGCTTCCTGTCTCTTCACTGCCAGCATGGTCACATGGCTGTCAACCTCATCACTGCCAACATGGCCACACTCCACCCGAACACTGCCAACATGGCCACTCTCCACCCAAACACAGCCAACATGGCCATTTGACCTTCCACCTGAATAATGCCACCATGACCACTCTCCACCCGAACACTGCCACCATGGTCACTCTCCACCCGGACACTGCCACCATGGCCACTCTCCACCCAAACACTGCCAACATGGCCAATCTTCATCCGAACACTGCCAACATGACAACTCTCCACCCAAACACAGCCAACATGGCCATTTGGCCTTCCACCTGAATAATGCCAACATGGCCACTTTCCACCCAAACACTGCCAATATGGCCATTTGGCCTTCCACCTGAATAATGCCAACATGGCCACTCTCCACCCGAACACTCCCAATATGGCCATTTGGCCTTTTACCTGAATAATGCCAACATGGCCACTCTCTACCCGAACACTGCCAATATGGCCATTTGGCCTTCCACCTGAATAATAAACATCAGTTTACACATCAGCATTGACTTTACCGTTAAATACATTGTAATTTATAAATAGATATTTTAGAATTTAATTTGTTTGGGAAATTATCTAATTTGATCCACGGCATTATTCAAATACGTTTTTCAATATGAACTGAGATAAGTACAAGTACTATACTGACTTTATTAAACCTCCAGAGGTCTCATTTTTTCTCCCACTGCATGATTAATTCATCATTTTTTTCTGTGCAGCTTGAATGAAAGTGTAATTTATACTTTCATTTGTTTTTGATACAGGCAGGGAGGCGAAAGGAATCTGAATCATAGCTTTTATTCTTTTTTCAGAAAATCAAAACAAAATTTATAATATTACTGAGAATAACAGAAAACGAATGGTTAATATAAATTAAAGCATTAGTAGATGATCACAATGTTTCTTTATAATTATTACATTTTTTTCTTTTCAAGAAAACAAACACAAAAGTGATCAAATAGTTGATCATTTTTTATTTGTGGTTTCCAACCTTATAGTATAATTTGCATTTTAAAAATGTCTTTATATTTAGTTTTTTAAAAATGTATTCCCACTCCAAGCTATGAATCAGTCTCTGCTGAATTTTGTTTATGTCTTAGCAAACCCTACATATGGTTGCATTTCATCGAAAGAAAAACATATTTGAGACTGCACATGACAGAGCTGTGGTGACTATCTTCCTATTATAATGCAATTGGATCCCCTATCCTGGTATTATTCAGTCCCGACAACATGTGTCTACGCTCTGTTACATTTATCATTTATTGTAGATGAACTAATATACCGGTATATTGTGTACAAAGCATGTCAAGGACGATATTTGCTCTATTAGACGCATATATGACCTGGTAAGCCCTAAATACTAAAATACTGTATTCTAAAATCATTACTTATAAGTGCATATGCTTACTAATGGAGCAAATATGGTAATCGGGCATAGTAACATAAGTGTAGTGGGTGCATTTGACTGCTCGGGAGCATAAACATATGTAGCCTGTAGTTTAACAGGTACAAACAGCGGGTGCTAAATTTGCATATTATTGCAAAATGAAAGAAAAACAGTGTCGTTGTGTTTAACATGAAAAAAAAAAAAAGACTGCAATGTAGAATACATTTGTATGGTTCATCAGGGCCACGTCTGCATGGCATAATTCAATAACCCGTAATGACTATTTATTCACAAACAAGTCATTGTGAAAATTGACTCCAGGAACGCTGCATCATTTCATTTTTTTGAAAATGTACAGTGACCACAAGCTTCACACACCTACACATTACACATAGTTGATTAAACCTTTGAAAGAGATTAATTTGCAAAGGATTTATAGAAATTGACGACTTATTCCTGCTATTAATCGCCATTTCTTAATCTTCCCAGTGACGAAATTTTGTCAACCAATTAAGAACATGGTTTACTAGAAAATGGAATGTTACACACGTTCTGATAAAATTGGAATGCTGTTCATGCAGGAACCAAATATGATTTGCATAGATAGCTGGCTAAATGTACATGCAGTCAGAGACCATGTGCACCTGTGACTGAAATTACTTGAGCCATTACATACGGATTTTCATCAGAAAATTGAGCTCAACAACTATGATTGATTTAATCAAGTGAAAAAACGTAATTCATCAATTTTATAGTACGGCTTTAAAAAAAAAAAACTATAACCAAAGTATGATGTATTTTTAATCATTGAAAAAACATCCGCGTCATAAGCAATATTTATCAAAACTCAACAATTTGTAAAACAAATATTACATTAACAGAGGATATTAAAGTGGATATATATGGTGTATGAAGCCAAATAAAATGAAGGCTGCAAATTTCCATTATATCATGGTACATAAGAAAAAGAATATAGTATTAAATTAAAATTACAATAGCCAACTTTCACAATCGTTTCTCTTTCCCACTTTTTTGGTAATTGACTCTGTGTAAAACTAATTTCCTATATTTCTATTGACTGAATAAAGTTGATACACGGGGCTATAAAAGAGTAATATTATCCATTTTCCTGTGTTGGAATCCTAATTGTTATGCTAATATATAAACAATAGGGTACTTCAAGCGAGCACATTGTGATCAAGAACTTAGTAACTTGAACAGCATTTTCAAAAGTGTTTGATGTTCACAGCAAAACAGTATTGTTCTATTTGACAAGCGCAATACTAGCATGTCAGGTTTCTGATACAATGTTTGAATTTCACTGCTAATAAAAATAATTAACTAAGAACAAAATTAAAAAATTTACTTGACAAAACTTACTACCGGTACTGTAAAATGACTAATTTTCACTGGGTTTAAATTTCGCTGATTTACCATTTCAGGCATATTCAGTAGGTTTTAAATTCACGGTTTTATCTTTTAGATAATGTGTTCTATGCTAAATTTTACATATTCACTGGGTTTTAATTTAGCGAATTTTCCAGTCAGCGAAATAAGCAAAATTATAACCCAGTGAATAATTAATCCTTTTACAGTAATCCTGAATTTTATGAATAACAAATTACTACATGTAGTAAGTAGTAAATTTTGTGCAAAGTAATAATCAACTGATGATTGAAACAGGACTCCATACAAAATTATCAGCAAATTAAACAGGTAGTCCTATCATGATGCACTGGTAAATCCAATTTTTGTTTAATAAGGAAATGTTCCATTCAAGAAACAACCAAAACGATTTTTTAAAAATTAAATATAATTAAATGTAACAACCAATTCAATTTTATCTTCAGGCAAATTCTTTTCTTTGAATCACCTCCAAAATATTTGAGATGAAATATTGTTAACCAATGTATCGTTAATAAAAACACTACTTCAGGAATGGGGACTGCAACTACCGCCAGGAATACCAACAACGACAGATTGATATTACATGTGTATTACCAAATAGTGAACGTCATGGAAGAATCATCAAATTATAACAATGGATGTCTTGTCTGTGAAAGACGTGAATCATTCCTCAGTAGAACTTACTGCAGAGTTAGCACAAGCAGCAGTGAGTGATTTATCATTACACGTAATTCAAATATTAAAACAATCAGAAAAAAACAGTCATTTTAATAATGTACATGTAGTGTCACCACAGGATTTGAAAAATACGACATTATCGCAATCCGACATATCAAATTTATTTTACTAAAGGAATTATGCATTAAACGAACAAATAAAATATAGCATTGCAGTGTATTTATTGAAATGATAAGGGTAAATGACCTAATTGTGTAGTATGTATAGAAATATAAATTGAATAAACCAACCACACCCAGTAAGCAATCAACTATATCAATATGAGGATGTCTCCTTGGTTCATTATTTATTTAAAACACTGTATTAGTTACCATCACAACAATGATCGCCTCCACAAGTCTGACATCATAAATACATAAACTTGAGTCTACAAAAAAATGATATTCTGTCAAAAGTTACTTGTATATGTATCAACCGTAACAATCTAAGTCCTGCAGCAGAGTAACGGTATTTGTAAAACACACTGTGGAATAAACTACAAAGTAAAATATTTATGCTTGCATTGTGCATGTACTAATGTGACAGACTAATTCACATAACATTGTAACTTAATTCACAAAAAAAACTTATTTATGTATTGTTAGTTATGAATATTTATGTGAAACAAAAAATTCTATGTATAAATCGGTATATCTTGTACTCACATTTACACTTATAATGATATACATGTATGTTTCTGTTTGTATGTGTGTTTAACAATTTGAAAAACTGATTTCTACAGTTGAACCCAATTGTGAATCAAACTGTAAATCCAAACTACATTTTGACATGTACATGTAGCTTATTGCGTATAAAGAAACAGCAAAACCTGTCTCAACAAGTGAACACCAAAGAAAAATGTGTTTCTCATAGGGTTTAATTTGAGTAGGTTCTGTATTGCAATTTGCAATGTTCAATATTAGATGTATGTACATGTACATGTACATAGAGTCAAAATCAACAATTTATAATATCAATATTTTCAAACTACATATAATTAAATGAACTGAAAGGCCACCTACATGCGAGTATTCATCACACCCCTGCCCATAGATTTAAAGCAGTCCTTATGTAACTGCATGTAAAATGCCTCTGTATACAAATTTAGTATATGTATATGCAGATAATCCTAATACTGGAAGTTTTTGTTTTTTTCAAAATTAACATGGTATGTTTCAGATTTTCACTTTATTTTATCAGCAACACCATTTATTTATATTTCAAAAGTATTATTAAAAATGTCCCTCTGGTATATAACAGATAAAATTTGTAGTATTAACATTATTTTCCAGCTATCTACAAACACTGGAGGGCTGTGTAGTGGTATCACATTCACTGTTATTTCACAGCTAGACATCAATGATGTGAAATAATATCAGTGACATGTGACAACTGTCACACTGAATATTGCTACGGACATGGTATTAGATGTTCCAAATATTTAAATATTTTTGTCACCAGGCAGTGATTGGATGACCTGGAAAACCACTGATTGGACGGCCTGGACAACAAGTGATCGGACAGGCAGAACAACCAGTGATCGGATGGCCTAGACAGACGGTGATTGGATGGCCTAGACAGACGGTGATTGGATGGCCTAGACAGACGGTGATTAGAAGGCCTAGACAGGCAGTGATTGGATGGCCTGGACAGGCAGTGATTGGATGACCTGGACAGGCAGTGATTGGATGGCCTGGACTGGCAGTGATTGGATGGCCTAGACAGACTGTGATTGGATGGCCTAGACAGGCTGTGATTGGATGGCCTAGACAGGCAGTGATTGGATGGCCTAGACAGGCAGTGATTGGATGGCCTAGACAGACTGTGATTGGATGGCCTAGACAGGCTGTGATTGGATGGCCTGGACAGACTGTGATTGGATGGCCTAGACAGGCAGTGATTGGATGGCCTAGACAGACTGTGATTGGATGGCCTAGACAGACTGTGATTGGATGGCCTAGACAGGCTGTGATTGGATGGCCTGGACAGACTGTGATTGGATGGCCTGGACTGGCTGTGATTGGATGGCCTAGACAGGCTGTGATTGGATGGCCTAGACAGACTGTGATTGGATGGTCTGGACAACCAGAGATATGATGGCCTCATCAGACAGTAATTAGACATCTGGTATGTTACCAGACAATACAAGTTTTGCCAATGATACATGTTTAGACAGCTGTAAATATCAAGTACATACAATACTGTGAAATACTTTATTTTCGATTGGAATTAATTTTCGCTATTTTCGGTGAAGGAATGATTCAGTGAAAATAAAATCCAGCGAATATACCTTTTGCCCTATATTTTACATTCAACTGGTCAAAAATCAGTGAAAAAAATTTTTGTACAAAACACCCAAAAAGTCTTTTCAGCGAAAAAGCAATGTATGATTGCTTGTCTCTTTAATAATAAGCCAGCAATAAACTCACACTTCTAATCAGAATAATGCCAATAACAGTTTGAAAACTTTATTCTCTGTACTAGAATCCAGGATGTATCAAAGCATTAAACTATGTTCCACTAACGGACCACGATGAAATAACACCCACAGAGTTATATACATACCGCCTCTCGAGAACGGTGGTTGAGTGAAACTCCATAAACTAACAGATCAAAACACTGTCAGTATTTATAAACATGTATGCATACACATACAACTAAAAGAAAAAAAAGCAATGTAGGAGTTTTGTTTACTTTCTATTTATAACCATTTTACATCACCTGTCCAAGTATGTACCTATTCCGCTGATAATTGATTAGAATCAGTTTCTAAATGTGTATATCAATGGGGAGGAATAACTAAAATAATGATGATGTAATGAGCACATTACACTGATTTTATACTATAAAATATTTATTATATAAAAAAAACAAATCAAACATGTATTTTTTGAACAAATTCAAACAATACAAAAATAGTGTCATAACAGTTACACTGTAAAGGTGCCATTAGCTATAGCTCTTAACATAACAGAATTATTTTGAATGTTAACAAAACCAATAAATGTGTGCTAGCCTGTAACCAGCACCAACTTTGAACAAAGATATTTATGAGAATTAAGAACAAACAACACCCTTCTGATTCAGTCGTAGTGGAAACCTTATGTAACTTTACCACCCTGAAAAAATTACAATACAAACTTTCACAATTAGTTTTTCAATTAGCTGTACAACATGTGAATTAATTATTATTTTTCACGACTGAGCACTATTTTTATAAAAATATCTCACAATTCAGCAGTTTCAACCAATCTCAAAGAGATATTAAGAAAACAATGCGAAACAACGCAGAATTGGAACTGATAATTACTTGTATTAAAGTTCTTCAAATAATCTTTAATTTGATTGATTGAGTACCGGGTACACCCCTCCCCCTCCCCCTATCCCACCAAATAAATCTCTACATTTCATGGCGTATTGAGTAGAGAGCCAGCTTACATTATCTAATACTTTCAGAATTACTGTTAAAGCTCCAGTTTCTTTTGTTATATTACAGGGTGGAGTCAGATTTAGACATTCAATCTTTTTTTTCACATGCAGGGGATAGGGCCAAATATAAAAAAAAATACTGTGGTTCATATACTGGTAACCTGATTTTCAAAAATAGGCAGATGGTTAAGAAATTTTTTTCAGATAAATTATTTCTTGGTTATACATGTAAATGCATTTTGTTTTTTTGTCTTTTATATTATGACATTATATTTTATATTATTTGCAAATAAGATTTAATGTCATAAATCTTGTTTGTAGTTGTTTACATTACCAAGTTTTGCAAAGTAAAATCCCATTCAAAGCCTGGCACAATTTTAAAATTTGTGATATCACCTAAATATGGTTAAAAAAGTTTACGGTCGGGTAATGAAAAATGTCAGGTTATAGAAACCACACAATTAAACTGAAGGTTCATTCAACAAAGCAGTAAATGCCAGGGTTCTCCCCAGGGGCATGATTGAATAGGGGTTTCCAACTGTTAATTTTTGGATAAACAATAGAACCAATTTAGTGTAACAACAAATACAATAGATATAATTAACATAGATTGTTATGTAAATTAGCCAATATTCTACACTTTTTCCCGGGAGAGAACACTGAATGTCCTAAAGCATACTAGTATAATTAATATACTGTATGATAAGAAGACGGAATCTAAGAATAGATGTGACCAAAAATGAGGTAAGAGTCAGGTGACATGATGAAGAACAGATTACACTTTATAACAAAAGAAGAAAATAATGAAGACAAAATAAACCCTATGAGGTAATGCAAATATTTTTAAACATCAGAATTATAGTCAAATAATGTAAGAGGGCCTGTACAAGAGTCTGTATCCTGCCCCAATGCAGAACAGTAGTGTAGTTATGTATAAACATAAAACCAGAAGCTCTCACTGGTCAGGTAATTATTTCCTTTCTGAGCTTTGTCGTTATGGTTACAGTGCATTTTGTTTCTTGTTTTGAATTTGAATTTTACAAAACAAGAACTTTTCTATGTAAGACTTTTATCATAAATAGCATATCTTCATAAACTATTAAATTTTACTAGGCATCAAGGTAGGGGACACACAGACATCTCGGCAACACAATGTCAGACAGACAATTCTATGTGGTAGTATTTATAGTTTACATTGTTATCATTTCTGTGGGTTAAAGGGGCACTTCCAGTTAAGCCTAATCTCACAACAAATTTACTTTCTGGATTAAAATTACAATGGATAACAAAAGATTGATTAACTTTGTAAACAGCATAAACAATAGTGTCCCATGATTCTTTGGTGCAATCCACGGGATTGAGCGGTTGATGTAGAAAATATTCATCGTTTCAGTAGATCTGCGTCTACTGATGTCCAACATGGCGACGAAGATTTGAACCCCAAAAATGCTTCTCTGAACGTTTCATAAGTATATTTTGTACATTGAATTATGATCTGCGTTTTTTATGAGAACACTATGATAGTTTAAACAATGTTAGTTTCATTTTATCGAAGTTTGCAGATATTTTACTCCCCGATCGCAATGTCGGCCATCTTTTTTTTTCCTGACCGCTGCCAGTGGCAGTGTAAGTGACACAGAAGTTGTATGGTTACAATCGCCGCAACATTGGCAGTATGCTAATTCCCTTTGTTTTAATTGTTTACCGAGACACGCATCCTAACAAAAGAAGCGAGAGTTTCCTAACCATTTTTCTAGTAACCATGGTTTAAAGTAACGTAATGTAATAACAGAACGCCAGCCTCACCCTTCATTCGTAGGGTTTAGAAGTTATTTTCGCTCACTTCACTCATGATGACATGGGCACAAGAAACACCGCACCACTCGTGAAAATAACTTACATACCCAACAAACGTCAGGGAGAGGTCATGGTGTTCTGACATACCGGTAGTATCTGACATGCAAAAGCTGTTTCATTCATAATCTGTAATCACAAATGTGAGCAGCCACACCCAAAGATGACAATGTTGCATTCCATAGATGTGTCAAATTTCACTTCCACACCTACATAGAGGAAGTTATGTAAGCATCTCAGCAGATTGCCCCATGCCAGACATCCAGCAGCAGTATGACCTAATGACCTTCTACAAGATGGGAAACCACCGGATACACACGGATACACACAAATACAACTGTAAATAAGCATGACTAAAGCTTGGAATATCTAACTCAAATTTAAGTAATTTTCTACATGAGACTTTTAGTAATATTATTAAATTTTATTACTTTTATAGTATTAAGATGATTTTACCGTAAGTTTTTAAATGAAAGCAAATACCAAAAGCCTGTTATAAACTGTAAACAAAGGGGGGGGGGGTATTTTGCGTCACTATTACATAACAGTGATTGACAAGAGTTTATTACAGGGAAGTATTTTTTCTTCTCTGCCCTAGAATCCAACTAGATTTTCAATGGAATCTTAACATATGAGCAGATTAATCATAAATTTGGCACACAATTATCATATTCATAGTTGTAAATTAACAAAAAATGGATGTGTTTTTGATCTCATAACAGCAAAGAGACTTGATCGCTTTTTTCTAGGTACATGTATAATATATTGTCAGAATAAGGTTTTAACAGATTATGTTTGCTCTCTGGCCTCTAAAGCAGTATAACATTCACATGTCAATCAATGATACGGTAGGTTAGTTCACAGTCCATCTGGTTAGTTATTATGTGTGCATATTTTTCAGTTATAACAGGATACATTTTACTAGTACAGACTCATTAGTTGAAATTATTTGTAAATTAGATATACACTATCATATATACACTGTACAACTCAATTTAATTTCAAAGCTACAAGAGGGCTCAATGGCTGAAAGAGGATCAGACCATTTCATTAGGGGTAAACGGGATAGAGTTTAGGGGTAATTTTTCAGAATTGGAAACTAGCGACCCCCAAATAAGAGCATTTCACACATATTTCACATATTAATTTATAACCATGATGAACAGACAATTTTTGGAACCAGGTACCTGGGATTTTTTTTAAAATTTATTTAGCTTCCTGTTAGCTCACCTTCCAAATAACATAACAGTCTTCACTCACTCACAGTGTGATAAGAGTCAGGGTTGGGCTGCATACTTTGATCCCTTTTTAAAATCCAATCACTTATTATGAAATATTAAAAACCCAAAAAATACACAGTTTAGTAAGAAAAAAAAATTAAATAAAAAATCGATAGCTCAGTCCCTTTGTGGGGAAAAATTATCTCAATCCTAATAAAACTTAAAAAATTCCCAAAAACTGATAAATTTGCTGCAATGTTGTCATCACCAATACTTAATAAGTGTGGACATGACAGAGGCTACAAAATCAGGTTTACTTGATGATTATTTTTATCAGAACAAAACGCTGAAAAATTAGGACAAGAAGAAATCAAGATTAAGAAATCAGTCTGATTGTAGAAAGGATAAAATGAGTAAAAATGGTCATTTGAAACACCTGTTAAAGATCAAACAATGGAAACAGACATGAAAACTGCCTTATCCTCATTCTGAGGTCAACGTCTGCTCCACCCTATAGTGTTTGCCTAATAGCAATCACTAAACCGTTAGAGAAAAGACATGTCTTTTATATTGAGTCAAAACATAGAATTTTTGGGTTTAGTGAACTCAATGAGTGAGTTTCAATTTTTTTTTTTTAATATCATGTATAGTAGAATGAGAAATAACTGTGCTTAACCAGGTCTACGGTTCACAATAATTGTATGTATTTATTAAGGGATATTCTTTCAAGGTTTTATAAGATAAGGTTATATATTTAGTGGTTTGTGAAATAAACAAAACATTTTAATTTTAACTTTGCATATTCATTGGGTTTTTAGTTAAACTATTTATCTATCAAAAAAATAAGCAAAAATAAAACCAAACTATAATAATTTATGCAGTACTATTGTATCATTGCAGTATTTTTGTTTTCAGTTTCTTTTTGAATATTCAACTAAATGGTAACTCTGTACACCATGTAGATCAATATTGGTACTGATACATACAGAAGACAAGTGTTGACTTTAAATGATTTTATCTTATCACGCGAGAACTAACCACAAGCATAGCAGGGATACTTTTTTAAAGTTGTACACCCCTACACCCACCCGGAAGCGAAATCGACAGTGTCCGTGTTTTCAATACCGGCGTTCGGTGTAATACTTTCAATGCTTATACATTCCAAACAAATACATGCACAGAATAGAGCCTGTGATTACTGTACTGTGATTACTGTACTCTAGAAACCCCTGAAGTAGTTCTTTAAAACCTTCCCCCAAATCGCCCAAATTCATCCATTGCTCCACGTCCTGCATTGGCGGAAAAATCAATTGGGCAGTCGCCTCATCATCACCCACATCTCTCTACGTCCAGTCAGCACTTACCTTAGTTTCAAATTTTCCATAAAATGTGGCAGGTCGACGGTGTCCAGAAGGACGAAATCGCCTTTCCCAAACTCGGGACCCTCGTGTGGTTCGAGCATGATTACCGATCAGCAGTGAATTAGCGCTCCACACAGTTTCCCACGGTCTGCAGATCACTCCATCAGCCGCTTCAGTTCAAAATCCAAATGGTCATGTGACTCATCGGACAACGCCCTCTATGACGTTGACAATAACTATTTGTAAACAAAGGCGGCGGTGAAAGAACTGCCATGCGAGGGCTCGCGTGATAGGAGAGATAGATACTCGCCTACTCAGTGAAAATGTTGTGAATATGCATTTGTTTGTTCATGATAGTTTTTTTTTTTACAGACGAAGTGCGCAGACTGAGCTTGGAATAATATAACAAAAAACTGTATTCCCGTTTGTGTTCAGATTTCTTAGATACCTCCATGCTTGATGATGTAAGATTATTTCTTTGACTGTGAGAGTGTAAGTTTTTTTCACCACCAAAGACATTAGAAAAAGATGTCTTTGATTTCACACACCGGTGCGTACAACTGGCCACAGAACAAAATAAATAAACACCTTCAGGGGAAGATCACATGCCACTTATCACTTGGCAGTACATTGGACTTTTCAGTCTTCGTTTTTTAGAACAGTTTTTAATATTAAAAAAAAATGCCGACATTCGGATTGGCAACCTATATTAGCCCACCAAATCTCAAATTTGCGTGAAGTTACACAAAACGTAGCAACCTTTTATGACGTAAGCATGGAGCCTGTACAACACTGAGATGACGTGTGTGTATCATGTCTCCCCCACAGTGCAATGTACAGAGATTATTCTGTTATTACAGTAGAGTTATGACCAATATTTTATATACTGACTTTGCTTATCTCTAGTTCGTTCATTTTATTCGTCGCCCCATCTTCCCAGGATTCAACTATACGTATATAAATATTCATTACGCAATATGCATGTAATGTTATATCAGTCAACAATATGTAAATTACATGTTACTGTCAGTGTTCTTTTTGAAAAAAACTGTCAAATAACCAATTTCGGCAACTGCCGTTGCGGGCGGCAACGTTATCATCCACCTCTTACACACAATCACTTCACTTGAAGTTTTATTTTGATTAGCGTCATGATTTGGTTTCAATTTATTTAATTTATTTGTGTGTTCGTTGCACTACATCAAGCCTGAAGTCAGTGCCACAAACCATTTTTTTCTGAAGGAAGACTTTGGTCTGAAAAACTATCTTTGAAAAATATAATTACTATTAAGTATGCAGCCAGAGGTTAGAAGACCGATCATTTTCCTTGCTGTAAAATTGACAACGAAAATATTGAAGCGAAGTCACATCAACAACTGTCCGCCGACTACAGTGTAATCTCCGAGTCGGCTAAAAATAATCGGTGAAATGCATATCTAAAATTTGTGAAACAAATGTCTACAAACAAATCAAAGTTAAACTTTAAATATACCATGTGAATACAGAATATAAACAATCATTTGTATTAACAAAATATCTGCAAAAATCAAACTCCATAACAGCCTGAGAAGGTGACACGAGCATGACCCCCATGTACCAAATTTGAACAAAATCCGTTCTGAGGTTTTTATGAGATTTTGCTTACACATACAAAGAAAAATTGTACTCAAAAATCCTATATTTGACAAACAGTTCATTCGACGAAACAAAGATAGTAGTGTTTAAAGATGTAGATTCTCAGGAGGCAACAGTACTGTTGACTTCTCTCTCCACTGGACACCAACTAACTATTTGAGTTGACTTGCAAACAAACTAGAGCTTGCAACATGATAGTTATTCCTAGAGGGCGTACTATAAGTACTATAATACAGTAGTCACACAATGAGGCAGTTCATATTTGTCTCAGTAAATCATTAATTTTTGACAGACACCTGTACAAAATACTTGGGCAAAAGCCAGCTAAGATTTGCTGTTATCTATTCATGTCTAAACACAGCACCGTTTTCCTGAGATCAGCCATTTGTTTTTATACTAAAATATCTGAATTACTTTGAATAAAGCTGGAAATTATGTCCCTTAAAATAATTAGGCACCAATTTTTTTGGTAAGATATTTACATGAAACAAATACATTCGGTAGACTGCTTTCCCGCTGCTGTTTCAATCCTAAAACATGTTTGTATTCGAAATTAAATATGATGACAATGCATATTCATATTGAAACAAACTATGATAAAGGAAATAATATTATCCAAAAAAGGCCAAGGTCAACGGAGTTCAACTATGTTTTCAATAGGCGTCACAGTGCCCGTATGTTATATCATATCTTTTACCTTCATTACACTGTGGTTTAAATAATGGCGAGAGTAAGCGGGACATGGGGAATCCCCCTACCTGAATTAACTATCACACATAAACTCCCACAATGCACTGCTATGTATATACGTGATGCGCACCAGGTGGCGATGATATTACTTTATAATAAAAAATATGCAAAAGTAAAACATGAAAATTAATATATATATATATCCATACATCGGATTGTAATCAAATATTCACGTCCTTAGTACATTTGGTAGTACTCGTACAACTTGTAGAGCGCCCGCAATCGCTTATTACTGAGGTGTTTTTGCTAATATCCTAGGGTCAATGGTATTTAATTTCCCGAACCTAGGGTGTACAAGATGTCCGATTGTGCAATGAAAAGGCAAGTTTAATTTCTCTGTCCCATATCTGATTGTTATTTCATCATTGCTCGTTATCTATTGGACATATATATTACACTAGCGTGTATTATTTTGCGTTAGTTTAATTTGTGTGTGTGTTAAAGTTAAAGTCAAGTCGCTGCACAGATTCTCTTTATTTACGCTGACGCAATGTCGAAATGACTCATACTTAGCACGAAAATGCCGCGGTAGGCCGGTTAAGTTGTCAGCGCCAGACGGCGGAAAATCGTAGCTTTAAGTATCGCTACAGCTCGTCTTCACGGGATATATATGTTGCGCAATAGTCGGCCTGTTAAATTTGTTGATATTGTCGTTGTGGTAACAATCGGATAAATATAAGAGCAAAATTTCCCAATCATGACAGTCGCCATTACCGAGGACTTTTAATTTAAAGGAGGAAATGAAGTCGAAAAAAATCAAAACAATCTGTTTCTTTAATAAACACGCTAACCACCGACCCAAATAATATTAGATGTTTATTCTATCTATGGTTTTACACTTATTAAATGGTCGATTAACGTTTTATTTGATAGCGCGAGTCGTTTTTTTGCGGTCTCAGCCACTTCCTTTATTCCGAGAAAACGGAGCACTTCGCGAAACTAATTTGCATTTTTTTTTTTAAATCTCATTTTCGCAGATTTCATACTGTATTTATCCATAAACTACTGAATATAATTCTTTAAAGTAGATATATTGTTGTGTTTGTTTAGAATTGCGGTAATGAATAACGTTGTTGTTACCTGTTGTACTATATTACCTGGTAGTCAGACAAATATGCAAATTACCTGTCTGGAGTGAATAATAATGTAGTTCGGTCTGAATGTTCGCTGTTGGCAGACCATGTATACAGCCATACATTTCAAATAACATTGAGTAATATAATTAATAGTGTGAGATTGTTTTAGATTTCAATTTCTTCTTCAATGCCATTTGCTTTTACTTGTGACAATACTAAGAAATCAGAGAGAGGTATTCACACAGAAGAGCTATGGTTTCTCCCATAGACCATAGACTCCAAATGGCATCGCATATAAAAGTTGATAAAAGTACATAAATTTTCATATAGCACGCACTAGAAACTATCACCTATCGAGAGTATGTTTATTAAATTCTCATTATTTTTTTTAAGCCTACAGTATTCATAGTATCCATTTTGCTAAATTTTTGCTAAATTTTTATAATAATTTGGTCCATACCGACTAGTTCAGACACTGCTTTTAGTTTTTAATCAGGAGTTTTGTCAATTTAATGACCATTTCATGTGGAGAGAAGCAGACTGTAAAAACTAATTTTGTAGATGGTGCCAAAAGTGCTCAAAATGTTAATTTGACATGTTGTAATCAGTAGGTTCATCAAAGTGGCCTTATTCCTGGTTGCTTAGTTACCAGACAAGTGAGATGGAGGGGGTTGATGTTGATTTACTTTTGGTCAGTACGACTATGCAAATATTTAAATATTTTACTATGATACTAGTTTTAGTTTTTTTTGTTGAAAATGTTTTGTATTTTAGGCATGCACATTATGTTTGAAATTTTCCAAAATGCTTGGAAAATATAGAAGATGTGTTTGTCATTCAGTCATACACACACACAACAAAGTTGGGGAAAATATAATTTATAAAATCTCGGTCTCTGTATGTACATTTATAACATATTTCTGAGAAAACAAGCTCGCAAATCACTGGTGGCAAAATCAACCCATCTCCCATTTATATCGTGAACATGTTGAATAACATACATGTAGCGAGCATAAAAGAAGTTCAGAGGGAAATGTGATGTATACTGCATTTTGAGTCTAATATCAAATTAATTGTATTTACTGTAAATAATTTCAGGTAGACGCAGACTTGCTACAATGCCAGAATCTGACAGGATAGACGATACACGTGTCAAATACTTGGTGGCGGACAGCTTGAATTCCAAGTACAAACTCGAGAAATGTTCAACTGATGTAAAAGTGTCTGAGAAACAACAAAAACAGAGTGTACAGTTGATACAAGGCAATGAAAAGGACACAAACTATAAAACTCTAATCCTGGATAAAACAGACAAATGTTTCATAAACAACATAACCGAGATTGAGAAATGTTCAACTGATGATATATTGTCTGAAAAACAACAACAAAAAGGTGTACGATCAATTAAAAAAAATAAAAAGAACAAAAACTGTAAAACACCTAGCAAAGAAAAGATAGAGAAATGTTTAGAACACAATAAGAAACTGGAAGACAGTAACAAATCTACTGATGAGAAAAGACAACAAGTAATAAAACCTGTTCCATGTGAAGATAAGAATACTCAGCAATACGACAATAAACTGACTTACGTAGAGAAGTGCAATCAAATCAGCCAAGAGTGCACCAGTATTAGTGAGAGCAAGAATGGTGAATTGCGGTCTGCTTTATCCATCGGCACATCACCATCGGTAAGATTCACAGACATGATTTTAAAGATTCCTCCAACTCACATTAAGATGCAAGTCTCAAAGGAACAACAACTGCAGATGAATATTCCAGAGAAGGCTGATGCGGATACAGTGGAAAGGGAGAAAGATATGACATCTGCTGTCAAGGAGAACGACAATATTGTCACACCACATCATGGAATGGAGGATGAAGAAGAAAGTGTAGTCGTTCCTCACAGCACAAGTAGCACTCTGGAGAATGCTCCGTTAGAAAAACCGTCCAGTTTTTGCTATAGTGAAGAAATTTTGCAGAGTGTTATTCATGAAGATTCTGCGGTAGTCAAGGATAATGAGCCAACTGTAAATTCGTCAAGTCAAGCGGACCCATCAGAGGATTCGTCTGAATCACTGGTGTCTGATGATGAACCTACCACCGTGGAGGACATCACATTCAGTGAAAGTGAGGAACTCTATGAAGAAAACAAAACAGACGTTGACGCGGATGGTTCTGAAATTGGCGGGATGTTTGTTACTAGTTATGAAAAAGAGAAGTTTGATGAAGAAAATGAGAAAGAAGTTGATGATTGTGAGAAACATAATGAAGAACAACACTGTATTGGAAATGAAGAAGAAGCCCATGAAAAAAGTGATGGATGCCAAATGATAGATGCAATGGATTCAAACAAAATACAGGAGCAAATCGAGCTGCTCTGTGATGGGAACAAAAAAAATGAAATTATCAAATTTCTGGAACATAAGAAGGAGAAAGGACTAATTGAAGAACCGGAGTCTAAACGGAAAGAATGGATTGAGTGCATGAATGAGAAAAACAAATCTAACAATACTGTATCTAATGATGGTGAGTATCCACTCGTATATTTCAGAATTTGTGGCAACATTATGATGCTGTTATGTTATTATTTTGAGGTTTGCTGGGACTTATTCATTATCATTATTTCAGCAGTACAAACCTTAAAGAAAAGAAAACATCGGAATAGAAAAAGAAAGAATACAAAGAAAGTGACGACCAGAAAAATACAAACTGAGTGAGTATGACACTTCAAATTTCTATGTTTAAAAAAAAAAAAAAATTGAATAATTGTATTAATACATGCTTGATAACTGTGTATATTATTAAGGGGCGAGTATTAATTTTTTGGGCTTAAGTTAATCAATACATTTGATGAACCATTAAAAATGCAGTTGGTATCAGTATGTTCAGACATTTACATTGGAAATATGTTTTGAATAGTCTGACGGCGGTGGGTTGGGGCGGGGGGCACTGTACCTGGAAGCATTTTGTAAAATTGTATTGAGCATGTACAAAAACATTAACAGAATTTGTTTGAACTATCGTTTCGTAAGGTGCAAGCCAGAGTCCAAAACGAAAATCAATGGAAACCAAAAACTGCAGAGCAGTAAAGCTTTAGGGAGACAGACTGCAAAGAGTCATGGCAAAAGAAATAGGAGTCGTGGTGGAAAGTCTGGAAACGATGGCACTACATCTCAAGGACAGGTAATACTTTACATAGTTTGTCTGCCTGGAGATAGTTATGTCCATATGAAATACTGTAAAAAGATTAATTATTCACTGGGTTTTAATTTTGCTTATTTCGCTGACTGGAAAATGCGCTAAATTAAAACCCAGTGAATATGTAAAATTGAACACAGAACAAGTTTAAATATATCTGAATGATAAAACCGTGAATTTGAAAGCAATTGAATATGCATAAAATGGTAAATCAGCGAAATTCAAACCCATTGAAAATTAGTCATTTTACAGTACTTAATATGTTGTTTACACATTAAATTTGTTTGTATTTGCCAGAGTTCACTTCCGTCTACATGTGGTGCAAGGAACAGAACAACTAGTGGTAGAAGTAGTGGTGGTGATGATGAAGATGGTGATGACAATGAACGCAGGCCACGTCGCGGTCAAAACAAGGTGCCAGCAGACAAGCTTGATGAAGATGGTAGGACTAGAAAAGACAAGGAATGTGGAGAGGATGATAAAGCAGGAGATGACGTTGGCGGGGCAGGAGATGATGTTGACAGGGCGGGAGATGACGTTGGCGGGGCAGGAGATGACAATCCTGTACGTTCACTCAAAATAAGTAATTCAGATTTTTAGAACTGTCAAACCAGACCAGACAGATTTTAATAATTTTGTTTAAATATTGTTAAAAGTTACATGTCTTTATGCAATATAATACCATGGGCAGATACAGAATTTTACTTAATCTGGTCTGTTTTTTTGTAAAAATAAAAATAAACTAGAATTTTTTTTTTTTTATTGAAATCTTCAGATTTTAGTTGGTTTGTACAAAGACCTTTCTGGATTCACACTTGAGTGAAAAATTAATACTTTCTATATTACTGATCTCATCGCATATACAAAGACATTTATCTATTATGTTATGGCAATTAATATTCCTTTATAATGTAGGTACTTAATGTATTAGTATGTCGACTGCCGACACTCGGAGCATCCTGTGAAACTCAGCCATACAGCGTTAGTGTAAGTAACATAGTTACATAAATATCTGGATTTTATAAGATACGCAACATTTATGAAGATTCTCCCCTTTCATGTCAGCTCAATTGCGCGCAACGATTCGTCCTTTTCTGACCAATAGCATCATAACATGCAATGTTTGTTTCTGTAAACAGAAGAGATTGATGTTGTTGCTATATTCAAAAAGGCAAACGTGTAATATGCAGTCATGATTAGTGTCATGTTCATTTCTCTCACGTTACGTTTGTATTTCTAGAAGTGTAACGTTTGTTTTACGATTTTGTAATCCTCTCGCAATTTGTGTGTCTTCAGATGTTATCTTTTTTGCATATCACATTAATTGAATGCCTTTATCTTATAAGTCTTTGATAACAAATAATAATATACTGTAGAATACTTTATTTTCGCTTGGAATTTAATTTCGCTATTTTCGCTGAAGGGATGATTCCGTGAAAATAAAATCCAGCGAATATATATTTTTTCCTATATTTCACATTAAACTCGTCAAATATCAGTGAAAATAAATTACATACAAAACACCCAAAAAGCCATTTCAGCAAAAATTAATTCCAGCGAAAATAAAGTATTTCACAGTATTGTAAACTGATTTCATTTTTGTAGTCTATGAAAATTTCAAAAACTATCTCTAGAATTGATTTATTTTATAGTAACATAAACGCCTGAAATTAAAGTGACAAGGTGTATCTAATTTCATTTTGGTATACTAAAATATTTCTAGAATTGGTTTATTTTATAGTAACATAAATGACAAGGTGTATCTAATGATCAATGTGCTTTTCTCTGCTTACAGCCGAGACTTCCCGGTAATGTGGAACATTCTACCCATTTCAAGGATCATCTCAAGACTAGTTTCCACCTTACTCAGCGTTGGCTTGACTGCATCTGCCAATCATGTGTCTTTGTTATGGATGGTTTCCGCCATACCGAGCAGTGCCGATCGACTCAAACACGTTGTGAAATCTGCAAATCTGTGTCAGAAGTCTGTCGACTCAGCATTGAACAGTGTACTGAGATGTGCAGATGTACTATGCCATTCTGTAAGAATTTGAGACGAATTGTACAACTGGTGGACAGTGGTAAGTTTGTTTACCAAGATCTGTGAATGTATCTATGGAACGGGTTGCCTTGTTACACTTTTGACTTGTGTGTTTCATGTTCATGTACATTCTGTTGCTGTGTTCTTTAGACTTTGCCTTAATTACTCTGTGTTTGTTTGTCAGCTTAACTCAGGTGAAAACTGACATTTTCAACTTCTTCTTTGATTTTGAATGGCTAAAATTTTGTTTGACACTTGGCGATAAGAGCAGAGAACAGCCACTGGTGGCACTGTATACAATCAAAACCTACTGAGGCTTGCCTACACTCATTCAGACTTGAGTGTAAAGGCCAGAAACAGTTAAATTTGGTGATAGTACTTTAGTATGATAGAAAGCATGTACTGTCTTCTAATAACCCCAATAAACAGAACCTTTTGTGAACTGCTTTTGTAACAAGACTACAATTACAATTGTCATATCAACACCTTGTTCTAATATGGATAATATTGTTCAGAACATTATCAAGTTTTTTCTGAGGAAGACTTGCTACAAGGACAGTAGAACGGTTTCAACCATGAGGCTGCTTATTGGAAAAACATTCTGTACATCAAATATTTTACCTGAAGTGTGTTGTCATTAAAGTGTTGTCTTTTCATTCTTGCTCCATTTGCAGAGAATTGGTGGAATATCTTGTACAGGTACATACATGAATACCTGCAGAAACAGAAGCATGGAGCACACCAGATCAACCCACCTGGTCACAGTGGCAATAGCAGCTCCCAGTTAGTGTCTAGTAGATGTGATCCAAACCAACCACTGAGACGTGGTGCCGTCAACATGCCTGGAACTCCACTGAATACATATCGCAATTTGTCTGTTCCGTTGACAGCCATACCAGAGCTGCAGACACAACCAATTATGAATAATAATAATAATGTTTGTTCTCACATTGAGGACATTCAGCCTGCAAGAGACTTTGATAATATTGCTGCTGTGCAAGCACATTTGAATGACCACCCTATTCTGGAACAAAGGAATGGTAGTTACCATCATGACAATGGTGGAGACCCACATCAAATATTGGCCAGGGGATCAACTTCTAATACAGAGGATGTTGCAAATCAGCAGCTTGATAATAAATCTGCAATGTATGCTTTTATTGGAGGCAACGAGGGTACAACGGGCCATACACTTCCGTCCTTAACAGATATTAGAATAGAAATGCAAATTGATGTTCCTCCAACTAGTCATAGAGATCGATTCAAGTCATGTAGCGGTGCAGGGCAGCAAGCAACTACTATGCGACAGGAGCGATTCCAGTCTGCCGAGCCTCCAATCACGATACATCATCCAGCTCCGCATCACAGGCCTGCATTTGATATAGTCGTATCTTGCAGTGAATTTAGAAGATCTGATGTCCAAATGTTTTCCTTCAGGTGGGATAGATTGTCTCAAGTTCTACGATCAGGTGGAAGAGTTCCTGATGATAAGGAAGGGGCTCCAATGCAGGAAGGGATCCTAATCCATAAGGTAAAGTTTTGCTTTAAAAAGAAATGAATTAGAAATGAATTTCCCAGAACCATGTGGTTATAATAAGCGATATTATTTGTGTTTGATTACATGTAAAATTCTCTTAATTGTGTGAGAGACTGTATTTCACGAAAATTTGGATTGGAGACACTGAAATTCAGCTCCCTTAATTGCACATTTCAATTGGCTAAATTTTGTATGGCCCAAATTTTTGGTTTATTGTATTCAGGGTTCTCCCCAGAAAAAATGCATAGCGCCGGGGCTAATTTGCATAATAATTTGCATATGATTTACATATCTTTCCTTCATTGATTAACAGAACTTATTTACAATTATGAATATTAGTGAGCTCAGTCACAGGGCAAATATTTTTTTAATGGAATCAACACATTATGTTTCACAATTTAGAAGAGTTTGAAACATTCTCGAAATACAAATGCTACAGACTAAAAACAAACACAAATACATTATTGTTGCAATTTAATTGTTTTGTAAAACGTTGAAGGAAACGCATTCAAAACGTTAAGCCAGATTTATGTTCACGAATCTCATAATTTTATTCACTCCAAAAACATTCTCCTTCAAAAAATCGATCACGTAATTAATTGACGTATTGTTGTAATTTATTATTCGTACCATCAACTTCTAAAACGTTTACAATTACAGTAATGAGCGAACAAATGAAGCTTCAAAACGATCATCAAAGTTACGACGTGACATAACTTACTTGGCCATGTTATACACCAGTTATAGCAATAATTCCTCAACAAATTTTACTTCTTTTTTTTTTTGATATGAAATGTAAGTAAAATCCGACTTATTTTTATCGGGAGCGATTATTTTTGATCACTTGATCGCTTCGGTAAAAAAAACAGACCCGCCATGATGTTTGTGAAACATTAGCATGTGTCCTTTGACCCGATGGGTCAAGAATTCCATTAACCAATCAAAATGCCGCATGGTAATGCCGGTAGAACCCGAAGTTTTCCGAATGGTAGTGATCATAAAAATTACATTGCGGAAGTAAAGCGATGTCGTAGCACGATGTGTTGGCATCGATTTCAATTGAAAACTGCATGACAGCTTTCGAAAGAGGTGATTTGCAATTTTTAAAAGGTAAATTAGGTCTTGAAAGAAGAGTTTTTACATGATTCGCAATGATAACAGTTCAAATGTATTTTACCAAATCACGCAATAAACACGTTGTTTTTTTCTTGAGTAGCGTGAACTGATCGTGAACTCCGATTTGACCATGTTATATCGAGGTGGAATTGATTTTGAAATAATTTTAGCTTTCAATCTAAAGACTGTGTCTATCGCAGAAAGTATTTACTTACAAACAAAGAGGTGCTAATTCCACAAATTTGACTAGCCGCTACGTATCGTGTGACTAGGTCTATTGTTTATAAATTATAATCCACGACTGGCAGGATGCATGTCGGTCGGTACGTAATTATACCAACAATCAGACAATAGTCCTCGTCGGAAGCATTTCCGTGGTGGTCACTAATTTTGAGTGACGGTCGGGGCCGACCGGCGTGGCGAACAAAGCTTTTTCACATCTGATATTGGCATGTCAAATATGAAATCAAGCGCCGAGGTGGGAACACATAGCGCCGAGGTCCCAAGTGAAGCGCCGAGATTCACAGGTATAGCGCCGCGGACCTCGGCGCTAAAAAGCCCTGGGGAGAACCCTGATTGTATTTTATGTGTAAAAACTAAATTGTTGTTTTTACTGTAGGGTCTTGAGTGTAAGGATGGTCGCTACACCCCAGGACGTCACTGGCGAATAGAGGCACGTATTGGAAGTGGGAAATTTGGTGATTGTCACTTGATGTGTGATATGAGTACACAGTTTATCTGTGCTGTTAAAAAGGTATGTAAATTTATGGTGCCAACAGTCCATAAACTAGATTTAATAGGGGGAAGTGATTGTTTTGGTATTTATTTATTTTTTTTTTTTTTATTTATTTATGCAGTTATTATTATTTCCCCCCCCCCTCCCAAAAAAAACACAACTACCGGTAGTACATCCAAACAGTGTTTACTTCAGAGCTTCTCAGCTGTAGCAGCCAACTTTGCCTGGATTTCTGTCTGAAACAATAAGTGAACATGAAAAAGTATTCAAATCAAATTTCCTTTATTTGTATATTATTCACAACTCTCGGAAATTGTCTTTGGGCGATCACTGATTTCGATTATTTTGCTGCAATGTATTGGCTCTTGAATGTGAATAAATAATGTGGTGATTGAAAGGCTGAAACCTGGGCTAAAAAATTAACTAGGAGACTACATGGAGTAATTTATGAAATCTGATTTCAGTGTGATTTGAGGGATTTCACCAACAATGCTGAAGAAGTCAATATCTGGTGTCAGCTATCTCACTCTGGTATTCCCGAACTGTATGGTATTCTACGCATTGGAACAGCCATTTATTATTTTATGAAATATATCCGAGGTGAGAATTGTCTTGATTTTTAGTACACAATGTAGGGGTCTCTGTATGTCATAGTAGTCATGTTAATTAATGTTACACCTACAGATTATACTGTTTTAGGCCAAGGAAAAAGTAATATCAAGTTTTCTGTTTATCAGGTGCATTAGTTATAAGTGTCTGCTTCAACGTTTTCTTTTCAGGCTTATGCCAGAATTTTCAAAATCAAAGCCCAATTACCCAATTATTTTAAAATGACAGCAAAAAATGTGCTTGTATCTATTTTTCAGATTGACCAAAAATGGTTCATTTTGTTTAGGGTCACTTTTGAAGCACTTTTTGACAAACTCTTGTCTTGTTCTGAATTGCTATTTCTCTCAGTAAATTGAAAAAAGGAAATTAGTGGTTTCTATTTCAATATGATCCAGGGTGTTACCAGTTAGGATAGACAGGTATCCATCCCATTCTCTGAACCAATCATCTAAGCATTTTTTCCCCTAACAACCACCATTGGTAAAGCAATGATCGAAAACTCTACTCTAAAGAAAACTACTTTTACCTTCCTACGTAGATGCATCTTGTTTTTTTATACTACCATTAATCTTCATATTAGCTGCGTATATCCTGAATACTGTGATGATTTTCATCGCTGTTTTAATTGCTTTACAGGTATGAGTGTACGTTCTATACTTGAGCTGAAACCAACATATATACTACAAGAACATGACATACTGGACTTTGCTTATCAGATAAGTGAAATTCTTCTGTATTTACACAACAAGAGGATCAGACATGGTGATTTGAAAGGTAATCCAGTGTTGTCTTATCTCTTCTTGTTTTAATGCAAGGTACCTTCAGTATTTATTAATATATCATAATTGTTTAATAATAAATTTCATTATTTTATTCCGTAGCTTCTAACATAATGGTGGATGAGCAAGGATATTTATACCTTGTAGACTTTGGCTTCTCTCGCCAGCTCCAAAAAGGACACGCCCACTTCCCGAAAAATGAAAATCCACAAGGAACCCCTGTGTACATGGCTCCAGAGATTGCCCTAAGTAATATTCACAGTCTGAAAGTAGATATATGGGCGTTTGGTTGCTTGATACTTCACATGTTGAGTGGACAACCTCCCTGGTCATCATTGAAATTGACTAGAGCTGAGCAAATCTATTACGCTGTAAGTCAAGTGTCTGATTGCAAATACTCACATTCCATTCTCAGTAATGGAGTGTTTACTGGGGCTGATAGGGTGGTATATCCATATACCATATCAGAGAGGGCATAATGATACACACTGGTATAAAATATTTGTCAGTGAATATTTTTTGTATATATCTGGTCGAATCAGAATCGGCAGGTCCCTGTGGCTGCTATGGTCATGTCTAAGGTTAATAATATGCATGGTGAGATTAGTTACCTTGCTTGCATCCAGACATATTTTTTAAAAGCTGCATGCACAAGGATGCAAAACTTAGACTTTCATTATTAGTCTTATGGATTGACATACATTATGCATGTATGAAAACATGTGCACATATATTTGTTTAACGATCAGATCAAGATTAATGTTGAAAATTCATTAAAATTGACCATTTTGTTTTTAAGATCATATTCAACTTAGCAAACTGTCAACAATTTTGTATTAACGAATGCATATCTTTGACCTGACCTGACCTGACCTGACCTGACCTGACTTGATTGGTTACAATCAAACTTTACAACTACATTATACATCATGTCACACAGGCATTTGATTTACATTCCAATTCAAAATGACTGACTCGTATCAGTTTTGTTTTCTACTGAATAAAAAGTGCTTTAAATGACTTTAAGTGACTGTAATATTATCACTTTCGTAACAGATCGGTAACAATGAGCCACCTCTTAATGAGATTCCACAGGAGTGTTGTGAACCTCTTCGTAAACTTGTAACTTGGTGCTTAAACAGGAATCCTGCAAACAGGCCAACCGCAATGCAGTGCTACTATCATTGGGCATTCAACAGGGGTATGTGTTTAATCTTTCTACAATCTTAAAAATCAACTTAGTGTTTCATCAAATTTCCAAGAAATGTGTTGTGAATATTATGTAGCTTGATTATAGTTCTCATGTACAAGGCTTATCTCAAAGCACAGTATTTATGATTGCTGTTTAAAATTTGTAGTCCCCGTTCGAACACAGTTCGAAAGCGGGAACTTATGTTTTTACTTCTGTGCGCCTGTGCGTGCGTCCGGACCTGTATCTTAGAAATGCCTTGAACAATTACAATCAAACTTCACACACACATCATACATGATATTATACATATGCACGTCAATTTGTTTCATGATCTGATTCAAGATGGCCAAATGGTGGCCATTTTTGTTCTAAAAATCATCAAAATCAAACATTTCTCGGCTGTTTACAGATGGATTTTGTTCAAACTTGGTATATATGTTGGACATTATAGGACCTTGATGCACATCATTTTGTTTTCAGATAAGATTCAAAATGGCCAACTGGCAACCATTTTGTTTTAATAAATGTGGTTCTAGTGCCATATCTCTGACTTACTGTGACTGATTATGTTCAAATTTTAAATATTCATTATACATCATGTCATAGATATACAGATACATTGGTGGCCGAATGGTAGCCATATTTGTGCTGAAAAATCATTAAATATCTAGCATTTCTGGCAGTTATGGATGGATTTTGTTCAAACTTGGTACATACATTAGACATTACGGGTTCCTGATGCTGGTTATTTTATTTTTTAGATCGGATTCAGAAGGGCTGACTAGTGGCCATTTTGTTTTAATGAATGGGCTTCTAGAGCCATATCTCTGACATGCTTTGACTATGTTCAAATTTGACATATTCATTATACATTTATTCAAAATAAAATGGCGGATTTTGTTTTACTTAATGCTGTTCCAGAGCAATATCTCTCAGTACTCGTTTGACGATCAGATACAAATGTCAATCATTGAAATGTTAAACAATCATCATAATCATATTCCTGACATATATTCCAGCTATATTACTATAAACAAAACTATATATCTTAAATTCAATAACTAACAGGAACGTTTTTGGATAATCAGTTTAAACTTTTTAAAAGTTTTTTTTTTTTACAGCAGTTCTCAGTGTATTAATGAGCACTTATGTATTTTTCGTTTCATTTGATTATAGTGTTTTATGAACAAGATATGCTGCAGAACCTGGATCAAACTATTGATGATGAGCAGGACTATGACGAGAGTGTTACCGAAAAGATTGATGACAACGTTCTATCAATTCCACCAGCACCTGTAAATGACCCACAAATTTTAATTCAGAAGGAGAAGGAGGAGGAGGAGGAGGATGATATCTACTCTGCTGGACCTGTCAAAGACGACGATGCGATCCAGCCACCATTCGTAAACATATTAGCTGTGTCTAGAGGTAGCACTGAGGGCACACTAACTCCATCTTCATCTTTAGTCCTTTCCCAGGATCCTGCGCTTCCATCATCGCTCACCTCCTCTACTGGATCTGCTGTTTCTATGGAGTCCATCAATGCAAAGCACCCTGGTTCAGAGAGTAAGCCATCCATTTTAGACAGTGATGAAGGAGCAGTTATGAACTCTTCAGATAGTGATGATGACCTTAATTCAGGTGAACACAAGTCATTTGACAATGGTGCAGAGAAGCCCCTTCCTGCTGTGCCTCCAGAAAATGATGTTCAAGTTCTGTTTGAGAGTGGAGAATCTTCTCAACCAAGAGAATCCCAACATATTGAACCAATAGAAACACTCAATCGGAACAATGATTATGCTTCTGCACTGGTACACAGTACACATGAAAGTAGTAAAGGAAACCAACCGGCATCCAAGTCAATGATCAAGGCAGAATTCCAACCACAGCTACAAGCGAAGATGCACACTGAAGGAACTGATAATTGCAATGCTGGAGCTGAACTGAGAGGTCCAGATGAAGAAGCTGGTTTTCCCCTTCCAGTATTGCAATCAGTTGCCAGACCACCAGTTAACTCTGATCATGTCACCAATGAACTAGCTTCTTTAATCACTGGCAGTATTCAGCATCAAGCGAAAGCAGCTGTTGAAGGGGAACAACCAGGGTCTATGAGACAGACACCGAATGATGTGATCAATTCAGATGATTGTAGCGGCATGCATGCGACTAATACTACATACAATGGTGGTGCAAGTAATGTCATCCAACTGAAACCAACACACAGGAAACTAGCACCCAGCTTCTCTGTGAACTACACCCCACGCAAAAAACCTCTTGCTAAGAGAAGCATCTCCTCCAACCCACTTGAGAAGAAACCGGCATTACAACATCATTACAGTAGTCCAGATCTCAATCTGGAAGGAGCCAGCAATTATTCATCAGAATATCCAAGAACTAGTTCCATGGTGTCTGCCACCTCTGCATCAAGTGAAGAACAAATACAGGCAGAGTTTGACAGCTTGCAAGCAGGTAAGCTATGTCACTTTGTAAATAAAGTGATACATTTAATGATTTAAATAATACTTAATTTTTTTCTATTAGATAGTTATTTAAACGTATTTCACATTTTAGTTTGAATCACATAAATTTATTGGAACAGGAAGACTAATCAAATAGACTTTTTATTGCAAGTGTGCATTATAATTAGTGTTTGTTGTGGCTATTACTTCATGTGCTGGTACCCATCTCTAATTCACTAAATAAATGCTTGTACTCTCCAGATTTATTAAATGATGTCATGTACAAAACAAGCCCAGAAGAGCAGCTGGCATTATGGGAGCAGTTCAATACCACTGAGGTAAGTTGTGCTGTGCAATGTGTGTCTGTGAAATCCTGTCTTGTTGGGAAGTGAATCACTTGTATTTACACAGAAAACAAATTCACCAGTATTGCCAATATGCAGCAGTGTCTCTGAAACAGTTTGAACTGACATAGTGTTTCAAGAAAGAAACAAAATGAAAATGTCTTGATGCATTTCTTGCTGATACTTGCCATCTCACTTCTCATAGCTGCCTATTGACATTCACATTGATGCCCCTTCACTACCATTGCCAACGTATCTTACCTTCAATATAATAGTACCTTGAATATTTGATAGTTTTTACCCAAAAATAACTCTTCAAATACAGTCAATATACCATAAAAATGTTGGCAGTTTACACCAAATTCAAATTTTGCACTACTGAACCCATAATTATGACGAACTTGACATGTAATCTTGCCAAACCTCCCTAAAGCAGAAAAAGGACAGAAAATTTGCAAGATTATGTACAGGAAAAATATTACTGTATAATTGCTGGAAAAGGATTGACCAGCTTTGTTATTAGTCCAATAAAAGTGTTCCGCTTGGAATGTTGGAATGTACCAAGAAAATTGTTTTTCTGGAGTAAATTGTAGTGTATTTTACTTATGAATGGTCAAAAAGTGCATGGAGATTTTACCGAAATGTGTGGATGTTGTTTGGTCACAGTTGCACCATAAATAATAGACTATTTTGGGCGTAGCTATAAAATGTGTCACCGAAGTACTCATGTACATGATTCCAAGAGTTTGTGCTGTGAAGAGACTCCATTGAAAAAAATAAGTATTGTGTAATTTTTAGTGAGAATGTATTCAAATAGATTTATGTTTATGAATCATGTTTCATTTCAAAGTGTATTAATATAATAAAAAATTTTTATGAAAATGTTTTTTTATACTTTTTGGATGGATTGAATTTACAAATGATGAGTTATTTTGTTATACCATCACTTGAATTATGTGTTACGAATTTCTGATAGTTTAGACTTTGTGTTCTATGGGCTGTTCTTTCAGTTATGGTAACGTGGAGTCGTCATCTAAGTATGCACAATTGTTTGTCTTGTGTTCCCCAACGCATTTAAAAATCCCTTTTGAATTTGGGGGACTTTGTGTGACTGACCGTGGTGTTTGTAAACTTTAGTCGAACTGTAGTAACGGTAGTGTGTTAATCTGCCACGTTTAAATATGATTGTGCCTCAAAGAGGACTGAAAAGTGATTTACATTTACTTCGTCTGTTATAAATCAACTGTATTAGCTTCCTTCGAACTTCCTATTGCCATCGGAAGTATGTCTACTCCACTCGGCGGTGTAGTGCGTATCGATCTTCTTGTATATATATATATATATATATATATATATATATATTATCTGAAACGCACCCAAACCTGAAAATCGATGGCAACTCGGGTTGGTCTCATCACATAATTTCTTACCTTGTTCTTGACCGCAGTATGCTTGGCTATGAACTTCCACATTCCCACGCTTATGGGAATAGTGCATCATGGGTAATACTGTATTGATCGAGTTGAAACAAACATGGCTACCGTAATGCCTGTTGTTCGACTACATCGCTTGTGTTTCTCTTTCTATCTTAGAGTTCTCTGTTTTCTTTTATTTATTTTTATTTCAATTAAACAGCGATTTGGCTGTGGCCATACATTTAGTCATTGTCGAATGTTTTTCTCGAATTGGTTGATTGTCATAGTAACATATGCTAAGTACAATTAAACGTCCCAAATTGAACAGTAGTCATTTCTAAGGTTCAAAATAAACAAACGTGAACATTTAATTAAGTTTAATTCCTTCAGTTAAAAATTGAGTTTCCAAAATAAATAAATAATAACATGTACCCTCATGTATACTTCAAGTTTTTATTAAAACAAGCTCTTATTTTCCCAGCATCAAGATGGCTCTGCCAACTCTTGTTTTATTTTTTGCAGGAAATAACTACATTAACAGGAACCCCAAGTTCAGGTAGAGGGACTATCTCCACCAGTGAGGAAAACTTATCAGATATCTTGCCTCCGCCATCACCAGAAGATACTAACCGTTATACTCCAGGTAAAAAAATTGACTGAAATTCAAGATTTCAAAATTTGATTTTCAACTCAGATTGCAGCTACAGGAACTGTGCTGCTTTCACTCATTAAACTCATTCGAGAGGTGTTGAAATACAGTTTTGAATCAAATGAAATTGTTCGGATCTATTAACAATTTTCCATGATTACACATAGTGTTGAAAGAGGTGTACCACTGAGGCTTGAGATTCCTTTTAAATCAAGTAGTACTTGATCTGATTGGAATGCACTGACTGGTTACACGATATCAAAACATGGTCAATGTAGTTTCATTTTTGTTCTCCGGCTTGCTCCATCAAAAATGTTGTATCGTATAATGCTCTAAAACACTTCCCAACCAATGGGTCATTCAAAACAGAATAATACAGAGCATGATAGCATTTTGAACCTTTAATCTTGTATAAATAGTGTTCAATTACCAAACAAATGAATATAGAAGATGTACCTAATTATCATAATATATTGTTATGCAAATTAGTCACAGTGCTGTTTTTCTTGATAGAACACTGGCATGGAACGTGGATTAAACAAATATTTGATATATCCTAAAACTGTCAACAAAAATTTCAAGAATTCATGGTTAAAATCTAGTTGTGTTGATATATTGACAGTTTCCATAGTTTGTCTCTGCATGTATTGACCAGGCACGGCCGAACACAAGCACCTGCAGACATTAACCAAGTTCCCCCTAAATTGACCATTTTCCGTTCACTGCGAGAATCACGCATTATGCGTGAAATCGAATGTAAAAACAAGACTAACGAAGGTCATAGCGTTGTAGTTAGCGTCAAACATCGCATGGGATTCGACAAACACGAAAGTATTTTTGGGATATTTCCATGCTTAATAATGTGCTGTACACATTTGATGATAGGCAATTTCGATGAAGTAATGGTTTTCGAAAGCAATATTCTTCTGTCGAAGATTGGCCGGTCGATGTGAGCTACGAAATAAAGAAATTCAAGTTCAAAACCGAATTTACTCTTTTTGGTAGGATTTGAACTTGGGTCTACCAATCATGTGACCGATGCAACAATCACTACACAAGCAGTTATAGAAGTCCTTGTAAACTTGACATAGCTGTGAAATAAAGTGTTAATAATTCTAAATTGAACTGTAAATACAAACACTGAATACTCAAAACGACATCCATTCTCTGATAGAGTGAGTAAAACACATGGCCATGGCAATATTTAACTTGTTTTACTTCGTTATCTACATTTAGCTGGGTAATGTTTTCATTTCACATAGGAACTCGAGTAGATGTCTATGGTGAAGATGATGCGAGTAAAATATGTTCTATTCGATTATTGCCAACAAGTACATACAGAGAAGTGGCCAGAGGAATAAGTAAAAAGGTACATCAACCAAGATATTGTAGAAGCCTACTCTTAATTGTTGAGACAGTCAATCATAAATTGCATGAGAATGATTATTGGTTTATTATGTAAAATTATGAAGCTATTGTCCCATGACACCATGAAATAGCATTCTTTTTTGTGTTACAGTGTCATATTTTGAGAAACTTGTCCTAATATTTTAAAAATATTTTTTGAACAATTCCATAGAACATAATTTTTTTAAAATCAATATTTTCTAAATAATTCAGGACAACAAAAAGTACCCAATCAGTATAATATATAATTTGTTCAGCCTATGTCAACAGCCTACAATTTGAGATATGGCATAATATCCCTGTCGTAGTAACCTATGGTAAATTGTTATAACAGTGACAAAATAGACATATGAATATGAATGTTCCTTTGTATGTTTTAGGTATTTCAACAAACTGCTCTGAGTTCATTCACACTTACTTCAAAGACTCGTTTAATCAACCTCCATGATGAACTTGGTTCCGGTGATTTGAAACTGGTTCTTGTGTCAGCTGATAATGGTAACCAGTGGAGTTGGCGTCTGCTCAAAGATGACGATAGTATTGAGAGGAAAAATGAAGAAGACCTGTTTTATTAGAATTTAAACTCATCTTGAATGATTAATAGGATATCGTAATTTAGCAAATTGTTTATTTAATCTACTTCCTGAATATGAGAGAAAGTTCTCCCAACTTGACACATTTAATGTCAAAGTCAACTTCAGGCATCATCCATAGAATAGTCTGCTCTGTTGTGAAGCAATTGTTTGTCAAAAACCATGTGCAATGCCATGCCATAATTGAATTTCAGTGAAAATTACACAAAATGTTAACAAAATTAGCCTAATTTGAGCAGGAAAAGATTTAATGCTCAATGGAAGACATCTCGTCTCTTGACACAAGGGTATGGCATCATCTTCTCACCCGCGAGTTTTCAGGAAATGATATTTAAGTCCTAATTCCATTGAATATTAAATATTTTTGAATTATATTAATTCATTTATTACAAATAAATAAAAATAGCTAAGTATAAATAAGAACCTTGTTCACTAAAAAGAATTAATCAGAAAATGAACACTTTCATGCCTGTTATGTTGATTTGTGTAAAAGCAGTTTGGCATGAAGGTAAACAATGAAATTCTTCATTGCTAGAAATTATTCTTAGATAATCATTGCATTAAATATGTTTCATGACTATGAAAGCAGTGTTTGAAATTACTACCCGCCCAGCACCGATTTGGTGAAAATCTAAAGTGACTAGCCCTGTGGTCCAGTAGACTTTTTGAGAAAATGAAAAAAACAATTTATTTTACAAAAATAATGACTACGTATGTATGATTGTTGTCAAAATTATGTACCTAGAGTTCTGATGTGATTATTTTGACACATGCAACAGGTATAAACAACAGCAATTCATGAAGGATGTATGATTTAGCAAACTCTCACACTATGCGTGATTTGAACTCTCACATTATGCTAGAGTTCCAGTTGACCCTACCTTTTCAGAGCTGTAGTTGACATATAGTTCTGATTGGTGCTTTACACTGTATTTAGAAAATGTGGAGACAAATGCTTCAATTCATCATTAACTGATGTAGATGCTCTCTAAGATTATGAAAATTAAATGAAAGTCACTGTAAAATGAATAAAATATTGAAAACATTAACATGGCTGGTAAAGTTTCCTGCCCTGTGCGATAAAATTTGACAAATTTCAAACACTGTAAGTGAAATATTAATGCATGGCCAAATCAATTATATAAATAATATTTTAGCTTTTGAAACTATTTGTAAATAAATTGCAGTTTCAATAGATAGAATTGTGCTCATACATAAGCGATAGAATGTGTTCTGATATAAAAAAAAAATGCACTGACGTAATATGTGCCTAGTTCACCCTAATGATAGTACTATGACTACAACATAATCTAAAAGTCATAGCAAAAAACATCCGTTCCAAATGTGATGTCAATGAAGATTTAATTTCAGTGGTTCTCCTGCACCAGGTGAACTTGATATAATGACAACTTTAATACAAATGTGCAACAGTTGCCATCATTATAATTAACAATCGATGGCAAAAAAAATAATTTAACAGGAGGATTTCACAAAAATACTACCAAAAAAAAACAAAAAAAAATGAATATTCTCTCTTCATATTACTTGCATATTTTTACATTAACACAGAAACTAAAATATGTAAAGACAATTCACAAAGTGTTGTGTAAGAGTAATTTGGGCAAGATAATTTTGTTATTGGACCGGTAGTTGTACAATTATGTGTATACTTAAAATAATACCATATTATCACTGTATATCTTTTTTGCTTGTTTTCAAAATACTCTAGTGACGACTATGGACAGAATAGTATGTATGTTGCATGTACATATACCCACAACATGTCAAAACAATAGCTCAATTTAGATTAAGTTGTCATAAACTTGCCATCGAAAACGGTCGTTATACAAAACCAAAAACACCAGTGGAAGACAGGTTATGCTCCCATTGTAACGAAGTTGAAAATGAGGAACATCATTTAATACATTGTAAATTGTACACAAAACAAAGAGACGCAATGTTTCACACTATCAACAGTGTATAAAATGCAAATTTCCTGAATTTGGATAAAGAAAAACAATTTAAACATATCTTACAATCAAAAGATAAAGATACTATTATAGCCCTCTATGTGTACTTGAGTAACAGTAAATGAACAAACAAAAGAATACACTCAGTCACACTTATTTAACTTTTTATTTACTCAACTTTCGCCTACTTACTTTTTTTTAGTTATACATTATTAACTTTATTATATTTTAAACACCAAATTAGAAATGTAAAATTTTCTACACGGTTGTAATAAAGCTGTTATCTATCTATCTATACCCATCTCATCTGGAGATGCATTTAATATACAACATAATATACAGTTTTTTGGTTTGTTAATAACTGCCATGTTTCATCATCCTAGTGGTGGCAGCAAATCGACAACCACATTTGGCAAAAACACAAAACACCATCTGGACCATTGGAATGTGTATATCACAAATGTTACCTACAGCGCTATTCTGTCCTGCAATATATCGGCCATTTTACTTATTTTCCAAATTGTTAACTTAACTTAAGTTAATATATTGTAATTCATTTCTAATTGAAGGATATGTATGAGAATTCTTGTGTTTTAGTGAATATAGCTGTCATAAAATTCAGCATACTTAATAGAAATAAAATGATACCAAAACACAAATTTAATTGTTTACACTGTGTTGTTATTCATATGCGAAGCACACAATGAGAGTCTTTGCAGTTGGTGCGTCTATGTATGTGTGCGCGTGTGTCAGTTCCACTGATATCAGATTTTAATGAAAATTTGGTACATAACTGTGCAGTCCTTATTTGTTTTTGGTTGAAATCTGTGCATATTAATTAGGCAATTTTAAAGATTTTCACTTGTTTCTTATGTACATTTTGTACTATTAAACAGACTTAAATGAAACTAGGTAATACTCTAGGATAATGCACAGACCTGATTATTTTTTGGTTGAAATTTTGTGCACATTAATGACCTAATTTGCATTATTAATTAACCAACTTTAAGCATAGTACATAAAGGCTCTGTGATGATGTGCAGACTTAATTAGTTTTTAGTTGAAATCCATATATCTACCTAATTTGCATATTAATTAACCAATTGGTTGAAAGGACATATTAATTATGTAATTTGCATAATTGGCCATTTTAAACATTTTCACTTGTTCCATTCAACAGATTTTAATGAAACATGGTACATAGATGCTTGATTTCTTTTTGGATGAAATATGTTAATACTAATTTGCATATAAAAACATGTTCATTTTAGGGTTAAATTTTGTGCTCACTAATTACCTAATTTGCATAATTTATAGGTACATAGGTACTTTTAAATAAGCCACAGTTCTGACAACTTAAGTGTTGAAATCCATGCATATTAATCAAAGTCATCATATATGGTCATTATTTCCCTAAATAATTATTATTGTTGAAACATAGCTACTTGGAACCACCCTAATCATTTTCTCTATTAGAAGCACATGTGCTTACTGTAAAATAGGGCAAAGACCAGTATATAGTCAAAATAAGACATTCAATAAATAAATAAATACAGTGCTTTTTATGTGCAATGAAGATGTGCTTCTAATATAGTAAATACAGTATTCCTATGTTGTACTTCATGCCTCCAGCACACATAAGTTCTTTCTAAGCCTTCTTTGATTTTGTTTATTGTAAATTTCACTGTTATATGATTTTGTCATTTATGGGGATTGAATTTCACAAAAAAATCATGCTTCCTCATTGAATGTGAAACTCATCTTAAATAAAGACATATTCGGATGTAGTCAGAAAACTTATGTATATGTGTGTGTGTATATCTGTCCATCCACACCTGTATTTTGGACATGCCTGGGTCCATGAAACTTCACACACACATCATATATCTTAGGAAACATATGCACATGCATTTTTGTTATGATCTGATTCAAGATGGCTAAATGGCAGCCATTTTTATGGTAAAAATTCGTACAAACAAAGTATTTTTGCCATTCTGGAAGCAGATCTTGGGTATATATTGATGGACTTTATACAAACTTGATACATATATTGGATATTAAAGGATCTTGGTGTCAGTTATTGCGTTTTTCAGATCGTATTCGAAATGTGGTTTTGGAGATTTATCACTGACATGCCTTGATCGATCATGTTCAGACTTTTTATACATATTATACATCTTGCAGCACACATGTATGTATATTTGTTTGATCATCTTATTCAAAGTGACTGAACATTTTAATGCAGAAATTTTAATGTTAAAAATGTAGCAAAATCAAGTATCATGGATCTCGACTATGTATGATTGAATTTTATTCATTGACAAACATTTTTCAAATCAGATTCAAAATGGCCAACTGGTTCTGGAGCTGTATCTCCAATGTACCATGACTTTAGTACAATCTTTAGCTGCACATTTGTATGTATATTTGTATGATTGAAGATGACCAAATGGCGGCAATTTTATCATTACAATTCATCAAAAATCAGCTTTTCTTCAATTCAAGGATCTGCTTTAAATTTATGGATTTTATTCAAACTTAATACATACATTGAACATTATACAACCTTGATCCATGTCATTCTTATTTTTCAGATTGGATTAAAAATGTTTCAATGAATGTGGTTCCAGTACCATATCTCTGACATTTCATGACTGATCATGTTATAGATGCACCATACGTTAGTCACACATAATAATTTATTTGACGATCCAATGCAAGATGGTTTAATGCTGGCATTTATATAAATGTTGAAAATCCATCAAAATCAAGCATTTCTACCAAATCAGACCCAGATCTTGGTGGTACATGTACATTCACCATCTTGGTACATACATTGAACATATATATGATTTTATTTTTAGTCCCCGTTCGGACTCGGTCCGAAAACGGGGACTTATGTTGTCACACGCAACGTAATATTACCGTAATTGGTATAGTACAGGTGTGATGGTTCAAATACCAAAATGGCAACAGTAACAGAAAGACTTCCCTGGCGGCGATGATAAAATACGAACACGGAGCCAACAGATGATGTTTCAACTGGTACTGGTATTATTATACCCTGCAAACAGCAAGTACAGTAACGCGGTAAAACTCCACTACTCCAATGACTAGATACTTAAACTCCAATACAATTCAACGAGATCTTCGATCTGAACTCAGTGCTGAACAACTCCCCTATATATACCTCCACTGTCTATAAATAGATCATTACATCAGCATACATAATGAGTCTGGCACTTACTACACATTTTTGGAATGTTCCATCACCTTCTATTGCCTGCTACAGTGTTCTATTACCTATTCAACCAGTTTCTAAAAAAAATCTAGAATATTCCACCCAGACACAGTACGGTTCTAGAACATTCTCAGTGACACGGAAGTGGTAAATAAGTCGTATGCGACATATGTTCTGACCTCTGTGTGTCCGTGCGTCCATGCGTGTGTGCAAGCTTCTGGACCTGTATCTTAAAAATGCCTGGACCAATCACGATCAAACGTCACACATACATCATACATGATATTATACATGTGCACATCAATTTGTTTCAAGATCTGATTCAAGATGGCCGAATGATGGCCATTTTTGTACTGAAAAATCATCAAAATCAAGCATTTCTCGGCTGTTTACAGATGGATTTTGTTCAAACTTGGTATATACATTGGACATTATGGTACCTTGATGCAAATTATTTTATAAGATTCAAAATAGCTGAATGGTGGCTCTAGTGCCATATCTCTGACTTGCTTTGACTGATTACGTTAACATTTTAAATATTCATTATACACCATGTCATTGATATACAGATATATTCAAAATGGCCGAATTGTGACTACTTTTGTGCTAAAAAATCATCAAATATCAAGCATTTCTGAAATTTATAGATGGATTTCGTACAAGCTTATAACATATATTAGACATGATAGGTTCCTGATGCACGACCTTAGTGTAGAGTATGCATTATGCAAATGATTTGTTCATATCTCATTGACCTCTGTATTTGACCTTTACATGTATGTTGTATTGTATTCACTACCTGAGCCATGGTGTGATGGCTGTACAATGGTAAATAAGTCGTATGCTACACTCGCCAGCTTGGAGTTTTTAAAATAATTGTCCCATCTACTTCCTCCTCATCTGACATTAACTCAGGTGCAACTTTATCTCATAGACGTTTTTCTTCCGCTTTGATGAATCTGCTTCTTCGTTTCATTGTCTATAGGGTAAAAACAAATACAAGTTTGTCAAAAAATATTGAAACCTGAAGAAATTTCCTGACAGTTTTGAACTAGCTTTTCTAGATTTGTTCATTTAAGAAAAACAGAAAACAAACTTTATTCAACTATATGTATTTCCGCTACGTAAGAAATACATGCAGTAATCTGCTCAGCAGCTCAATTTTGCTCATCCCTAATGATGAACAGTCTAGTTGATCAAAATTAGTCAAGATGTCACCTATACTGTAAATATCTATATGAATTGCCATAAATAATTAGACATGTTAATTGCCCCACACAAGTTTGTTTGATACGCATAGCTACAAATAAGTCAATATTATTATAAGTAGTCATTGCTATCCAAAGAGAATTACCAGGCATACGGTTGATAAATACTTACATGCCATTGAGTTGAATTTTCTTTTTTTCGTTTCGTATTTGTTTTTTAATTCCATATTCTGTGACTCTATGATTTTTATTCTTTGGTTTTCATAATTTCTTCTGACAGCAACTGTGAATTAAATAATTAAAATGAGTAATCAGTAATAGTGTCAATTGTTTGATAGTTATACAAACATTAAACTATTGTGTTTCTGTTATTGAATCATTTGAAGCAAGATGTACATCAAAACAAACTTTACAACTAGATGACGCCCACAAATTTGCAACAATCAAAATACATTGGAATTTGTGTATAAGTTACACAGGTGGAAAAAAAAGGGAAGTTGCGTGGAACAGCCTTAGCTGACCAATGGCCGCACACTTTTTTGGTGATCAAGAAATAGCTCTATCATGCTATGCCAAATAAGCATGAGGCTTTTTCACACAACCTTTCTCCTCTGTTTTCTCCCTGTTAATCACTGGTTTTCTAAATTATAAGCCAGTTGTAGAAATCTGGTGATTTGTTATTTATTATGACTGGAAGAATAGTACTACATTAAAAAAAAAACATTTTCCGGCTTAGATTATCAGTAAATGAGATGTTCAAAACACATGTATGTGGTTTCACAACTTCCCCCAAACGATAATGCAAATCTCTATTCACAAATTTAAAGCCAAAATTTAACTAAATATATTGAATTTGATGAAGAGTCATTATTCTTGCGTAACACCCACATTCTTAACACAAATATGTCAAAATGCAGAATCCATCATTTACCATTGATGCTTTGGTAAAGGGAAATTACTGGCAGTACCGGTAAAATATTTTGTCATCGATTTTGATAATGATCCAAAAACCATGGTTACTCGTTGTGATAATGAAAGATACATACATTGATATTCCTCCTCAGTGTATTTTTCACCAAACTTCATCTGCAATTGTTCTTTAAGTTTTTCTTCAATATTTTTGTTGTATGCATCATTCCATCTGTTTTGGGGAAAGCAGAAGACAATACAGTAATGAAATATTGTAACTTTTAGTGTAACGTTATAATATACTATTCTATATATCTGGTGTGTGTTTTCAGAATACTAATAATAAAGTCACAAAAATTAGACATCATGAAAATTAGATTTTTTTTTTTAGCTAAGACATTTTTACCTAGGTGTGTTTTTTTAATGTGTTTACTAAAAATAAAATTTTATGGCAACAATATTAGCATTTAAAAAACCTTGTGCTATGTCTTGCTGTTATTATAATATTTTCACAATACCCTAAACTGTGGTGGGATCACAAATGTATCAGCTGTGTGGAACAGGTCATATCTCTCTTATTGGAAGTATACAGTATAATAATTAGCATAATTATGGCCACGAAAACTGTGGCAACTATAGAGGCAGTGGCAAGATAGCAGGGTAATTTTGTATCCCTTTATAAAATTTTACATATTCAATCTTAAAATGATTTGTCATATTAACCCTAATTTTTTTAGCCTTGTGTACTTTTACATTGACTTGACCATTCAAGTATTAATTAAATAATAAAACACCTTTCAAACATCCTTGACAGCCAGAAACTGTACCAGAACATAATACTAAAAAGATGTACTTACCCATTAATAGCATGGAACACCAAACTGCCATATGATGCTATAAGATGTTACAGTCTTTTCTAAAATAAAACATAAACAATAATTATATTCAGAATAGAAATTTAATAGCAGCAACCAAGACACATGGTCTGTCGAAAAACAAAGTATTCACACAGAGATGTTAAACTAAAGTAATGTATTAATTGTTATTAGTTACTTTCCCCATCCAAGCAAGAAGACAGAAAACAACCGTTCAATGATCATACTTTGACAACCTACGAACACCATTATATGTATCAGGTGAGGAATATATTCATGAGAAGTAGTAAAAAAATATATATAGTAACAGTAAAATATGCAATACATGATGGTAAATGATATGTTTTTATTTTCATTACATTTGTTTTCAATTGCAATCATCTATAATTAAGAAAATTCTAAATGTATGTCAACAGCTGTATGTGAAGTACAAAACTTTCTTCACATTTCGATATACTTTTTAATGCATTTATTTCAAATATTTGGCTTATCTGTCAATTTGACATGGGTTGCTTATGTGACAAGTCAGGTGAAATTCAATATATTTTTGTATTTATTTTTTAGTGCCATTATGAAGCAATGTGAAAGAGAACATTAATTTTAGGCTTATATATATTGAAAATATATGAATAAACAACAAAAGTCTGTTTTGTTTGACAATGTGTTAGAGCTTAAGTTTGTTTATGTTTGGTCTTAATATACAAAGGTGTGAAGCTTGAAGTTTAACACACAAGGTTTTATGCGGCACTTTTGCATTTTACCTGTGAATACATGCTTTAGTTTACACTCACAGGAGTTTGATTTTTTTTAAACCGATTAAAAAAGATTAAGATTGGTGTAATATTATTTAATAATTTTATTAACACTTACACATTCCCCGGAGAGATTGGCAATGGTTACAAAAGTTTAAAAAGGAATAAAAGGTTACAAAACAGAAAATAGATAAGAAAAAAACAAAACAAAACAATCTAAGCTAATACATTACAGATAATAGCTAGTATAAAATTATGATACTACGATAGATAGAAAACAAAATGCAAAACTCAAATAGTGAGAGAAGGTTGTCACTGGGGTTGCTGTCTTATTTCAAAACACTTATTTAGGTACCTTGCTACGGGGAGTGTTAGGCCACTGTTGTTTAGCAAGGCTATGAATTGAGTCTTTAGCGGCAAATTTTTAAAGTTTTGGATTTTGGTTTTTGCTATTTTGAATAGGACATTTATTATTAGCGTATTAAAGTTACTAAAGTTGTTTTGTCTTTATTGTACTCAATATGTCATTGTCGTGTTAATTACTATCAATACTTCACTGTGTTTATAAGCTAAAAAAATAAACTTACTGTATATTCAATCAAACAATGACCATCTCTTGGTGGAGTGGCCTAGCAAGGTGTGATTTTTGTACAGGATTAGCCTGCCATGCCCATTTATTTGTTTCTCCTATTGCTTTTGTTTTAGCATTAACAACAGCTTTGTTCAAAATTAGGAGTGGCCTTTTGAAAATTATATACGAAGACACTGCAGTCCAGAAAGGAGCTGTTTTCAAAAAAAATGGTGAATAACAGACATGAAGATACTCACTGAAAGTTCAGATGTTGTTTCCATCTTTCTGTTCGCGGTATGTTGTGGCTGTTGCTGGGGCAAATGAGAATATAATACTGTCTGATTCAACTGTTCTATTCTTTTGATGATAGCATCCTGAAATTCCTGTTGCTTTGATGCAGTGCTTTTACATATGTCTTCTAATGCATTGAAATTTTCCAACACTTGCTGACATTCTGAAAAAAAAATAAGATGTAAAACATGCATAACATATTGTACACAATAGTCATTATTTTGGGTCTAACATGCCTAATTTGCATAACATAGAAAAGAGGCAGGAAGTCGGCCACATGTGTTATATGTAACCCTCCAACAAGCTTGCAGAAAAACGAAAGTGATTGTTTCTGAATAAATAGTAATGCACATTAACGCAAACAGAAGTCCATTTAGCCAAGTTTATTCAATTTTAGAAAAGCAATTTTTCCTGGAAATCTTGTGTTGAAATTATTTTAATTGAATAATCATAAATTATGTACTATGGAAATAAAATATAGATCATATCTATTGATGGATAGTTAGTGGTACTGCTTGTAGTTCCAGCATAATTCGATGCGTTGAGGTCGTGTAGCGGTTGTCGCTGTCGAGGTACTGTATTGTATTGCTCTCTACTATCTAAGTTTGTCAACTGAGATCTTCCATCCGTGTTGACCTCCATATGTAGAGTGAAATATAGACTGGCGCAGTCGGGGCGATTAATGTGTTTTTGTAGTTTATATAAAATCAAAAAATTCGCGAAATGGAGGTGTTGGAGCAAAATCCCCTGTAACTGCGTTCGCGCTAACACTTTCATTTCGCGAATTTTTTTTTATTTTATTTAAACTAAAAAAAAAAAAAACTAATCATCCCGACTCCGCCAGTCTAAGTGAAATACACCGCTGCTTGTGCCGACATTAAAACTTGATTCACCGTGACCATGGCGACTTAGGTCAGAGTGAGAGCTTGTATCGAAGGGAGCAGCGAACTCGTCCATAATGGATAGGATAGGATAGGATATTTTTATTTGACACATACACAATACAGAGTAAAGTCCAAAATAACACAAACAAAATAAGCTAAAACAATTCTAAAACATTGAAAACAAATTTTGCTAGACTACTACAAATAAAAAGATCAGAACTTGAAAGAATCAAAACAAAGATATCCTCTCCAGCTAATAGTTGTAGACTTGGTGCATATTAAACATAGATTGCTGTAAATAATGAATTTCTTAATTCCCTAATTTTGTCATGATTACATCTGAAAAGGTAATGTTTTTCATCACCAACTTCATTACAGTTACACAGATGACAGAATCTTTCTTCTCTTTTAATGCCTCTATGTCGACCATTTTCTACTGGTAGCTGATTGGCTGAAATCCTGAATTTCCTGTTTTGGGTGTTTTCTAAATATTGTTCAAATTTAATACAAGATTTAAAAGTGCTATAAGTGCAAAGTTTGTTATTATCTGTTTTAGTGATTTCCTTCTTCCATTTACTAAAGTAAATGTTTTCCATTTTTTCTTTGAACATCTCACCAAAGTCATTCTGATTAAGGTCATCAACTGTAAGCTGTGTAACTTGTAATAGTTGTTTGACATATATGTACCATGAATCACAACTACTAGACTTGCTAAAATTAAAAGCGGCTTCTAAAATAGAATTGCTTGTTTTCTTACAATGCAATCTTTGAAAATAACTCATTACTGTAGTACAGGCATTGATAATAATTGGATATCGACCCAATTCCCTCCTACAAGCATTATTTGAAGCTTTTCTGTTAACTCCCAAGACTTGTTTGCAAAAATTAATATGCAATTTCTCAATGAGCATTTTATCACTAAATAATTTGGAAAGTAACTTGTCATTGGTAATTACAAGTCTGTTATTTCCTGTGCCGTAAAATAAATTAAACATAAAACTACCCCAGATATCGGAACTGTAAAGCATAATTGGTTTTACTAATGAGTCAAATAATTTGCCTGCTAACCGCACAGGGATAACAATCATTGTTATCCCATAACATTCTGTAAATCTTAAAAAGTGCTTTGCGTGCTTTGTCATATAACCGAGCAATACCCACATCAAACTTCCCATTACAATGAAATATAATTCCCAAATAGTTATAGGAGTCAACACATTCAAGTTGAATACCATTAAAATAAAAATATAATGTCATGAGCAGCTTCTGTGGCAGACAACAACGTAAGCAGACGACGAGACATAGTTAAAAAATGCCAAAAAATTGAAGTAAATGCTGAAGTTGGACAAGACAGATTGATAAACAGTGTTTGCTTGTCAAGCGCTGCATCGGTTCTGACACGAAAGCTTACCTATTGGTGGCACTTCCACTGTTTACGACCCCTTAGGTTGATGAATATTTCCATAAAATGAATAAAAACAAACAAAAAAAACAAACAAACAGAAACAAAAAAACACGTTTTAGGCTTATCTTGCAACACTGAATACATTTTATGAATTTCACACAACAGAGTTGAATGAGCAGTGCAAGCTGATGATCTACCAGTGCAGCATTCTTCATTGATGGCGGCAGTATTCATATTTTTACTGTCTTGGCAAAAAGATTTCTGTGTTTCTGACAGGGGTATGCAGTGCCTTGTGTCATTTTTAAAGTCCCTATTAGTGACATTAGCAAATGTATTTAAAATTGAGAGTTTGGCCAAGTTCAGCAAAATTTTGCTTGGGACTCTTTATAAGATAAGAAAATTTCTTGGACTTGACCGAGATGCCTTTACTCAGTATGTGGTTTGTGGAAGATGTCATAGCATTTATCAGTTTAATAATTGTTACAAAGTATTGTCCAATGGAAAGAAGGTATCATTGAAATGTTCACGTGTAGACTTTCCACAACATCCACACAAATCACACAAACGTAAGCCATGTGGGGAAGTTCTTCTGAAGAAAGTCAAAGGACAAAACGGATGTGAATATGTATATCCAAAGAAGGTGTTCTGTTATCAGAATTTAGTGGACTCACTGAAATCATTCGTAAAACGAACTGGATTTGTGGATGCATGCAACCAATGGAGAACGCGAAATAGTCGGGAAGACTGCATGGGTGACATCTATGATGGACGTGTTTGGAAAGATTTTGAAGATCAAGGATATTTTCAATCTAAGTTCAATCTAAGTCTAACTTTAAATGTTGTGTCATGAATTTGTTTTCGCGTATCTGTTGGTCGACTTAATTAACTGATTATTAGCTGAATTGCTGTGTTATGTCTGTCATCGTTTAGGTCTATTTGAAGTTTTGGACGGAACTTGGCTCAGCGGTTTGGAACTAATTACAAGATACTGTCGCTATTCTGACATCCGTAGTTATTAATGTAGTGAACGATTAATCAAAAGATATGACGTATTCAGTACTTAGTGTGATTGGCTTTATGATTGAAGGTTACGCCCTAGAGTCTTTTTACTGCTTTGTAATTGGTCAGAGTTTTGAAAATGAATAAAGAGAGTTTGAGTTGGTCTTGGCGAATACTCCACGATAGACGCAGTCTAAGTCGAGTCCAGTCCGAGAGAGTCTTGGGGCGAGCCTTGACGCAGTCCAGTCTTGGGCTAGTCTTGGGTCAGCCTTGCGAGAGTCTTGGGGATTTTTCCCCCGGGGCGCTGTGTCTGATAGAGTGCTCGATTGACCGACTAAGACGAGAGCTGAAACGTATTTCGTTGTGTGTGCCTTATTTGACTGTAAAGTTAAAGTGACTTTCCCGATCCCGTACCTCAAGGGGACGAGATAGAGAGACGAGACGAGTTTCCCCCCTGACAAGTGTGGAGAACCCCGAGAGAGAGAGATTTACCCCTGATACGTGGTGGAGAATCCGGGCATGTGTTTAACACACATTGACATCCTGTGAAGAAAAGTGAATTGGCGAAGATGTGTCTTTCTTGTGAACCGAACTAACTGGCTCGATGGCAGAGACGAAACCGCGCTCGACGACTAACACCGTTAACAGTATGGCACCGATGAACGACGCTGAAGAGATGAAGACCTCTGAACCCCTTATGAAGGATGAGTACCGGATAGGACTGTATAATTAAGAATTGAGCGACATTAAAGACAAGAAGAAGATGAAAGAACGACCTGGACTAACGCGACAAGAGAAGAGACGCTTATAGACTTTGACTTTAGCTATCTGTGTATTGCTTAGAGAACCGCTCGCTGGACACTGTAACTGACACTGTGTAACTCAAGGACGTTGAACTCTTTTCCAGAATCCTAACCCTATTGCTCAGTAATGTAATGTATTGCTTGCTTTTCTATCGTTTTTACCGTTTCTTTTAGTGATGTCGAATTGTATGTTATGTAAGCGCCCAGATCTTTGTTTTGAAATGATATTTAGTGACGTTCGAGGTCCTTTATAACGATTTAAGCGCGTTTCAGTGGACGAGTATTTGCAACACAGTGTTTTGAGTTTTGTGAAGTTTCATGGTGTTTTAATGAGTTTATGAGTACGGATTATGATGGGGAAAGTAATGCCCCCACGTGTTTTTTTTAAGAGTTTTGAGATTTGTCGAGTACAGAGATATCGACGTTTTAAGAGTTGTTTTTGTTTATGTGTTGTTTCCGGAATACTTCTGACGCTTTTTGAGTTGATAGTACCTTTGTAACGTTTTTTAATGTCTTTTTGGGATGGGAGTTTGGTGCGCTTATATATGTATTGTTTGATAACGCAAGCTTTTGTTCATGATTGACAGGATTATATGTAATTCAGTAGTTTCTATCGTTTTGCCTTTCCCGTCTTTTTTGCCAGAGGAGTAATGTGTTATGAAAGCGGATTTGTCTTTGCATTCTGTTTCCACGCCGTATGACTTTTGTTTAGATTAACGACTTTTGAGTTCAGTTGAAGTTTATAAGCGTATATGACAGGAGTTTGATTAATAGCTTTTTATTCATTGTTTATTAGTTACCGCTTTGCAATGCTTTAACCGAGAGACGCATCCCTGGTAATCACGTGATCATGCTGTCGACTGCAGCGATTGGCTGATCGCTTGGTTACACCGCCACGCCTTAGTTTTTTTGACCTTTTGATATAGAGTTTGTAACCTTAGTAACGGGAGACAGTGCAGCGAAGGGTTATCTTAGCGAACCGTTTTGAGAAAAGTGAGTCGATTGGTAGCCTTTCCCTTTTTTTGATTTATAACCGTAGATATTTGTGACTTTATAACCATTGTATTTAGACTTTATAATCATTGTACTTAATTAGTGTGTTTTACTCTTTTTGATTTATTCCTTTTATTATTAGTATTGTATTTAACCCGTATGACGATGAGTGGCTGACGGTATCGTTGATTTATGAACGTGTTATGCCAAGAGGCATATCTCAGTTTGGGTGAAGGGATGTGTCATGAATTTGTTTTCGCGTATCTGTTGGTCGACTTAATTAACTGATTATTAGCTGAATTGCTGTGTTATGTCTGTCATCGTTTAGGTCTATTTGAAGTTTTGGACGGAACTTGGCTCAGCGGTTTGGAACTAATTACAAGATACTGTCGCTATTCTGACATCCGTAGTTATTAATGTAGTGAACGATTAATCAAAAGATATGACGTATTCAGTACTTAGTGTGATTGGCTTTATGATTGAAGGTTACGCCCTAGAGTCTTTTTACTGCTTTGTAATTGGTCAGAGTTTTGAAAATGAATAAAGAGAGTTTGAGTTGGTCTTGGCGAATACTCCACGATAGACGCAGTCTAAGTCGAGTCCAGTCCGAGAGAGTCTTGGGGCGAGCCTTGACGCAGTCCAGTCTTGGGCTAGTCTTGGGTCAGCCTTGCGAGAGTCTTGGGGATTTTTCCCCCAGGGCGCTGTGTCTGATAGAGTGCTCGATTGACCGACTAAGACGAGAGCTGAAACGTATTTCGTTGTGTGTGCCTTATTTGACTGTAAAGTTAAAGTGACTTTCCCGATCCCGTACCTCAAGGGGACGAGATAGAGAGACGAGACGAGTTTCCCCCCTGACAAGTGTGGAGAACCCCGAGAGAGAGAGATTTACCCCTGATAGTAGACTGGTTTCAGCCTTATGAACACACACCACATTCCATTGGTGCCATGTTCATGGTTATCAATAACTTACCAAGACAAGAACGATTCAAACCAGAGAATGTTATTCTTGTTGGTTTATCACCTGGGCCAAAAGAACCAAAAAAAAAATATGAACTCATATTTGCAACCACTTGTGAATGAACTTGAACAACGCCTCATAGGTGTGAAAATGAAAGATGGCTCGTCATTAGGCAATATATATACAGAGCTGTGCTGATGTCAATTTCGAATGATATACCGGCTACCAGGAAGTGTGGTGGATTTGTTGGACATGGTGCCCTCAGAGGTAAATATCTTCTTACACTTTTTTACATGACAGCGGAGCGATTCATATAATACATCATCTGACCATCCACAATGATTTAAGTCTTATTGCTTTGGTGCTTCGTATACAAGTTTATTTGGTGAACCTCTGTCAGATTCAATTATTTTATGAAGTTATTATTAATTCCCAATTTTTAGAAAATATTTTTTATAAATTATTTTCAACTTCTGAAATATTTGAAAAGTAGTTAGTACCTTGGAAACCCTGGCAGATTTGTAAATTTTTTGGCGATGTCTTTAAATTTCTGTGTTAATATTTTTATCATTTTTGGTAACTTTAATATTTTCAATATTGATTATTATAATTGGTTATTCGAAACCTCGTATAAAACAATTTAAAAACTATCTGAAATCGATTTTCATATACAATTTAAATACTAGATTATTAGTGTTTTAAAAAATAGTAGTAGAGAACATACTTGTACCTGATAAATGACCATAAAAAAATAATGCTAAAAGGTAGTAATATACATGTATCATTAATCTTTCAAATGAACAGCTCATGAAAAATGAATTATTACAGTTTTGTTATGCACGCTTGGTATGTACACATAATGATGTGTCATTGTGATATCTAAGTCGTGCCCAAGATTACTTTTCAAACAACGAGCTACTAGTACTCATGTCTCTCAAACAAAAATAATACAAGTTCTGTTAATCGTTCAAATAATTTAGATGCAATTAGAAATTATGCAATTGATCTGTACACAAGAAAGTATTATACTGTAAATACTTTATTTTAGCTGGAATTATTTATCGCTGAATAGAATTTTTTTTGCACAAATTTGAAACAATAACATGTATTGATAAAAAGGTGATGAAAACGGAAGTCAGCAAGTCGTTCACGGTCGTGGCTCCTCTAAACTCAAAAACAAATACTAGAGATAGAGTAGTAATAATTTGCCCATTGCACGTAATGGCAACGATGTGACAAAACGAATCTCATAACTCACAGTGTACGTCGGAAAGACCCATGATACTGATTTTCATTTTTTACTACTCAATTGCCAGTGACAGTAATTGCCAAAAATTTTAAAAAACAAGTGAAATTAAGTCACATAAAAACTGTAAATAAATTGCAATTATTCAACAAACGACTGAAGAAAAAACAAACCCTGACCCCTAGAAATGCCTTAGTACTGGAATTCCACCATAAGGCGACATCATGCTGTTTTGACATCGCAACACATTGCCGTCAGCTGACAATGTTTCGGTGATCGTAGGTGAACGTGTAGATGTCGACAGTCAGTTATACCTAATGATAATCTGTTATTAATAAATATTGTGTAAAACATAATAGGCGTGAATATGTTGCGAACTCCGGGACAGGAAGTATGGAGTGTCATTAGGCTAAATACCCTCGCATTTAATAATTGTAACTTGTTTTTTTTTAAATGGACTTGGCACATGAATTAATAGACCGAATGCAGATTTAGGTCAGTTGTTATACTAGTATGTAAAATTAAGATCGCCCAACTGACAGAGGGATCTAACTGATGGGATTATTATGGTATTTATTTTTAAATCGATATTTAAATTGATGTTTTGTTATCTCGTTTTGTAGGGTGCAGTAAATGTCTGAAAGCATTTCCAGTAGAAACCTTTGGTGAGAAAATCGACTACAGTGACTTTGATGAAGCAAACTACCCACTCCGCACTGACAGTGACCACAAAGCTTATGGATTCCAAACATTACATGCCAAAACACCTGCAGAACAACAAGAATTGAAAGAGAATATGGTGCAAGATGGTCACATTTAAATTATTTGAACTATGTTCAGCCTATGCTTTTTCATGTAGTTTACCCAATGCACAATTTGCTGTTGGGAACAGCCAAGCACGTAATCAAAACATGGACAACATGGTGTTATAAATGCTGACAATTTGATCAATATTCAAGACCGTGTTGATAAATTGAGTGTACCAGCAACAATTGGAAGGATTACTTCTAAAATTGCTGCTGGATTTTTCTGGGTTCTCAGCAGATCAGTAGAAGAACTGGGTTTTGGTGTTTTCTTCCTATGCACCCAAAGACATCATACCAGATGAACATTACAACTGCTGGCAATTATTTGTCAATGCTTGTAAGAAGATATGTGCCAGAAAAATATCTTTAGAAGATGCAAATATTGCACATAATTTGTTAAAGGACTTCTGTGAGACATTTGTAAGGCTTTATGGGAAAGAGGAATGCACGTGCATTTAATAGATTCTATTTTGAATTTTGGTCCTGTTTACGGGTTTTGGTGTTTTTCCTTTGAGCGCTATAATGGTATTCTTGGATCTTATCCGAGAAATAACCATTCAATCACTGTTAAGCTCATGCGTAGGTTTCTTCAGGGGCAACAGTTGACTGACATACCTTTCCCTGCTGAGTACAGTAATATACAGAACATTCGTGCCAACACTGATGGTTCTCGAGGCACACGGTGCTTTGCAAATAGATACAAGCGCACCAATGCGTCCTGGAATCATCACCGACCTCGTTAGAAGTGAGATTATGTTGTGTGGTTCAGACAACAAAAGGAGGAAGATATCCCACCTCTTTGCTAAAGTAAAATGGTACAAAAAGCATCCAATGTATGCTTATTATGGTGACCATGTTGAAGTGTGGGGAACTGATTTTGAGTCTGTCATTGGAGCTGCATTTATACCAGTACAGCGCATTGCAGGGCAGTGCATGTTTGTTAAACACAATGTACACTTTCCATACTGTAGGTCCAGTGGTGAGCATGTTACGGTGATTGTACCAACTGCTCCTGTGTATCAGTGAGAAAATATTTTTACGTCTGGGCCTTTTATCTTAGATACATAGTACATTCATTGGGTTGACAAGCTTCAGATGTGACAATATTCTTCAATGTACGTATCAGATTGCATCTGTATAAACATCACACACAGTGAAGCTATATCAGTGGTCAGGCTTGTTTATTATTTGTAATATTGAACGTTCCGCCACAAATGTATTATTAGCTTTATAATTTTGATTGATTTACATGTATATTTCTATGACCTGGCTGCAATTATATTCAGTTGTCTATGAAGTCAAGCAATGTCATTTAATTGTTCTCATTTTGTACATACATTTATTTGTTTTACATAATCAGTGAATACTAATGCTCAAAACAATAACCTTTATTAAGTAATTATGATGTATTATTTTTGGCTTGGTTAAATCCATGTATAGTGCATTTTATGATTTAATTGTCAAAATACTCTTGGTGGGAGGCAAAATGTGTGGTAATTTTTTTTTCAGAGAACTGAAATTTGTATTTTAATATTTTTACAAATGTAGATTTGCTTTTCGAGAAATTTTTTTTAAATAAAATAAATTTCTATGTTGAACAATTTTGTTATTTGTTTTGCATAGTTTGCGTGATGACAGCAACCAAGTCCCACATGTGCAGTCTCTGTGATATAGCTGTGGCTTTATAACAATTTGTGCTGCCATATCTTTAGTAGACACTGCAAACTGCTTAAATTTTGCAAAAGTCAAATTTACCTGAGTTTAATGACATGCATGAGTCCTATGAATGTCAGCAACTTTCATGAAATTAGGCAGTTTTAGAGTATACTGCATGAATTATAAAATTGATTGTAAAATAACTCAAAAGTGGATGTTGAACAAATTTATTCATTTATCAACACCAGTGTATTAGTATATCTATTAATAGCTTATGCCCTTGTGTAAGTGACAGGAAATCACAAGTAAAATTATAATGACCGAACATATAATTCATGTCTTTTGCTTGTGTGCTTGTAATCAAATATCCCAGAGTTAACTTAACAATTCAATTGACAGCCATCATCATGGCAGTCAGTTAAATTACTAGCACTGCTATTTACAAGACTGACCAAGCTGTGTTTAAAGGTAAACCCCATACAATGCAGTCACCTGAAATTTAAAAAAAAATTATAGCAAAAGAAAAATTATTTAGTTTTGGTTGCATTTTAGGAGATTGTTATATTGAGCGCAGACATGCATTTAAAAAAGATTTATAAGCTAAAATGAATGACCACAGATGGCAGTTAGTATTTACAGGAGATTTCTTCATTTTTTTTATGAATATTTATAAATTGCATTTTAGCATTATAAAAAGTCGTCGAAAAAGCATTATTTTTTTTATGATACGTACATGTATCAGTTGAGGGGTACTGATTCATAATCCACATCAAATTCAATTTGATGGTAAATATGTTTCCTACAAGGAAGGCAAAAATAAATTCAAGAAATACAGAAACAAATACAGGCGCTATCAGAGAGTGTATTTATAGCAAAAAAATAAATGCCAAATACAGACATCAATACAAAATGTATTTAGGCCATACAGATACATAGCAAATACAAGGGTAGATTCAGCATGTATTCATGGTCGGCAAATACATGGTACATTTATACAGGATATATTTATACACAGTATTAACCTGTATTTACATGAATTTAGCATGTATTTATCAGAGTGCATATACATGTAAATACAGACATAAATATAGGTCATGTATTTTTATCTTCTGTATTGATCTGCATTTTGAAGTATTTTCATTCTGTATTTGTGGGAATTTTTGACTAAGGCATCCAGAAAATTTGCCATTTCAAAGGGCACCCCTTACAAAAAATTGTCTGCGATTTTGTGAACATGACGTGCAAACAAGAATATAGCAAATTATCTCCTTTTCTGTAATATTCATGTGTAATCAGTAATTATGATAATTTATGGGTGCATATGGAATATATTTCGTTATGAATTATTCCTAATATCAATTTCTGAATTATCTTGCCAAAATCATTTTTTTCGGGGTTTTTTTCTCCCCAAAAACGAAATTATTTCACAATGTCAAGAACGAAAAGTAGTGTTCAACATTGTAAAATGTTGACTTCATGACACAGCAAACTCTGCTCATGACCGGAGCCGATGTCTTCGTTGAAAATTCGCCAATTCACCAAATCGTGGTTGTGAACTGTTTAGCTAATTTTTCAAAAGATCATATGAATACTAAGTATTCAATTCATATTACCCCAACCATATACCTTAAAATACATATTCTAAGGTCTATGTCCCAACTAGTATTCGAATATTCTTTCGGAAATTTGACTACATCCATTCAGGGTAATTCTAAACCTGGCACTATGCAAAGGAGTCAGCGAAAATAATCTGAAAGCGGCACTAGTAGACCAATACCGGGTGGCGGTGAGATATAGCAGCTGGGGATGGGTGCGAGAAATGCACAAGGAAGCTCTACAACTGTTTAGCAGAAGTTGGATTATAGAGAATACTCCTCACCAAAACCCGAGATTCAACACGGTGCCGCAGAAGAAGGCTCTTAGGTGTGTGGAAACCCCGGCTGGCTTGTGTAGGGATGTCCGTTTAAAGACTGACAAAGATCTTGAAGTCAGGAGGGAAAATGCAGCCGAGGTGGCCACACAGCAGGATGGAAAAATGAAGGATGTCCGGCAGAAGAGAGAGATGGATATCCCGAGCAATCGGGAGTCCCTCTACCTCTGAGCCTAATTGGAAAAAATCTAGGGTGGAGCCAGTGAAGAGAAGAGAGTCACAAGAAATTGGGAAATCTAAGAAAGAGGGACGAAGACCGGAACCCCAAGTAAAGAAATCTAGATTAGAAAGAGGAAAAAGCAGAGTATCCCAGGAAACTGGGAATTCTGAGGCAGGAAACATCAGGGAAAGGAGGATAAGAGCACATTTGTTGGGTGGCAACATCAAGGTTACTGTAGATGAAAAAGACCCATCATCACTGCCAGCATTACCAGCAGGTGAGGCTTCTGGTTCTACAACGACGTCACTGCCAACTCGCATAGTGACGCTAACTCGTCCTGAAGAGCAGAACATGAAGTTGATCCCAAAGTGTGTTCCTGCACCACCACAGCCAGGGAGAACCATGGAGAGAACTTCCCCGTGCCTACTCCCGGGATGTAGGGTTTGGACAAGATCCGTAAAAGTGCATTGTTTTAAAGAACACATCCCAGTGGTATTGTGGGAGAAATCCGAATCCCCTGAGAGGAAAGTTGCTTTTGCAATAACCACATTGGGATCTCTCGCCTTGGGAAGAGAAGCAAGGTGGGAAAGGATATATATCTGGGTGGTTAATTACTTCCATAGAGAATTTGCTGATAACTGGAATGTGACCCCACGCATGTGCGGAAGATGAACAACATTTGCAGAGAGTATGGTTGGCTGATCCCACCTAGATATACATTTCGCCCACCGAGCAGCACTGATCCACTGGAGAGTTGTCATGGTTCTTCTGAAACGGCTGACGCCAAGTATGAGGGAGCATTTTAAGAACTTGTTCCCTGAAGAACAGCCTCCAGCTGAGTAGAAGTACCACAGGAAACCCATAATTACGTCGCTATTGGTTATCGTCATTAAATGGCATGATTAAATTATGTCAGAATAAAAATGCATATTGTCACGTTACTGATTAAAACGTGTCCAATGGAACTACGAAGTTAACTTTACTGACACATGATTGAATTTGCAATTCCATCCCGACCTCATTTAATTATGGTGAGTACGTAATGATTTATTTACGTACTCGTATAATAACGACATGCATGATTCTACTGCGAACTCATATAATAGCGTGATGTACTTAATTTAATTGCGAACTCGTTCAATAACGTGATATACTTAATTTCACTACAAACGTATATAATCCAACACGAGGATGTAATTCAATTGTAGCCCCTCGAAGACAATAGAAATACCTTCCGGGTTCCAATACGTATACTGGTATTTGGTGCTTATTAGAAGTACTTGCAATTTGAATATATTCGCATGTATAGTTACAAAGTTTAATCACGCACTTTATTTATAGATTACAATTTCATACAGACAACCAAAGACATTTAAGGATAAGATGCAGTTTTTTTCTCATTTTTGACCGTTTTTGCTTTTTTTGGCTTTCCTGTACGATGGGTTTCATATCTATATTTTGTTAAAAATAATCATTAAAACCAACTTTAAAACACAGTTAAACTACTAGTACTAGTATTATTATGAAGCGCTGTTTACGTTTTGTTTATGTTTGAGGGATGATTTGCATATTAACGCCACTTAGCGGTTCCTGATTGACAGATAATATGTAATTTACATGAGAGTCAAAAGTTTCATAACAGTACTATTTCCGGTGGTAGGGGTCGCGTGTTGTGATTTTGTGCACAGTTTACTGCGGTTTTGTAACACTAGTTGTAATATAAATAACCTAATAAATTTTCCGATTTGGAGCAGTGTCTTCGATATTAAGGATGAGAATGTAAATGCGTTGTACCCTGGCTTCGAGGTCACTTTCGCACAACATATAATTTATGCAAGTACCGCCCCCTGTTTGTTCATGCATTGATTACGGGAACATTCAGAGTGCCGCTGAATGATACTTCTCGGAACGCACTTTCAAGTGCGACTATTCTCATATTATCCGTACATTTATCTAATTTGTCAGTTATTCTTCATAATGTCATAGTTATCATTTGTGCTGGTAAATATTGTAACAGCGACTGTGAAAGTGACCGCAATTTGGCATGTTCCCACAACGACGTGCCGATTATCCAAACCGGCCATTATCTCCGTTTCTTTTGAAGCACTTTTTTGAAACTTTAATTTGAAATAGCGTCTGAACCGCATGTGGGATAGTTCTAAAATTTCACACAGTGTTGTTAATACTTTGAACATCAAAACGGGGTCGGTTCGTTCAGACACCGCTATATATTAAACGAAACCAAGATGAAATTAGGCATACTACTGGGTTTTATATGATTATATCCGCAAATGTGTATGAAAATAATGTATTATGAAGAATCCGCAATGAAATTCGTATGGGAAGTTAGTTAACGAGTTCACAATGAAAGTAAATGCCCGATATTGGGCGAATTCGTGTATCATTGGCGTCATTGGAACATTTCGGGGTCTTCGTTTTCCAGGGTCTTCGTTTTCCAGGGTCTTCGTTTTCCAGAGTCTTCGTTTTCCATGGTCTTCGTTTTCCATACGTTGTAATTTCACAATTATAAAAGTAGTTAGTTTAATTTATTATGAAGAATTTCGTACGGGAAGTTAGCACACAATGAAAGTAAATGCCCGATATTGGGCGAATTCGTGTATCATTGGCATCATAGGAACATTCCAGGGTCTTCGTTTTCCATGGTCTTCGTTTTCCAGGGTCTTCGTTTTCCATGGTCTTCGTTTTCCCGGGTCTTCGTTTTCCAGGGTCTTCGTTTTCCAGGGTCTTCGTTTTCCATACACCCGTCACGTGTCCCCCGTCTTAGCCACATAACCGCCACAGTTCGCTTCATGTATGTAACATCGAATATTTAGCTTGATGATTGATGAGAGAGCGCGACCACAACCTAAAGTCGGGACAAAAACAGGTAACGACGGTTTTTCTTGAATCAATGGATTCAACCAAAAAGATATTTAAACCATCGCGAGAAAGCAGTTTTTCTTTCTCACTCGGAACAGTAATTTCCATGGCCTCTGGCCTCTGTAAACAGTTCTCAGTAGACAGTTCAGAGCAGTCGTATACAATCGACTTCGCATCATCCCTGTCCCCGGGCAGATCCATAGGAATAGAAGTCTGTATTGTGTCGAATGGATCACTCGACACTCCTGGTAAAAATAGGGTGGGTTTGTACCACCTCCACATCATTTACATTATGACATTTATCGATTTAACATCAGTTGACATTTGAATATTTACATCAGGTATGCTCGTACTAGGATCAGATGCATTGTTTTAAATTTCATTAATGTCGTCATTACATTTAAAACATTGTCACTCATTTCGTTTTTGTCGTCATTGACATTTGAATTGCCGGCGCACATGTTGTTCTCGTCGGCATTGTCATTCAAAGCATTGCCGTGTACATCAATCACCCTTATCCTATTATTATTTGAACCGGTGAGACGCTTCTATCTAATTCCGTCACCTTCCGTGCTTGAAGTGCTGGTACGCGATTAAAACATTGTCACGCGCAGTCTCCATTATTATTTAATTATTAGCATGCGTCAGATGGCCCTCGCGTGTGTTATACACACTGTAGCTTGACGGTATGTTGGACGAAACCACTTCTTTTTATATGTATATTATGTTTACGTATTTCAAGCTTTATCTTTTATTTTTTGTTGTTTTTACTAGATGACACATTCATTGTTTTATGTGCTGCTGTTAACCGCTGGGGCATATTGCCAGTGGGACCATCATATGAAAGATGGCCGTCAGTCCATCGTCCATTTATTTGAGTGGAAATGGTCCGATGTAGCTTCAGAATGCGAAAAGTGAGTAACTTGTGTTTAAAATATATTTAAATATATCTTTGTTATTTTTGACAAGGCTATTTGACATATGGAGTTGCGCATGGTTTACTACTTGGCCTTTTTGTACAATTTGCTCTCTAGATGATCAACCAACAAAATTGAATAAATTATTCACGCATCCAGTCTAATAAACCCATACTAGTCAGACATCATGTGATCTTATGTTTTTCACAACCAAAATTCCCCGTCTTCCTCCACATTTCGCAACTACATTATAATGCAGTTCTCCTTAACAGCAGGCAACAACAAAAGATCCTCGACATATAACTTCGACTTAGAAATCCACCCGAATTCATAAACTTCAGATACCTTTTAACTAGACCTTTACCTCTAAACTCACTGACTGATTTATATAGGAAAAAAAATAACCTTAAATAATAATGTTTCAAATGCGTGTATCGTTATCGGGCGTTGATTGGTTAAACACATATTTACTTCTAATAATGACATCAAAACACTGCATGTCACTATACATTATTATGTTTTTCTGATTTGAACTGTAAAAAGATCCTCAAGTCATGTATTCAGTATATATGATATTGCAGTTATCTCTGGTTATCCGATTTTTTAGCAGCCATTTCCTGTACTTACTGTCAAATAAACTTTATACCTCGTGCATCAAACGATATGCCATAAACTCAATCAATAGACATTAACTGTAGTCGACAGTCACAGTCGCCAATTAATGCAACATGCTAGAATGTGAATGGACAGAAAATTGTAACAATTGACGTGATTTTTTCCAATTAAACCTAATTTTGTGGTTCATAGTATACAAATTACCAAAAAATAGAAAATAAATTGTACAATAATAACAATTCATTTATAATTGCATTATGACACCCTGTATCACATGTCGTTTTGAATCCACAAATACATTTCACTCAAGGTTTTCACGTGACAATACAAGACTGTTGCTGACATTGTCTATCATTTCCTTGGAAAAAAATCTCGAAACAATTAAAACGTTTGTGACATTACTTCTCATAATAGATGGTATCGGATCATATTTTCAGGTTCTTAGCACCATATTGGTTAGGTGGTGTACAGGTATCCCCTGCCAATGAACATCGTGTTGTAACAGAAGAGCAATGGCGACCATGGTGGGAACGCTACCAGCCTGTGAGTTATTCAATGGTTAGTAGAAGTGGTGATCGAGCTGAATTCATTGATATGGTAAATCGATGCAACGCTGTAAACATCAATATTTATGTAGATGTTGTATTCAATCACATGTGCGAAGATGGCAGTAAGTTTGCTTGAAACTAATTTTCGAGCCTAAATGTTACATTGCTTAAATGACATTCAGTAGTGTTTAAAACATGCAAATAAAGACATAGTTCTTATGTGAAAATATGATGATTATATGTACCAGTTTGTCAGCACTTTTCCCTCCGTTTTCAGAGAGTGGATATGGTATCAATGGTAGCTGGTATGATACGACCTTCAACGCCCGCGATTTCCCAGCCGTGTCCTATTCTGAAGGGGATTTCAATGATGATATTTGCGACAGCGATATTCAACAATATAATAATGAATGGGAAGTGCGCAACTGTCGATTATCGGGTCTGGTTGATCTGAAACTCAGTAAAACGTATGTGCGTGATAAGATCGTGGAATTCCTAAATGATCTGATTTCTCTTGGAGTCGCTGGTTTCCATGTAGATGCATGTAAACACATGTATCCAGAGGATTTAGAAGTCATTTATGGGCAATTGAACGACCTCGTCACACCAACATTCCCTTCTGGCAGTCGTCCGTTTATTGTTCAAGAGGTGATAGATTACGGCGGTGAAGCAATTTCAGCAACAGAATACGCTCACCTAGGTCGTGTGACTGAATTCAAATATGGTCGAGAGCTGTCAAATTGTTTTCGCGGTAATAATGATCTAAAATATTTATACAACTGGGGAGAAGCCTTGGGACTTTTACCAAGAGGCAATGCACTTTCTTTCATCGATAACCATGACACACAACGCAACCATGGAGGAGGAGGTAATCCACTAACATATAAGGAACCCCGTGAATACAAGATGGCAGTTTCATTCATGTTAGCTCATGATTATGGTGTACCCAGAATAATGAGTAGTTACTATTTTACTGAAGGTGAAGCTGGACCGCCTTCACATCCAGATGGATCCACAAAAGATGTGACATGTTTTGATGAATGGGTATGTGAACACCGATGGAGACAGATCACTGCTTCTTCATGGTTCCGCAAAGTTACCAATGGTACTGGTGTTGACAATTGGTGGGACAATAATAGTAACCAGATCGCCTTTTCTCGTGGTAGCCTGGGATGGTATGCTGTGAACAACGATGCATATGCCATGAACGCAACTATTTACACTGGATTACCCGCTGGTACATATTGCAACCTGTATGTCTCATCTTACGATAAAGACACCAAAGCCTGCGTCAAAATGGAAGATGTTGGTACACCGTCTACTGTTACTGTGAAAAGTAATGGCGATGCCTCGGTTTATATAAGCAATAATAGCAATCCTGTCATTGTAATACACGTTGATGCCACTGTATAATGATCTGTAACATTATGTGTTAATTGAGAGAAAATATCTCGTAATCATTTATGGACATAAATAGATTATGTACAAAATATATAGTATCATGATGGTAATAAATAAAGTCCAAACAGATCACTCGAATTATGTTTTTTATCAATCGGGAAATCAGAAGCCGATCCGTTTAGATTTTCAGAGGTCTGTAACAGAGTTGTGAGCAGCTTTTTGTTTGTGCTTGTTGTGGGAAATCATTCAGGAGATACAGTATAGTTGTAGTTATAACACACGCCATTTATTGTGAAGGTTTCAATTAGTAAATACAGTACAATGTGTTGACATATGTTGGTTGCTATGGTCAGCCTTACGGCTACGCAAGGACTTACATGTTGTTAGATATATATTGTACTTTTATTGGCCAAGAAGACCCGACGATCCATTCTATCGCAATAATTATTCAAAACGACCTCCAGTATAATAGAACGCGTCATTTTCCAAGTTATTTTTTATTTTTTACTTTTTTGGAGGGCTTCCAAATCGCGTCTTAAATCTACTTGCTCGATTTTGGGGAAAATATGCGTGAATAAATTATTTTTTTTATCAAGGAGACGTTATACGCGATTTATTCACATGGACTATAAAGAGGGATATAAATATTATTGAACAGTAGATGGCGCTCTCTCTCGCCATTCACTATTATAAATACACGGTGTTAGCACACTAACGCTGTTATTATTACATAATAAACTAAATTATTGTAACAGAAGTTACAAAGAGTATAAAAATGTAGATAATATTAAAATAATGTTGGCATTCAACCATTTTTCAAATAAAGAAAACGTTACAGACCTTCCTTTATACCAAATTATGTCTTTGAAATTAATTGTAGTGCTTCGACAGTGTGCCAGATATGAAGGAACGCAACATTGTACATTGCTGTTCACCAGAGAGTGGAGTGAAGCATAGATCAGGTCCTAAGTTTTATTTGTTTACTGTATATCCCCATTCCTTGCTGGTTCCATCATAGACCCTCTAACCCATCTGTTAGAGGGTCTATGGTTCCATTGACCCGTACTATTTACTAGTACTTATTAAAGTAAAGGAAACTTTATACATTGTGTTGTTTTGATTTATTGTATTCGTTACCGGTATATTTCCTTCCCTGTACTGCCTCAGTTGTGGTGAGGTGAAGAGAGAAGACTTATAAGATGAGCACGCTACCAGAGACGTCTATTATTAGACCTGTATTGACGATGCTCCCAGCTCCTGAATACCGAGTAGTCCCACGAAGACCCCTCCCCGTATTTTACGTCACAATAGACAGTAGTGTGAAACAAAATGCATAAAGCGAAAAAAAGTAGAAACTCATTGATCAAACGATTTTGAATCTGAGCACTCTGCAACATCATCCTCAGATTCCAACGATGATACTGAACCACCGATAGGAAAGGTTAGACACTAGCTTATGGTGTATTTCAATCTAAAGTAAAGAAAAAGAAGCCAAATCAGGTGATGCAAGAAAGTCGACTGACCAAGTGTTGTACACAATTCCATGGCCCATGAATTTACAAGTAAACTGGCTACACATAGACTGGGTTCAAACATAGATAAGTTGCCCTACAAGCAACCAACTCTCTCAGCATTGACAAGGGGCGCAATTTACATCATCTTCCACAAAGAGCCTGAACAATACAGCAGCTACGAGCCAGCCATCTTACTGACATACTGCACTTATGTGAGTTGTATAATTGAAGCAAAGTCCGCCTTTACAATGCCGAAGTCAAAAACTTAAGTCTAAATATTCATGAGAAAACTAAAAAGATGGGTGTATATTCCCCATTTCTCGTTGTTGTTATAAAAAAATAATTAAAAATAAAACATTAGAAAAAATTAAAAATAAAAAAAATGTCGAAGTACTGGAGGAAATAGAAAATGGTTTACAAGGATGGAACATTTATTTTTCACATATTAAAGCAAGGTGTCTTTTTACTAGGCAGACTAGCAGTACAAGAGATCAAACGCGTTACTGTGACAACTTCCAAAGTTCAGACATGGGAGTGATCATCAAAACCAGGCTTGTGAGACAGTGTACCATATTTGCCGCCCGTGTTCGTTCATAAAATCAAGGCCACACATTCAGCCAAGGACTACCCATACAAACCAAAGGAATGAAAACAACATACCAATATACAAAATAATAGTGGTAGTTACATTAATCAACATCCCAACTGTACCATCACCCACCAGTTCACCGATACCTCTTGGACTTGGCACATGAATTAATAGACTGAATGCAGATTTAGGTCAGTTGTTATACTAGTATGTAAAATTAAGATCGCCCAACTGACAGAGGGATCTAACTGATGGGATTATTATGGTATTTATTTTTAAATCGATATTTAAATTGATGTTTTGTTATCTCGTTTTGTAGGGTGCAGTAAATGTCTGAAAGCATTTCCAGTAGAAACCTTTGGTGAGAAAGCCGACTACAGTGACTTTGATGAAGCAAACTACCCAGTCCGCAATGACAGTGACCACAAAGCTTATGGATTCCAAACATTACATGCCAAAACACCTGCAGAACAAACAAGAATTGAAAGAGAATATGGTGCAAGATGGTCACAGTTAAATTATTTGAACTATTTTCAGCCTGTGCTTTTTCATGTAGTTGACCCAATGCACAATTTGCTGTTGGGAACAGCCAAGCACGTAACCAAACATGGACAACATGGTGTTATAAATGCTGACAATTTGATCAATATTCAAGACCGTGTTGATAAATTGAGTGTACCAGCAACAATTGGAAGGATTACTTTTAAAATTGCTGCTGGATTTTTCTGGGTTCTCAGCAGATCAGTAGAAGAACTGGGTTTTGGTGTTTTCTTCCTATGCAACCAAAGACCAGATGAACATTACAACTGCTGGCAATTATTTGTCAATGCTTGTAAGAAGATATGTGCCAGAAAAATATCTTTAGAAGATGCAAATATTGCACATAATTTGTTAAAGGACTTCTGTGAGACATTTGTAAGGCTTTATGGGAAAGAGGAATGCACGTGCATTTAATAGATTCTATTTTGAATTTTGGTCCTGTTTACGGGTTTTGGTGTTTTTCCTTTGAGCGCTATAATGGTATTCTTGGATCTTATCCGAGAAATAACCATTCAATCACTGTTCAGCTCATGCGTAGGTTTCTTCAGGGGCAACAGTTGACTGACATACCTTTCCCTGCTGAGTACAGTAATATACAGAACATTCGTGCCAACACTGATGGTTCTCGAGGCACACGGTGCTTTGCAAATAGATACAAGCGCACCAATGCGTTCTGAAATCATCACCGACCTCGTTAGAAGTGATCATACGGGATACATATTAATGTTGATGGAGTCAAATCTCTAGTAGCAGATATAATAAGAAGTCAATGAATAATGGACAACCTGGATTGATGAGAGAGAATGATGCACGGAGCAGACCCATCTACCGACACACACGCAGTCAACGTTCTTACAGAGATGACAAGAGGGGAAATTAACATAATGACCAACAATACAGACGGCCAGAGAGAATTTAACAGCAGCCCATGTACGAAAAACCTAGATATGGCACTGTAAAAACTATGATGGACAGTTAGCACATAAATTAATTGACTTGCTGAGAAGTTATATTTAGAGTTATTTTAGGGAAAAGGCAGCAAATGTAACGTTACAGGTAGAGCTAAATCAGAAATTTAATGTGCATAACAAGAAATAATAAGAGAAAAAATCCGAACAATGTCTTGTCATTTATGACATGGAACATTCAAGGTATTGAACAAAAGTTTCACCATAGTAATTTTATGAACACTATTTAGTTATGTTCGTAGTGATAGAAATAGAAGTGAAGCAGCAAGGCAAAATTCTGGTGGTGTTGCACTGTTTTTCAAACATAGGTTTAAAAGTGGAATTTCAAAGCTGCATACCACCATTAATGATGTTATAAGGGTTAAGTTAGATAACAAGTTCTTCAATTTGGAAAATGATATTTATATCTGTGTGGCATATTTACCACCAGAAAACTAGTCTATTTTCAAAAAAAAATAATATCATTGAAGAATTGGAGAAAGAAATAACAAATCATTCAATTAATGGAGATGTCATTCTTATAGGAGATTTGAATGCACGAACAGGAAAACTGGAGAATTGTATTGTGAATGACACTGTAGAGCATATACGACATCCAAATTATTATGAAATTGATAATATAAGGAACAGACTGAACAAAGATACAAATATAAATTCCTATGGACATTAATTAATTGACCTTTGTTCAACAGATATGAAAATAATTAATGGGTGACAAATTGATGACTTGTATGGTAATTTTACATGTCACTCCTATAATGGTTCAAGTTTAGTTGACCATCTAATTGTAACAACAAGGCTATTTATTTAACAAAGTTCAGTTTCTAAAAGTGCATGCAATATCCCTGTTATCGGACCATTATCCACTATCATTTTCAATTTCTATACAACAAGAGTTTGGAAATGGTAGCACTGATACAGAGTTAGATCCAATGCCTGAAAGATAACTGTGTTGGATCAGGTAGAAAAAACAGATCCCTCACAATTTTGGAAAACAATTACCAACCAACACATTACCAACAAATAATAGCAATAGTGATAATGTTACTGTAAAGTTATGGATTAGACATTTCTCAAATGTGAACAAGAAATGTGAAAATGACTCTTCATTAGATAGAGATATTCATAATATGGAAAACGGATAGGTCAATATTAATATGAACAAAGGTAGAAATAATTAAAGTAATTAAAAAAGAGAAAATCACCAGGCAAGGATAAAATCACAAATGAAATGATTATTTATGGACAGTCTGTATAAATTAAGCCAATTAGAAAACTGTTTAATAGCATCAATGGCGTATTAGTGTAATTAATCTGATGATAAAAACAATCCCAGTAATTATAGAGGAATTGCGCTTTCACGTTGTCTGGCAAAACTGCTTACATCTGTATTAAATAATTGCATATTAATTTTTAAGGGAAATGACATTCTAAACCAATGTCAGGCTGGATTCAGACCTGGTTATAGAACTACAGACAACATGTTTGTACTTAAAACAATTGTTGATAAATACATTAATAACAAAATTACAACAAATAATAGGGATTTCAAAAAAGCCTTTGGTAGCATACGGCGTAAAGGACTGAATTATAAATTGTTAAAGAATATTATTACTGGAAACGTATTTCAGGTAATTAAAAGTATGTATGAAGATGTGAGATACAATATAAAATAGAATGACTAAAGATTTCAAATCGCTCAGAGGTACGGTGTAAGACAAGGTTGCAACATCAGCCCAATACTCTTTAATTTATTCCTAAATGATTTACCAGGACAACTAGATAAGTCATGTAAAGCAGTTAAGTTAAACAACAAATCAATTAGTAGCCTGTTATGATGACCTTGTCTTTGTGTCAGAAACTGAAGCAGGTTTTCAAAATTGTTTCAATAAGTTGGCATCCTACTGCAGTATGTAGAACAGTAAACACATCTAAAACAAAAATTTGTAATAAAATTGGCAAATTATTAAATCATAAGTATAGTGTTTATTATGAAAATGAAGAACTAGATATAGTTAAAAATTATAAATAGTTAAGAATAGAATTTAAACCAAGTTTAAACATTTATATAAAAAGTATTTAAAAGCATTTAACTATATCAAACAAATAATTAGCACATCAACATAGCAACTTGGATCAACATTTTTGACCATATAATAAGACCAATACTAACTTATGGATGTGAAATATAGGGTTCAGAGAAGTATACAGATAAAACGTACATAGAAAAATTAAATTTGAAATTGTGTAAAATGCTTCTACAAGTTAACCAGTCAGCATCAAATCTAGCAGTTCGTAGGAAATTGGGCAGATACCCAATCTCAGTTTTCATTAAAAGATGATGGTCAGATATTGGTATAAAATATGTAACAAAAATGGAAATAAACTAGTAAATGAGGCTATTTCCTGTGATATTATTGATCAATCACAATGGGCAAAATCAATACAAGAAATAATAGGCGAAAGTGAAATTAATAATTACTAGAAAGAGACCAAGAATAGCATACATCACACAAGTGGTCAAATAGAAGCCAGTTATGTAAATTTGTGGAGAAAAGCAATTAATTCAGAAAAATCCACATCTGAAGAAAATAATTAATAAAAAATAATAAAAGAATAATAAAAGAACTTACAGTAAATTCAAGAAAAAAATTAAAACAGAACATTACTTGACAAAAATTAAAAATCCAATTTATAGAACATGTATATATGCAAACTCAGAATTAGTGATCATAATTTATATTTGTTAGAGAAAGGTCGTCATACAAGACCAAAAACAAAAGCGATGTGTAAAAGGTATGGTACTAATAAAGTTGAGAATTAATTTCACTATCTGATTAATTGTTCACAACACAAAGAAGCAAGAATGAGGTTATTTCAATCAGCACAAACCTCAAATCATAATCATTATAATATGTTAGATAATGTAGCAAAGTTTATATATATTATGGGCAATATACATATAGAACTGACAATTTACATTAACGAAAGTGCCAATTTCTAAACCAGTGCCAACAGTATATTTATTTTCATCTTTTTTTTGTAGTTTTTGTTTTGTTTCTTAGAATAGTATTTGACTATGTTCTATTCAAAATGAATATTGTCAATAAAGTTAAAGTAAAGTTTAAGTTTATAAACGCCACTAGAACAGCCATGTCTGTATCTGATTATATTCACCACATGGACACGCCTTCAGAACAACCTCATCCGTCTCTGATGGTATTAAACGTGTGGACACACCCTCAGAACAGCCTTATCTGTATCTGACCATACCAACCACATGGATACGCCCACTAAAAAGCCTCATCCTTATCTGATCGTACCAACTGGGTATACATGCCTTCAGAACAGCCTAATTTGTATCTGATCTTATTAACTGCATGGACACACCCTCAGAATAGCCTCACTCGTTCTGACTGTATCAGTGACATATACACTTCCTCAGAACAGCCTCATCCATATCTGATTGTATCAACCGCATAGACACACCCACAGAACAGCCTCATCCATATCTGATTGTATCAATCGCATGGACATCCCCTCAGAACAGCCTCATCCATATCTGATTGTATCAATCGCATGGACGCCCAATCAGAACAGCCTCATCCGCATCTGACCATATCAACCGCATGGACACGCCCTCAGAACAGCCTCATCTGTATCTGATTGAATCAATCGCATGATAGGCCCTCAGAACAACCTCATGCTTATCAGATCATATGAGCCGCATATCAACGCCCTCAGAACCGCCTTACACGTATCTGATAGTATCAACCACATGAACAAGCCTTCAGAACAGTCTCACCCATATCTGAACTTATCAACCACATATACACGCCTATAGAACAGCCTTATTCATATCTGATTGTATCAACCACATGGACACGCCCCAGAACATCCACATTCGTATCTCAGAACAGCCTCATCAATATCTTATTGCATTAACCGCATGGAAACTCCACGTCCGTATCTGATAATATCAACTGCTTGAAAACCCCCTCAGAACAGCCTCGTCTGTATCTGATCTTATCAACAGCATATACACGTCCTTAGAACAGCCTCATCTGTATCTGATTGTATCAACCGCATGTATACGCCCTCAGAACAGCCTCATCCATATTTGATCATATCAACCACATATACACATCCGTATCTGATCGTACTAACCGCATGGATACGTTCTAAGAACAATGTCATTCTTATCAGATCATAAGCCATACTGGAACGACGAGCTATATAGTATGTGGCATATTATGAGGGAACGAGAACGCTCTTACACTCGATTTGGTGGCTCTAAGAATATTAGAACAATATTAAGTAATGATTTCAAAGCAGCAAGACGGGCATTTGACAAAAAACTTCAGTGCTGTGAACGAAATTATAGAAATGATCTTGTTTCTAGCATTGAAAGGGTATGTACTGAAAACCCACACCAATTTTGGGAGCATATTAATAAATTGGGGCCAGTCAAACGTAAAGATATCCCAATGGAAGTTTACGATGACGGTGGTCATATTACAAGTAATCATAACATTGTTTTAAATAAGTGGAAACACGATTTTCCATCCCTTTATAATCAATCTGATTTAGATGGATTTGAAACTAATTTCTACGAACATATTTTACAATATAAATTGATCCTAGAAAATGATTTGAATGATCCACTGTATGATAGTAATTCTGAATTAAATAAGAATTTCTCCAATAATAATATTTTAGTAGATGAGCAAAATGGTTTCAGAAAGGATAGAAACTGCGAAGATCATATTTATATTTTGACATCTATTATCAGGAATAGAATATCCCATGATTTATCAACCTTTGCCGCTTTCATTGATTTACGAAAAGTGTTCGACAGTGACGACAGAGACGCATTGCTATACAAATTACTTATTAATGGAATTGATGGTAAAATGTACAAGTCTATACGAGCTATGTATAGCGACACAAATTCTTCTGTAAAACTAAATGATTTTAAAACAGACTGGTTTAACACTGAGCAAGGCGTGCGTCAGGGTGATAATCTTTCTCCTACATTATTATCCATCTTTATTAACGATTTGGCAGTTGAAATTAACCTGAAACAAAAAGGAATAACTCTTGATAATAACGTTAATGTTAGTATTTTGTTATACGCTGATGATATCGTGTTGTTAGCTGATAATGAAATTGATATGCAAATTATGTTAAGTCATTTAAATAGGTGGTGTGAAAAATGGAAAATTAGGATTAATAATGCGAAATCGAAAATGTTACATTTTAGAAAAGCCAGTGCAGCTAGAAGTGCATTCCGATTTTGTATTGGTGAAGACGTGTCAGATTATACCGATAAGTATAGATATTTGGGGATTGTTTTGGATGAATTCGTTGATTATTCTGTAACTGCTGGTATCGCAGCAGACTCGGCAAGTAGAGCGTTAGGAGCGTTATTCGTTAAATTTAAAACTCTCAAGAATCTTGGGTTTTCCACATTTACAAAGTTGTATGATGCCAGTGTCGCACCTATACTTGATTATTGTTCCGGTGTTTGGGGTTTTAGTAAATTTGAAAAGTGCGAAATGATTCAAAATAGGGCTCTTGGCACCCATAGGTTTTCCCCACTCCCGGCTGTTGAAGGTGACACTGGGTGGGTCTCATGCATATGGTTAGACTGTGGAAGTGTCTTGCTGAACTTGATGACAATAGACTAGTTAAACGAGTATTTCTGTGGGGTCACTCCCTAAATTATAATAATTGGTCATCGGAGATTTACCAAATTAAGGAGCTCGTCGACTTAAATTATGAACACCTATTTGACGTAAATATACATGCATTAAGAGAAAATATTGCAAGGAGGTCAGAGTCATCTTAGTCAGAAGATGTTAGTAACAAACCAAAGTTACGTGTCTATGCAACTTTTAAATTTTAATATAAACCAGAAAAGTACGTGCTAATAAATTTAAGTCGGGGTCAAAGGTCACTATTAGCTCAACTGCGCATGGGCATTTTGCCTCTCCACATTGAGACTGGGCGATTTAGACACGAGCCTGTAAGTGAACGAATCTGTAATTTTTGTGATGCAAACGTTGTCGAGGACGAAATGCATTTTTTGTTTGACTGTCAACAATACAATGAATTGAGGCATGAGTATCTAGATTCTATCCTCAATGAAATAACTGGCATATCACGGGAACAAATACTGGTTCGTTTATTTTCAGGGCTAATAAGAAAACTTGCTCTTTTTATAGAAAAGACTTTTAACAAAAAAAGAATTTTGTTGCCAGTGTACGTCTGAATTTAATGAACTACGCGATTGTATTGTTGATATATTATTTCAAGCTCTTTTTCGTAACCTTTATTTGTAAATGTAATCGTTATTACTTAAGGTGACTTATAAGTCCACTGGGCTGGACAGTTCTCTAAGCTGCAGGTCACTATAATAAATTACTTACTACTACTATTCACATAACAATATAATTTGACGCATTCAACACAAAGCAAATAAAGCGACTTTTTAATGCCAGTTTGAATAAGAGCACTGTTTGATCTTTTCCATTCTAAAACAAAAGAATGTAATTATACAGGAAAAGTCCGAATTCGCCTGTCTAATTGTTGTGAACCAGTCAACGAACTATGTTTCTGGCTATTAACTTCCCCTCATGGTAATGCGATCTGCAGAACACCAGTTTATGGTTTATAGACTGTGCACGTCGGACGTAAATTTGATATACGGAAAATTCTGCGTTTTTGAGTGTTTCGTTATTTCATTTTTGCTATAACGAGGTGTCCGGATTTCAAGCTAGTCTGCATCATGAAGAATCTTGAGGCCACGAATGACACAACTCACATTAAATCATTAAATTGTTAAACCTGTACTTGCCTGTTTTTTAGTGTTTTGCCTTGCACGTTGAAAATATAGCTACTTTTGGTTTATGTTGTGAGCTTTGTTTCAATTTATGTGGCTTTCCCGGCAACGAAGTATTCGAAAATCTACATCTTTCTGGGGCGGTTATTATAATTAGGTAATAAAATTAACATGTCATCATGATGTCTTTAATAACGTGATAATGATAATGTACATGCCAAACATAACATTTTAAAAAACCTTTGGCATTTACAATTATTTTGACAACGCACATTTGTGTGACATCAACATTTATATCGGTACATATAATAATAAAATAATAATTGTATTTTATATTGCATAATTTATGTGTATACATTGTTTTTTAATATTGACATTTATGGAAGTGATGTATTAAAATAAAAACGTTATCATGACAGAATTAGCATTTATTCATAGATAGTTTTTTTTTTGCATTACGTAATTGTTAATATAATATGATTTTCTGTTGTGCACGTACCGGTATACACTATAATGTATTTTAAAAACTTAACCTTTCTTTCGAAAAAAAAAAAAACCTTGTTAGCTGCTATCATATATATGTAAAATGTAATTTATAATTCATTTCTTACAGGGAATGTGCTTATCTAACATCGTAGTGTTACGTAGTTTTTGACAACAATTCCAAATAAGTTTTCCAATAATAAAAAAAGAAAGCTACACGAACGCGTGTACCTTATACCGAATGTGTTTCTATTTTTTTTGCTTTATAATTGTTTAAATATCCAAATCAGATAACCGACTAGCAGTACATTTGTTTTGCTTGTAAAAACATAAATACATGTTAGATTTTAGTAAATATTTTCTAACATGTTGTCCAACAGAAAATATTTCATTATATCGATAACATTATTTACTTATACTTACAGTTATTAATATATACTATCACCATAACATTCATATCAGCCAATACAATAATTTAATATCTTCATATCAGCCAATACAATAATTTAATATCTTCATATCAGCCAATACAATAATTTAATATATTCATATCAGCCAATACAATAATTTAATATCTTCATATCGGCCAATACAATAATTTAATATCTTCATATCAACCAATACAATGATTTAATATCTTCATATCAACAAATACAATAATTTAATATCTTCATATCGGCCAATACAATAATTTAATATCTTCATATCAGCCAATACAATAATTTAATATCTTCATATCAGCCAATACAATAATTTAATATATTCATATCGGCCAATACAATAATTTAATATCTTCATATCGGCCAATACAATAATTTAATATCTTCATATCGACCAATACAATAATTTTATATCTTCATATCAACCAATACAATAATTTAATATCTTCATATCGGCCAATACAATAATTTAATATCTTCATATCAACCAATACAATAATTTAATATCTTCATATCGGCCAATACAATAATTTAATATCTTCATATCCGCCAATACAATAATTTAATATCTTCATATCGGCCAATACAATAATTTAATATCTTCATATCGGCCAATACAATAATTTAATATCTTCATATCGGCCAATACAATAATTTAATATCTTCATATCAGCCAATACAATAATTTAATATATTCATATCAGTCAATACAATAATTTAATATCTTCATATCAGCCAATACAATAATTTAATATCTTCATATCGGCCAATACAATAATTTAATATCTTCGTATCAGCCAATACAATAATTTATTATCTTCATATCAGCCAATACAATAATTTAATATCTTCATATCAGCCAATACAATAATTTAATATCTTCGTATCAGCCAATACAATAATTTAATATCTTCATATCGGCCAATACAATAATTTAATATCTTCATATCGGCCAATACAATAATTTAATATCTTCATATCGGCCAATACAATAATTTAATATCTTCATATCAGCCAATACAATAATTTAATATCTTCATATCAGCCAATACAATAATTTAATATCTTCATATTAACCAATACAATAATTTAATATCTTCATATCGGCCAATACAATAATTTAATATCTTCATATCAGCCAATACAATAATTTAATATCTTCATATCAGCCAATACAATAATTTAATATCTTCATATCAGCCAATACAATAATTTAATATCTTCATATCGGCCAATACAATAATCTAATATCTTCATATCAGCCAATACAATAATTTAATATCTTCATATCAGCCAAAACAATAATTTACTATCTTCATATCAGCCAATACAATAATTTAATATCTTCATATCAGCCAATACAATAATTTAATATCTTCATATCGGCCAATACAATAATTTAATATCTTCATATCAGCCAATACAATAATTTAATATCTTCATATCAGCCAATACAATAATTTAATATCTTCATATCGGCCAATACAATAATTTAATATCTTCATATCAGCCAATACAATAATTTAATATCTTCATATCAGCCAATACAATAATTTAATATCTTCATATCAGCCAATACAATAATTTAATGTCTTCATATCGGCCAATACAATAATTTAATATCTTCATATCGGCCAATACAATAATTTAATATCTTCATATCGGCCAATACAATAATTTAATATCTTCATATCGGCCAATACAATAATTTAATATCTTCATATCGGCCAATACAATAATTTAATATCTTCATATCAGCCAATACAATAATTTAATATCTTCATATCGGCCAATACAATATTTAATATCTTCATATCGGCCAATACAATAATTTAATATCTTCATATCAGCCAATACAATAATTTAATATCTTCATATCGGCCAATACAATAATTTAATATCTTCATATCAGCCAATACAATAATTTAATATCTTCATATCGGCCAATACAATAATTTAATATCTTCATATCAGCCAATACAATAATTTAATATCTTCATATCGGCTAATACAATAATTTAATATCTTCATATCAGCCAATACAATAATTTAATATCTTCATATCGGCCAATACAATAATTTAATATCTTCATATCGGCCAATACAATAATTTAATATCTTCATATCAGCCAATACAATAATTTAATATCTTCATATCGGCCAATACAATAATTTAATATCTTCATATCAGCCAATACAATAATTTAATATCTTCATATCGGCCAATACAATAATTTAATATCTTCATATCAGCCAATACAATAATTTAATATCTTCATATCAGCCAATACAATAATTTAATATCTTCATATCGGCCAATACAATAATTTAATATCTTCATATCAGCCAATACAATAATTTAATATCTTCATATCGGCCAATACAATAATTTAATATCTTCATATCAGCCAATACAATAATTTAATATCTTCATATCAGCCAATACAATAATTTAATATCTTCATATCGGCCAATACAATAATTTAATATCTTCATATCAGCCAATACAATAATTTAATATCTTCATATCGGCCAATACAATAATTTAATATCTTCATATCAGCCAATACAATAATTTAATATCTTCATATCAGCCAATACAATAATTTAATATCTTCATATCGGCCAATACAATAATTTAATATCTTCATATCAGCCAATACAATAATTTAATATCTTCATATCGGCCAATACAATAATTTAATATCTTCATATCAGCCAATACAATAATTTAATATCTTCATATCAGCCAATACAATAATTTAATATTTTCATATCGGCCAATACAATAATTTAATATCTTCATATCAGCCAATACAATACTTTTCATATTTTCATATCGGACAATAAACTACTTTTCACATCTTTATTTTGGCCAGTAGACAACTTTTTCATCTTTGTGTTCTGAATTATGATTTTTCGATCTCTGTTTATTTCTATATGACTTCATAAAGATGTGTACATTATTATAACATCAATAATTATGGACATTTTTATAGGTTTCAGACAAGTCTATAATTTAGATTTCATTTCTCATTTTCGAAAATTTGAAAATGTTATAACAAATATCAAATTTGCGTAATGGTTGAGTGAAACACGTTTTTTTTTGCGATTATTCCAGTTCATCATATCCCGTTACCTCGTATTGCCAGGCTTTGTATTGGTTAGGGACTCCACTAATGGTCTCAGTGAGTTCTTCGTTGGTAAAATCTAGTCCAACATAGTATCTGTAAAGGTGCAATTCTAACACTGAAGGTCTCATGCCACTAATCAACCAATGACCGTTCAATTTAAATGCCTTGCAAGAACCAATGAAATATTTTAAATATTTTTTTTTTCTCAGGTGCTCCCTGTTTGAGGGCGTGATAAACTGGGTCAAAGGTGAGACCAACCAGCGGCTGTTCACCTGTTCTAATCTTATTTTTTTTTTCAGTGATTTTTCTAGGTGCAATTCAAATGCTAGTACAGTGGGTGTGTCTTGTTTACCTGAGATTTGCAAAAGTTTGAGCTGGCCAACATGTTATTTTTTTCATGTGGTTGATTATTGGCATGTTGATTTCCCATTTTTGAGCCATGTTTTCAACTTTGTTTATCATTTTCATATAGCAATCTCGTCATATGTTAACATTGTCGTCTGTGGAAATTCAATTAGTGGTATGTGCGCCCTCGCACCAGGCATTAGTGTGCGCATGGGCGACGCGCATGGGCATAATAGTATTTTTGTCACATGATGTAGTTTGGTCATGTGCATTTATTTACCAACATTAGACAGTCCTGAAATCGTCGTTATTTAACTGGACGTTTCTGAGACTCATTGCGATCCGATTCTTCGTTTCAGGTACAGTAAATGTTATGATATAGTCTAGATGTACTCCCTCATGTTTCGTTACAATTTACATGCATAAACTGTGAAAAATTGATGAACATCAAAACTTTTTAACTGCGTGGCACGACATGGCCGGTGCACACATTATTTGCTGTGAAACGATTTTGTCATTAAGATTGCTCTGGATGTTGTAAGATCTGATTAGAACAACTGACGCTTTACTTCAAAGTATCGCCAAACGCCGGCAGACTTTGTCTACGGCCTATACTTACCCCCCCCCCCCCGGGGTATGTCAATACGTCTCGGGATACGTCTAGACTAGACGAAAGTTTACAGGCGATCAATATTTTGAAACAAAGTAGTTAATCAGTCATTTTTCTGATCATACAAAATCTTGGTGGTTTCCACTGTATTTATATGAAATATGATTTGCAAATCATGTCGTTGGAACCTGTGAATAGCTTTTGTTAAATAAAAATACATTTGTAAATAATCATTAATTGTCAAGTCTCGGCCGCACAGGCGCTCGGAACGTTTCTTGGCTAATAAAAAATGATCTAAAGAGGGATCGGCGTAGTTAGTCAGTCGCCCGTACATTCCCCTGCTACTCATATAATAAGGGAGGGGCAAGGTTATTTTCATTCAACGTAATTGCAATATTTTTTTGTTCGTACAACGTAAATTGAAAAAATAAATTCTGTAATTCTGTAATCACAGGCTAGACGTACAACGTAATCAATCATATATTTTATTCGTACACTGTAAAAATGTGTTATTTTTCTCGGTTCGTACAAGAATTTACATCCAAATAAAAAAAGCCGTAAAGAATAGTACAGGGTAATTACATTTTCGAAACTGTAAAACGACTAGATGACACAATTCACTGCAAAATTCAATTTTCACTGTAAACTGTAAAAACATCTTTTTTTTCCCTTGTAATTTGTAAAAAGCCCTATTTATTTCCCGTAAAACTGTACCAGCTACCTCCCTTGCCCGCCCTCTAATAACACAAGGTAATAAAACGTTGACACCATGACATCGAAACTTCCCGAAAATAACATGATTTTCCAAATTCACACAACTCAAGCATGATATCGGTAGAAATACTATCAATCGACTTACATTACCTTTATTCAAACTAAAACAGGTTAAATCCTGTGAAAATCAAAACACCAGAGCAATAAGAACAAACCCATCTACGCGGATATTTTGAAGCAGAGGCCCAAGCATGCGTATATGTTTAGAACTGCGCATGTTTGGAACTGCATTATGCAGATGTTGGTTCTCCAACACATTGTTTTCATTTACATATTTTAATTTGCTTTTCACACCAGTTACGCAGTTAGGTGTATTGTTTTTGTCAAGCTCCATTCCAAGTTGGTATGCTTCATGAACTAGAGTATTTTCATTTTAATTTTTAATTTTTAGCCAATAATTTATTAAGTGCTTTATGCTCGTTAGAAGTAGGGGATACCAACCAAGTTCTAATAGACATGCTAAATTACTAGCTTTACAGTTAACTTTACAGAATTTGGTGTGTAGCTTCTCCATAGGAAGCATATTGTTATGAAGATCTTTGGATTGTAGTATGCAATCACTAGCCAATACTTCACTGCAATCGAGTAGGACTTGTTTGATTATGCTGTCAAATAGTTTTATTGCGATGTTATTTTCTGAGTATAATAGTTGTTTCATTTTGAATAGTGCTTTTGTTGCTCTGTGTCCAAGATCTTCCTGTGCTTTGCTGAGTTTACCTGAAGAATTTATTTTTAGTCCTAAATAAGTATACGTTTTCCAAATCACGTATGTAAATAGGTCTCTATGTGGTAGTTGAGTGCGGTAACTGAGCGTCTCAGTTTTTATGAAGATATGCGTTGAGCATACGCTCACTTTCAAAAGTAAGCGTGGAGCCAAACAATGGAAAGCTTGAGTGCGCTCACTTTTAAAAATAAGCGTGGGAACAAACCATGGAATGCTGGTGATGTAATGAAAGCTACGCTCAGTTTAACATGAAGTTGATACAAGTTCGTTTCAGAGGTCTAACTTAAGTTAAAGAATCCAATCTGGATTCACATGAGCAGGACGTTTGTTAAAACTGAAGCAACCATATTTAAAAAAATATTCACGCAGTTTGAACTCATGACCTTGTAAGATGGACGCGTCTGGTAATGAGGGACTACGCTTACTTTTACGTGTAATAGTAGGCATGGGACCTACAATAGAATGAGAAGTGCGCGTGTCTGATTTCAAGTTACCATAAGTCACCAGTATATACATGAAGTTTTGGAGAGTACTATTTTGATTTACGCAAGATAAAAGCCGCGATCAGCTACAATTATATTTAATAGTGATAAAGGTGCAACTCTGGCGTGAAATACAACATGACCAAAATATGTTTTAAAAATATTTATTCCTGTTATTGTTTTAGTGTTGTGTGACCAACAATAGAGATGGCTTCTGGAGACCAAGCTACTTACCAACAGGAAGAAGGTGATCAGTCACATTATCAACTTGATAGAAACAGGGCTGATAATGTTGTAAAAATCTTTCTTGAGTTGATTGACTTACAACGTGAACTGGCTGCACTGAATGGCAAATTAAATGCAATCATCACACAGTGTAAAAATGTACCAAGCATTGCTACCAAGCTGGAGATAATAGATAATGCCAATCTGCCAAAAGATGAGTGGACGAAAGCTGATTCAAATGAATTAGAAAAACAGGTTGAAAAAAATCATGGATATAGTGCAAGACTTGATGACCAGGTAGGTAATATGAGGTTATCACCTGCTATCATTTGATAAGAGCGACGTCATGGGTTAGTATTACCCAGAATCCATGATCCAAAGTGATATCAGATCTAAGCTTGTTGGTGACCATGCATTTGTACCTACTGCTCTCAATATGGTTTTTGAAATGAACAGCAATATTTCTCTTCTTCACAATATTTTTTTCAGAATAAACTTTTTATTTTTTTGTCATATTTGTCATTGAACCATGCAATTAATTGTTGTTATCTAGTTTGAAATTCTTATTTCACAGCGTTAAAAATAATACTATCGCACAATACTCTGCATCGTGTTCAAGCACACAAAGAACTGTTTAATGTGAAATATCAGTTAGTGCTATTCCCCCTAAACATCACTACTATGAATGATATGTACCATAGTCAAGTGATAATATGACTATGCATGAATGTATTACACTGGTAGTGAAGTTACATGTACCTGGTGGCTGCCATGTTTGTTTTTATCAGCAGAGAACACTTACACTCGTAATCATTCCATATTTGGAATTCACATTTCCTAATATGGTAGGATGCAAATACCTAGTGCAATACCGCAAAATTAAGGCACGCTGTAACTTATGGCATTACAGTGACAGATGTATAATAATAGAAAATATTATTATGATTGTTGTGTTGTTTTGTATTTGATTTGTTTTTATCCAAATTGAAATAACCAGTTCGTTTGTTTGTTTGTGTCTAATATAATAAAAAGTCTAATTTTCTTTATATCGGTAGGTTGTACAGTCTGAGACCACTGGGAATGCAGATATTGTTGGTGACACAGGGTTTTCAGAGCTTAGCAGGTTAACAATGCATCCGGTGGCTACTCCGACTGGTAATGAGGTGTCCACTGTTGCTGTTCTCCAGGAACAGCTGTGTACACCTGAAGTTGACTTGACTCAAAGATCCAAGAATTTGTTGAATAAGTCCCAGTTTGCTGAGCACAAACCTTGTAAGAGTACAGATGAGTTCTTTTCTACTGTGGCTCTACAGAAACAGCCAAGTGCTGCTAAAGTTGACTTCACTCAAAGTGCTCAGATTCTTTTGAAAAAAGAGAAGTCCCAGGACAAGGTAGACTATGTTGAAAAGAAACTTGGTAAGAATCTGAATATGGATGAGTTTGATCTGAAACATTGTAAAACTAACAAAGAATGTATTAAAGTTGTTGTGCCACTCGCTGACCAAGATTCCTTATCACAGACAGCACCCACGCATCGTAAAAGTAATTTTTTTTTACAAAAGTGTTTCGAGGTCAGGGAATGTGACGATCATATTGAGTTGTCACACCATAAGATGGACAATGTTGAACTTGGAAATGGTGAAGAACTTCCTATGCATGTTGAAGAGACCATTGAAAATGATGTTGATGCTGGAAACATGCCATGTTATTTGTCAACGAGTGATAAAACGTTTGACAGAGACAAAACTCGCATTCTAAAGGCCAAAAGCAAAAGGAAAATAGCTATGCAATTTCCCTCCTATAGTGATATGTTGCATTCAGTAGACAGAAGAATTGCCAACTCTCTCCAGTCCAACAGAGATAATGTTGATGAGACATCAGACATGTTAAAAGACAATCCACCTTCTGAATTGACAAACCAAGCAAGCGACAAAACAGAAGCAACTACTAATGTACCAAAACCTAGCAAGGTAGGGGGCCTTCAGATGGCCCATCACAACCAGCCATTCTATTCACAGCCAACTGGTTTGCATGAATCAGTAAGACCGGCAAAAACTGAGAAGTGTATGAAAACCAGTGCCTTGACCTTGACCAAACCTTCACATGGCACAGATGTCACGGGAGATGTCAGCAGTGTCATTGGTTCAGAGCAGTGCTATATCCATGGTGCTGGGTTACCTGCGTATCACCCAAAGTTGATAACAAACTTTATGCATCCATGGAGTGATAAAAATATGTTACATCCAGTGGACAGAAGAATTGCCAGTGACAGTCCACATATAAAATCACAATGTCTTGGCAACTCTCTTCAGTCCTATAGAGATAATGTTGATGAGACATCAGACATGGAAAAAGATTATCAACCTTTTGAATTAACAAACCAAGCAAGCGGCAAAACAGAAGCAACTACTAATGTACCTAGCAGCAAGATATGGGGCCTTCAGATGGCTGAATCACATCAAGTTGTACAAGCTTCAAAAAACACTTCACCGGTGTTGTCAGCTACAGCTAGGAAATCGGTTGCACATGTACCGGTAGATGTGAACTTGGATGTGCAAAACCAAGGGTATTTGAATGCAATTCCTTCTTCACCATGTGAAATCCAATCATCTTATCCACAGCCAACTGGTTTGCATGAAACATTGAGATTGCCAAAAAATGTGAAGTGTATAAAAACCAGTGCCTTGACCTTGACCAAACCTTCAGATGTCACGGGAGATGTCAGCAGTGTCATTGGTTCAGAGCAGTGCTATATCTATAATGATCGATTACCTGCGTATCACCCGAAGTTGATAAAAAACTTTATGCGCCTACGCATTGGTGTTCCATTTCCAGTACAAGTAGGGCAAGACCTCCCTAAGCGTTGCTTACGAGGAACTGGTACATATTCTGTGCAGAACAATTATTATGCCTACCCAGGTAATATTGTCATGCATTGTCAAAATCTGTTGTTTCATATTTACATAGTGTGGAATACTTTATTTTCACTGGAATTAATTTACGCTGAAAAGGCTTTTTGGGTGTTTTGTATGGAATTTATTTTCACTGATTTTTGATGAGTTGAATGTGAAATATAGGAAACAAAGTATATTCCCTGGTTTTTATTTTCACTGAATCATCCCTGCAGCAAAAATAGTGAAAATAAATTCCAAGCGAAAATAAAGTATTCTTCAGTAGTGTGTTCAATAATGCAGTACTGGCAGGTCAAGTTTTATAGAAAAAGAATATGCTATTTGAATAAAAAAAAAATAGTTTATAGGGGAAAATCAATGCACTCTTGAAATAATTGAAATTGAAAAATTTGAAATTAAAATAAAATTGAAATAATGTCCAGTGTTTAAAATAAATATAAACATGTATGCTATTATTTTTGTAAACGGATTATGCTTTGAGCCATTTAGGGTTACAGTCATGTGTAAACAAATGTACACATGCTTCAATACATAATCCGCAGTATGTTATTAAAATGCGTGATCTTGCTTGATCTCATTTTCCAGGAGTTCGGGTAAAACTGAAGTATAATTGCCGACATATTGCCACAGTCGCATGCTTGAGACCAACTGATACTATCAGTGAGCTGCGTCATATTGTCAAATACAAGGTACTGGATTCAAGTAATGGGAGGGAGGGAGGGGGGGGGGTTACTGTCATTCAAAGATATTCATTAAATCTTGTAATCTTCCAACCAGCAGCAGTATTGTGACAATCAAAGCATGAATGGATGAATCCTTTGACACAAGTGTTAATGTCCATATCATCACATGCTAAAAATTGGCCTGGTCGGCCCTTCACTACTGTAAAATACTTTATTTTCACTTTTTGGGTGTTTTGTATGGAAATTATTTTCACTGATTCTTCACTAGTTGAATGTAAAATATAGGGAAAATAGTATATTCGCTAGATTTTATTTTCACTAAATCATTCTTTCAGCGAAAAATAATTCCAAACAAAAATAAAGTATTTTACAGTATTAGAAATTGTGGATTTCTACTTCATGGCAATATTGGGGGCTTATCAACTCTATTTATGGATTCAGTTACAAGCATAATCGCTAACAAAACAAATTATCAATTTGTTTTTTTTTCAGGTGTCCCAGGAAACTGGTTTACACATGGATCGATTTGTGCTTCACAATGCTATCACTGGCATGCTGCTTGATGGTGGTAGTTACATTGGACACAACAACTTGACAGTGGAGATCAAACCAACCTCACGTTGGTTTTAATAGAAATCCAGAACAAACGCAATAGATATGGGTGGGTGGAGTGAAAGAGTGAGTGCTGTATTTGATTTGTTTGTGCTAAAACGTCATCTAGCACCGTTGTAGTATGCAGGCTTGCATACTCCACTTACTCAACTGTTATGCATACAGCTATGAAGGATGGCTCACTTGGAAAAATGTATAGTCTTATATAAATAAGAGAATCAGCTCTACATATTGTACAATTTGAGCATCAATAAAAATTTACATAACCACATACAAGGTTTCAGAAACTACAAGCAGCTGTAATGAAATTTTGAGCTTTTAACCCAATTTAATAGATGGGTTGTTGCATTATCATCTTTGCTGCTGTCTTCAATTTTATTAAATGTTTTTATCGAGCAATAAAAGATGTAAAAGTAGTATGGTTATCACAAGATAACTGCAGAATAAGCACTCCGGTAGTAAGAGTTACCTTCATTTGATATCACCTTCATATGCTCATAGAGTGTTGCAGTGTTTTATAGATAAACATTATTTCAGGTAGTTTGCTACCATTAAACATAAAAAAAAATGATAACAATAAATTATTCAATGATTGTTTGTATAGGTCATTTGTATTTAATGTTTTTCACGAAGAAAGAAGGCTGTGTTTTCAAGAAAACTTATACAAAATAATCTAAAAAGCGGCCATTTTGGAACATTTTCATAGAACACATTATTCCACAGATAACTGGTATTCAAATTCTCCCATTTTTTAGTGACTCTCATCTGTTGCCCTCATAACACTACATTTTGAGATACATGTATGATGGAATGCTTCTGCCAAAGGAACCAATGGTATACTGTTCAATTTTCACGTTTGTTTTGTGGAAAACTTAGTTAGGTGACCATATATTTTTATTTCAGAATTTTGAACCTGACAGTAACCTAACCAATCTTGCTGGATTTTGAGGATTTCCGAATATATTTTTTTCAATGGTAGCAAACTACAGATGAAAGCGTCGCTGCTTATTTACTGGTCTTTTTCTGCAGCATAATAAAACTTTAAATATGGATGAGAATTGACATAATTTTTTGTGATGTTTGATAATGTAATTGATAAATAAATTAGACTAAGATTTATCGTGACCCTGTTCTGGTACTATATGCAGCCCACATGTGGGTTTTCATTCAATAAAATAATTAAATTCTCTAATACGCTTGTGCACTGGTTATTTGTGTACATACATACAGTCTTTGCATATGCGTATTAATGTTTTTAATTTTTTTATCTGAGTAATGCAACATTTTTAGCTCATGAATCGTAATCTTATTTTATCTACAGTGTGGTGTATCGAACATTTTAAAAATTATTTTTTTGTCCATATTACATTCTTAATATTACAGTTTTTGGTTCAGCCTTATTTATATATTATATATATAATGCATATTTCACCAAGTGATAATTTTACTGCATTCCATGTAATGGAGTATATAAATGTATATAGTGCACATTTCACTAAGTGATAATAATTGTACTTTTTTTATTGCATTCCATGTAATGGATTATATAATATGATGAATTTCTGTATATTTGAAAGTATAATAAAAATTTTGATATGAAGTACTGATTGCCTTTAATAGTTTGTTTGGTAGTCTTCAGTGAAAACCTGTGATGTACATAGTGGAAGTCTTTGGAGTTACTCTGTCTGTATGTATCACTGGTCGGATTTCAGTGAAACTTGGTATACATATGCTCTGGGATAATACACATAGTTCTGGCTTAAAATCCATGCATACTAATAACCAATTTTGCATAATGTCTATTTTCAAAAGCAAACTACAGTTTTCTTCCCTCATAAACAACATGTTGTTTTAATTATTTAATGAGAGTCAAGAAATTAGTTGTTCGCTGCCTAAAAGGGACATGTAGATATAACTTAAATTATTTCCGAGGATCCAATGGGGGAAGCATGTTTCTAATATTTTTATTTCATTTTTACGCACTTGTTGAAAAGGAGAAAGTCTGAGAGTGATGAAAAATGGACATGTGCATAATACAACTAAAATTATTCTGAAGTCCCAAAATATAGAGAAATATTTTGTAAAAGAAATCATAATTGTATGCCCATTGGCAAGTAGAAAATAATCTCCCCAAGTCTGGGTAATGCAACAATGTTGTGGTGATTTCTATCAAATATATGTCTCAAACTAAATAACGTCAATGAAAACTGTATGCTTTGTCCTGTGTTTCAATGGATGGAAAAAAAAGTTACATACTTGATGTTAAGTGATGAGAATGAATACCCATGTTGATTACAATCCCTGTAGATTCATAATCCACCAAATAGCGAATGCATTGGGGGGGGGGGTTAGCTGGTACAGTTTTACGGAAAATAAAAAGGGCTTTTTACAGTGAAAATTGAATTTTGCAGTGAATTGTGTCATCTAGTCGTTTTACAGTTTCGAGAATGTAATTTCTCTGGATTATTCTGTACGACTTTTTTTATTTGGATGTAAATTCTTGTACGTACCGAGAAAAATGACACATTTTTACAGTGCATGAAAAAAATATTTGATTGATTACGTAGTACCGGTATGTCTAGCCTGTGATTACAGAATTACGGAATTTATTTTTTTAATTTACGTTGTACGATCAAAAAAATATTGCAATTACGTTGAACGAAAATAACCCTTGCCCCCCCCTCATTTTGGTCATCATTTTGACAACGTTTTTATTTACCTATAAACGTATTTACAACTTATACCCTACAGGAGAGGGATAAAAAACTAAGGCACGTAATACTAGAAATCAGCATGCATGTTGAACCATGTTTCTTTGCCTTATTATCTGGTAGAACAAGAAAGTTCTCATGAACTGTGTCCCACTATGGCTAAATGAAAGCAAACTTTATTTGTCATATGACCTTAATTTATCAATTTTCTGTTTTTACTTATGTCTGTGAATCTACTAGTCATAGATTATTTGACAAATGTACTTTTGAGATGGTAAAAAATATGTGAATGTTGGTCAATCAGCAGATTTGATATCTATTTTTGTTGAATATAATAAAGTAAACACCTTTATATATGGTGATCCACACTGTAGGAAAAATACCCACAAACCTGTTGCTACGGTACAACTACCAGAAGATACCGAATACACAGTGTGTTCGAATATATTTTTTTGTTGTTACCTAATTACTATGCAAAGAGCACTGTTAATAGAAATTCTGTAGTTGCCTATCCCAATTGAATTCTAAAGGGTTTTTTGTAGTAATAACTTTTAAATAAATTATTTGACATTCAATTAATTAATACTTGCTAACTTGTGCTAACCTAATGACAACTAAATGTATTTTAATAACCACAATTAGCTAAATTTTTGACTATTCATTTGGTAATATAAATCATGTTCAGAACAGCGTGTAAACATTTGAGATTCATCGATCAGAGTTTTGGATCGTGTACACTTGTATTGTTGATATTAGAAATATCTTTAGCAGGGGCGGATCTAGAATTTTTCCAGAGGGGGGGGGGGGGGCTCTAATACATGTATTGTCTATATTGTAGTAATAATTTTATTGAAATCATACCCTGTTTCCAGATTTTTAAAATACAATAAAGTTTCAGATACATTCAAAATAGCAGGAAAAAATACAAATGAAGACAAAAAGAAAGCTTAAAGCGCGGTGGTCGCCGCACAGCACGTGTTTGATGTAAATAAACAATGTATTTTACACGCGTTGTATACGTTGCTATGAGTCCCATATCAAACAGGACGCGGCGCTTCGACTGCCACCCTTTAATAAAATAAAAGAAGAGAACACAACGTCTTATTAGAAAAAAAATAATATTCAGCCACATTCGATATCATTAGATAAGTTTAGATCTTTAAAAGTGCTGAAATAGGTGAGGGTACATTAAAGCGGGAGGGTTGTCACCTGCACACGCCCGGGAATTGAGTCCCAAGCGATGATAACAGCAATATCGAGAGATTTAGGATGGCAAGACATCAACTTTATTCACGATAAATCGCGAATACAGTATTTGGACAGATTACAAAAGATGAATGATAACAGGTGGACCAAAATAGTTTTCTCTAAACTACATGAATCATATCAGAACAAGGCTAAACTTGCTTGGAACTGGCCAAAATATATAAACAATACCCTAATTCAAAATGATATGGATCATGTTTATGGCCTAAAAAGACCACAGAATATTAGTTGGATTAAAAGTTTCTATAAAATTAGTGAAGAAAATGAAATAAAGCGTTGAAACTATTCAAGACATGAAATCCCTAAAAGCACTATGGTTGGATTAAACACAACAATAATCAAAGAAAGCTTAGAAAGAACCATGTGCTGAGAGTATTGGAGACACATTAAATATAATTCAAAATTACTTAGCTGGAAACTAATTATGCAAATCAGAAAATTAATATGAACAGATTTGAGTGTAAAACTAATGAGGTCTGCGCAATGTAACAGAAAATCTATGTTTCTAAGTTTAATTGAAACATGATTAGAACCAAAAAATTATGAATTATTATACTTATTAGGGAATTAATATGAACAGATTTTTACCCCAAACTAATTAGGTTTGTACATTGTCCTAGAGCATCTTTGTACTAAGTTTCATTGAAATGGAATAATTAGTACTTTAGATATCAGTGTGAAAGCTTAAAATTGGTTAATTATGCAAATTAGGTAATTAATATGTACAGATTTTAACCCACAATTATCCAGGTCTGTCTATTGTCCTACAGTATCCATGTACAAACATTCATTGATATGTGATGATTAGGACCTGAGATATCAGTGTGAAAGTTGGTTAATTATGCAAATTAATTAATGTGATTAATATGCACAATTATTTATCCTAAAACTAATCAGGTCTCTGCATAGTCCTAAAGGATCTATGTACCAAGTTTCATTGAAATGCGATGATTAGTACTTGAGATACCCGTGGAAAAGCTGAAAATTAACCAATTATGCAAATTAGGTGATTAATATGCACAAATATTTATCGGAAACAATCAATCTCTGCATAGACCTTGAGTATCTAAGTACCAAGTTTCATTGAAATGTAATGCTCACTACTTATATCAAATGCTGAAAATTAATTAATTATGCAAATTAGGTAATTAATATGTACTGATATTACCATAAAAACTATTAGGTCTGAGCAGTGTCATATGACATCTATGTACCAAGTTTCATTGAAATGTGATGATTAGTACTTATATCAAATGCTGAAAATTAATTAATTATGCAAATTAGGTAATTAATATGTACTGATATTACCATAAAAACTATCAGGTCTGTGCAGTGCCATATGACATCTATGTACCAAGTTTCATTGAAATGTGATGATTAGTACTTGAGATATCAGTGGGAAAACCGTAAATTGACTAATCATTATGCAAATTAGGTAATTAGCATGTATGTTCAAAGGTTCATCAAAATCCAATGAGTGGTTGTTTAGATATCAGTGGAACAATCATGGAACAGCTAAAAATCAGCTAATTATCATGCAAATTAGGTAATTAATATGCACGGATTTTTACCAAAAACTAATCAAATCTGCGCATATGTTCAGAGCATCTATGTACCAAGTTTCATCAAAATCCAATGAGTGGTTCTTTAGATATCAGTGGAACAGTCATAGAACAGCTAAAAATTAGCTAATTATCATGCAAATTAGGTAATTAACGAGCATGGATTTTTACCAAAACCTAATCAAATCTGCGCATTGGCCCAGAGCATCTATGCACCAAGTTTCATCAAAAACCGATGTATGGTTTTTGAGATAGCAGTGGAACAGTCGGACACACATACACACACACAGACACACTAACTGCAAAGACTCCCATTATGTGCTTCGCACATGGGAGTCAAAAAGGAAAATTATACAAAGGATCCCCTTGATCATCATGGCATCTCAATCCTCTTTAATAGACTTGAAAGGGAATAAAACAGGATGGGAAAATTATAAACGTGACGGGGTATGTAAGCTTTGTAATGATGGAAAGGAGGATGTTTATCACTTTTTATTTCTTTGCAAATCAACTAACCACTTGAGAAGTAAATTCTATTCAGCACTGACCGATACAATAGCGGAAAGTGGTGAAGAAATAATACATCAAACAAAATCCGAAACTTTCTCACCCACCTATGGAAATTCAGAAACAAGAAACTGAATGATTTACATGTATGAATTAATGCTTCTTATAGATTTTTTTCTTTTCTTTTTTTGTTGTTGTTGACTTGTATGTTACTTTTTACGCCGTTTCAAAGGCTAATAAAATATTATTATTATTATTATTATTATTATTATTATTATGCGACGACTCCTTCGATTTAAATATAATTTGATTGTAGTACCTTTTCCAAAGAAAATGGCAATACATTTCAAAATGTTGTCACGTTATTTACTATCAGAGCAGTGGCAGCGTCACGAAATTTGGCATGGGAGCATCTGCTCAGCAACCATGCGCCAAATACCTAATTAGGGTTCTGGGGGCATGCTCCCTCTTAAAAAAATGAAATCTAGATCCACTGAAACGATATTTCCTGTATTTTGAGGGACAAATTTTGCTGACACAAAGGGTTTGGAGGGGCGAAGCCCCAAACATTTTTATGAGGGGGCAACCCCCCTCTGTCCCCATGTGCCGCTGCCACTGCAGAGTTTCTCAAAAACTGATTTCAGAAGACATCCTGCCATCATGTCAGATCTATACTGCTAGTTGTAGCATCTGAAATCGCGTGCACACTGTTACAACACTAACCTAATGTAAACATTTTCTGTACATCATTATAAGTCCTCTATAGAGGGCGCTTTTATTTATGATAACCACTAATTACGCGTTTTGTCAACTTCGCTTACTTTTTTACTCCAGCACTGAAAGAAAATAACTGATGTATATTAATGAAGGGCATAGCAATGACAGTCTTTGTTACATGGAGCTAAGTGATTACAAAAATGTTCTCAACTCAGCCCCTCAACAACTGTGTTCTCAAACACGGACTTTCGTTCAGCTAAACGTACATTTTACAAGTAATTGTGCACGTAACTGTCGCATTTAATTATTTGTTTCCAGACCCCAAACATCCCCTTTAAATCCGTTACAGATCATAGAGGGCGCCACCAAGCAATGCTGGCTTTTTGGACGGATTTTTACGAAAACTGTGCTTATTTACATTAAATTGCCCACTAAATCTCTAATCGCGTCATGATTCAAGGGCGCCACATGGCAGTGCTGGCTTTTTTAACAGGTTTGTTTTTACGAAATCCGCGCATATTTACATTGAATTGCTCGCCTATTTCTCTATTTGCGTTTAAACGCGGTGGTCGTTGCGCAGCGCGTGTTCGAATTTCATGTAAACAAACAATGTATTTTACACGCGTTGTATACGTAGCTATGATACGAAATTTGCACTTATTTACATTAAATTGCTGGCCAAATCTCTAGTCGCGTTACTGGTTAGAGGGTGCCACCAAGCAGTGCTGTTTTTTTGAACAGATTTGTTTTTACGAAATCCGCGCATATTTACATTAAATTGCTCGCCTAATTCTCTATTCCTTTCTTATCTCGCCGAAACCATATAGAATAGAAGAATAGAATAGAATAGTACTTCATTGATACCGTAAAAAATATTACATTTATTTTTTGGTTATAGACACCAATGAAGTTGAAATATTGAAAACATTAGTAACGTAATAAGTAAAAGTATATAATAAAAATAGTAAAATTAGGTTATACTACTAGTATTTTGATTGTGAAATTAATTGTTACACACATACTTTGATAATACATTTTTAAAATTGTTAGTCAGTGTTATGCATGTACAACAAATAACAACCGATCCCAAATTTTAGAAATACATGTAGCTCAGTTTTGTTTATGTCTGTTGTAGTTGGTGGCGTCCTTTAACACGCGACGCCCACAAAAAGAGATGCGCGATGATAGATAGTGATTTGACACACAATTTAGTATGAATGAAAAAAAACAAAAAAACATACAATAAATCAATGGTCAATGATATGCATTTTATACCTCAATCAGTTAACATAGGTAGGTCCATGGTTATACATAATCGTAAAAGGGCGGCTGTCGTCGTGCCGCGTCCTGTTCGATATGGGACTCATAGCGACGTATACAACGCGTGTAAAATACATTGTTTATTTACATGAAATACGAACACGCGTTGCGCGACGACCACCGCGCTTTAACACTTGATTGTCATTGATACACGTAGCTCAATGAGCCTGCTTATGTTTTGATCTCCACCAACCAATGTCTGGTAATTACCATACCACCTCACATGGGCAGTCGTAGGCAAACAATGTAAGTACTTGTATTTTACACGCATTGTTTTAGCTGCAGTTCTGTAGCTCTGGATTTCGCTGGTGTCCAATTATGAGACGAACGAATCAGACTACGGATGCAAATCCAGAGCTACAGCGAAATACAGAGCTACAGAACTGCATCTAGAATTGTTTACGCCGCATGGGGCCCATGTCGAAAATGTTGCATCATTGTAAAGAACACACAACTGATATATTCTACCCAGAATACACTTGGTCGTCATTCACCACGGTGGAGTAGCAAAATAAATACGAGCAACAAATAAAACAATAATCCAAAATATCATCCATTATATTAAGTTTCCTAAATTGGCGGTTATTGACCCCCGCATTTAGCACGGATGACGCATATCACATTTAGCACCTAAACTTTCAGTCACATTCGATACTATTCAACTCAGGCCCTCTCAATGGTGGTCTGAGCACTCAATAATAACTTTATTACATTACTATGCCATCAGAGGGCGCAGTATGGTATAAAATAAAATAAAATACAAATCATAACAAATACAGTAGCTAAAATATAAGATAAAATTAAAATTAAAAGATGTTAAATAGGAAAAAAATAATGATAGTTACAGGATTCTTCCAATGTAGAGGTGATAGCTATCATATACCTGATTTCTGTTCTGCCTTATTTAGAAACGTTGCCAGGGGTATGAAGCACGTCATTATTTTAATGAAAATGTCTGTTTTATTTAGTTTATTTTTAATTCCTATTTCTTGAAACATCTATCTTCTTTCTTTATCGAGAAATTCGCAATCTAGGATAAAATGTTGTTCGTCTTCAACTGAATTTGTATGACATTTTTTACAAAATCGCTCTTCCGCAGTCAGAAGTGCAGAAATAGGTAAATGTATATTAAATTAAATGTAATTTGGTCGTAGTGCCTTTTTCAAAGAAAATGGCAATGCATTTACAAATGTTGTCCAATTATTTACTATCAGAGTTTATCGAAAACTTATTTCAGAAGCAGACAACCACCCTGCCAACATGAAATCGCGTGCACAGATTGTACATCAGGCAGGGGGAGGGGGTGTTGATAATCACTCAATACATGGTACCCCTCTAACGATCAATGCTCTGACTGTCGGCGGCCATTTTTGTTCTGACATTCAATCGGTGATCTGCAGTTGATTTCCGGGTTGAAGCAGTTGTGAGTTAGTCAAATACTTCGTACATTATCAAGGCGATGAACCCACTAAATTTTCTCACAACCATATGTGGTGACAGGTGAGTATCCATAAGCCGTATGAAAGCTCAATAATTCAAAATATTATTTGCGATCGTCGACAGATAAGTTTTGTTTAGAGAGGTGTTCGGGATGTTCGCACAGAAACAGAATGTGTTTCAAGTTTCCGTCACTCCCCGTTCACTTCTACATTTAATTCTCGTTTGATTTTAGTTTTGCTAACTAATGCGGCGAATAGTCTTTGGTAGTTATCGTTCCTTTGATAAAAACACGTCACATAAACTGACCTTGTCTTTAAACGACACACCCGAATGCCGTAGGCTTCGTAAACAAGCAGGTGCAAAGTCCGACCTGAACTTCACTGACCGATTCTTACCCGTGCTGGCCGGGGATCGAATACGGTCAACCAATGTTTTTTTTGTCGGAATTACAGTTATCGACATAAATATCGTGGCCCTTTATAATAACAGCTATATTTCTCAGTTAATTTACTGATGATCGAACTTCACACACCATAATTGTGATCGACTGTGTTCGATTGAGACAAGCTCACCTGGTGTGCCGGTTACGTGTCGGGGACACCAACCGAGCTGAGGACAAGTTGGCATCACCTGGAACAACTTAAACCGTGTCCCGTTTTGAGAATTTCGTATGTGTGATGATTTCTACATTATTGTGCCTTGTCTTTTTGGACAGTTTTCATTTCCACATTTCTTTTTTTGTAATCAGTACTATCAATGAACTGGGCTTCTAGTGAAACAGGAAACCTGGATATAATTTGAAATGTGACATTTTCTTTCCAGTTCCTGATAATATATCAATTGTGTGAAATTATTTGTCCTTCATTTACCAACAGGCAAGGGACATTCATAACATTTAATGGATGTTGCTGTTGCAATAATCCTTGGGGAGTGTCCATAAACTTACATAATACTAGTACATGTATTAGATTTAAAAAACAATATTAAACCAAAGACAATAGAAATCTCTTTCTAATGTCTTTGATTAAACAATGTACAGTGATATAGAAAGACTGAATGATCCTTAAAATCGTAGTATTACTAATCGGTCGTTGTTCATAACCTACCTTTTACCTTTTCTGCACTTTTCAGTGATATTCCTTGGTAGCTCTGGGTCATTGAGAGCACAAGTTTTTTGTTTTGTAGAGCGATACCGAAGGATCGAACCCCAACAATTAAACTATTTTTAGGTGAGGAGAAAATAAACACCCTGTTAAAAACTACAGGTATAGGGATTAGATAAAACCAGGTCTCGCGAGCCGTGGTGATCACGGGAATCATGAGGTACAGTGTCACTGGTAATACGCTAATTTAACGCAATATTAATTAACTGATTCATAGAGACAACAGCTTCAAAAAATCGTTTGAGACAGTTTACTGTCACATAACATTTCATTGTTATGTTAATTAGCAAGCACTTCCTTGTACTGGAAGCTCACGGATGTGTTTACCCTCACCTGAGTACACAAGATTATATAGATTTTTTTTCAATGATATTTAAGGAACTGTTCTAGTTTTGGGGGACAATTTATTCTTTTTATTTGTAGTTGTACCTCTTAAGGAATCTGCATTTTTTGTCGTAGCATCCTCCTGCATTTAAACAGTCTGATGAAACAACTGATCACAGCAGTAATATTTGCGTTTATTTTTATTTCACTCAATTTATTTTATCTATCTATGAATAAAAAATACTAATAATATAATAATCTGAATAATATACTCATATCAGGTTACCCCTGAATTTGGCAATTATTAGTTTATGAATTTTTAAAGAGCATTTAGAAACTCAAAATGGCAGTTGGAATCCTGACCAATCACAGTGACTATGAATATGATGTCACTAGTGCTGAGGAATGTAATTTCGAAACGATCTGAGCAATATCTAATCAGCAATCAGTTTCGCATATAGAGGTCGGTAGAGGCAAAAGAACATCCAAAAAACAAATCACAACCTGCCATTTGAATTTGAATCTACGTTTTATAAATATTTACATTTTAAATATTAACAAAATTTGACAGTTTAACAGCATCATGGGTAATCTCAAATGAGTGTAATATGGGTAAATTGTATTAAAATAACATTAAATAAGGTTTGGTTGGTTGGTTGCTGAATATGAATCTTATCTTGGCCTTATTTTTTTGAGTTAAAAGACTTTTAATATCATCAGAAAAATCATAAATGCAGAGCTGACAACCATTACGAAAAATTTGTATTTGTTACGAAAATACAACAGGAATACGATTATAAGCCCCTCCCCGAGTATAAGCCCACCCCTCTGTTTTTGGTCGTTTAACAAGTTGAGGGCATCCCTGAGTATAGGCCCAGGGTGGTTTTACCGGGTGTCAAGAAATTTATTAAAATATGCATGTAAAAAGTGTATTTCATTGCCTAAAAATCATGATTGGTACGGTAGTTTGGTTCCAGCTTTTACGAGAAAACTCACATTAATTTCAGAGTGCATGGTGGGCGAACAAACATAGTTCCCACATTTTCTATTCTGTTATATACTTGAAATGAACCCCGATGTTGCAATACCGATTTAATCCATATTTCTTTTGAGTAGTAGTTTTCCAAATGACAAAAATGTGATCGTCAAGTCGTGAAACCTGGTCACTGAACATCATTTTACTTTTCCCGAATAGTCTTGTCCATTGAGTCTATCGTGAATGGGGTGTGAACATGCAAACTATTTTTAAATACTTTGTCAATAATCGGAAAACTTTGTCTGTATGACACAGCATTATCATGGGTTAACGAAAGACTGGAACCTGTTAGGTCAAAGGAAGTTGTTCAGATCAAATTATGATAGCGGAAATAGCTTTGTATCGAGAGTTTCATACGATCGAAAACATTTCACAACGAAGATAATGATAAAGATCTTGCCTTCGACCGTTTTCCCACAGACCTAACCCATTTTTGCACCGTAAATTCAGACAGTATGTAAACCGTATTGTAATAAAATGCGTGCACTTTTACGAACATGTTTCTTCATTGTAAAAAGTGTTGTTGTAATCATTGACGACTCGTTTCACATTTTTCCCTCAAAAAAACGTAATTTTCCTCCAAGACCGGCACTGTGAATGAAAAATATAATTTGGATAATGTTTCAAGGTTCGGGAGATGGTTACACTATTAAGCGCATCAAAAAATTATTTTTTTCTGAGGTGGTTCTTGAGTATAAGCCCACCCCTTAATTTTCCTGATATTTCATGTTCAGGCCCCTGGGCTTATAGTCGGGGAAGTACGGTAGGTAAAATACTGCAACTTAAAAAAATACAAATTTTGGATTAAAAATACAAATTTAGTAGGTGCTGAGCACCAATTCTGTTTTTCCAAGGTTGGCAGCTCTGTAAATGTGTCTGAAGCGATTTAATTGTTGTCTCAAAATATTAAATTACCGTAAAATCTGTATTACAAGCCTCATCCCTAATAGAAGTCGCACACATTCTTTTTGAATAATTGAGAAGCAAAGATTCACCATTTTTCATATGTGTACATGCTCTAATAGAAGCCACATTCCCTCTGTTGCATTGTACCATTTTAATAGAAGCCGCAGCTTCTAATACAGATTTTACAGTACACAACTGTGACATATGACAAGAATTGACACACAAAAACGTATTACAATTTCTAGTGGACCAGGGAGTGGTTGGCTGGCTGGCGAGCTAGCTGAAGAACAATTGAAAATGAGTGATTGCAACATTGTAATATTGAGCGATGGTTATGTGAGTGCCTGACCAGTCTCTATAAAAACGTATGTTGAATGCTGCTGTACTGTACACCCACATACTAACCTGGTTAGAGCTTATGCATGATCATCAAACATCCTGGTACTTTTGGGGGTATTTTCATATTTTGTCATGTTACTGTTTTTGAACATCAATAGCTACTGCTTGCATTTCTTTGTTAAATATATCCAAGAAATTCCCATTCATAGTGAATTTGTACCCTTAGAAAGTACATGTATCAAGATGTGTGTCCTTTTTTAAGTCAAGTGTAAGGCATATTCGTTGGCTAGTTTTGTTAATTGTGGGCAGTTGAGTCCTGTTAATTTTTGTATGATTGACGAAGCATGCAGAATCTTTTCTGTATTGGTCTTCACCAAAATCATATTGTTTATATACTTATAACACGCTTCTTGGGAAAACTTCATCCATCATGGCTATCCTCAAAGTCGACCTTATTGAAATGATCACCATGTTGCAAGAGTAAACTTATCTGTGAAGCAAATTACCTGTAACAATGTAATTGCTAATAATATGAAAAGGCATTACAAATGTGCATTTTATTTTTTTTTCTAAAATTTTGGTGAAATGCATACACTTCATGGCACTATAGACAACAGCATGCATCTTGACACAGTCAGAGGGCTTATGGATCAGATTCTGTCCATTTGTTCATTTGTCTGTCCGTCCATCTGTGCTTAGCATTTTACAAAAGTTCATGCTCTCGATTTACATATGCTAGATTTTTCTTGTTGATCAGATTCAAAATGGCGGATTGACGGCCATATTTAATCCAAAAATACCTTAAAAACTTAGATGGTGGCCAATTGTGGTGGCCAATTCTGTTCAAACATAGAATATCAATTTGGTAACACCTGTTGTTGACATACCCGGTACTGAGGCACATCCATTATTTTTTGGTCATTTTGGTTGATTTGTATTGCGATCCATTCTAAGATGGTAGACTGGCAGCCATTTTGTTTGATGAAAAATATGAATCCATCTTTACACAATTCTGCTTATTATCACAAATCCAAGCTGTCAAATTATGTCAAAACATGGTTCACAGATATCAACGAAACTTGTGCACCAACCCAGTGTTCTCCCCAGGCCTTTCAAGCACTGCGGGCCCGCGTCGCTTAGACAAACAGCCGCGTCGCTTTCGTTTTGCCCGCGATGCTTGAAATCCTGTCCGCGATGCTTATTCACGTTGTATTGTTGTATCAGCCTTGTCTAGCACATTTTTAAAACAATAACATGTATTAATCGAAAGGTAATCCCACCTTTGTACATGGTTAGCCTTACAAAAACAGTGATAAAAAGTCTACAAGAAGTTACCAAGTCAAACAAACCCAAAATACTAGGGTAGTAATAATTTGCCCATTGTGTCGGGATGGTCTATCCCGACTTGCTGCACTGCGGTTAATTGCGTTTTTACTACTCCATCGCCGATGACGCTAATTACCAAGAATTTAAAAAACAAGTGAAATTAAGTCGTATTGGAACGAAAACTGTAAATAAATCGAAGCAAAAATTATTCAATGCAGACGAGACAGTCGAGGAAAAAAACAAACTCTGACCTCTAGAAATACCTCATTTATCATAAATAATAATCGTTTTAATTAACCAAACATTTTAAGTTTGTGTATTTTTAAACAAAAAAGTCAGGGACCGATGATCGAAACAGCAACGGAGAATACCCATTCAACGCAATGCCGTAAAGTGACAATGTTGCGGTGATCGTAGCGTTACGCATAAGGTATAGATAGATCAATGAAAAATCGCTGACTTTAGTTTTGAAATGCCATTGTAGAAAAAAAATGTCATTATTGATTTGTTAATTTCTTCATATTCTGATAACCCGCAATCTTGTAGACTTTACAAATTTAACAAAAAAGTGTTTTTCCTCCATGTCGTATGAACTGACAGTAACATTGGCACTAAAACTGACTGTACTTGTTGTACACAAAATAATGATGAACCAGTTACCTCCATGGATAACAATATATTCACTGACTGGCTAGAAGTATTTCCATTTTTTTCCTGTTCTATTTCAAACTTTACCCGGTATTTGACTTGATGCACGCATAAAATACAATGAATTTAAATGATATAAAATATATGAGATATGTATAAAACTATCTCTTCTTTATTGCAGTTCTAATGTTTGTTGGGGAAACTAATTATTATGCAAATAAGATGTATTGTTATGCTTGGCTTGGGGTCTGGGGAGAACACTGCACCAACCCAATACATGTACCGGTATATCTCAAATTCATGCTCTTTGATAATTTATCGTTAGTTCTTGTGTGTACAAAGCACAAACAGGGTTATATTTCATGTTTTACAAATGTGGTTTGATAGATATGTGTGTAAAATCGTGTTAATATCAATATCACTGGGTGGTTTTCAAAGCAATTTAGTAGACACATACTTTATACCTTATAGTTTTTTTGTGTAACTTTGCAACTGTTTGTACAGTGCATTGACACATGGTAAATGCTTTCTGTTTGTGTAAATGAGTATGCGATCATATTAATTAACTAATTTACATATTGAGACATTTTAATATTTTTCAGTATTGCATCATATAGATGTATAATGACACTTGGGAAAAAATTCCTTTTGTTCAAATTTGGTATCGATACCTTGGGGGTAATGGGCATTTGTGATTAGTTTTTGGTCCATTTTAACACATTATGTAGCTAATTTGCATAATATTTTTTTTTTCATTTCAGTCTGTGTGTAATCTTTGATAAAATTTGGTACATAAAATAGGTTAGCTGGTACAACATAATTAAATGGAAATTGGTTTGCAGTGCATTAAAAATGTGTGATCGCAAGCTTGGTTTAATTTTTTATAGGTCAAAAATCTTCGTTATCTGTAAAATTCCTGAAAGTTTTGATTTATTGCTTGCCATGCAGTAACAATGGTTTGCTTAAATACCTGCTGCAAATGAAAGATTTATTTGTCAAAGTGCAAATAAATTTGAACAAATAGTTGCCTGATTTACCATATGTTGTTTCTATTCATAAAGCATGTATTCATTACACTATGTTAGCATGTCATTCTGTTCATGTCAAGTTCCATTGATACATTTCCTCCAGACTTCTTTTAGACTAATTCTCAACTTCAGTAATGTCGCATTCAATGACTGCTTTGCCGGAATGATGACACCATAGCTGTCACCTTCACTGAATAACTAGACAGTTCTGCTCCCCTCCCCCCATCCCAACTCTAGCTGATTCATATATATGCACAGGGAGTAGGGAACAATATATTGTTCAAAAATATTACAAAATATGGTTGTTTCCATACCCATGATTTTGGCCATGGCGATCGTAGCATTCGGCACTCAAAACAAAAAAGTTGCCGCGACCAACACTATTGTATTTACTGCAGTTGTGTTGACATCACGCCCTCATTCGTCGATCTGCTCGTTAACCAAATCATGGCAAATGATACGCATATGATGATAATAACACATCGCCACATCAGACTAGTATGAGTCAGTATATGTTATCTGAAGTTCACCACTGGGGGCCTGGGGGTGATTTTGATAGCGTTGAGTCTTCAGGCAGCATATCTTGGCATTTGTTGAGTTTCAGTCTGACTTGCTATTGGGACCAAGATCTATTTTTTCTGGCAGGTCTGTAATGTGAACACTATTTGTGTCAACTGAGAAGACTACATACATATACATGTATGACTGAATTTATCTCCGGAACATTACTATAAACACAGTGACAGTTACTAGAAACTCTTCAGTTGATATTTAATGGTTTAACTTTTGTTACCTACTGGTAGTTCTTGTTCATAGTGTATTTTTGTGGCATGAGGTAACAGATTTTGTTTAAAATGACCCATACCATCATGTCCAGTATTGAAAATGATCATGGGGTACAGCAATTCAACAAATATTTCCAAAAGTCAGGACTGAAAAATATACCATTGATTTACCCACGCTTCATAGGACAATAGCAATGAATCACAGGAAAATTTGTTTATTTCTGGTCACATGACATGATGATGTATATATTTTCAATGTTGTAAACAAGCAGACAAATCAATAGATGCATCTGGTTTGAATGGCAATTCTCTTTACCATCAAGATTAATTTGAGTTTGTATTTACCTGGTACTCATTGAAATGAGTCACATTGTGAACATAAATGAGGTTGTTTAATATTTGGACAAATGAATCAATAATCTAAAACTAGAATAGTGACAATTTTTTTTTATAATCGTAGTGTTGAATTAATTTTGCAATGACTTTGGTCAATGCAGCTGGATTTGAACATATCATTATTGTACGTCTGTGTCACATTTCCCATGTTTATTCTTTTTCATAAGTAATGCCTGGAGAATTCTGCACACAATGAACAAGTACATTGTCTGATGCATTATGAAATTGATATATGCTGTGTGGACGAGATAAGAAACATTTCCTGTTAACGCAAAGGAAGTTAAAATACAGTGAAACGAGGAAGCGAATACACACTGTAATCTTTACTTGGTATACTTTTGTATAATTCATTTGCGTCGACAGTTGCCACACTTACAAATGAGTGAATTGGCACTTGTTGAAAACTGATCGGTATACAAAAATAAAAACATTCAGTGGTCTCCTTTTGGGTGATGTATATTTCAGTGGTGTTGATGTTTTGGTTGATTAGAATCTGTTGTCGTGTTGGCAGTGGTTCAAGTGTTATTGATTGTTGGGGCAGCACTGGTATGTTAACTGCAGTGTTGTTGAGTAGAAAATTTTGTTCTGTTTTTTGTTTTTCTAAAATTCTTACGTAGTGTTAACATGATTTTTTTATTTTACCTTCTATACTTGTATTTTTGACTTTTTAGATTTGCTCTCTGTCTCGCGTGCGTATGTAGTGTAGGAATCAATATGTCTGCGGTCGTGTACACATGTTGGCAACCCTCTTCAATTGACCAGACTTTCAAAACTTTCAAAACAATTCTTAAAACCAATGAGTAAATATCCTCATTCTGGAATGAATGCATTTTTAACAGTATTTATTAACTTTTAACTAAAGTGAAGGCATAACCTGACCTACCTCTCTATTTCCTTTCCTGTTAGTCTTCGACCTTTTGAGAATTTTAACTGCAGTAACAACTTTAAAAGCATGTGCATGGTTTAGTGGTTCTTAACAAATTTGAAACAAACAGCATTAGCAGGCAATGTAATAAACATTTCTCATCAAGTTCTGCTTTAAAGCAAAGGGGTCGTCACCTACGCACACACGGGAGTTCCAAGTAACCATAATAGTGTGTTTGTAAACAACGACATGCTATGTTTCATGCGCAGATGATGACTCCCCAGCTTTAATTGGCTTAAGTGATAATATTTGCGGAGATTTTGTATACAAATAGTTAAATTAACAAAAATTATTGGCTGGGTCAGTTGATTTGGTCCTTTAAGTCTGACAATATCCAATGCTAAAAAAAAAGAAGAATAATTCAAGGAATAAATCACTGCTGAATTGCATGGTGTGTATCCTCTTTACTTTTAAAGGCCGATGGTTGTCGCGCCATGTTCTGTTCGATATGGGACTCATAGCAACGTACACAACGTGTCTAGAATACATCACCTTTAAAAAATGTTTAATATGTAGTTATGCTGGAGATGAACTACATTTGTGTTTGTTTTAAAGTGTTTACTGCCTTTAAAATGATGCGTATCGGTACTAGAAATTACTAATTAATTAATTTAAGTAAGTTAAGTTTGTCTCTCTCGTAACTGGTACATTGTATGACTTGAATGTTCATTGTTGAAATTTCATTTCTTTGTGTATTTATGATATTATATCAGTTGAATACAAAAACACACATGACATACGATTTATAGAGACAATCAAGTTTTAAACTATTAGGCAGTATCAATTTCAGTGACAAAACTAAAGTTTCACGATATGCCTAATATTGTCATTCAGTTTAGCCTATGACTCGTAGTAAGCTTTTCCATCAATATCTCGAGTGCTTACTTATTTCAATGAATCTTCGTACATATATACTCTAAGACAATGCACTAATCAAATTACTGTAGTTTTGTGTTTATATCATTCATAATAATTATCTAATTTGCATAATAATTTAATTTTTAGCTTTCCATCGATTTTTGTTAGGATTAATCATTACATTATAATGAAACTTGCTACATGTGCACCCTGAAACAACACACAGACCTAAATATATGCATAAGAATTAATTAATTTTCATAATTATTCATTTGGTTCATTGAGCTAATCCAGAGACATGATTAGTTTAATGTTGAAAACATACATATTGATTATTTTATTATTATTAGTCAATTTCTGGTATCTCAAAAAATCTGATTTAAGGATGTAGTAGACTTAACATGGATGCTATAATTAGGCTTGTTATTTTCATATAAGAATTGTCCTGAACTATAAAACTATATATTTTATTAAAAGCTCTTGTTTCACACTTCCTAAAATTCTGGGTCATTTTTGATCTAATTCAATGGTAGTCACATGACTGCTAGTTAACTAACAAAAATATTAATTAAAACAAATGGGTACTGCGTGACGCTGAAAATAGTTAGATGAGTAACAAACATCGTAATGTTAACCATAAGGTGTCCCATCCAATCGGGTGACAGGATTTTTGCCCAGCGTGTTGCGTTAATTTCATGACACTAGCTTGAAGTGTTCGACCACAGTCACTGAATGACACCAAATTTATTTTGAGTTTAAAACGTGATTTTTCGCCAATGCTCTCACATGTTTGTTTGATACTTTCGGTAGAACAGCCCATGCAAAATTCAAGCAAATGCGATACCGAGGGAACGCAGCATACTCTATATTGTAGTTCACTAATTAGTTTGTTTTTATTTGCCAGAAATGGAAAGTAACCTTTCCAATGAACAAACTGACCAATACTTTCAGTTTGGGACGTCATTTGAGAAAAATTTTACACTCGGGCGAAGGATATACTTCTATTTTATAGATTGTGTGGTTCAAGTTAAAAAGTGATCATGCGTATCATCGATATTCAATGTAAAACAGGCTCCAAACACTGACAAGACTCGTTTGCCTAAATAGCGTTGTACAGTTACAACGTAATCCTTTGCGCATACAAAGGTTGTTTATTGCCTGGACATAAGTGAGAGATTATGGTTACTTCCTTAGTAACCGGGAACTGCACGTCTGAGTTGATTGTGGCAGTTACTGCAATTTTTAATGTAGGCCAACTGTGATCAGTTTGAATCGCCACATGTTTTCTACACAATGTCTAAGTTGCAGACAACGATCATATCGGTCACCAGCCTTAGAAAAAAAAAATATATATATAGATATATATAAAATAAAATAAAATAAAATGTGCGTTGTAGATGCAGGCTTGCAAGCTGGAGACGAGAGATAGAAACAACTCGGTCTGACAAAGCATGTGCTTCGCTGTTCGGTCGAGTGGCACCCGGGACTGGCGTAACGATTATTCAATTGTATTTATATCTCAGATTCTTACTGGATATTAAAATTTAATTGTGATAAATAGTTTGTTGTTTGGGACAACGTGGCCTGGTATACAGGAAGTAAACATGCAGTACTGTTCAGCTCTGAAAATTTGACGTCATAATTAGGCGGAGACACTCCGTATAAGGAGTGAGGTGATTGACAAGTTTCTTGAGTTGTGTCATCATTTGCCATGACCATTTTCTTGAGAAGCATCAATCGTATTCAAATAACAACATGCCTGGCCGAAGAAAACAGCTTTCAGATGTCAACCACAACGTCAACCAGCAGCGATTGGAACAATTAATTTCCGTGATCGCCGAAAAAGTTCGCTATTTAAAATGTAGACATCGATCAGTCTCAGCTTCAGCCATTTTATCATCGTCACCATGTGACGATAATTTCTTTTTTTCTTGGCACTTCTTCTAGTTCTTCAATGTCTGAGCTATATGGAGATAAATGTTGCACCGTCACAGCAGTATCGTTAGCAGTGTTCTCCCCAGGCTCAGAGGCAAGCATGGCAGTCTAATTTGCATGCTAATTTGCATACTAATTTGCATATTTTTCAGGATTCACTCTCACAAAAACAAACATACAAGACAGTATTAAAATGTATGAGAGACTTTATTTAAATTACATAATACTTTACATAATATACCATAATTTGACAAGATCGTCATTTAATGTAAACTGTTCCATAAAACTTAGTCTAAACTAATCCTTCTGACTTTGTTGTGCATTGGCTGCCTTACTGTAGTTAAACTCGTCATAGACTTGCACGGGACTTTGTTCCATAAAGAAGATCCACTCTTTGCAATCATGTTGTGCTTTGAGCATTAACTGCACAACATTCCTAGTGGGAAAAAATGATAAATAATAAAAAAACAACAATGAGGATTGAGGTTCAAATAAATGTAAACATAACGATTGAATTGTGCCACGATCGGGAACCCAGTGCCGTATGGATAGCATTTCGTCTGCAAAACATGTTGTTTACATGTTGGTTTTGTCAGGTCAACGACAAGGAGACTCGGGAATTTCGAGGAAAAAAAACATGAGGTCACTATTCAATTAAAATTAAAACGTAACAATAGAATTATGTATACAAATCGGGATTCCATCGATCATAGCGCGTGATGATAGCAGCTGTCGTTCGCAAGACGTTGACAGGCCGCCATCTTGGAAATACCGACACAGGTCAACATGTGACCGGAAGATTACAAAATTCGATTTTTTTTTTTGCTTGGACAAATTATAACATACGCGTACCCATTAATCTATGAAGATATCCATAAATAATCTAAAAAAAGTTGACAGTAACGAGTGATGTTTTTTTTTCATGTCGTGTCTATACCAGCCTCGTGTCTAAGATGTTGATTGAAATCGGTGTAGGCCTACCATGTTCGGTGTTCTTACGATCGGCAAAACATACACACACTGGCATTTTATTTCTAAAATTACGAAATCTTACCTGAACAATTGACCTTAACCAGGGAAATGTCTTTTTCCACGACTCATCAAAACCAGCCTCACGTCGTTTCTGTGTTTCTACACGCTTCCGTTTCTGTGCTGTGCTAACGGTGATTGTACGTTTTAGCCGGGCGGCATCACCTTTTTTTCCTTTACATGTTTTGTCATATAGCATCTCGATGTTTGCAACTTGAGTGACAATTTGTTCCCCATTGACAGTGTCTGTACTTCACACGTGTTTAACAATGGGACTGTTTAATTTGTCCCGGCAAGTTCAAACCGCCGTGGCGTAGACGGTGATAATTTACGCAGTGCTACGTGTGAGTGGGTCAAATGGACGTAAACAATGCATCCTATTAGCATGGCGGTGAAGTTGTAAGCATGGCGGTCCGAACCCAAGCGTGGCGGCCGGGTCGCCAAGCATGGCGGTGCCGCCATGCTTTGTTCTATGTGGGGAGAACACTGCGTTAGAGTCCGAACTTTCGCTGGACTCATACAACGATCGATGTTTTTTTTTTGAGATGAAGTTTTGCTTCTTCGGACATTGGAGTCATATTCTTCCTTTTTGGTCCCTTCCTTCTCTTCATTTCTAATAATAATTCTTATAACAATTTTAAGGAGCGCTAATTTTTGGATATGTAATTTTTTGGGTGTACTGGTTACTATTTTGAGTGGGAAACACATCCATTGCATGCAGATAGACAAATGCCACCAAACTAGACAATAAACAAAAAATGTATAAAATAGTGACTGTTAAGTCTACTACATCCTTAAATTAAATTTGTCACAGAGGTGCTCTGGAATTAATTAGACTGAGTACCACAGATATACAATCAAATGTATTTTTTGCAAGTTTTATAAATTTTGATAATGTGGTTCACATCTCAAATAGCAGACAAATATTAGCTGCCAAAGTAATCTGAAATTTTGAATTAATTTTAATGTGTCTTCATTATGCTTAGCACACAAGAGTTCTTTCTAAGCTTTCTTTGATTATGATATATACGTTGCAAAAATCTTTTCACATTATGTCAAATTAATTGCTCAACATTAAAAAAAATCATGCTCAGTCTGCTGACTTGAAATGCATGTAACATTGCTATATACCATTTCCTTAGATACATGAAAATGTATGCTTTGTAGAGACTTGAAAATGATAAACTCAAACCAAGTGCCTGTGAATAACCATGAAACTAACACTTTGCACCTTAGTTTTGGTTTCATTGTATTTACATGCTCACATAACCCTTATTATTATACATCTGTCACCGTAACGCCATAAGTTACAGCGTGCCGTAATTTTGCGTATTTTACAGGGTATTTTCATCCTACCATACTGTAAAATACTTTATTTTCGCTTGGAATTAATTGTTGTTATTTTCGCTAAAGGAATGATTTAGTGAAAATAAAATCCATCGAATATACCATTTTTCCTATATTTTAAATTCAACTTGTCAAAAATCAGTGAAAATAAATTCCATACAAAACACCAAAAAAGTCTTTTCAGTGAAAATTAATTGCAGCTAAAATAAAGTATTTTACAGTATTGGGAATGCGAATTCTAAATATGGAATGATTACGTTCCTGAAATAATAAAAACAAACATGGCTGCCACCAGAGTTTGACCGGACTCTACACAAAGAAGTTCACTGATTCTGTTCTAAACATTTTGGATTTTGGCATTCCCATGATGTATACTTAGAAGGAAAAGATGTATAATAATAAGGTTATTACGAGAATACCACAAAGTATGCTCTCAGACAGTACACCGCGTATCTCTTTTTGTGCTTCTTTTGATACATACACCTATGCATATTCATTTATTTCACAATCTTATTCAAAATAGCCAAATGGGGGACAACATTTAGCAATCCAATTATATATCCACACTTTTTAGTGATTCTTGATGGCAATTCTAGTGAAATGGGCTAACGACCATCTACTTCCAACCTTTATCTTTTTGACTCAGAAAAAACTTGTAAAATCTTAGTATACCTTTTCAACATATGCATTAAATTTTAAGGAATTAAATTACGAATGCATAGCTATTTTTAAATTTTAAAATAAAAGTAAATTTATTTTTAAAAATAATAGTAAATTTTCAAATGTAAATCTATTTTCAAAAAGTGAAGTGAAATTACAAATGTACAGTATAATTTATATAGTATTTATAATAAATACTTATTTCATTTTTGCTTATGCTTTTAAGATTGATATACAAATAAAAATGTTAATTATGAATGTGCGAAAATATGAAAAAAAACAACAACCAAAAACATAATTTGTTTCAAAAAGCTTGGCTGTGACCCTTCTTGGTTGTCGTTTCCATGCAACTTACATGACTAGCTGCATGAGTCTTCCAACATATCATTTTAAATTACATGTGTAACAAAATCTTTTTGACATATAGATGCTACGTAATGATTTTAGTAATTTCCCAACTACTGAAGAAAAGTCTGTATGTTAGTTTGAGATGAATCTATTGAGCAAATACGTTGAAAATAAATGTTAACTACAACTATTGTTGTCTATTTTCACCAAATTCTTTTCAGTGAATATTATTTGCAGCTCACAAGATTTGAATCATTGTAAGTTATGCTAGAAAAAAAACATCTTCCTAAAAGTTGAAACCAATGACATGTTACCTTCTTATATTTTTTCTCTTGCAGATTGTAGAAGTACCAGTAGTATTTAATCAAAATATCTAAAAAGGCTTGAGAATGCCGCCCCCACCACCACCACCACCGGGGCCCCCACCACCTCCTACATTCAGTCAAGCCAATACAGTAGCACCTAAGCTGAAGAAAAACGAGCAGGGCGAGCGAAATGCGCTATTGTCGGCAATTCAAAAAGGAAAGAAACTGAATCATGCTGAGACAAACGATAGAAGTGGACCGATAATTACCAGTAAGAAAACTAATTAATAATTTTGACTAGTAGGTTTGAAATTGAGAATTGAGTATTTTTAGTCCCCGTTCGGACGCAGTCCGAAAACGGGGACTTATGTTTTGACCTCCATGTGTGCGCCTGTGCATGCGTCCGGACCTGTATCTTAGAAATGCCTGGACCATTCACAATCAAACTTCACACATACATCATACATGATATCATACATATGTACGTCAATTTGTTTCATGATCTGATTCAAGATGGCCGAATGGCGGCCATTTTTGTGCTAAAAATCATCAAAATCGAGCATTTCCCGGTTGTTTACAGATGGATTTTGTTCAAACCTTGTATATACGTTGGGCATTATAGGACCTTAATGCACATCATTTTGTTTTACGATCTGATTCAAGATGGCCGAATGGCGGCCATTTTTGTGCTAAAAAATCATAAAAAGCAACCATTTCTCAGCTGTTTACAGATGGATTTTGCTCAAACTTGGTATATACATTAGACATTTTGTTTTTCAGATAACATTTATAATGGCCGACTGGCGGCCATTTTGTATTAATCAATGTGGTTCTCGTGCCATATCTCCAGCTTGTTATGACTGATTATGTTCAAATTTTAAATATTCATTATACATCATGTCATAGATATATTGGTTTGACGATCTTATTCAAAATGGCCAAATGGTTGTCATTTTTGTACTAAAAAATTATCAAATATCAAGCATTTATGGATGGATTTCGTTCAAACTTGGTACATACATTAGACATTACGGGTTCTTGATGCACGTCATTTTATTTTTCAGATCAGATTCAAAATGCCTGTCTGGCCGCCATTTTGTTTTAATGAATGGGTTTCCAGACCCATATGTCTGACTTGTTTTGTCTGATTATGTTCAAATTTTTAATATTCATTATACATCATGTCACAGATATACGGATATATTGGTTTGATGATCTTTTTCAAAGTGTGCTATTTTTGTGCTGAAAAAATCCTCGAATATCGAACATTTCTTGCATTTATGGATGGATTTTGTTCAAACTTATAACACATGTTAGACATTACAGGTTCCTGATGTATGTCATTTTATTTTTCAGATTGGATTCTAAATAGCTGACTGGCGGCCATTTTGTTTTAATGATTGGACTTCTAGAGCCATATCTCTTAAATGCTTTGACTGATTATATTCAAATTTTATATATTCGTTATACATCATGTTATATATATATATATATATACATGTATTCAAAATGGCTGATTTTGAATGCTGTTCCAGAGTAATATCTCTCAAAATGGACAAGTACTTGTTTGACGATCAGATACAAATGTCAATCATTTTAATGTTAAAAAAATCATATTCCTAACATGGTTATATTCCAGCTATATTACTATAAACATAACTATATATCTTAAATCTGATAACTAACGGGAACTGTGCCATGCATGGCTTGTTTTTATTATCCTTGAAGCTTAAAATGAACTCCATTTAAAATAATAAATGTGAAATCCGGACATTCAGAGTTGTAATTAATAAAATTAATTTATTTTTGCAGTTTTGAAATATAATTTTGTGAAGAAGAGTGTACATATCCAATGTAGTGAAAACATGATTACAGCCATTCTGTCTTTAACGCTATAATGGCCGTACTAACAAACAAAGCATTGATTTGGCAATACTTTGTAACAATGTAGCCCTTTATATTGTATAAATGACCAAGTACTGAAATATTATTGCAGCCTGCTTCTATTTATAAACCTCCTTGACCTTTTGCTGACCTAATATACTTCAAAGCGTTACACAACAATAACATCACTTTGTTGGTCAGGGAATTGACTTTTTTAAATACTTCCTCATCTTTAGTTGTGCGCTGTTCTTACCAACAGTCATTCTGACTGAGTATAGCTTTTCTATTTTTTCAGTGAGCAGACAGGGTATGTGCCAAGCCAATTTTGTATGTCGGTAAATTTGTACCTTCTTCAACTTAAGTTAATTTATGGTTGTACATTTACAACATGTCAATAACTTAATATTTAACAAAAGACGTAACGCAACTTGTAACTTCCTTGATGTAATGTCCCTTGGGATTCAAGTGAATTGTACAAAATGTACATGCAAACAAGTAAACAAGAGAGCCGTGGCAATGGCCGCAGTGAACCAACCATTTGATTTCCTACTCTCTCCTAATTAAACAAAAATCCCGCTTCGCTACAATGTAGCATCTGCATCATTTCCATTTGCATTCGCGTTTGCTTTGCTTCAGTGTTGCGTGCATTTTGGCCAAATCGAGGTCAAAGCGTGCATATAATTATAACAGCTACAAACAGGACATACTTAGATTGGGACTCACTTTAATCACCCTAAATTCAAAAAGATATAAATATTAATCAATGTGAACATGAGCAATACGTGCAGGCTTGCATGGTCGTAAATAAACTAAACATTCTCCAATCGATTTCAATCAGTCGATAAAAATGCCGAGATGTTTGGCGGAATGAATACTTTACTAGATTTGTTGTTGTTTATGATACACAATTAATCTCAGTTGTGAAGCAGATCATTACCTGTCCTTGGAGAAAAGAGGCAAAACTGATGCAAAGCTATTTGGAAGCGAAAGCAAGTTGTACCGAAGCTGCCTTTTTGTTTAAGTGAAGCTGAAACGATGCTGTAGTGAAAAAAAGCCAATTTAAAGCATATGCAATGGCTGTACTGTAGTTATGTAATCATGGTTTTAATGAACTTTACTTAGTTCCGATTGATCTCAGGGACATACATGTATATATCTACCGTACTCGACCGCGTTAGCGCCCAGGGGCCTCAACTCAGAAAATCACGATTTTGTAGGGGTGGGCGCTTAACCGAGCACCCCCCTCGAAAAAGAGTGCAAATGAAAATTTTGATTCATCAAGTGACAGATTACGTCTTTGAGGGAAAGTCAAATTACTAAATTAATTTGCGTCGTCATTGATTTTCACAACAAAGAAACAGAAATGATCACAAAAAATATGCACATTTTATTACAATATTAATTACGTACCACCATAATTTATAGAATTAAAAACATTTGAGTCTGTTGGAACACAGTCGAAGTCAAAATTGTCATATTATTTCCACTGACGAAGTTGTTGGATCGTACGCAAACTCTCGATGAAAATCACTTTCCGCCATGATGCAATTGCAGATTTGACCTACAGCAGCGTCGTTTGACCAAATGGGTCAAAGTTGGTTATTAACTAATCAGAATGCTGTGTTGTACAGACGCAATTCTTCGGAAATTCCCAAAGACTTTCTGGTAACGCAATGCGGAAGTGAATAATCAATGTCGAAGTACGATCTGTTGGAATTGATTTCAGCGAATAAACGACATGGTTTTTCCAAAAAACTAGTAACTAGCCATTTTTGAGAGGTAAACTGAATATGGCATGAAATATTTATCGCATTTTACTTGTACTAACAGGTCATTCTCGAAGCGTAGTTTACGCACGGTTACCGTGTTCTACGCATTCACAACATATTCACAGCGATCGATGTCCACGCTGTATCATATAAAAACGATTACCAAGATTCGTTACGCAAGACCAAGTTTTAAATTAGTTGCATTTTGAAGGGGTGGGCGCTTTGCCGAATGTGACCCCAAATATAAAAATTTTGCAAAAGTGGGGGGGGGGGGGCGCTTGCCCGGGCATGGGCGCTAACGTGGTCGAGTACGGTATCTGCCATGTAGAAAACAACCACTATAAAGTCGAATTGATAAATTGTACAAATTGGCAAATTGAATTTTAAACAAGTACATGCAAAATTACATTCAAATATTCAAAGACAATTTACATCATACATGTAAAAAATCCAAGAAAGTATTAATTACGTTTTTTGATTCAAGAATTTCAAAACAAAAATAAGATCCCTACCCATTACTCATCACATTATTAACTGTAAATTGTTAAGTATTAAGAAAGTTTGAAGAAATTTGATCTTCCATGTTTCAGAACCCAAGAGCTCAACAGTGGGTGGTGCCCGGAGTAGTAACAGTGGTTTCAGCGGAGGAGGTGGGAGCAGCACTGTTTCAGGTGGAATGGGAGGAGGAGGGGGGCTATTTGCAGGAGGAATGCCACAACTTCGAAAAACAGGGAACCTTGCCTATGGCACAAACACAGGTACGATTCACATCAGATTTGGAACCATCTTGTCTGCCAGGTTCAGTGTACTGGCTGATGCCAGAGGGATAAAAATGTAAATCACTTCATTTGCATGCATAATTACTGTCCACTTTAGTTTACAGTGTATATTTGATATTATGTGTGAAAATATAAGATGCAGTGTTGTGTTCACATCAAGTAAAATCTTATTTTGTGCTCAGTTGGTATTAGATTTCTGAACTTTGCTGACTTTGCAGATGTTGTTTTTGATTTCAGAATCTATTTAGGAGACCAGTGATAATTAAAACACTTACACAGCAAATTTAATCACTTTGTTCAACTTTCATTCTCTGAATGGAAGTTTGCAAGTGTCACAAATTTTGTGTGGAAACTATATTTAAACTATTTAAACTAAAAATGACATTTGGCAGAGACATGTTCCTACAATGATTCAGTGTGACTGGTTGAAATAACTCACCTATGCCCCTCTCTTCTAAATTGAGAAATTACGTTTATCATGTATGTGTTTTGATTATCCATAGCTACTTATCCATAGCTAGATTTATTTTTAATCTCATTTGAGCTGTGGTATAGATTGAGTGATTGATTGAGTGACTACTGAAATCTTCAACACATCGCCTGGTGAATGCCTCCACAGATGAATGTGAAAAAAAAACGCATAAGCAGGCGATGTGCTAACATTTTTTGCAATGCCTACTCACAATGTATAAATGCATTTCATTCTTTGCTGCTCTTTCTCTCTTTGTAAAAACTTGCTGAGAATCTTCCATTAGGTAACTTGTATGATCATACATGTACAACCCCCATCTTAACAGGCAACAGATTAATCTATTCTGTGCGGAGGTGTGACAGCTTATAACTCTGTTGGCTCTATCATCTAATTGTTTAATTTCACCCACAGCGCATCCACCACCACCACATAAAGCACCCCCACCTTACAATGTAGCTGTAAATAGGAAAAAAAGTTTAAAAAGAGGTAAATCGAGTGGGTCACACTTTTTCTGTACACCCATCATTTTATATATTCTTAATGTTACCCCTACTACTCTAAATGTTGTTTGTACACGTATGTATATTTGTCAGTATTACCGTAGTTAGTTAGTTTGACCATGTTCTCTCCATTTGGGCACTATATTGAATGCCATTATAATTGTCACATGATTCCAACATAGCAGTCATGTCATTTTCTCACTTACTGTTAATGTAACAGCCATTATTCTCAAGATCAAGATCATGTTGACTACCTCATAGTTTTATTTTTTAATTATAATAAATACAGTATTATTTGTCTTTTTTGGTATTCTGATATTTTCCAGTTCTTTATTTTACGCATTTTCTTTCATATTTTACTTGGGTTGACTTCTGTTGGATTTGTTTATTTTTGGATGATAACTTCAATACTCTAATTTCAGTCAATATAATTTGCCATTATTGGTTAAAAATGCTATTATCAATCGTAATTCATTCTCAGCTTTGATCAATTCATGACATTTTCTTTGTTTTAGGGTTAGGGCTACACAGCTAATAGACTTCTAATTATAAATAATTCTTGATTTAATTATCTCTCACCTCAAGTATTGACTGGACGACTTTCTAAGTGATTATAAAGATGCAATGTATATGCATTCAATTTTCATTCAGTCAAGGAAATAGTTCTAATTTTAAATAACACTGCCTTTCAAATGGAGACAGTATGGTACCCCTCTGTAGTCATTAGTTTATGTGCATAAATATACGCAGATTTCATGTTTTATTCCCCCTGTTATTCCTGTCTGCTTTGTACTTTTTTCTATCCATTTATCTGTGTAGTGCTTGTGTATAACGTATTTCCTTATATTGATACTAGCATGTCACACCTGTAATGTATTCTTGTGTGTGTGTAAAGTACACACAATGTGGAATGTGGTGTTCTTTTAATTTATTGAAAACAGCTCTTTGATCAACACTTGGTCTCAGTTTTCATCTACAAATGTGTATTAAAGAAACTGGTGAAAAAGGTATCAGGACTACATTCATACTACCGTGTGATATTTTCTTTAATACTTGATGGCATGATAAATATTACCGTGAAATCATTTATTTTCTCTGACATCTAATTTCACTGTTTTGATATGTCCACTGGGTTTTTCAGTTTATGAATCTCAACGATAACAATGATTTCCAATTCATTCGCAACGTAAATAGTGAAATTAAAACCCAGTGAATAATTAAATCGGGAGGGTCATCACCTGCGCACGCACGGGAATTGAGTCCCAAGCTACGATAACAACACGCACTGAAAATGAAAAGACTCATGGGTAGACGCTTGTTTGTAAACAACGACACGCTATGGCCATCTGACGCATGCGCAGGTGACGACTCCTTCGCTTTAATGGTTTGACAGTAATCTATATGTATACAATGATATATGAAGGGTTAAGTATAATGGTTTCTTTCCAAACAAGATCTTCGTTCAAATCCTGATTGCTGTTTTAGGAGCACTTTATTTGTCTTTATGAGATTTGATGTATATATTTCTATATATATTGTACATTAAATTGCTGTTTATTTCCTCAACAGATCCACCACGGCCCCCAGGTAACCCTGGGTTATATAATAGGTATAATAATAATGTGAGTAGTGGTCCACCGCCTCCACCACCTCAAAATAAACCAGGATATTCATCCAATTACAATAACCATAGTACCACAAAAGTTGCTAATAGTTGGGATTCTAAAAACAAAAATGTGCCATCGCCGCCACCACAAAGTAACAAACCTGTTAATAGACTCAGTCAACATGGGAATCAGCCTCCGCCACCACCCTCTCAGAACACTAAGCCAAGTTATATGAACAGTGGTGCTGGCAGTGGTCCACCACCACCACCACCTTTGCAACAAACAAAGCCATCATCAGCATCATCAAACAGGCCTCTTCCTACTACGCCAGGTTACAGGCCCCCTTCAGCGGGTCCACCGCCACCACCATCTACAGGGAGGTCAGTAGCATCATTAAGAGGATCACAACCCCCTCCCCTTCCTGGTGGTGGACCACCAAAACGGACATCTTCTATCAAGACAGACAGGCCGCCTCCTCCACCTTCTCCACATGGTGGCATGTCCAGGTCCACGAACGTGCCACCACCACCTCCCCCATCAAGACCCACTGCTGCTCCACCCCAACGACCAGCAGCACCTGTACCAAGGCCACTTCCCCCCACCCCTGTAAGGGGCCCAACTGGAAACGCTGGACCTCCTCCTCCCCCTCCTACTAGGGATCGACCACCACCACCACCACCAAGTCGCGCACCAAGTTTACCGCCTCCGCCACCTCCACCAAGTCGAGATGCCAAGAGAAACTCCCTTGTTGGCAAAACCACACCAAGTTTTCCAGTTGGTGTACCAGGTAAGATGCAAGTCACAAAAGTGCCATACAAGTGCTAAAGCTGCTATTCTTTGTGTTACAAAATTGGATCTTTTGGGAGTCTAGAAACTAATTCTACATTTCAAGTATGGTATATTTAAATTATGTGTGATGTGATGACTTACACGAAACATCAAAGAAACCAGCGAGTGTTTTACAATTGACAATCAATACACTTGGGTAATCAGGTAACATTATATAGTACATTACAAAAGTATGTACTCTAAATGATGAAAAAAAGTAGTCCCAAAACATTAGTGTGATCATGACATTTGACCCAATATGATTCTCCCATCATGCTTTGTCGTGAAATTATGTTTTTTTTATTTGCAGGGGATGATTTCTCTACTAGGTTTAAATTTAGAAATGAATCTGAATTTCCGCAACCAGAAAGGTTTACACAATCCACAAAGACTTACCCAAGCAAAGCAGTCAGACAGTGTAAGTGTAGTTTATAGTTCTACTTCTCTTTCTACCTTATGTTTGTTTTTTCTGCCTTTTTGTAGATGCCTAAGTCTTTCATCATCATCCACTGCAAGCTGCTTTTTCAACTTCTTTTTCAGATAGTTTCAGATATACCACACAAGTACCTTGGGTATAATTCAGGTCACTTATAGTTATTTTGAGGTTATTTGCATATTGAATTACACTGGGGAAGAGGGGGGCTGGAGTGTTTAGGGTGAGGGTTCAGTTAGAGGTGAGGGGGTTTTTAAGAACTTCTTCCTTTCTTTAATTGCTTTGTTCATTTCACAGCAAATTTACTGAATTTTTATTTCATTTTTCGTCAAAAAGATGCATCTTCTCCAAAACTGTAAGTCTGATTGCATTGGTATTAATAATCAAAACTGCATCAAACACCAGGACTATACCGGCTATTAAACTAGTTGCTTGTTTTGTTTACTTGAACTTGTTGCCATCTTGTAAACCCTCTAGCTAGAGTTTAAAGCCAACCAGAAAAACCTACTAGTTCACCAGACCAATAACTTTGGTGCTCCTCCAAATATGGATTAAATTTGAAACCATCCTGATTGAAAATCACAGATTTGGTCTGAACAGTATAGACAGAAAATGTAGGGTAGCTGTGTCATCTGTTACAATTTTTGTGCTGAAACATCATTGAAATCAAGACCTTGATGCACATCATTTAGTTTTAGATTTTATTTAAAATTGACGACTGGCGGCCATTTTGTTTAATAATAAAGCAATACCTCTCAATATGGACAAGTACTTGTTTGATGATCAGATACAAGATGACTGAATGTCAATTATTTTAGTGTGAAAAAATCATCATAGTTAAGCAACAGCTTCTGGATCCATATCTCTGACATGTTTATGTTACAACTATATTACTATAAACAAAACTATATATCTTAAATTTGATAACTAACATGCCATGCATGGATTTTTTTATTTTATGTACAAGTGTTGACTTTTAGGGCATTTTGAGTTCTATGAAAATGTCCAACTTAGAAAAAAAAAGTAAAATAAACATTTTAGGTAGGAGATGAGTTAGTCAAAAACTTTCATAGGATTTGTCATATGAACTTTACATTAACTAGACGATTCATATGTAATATCTATTCTGTCAACAGCGACTAGAGGGCCGCCACCAGCACCGCCTGGATCCTGATGGAATTAACATTATCTACTACCGGTATTATTCATTGACTGGTTATCTCATGCAGAAAACTTCTCTGAAACCATTGCGTATAAATATGGATATCCACCTGAATAGCATTAAGACATTTCTCTCTGTATAACATATCCAAGACTGCAGCAACTGCAAGTAATTTACAGAATTAAACCATGAAAACTACTATCAGAGACAAGCAAATGATTTAAAATAGATACAGAAGAAGCGCTCTTGTTATAAAAAAGATAAATAGGAAAACATATTAATAAGTTAAAAAAAAAAATTGAATCGACTCCAAGGTGCCTTCACTGCAAGAACTAATCAATGTTGATTTGATATTGTGATATGACAAAACATAGTATAAAGTGAATGTAATTTGATTGTCCTGATCACTAAAACAAGATGAGAAATAATTATAATTTTAATGTGTAGTAATTATGCTACAGACAGTATCATGATTATTTTATTCAAGTCTATCCCAGTAGTTTTTATTTTGGCATTCAATGTCAAAAATTATATTTATTAACAGAATAATACATATTACACTGGTTGCAGTGGTAGTTTGCTGTTGCATCTTCCACTGGTGGCAGTGGTAGGTTGCTGTTGCATCTTCTACTGGTGGCAGTGGTAGGTTGCTGTTGCATCTTCTACTGGTTGCAGTGGTAGTTTGCTGTTGCATCTTCCACTGGTGGCAGTGGTAGGTTGCTGTTGCATCTTCTACTGGTGGCAGTGGTAGATTGCTGTTGCATCTTCCACTGGTTGCAGTGGTAGTTTGCTGTTGCATCTTCCACTGGTGGCAGTGGTAGGTTGCGGTTGCATCTTCTACTGGTGGCATTGGTAGGTTGCTGTTGCATCTTCTGCTGGTGGCATTGGTAGGTTGCTGTTACATCTTCTACCGGTGGCATTGGTAGGTTGCTGTTGCATCTTCTACTGGTGGCATTGGTAGGTTGCTGTTGCATCTTCTACTGGTGGCATTGGTAGGTTGCTGTTACATCTTCTACCGGTGGCATTGGTAGGTTGCTGTTACATCTTCTACTGGTGGCATTGGTAGGTTGTTGTTGCATCTTCTACTGGTGGCATTGGTAGGTTGCTGTTACATCTTCTACCGGTGGCATTGGTAGGTTGCTGTTACATCTTCTACTGGTGGCAGTGGTAGATTGCTGTTGCATCTTCCACTGGTTGCAGTGGTAGTTTGCTGTTGCATCTTCCACTGGTGGCAGTGGTAGGTTGCGGTTGCATCTTCTACTGGTGGCATTGGTAGGTTGCTGTTGCATCTTCTGCTGGTGGCATTGGTAGGTTGCTGTTACATCTTCTACCGGTGGCATTGGTAGGTTGCTGTTGCATCTTCTACTGGTGGCATTGGTAGGTTGCTGTTGCATCTTCTACTGGTGGCATTGGTAGGTTGCTGTTACATCTTCTACCGGTGGCATTGGTAGGTTGCTGTTGCATCTTCTACTGGTGGCATTGGTAGATTGCTGTTGCATCTTCCACTGGTGGCATTGGTAGGTTGCTGTTGCATCTTCTACTGGTGGCATTGGTAGGTTGCTGTTGCATCTTCTACTGGTGGCATTGGTAGGTTGCTGTTGCATCTTCTACTGGTGGCATTGGTAGATTGCTGTTGCATCTTCTACTGGTGGCATTGGTAGGTTGCTGTTGCATCTTCTACTGGTGGCATTGGTAGGTTGCTGTTGCATCTTCTACTGGTGGCATTGGTAGGTTGCTGTTACATCTTCTACCGGTGGCATTGGTAGGTTGCTGTTGCATCTTCTACTGGTGGCATTGGTAGGTTGCGGTTGCATCTTCTACTGGTAGCATTGGTAGGTTGCTGTTGCATCTTCTACCGGTGGCATTGGTAGGTTTCTGTTGCATCTTCTACTGGTGGCATTGGTAGGTTGCTGTTGCATCTTCTACTGGTTGCAGTGGTAGGTTTCTGTTGCATCTTCTACTGGTTGCAGTGGTAGGTTTCTGTTGCATCTTCTACTGGTTGCAGTGGTAGGTTGCTGTTGCATCTTCTACTGGTTGCAGTGGTAGGTTGCTGTTGCATCTTTTACTGGTGACAATGGTGGGATTCTGTTACACTTGTGAACTGAGAGAAACTGTCATTCAACCCAGCAGTGCTTTGTGGTGTACTAGGTGATGGAAGGCTAGACTTGAAATTAATTGTGATGCTTTCTCTGGCATTTTTCATTTTATAAGCAATTTTTCATGGTTGTACAGATGACTTTTGGATGGTTAAATTTTCTGTATAAATAGACGTATCAATTGTTTTGTTTTTTTGTTTTGGTTAAAGATGCATTTTATAAAATGATAATTTTGTAGTTTGTTTTGATTGTACTTTTTTTCACTAAAAACTAACAACAATTTTGTGGAATCTGGTACTTACAGTTTTAAAGCAATATTTGAAATGATTAAAACATGTACAATATCTGGTGTGGGGGTGTATATTCACTGTACACGATTTTATGATGAAACATTCTATTTCTTGGGTCCCAAAAAATACCTTAGGGTGGGCATTGTTTGGTGGTGTGTGGATAAACCTTGTATTCATTGTTTTGCATTTCCAGTTCTAATGCATGTCGTACACTGTGTTCTTAAGAACAACACAGCATGCATATGTGACACAAACCATTAGGATTGTATGTAGCAGCATACCATCATATTTTTTGTGTTGGTTTAGCGCTGATAGCAAGTATGCTATATCTTTTTGAATGGTAGACCATGTTCTCTGGTTGAGGAAGTGTGTAAATTCTCTTTACTTTTGAGGTGATTGGAGTAGTTTCAGATAAGGTGATGTGAAACTCTCCCATATTAAAGTGTTACTGCTCGAAATCTGCTTTTTTGCAATTTGACAGTGGCTGCGAGGAAAGTAACTGTGATTCAAGGAGTGCAATGAAATCTTGTGACGTTGTCTTTTGCAAGAATAAAGTTGTTTTACATAATAACAAATTAATATTTGATGCATTGTTCCAGAACCTACATGTAGCTATACCAACATACCCCCCCCTCCCATCCCCAACTCGCATTTTTTGTGTGTGTGTGTGTGTGTGTCTTCCACAAGTTAGCATATTTACAAATCTTTTAGATAACAAAATGCAATTTTCAAAAATGTTTAACAGTTCTTTTCTGTACAGCTAACATTTGTATTTGTGAGTTTACCATAAAACTTTCAGTATGCGCTGAAAAACAGCATGTCACTGTTTTCTGTGTAAAATATTCTTATAATGTTGTATCTATATTGATCAGAATTTGATTATTAATTATTTCGGGAACTGAAAGACACCAATGAGTTATTATCATTTAAAATCAGAAATCACTTTTACTGACCAATACATTACATGTACATTACCAGTGTAATGTTTCTTGTCTCTTTTTTTTTTCTTTTTGTCAGTTTTATTACAGTTTGTCATTTCTGGCCCATGACAATCAAAATAATAATCCGTCAATAAAAGCGTAGATATTTAATATCCATATTTGCAAGAATAGATATTCAGTGCTAATGAAATGTTATAACTTTCAAATTGATGGTATCAATTAAAATCAACTATTTTAAAGTTAGGGGCATTTAAAAAATATATAAAAGGAGAGTGTAATGTTGCGTGGTTTATTGACTAGATTGGTTAAATTGAAGAAGGTAAGGCTTAAATGAATTGTTCATATCTGTGGTTGCCGCAAGTGGTATTTGATGTGACCTCAAGACTCCAGTCAATGCGAATCCACTTACAAGATTGTCAGACCAATCAAAGCAGCTTGTTCATTTTTTTTCAACGTATCAATTTCTGCCTTGTATATATGCTGCCACTCAACTGCAAGACTTTGAGTGTATTACATTGGAAGCACTGTATCATCATATCTGTGTGTGTTTATGTGCTGATATGAATTCGTTATAGAATCCAATTGCCCCCTGGACTGTTTTGAAAATATGTGCATTTTGATAGTCAAGATGTTTAAGATAATGGGACATATATCTTGGGGGGTTGAGCTTAGTTTAAGGCATGGAACAATGATGCTCGGTACGACTTCACCATGGTCACCAATTCTACCATAATATTGCAATTAATTGCACTTCCTTGGAGATTTGTATTTATACAGATGATATCCCTGAATTTCATGTGATCGTCATGATGCATTTACACTGTAAAACTTTACAATTCAACCTTGTGTACATGTCTGCTGTTTAAAAAAAAAAAAATTTGCTCTATAATAAAATCTTTATTTAAATCCACATTTAAATACAGGGTGCTAAATTGGCTATTACAAATTAAACACAGTATATTTTGTATGAGAGTGCTCTTTCAAGTGATGCAGTAATAGGTTATAGCACCACCTGGTGGCAGAACAAGGAAGACAGTCATCATTTTTATGTGAAAACTGAACATGTACAACACAAGGTTTATAATCTGAAAATTTTGTTATCAACCAGTAGAACAAATGAACTGTTGTAATTCTGTAGTTAAAGAACTGTTGTTTTGACAAGATTTGGGGGCAAACTCATTGCCAAATTAATAAAAGTTGATAAATACACTTTTTCATCTGAGTATATTTTTTTTCTGTATGGTATTCAAAATTTCTATCTACACTGGGTTTGATCATGGCTACAGATACAATTTCTCGTACAGTCTATTGTGTGGCAATCTGAGACCATTCCTAAAGTGCTGAAATAAACTGATCAACTTGTGTTGAATATTAATAGCAATTCCTGCTCAAATTGAAACGAATTTGTATATTTTTGATTAAAACTGCAATAGCTGTGATTTTGAACAATTTTTTGTTTAAAATAAACAAAATATTGATTTAGACACAATTGTACAACAAAGTGACCCAACAGGTGGCTAATGTCACATACTGTAAAATATTTTAGCTGGAATTAATTTTTGCTGTTTGGGCGTTTTGTATGGAATTCATTTTCACTGATTTTTAACAAGTTTAATGTAAAATATAAAATGTATATTAGCTGGATTTTATTTTCACTGAATCATTCCTTCAACGAAAATAGCAAAAATAAAGTATTATACAATCAAAGTCATTTTGGTGAAATCAATCACATGATAGGACAGTAGAAAAAAAAAAGATACCAGACATCTAATACACTATAATCTGAATTGACACATAAAATTAGACAAAGCCTCAAGATAATTCACCATTTATATTAAATTCTTTTGCTCAAAATCTGGCTTAATTTTGAATCCAAATCTATCAACCATTTGAAAATAGTGGTATCCAAGAATTTTAGTATTTAAAGTGCCAAGTCGAAACTACTGCTGGCAATGTTCTATGGAAGGGAGATGAAAACTGCAAATCAGAAACCAAAGCTTTTTGAAAACTCCTTTATTCACAGAGAATATACCGGTATAATCTTTATAGAAAATACAGTAAAAGCCAATATGCAGACCTGACGAAGTCTAAAGTGTTATAGTACAAAACAACATTTGAATACTCTTGTTGTTCATTGGTCCACATGGCCTGACATCTGAATATTTGTATTCTGATAGCAGCTCATCTGAAAACTTGTACAAGAAATATGTGGCTTTTGCCAGTCGGAAAATGTACTTTTAATATTTAATATGTGTGTCTTAGGTGAAATACACTGCAAGACCGAGCTTGTGGTCCTTTTTTTTATATTGTATGGAAAGTCGAAAATATATATAGAAGAGCAAACTACTTGTAGTCCAGTGCACATTGACAGACAAGAAATCATATTCTAAATGTGAAAAGGTGAATTCCTTTTATAGTTCAGCATTTCACATGTTAGTTATTTTGAGAAATGTACATAAATGTACGATAGACATTCGCATGTTTTTTAGTTCATGACATTTTGGGGCCATACAAATGAAGTATACCTGAAATGCCAATCAAGTCTTGGCTATATGATATAACATGATGCTCCACTGATGGAAAAACCCATATTATTTATGAGAATCTTTGCACCAGAAAACTTGCCCTCAAGGTTAATACTTTAATAGTTCCAAGGTCTTGTGATAGAGCAGTCTCAATCGAAAGTTTAACAGGTTGGACGGACAGATAGCTGGACAGACTGACTCTACTTGGTTTTTCTGGCTTGTACACAGTTTTCATTTTACTTGAGTGAACCATTAATTTTAGAGACATCCAGAATCAACATGTTTTTTTCCACAACATATGCCTGGCAGGCTACCTGGGTGTTGGTGTAGACCCAACACTAAGTCTGAATTCATTCTCTCTCGCAGTCATCTTTTCATCAGCAAGTCTGGACTGTGTTCGCACATCGTCTAGTTCATCTTCTCTACTTGCATGATCTTTCATGTATTTTTGAAGACGTTGCCGAGATTGCTGGATCAGTCGTGTTGATATATTGAACACATCTGTTAAAAAAAGAAATTCCCGTAAAATGTGTCTTTATAGTAAATATTATTTCAGTTTTCAGATAAATATTAAGATTTTGTTTAAATAATTCATGTATTGAGTTAAATTAATCATAAAATGGCATTGATTTTTTTAAAGTGTTTTATTGTAACTGCCATAGGAAAGATTTCTTATTGTACCCCACCCCTAATCCAAACTCTAACACATACCCCAAATTCAATTGTATATGCCCCTCTAGATAGGTGTCCTTAGGAGGGTCATATAATTTTTAAATTGGGAAGCGTCCATTGGAGGGTAGGGTTAAGTGTAGTGTTAGTGTTAAGATAGGGCATACAAAAAGAACTCTTTCCCATTCATACTAGTATGACAATTACTTACTACTATAATGCACTCTTTTTGTAAGGCCCAGAAAAAAAGGAGTTTCAAATCAATGTTTTTTATTTAAATTCTGTACGCCAGAGAGTCAGGTATTCAAGCAAGATTTTCGACACCTCTACTTTGAAGAATACTAATATCTTATTTATGGATTACCTTCAATATTATCAAGTGCTCTGTTTTTTAAATGTTTTCCTTGATCTAAGATTTCACCCCAGTCACCACCATCTGCTATGACGCCTTCATCACTGTCATCGTCTTCTCCCTCCTCATCCTCATCTTCTTCTTCCTCTTCCTCCTCTTCACTGTCAGATACAACACATCCTGCATCTCTTCGTTCATACTTTGTCACATTCACGTTGTCAAGTTGTTTCAAATTAGCTAAATGCTGGATAACTTTGACTCTGTGAAAATATAAGGCAAGCGCAAATGTAAAAGTAATTTTCTGTAGTAAAATAAAATATGATAAAAAATTTATCAGAAAACGTAAGAAGAAATAATCAAGCAGACTCGCAAAGGAGCATAGAACATGACCAGGGTACCAGATGTGTATTCATTACTTCGTCAGTCATATGTTTTGAAACTATGTCTAGGTTAAAAAATATACTACTGTAAAATCCACGGTTTTTATTAAAATGGTAGAATGCAACAGAAGCAATGCAGCTTCTATTAGAGCAACTGCACATATGAGAATAGGTGAAATTTTGGTTCTCAATTGTTCAAAAGGAATGGATGCCACTTCTAGTACAGATTTAATGTACCGGTAATTTTATTCTTCTATACTTTTGTTTTTTTCCTTGATTGCACAGGAAATGGGCAGTAATGATGTACCTGTATTCATCTTACAGTTTCAAACAAAAATTTTTAATACAATAACAATGAAAAAGTAATGTTGTCATGATTCAAAAGTGCACTTACACTATAACATATTCAGGAAATTGCCTATGCATTAATTCAAGTATTCATTATGAGATAGGTACAGTAGTTTAACCACAAGAAAAACTACAATAGTTATACTATGTTTACATGTGGAAACCCACATTTTGGCTATTAGTAACATATTCACTTCAATATGCAAATAATAGAGGTGTACCTATGGCATACAATAAATGCTTCTAATAAAACAAACACAGTTTTAAGTGATCCTCACCTGTATCCAGGTAACTTTGTACATGGATTGTCTTTTAAATTGAGTATGATCAGCTTCTGAGGTAGCTCCGCTGTCAATGTAAAATGAAAAGAAATTAAATAAGTGTAAAAGCTATGTTTGAGATGACTGATAAATGTATATCATAGTATCAATAATCCATCTGTGATTAATCAAAATTAAGAACGACTTAGAAGCACAAATTGTAGAATTGAGTAAACGATTCGGAATTTTTGCCACTCGCCAAATGGGAAAAGGAGGGAACACTGCATCAACATCATGGATTTTTTTTCATTTTTTTCTTTCATATACTGGATTGTTTTAAAACTAAACTATGATACATTGGTTCATTATTGCCCCCATGTCTTGGCAAAATTATTATTGGACCCTATATTTGTCAATATTTTGAAGAAATATGAAAATTTGATTGTCAAATTCAAAATAGAAAAAAACAAGACAAATTAAATTGATACTACATGTATGTGCACTGCCTGCCATCTAAGTGTACACTAATGTTGGAAATAATGAGAACTCTACAAATTTAATTCAGACATTGTAGGTAAAGCAGTAGTTAATGTTTTCAGAAACTAGTGATAACATCACACCTGGATCAAAGTCTTCGATAGCATTTTCTGAAAGGTCTAGAAGCTTAAGCTCTGCCACAACATTCAAGTTTTCAATTCTTGAAATATTATTGGCCGCCAACGTCAAAAACCTCAATTGGTGTAAGGACTCCAAATTTTCAATCCTGGATATTATATTCTGTAAAAATAAAAATAATATATTCACAATTAATTTATTTCACACAGTCTATATGTACCATCAAAAATTTACCAATGTCAACACTAGGTGGCGCCATAATCTTAACTCATTTGACCAATATATTATGGGTATTGCAAGGTTTCACTACTCCTCTATAAAGCACAACCAAAATACAGCTTACTGTCACTGCCATATTGTTCCGAACACCAAAACAGCAGCATTGCTAGCTAAGTTACTGACTTGTTTGCTATGCATGCCTGGTTACACAGGTTGGGTCAAACCATGGATGTACTAACAAGTAGTATGTCCATGGTCAAACCAACCTCAGAAGGAGATGTCAAACTCGGACACATTAAATATAAACAGAAGATCATGACGTGATTGCCTTTCAATTTATATCATTCAATCGTATAAATTTGTATCATGTACTAATACAGTATATGAAATTGTTACACACAGTTGATGGTGTGTTTAATGCTTATAAATGGGTACATTCAGCCAAAAGATGCACATTCATACAGTGGTTTGAATCATGTAATGATCTTGAGACACGTATAACAAACCAGTGTGCAACTTAGCTGTCAATGTTGCTGTTTTGTTTTTCTCAACATTATGATTTTCATATGTGCTAATGAGAAAATATGGGCACAAAATAGCATGACCATTTGATTTCTCATGTTGTTTATGCTTTGGTTGATGCCTTGGCACAGGCAATCTTACGAAAAACATGAAATTATAACATACGTATGAAAAGATGTGGTAGCAATGTAATTTTAATCCCTTGTGTAACATTATACAAGTTTCTTAGCCTGGTTACAGCAATGAAAAGATTCTTTGTATCATTGGAATAAATTTACCGGTAGATGGCTAATGAGTAAAAGGCAACAGTTCAAGACTGTTGTAGTAGAGAATCTACAAAATGAAGAAAGGTAATCAGGCTATATGCTTACAGTGTAAATGCATGCATGATATTATGTTCCCCGCTGCACGTAATATCCACTTACATGTTGTAAGTAGAGGTTTGTCACTGGTCCTAACATTTCTAAATTGTCAATCTCATCAATATTTTCTCTGTCTAATCGAATATGGGTCAGCTTCATTAAACTTTGAATTCTAAAAAAGACAAATAATACATTTAGGCATTATTAGAATCGCACATAACCTGCATACAGGCCTTGAAGGCTAATTGAATGAATGTCCCATATAGCTATGGTTTAGTTTAGCCTATAGTCATGATCTATGTTCAAAACTCTGTCGTGAATTTTTTCACAAAAGATTTCTGTCCATTGATAGTGATAGTTATTGGTTCACCAACAATATTATAAACCGTTCAACTTTTCAAAGCTAGTAACATTCACGATTTGATGAAATAAGGGAGGGCGTTTATGAGGATGGAATTTCATTGAAGTCACTGTGCCTCAATCCCTGGCTTCTCGTGTAATAAAACCCTGGTCTCCTTGTGGCATCTGGTGGTTAACAAATAAAAGCAGCGGTAAATATGCCATTGTTTGACTTGTGTCCCCTCACAGTACTGCCTAGATCAAGGTATTTGCATTGTGTTTATTTATCATAAATCAACTTGTAGTTGTTTTATAGAGGCCACCAAAAAAACCAAACAAAATTGTGACCTTTCATACAATCTTGTGTGTATATGAATAATTTTTGGGCAAGACCAGAGCAAGAGACAGCTAATAAAAATAAATGTCAACAACTTTTTACTTACAATTTATCTTGTGATCCACTCGAGACCTCTAGGTGTGGTAAATTTCTCCTTGCTATCATGGATAGGGAAATTTTTTCAGGTTTCTTCATTGTTTCTATATAAATAAAAAATTAAATTAAAAATACAATGCAATCATCCAAAAAATTTGCAATTACAAATTATAGACTGGAAGAAATAATCGGTGTAATGATGTCTGCATCCTGAAACCTTGGAAATTGATAACGTTGGACCGTCATTATACCAGGCATTGAAAGCATGGACTGAAACAGTAAGAATGTGGAGAATGATTGAATTGTACATGTGAACATAATTATAAAAATTAAAAAAACCCAACTGTTCATTTACAATCAGTTACATTCAAATTTAAAAACTGTTATGGCTAAGCATGCGCCACTCTTTATTTTGTGAAGTACCAGTAGTCACTTCTTCACTATATGTGCTCATACATTTGTGTAACTGTTGTTTTAGTTTATAAATATTTATAGTGTACCTGATTCCATAGTATGTGCAACTGTTTAGAACTACGGTAGGGTACCCTTTCTTTACAATGTTTCAAACTTAAATTAGTCCATCCTAAAATGAAGTACACTCATACATGTTTGAATCTGAGTTTTTTTTCTCTAGTTTGTAATCCTATTTGTAATACATCAGTCATCTTAAACTTGTAATCGTCATTACTAGAATCCTACCATATCTTAGCAAAGCTCACATATGGGTCTATCGAATAGATGGAGCAGTCATGCTGGTACTCAGATTGATTAGTTTGCCGTCCTTACTTATTATGTTGATACATGTGCCGCCATGAGGTTTGAATATGGATGAGACCATTCAAACAGCATGTAGCCAACATGTATGGTACCATTTACCCATGTACATGTTATGTGGGTATTAAAATGGAAAATTTAAAACAAAGTGTATATTGCATATGATATTCCTCTGTTTAAAATGGTTGTGTCCAGGAGTGTCAAATTGTTTCGATTGTAAGCGCTGAAGTCATAACTAATATATATTTTATTTTATATTACACTTTATTGCTGTACACTGATAGAAATGTTATTACTAAAGAAGCAAAAAACATTATTATTATTATTATCACACAAACACTGCTGGTAACTTTACTACTATTAGGGCTTATATTGCAATTGTTCCAAGGGATATTGGTAGGGAGATAGTGATTTCACGATCAGTATTCTGGTGCTTGCTGTAAATATTTGAATTTGAATGAAAGCTGATAAATAAGTAGCAGTTTTCTATCTTTCACTGTACATCACTTACACTAAGACATGTAAGGTATACATTATTATAATATAAACCTTTATATAACATATTCAAACAGCAATACAAGTCAATAACTCATTGCCATATGAACTATGGTAGTGTTTTACCATAATCTCAGACTACTATAGAACAGACTAGCAATGCGGATTTTCGTTTGGTCAATGCAACTATAACATAATAACGCAATGCCCTTTATTATTTCATCAGATATCATGCAAGATGTACACAGGGAGTAGTATTACACTGTACAGCAAGTCTCAGAAGTATTGGGGCAGCCAATTTGCAAACTCACTAGCGAGTTGGCTAACTGCTTTGGTTTTGACTGAATGGCTGGTTTTTGAATTTCGCTGGCGCCGTCCCGTGGCTCACTCTGGGTGAATCTATATAACAGTAGGGGACGGTTGTCATACTTTAGTTGGATGGTGATTTCGTTTTCAAATACAGCAGGGAAAGTGTTCTATTTTCTTTGTGTAATGAGGTGTTCGTATACAAGGGGTTGTCCATACAAAAACAATGAATGAAGTCAAATTTTATTAGCGGTTGGTTTAATGTTACCGCATTGTTAAATTCATTTTCTCCCTGATTTGTAGGAAACTGTTTCTCAACTTGTCTCTTTATTTAGTTTCAATCAGTGTTCAAGTAATTAGTTGGCTACCCCCATATAGTAAATATCGGTGGATTAATCGCATTTATCATATTATCACTTGTACGCCAGCTGACTGTGGCTATTCTCAGGCTGATCAGGGAAACTACATGTATTTTCACATGATCATGCCTTGCAAAGCAAATCATTCAGGGGAATCCAGACATGTACCAGGCTACATAAAAGCATTCTATGTTCCCTAATGCAATAAAGACTCGCATAGAGTGGACGCGACCACGAGTCAGCGCCAGCGAGATTCGAAAGCCAACTGTTTAGTCAAAACCCAAGCGATTAGCCAATCCGCTAGTGAGTTTGCAAATTGGCTGCCCCAATACTTCTGAGACTTGCGGAAGTTGGATCATTGTTCGTTTTTCTTGCTAAATACTCAGGTTAACATGTGTTAATTCAGGTCTCATACCACTAATTTATTTATTTATTTATTCAACACTAAAACAAACTATAGTAAGTTGTTCTATGGTCATATAACAATACAAATAAAAATAAAGATAAAATAAACTAAACTACACTAAAAATTGACAATGTTAGCATTTGGGTAAATTTTACCAAGAAAATTGAAACCACATGTACATGTATGTTATAGAATTCTGGTCAGTAGAAACATGTTGGCCAGCTCAAACTCCTACAAAATGGATGTAAACAAAACACACAGATTTGACAGTCTTTCTCGCAGACAGTGTAATATCACTAATCACACACAAGTCTCACAGCTGACGTATTTTGGGTACACTCCCATAGATCGCGTTTCAGAACGATAAGACGCGGTGAAAGAATTTCCATTGGTGAACAACAACCATAAGATTTTGGCTATGAACGCTGATAGCATGATTGATGACATGATTCACTCCCAGCAAGGTCTACCAAGGCACGCATCATACGGGCGTAATCCCCAATTCACACCTATAAAAGGCGTTTCTAATCTGTTTTATAGTAGTCTTAGACTTTTGCTGATTTAAAGTAGCCTGGAACCATTGATGCGATATACATATTTAATATTATTATGTATTTGGGATTGTTGATTTTAGCGAACGAGTTCAGTATTACAGCAGACAAGGTAAGGACGACTTTATAAGGCTGTTTTATTTATTTGTTGGTGTAAATACAACAGTATAGTTTCCAGGCTGCAGCATGGTTGCAATAGTATTATTAACGTCATCAAAGAAGTAAACAAACGGAACATGTAAAACAGGAATTCATAAGCCCATAATTTACGAATTTGTAAACAACAGTTTTTATACCAATTGAATTTCTGTACATTACCTTCCTCTACATACTCAGCTTCACCGTCACCGCCCCCTTCAGCCATTTCCGGAAAATATGAACACAAAAACTGCTACATGCATGAACAAAATTATCAACTACCGTGGTGTCAGGAATCTCAAAACAGTTGTCATGCCAAACTCTCAATCTCGAACGCTTCATCAACAAGTCACACGAGATCGTGGTATTTTGACCCTTGACCTAAATTGCTCCCTCGAGGTCAACAGACGAGATGAGTGAGCGTGTCTTCGCTCTGACACTTTCGAAGCAGCATGTCGGCAATGAATTGGATTTATTACTGCGTATAGCCGATACAGCATGGATAGTAGATCCCCAGAGCTTCGATTAAATCGTAAGTTTTTAGAAAATTTTCTCATTTCCAAGCAATGGTTTTAAATATCCCGGTACGTGATTATGTTTAAGGGATTAACCAATAACTGTTTTTAGGGGAGGCAGGGATTGAATTAGGAGGGGTCGGCGTACATGCATGAATAAACGTTTTTTTTTACATGTTACAATAATTATAAATTAGGATGAAGAAATATACCAAGAAATTATTGTGAAAAAGCTTTTTATCAATTGACATTAAATCTATTTTGAGGTTTAGTTTTTTCATGGATGTGTTGTTTCCTAACGGCTTGCTTTTTAAGATTTTCACTAGATTTACCGTTTTGTCACTGGAAACAATGTTTGGCTTTCTTTGCCAACGGTTGATTGATATTTTACAATTGACTCTAGAGGAAACTGATTCTGATTGAATGCTGAAGAAAATTACATTTGGTTTTTCAATTACATTCATTCCCTGTGCCTTCACATGACAATATTTATATTAATTTGAAGAATAAGATTTTAACAAAGGATCCATGTTATTACCAATAATGCCCTATAATTCTAAAGAAGCCAGTTGAAGACATTCATGTGGCTATTTATAGTTCAATAAAAGCACGTCTTTGAGGACTGACTGAATTTCGAATAATTGGATTCCTAGTATTTTGATAGTTTTTATATCAAATTGTTTGTGTTTTAACTGTGTTAAATCTGAATTAAATTGCTTTGAAATTATGTTTTTATGAGCAAAAAATGTTCACTCAGTTATTAAGTAGAAATCCTTTCTTAATCATTTTTGCATATATTCTGTAAGCCAGGTGAATACATTTCCTGCAGCTACCGGTACATTTGGCTGCTATTTTCAGCTGAAAAATCAAAATGCAAAATGTGATTTCATAACCTCATATCAGTGCAGTATAAACAATGTTTACAATGGCTTATCAAAAGAAAATTGTGTACTTAAATAATTTTTTAAATATCTATGACATAATGTATATATTTTGGTCTGATGTACACAGCAACAACACAGTCTCATAAATTATTATTTTTATTGGCCGTTTTTAATATGGCAGCATGCTGGGGTTGCTCAATGATGTGAAATATGACTGCTTTATCTCTTAGCAACAATAATACAGCAATCAGTAATGTTCTGTGGAAATGATAATTCTGTGGCAGGTTTTGTAAAAACAAAATGTCTGCTGCTTTTATTTACTGTAGAATACCGTAGTAACTCTAGAAACATTCTTGATCTAATATTGTTTGTAAAACACTGAAATGTACCCGTAGTATACTTTTGATATAAATTTGTATGATTTAATAATTTGAGGTTGTTTAAGGAACAATTTTTGCAGAAAATTTTAAAATGGAATGCTTCATTATTTATCCTTCTGAACTGACCAGACACACGAGTTTTGAAAGACATAAACGATTATAGAGCTTTTCTCTACGATCCATAATAATTAAACACTAGTGGTATGATGTTTACATTATCTGTATTTTTTTGTGTGCATAGAAATTAATTCTTACAGGAGATGTCCAATGAAATTTATGCTTCTGTAAAATTTCTTGATTTTGTCTGGCTTGAAAGAATTATTTCGTCACGATTTTGAAGCGGTTTACAGTTGTTTCCAATTCACGCTACAGTTGTATACTGTCATTCAAATAGAAATGTTTATTCATAATCATTATAATGCACATTGAGTCAGAGATGAGACAAATATCTTGCTTGCGAATTTTACTGAAATTCAGAGTGATTTCTCTGAAATTGCTTTTGATGATTCAGTATAAGATGTTGCTAGGCAACCAGATTCAGTAAAAGATATTGCTAAGCAATCCAATCATCTTTCTTGAACACCCAAGGTTATCAAGTAAATGAAGGGATTGCCTTAGAATTGTTATGTGGAGAAAATTTAATGTTCACTTTTTGTAAATGTTATCACAAATGGAACACAAGCTTATTCAAAAATTAATATTTTGCAATATATCATTTGGATTGTGGATTTATGCACACACAAAAAAATTTGTTTTTCCAAGTCTGAATAAAAAATATAGTTATTTATTTTCCTTTAAATGTCTGATGTCAATTCTAATAATGTTGTTGATTTTTTATGAACAAAAGCTTTATTTCATTTCAGTACCTTTCTAACTTCAATCTATTGGAAACGCATATAATAATACATGTATTATAATATGTTTATTAAATATAGCTATGTAAACAAGTGTTTTTAAATTGCGTCTTCATTTTTCACAGATTAAAAGCAATACTTAATGGCAATGTTATTCTCTAACAGGATACATTACAAATTCAGTTCAATTGAATATGTAGTATAATCATTATTTGGCAAGCTGTTTAAATAAAACTGATCTGATCTTTGAAATATGTACACAATGTAGACGTGCTTGATGATTGGTTAGTTGAATTGAGGTGAGAAATAACACATTTTAGTCTGATTCTTAATGCGTATATACATGTATCATAGCTACATGTACGTGGTTATGTCCCAGGAGGATGCATCTAGAGTACTACATCTGAGCTTGTTCACCGAGTTCTGTTTGAGCTTATTCTTGTTCATCAATCGTGTCATCTCTTCATCAGCTGTTCCTTCCCACAGTTTTGACATGTGTATAGCATTCAACCATGAGTTCTGCTTCATCAGTTTGTTAACACTTTATTCTAAACTGTTTAATATATATTTGACGGTATAAGTTCGCAAAAGTCGCTGCTACTCTCTGTCTTATAGTGGCACTCTGAGTTCATTTCTATCTTTTTTGTGGTTTTATGACATATTATGTGAAAGATGGGCTGTTTTAAACGAACAAATTGTCATGTACTGTAAAATACTTTATTTTTGCTTGGAATTCATTTTTGCTTGTTTCGCTGAAGGAATGATTCAGTGAAAATTAAAAATCCAGCGAATATACCTTTTTTCCTATATTTAACATTCAACTCGTCAAAAATCAGTGAAAATAAATTCCATACAAAACACTCCAAAAGTATTTTCAGCGAAAAATAAAGTATTTTATAGGACTGTAATGGATTGATTATTTAATGGCTTTAAATTTTGCATATTTTCACTGATACGTAAAATCCGCTAAATTAACTATATCCACATGAACATGTGAAACAATAATAAAACTAATTGTTTTTTGCCAAACTTGTGAACTTAAAACCTATCAAAATAGTGAAATTAAATATCGGTGAAAATAAATGGTTTTACAGTATTTCCTCCAATTTATGCACATCTATGTCATCAACTACATGTATTTTACCATATTTGCTCTATTAGTGGTGCACATGCTTACATAAATTAGAAAGGTATTTCTATCGTCAAAATAACTAATATTTTAAGGATTCAGTATACAACAAATGTATACATGTAAACCCTTCTATTGGAGATGTGCTTCTAATAGAGTAAATATGGTAAGACATGTAGTTCCAAAGCTGCATGAACTCTTTATGAATGCTCTCAGAGAGCATGTAAGCACCTAATGTTCACTGCTACTCAATTTTTCATGATAGAATTGAAATGGTTTTACAGTGACCTACAGTTGTGTATTATTATTAAAACTTGTCGGTCTACTATAAAATGTATATAAATATCTGGCCTTGTATTTTATAGTTCAAAATTCAAGACTCCTCCCACTCTATTACTAATGGAAAAAGATTGTGTATGGATATATGAACAGACGATAAAACTGCTCTCATAAAGTGAGTGTATTATATCGTTCAACCAACCTGCTTGCATTCATGAATTTTTAATAAAAAAAAATAATAATTACTGACTTATGATTTATTTCTTATAAATAATGACACCTATCATTATGTATTTTAGTGAAAAAAATTAATGTACACTTAGTCCAAAATTATTCTAATGCAATTAATTTTTTTCATGAACAAACTGAATGGAAAATATTATTATATAAATTTGTTATGTCTATATACACTATCTTAAATACTAAATATAATACAACCAGCCCATGGAGCTTAATTTCTGCATTCCTTGTGAGTTTGTTTTTTCATTTTTGCTGTCTATTGATGGAAATGTTCTTTTCTCCCTTTGTAACTGTCAGTGTACAATTTCTCATATTTTATTTAATAAACAGACTAAATGGTATTTCAATATTGTTGTTACTTGTAGTAATAAATTTGTATTGTGCTGCATCAAAGGAAATACTCTCAATAATTTATCGACCTGATTACACTGTTGTCTTATTTTCTGCATGTACAAAGTTAATCTTGCAGTGTATTTTAAAATGAGAATATTACGCTTCATCTGACATGTACGGTAATTCCTGATCCACTGGAATCTTTCTACGTATAACTTAGTACATATATTCACATGTACTGTCAGCAACAAGTAACTTCATATTGTTCATACATGTACCTCTTGTGCTTATTAAAATACTGTAGAATACTTTATTTTCGCTTGGAATTTATTTTCGCTGAAGGGATAATTCTGTGAAAATAAAATCCAGCGAATATACTTTTTTTTCCCTATATTTCACATTAAACTCATCAAAAATCAGTGAAAATAAATTCCATACAAAATGCCCAAAAAGCGAAAACTAATTCCAGCGAAAATAAAGTACCGGTATTCCACAGTACGTCCATGTACGTATTCAAAAATATTGATTACATATTAGAATCGTCGTTGAGAATAATATCCAGTGAATTACATGTACTTCAATGACTGTTCAATTTTGGTATATTGAACGCTACATCAGACAGGCAAATTGCCATTTAAATTATTCATAATTGAGCATAATTCCCCTAATGTATATTTTAAGTTTTTTGTTGCCAAGTTGCCATTTTGCTGACCGCTTCAAATTGATGAAAGTGTTCCCACTCCTAGTAGAATTCTATACATTGTGCATATATTGGACTAGTTTTATTGTATTTTATATTGATGTTCTAAAACAGGACATATTGACTTTATGGTTGAGTTGTATGAAGGTGACCAGTGAAACCATTGTGTCAGGGAACCCCCTCCCTCGAGGGAGATACACTACTGATAATTATTACACTTTTGTTACTGGACCCCCCTGACCACAGTGAAGTATTCATTGATAGAAAATATGACATGATTTGGAAAAAATATAAAATTAAAGTGCTTTTACAGTAATTGTCACAAATAAAAGTTATTCATAAGATAACAGATTGAATACCTTAGTAAATCAAAGTACACGAAGAAGGGATGCAACCACAGATAAATTGGACTGTCTCTATGTCAAAATGGAAAACATCCCTATGTAATGTCTTTGGATTTTTAGATCAGTACCGTATGTACAAATTTATGAATAGAAAAATGTACCGGTATATTCTCTTTGTTCTAAGTACTGTTGTAAATTTATCTTAGACAATTAATTCACAAAATGTTTTTCTTACAACATTAAACTTGCATTATTATTGAGTTAAATATACATGTATATCAAACTGCACATATTTTATGTCTTTTTAATGTCTTTTATTCACTGAACTGAGATGACCTTTTAACTGACAGACTTAATCAACAGCCTGACATTTTGACATTTTGAGAATTATAATAATTAATTCAAATGATTTCAGTAATTGTATCAAATAAAAGGTTGTTCTTATTTGTTACTTTAAGTTCAATTCCTACCACCTAATCCCTTCTGGGAGACTTAAATTTATTCAGAATTATCATGAAAATCTCCTTTATTTTAATGGAGGCCATTTGACGCTGTGTTTCAGATTTGTACATAAATTTATAAGTTGTATTGACGTAAATGCTGCTCTGTGTTTCCCACGCAGTGATTGAGAATTTTATACTGTGTGTGTACCTGAGAGCTTATATGCCCTGTTTACTTCATAGTGTAGGTGTTGACGTACCACTGCCTTCAGGGAGAAAAAAACACTTTCATAATATGTCTAAATTTTATCCTTCATCTTGTTTTTGACCAATCTGTCTATTTTGTGATGATCAATTTGCATTTGATGCATGTTTTTTAAACTCAACTGATGTAGCACTTACCGGTAAGTAATGACTGATTGTTCATCCATCGTTCTGTATGAATGCTTTAGTGAAACACTATCTTTTCAAAACTACTACTGTAAAATGACTAATTTTCACTAGGTTTAAATTTCACTGATTTACCATTTCAGGCATATTCATTGAGTATTAATGTTCACGGTTTTATCTTTTAGATAATGTGTTCTATGCTAAATTTTACATATTCACTGGGTTATAATTTAGCACATTTTCCAGTCAGCAAAATAGGCAAAATTGAAACCCAGTGAATTATTAATTCCTTCACAGTACCTTTAATATCTGATTTTTTTCTTTTAGTTCTGCTTAATTTGTAGTAATTTTTTTATAATTGTTGGTATTTTAATAGTACATAATGTTATTTTTTGACATCCTTTTATAAACTAATATTCAGATTGCCTACATGTATCTCTCTATTTTCCCTCTGGTCATAAAAATGAGAATTAAATAAATCATTACAATATCTGCTGATTTCTATTTTTGGGAAATACTTTTTTGTCTTTTATTAAAGCAAAAATTTTGTTGAAAGCTACTATATAAGGAATCAGAATTGTTCATTTACTGTTTTTATACGTCAAATAATACACAGTTCAGATGCTCTACAGTAGAGTTGTTGCAAATGACAGATGGATTATTATAATATATTGAATATCTGACTTGAAAATATTCTATATTTTACAGAAAACTATAATTGTCATATATGTTTTATTTCCTGCGTCACTGGATTTCAACTATCGCATTCTTTTATCTAATGTATCATGTATTTAATGCATACATAATGATATAGTATTCTACTAGAATAGAAATTCAATACACATGTATATCCTAAGCATAGAAGAACATTTCCCCCGAAGTTAGTAGGGCCATTGTTCTCCTTGTGTAAACTGTTATATTTGTATTTCTTGTCTTTCAGATGATATACATAAATTTTTTAGATTAAGTGCATCATTGGTCAAATAATAATATGAAATAGGAATTTTTTGTACTGGTGTTTTATGCTGTATATTAGCAAATACATTGGTTTTATAATTAATCATGACATGAAAATGCTGTAGTATTCGCGAAACGAAACAATGACATTTTCTAATACATATGTGCACTGGTTATTTTGGTATGTACAATAACGATCCTTGAACATGTGTACAAGTGCTTTTGATTTTCTATCTAATGAATACTGTAATGGTAATTGCCATTTATTTATTTTATGATAACTCTTAGTTCGACTTAGTCTATAATATGGAGTAACAAACAACATTTTTAAATTAAAAAAAGCGTAGAAAGAACCCCTGTGTGCTTGCTGAGAGTATTGGAGATGTATTAAGAATTAATTCCAATTTTAAGATAAGCCTAGGATTTCTATTTTGAATTTTGTGTATAACAATATATTTTACACAATGTACATGTATCTGTTGCATGGGACCCATATAAAACACTGCCCTGCATGTAGGCTGAGGTAATTTAAAGTATAATTTGCATGCAATTTCTTTTTTTTTTGACAAGTCAGGAAATTAAACTGCTTTGATGACATTTATTAAAAACACATTTACATGTAGATAGTCTGTAATTACACATTAGTTCATATGGGGTAGCTGTTGGACTCGCTGTGCTGATGAATATATCAGTCAACACGTACAATGCAAGGTTATGTCTTGTGTAGATTATGTTATGTCACAAGTTTTAGGATAACAGAGTAAGTTTTACCCCTCCCGGTACTGTAGTATTTTTACTCAATATTGATTATGATTTATTTAAACGGAAAACATGATTCTTTCAGGACACAGTATTTATACAGACACTAATTGTCCTTTTTAAATATTGTGGAAATCGTTATCGCCTTAAATTTTAATGGATTTTGTGAGATGAAATTACACAAAAAGTTCCTGACAAATGAAATGTTTCCTGCTACAAAATTCATACTTTCACTCTAACAATAGATGCATAGAGCATAGTCATGCAAATAACAACAGCCAATAACATTTGTCTTTCACTAATATATTAGTATTAAATATAATTTCTCAATAGCACTGTGTCTCCAGTTTTTTATATGCTGGATCATTAAAATGTTATTTAGTTAATTCGACTGTAGACTTCATCATTTACAGTAGTGCAAACATGATTCATATGGGAGTTAGCAAACTCCCTAGGATAGCTTGAACATTGCAATATAGTCTATGACTTTCTTATTGGCACAATCAAATAATCTATCATAATGTTATAACAATTGCTATATTTTTGTGACGTCTCACTTCTCCTGCCGTCACTTGATTTTTGACTATTTAATTCTTGTCTTGGTATGTACTATGGCTAAGTTGTTGTGTGTTTTCTTATTGCAACATTGTTGTAACTATACATAGAAAGTTGTAAATTATCTACATGAATCTTATTTGCAGTCACTTCAAGTTACTGAGGTTATTGGAACATTGATAAGAACTTTCCCAGAGAAGTTGTAAGTTCAAGTATGAATCTTGTTACGGTATTTTAAAGTTATGGGCTAATAATAGAGAAAATATTGTATATTGAATGTATTGTTTTATACATAAAACAAAAGATACACAATGGAATGCATCAGAAGTCCTTTGTCTGGTGTTTTAATTAGGTGTCAATCAGATTAGGCATCTGTGATTCAATTCAACAGGTGGCCCAGGAGTTTGTTGATTTCAAAGTAGGTAATATTTAGCCCTTCAAACATTTTTCTAACCAAAATCTATGTGGGACATTTCGCACATTTTTATCTATTCTTCTATAATAATTTTTGTACAGTTTATTATTCATGATTTTATCATGGAGATACCATTAACATGTTTGTAATATTTTTGTGCCAAAATCAATGTTCGAGTATGGGATCATAATGCTGTATATGTTTGTCACAGGTACTATTTCTATACCAATAACTTCCATGTTAGGAAAATACTAATGGCAGTGTATGTTTATTATATTTAACATTTTATATACGGCCTATATAAGGGGGGGGGCGTGTCACAGAACATTGTACAAACACAACTATACCATATATTTCTATGGGCTCTGTGCATACTGCTGTGGAATGCTAGTTGAAGAGACGGCTAAAAACTGCTAAAATTGGGGGGAAACTGCACAAACTCAACTTTGAAGTTATCATGAGCAACCTAATTTATATACGTTACACATGTATGGGTAATCTTGTTACTCTGTTCAAGAGAGTCTCGACAACTATCCCAGAGAACAGTTTTCGACATTTGTTTTCCTCGTGATGGTTGCTAGGTGGTGAAAATGCCCGGATGTCTGTCCCCCGAAATTGACAACTAATATATTGTAGGTGTTATCAGCAGTATAAGGATTTCATTATCAGCTACATTGATCATTGATTATAAGTCGTCGCAGTTTAATCTGAAGCTCTCTTTCCATCTGTTTGTGATCATGGAATATTTTTGCTATAAAATGCTGCCTTACACTTATTCGAAATCCAGTTTGTCTGAGTACTTAAAACAAACAGCATGCAGCTGGATAAATGAAATTCAATTTTAACACTGACAGTAGTGTCATACATTTTCACTGGCTTATGAAGGCAGCTGTATGAACTGACACTTAACTACTGTACATTCAGTTAAACAGCACATATTAGAATTTTCCTATCATTTGAGATTTGTTCTCATCTCATTGTCCTGTTTGCTGCTTTGAATACAGTACAAATACAAAGCATGAATACACGATTCCTATTTCCCAGCTATTATCCCTCAATTTCTAAATGACTGATTTGTTCCATGTTCACAGCAATTGAATCAACATAAACGCTGTACTTCCATTATGTCAGGGATTACACTTACCTCTGATTAATTTCTTATTCAATAGACGTACATTATACTACTGCAATTTAGTCTTTAGTCTGAAAACCATTAGCTGTTGTGTATTCGATACAATTTAATATATTATGATGATGTTAATGGCTACAAATATGTATACCACATGGCTGTTTTATAGCTGCATTTAATTTTTGCAGACACCTATTAAAATTGTCTTTTGTTGATGGGTGGTGGTCGTAGCTTCGCGTCCTGTTCGATTTGGAACTCGTAGCGACGTACAAAACCAGGTAAAATACATTTTTTACATGAAATTCAAAGACGTGCTGCGCGACGACTACCGTTCTTTAAACTGATGTTTTGAAACTTTTGAAATGTGCCATTGTGATTGGTCAGAAAAAAAGACATTTGATACTTATATTCACAATTGTCTGAATTTGAAAGTAATGCAAGCTTGAGCATGCTTGAAACAAAAAAGAATTGAAATTATTTATATACACTGTAAATACCGGTATAATTAAACTGTGTTTATTGAACAACTTGCAGTACCAAATTTGATGAGCAGTCAATTCTATGTGAGACAGTAGGAGCCAAAGGCGAGCACACTTTTGAGCGTAAATAAAACTCTGTATCAAATATGGCCCTGTAGAGAATCCATATTGTAATTATTTCATCAATATTTTGCTTTTTTTGTCCTGAACCTGACTTATGCATATGTGTCATGAAATACTGTCTCCTTGAAACAAAACACATGCTTTTATTTTTATGTCACAAACACAGAAACACCAGAATTTCATTAATGTCAAAATGTTGTATATGAAACGCAATAGAGTACTGTACCATATGCTTATGCAGTATCTTATTGTATACCAGGATGGTTAATTGTTTTAAATAATTATTTTAACTAATAACATTTTATTGTTTCTTCTGAAAATACAAAACATACATGCATGTAGCATTATTTTGGGAACAGAACATACTCAAAGTATATTATCTATTTCAATAAAAATTGAAATGTGATACTATCTATTGCGATATGTAAATAATTTGTCAGTTCTTGTGTCGCCATGGTTACTAATGATGGATATACATTTAATTTAAAGTAGCAAAATGAAATATTAATCCCCTGAGTCCTGATAGGAGATGCACTTATAATTATTATCACTGAGAATATATGGCTGCATCTTCACCAGCCAAGGTTCAATTATTTGGAAGTTGCGTCACCATTATACCTAGGAAGATTTCCCACTATAAACCTGTATTCAACTGCCGATGAAATCAATCACAGCGGTGCATGTTCTGGTACGTTGCCATGGTAAATTGAACAAAAAATCAAGCTTTGTTCCAAAGAAATTCGAACGCGCAGTGTTTGTATGTTTTCCAGTTTAGCTATGACATGATATAAGATAACAAGATCTATTGGTTTAAATTAGAAATTGATGCGAGTTGTTACAGAATTGCTGATTGGTGGATCCAACTTCTTGTCGAATCAAATCATTCAATTTAACTGAGGTCAAATACAGCTTTTCGGGACCACTATGAATGGTTGTCTTTGGCAAAACCATGCTAATCGGACAATGATAGGACAATACACTGTCGCTATATAAGTGACTGTACAGTGTTTTGAAGCCGTAATCATCCTCTGAACTATGATTGATTATATTTGTTTGTAAGTATTTCTGAAATACCATATATCATAAGTTATAACTTATGAATTTGTTATAATTGTGTTTTGAACTGGGCTTCCCATCTTAGTTGCAGAGTGGCATCTGTATATTTTGACAAAATCATTTTAAGTGCTTTTGTCTGTTTTGTAAATACGAGTGGCTCATTATTTAATGTGGCAATATTTGTTGTGTTTCATATATAAGGATGTAAGTAAGTTTGACGTACTATTCAAGCAGGTTTTTGTGCAAACTATCACCTAAATCATGTCATTTATCTGTTCGTATTTCAGCTGCTTTTTCAATACATGTATTGATGTTTTGCTCTAACAGTAGTACTTTTGTTTCACTTTACAGGTTGTCATAGCAACTGATTACGATGGGTGCTTCATCGTCGTCGTCCTCCGTGGCTGTGGAGAATCTATTCCCCGCTATTATCCAGTGTTTCTTCATCATCTTTGTTGGATATATTTGTGGTCGGACTCGAATAGTTTCCCCTACAGAATCAAAAGGAATAGGTCACTATGTGTCCTACATTGCTCTACCATCTCTGCTGTTCAAAGCAATGGTGGAGCTTGATTTTTCATCTGTTAACTGGATTCTCTGGATGAGTATTCTAATCTCCAAGTCTATTGTTTTCATCCTGGTGTTTGTGTTTACAACTATGCTCGGACGTCCAGTGCAACTGGGCACGGCTGGAATTTACTCCATCTTTGCAACGCAAAGCAATGATTTTGCTTTGGGCTACCCGATCATAAAGGCATTATATGCAAAAACACATCCTGAGTTTGTAAACTACCTGTACTTATTTGCTCCAATTAGTTTAGCTATTCTTAATCCAATTGGCTTTATTTTTCTGGAAATCCAACGAAGTCGATCAATGGACGCGGAAGATCAGCAAGCTGCCTGGAAGGTTGCATGGAATGTAACAAAGAGAAGCATTGCAAACCCAGTATTGATTGTCGTATTTGTTGGGGTTATATTCAACTACATATTTCAAGGAGCTGTGCCGATATTTATTAAAGATATCTTGAAATTGCTTGGTGACTCGTTTAATGCGACTGCTTTGTTTTATTTGGGACTTGGTCTTGTTGGAACTTCACATCGCCAAGCTAAATTTGTTCTGGTGGTGCCTGCAATATTGATTGCTGCTAAATCGTGAGTATGCATTACATAGATGCTGTACATGTGACGTAGTGTACGTTGACCTAAATGTGATCACAGGTTTATGGACAGAATGTTGTAAAAACTACAGAATTATTCGATACATGTATATTTAGTCAGATACTTTAATCAGTACCTTTCTTTAAATAAGATTCTCGGTTTTTACTCCACAAATGTCTGCTTCTCCATATATTTTAAAATCCACACTACATAGTCAATCATGCATGATATTTGCTCTCAGTTATAACTTTCATTTCTAATGGAGCAAATATGGATATATCAAAATATATTGTAATTTGAGAAAAAAAATCTCTTGATTTGACAAGAAAAAAATCTCTCGGTTTTGATATCTTTACAAAGATTAAGTGTACATGTACACACATGTAGGTATATATCAATTTTTATTTTTGTCTTTGTTTTTACAGTATTTTTCTGCCTTTGTTGACTCGTGCTATTATTAGTGGTATGAATGCAGGAGATACTGCTAATGCTACCGAGGCGCTCAGTACATTTGGATTTATTTATGGTACATTTCCAACAGCACCAACAGTATATGTTTATGCAACATTATTTAATTCAAACCAAGCTCTTGTAAGTATTATTATTATAGGCATTTAAGTTGCACTCTGAGATCACTCTGTTATGTGAAATATTTAATGCTCTAAATTTTGGCCCAAATTGCGGGAAATATTTACTAAGTAATAATAATATTTAAGTTTCAAATCTTCAATGTTTTTCAGCGTGTCTGCATTTATTTTGGCTTCCTATTTTATTGCTTGTTTCAATTTCATCTGCCATCTGCTTCCCACATGCACAGATTAATAATGATTATTGCTTCTCTTATGAATTATGTTTTGTTGAATTCTGACGTATTTTCCACAATTCATGACTATTCAAATGCACAAACTGACGCTGAGTTATATTTTGACCCATGCATTATTATTTGACTTCGGGTCAAAAAATAACAACAGCTCATAAAAAACAAATCCGAATCCAGCAGTAAAATCTTTTTTTTTTCTGAAAATTCGTCAGTGTTGGTCACTTTATAGTATATACTCGTGTGATTATTGTGATTAACATCCTAAAGTATGCGCATGATGTGTTCTCTGTTTATCTCACAGGTCTTGGCTGTTTACTTAACTTTCTCTTTCTCTGAGTCACTTTCACTGTTTTTGTGTTGATGCAGTTGCAAATACCAGAGATACATGTAACATGTGGTAATGCCCAAAGCAATATTGATATATTTTCTCGCAGTATACATGTATGCTTGAAAAAACACCAACATTGCTTCTCACAGCACAACATGTTAACTCTAGTTTTTGTCATGAATAACCTTAGTTGTAAATAAAGAAAAAGAAATAAATCAGTAATTTTTTTTACAGATTGCTACAGGTTTATTGGTTGGTACTTTTCTGTCTGCTCCATTGATGTTTATTTCTGCCACCATGGAGGCCTTACCCGTGAACAATCCTGCTGAGTATGAGAGTCTAGTGGCCGAGGCATCGCTGTATATCAGTATTATTGGCATTGGATGCTGTGTACGTATAGCATAGGAAATATGTAACAATTTTAACGAGTGCTGAAGACTTTTTTTCATTATTTTATTTTTAAAATTATTTTTGTGCAAGGCGACAGTTTTGGACATTAAATGTCACTCTTGTCTCTCCTGACTTTTTTGTATGTGCTCGTGCGAGTGCTGACATATAGTGCATACTTTCTTGAGATCATGTCCCAGTTTGACAGGGCTATGTGACCTATCATTCCTTTTTGGCAATTTAATACGATATCTGGCATCAACCAGATCAGGTTGAACACAAGCACCTGCGGACCTTAATCAAGGCCAGAACGCTCACAAAGTTGCATTCCTGGAGGGGGGGACCCCTTGTAGGACATGAACTTGGATATACCTATGATAAGCCCATTGTTGCAACCACTATGCTACCAGTGATCGATAGGATATAATTTATTTGCTGTTAAAACAAATGTTCTCATTGACTAAAAGAATTTGTTTATTTGCTCTGTTAGAATTCTAGCTCGATCAATTGTTATTGCTAATATTTTAAAAGGCTTTCACTTCAACCTGCTCCTTAAATATGGCACTTTTTGATATTTCATACTTTTACCTCAAATCTAATTTACCTAATTTGTATGCTAACATCCATATTGTTTTTTATAGATTTGGGTATTGGGTATTTTCCTCATCAGCAGAAGATCCACATGGATTCCACACAACTTTACAGTTAATCTTGTCTTAGCTCAGGTAAGATTGGTATGAGATTATCACAAAAATTAATTAAATCTGTGTGACAGCAGTGCAGTGGTTGTAGCAGAGGATGGTGTCACATCAGACCATCTGCCTGACATACTTTGTGGTATTCCCAAGATAACCTTATTCTAATTCAATCATTTCTTGCTTGCATAGCCATTACCAGCCCATGTATGACAAGGTTCACACATATGTTACATTGTTTTGTTACATTGTGCAGTGTAAAAAAAATGAAAGTGTTCAAATATGTTCAAGCGATTTCCATGCACTAAACTAGTACCATGTGAATATGCAAATCGAACCAAAGAATGTTTCCTTCACAAAACTTTGATTTAGAAACCAAGTTTTGTTAACCTGATATAATCAAATTCACTAAAATTAAACAATTGAAAATTTCTTTTTCCACAGTAGCAACATTCTTCAGAACAGAGATTATGCTTTCCTTTTACAAATTCCGTTTTCATAATAATATACAAGCATGTGAATTAACAATATTGGGAGCCAGTACAGCTCAAATTTACAATCTCTTAGAATTTGTTTGTGTTAACTATAGAGGGCGCTGTACTCATTTTGCTTTTATGTTAATTATTTTACATCCGCTGTTTTTTTTATCCAGAGTTGAGTTGTTCTGAGAGTTGAATATCATAAGCTTTGTTGTATATTGCTAGAGAAGACAGGAGCGGACAACACAAAATGTCTTATGTTTATTGTTTGAGTAGTAACAGTAACTAGAACACATCTGAATGTGTAAAAATTCAGTACTACTGGTAGTCTGAATATGAAAAAATTGCAACCAGCTTGTACGAAATAAATAATCCAAAGTTATCAGACATCTAAAAAAATCGAAAAGTTTTGAATAAACTTTTAGTAACCCAGACAATGAAATAAAGTTTGGCTAATATGTGGCGTCAAACTATGTGAATTTTCAATCCGTCCTGTATTATGTCACACTGGAATTACTGTAATAAGCATAAATATTTCTAAAGATTTTTTGTTAATATACAACATTTTTTTTTTTTTTTCAGTTGGTAGCTTGCATCGGTGTTATACTTTACCGATTCTGTGATGACAGAAAACCATGGCAACATTATATTCAATTTATAGCCTTTCTATTGGGCGTGTTGGGGTCAAGGTGCTGGACGTCCATGATTGCGTTAGCATTATGTTTGCTACGATGTAAAAGCATGTGTTTTGTTCTACGATATAAAGGCTTCTTTTACGTCTATGGATGGGGGTGAGTACGAATAGTTTAGTTCACAAATGATGTCACCGACATTAATATGAATAATTACTCATAAAGACCATTGATTCTGTCAAACAAATAAGGAAATAAAAACTAGTATAGCATCAAACAAATTTATAAATGTTGTTTTGTTGAAATAATAAGCAAGTGCTTTGTTTAGCAAGTAATGACCACAGGCATATATCTAGTACCCAAATCAGATCTTAAACCTGTAAATCACATAGTTATATAACATTTTTCACTCAGAATGACATCAATATGCGTTGCTATATTGTTGGTTGTTAGTACATCTCAGGATAAGATTGAAGTGGATCCGGTATTCCAATATGGTAATTTACAGGCAAGTAACTGAATCAGTTGGTTTATGGAATCTGTTTCACTCAATGTACGTGCGGTGAGATTCTGTTATTTTGTAATCTGCAATATAATTTTTTCATTTCAGTTAATAAAATTTGAACTTATTCTAACACCATCAATTTTGTTGTTTATCTTATTTTCTATAGGTTGTCATGTCAATAGTCATTTTGATCTCAAATATTGTCATAGTAACTGCTTCCTTGGTGATTTTACAAAGAAATGACAGGTTTCAGAATAATGAGTATTTACGTGTCAGTGGTGTCGACAGCGGTATTGATAACGATAACACTGTTGGACTAATGGAAGATGAAGATGAAGAAGAGGACCAATCAGGTAGCGTTTAGTTTGATTATATTAAGCGCACTAGCACAAGTCTATGGCCTTTACTGTTTGCACACTACAATAGATGTGAAAAACATATCAGAGAACACATATCGCAGATATGGGAAAGGTTTTATTTATTTAACTATGTTTAGATTCTAGAAACAGAGGCTCAGGTGATGCAGACATCCTTTGCAGTGAAAATGGTACTGTTAACGTAGTAGATGTAGAAAACATATCAGAGAACACATAGAATTGCAGATATGGGCAGGGTGTTATTTGTTTAACTATGTTTAGATTCTAGAAACAGAGGGTCAGGTGATGCAGACATCCTTTGCACTGAAAATGGTGCTGTCAACGTAGTAGATATAGAAAACATATCAGAGAACACCTGTAAGCACATTTCCAGATGTACTGAGCATAAACAAAGAAAATGTCGCATGATGTTGAATAAATATGAGAGTCGAGCTAATGAATTGAGTATGGAGAATGATGAGATACTATCAGCATTACAGAGACATCAATTAGTTCGACATATTGTCTTATTGTTATTGCTGTTATTGTCCATGTTTATTGTAAGTATACTTTTATAATTATTCATATTTTATTTTTAGCTATTTTAATTTACAATTTACTATATTTGTTCTCTGACATGTACATTACCCAAACATTGATCATTTAAATTTAAATGTTTTCAACCATGTACACAAAGCTGTCGTTTATGTAAATCTTAGTTATAATGTACAGAATAAATGGACAGTGACATAAAAACTTATAATGTAGGGCTTTCATATGACTGTTTTTATGCCCTGTCACATAGTGCTTGTGGGGTACATAGTGGTTACCAGCATTCGTCCATCCATATTGCTTAGAGACATATACAACCAGTTCTTTGTTTAAGACACTGCATACAAAAGTTTATTGACATATTTAGAGACCCTATATTGTCAGGTAACATCATTAAAATGCAGAAACAGCATATATGGAGAACTATTGCAGATAGAGACATTTAACCAGTGCTTGTAAAAAACGTTTGGGGAATCTGACATTTATTTATCATACTGTGGAATACTTAGAATTTTCGCTATTTTCGCTGAAGGAATAATTCCGTGAAAATAAAATCCAGCGAATATACTTTTTTTTCTATATTTCACATTAAACTTATCAAAAATCAGTGAAAATAAATTCTATACAAAACGCCCAAAAAGCCTTTTCAGCGAAAATTAATTCCAGCGAAAATAAAGTATTCCACAGTAGTTCACATAGAAATTCTGAGGTAACCTAGTACTGGACTATGTAGACTTCAATACAGTGACAATGACCTTAAGTAGTATTATTGTACTGCCAAAATAACAACCATTTTCAAAGTGACCTGTGAATTTTACTAAAGGCACAATATATAATTCTTTATTTTAGGGGTTATTTCTGTGTATGTGGAGGTTGTTTAATGACAGCAAGTCTGGAATCTATGTAGAATTGGAATTCTTGGACAGCGTGTTCTCTTTTGGTCAGAGTTTCTTTGTCCTGGCGTGTTTTGGATTTGATACACAGTATGTTATAATGCCTTTCATGAAAAAGTGAGTTTTTCTTCTCAATTTGTTTTTGCATCTATTTTTTGTTTCTGACACAGTTTTCAGACATATTCACAAAAAATGCCATGATAGATAGGATTGACTAGTAGAAAATTTGAAGAATTTTAACACCGAAAAAATTTGTGTTATTCTCCTAAGTGAATAGTTTCATCAATTATCGGAAAAAGAGCAAGCAACAGAAAAAGAAACTATAAATGGTTTCCATAGAAACAATAGCTTTGTGCTTTCCTAATACCATTAACATATTGCCTGCTGAAAGCCTCCACAGAAAATGGGTGAAAATGGCATCAGCAGGCAAAGGCACTAGATCACTGGTAGCCATTTTGAATTGAAATACATAAAAATAAGGCTCAGTTACACAAAGTTAATATTTTAGAATTTCAAAGACCCAATCAGGGAATATTTAAACAAAATGTCAGAAAATTCCTGTCTTAGTCGCATATCAATCACAGGCGGATGATATATCTGAAATGATGTTGATAAATTCATACATAAGTCATACATTACATTTACTACTATCTGAGCATGCTGAGTTGTACTAACATTCTATTACTGTCATTGTTTAATGCTTTCATATTCAGGATGTCTATAGAATTAGACTATGCCATAGCATTGCTAAAACATAGGTAATATGATCATCACATGCTTCTTGTGTGCATTCATTACCTCATCATGTGAATCATTCTTCACTATATTCATTCAATCTTTGCACCAATCTTATTAGGCTATACTCATTGTGTGGTCTGGGGCTTACAAGAATTGTATGTGTAAAGAAAACAAAAAATGTGTTAGAAAATAATCTGGTGTATACACTGTCATTACACTAATTGTCAAATAAAAACATCAGTTCACCTTATTGTGGACATTGCAAAAGTTTGTGTAGATGACATTTTTTGCCACCTGTTGCCTTTTTATTTAAAAATAAATCACTTCCTAATAGAAAGGTCAATAAATGTTTATGTGTATAATAAAATAAAATTGCAAGATGGCTGTGCCAACATTTAATTGTCGTTTTCTGGCTGACTTTACCAATCAATCAATCAATCAATAGATTAATCAATTAATTCATTCCTTCATGCACTGGTATAGATACTTTCCATACATGCATTATTGTCTGAGACCACCTAACATTGTCATCACTATCAATATTTTTCTAATGTTGACATAACAACAGGCAATTAATTTCGCATATTCTAATGTATTAGTAGTATTTCATACTTGTTTTTCCAAAGTACATTTTGCCGTTATTATAGTTGTTCATCTTTAATGTCGCACTGTGCCGTAAAATACATTATAAATATAACTGCTAACATTTTTGGGATGTTGTCACTATCATAAGTGTTATGTCTTCATAACCTGGAAAGGAACATGCACAATTTGTTTGATATTTCCATTCAAAATAAATCCCTGTCAGTGGAAATCACATTTTTATGGTATGGTTGTTACTGAGTTGGGCAATTTGGCATTTCCCTGTATTACTTAAAGCACACTCGGGAATTGAGTCCCAAGCGATGATAACAATACATGCTAAAAATGCAAAGGCTCGTGGGTAGAAGCTCATTTGTAAACAACGACACACTATGGCCACATGATGCTTGCGCAGGTGATGACTCCCCCCACTTTAACAAAACATTCAAGTTATTTTATGAACAAAAATTCAGAAAAATACTGGGGTAACATTTACTCTGTGTGCTGGTGACTTTCACCAAACATTGTGTCACAGTACTGGTATCAGTACGGTATTAGAAAACAGTCAAATTGTGATATGCCAGATTAAAGAGAGACAGATAATGTTTGATAAGTTAGTTGGTATGTAACTAAACACTTTGATTATATCAATAACTAAACTGACGTCAATCAATTAAACTGATAAGCTCTTCAGAATAACTTTCCAGTCAATTAACATAAAAATAATATTCTTCTTGGTAGTACATGGATTCATACTATTCTAAGGTGTATTGGATAAGTGCAGCATTCATTAAAAACAATCTGAAACTTTTTTTTTTTTGTCAGTTGGCATGCTCATTCATTGTACACTTACTGATTGCACAGTATTTGCATCATATATATGGTTTGCATGCCTTCTCCACTTCATACTCACGTGTATATTGTTAATTAATAGCTGTAAATAATTATGTGAAGATATTTCATTGGGTTGGTTTGTTAATTGAAATTGTTATTTATCAATTTGGGAAATTGTAATTATCATAGATGGCGGAAATTCTGGTATGGAGTTGAACACGTGCAGCTGCCCGAGAAAAGAGATTTGGATCAAGAGACCAAATTTACCTGTGAACAGTTTAATATGTACCACAAAGACAGATGTAAACAAGAGTTAGTACATGATTTGAGGTATGGTAATAAATATCTGATTTCATAATAAATACTCTCTTTATATCACCAGTGTAGAAATTTCACAGCCCTTGGTGGTATAAAGTTTTGCTCATGGTCACTTAGGGACAACATCAAAAGTTCAATGTAGGATAAAAAACTCAATTCCTTTAGTCTCCCCCCTCCCACTGAAACTTAATTGATAAATATTGATCATGGCATCAGACTACATTCACCAACCGTTTAATAGGAAATAATGAAGCTGAATATACGCATGTGCAAACTACTTTTCTGGGTTCTGCACATGCTCTAGGTCCATGCCCTGAAACTGACCTCATTTGACGCACATGTTTACACTTGGGCCAAACCATTTTCTCGTCTTGGATGTTTTTATTTTCATTTTCTGTTATTTTTGTCCATGATTGGATAGAAAAAAAAAACGAACTACAAATACTCCAAGATTTTTTCGACCTCATAAAAAAATAAAATCGCTTTTGTAGGATGGAAACTTTTTGTAGTCAACCCCCCCCCCCCCAATCTAAAGTTTAAATTCTGTGGAATACTTTATTTTCGCTGGAAATAAATGTCGCTGAAAAGGCTTTTTGGGCATTCTTTATGGAATTTATTTTCACTGATTTTTGATGAGTTGAATGTGAAATATAGGAAAAAAAGTATATTAGCTGGATTTTATTTTCACGGAATCCTCCCTTCAGCGAAAATAGCGAAAATAAATTCCAAGCAGAAATAAAGTATTCTACAGTTAGTTTTTTATCCGACATCGATCTTTTGACGTCGTCCCTTAGTACATGTATCAAACAAAATACTTGATGTGTAATCAATACTTGGCGGTATAATACAAAAAATAGGCTAATATGTTGGGTTCTATCAAACTTGCAATTGTGTAAAGTAACACTTCAATTGATGATGTGGGTATTTTGTGATATGTGTTTGGATGACCTCTATTGAAGTAAATATTCAGAGAGTATTCAGCTATATACTGTAAATCACTCCATCCACAGACTGAAGCAATAACAGTATAACAGCACATAGCAAAAAACTGTTCAGTTCAAAATCAAAACGCTGCCTTGTGTGATAATGTATTTAAGGAATTTAACATGTTGAAGTTCTAGGGTACTTGTTATACCGTATTACCTCGGGCACGCGCCCAGGGGCCTGAACAAACAAAATCGGGAAAAAATGGGGGTGGGCGCTTACCCGAGGACCACCCCAAAAAAAGATTTTAAAAAGTTGTTTTTGTGATCGTATGATAAGGTCAAATAAAGGATTGCTTTCGTACACTTTGTACACGTACTTATTTCTTGATTTATGCAAGGTTTCAATAAACGTAAGCACTCGGTCAAGACCTGTGGGAACACTAAGACACGGGGTAGAATTTCAAGAATACAACTTGTTTTATGTCAGCGAATGAAGTTGTATTACTCACTGAAATTGGCTACAAAGTATGGTAAGTATTGTAATCAATGCACGGTTACTTTTTTAGTAACCGTGATCAGTGCATGCAAGTCAAAACGGCCGGGAAAAACTACCGCTTGTAATCCAAGATGGCGATGACCTCATTAGCATAATTTTGTTCACGCACGTATTGATACATCGCATCGTAATTACTGAAGAATAGCAGACAGGGTTACGAAACAAATAACCCTTTTATTACTGATGTGAAATGTTTACAAACTATTGTGAATACATAAACATATCCAAATGGCGATACATAAAAAACAGACTGAAAATAAACTCTGGTCGACCTCATTAACATGATTTATTCACGCACCCACACACGTGACAAAATTACAAAAATAACGATGATGCAACAAGTTCCCATCGTTGGCATGCCTCATTATGGTTATCGTGATGGACTTGAGGTCGGCAAAATGTTTTTTTCTTCAACGACAGAAAAATAATCCACATGACCGTAATGCCATAGCTGTGATGAAGGATGGAAAGAAAGTAGCAAGTTTACGACGTGATGTCTCAAAAGTGCTAGCTCCCGTTATGGATTCACAGTCAGCGAAATACTACGTTTTGAAACCAAGGCTAAGTGCTTCAAACCACTTACCAAGGTATGGATCGTTGCAATATTGCAATATTGGATTCATCGTGAATGAAGAGAAAGCAGAACGTGTGCGCCACGTGCCACGTGGTTCATCTTACGTCGTTAAGTTCCAATGAGTTTTTACATAAAAACACAAACAAAGCGGCCTATTTCAGGGCCACCACACACTCCAAAAAGAGAACTACCGTAACAAACACACTATTTAAATAAATCGAACGCGTTCGTTTTTGACAAATAAAACTTTATTGTTGACCCCGTTTTTGGCTAAAAATCACCCTGGGCGTTTAACCGAGGATGTCCCCAACATGTAACTTTTGTGAAAACAGGGGGTGGGCGCTTGCCCAGGGAGGGGCGCGTGCCCCGGGTAATACGGTATATAGATTTATAAACACCGAAATAACTGGTCAGTTTATTTTCTTCTTTACCTAGGTACCATTTACGTGTTTACAAAGGAGTATTTCGAGGCAGCGCATTTGTTGATTGGTTACTTGAAGTAGGATTGGCCAAAGACCGATCTGACGCAGGGAAATATGGAAACCGTCTCTTACTAGGACGCGTTATTGAACATGTAAAACAAGAACATCATTTCCATGACAGATCTTACTTTTATCGTTTTGTTAAACTTGATGAGTATGAATAACATCTCATTTGTACTTAGCTGAACCCGGACTATTATGGATTGTGTTATTGTACACGTAACCATGTTACGCACTGTTCTATACAGGAGCAGTATAAATTAATTACGAAAATTGATTGTATATTTATTTACATTTATTCGTTTCTTGTAAAGAAACAAAAACAAATATTTATACTGGAATTCATTTTCACTGAAACGACTTTTTGGATGATTTGTATGGAGATTATTTTCACTGATTCTTAATGAATTGAATATAAAATATAGGAAAAAATGTATATTTGCTCGATTTTATTTTCACTGAATCATCCCTTCAGCGAGAATAAATTCCAAGCGAAAATAATATATTTTTCAGTAAGTATTTTTTGGCATAATGGCCATTATTTTGGTGAACGTACACCAGTGTTGTTATACTTTAATGGGTTATCAACTAAATTTTTAATTGGTGAACGTACACCAGTGTTGTTATACTTTAATGGGTTATCAACTAAATTTTTAAATCCATAAAACTATGGATGTACCAAGTGAATAAACCCGGGGAGGGTAATAATATATGGTGTCAATAGCTGAAATGCATGATAACATCAATAATTTGTAAAAATGATAATCTCACTCATTTCTGTTTGAAATTGAACTTTTCCAAGCGTCTGATTTCTGAAATGTTATTGGTTAGAAATACTTACTATTATTGTACACAGAATGTGATTGCTTTTTCAAGCTTGCAAAGTGTTTGCTTTTTATGATATTTTCATTGCATGTCATTTCACTGTACATGGTTACGAAAGTTGCCTACCTTTATTTTATAAATCCTTGGTTTAGCATGTACATGTATATAATGAGAAACAGATATACTGTTATTTGTAATATTATAATAAGATTTTGCTAAGAATGTATGATATCTATAATTCTGAATTTTGGTGCTTTGATTACTAATGAAGATATCTTACTGTGACCACAAGAAAGAATGAAATGGTTTTGCTAATGGTATAGATATATTACTCACAATTTAGCCATTGCTTCCTGTGATAACACTTTGTGTAACAGTGATTAGCTCATTTGTATTCAGTTGTTTACAATTGAATAATTTAACTGAACTAAAATAATGTATTACCTGAATTTTACACTCGGGTATGCATGTATTTTATCTCAATTTGTCAACTACACTTCAACTCTGCTATATTTATTTAGACTTCAGATATTTCAGATTTATTTGTATGCTACATACACTGCGATCATACAAACCACACATTATGTACTTTTTTGTTATATAAGTGGTGGACCTTTAGAAACTTGGAGAGGGGCAGTAATTTATAGAGAAAAACAATATATTTATATAAAAAAAAGAAAAAAAAAATATGTTTAATCAATCAAGCTCATAACAAAGTTCAGGAAAAACAAATAATTTACATTTTTTTCTCACCATATTCCCTCACAAATTTTCAATGGTCAATCTTTAAAAAGTGATTCATCTACCCCCCCCAAAAAAAAACGTTAATTTTGAATATTTGTTTCATCATGATAAAATAGTGACAGTCTTGATTGATTTTTTGTGACAAGTTTAATGCCCCTTTTCAAGCCTTCATGTGTTTGAGTTGACATCTCTGGTGCTAAGACTAGGAACTCTATTTTTACATTGAGATATCTGTTGTTTTGGCAAGGCCATGAATAACAGAACTTCACTTTTTTATTCGTTATTTTCTGCCTTTTACTTTTGTTTTGAATTGCAAAATAAAATGGAATAAAAAAAATAATAGTTGCCTGTAATTTATTTTTTAAGAAAAATGTTCGTCTTCACGAATGGAATGAAACGCTGACTAACTTTATACATTTATTTCTTGTGATAATATTGCACATTTTGTGCTGACAAAATAAAAAAAGAACCACAATACAATAAGTCTTTAAAAAATCTATTGGCCAATCGCTAAAAACAATCAAGGTGATTGGCGCCCTCTATGTCAGATTGTAAACTACCTGGTCGGTACGTTTGTTGATAACGTAATGGACAAAGTGTGTAGGTTAGGGTTATTTATTTCTGGTCAGCGTACGACAGTTGAAAATCGTTTTTATAATACTGGTATTCTTACGCATGTAGTGCCTTTTGTCACCTTTTTTGGTTGATCATTGATCTCCAACAAAATACACCTTTCCTACGCAAGATTCCAGATATTTTTAGCATATGCAGATGACCTTGTAATTATTATCTCTTGTTTTAAAAGATGTATGCTAACCTGTTTATATTCTCAAAAGGGATTACTTGAAATGGAATTTATAATTAAATTTGCATAAAACCAAAATTATAGCTAACAATTTTTTCTTTCAAAAATATTTCAATCTAGAAGAACTAAATTAATTAATCAAATGATTTAACAAAAATAAGAAAGGCCGATATAAACATGTGCCACATGTACAGATAATGTGTAAAAATTTCAGTCGGAGATGTCGCAATATCACATTAAAAAAAATAATTTCTCAACTGTGTACTTTTTGACGGGACTTTAAAATTTACGTATCCTTTGTGCTGTTTTGTTAGAAGTGTTACGGCCAAGTTTGTAATCATAGTCCCTCGTGGGACTGTGTTGTAATTTACATTTTTGAAAGACTGGGAAATCAGTCATACGATTTTTCCACAATACATCTTATTATTATTATCCAGAGTTCAGAGGAAAACGTAGATCACAACAAATTGTGAGTGAGGTCATTCATCGATATGCAGATTAATTAATCCTATATTGTAAATAATCTTCGACACGTGAAATACGTGATGTGTATGACCTTTGACCTTGGTAATCGACAATTAAAGCGCAAAACTCAACCACAGCATTGACATGTTGATTGGGAGCTGCTGAACCGCAGAAGATATTCAGATGAAAACAGGTAAATACCACGTCGTTTAGTGATTGTATTTGTCGGTGTGAAAAATGCTGCGAATGACTGTTAGGATGGGAAGTGAAACAGCCGGGGAAAACTGCCTTCCTCCACGGCTGTGGACGATGGTTTGAAAATGTACAGTTTCTATTTTTTCGCTGACTCGCATTTGCATATTTATCTAGCTCATGCATGGTTACTAGAAGACCGTGGTTTATGTGGTACAAAATACCGTGGGTCAGTCCATATTGTTACATATTTTTTTAGGCTAAGGGATTGACCATTGGAAATCCGGAGGGAATGGGTGGTTTCTGCTGTAAAAACAATTATAGGGACAGAAAAATAAACATCTAATACATACCATAGTAGATACAAAAACAAATTCTACTGATATTTACTAGAGACAAATTATTATACCGACATCATCCCGGAATTGAAAATCTACCTCAACACTCAGTGAAGGAAAAATGTGTTTATATTGAGAATGAGTTATTTTTGGAATATTTATGTCCAAGCAGTAAATGGATAAATTTATTGCGTGTTTAGGAAAAAAGGCATCATTTCTAAGTTTTGTATAAACTATAATTTATTTATACATGTACATTGTGCAATTTCAATGACGCCACAAGTGTCTATGAATAGAACACCACCAGCTCTATGAATACTGTAAAATACTTTATTAATTGGAATTAATTTTCACTGAAAAAACATTTTTTGTGCTTTGTATGAAATTTATATTCACTGATTTTTGATAAATTGAAAGTAAAATATAGGAAAAAATATATATTCACTGGATTTTATTTTCACTGAATCATTCCTTCAGCGAAAATAGCAAAAATTAATTCCAAGCGAAAATAAAGTATTCTACAGTAATAGACACTTTTTATTACAGGTACTAATTGACAACACTGATTATCAAAAACTATGCTTGTGCAGGTTTTGTAAATAAGCAAATTTATTTCTGTATCACACTCACAGTCAGCTGGCATATGTGATCGGAGGTGTAGAAAGAAAGCAAAAGTTCAACTTCAACTTTTACAAAAAATCTAACCAAAAACTTGTTTTTTATTCTTCCCATTATGATGAATAAACAACAAATCGTTACATCTTTAGGCATATTTCAACAGTAATTTAACAAAATATGATTAACAGTGTTCCTACAACACAGACGACTATGTGTGTGGAACAGCCTCAGCTGAACAATGAGCTTGTGTTTCTTTGATGGTCATGAACTGTACACAAATGTACCGTAGCTATATCAAACAATCAGACCATGATGATCAGACCTTGCCCTTTCTTTCTACACCCAAGGTCATCCTTGCCAACATACTGTGACCATGCTCTACTAATATTCCAACATAGCATACAACATATGCGTGCCTCTGTTCCCTATATTTTAAAATCAATTTATTTCAAAATTATAACACCATCTAGCCAAGGCTGTCCGGGTAAGAAAAAGCAAAAAAGTCACTCAGAGTGCCCGCGAACCTGCATCTATACCTTAATGAGATAGACTCAATAGCAATATAAGAACCAGGTAGCAAGTCCCGAATTCTTTAATTTACTTTGGTACTGTACACCCTGATTTACTCGGGATATTTTGTAGAAATTAAATGGTAGTAGGTAATCATTTAGTCTTTATTTGTTTCTATCATTGTGCAAGGACACTTATTGAATAATCACCAAAGAATATGAACATCTAATACAATTTTCTATATATTCATTGTTCCTGGCAGTTACTTTCACCAATTGTTCTGTAGATGTGCCCTGCATTACATTGTAGCAAATGTTATCAACTATCATGTATGTCGTTCACTTCTACATGTGTGGTGCGACAGCCATCGCACTTTGATTAATTTAAATGATTTCTTGTTTGTTTCATGAAAACTATAATTTGGATGATATCTTGAAAGTCATCACAATTCCGTTCAAAAGATTGTGACAGTCAAATGATTTCAAGTTTTAAGAGAACACTGATCTTATATGTGATATTAAATGGTCCATTATTATGTCTATATTCTAGTAATACTGTATATATTCATACTGGAACTCAAGATTGGTGATAACAACATATATCAGCCCGTGATAGTAGATATGTGGAAATGGGATGCATCTCATCTGTGAAAATATTATATGCATTATCCATCTTTAGAAGTAAGTCACATTTTATTTTTGACTATTTAGTTTAATACATTGCCTGCTGAAAGCCAAAATGATCAGAAAAAATGGCATAGGTAGACAATGTGTTAAACACTTGGTTAGAGAAATGAATGAACTTTTGTAAATTTCTTGTTTTTTATGGTTTGTATATATCCGATACGGTGTTGTGATTGGTCTAGTAACAAATCTTCTATCAAATGATAGAGAGAATGTGGTCTAGTTATAAATCTTACATTGTATAAAAGAAATTTATAAATGTTTTATAAATTATATAAAAACATTCATGCCTTTCTGAAACTGAATGTAATGTAATGTTAATATTTTATTCTATTACATTCTCTAAAATCTCAAGTTATACTTTTTTAATTCTTTCCACTTTTTGCCAATTTTTTTTTATTCATTGTTTTTCCTGTTTTAATGATCATACATGTATGCATTCTATTCTATTCTATTCTATTCTATTCTATTCTATTCTATTCTATTCTATTCTATTCTATTCTATTCAAAAATACATACATTGTATACACTGAGTATGTAGCTCCAATTGTATTGGCTCTGTATTTGTACGTTGACATGAAGGTTAAATGAACCCACATTCTTTGTAAGGTAAACAATGTCTGAATGAGAAGCTGTGACTGATTTATACCTGACCCTACTACACATTAGTGTCTGGTCTGGTGTATGTTTGTCAAGGTCTCCATCATAAACTAAGTACTTGCATTAAACATTGACACATTTTCACTTGTAATTATGTTTGCAATTAAATGATATTATTAGACATTTGTCACTGTAACACCATACATGTAAGTTACAGTGTGCTGCAATTTTGCGGTATTTTACGGGGTACTGTGGAATACTTTATTTTTGCTGAAAAGGCTTTTTTGGCGTTTTGTATGGAATTTATTTTCACTGATTGTTGATGAGTTTAATGTAAAATATAGGAAAAAAGGTATATTCGCTGGATTTTATTTTCATGGAATCATCCTTTCAGCGGAAATAAATTCCAAGCGAAAATAAAGTATTCTACAGTATTTTCATCCTACCATATTAGGAAATGCAAACCCCAAATATGGAATGATTACGTGTGTAAGCGTCCTCTAATAATAAAAACAAACATGGCTGCCACCAGAGTTTGACCGGACTCCACACAAAGAAGTTCGCCGATTCTGTTCTAAACATGGTGTATCCTTGGAAAGAAAAAAATGTATAATGATAAAGTTATCATGAGAATACCTCAAACTATGCACTCAGACAGTATGCCACGCATCAACCTCTTCTGCTCGTCAGTCCATACTCTCGCTGAACTGTCTTCGTGCATACTTTGAGGTATTCTTGTAATAACCTTATATTATCTCCAGTATTGCGGAACAAAAATGATATCTGGACACCATAACTGAATAAACACCATGCACATGGCTATCCAAGTGTGGATTCCTAGTCAAGAATAATAAATGAACATATATATGTATATTATATTATTTGAATGTACCGGTAACTATCCATTAAGTCAGTTCATGGACCTCAGAGGTCTCAATTGAAAACAAAACAGTAGAATAGGTTATGTTGTCACAGTTGTGAATTGTCAATAAAGCAAACATTGACATTTTTATAATTCAGAAAGAGCAACACTGTACATTAGATTCATTGATCAGTTTCCTGCCTTAATTATTACCATTATCAATACAAATGACCACAAACTTTATCAAATATGTAACTCACTACCTGAAACTACATCACAAGAAACATTATAAGATTACAATTTTCGCATTATTAATATCAAAAGTGTTATTTCAACCTTTTTTTCTGTTTTTACTTGTTCACTGTTACATGTATTTTATTACATTCCTGTTCAAAATGGATTGTTTTTGATCATTACGGAGTGATAAATTATTCTCATTATATCTTAATAACATATGAAGCAGTACCAATGAATACAGAAAATTATTTTATTTCATTCCTCCACACTTGAAATCTTCTTATATACTACTACCGATACTATATGACTGACTGACTGACTGACTGGCCATCATTTTGCTCACTGAGTTTATAGTTTTTCTTATACATGTATATAGTCAGGTGCATTCTGAGATGTTTCTTTTAGGTTCAATATTTAGATATACAGTGAGCGACATAAACCTGTAACTGTAATGTATCTGTAAACACTGGCCCAGAGCTTTCATTCAAATTCAAATATGTTATTGTGGTGGGTTCAAGTACAAACTCAACACTGTATCTTACTAAACTGTGTTCACATGCCTTCACTTTTATCTGAATGAGATGTAATGTTTATAATCACTCGCTTATTCAAATTGCTGATTGGATGGTTTCAAACTACCTCAATTATATATTAAAATACATGTATAGTGTTCGTGATGTCACAACGTCATCGATGATTGGTCAACTACTTTAATGTACTTTTGAAATTATAAAATGATGTATTTATAAATGTTTATGCGTCCATACTTATTCACACACACTTTAATAGCGTACAGTATAAATATGCACAAATTGAGGTGGATACTTTGCTACTTTTCACAAAATATGACTCGTACTTGGCTGAAAACAGTACTCTTACATACCTCATCACAGAGTACAACTTTAACAATGTCATGTTTCGTTTGATAGGTGTACTTAGTGATAATAAGACATGTCCTGAAGAATATCCATTTCCAGGATGTCCCAGACCAGGCATTGATCCTATTGAGGCTATTCAATGTTGCTGGAGTTATGATGTAGGATATTCATGCTGTGTACCATCACATTCAGAGTAAGTCTAAGATCAGCTCAGTGAATTCATTCACGGTCACAGTTTTCCACAGTTTAAGAACATTTTGTTGTTTAGACGCATATTCCAAATAATTTTTTCCTGGTTTCAAATTAATTAGGTAGACCAAATGACATACTGGCCATCAACAAAAATAAGGAAGCTTGAACCCTGGCAGTTATACTGGGTATTTTTGTAGCCATTTAGCCGATGTCGTAATGATAGAAACCAATCATATGCATCTTAGATTGCGTCTTTGAAAACTAAAATTCGTTCATTGATTGGTGGTCCACAATGGGGCACAGTGTAAATTTACTTGATGGCGCAGAATGATTGTGCAACTAGGGGGTGCACAATACATTTAGATGCAGTACCGATTTTATCCTCTATACATACCTTCACTGTATGTAGCTCAGTATACATGTATAGCAGTCAACTAGTAAAAACAGCATTTAACAATATCAGGGGACTAGCTTCTTTGTATAGTATTTACAATCAGAAGACACAATTTTAAATAGAACTGATGTGTGTGCAAGTGTGAGATATGCAATAAAGAAATCACACAATTAGAATTATGATCACAAAATCTCATTTCCGGAAATTCTAATGCAAATTTGGGCGTTGTGTACGAACTAGTTTCTGTTCATCTCAGACTGTTTTTTGACCTTGCATATTCGAAAATGTGTGCAATTTTGAATTTTTTGAATGCGGACATATTCTTGTCAATTTATGTTTACGCAGTCAAACATTTTCAAGCACCCACTACATTCTGTGACACTATTGATTAGAACTACATTTGATTGATGCACATAGAACAGGATGGCTTTCAAGCGTTCGCAGATCGCAAGAGTCCCGTGAGATCTTCATCACATGCTCTTATATTATGAACACGTGATAATGTACATATTGTTAGCAGTTGTTTTGGTGATAAACGAAGACTGCAATTAGTTGTTCACCTTGTAACAATCAAAGCTTCACTGTGGATTGATTGCAAAGCTATGCATTCCCACACAATAATAATATTTGTATTTTTCATTGCAGAGTCGGTTCAGCCATTCTCTTAATAGTGTTTGCAGTAACAGCGTTAACAGTGACAGTCATCTCTGTAATGTTTGTCTGTTTTGTGTGTCAGCAATTTTACAATTTATTGTACAATGCGAGAGTTGCAGAACAAGAGGAACGCGTCTCATTGATTGACTCCGGTATTTATGCATAGTCTTGAAGATTAACTTTTCAACTATTGAACATGCATCAAGAAAAAAAACAATACTTGGGGGTGGCGCAACGTGACAAGACGTTCCACGTTGCTAAGACGCGCACTACTGTACCACATATTTCTATGGGCTCTGAGCGCGCTGCTGAGGAACGTTGAGCGAAGAGCTGGTGAAAATTCGAGAAAACGACAGGAACTCAACTTTGAAGTAATCCTGAACAATCAAATTTATATGCATTACACACGCATGAGTAATCTTGTTACACTGTTCAGGGGAGTCTCAACAACCATCCCAAAATACAGTTTTCTGAGAGTTTTCGGCCTTTTTCACCAGGATTGTTGCCATGCTGTGAAAATGCCCGGGTGTCACCCCCCCCCCCGAGGATACCTCAATATATCTCATAGTACATTAAATTGGACTGTGGTGAATATCTTATCTCAAATTCAAACCGTTACACTATCAGCAATATTTTGCTTGAAATGGTATTTTGTTATAACTTGGGTCACAATTTTGATTTATTTCGGTTTGTCTTTCAGTCTTTGGATGTACATGTATAATCTTTGAAGTTTATCGATGGATTAACAAGTAATAATATTGATAATGTGGCTTGCGGGATCATACTTTTTTTTAATTTCTTCCATGAATCTAGAAATGCATATTCAAATTGGTGAAATTGTAGTTCTCGAAATCCAGAAAACTTTAATTTTCATTTGACATGAAGCAAATTGTTGATCGTTGCATACTGGTGTTAGGTGTTAGAATTGACCTTATGTAGATGTTATGCCAATAATGGGCTTAAATATTGTTCACTGTAAAAGCAATGTATATTTTGTTATTTCAAGGTAAAAAGTGGTTTCAAATTTGTTCCACATGGTCATCACATCTGTTGGCTTTGAAATTAGGGTTCATTCCCAGAAATATTGAATATAAAAAAAAAATTAGATAAATTTGGGCAAGTCTGTCTGGTGGTGAAAGGGTTACGTAATAGCAATGACTCAACTTTCAGGTCAGTGTTGTCATATTGAAATCTATTATAAATGAGTAAGCAGTTTATATTTTTCACTTCTTGTTTGATACGCACAACTTCAGTTAACTGAATTATTGTATTTACAAGTCAGAACATTTTTAGTATAAAGACATAGAAAATTTATATGATGGAGAGATGTTATTCCATAAATCATATTCACAATATCAAGAGTTCTATGTGGAACTATTGCGCAATAATATTTGAACATAACCAAATTCCTGGTAATAGAGTATCCAATAAACTAAGTTTTATTGGATTTTTGGCAATCATTGTAATATGCAAATAAAATTAATGAGCTGACTTAATTTTTTTTACATTCCAGAAACACTTTAATGTAGGGTTATTAAACCAGTATAGATAAGTGTACCAACAAGAAATTGAGTGAATAATGTACAGTAAACTCCAAATCACACGGGATTGTGTTACTGTATGCAGGGCCTGAATAGCAAACACGTAGTGAGACTACATGCTCACTAATCTGGCCCTGTACTTCAAAGGGTTTATTTGGAAACCGCATTTCTCATTTACAAACTTAAGTAAACAGTACACTGCTTTTATTCTGAAAAACCACTGATATTTTCTTTGTATCAACAAAATAGTATATCATTCAACAAATGGAAATGTATTTATTAAGCTTTTAATAAATCATGGAATATATACACAATTGTATACTCATGGAATTTCATAATCTTTTGTCCAATTGGAATTTGTTGTCCCTTGTTACATACATGTCATTTTTCACCAATATTACCATGGAAATATGCAAAATACTATTTGAAAGTATGTGGTTGTTCATTATATATATATATAGACTTCATAATTTGATTCAAAATAATTAAACCTTAACTAATCTTGCTTTTGCAGTGTGTATATATATTTTGACTTTTTGAATACAAGAACCATGTTCATTTCTGTTACCAAAATCAAACTTTGTTTAATCATTCATGGCTGCTGTTTTAACAAGTTTGATTGATGAACACAGACTTTGTGTGAAATCAACATTGCATACCTAAACTAATCTTACAAAATCTTGGTTGCATCTGTGTATTTCATTACTGCAGCTTTATCTTTGAACCATTGAGGATTTCAACAGAGCTGACAAACTTAAAAACTGTAGGTAACTGAAATCATTCTAACTTTACCCAGAATCCTCTGCTCATTAATGAAATGCACTGAATGCCTTGTATAGTACGACAAAATAGTTCTGCACTTTTGCAGCCCAGTTCAAATATCCCTTAATAATTCTCAAAGAGCTTGTATGCTAGCCCTATACATTGAACGTAATTAGTTGTGGCTGATATAACAAGTTAAAAACACTGCAAACCATTGTCTCTATTAAATTCAGTTAGATTTTCCAAATCACAGAGTCTTCATGCAACAGGCACTCATCGTGTAACAAATAAATTGCGCCCTCTATAGCCAGGATTCAACAGACATTTTCAGGAGAATCCTTGAAGAAAAATTGGTTACTAGTATTTCCATTTGCAACCAAAAAAAAAAAAAAAAAACTACAGAAAGTTGAACATGTAGTAAAATGATACAAGAATAAAACTCCCTGTCATGACTGGTAGCGTACTATTGAACCATGTCATGACTGGTAGCGTACTATTGAACCATGTCAAAGTAATCTATGACTGCAGGCTTCTTTTTATCAAACAGATCGGTGCTTTGTTTGGATGCTTGAACTGACATTCTGTAAGAAAAAAAAATCAATATATAAAACATTCGCCTGTAATAGGAAATTTTTAAATCGTGTGAACTTCAGAGGGTATAGATTTTATATTCCCACACAATTTCAATGTGCATGTTTAAGTGTCACCAGTGGATGCATCAGATGGCCATTGTGTGTCATTGTCTACAAACTCGCGTCTACCCATGAGCCTTTGTATTTTGCATGTTATCATTCCCACGTGTACGCAGGTGATGACCCTCACGCTTTAAAGATCAACAGTGTTGTGGAACCTGTTCATCGGTAATTATGGAAAAAGTTTTACTGTGGAAACAGAAATGACTGTTAGGTACTACATATTGAATAAAGCAAAAACATGCAGTACAGACTCTATTCACAAAGATGCAAGAGCACAAGTGGTGTCAGTATTCTGGAAATTCAAACTTTGCTCATTGCTTGTTATTGTGAACAACGACCTATGTCACATTACCGGTAGTTGCATATCCTACACTACATGCAAGGAAACACTATCAAAATTCTATCAGCCGCCATTGGATCAATTTTAATGGATTTTCATTGTTTATCTTCTTAAAATAGAAATCAAAGTACGCCATATTTAATGTATACTTCCATAAAACCTAGAGCCCCTGCCACCAACAAATCTCTGTTCAGCACTGTACTTCCAGCCTGATGCTACCTATATACATGTATGTACGATTTAACTTTGTTCTAAGTTTCAAGTGAATAATTTTGAAAACAAGCAGCCTATCGGCTGAGATAGCTCCGCTGTTAGCAATGCACATTTCAATTAAAGAACTGAAGACATCATTAGAAAATGAACAATATGTATAGTATCAAAACAATCGGACTTACAGTTTTTAACAAGAAGTCGAAAATATCACTTCCTACCAAAAATTACAAAAATATTCACCAAAATTATAGAATCCAAGATATCATCACGAAATGAACAAATCTGAGAAAGGTCTACATGTAGTACCTATATATGTAGTATCAAAGCAATTAAACCTTTGGTTTTTAACAAGAAGTCGAAAATATAACTTTTTACCAAAAATTACAAAAATATTCACCAAAATTAGAGAATTGAAGATATCATCACGAAATGAACAAATCTGAGAGAGGTCCACATGTAGTATCTATATATGTAATATTGAAGCAATTGCACTTGCGTTTTTTAACAAGAAGTCGAAAGTATCACTTTTTACCAAAAATGACAAAAATATTCACCAAAATTAGAGAATTGAAGATATCAACATGAAATGAACAAACCTAAGAGAGGTATACCCAAGGTACATATACACCAAGTATCAAAGCATTCAGGCTTGTAATTTTCAAGAAGAAGTCACGGACGACGGACAACAACAGACGACGACGGACAATCACTCATATGATAAGCTCCGCTCGACAAAGTCGACAGCGGAGCTAAAAAGGTTTTCCATTTCCAGTGTTGAATAGCCACCAAGTTGCAATCCAATCATAGTATAAAACCAAATGTAGTTCAGTCGGTTATCATCTATTTCATACGAGCAGTATTCACAAGAATATTACCTAATATCATCTTCTTTACATACATGCGGTATAGGAGTTGGTGCTTTGGGGTGCATTTCATTCTGTATTAAACTCGTCAATGTCACAGCTGGTATGTAAGACCTGTTTCTGTGTATGAAAGAGTAATACAATTAAAGAATGACTGACAATTAAACAGTGAATTTATGTTTCCACATCCAAGGGTTATCACACAATAAAATCTCAATAAATATATAATCTAACAAAACATTGGAATTTGAATTTCTCACTAAGCAAAACTTAATTTCATTTCAAAATGTTCCTCATTTATCTATATTACATTTTGATCAATATTCTGATAATGTTGAACATTAGAAAATATTGTTCAACCCTATTTCAAAAATTTACAATATGTACAAAGATCATAACCATAACGATATTTATTTTGATGAAAAGCTAATATATTGATAATAAATTAAATGTCATTTCTTTTTTTGACCACAATCAGTATTTATTTTTTTCACTAATCTAACCTGATTGCTGTAGCTACAGTACTTCGTTTTGGTTCCGGATCATAACTCATGGTTTCACATTTATAGTGTTCAGCAAGTTCATGTATAACTTGGCGATGATCACGTGTCATCGAAGTAAAGGAGTGGCTTTTCTTGTTCTGTTTTATCTACAAAGATAAAATAGTCAATTAGACAAGCAGACAGATGAGAAAATAATAAGAATAATGCAATGTAGAAATAATTTTGTTCCAAATGAACTATTTAACAGTTTTTTAAACACTGTTGACATGCATAACTTGTGTATATTCAGTGTGACAGGACAGTAAATAAAGATCAGGTGTCAGGTGACACCATGAAATAAACATAATATTGCGATATAAATATCTATATCGCAATGCTGTTAAACGGTGATATTCATCTTGCCATACATGCAGGAGATATTTGTCCCATACATGCATGAACAAAGATGGCGACTTCAAGTGTTGCACAAATCAACCAGTGATAAAGACATTACCAAGATATAACTATGCAATTCATAGCAGAGGGTGTAACAGTCATTTGTAAGTATTAACACATCAGCTTACCTGTTGTAGTGCTTGCACCAAATTTGACAGATCTCTCTCAACAGAAGCCACGAAAGCAGGATTTTTTCTGGTGTACAAATTCAAACATATTTTTCAATGACATTATTGATATGAACTTTATGGAATAAGGGATTTTTTCGTTCACTGCGAGATCTTGCGTAATGCGTGAATGACACAAACCGAAATCTGCCGCAGAAATTATTTATTTTTATATTTCTATGTCTTATTGCTGATATTTCAGAAGAACATACGGCATTCATCTTCAAAATTACAGGTAACCATCAATGAATGTGTATACACATAGCATATTATTAAATATGCAAGTACCCACAAAGTGGTTTCGCATTTGTTAAATCCAGCACAATGTTTTGACGCTACTACGACGCAATGAGCTTTGTTTTTACATTCAATTTTATGAATATTGTTAAATCTCAGAGTGAACAAAAAATGATCTGTTGACAAGATATTAGGTCGGAGGGGCACAACACAAAATGGCACATACAATGTACATATTACTAGTGAGTTTGAACAAAATTTAAATTAAGCACTACACACATGTTCAGTGCATTACAAGCGAGAAAATATTATGCAATAACGATAAATTACACGCCAATTTTGAGAAATTTTGCGAATTTGTTAACCCATGTCAACAATTCAGAATATGATAAATATCTTCACTATATAAACTAATGCAAAGACATTAACTGTTAACTACCAAGACATCAAAGATCTTATTCCTCAAAACATTTTCAGGTGACCCCATTTCTTTATATAGTAATGAAACCAGAATAATGCCAGTAGAAAATTACAAATAGTCTTCATTTTTACATACAACTAAATTGAAAGCATAAATATTGTATAATTTCATGAACTATTTTATCACAAGATTACTTAGACTGCATAAAGTTAATGTACGTTTCATTTATCGCTAACATTGTCATAGGATACTCACCGTGCTTGTTCTTTCAAGAACTGCGAGTAGTCTGGTACTCCTGCTTTGGAAGATAAATTGGCATCACCGATGTTAAGAGCTTCGGCAAAACGTCTGAAATTATACGTAGTATAGAAATAAAATTATCTTATAATGACACAAAAAACAGTGTACAATAAATAAATGCTATATAAATAATCAATAAATTTATTGTAAACTATTTTATCTTTTGCTGCTGTCAATAAATGCAAATTTTGATAAATGCGAGTTTCAGATAAAGTAATTACAAATCTGCCAAATTTATTTTTCTCTTGTGATATAATACCAGTAATAGACCTTGTAATTGTACTCTTCTTTCATTACATTCATACATGTATTACCCTGAACACACACTGAATTAAGTCAATTGCTGAATGTCAGGTTTATATGATCTTACCTGTTCCTTTCCATCACAGCACAATCTACAGTACATTCCAGTCTGTGTAAAATTGACACAAATAAAAGGTGAATAAAATGGCATAAATACAAATCAAGCAATCCCTTCTGCAAAAGTTGTTCCAAAGAAAGGGAGATCTGGTTTCAAAATGTACAAAGCAACAATGTAATATGGATTATAAATTTACAAGTTTTCTGTGTATTGATAAATATACTGATATCAGTACTAATGACAAGATAAAAACGACAGATATCCATAATATACGACTGTAGAGGGCGCTTTTCACTACTCACTGTCTCTGTTTATGTCCATCTTTAATCTGCATTAGATTGCTAATGTCCACAGTCTGTCCTGATTGGATATCTTTCATCTTACTAGCAAGCTGTGATGTAGCCAGTCTGAAATAAACAAAATAATTTCAAATAATTCTTACAAACAATGAAAGTCTCTGAATGTATAATTAAAAGATACAAAAAAAACTCAAAGTTTTAAAGAAAGAGAAGAAATTAGACTGTTCATTTCTTAGCCGGTGTCTAGTGAAAAAAAAAAACATGCTGAAAAAAGCTTAGCATTGAGAGTTCGTGTTTCGATTGAGCACATTCGACAATGTTTGAAGATTTTGAATTTGACTGTTTCGATAGAGTAATAATTATAATCTTGTAAACTCTGGTGGTACATACGGTACATGTTATATTGTAATAAAATGTGACCATTTCTGTTTCTTCATTGTAAAAGTGGTGTTGAAATCAATGATGATATATCTAATTGCACAATTTAATTTTCCCCCAAAAAAACATAATTTTAGTCCCAATCAAATTTCGGTTTTGTCTACACCAACTACGGTAGACTATTGTTGAAGTAGTCATGGTTACGTAGCACATACCTCTGAAATGCTTGTGCCATCTGTACATCATCACCGCCTTGCATGCATGAAGTTTTCTCACTTCTATTCCCACACTTACATGTTATCAAAATCTACAATTCAAATCAGAATTACATAATAAGCAATCAAGTAACACAGAAATCAATCTAAACCAAACTGTGAAAGTTGTCTATGAAGAGAGACTGGAAAGTATCAATCTGTATCAGTAATTTGAGATTTTGATGTCACCAACTGGTCGCATCCAGAATGCCAAACAATATTTTAATTGAGCGAACATTAAAGTTTGTCATTTAAAAAAAAAAATACTATTTTTAACTGTTTCTTGAAAAATGGACACTTAATACTTAAGTATGTATATGTAGATACTTTGGTAGAACCTGTTAATCTGTCTCATTTCAAGATGGCAGCTAAATTGCTGATAATGATATTAGCAGCAGAGCTGTCTCACCTAACAGATAAATTGTTTTTTGTAGACATTAAGGTTGCCTTTAATCTGAAATCCAACCATTTCGAGTACAACCAAGAATGGCCTGGTTGCTATGCAACTACCGGGGTTTATAGTTAACACAGAATTGTGCCATCACTGATTGCCTGTCTCTATGACTTATCATTAGACAAGGCCCACAGACATCACTTAGCACTTACGACCGATTCACTCATCTTTAATTTATATATTTTTCCCACAATCGTATATGGCATCTGGTGCAGGTTGCTTTTAAAATTTAAGAAATGTTCACCTACACTGAAATGTATCAGTAGCCAAACAAATCAATTAAACTTGTGAAGAGCAGTAACAGTCGGTCTTACGACTGACAGGTAATGAAATCAACAATGACTGTTGCATGTTCAGTCCATCACAAAAAGTTTCACTTCTAAAATTCAATAATTTATCCTATGGACTTCACCACATTTAGCTCATTTTCCATAGAATTCTATGGAAATTCTATAGATAAGGGGATAAGGCTACAATCAGAGAACATCTACCGTATTTGCAGATGACCACATACCTGTGTTTTACACGATAGTTTAGGACACTGTTTTCCTGGGTGGCATGGCGCGCCACATGGATGCCCACATTCTTGTCTACGTACAAGACATGGTTGGGTACAAATCTCACCATCACATTCGCCCTGTCAACATAAACATACATTTATACCATTTATTTTTTTACAATTACTTGAGGGTATTTGTAGTAACCAATTTAAATTAAATTAAATTCATTGAAATTTGTCCTTCACAGTTTACAGCAATGGTCATTGATATTCATAGTCTCACAAACGCTTTTTCATTTAGAATAGTCTGACAATAGAAACTGGTCTGCACAGCATTTTTGACTTGTCAAATTATATAAAAAGACAATTGAATTTTTTTGGTATTATATTTCACATGATAGTGCACATATTAAACAGCTGAAAGTGTACTTTTTGTCTGAATATTTACTACTGGAGCAAAATGTAGCTTGTCTAAAATTTTGAGGTGAGCTGCTATCACACGATGCAAATTCGTTAAGATCTTGTTGGAAGCTAGAGAGTCACATGACTTGATTTGGCCCTGAGAATGGTCTTCCATTTATTCCTGCCATCACATCCACTGTGGTTACAAAAGTAAGTTGAACAGTGAACACGATACTGCTCAAATTGACTAAGTGTTCAAAACGTCATAAAAAAGACGCCGACGGCGATGCGCGTCGCACAATCTTTTTGCTAGCTGTCAAACAACTTGTCAAATCAAAACATCTACGCGCCAAATTGAAAAGATTGACGCGCGAAAAATAAAAGTTAACCCGCCAACCGTATTTTCTCTAAACCACGCCCACTGACAAGAAGTCTTACAAAATGGAAACTGCCGGAGGTGACTCGTTCCGAACGCCTCCTAGGGAATATCAACTCAAATGGTGGCTAGAAAATATTGACCACAAGATAGAGAAGTATGATACTGGTCTGCGACGTTCTGGAGATACCAGTTTATGTACAATAAAAAAAAAATAACGGCTTAAGATATTCAGAAAATTTTACCAGGAATTCCATCAGGTCACAAGAGACTCCTACTTTATGGAAGCAGGCAAGTTACGTACGGCAACTTGAATCAAGCTGAACTTTATAATGCCTATGTTACATCGTTTAACGAAGACACTGCTGGTAATTTGAAATCTCAAGCAGTTTCCAAGTGTACCCCCACAACAAAACACAAACACTGCTACGTGTACTGCTGACAGTGCTCCACGTCAACGTAAAAAATATATTCCCAGTCTCCCCGAAAATCACATCACTTCAGTTCTTGTCACGAGAAGTACGTGTCATCAATCGAAAGAATCAAAGCCGATAAAGAATCTCTTCAATGTTTCGATCAACTCTAAGTCACCATCCTCAAGTTATGGTAATATCGTCTTTTGTCTTTGCTTGCTCTGCATAATAATAAACTTCGCCATATTTTGTGGATCCGGGCCCTTATCGTGAAACGAAACTTTCCTGCTATTTCACGAAAAGAAGAAAAATTACCAGTGATCGGACCATCACCACACAATATAATTTCGTTAATAATCATATTTTCAACCTCTTCTGATGATTTTGACCCTCTCTTCAATATTTTACCGACTGCAGTACCGGTATTAGCCAAATAAAACTTATTTATTCTGTGGGCGTGGTTTAGAGTGGGGACGGTTGGCGGGTTGACTTTTATTTTTCGCGCGTCAACCTTTTCACGTAGATGTTTTGACTTGACAAGTTGTTTGACAGCTCGCAAAAAGATTGTGCGATGCGCACCGTCGGCGGCGCCTTTTTTATGACGCTTTGAACACTTAGTCAATTTGAGCAGTAACAGGATATTTGAGGGGCAGAAACAAATCTTGTGGCTTTGGCATCTAAAGGTATATTATTTAAATATTTCATTTTTTTTTTAACTATGAGTAGATGAAAAGCAAAGCAGCACATATATTTTTGTAAGTGTATAAGTTTTGACAAAGAAATCACACATCGTGTCTATACACATCATACACACAACTGTGGAGGCATTACTGCTACACATTTAGAAACAAATGTTTGCTAAACGATACATGTCTCTCATTATGTACCTTATGACACGTTTTCAGACATTTGTGTTGTTTACACGGCAACTCCTTACCGCAAGGTCGGCCACATGATATGTCCTTGATATGACATGCAATATTACTACGCAACTGAAAAAAAAGAAAGAAGTACAAATTGATTTGAAATAACTACATTATGATGGAAATATTTACAAAACAGACAGTGTGTTGTTCATAACACCAATGTTTTCTGGTCTCACTTTTTTGTGCTATTAATGTATGGTAAACACCAAACATTTTGTATTTTGAATTACAGATCTTCAAATATACTGAAAATTTTCGTTTAACAATTACCTGGTATTAATAACAGTGACCAATAACAAATTCACTCGATATTAAGATGCAAACTAAAATAAAGTATGCTATCATGTATCACATGTGCACTTTTTGATCTTAACAAAAAGTGAGGAGACAATAACGATATTCTAAAGTCACCTGATACAAACACATTCTGTCACCAATCTCATCATGCCATGCTCTGTTTAATATGTTGTTACCTTAGTACTGCAACCCTCACACCAGACGAGATACCAGATTTTCTACTTTTTCCATATTTGTTTAGTAGTTTTAATTTTAGAATGTGATGGGATGAGACACTGACATACTGTAAAATGACTAATTTTCACTGGGTTTAAATTTCGCTGATTTACCATTTCAGGCATATTCAGTGGGTTTTAAATTCACGGTTTTGTCATTTAGATAAATGTGTTCTATGCTAAATTTGACATATTTATACTTGGTTTAAATTTAACACATTTTCCAGTCAGGGAAATAAGCAAAATTACAACCCAGTGAATAATTAATCCTTTTACAGTAGTGAAATGAACAATCTTCTGATGCAATAATGCATCATAAATTGACTGATGCATCTGAATATTTAGCCATCAGTCGTCAATTTTTTTCGGCTTTCACAAAATCTAACTCACACTATTGTTATCATTTTCCACCAAACTTTTATCAAGATTTATAGTCAATTGGAAATTACAATGTTTTGGTTCAAAATTATGAGGAAAATTAAAGAAAAATACACAAACTTTTTGCAATATGTTGCATCAAAGTTCTGGCAAGTAATCATGTTACATCATTTTCCTGCAAATCTTTATGTAACAATACAGTACAGCCTACCTCATGGCCTCCCATACAACGTCGCTGTACAAGCTGCGTACATGGTGGACACCTCTCATCACTGTGACAGTTATGCATAATGGGATGCTCGCAATCATGTTGTCTTGAACACGGTTGATTACATTCTGGTGGCTTGGTACCGCACGGTATTGGTGGAAAGATTATCTCAATACCGCAGTGACAAGGAAGCTCGTCAAAACCTGTGTACAAATGGAGGTATATTTAAAACCACTAAGACAAACTTATTGTTAATTCCACATTCTGTTTAATGTTGGTTGATTTATTGGCTAGTCATCAAGTTGCACATCTGCATCATACACTATGGAATGCACATCAAATGTGTATGTCACAGCATTTACAGGTGGAGATAAACACATACAAGCACGCACAGATATACAAAGATCAAAACATTAGTTCATGTTTTCGGGCTTTGTCCAAATGGGAACTGATAAACACACCCAGTGTTACCATAGCAACCAGAAAATTAGGTTCTGAATAAAATCAGTATAAGTGCCTACGATGACATTTTTGTTACAATTACAAGATTACATTACATGAAATGTGTGTGGCACAGCATATTGCTGAAGTCTACTATCACTTTTCAACAGGAAGCTATGGTTTACAAACACAGACCCTAGCAGATTTGGTCACATTTCACAAAATGATCCTGCAACATTTTTCCATATTTTGTTTTAAAAGTATTTGATCAAGACCTTTAGGCAATGAGAAATAAAAAAATAAATAAAAGTAAATAATGTTTTTATTGGCAGGAAAATGCAGGCACTCAAGGGGTTATTCATGATGTGCAAGTTCAAAAATTGAGTGCTTTTGTGTAAAATGGATTGGTATTCAAGTAATTTGGAATTTTATAAGATCTGTATTTAACGACATGATCCTTTCAGTATTGTGGATTTACCTGCTTGCCAACACTGTTCACAGTTGCCAGTATGACATGGTTCTTCACAACGATGTAAACCACAACTTAGTTTTCTACCACACACTACGGGGCATTTATGATCTTTATCCTACAGGAGACACATAAATACATAAACTACTGCAAATATACCAGTAATGAGTGCTAAATCTATCAGTCATATACCAGGCAATATTTCTGTAAACAATGTCTAAAACATAGCTCAGTATACTGTAGAATACTTTATTTTCGCCATTTTCGCTGAAGGGATGATTTCGTGAAAATAAAATCCAGCGAATATACTTTTTTCCTATATTCCCATTAAGGCCACACTGATTTAATTTTATGGATGACATCCTCTGAAGACCCCAAAACTAATGCGAGAGGGCGAAAAAAAAAAAAAATCGGCCAAAAAAAAAATGCTGCTAAAACCACAGGATTACGGAGCTATTATTACGAATTTAACCTCAGTGTATCAAAAAAACAACAAGTCTTTATTTGTAGGAGGCACATGTCGATGTACACATTTCGTACTGTATTACTGTCACAGGTATTATCACCTTTGATTTTGAAAAGGCAAGAGGATAAGGCAGATGTTAGCTTTGCCAAAGGCATACACATCAACTCAATAATAAAGAAAAACTTACTGTGTTGTATTGAAAAAAATAATTAATTAAAAATGAACAATAAGTTTGTCAACAGCAACCTGGAAATTAACTTCTTTGACATTAAAACTACAGCTTTTAAAGTGACACTTCAGATAGACTAAGTGTAGACACAAATGCTCTAGAACTACTTCAACTATGTAACAAATTATAAGAGGCTCGATATTGAAAAAAAAACACCAACGTCACCCCCCGTAAGGGAACTTCGGCCAAGGAGCTTCTGCTGCTTTCGTTGCAGTTTTGTCGACTTCAATGCGGACAAAGCAACCGAACTGATTTGTCGCCTGACCGACTTTTAGGCCACCATACACCTCCACTCCTCTCCCATTTCTCTCATCATTGCAGAAGAAACGCGGGACAGCCACTCTGGACAATATGTTCTCAAAGTAGTCTGGGCGAAACTCGCTTGCCGCTACCGACCTCTCGTATAGCTGTGTAAACGTCTCCCTGGCCAACGTCAATTGCGTACCAGTCTACAACAATCCCTCCGTTTCACCTCTGAACTTGTATGCTCACGTATTTTGGTGGTGTGGTCGCCATGTTGGATCATTTATGGCAAAATTTGCATGTTTTGAAGCAAACTCTTTTCCATAGGTCCTTGTGCTTTACGTAATGCGCATCTAACTGTGCGGAGTTTGGTTTTGGAGTAGTCCAAAACGAGTTTTACGACAAGTCGGTGCTTTGCGACAATATGAGTCGGCAAGTTCTGGGCAGAAAACCGATCTGTGGAGACTCGTTGTCGGAGATTTTTTTTTTTTTTTTTGAGAACAGGCGAAAACTAATGCGCGCGCGGATGTCATCCATAAAATTAAATCGGTGTAGCCTAAACTCATAAAAAAAATCAGTGAAAATAAATTCCACACAAAACGCTCAAAAAGCCTTTTCCGCGAAAATAAAGTATTCCACAGTATTAGATTTTGTAATTTTATTAATTGCTGAGTTGTGAAGCTATTCAGTATGTAACATTTCATCAGAAAATTAATTAATTTGACCACAGGCAGGTAAACCATTAATTTACATACAGTAGACCTTGAGCAGAGAAAGTTCCAACTCAATGTTTTTTTTCTAAAATATTCTAAGATTATTCGAAAATGATGATGAGAGAGAAAGTGCATTTTCCATGTAGTGATATTGAGCTTTTTTTTATTGAAACAAAGAAACAAATGATGGTGTAATTTAACATGATTTTCTATACAAATAAAAATGTAAATCTATTTAGTTATTAATTATTCCTCCTTCCAATTTAATTTTAACTAAAAAAAAAATCTGGAATTTGTACTTCTCAGCAGCAGCCTCTACTCACCACACAGCACCTTTGATGGCAGCGATGCCTACCACACTGTCTTTTCTTGTTGCATCGCTTATCACATGACGGTGGTTGCGATGTGACGGCAAACTCAGCACATGGTATATCTTTATCAGTGTAACCACATCTACAATTAACAGTGGATATCCCTGTACATGGTCCACAGACACCATCATGACAGGTATATTGACATGCATGGGGTTTATCTAGGGATAGAGACAGAAAAGACACATAGACATTAGCATACATATATCCAGTATCCCTTTAGCTAATATCAAAATGTAATGGCACCTTCTTATGGACAACTCGAGACCAAGTGTGGTGTATGTTATATTGCACGAAAGTTCGCCAGAGAAACACAAACAACAAGACTGATTCTGAGCTGTCATGAATGTAACTAACTTTATTTTCAATGTGCATGCATGAACCTTATTCCGCAACAATGATAATAGATAACAGTAGGATATACAAAATATCAGTGTACCTAATGAAACATCTTTAAAATACTCCAGGATTTACTTTTTATTCTAGCAGCAAATGGGTGTTTTCGATTGAAACAGTCTTAACCTTTTCACCACAAGTTTTCCTTTTTTTATCACAAATTCACAAAATATTTCTGTTTATAAGTTTGCACTTTTCCTCAGAAGATTTGGACAAAAATAGACATTTTTTTTAGTAAAAATGAAAATTTACTAAAATTTTTAGCGGCTTCTAATACAGATTTTATAGTACTTGTTTAATTCGATTATTACAGTAGTAATTACCTTCCAAAGTAAGGGAGAAGTGCATTATACAAAAGTACGATCATGGCCTACTTGTATATCGTACATTTTGTACGATGCGAGGCAAGTTAAAAATAGCCCCACCATTAATGAACCATCTATAGATTTCATAGCAGAATATCCACGTGATATTATTACAAACCTGCAGTGCCACAAGTGAGTTTCTTATTACATATATTATCACATGTTGGTATGGGATCAGTGCAAGATGTCCTGGTTTTACCACCGGGTAAGAGAGATGACAGCGGTGTCTGACCACATGGACAGTGTGTGACACTAGACGGCAGAAAGCTACAAGAACCACATGGACCCGGGTGGCATAGTTTCTCACAAGTGTGATTGTTGCACGACAGTTGCCTGCAGTAAAATGAAAATAATACTAAGTTAAAAATTCAGAAGAAACCTCAACCCTCATGTGGCCAAGTCAATGTCAAAGTACATGGAGGTTGACAAGATTACATAGTCAAAGCAAAGAAAATCAAAGAAAGCTTAGAAAGAACTCCCGTGTGCTGAGAGTATTGGAGACACATTAAAAATTTATTCAAAATTACTTGAACTTGAGATATTGATGGAAACGCAGAAAACTAATTATGCAAATAAGGTAACTAATATGAACAGATTTAAGTGTAAAACTAATAAGGTCTGCACAATGTACTAAGTTTCATTGACATGTGATTAGAACCAACAAATTATTAATTAATATGCTAATTAGAGAATTAATATGAACAGATTTTAACCCAAAATTAATCAGGCTGTCTATTGTTCTAGAGCATTTATGTACCAAGTTTTATTCAAATGTGATGATCAATACTTGAGATATCAGTATTAATTAATTATGTTAATTAGGTGATTAAGAAGCATAAATATTTACCAAAAACTAATATGGTGTATAGTCCTAGGTTCATTGAAATGTGATGAGTACTCTTTAAAAGTTTCATTAAAATCCAATGAGTAGTTTTTTAGACATCAGTGCAACAGCCATGGAACAGCAAAAAATTAAATTATGCAAATTAGGTTATTAATATGCACAATTATTTATCCCAAAATTAATCAGGTCTCTGCATAGTCCTAGAAGATCTATGTCGCAAGTTTCATTGAAATGTGATGATTAGTACTTGAGATATCAGGTGAAAAGCTGAAAATTAACTAAGTATGCTAATAGGGTGATTAATATGCATAAATATTTACCCAACAAATAATTAGGTCTCTGCACAGTCCTCAAGTAACTATGTACCAAGTTTCATTGAAACGTGATCATTACTACTCGAAATATCAAAAGCTGAAAATTAATTATTAATATGTACTGCTGATATTACCCTAAAAACTATCAGGTCTGTGCAGTGTCATATGACATCTATGTACCAAGTTTTATTGAAATGTTATGATTAGTACTTGAGATATCAGTGGAAAAGTAAAAAATTGACTAACCATTATGCAAATTAGGTAATTAATATAAACAGATTTTTACCCAAAACTAATCAAATCTGCGCACTAGTTCAGAGCTTCCATGTGCCAAGTTTCATCAAAATCCAATGAGTGGTTTTTCAGATATTAGTGGAACAGTCATGGAACAGCTAAAAATCAGCTAATTATCATGCAAATTAAGTAATTAATATTCATGGATTTTTTCCAAAACCTAATCAACTCTGCGCATTATCCCAGAGCATCTATGTAGCAAGTTTCACCAAAATTTGATTAGTGGTTCTTGAGATAACGGTGGAACAAAAAAAGGGACATACATACATACATACATACACACATACATACATACATACCGGTACATACATACAGACATACATACATACAGACATACAGACAGGGTAACTGCAAAGACTCCCTTTCGTGCTTCGCACACGGGAGTCAAAAAGGATGATTATTTGCATCAGCAGCTGTGAGGAGTACACTGGGTAATGCCCTCTTTAGTGAGAATTGAAATCAAATCAGTAAACCACAGAAATCAGATAAGGAAAACCGTGATCTCTTTATCAATCTCCCTTGGAACATGGCAATATTCCTAGGAACATTGCCAGCAGTGTTTGTTTTAACTTCGGAACTTCAATCCCAACAACCTGATGCTCCTGGACACAACCCATTTTTAAACTTATGGATTTGAATTCAGAATGAAAGACTCAAAAATTGTGTGAAATACAAAAAGGATAGTTCCCTCTTTTCATCACACATTCACAAAATAGTCCTGTTTAAGTCTGCAATTTCCTTCAGAAGATTGGGACAAAAATAGCCAATATTTTTGAGTAGAAACTGAAAATTTACTCAAATTTTGTCTGTCTGCTTCAAAATTAGGGTTCATTTCCAGAAATATACAAAAGTATACAAAAAAAAGTGCAGACATGAGAAAGTCCGGTGGTGAAATGGTTAAATTCTGTCAAATATTATAGGACTTTCAATATGCAAATGAGTTGCTAATTTACATCAAACACACTAGCAATATTCCTAGAAATATTACAATGTTGCAAGGATGGTTTTCCTCATCAGTTTATCACAGCGCTTGATGTAAATTTAAGATGAATGCATGTACAGTATGTGCTCTATTAGAAGCGCATTCACAATATAAGCGTGAATAAACCAAAATATATTTATTGTATGTAGGATTATGAAAATGTGACATATTGATATAATGGTGTTAACTTGATTCTTTCAAATGTCTCTGTATATCAGTAATATGCACTATTCTTTCCACTGAAGTCAAATTCATGAACATCATTAACGTCAAATTACCTCGCACATTTCTCCTGACAGGAGAAGAACCCCGGTCCATCACCTGGTGGTTCCATCTTTGTACCGCATACAACCTCCCTATTCGATCGCCCACAATAACATTCTGAAATTCATCAATAACTGAATTTTTCAATTCAACAATTATGCAAAGTGATCATTTAACCATACCATTTTAATAGATCAATATTTTACCAATTTTTCTGAACATTCAATTTTTTACAAATTTTTATTAAAGGTGGCTAACTAACATTTTGATAATTTCCCTGACATACCAGTGGAGAGCGCCCTCTAGAGATGTAACCACTACATTTTGATTTAAAAACAAAAATGACAAACTGAAAATAAAAGGACATTAATTGGCTCCAAGGCATCTGTGGTTGTCATGACAACAGGCAGATGTACGCAGCAAACCACATTTATCTTAAGTTATTTTGTGTAGCAAAAATGTGTAAAGTCACTGATTAGTACATCTCATCATTGAGAACATAAAGTGTAAAATCAGTTTGAACTGAATTCAAATTTTGCCTGTCTGAGCATGTTACAGCACATACATGCAATGCACTATGGGAATATTGTACATAATGAAAAATATTATCACAATCACTAAATTATATTTTAAATTTTTGAAATGATTTCATAATACTGCACTCTTTTTCGAGGGGGGTGCTCGGGTAAGCGCCCACCCCTACAAAATCGTGATTTTCTGAGTTGAGGCCCCTGGGCGCTAACACGGTCGAGTACGGTATTCCACAGTAGTAGGATTTATGTCAATAATTCATTATATTATAGAATTTTTTCATCTGTCACCAAGCAAATTTTTTAAATATGAAGAAGTATCTCATAATAGACAATAATTTCCAGTTTCCTGCATGAACACATAATAATAAAAGAATGATGAACATATTTATGATCTCCAATTCGGCTTGAATCTTCTTCATATATCATACTTTAATAATTATAATATTAATTTCTTCACATATATTGACTAGGCTGAGGTAATACACACTGACCCACCTTGCTTATTCATCACAGTACAATCTTTGCAACTTGCGGCATGGCAGACTTCTTCACAGCTATGTAGACCACAATTCAATGTTTTACCACAGATGGCGTCACAGTGGATTGCACTCACAGTTCCACAGCGAATAGGTTTTCTAAATTATACTCATTAAGGTGGAATAACACACAAAGTAACTTTCATGGTGACATGTTACATGTACTGTAAAATGACTAATTTAGCGCATTTTCCAGTCAGCAAAATACGCAAAATTAAAACCCAGCAAATAATTTATCCTTTTACAATACCTATGTAATCATGATCCTAGAGGGCAGTATTAATACTTTCCACTAATGCACAAATAAAATGCACAGAAAAAATTTCAGGAAGTACTCCACAGTGCACACAATTTAAATGTACTTGACATGATGACCTCTACCCTGCACAAAGCATGCTGTAATGTCTATAATATAGGATACTCAGATTTACCACACACACACTTCTTAGTGATAGTTATAGGACAACTCGGGCATGGACCAGGATGACATAATCTGTGAAACAAAACAAAAATAACCATGGGTGAATTAGAAGCCTACACATGGGGGAAAAAAGTCATACGCAACTGGTGCTGACACCCCATCCCCCCCAACAAAAAAATATGATGCACAATTTTGAAAATTACAAACCAACAAGCCAGTAGGCTGGTTGGCGATCCGCTCCGCTCAAAAACAAGCTATATGTTTTTGGCTGTTTCCATGGTGTGACATAAACGTGAAGCTAACGTCGGTTTATATCTAAATGGGCCCGTATACGAAGTTTGCAAAAAACATTCAGTCTTTAGAAGTCACTTAGTTTATTACTAGGACGTATTCTGCTGTTACATTTATTATTTCCAACCGTTTTGCGATAGTATTTTCTAGAATGAAGGCAGCATTTAAAGTTCATTCAAAGTTCAAAGTTACGTTGGGATTACGTTGATACAGTGTAATGTCGGCGCCGGTGATCTCCTACCAGTGTACAACGTAGCCAAAATAAAAAGCATGGTCATTTGAACACTGCTATTACAAAACTGGTAGGAGGTAATACATTTGGGGCGAAAGTATTCAAAAATCAGTTTTTGGATGTTGCAATGGCAATGGTGGGCCAGGATTTTTTTCCAATTAGTGACGGTACGACCTACCTGTGAAGTATGAACAAAATCAACCAAGCCGAAAAAGTCACAGAGGAGTTAAAAGCCGTTGCTGGTGAAAAGTTACCCCAAATTTGGGATCAAATTTCTCGGTAATGAAAAAAGATATCAAAAATTCCTAACAAATAGTAACTTTGTGCCACACTCAAGCTGAGTAGAATGAGCTATGTCTGAAGTGTTTTATCCTAAATTTGTAGGAGGAGATACATTTGGCGCGAAGCTTCAGATTTTTCCTAATAACTAGGGTGAAGGTGTGACCTACCTGCCAAGTTTGAAAGAAATCGGCCAAGCCAAAAAAATCACAGAAGAAATCATACGCGAAAACACTGGAAATGTACACACACAGACAGACACACACACACACAGACACAGACACACACACAAAACGACAAAAGTGATTATAAGGGCAATCCTAGCGGAGCGGACCGCCAATAACTAGTTCAGTTCACATTTTTAGGTGCATTTGTTTACATTTCCACTTGTAAGTTACTTGGTTTTTGTATACAATGTTTTAAGTTCACTCATGTCCATGTCCAGTCCAGGGTGTGTAGTTTGTTATTGCAATTTTGACACTTGTAAAGCGTTAGTTTTAATGAGAAATGTAGTTTTCAAAACTCGTAAACTTAAAGTTCATGTTATAGTATATTATATTATCGATCATAAATTAAAATCATAATTTTATGAACAGACATGTTAAATAGTACTTGTTGCACCCATCGGAGTGTTGCATACTGAAAAATTTTTCAAGTTTCTAGCTATGCAAATTTGAGAAACACCCAATCACAATCTTTGTGTCATTGGCATGTGACCTGATATAACCAATGAGGCGTCAGCCAAATTTAAATTGTAAAACTTAGCTTAGACTTACATGTTACATTGATGAGGACATGGCGTATTGGAACGCTTTTTTTTACAAAGTTCACCGCAGCTATGTGCTGTCTCAGTTCTCACCCAGTTTGGATCCCGTACTTTACCTGCAAGGCAAAAAAACAAATGGTCGATAACAGATATATTCTAATACTGGAATAAATTAACCTAAATTAAAGGCTTATTGTAGTAATAAAAGTCCCATTCTTGAATACTATCAGCACAAAAAAATAATTGATAAATAATTTTATTATACATCTGTTATTGTAATGCCATAAGTTACAGCGTGCCATAATTTTGCGGTATTGCACTGGGTATTTTCATCCTACCATATTAGAAAGCGCAAATTCCAAATATGAAACGATTATGCATGTAAACTTCTTCTAATAATAAAAACAAGCATGGCAGCCCCCAATGTATGACAGAACCATACAAAGAAGTTTGCTAAATCTGGTCTAAACTTTTTGTATTTTGGCATTCCCATGACGTATCCTTGGTAGGAAAAGAAGTATAATAATAAGGTTATTACGAGGATATCGAAAAGTATGCACTCAGGCAGTACGGGGGCACGTCGACATCCGCTGCATTTTGGTCGATACTCTTGCTGTACTGTCTTCGTGCATACTTTTCGGAATCCGCGTAATAACCTCATAATATTAATGGGCTTTTGAACTGATGCTCAAAAAATATATTAAATTATTGAAAAAAAATAATTAAAACAATTAATTAAAGGCTGTTTAAGCCTGATGTACTTTTACATTGACTTGACGAGATAAAAGCTATTGCTATCTCGCATATACTGTAGAATACTTTATTTTCGCTTGGAATTTATTTTCGCTATTTTCGCTGAAGGGATGATTCCGTGAAAATAAAATCCAGCGAATATACTTTTTTTCCTATATTTCACATTAAACTCATCAGAAATCAGTGAAAATAAATTCCATACAAAACGCCCAAAAAGCCTTTTCAGCAAAAATTAATTCCAGCGAAAATAAAGTATTCCACAGTATGTATTTGTAACTTGAGTATTGCTGTAAGGGTTTACTGACCATAATTAGACTTACCACAAAAACATTCATAGACACTTGGTATCTTGGCACATACATTCTGACATGCTGGACACCTCCAACCATCCGCACTTTCAACTGTACAGTACACAATGTATAAAGTAAGCACGAAAGATTTCAGAGCATAAAACATTACTGACATAATAATATGTATCAAGAACTACAATCTAATTTCCACTGGTACGAAATGTACAATGTTTGTCTTCTGACTAGAAGAACATGACCAAACTTAAAGTACACAGCCAGTTAACACACAAATTTCAATAGTAGCCCATGCACGTGTTATTTCAGCGTGTACAAATTAAGCCCTGCAAGTTTTTAACCGACTTGTTCCACAATTTTGCCTGCTGACATTTCTAGAAAACTATATTTTATGATGGGTAATTTTTGCATCTATCATATGGTTTAGTTAGGAGAGTGTTAAAAATTGTATTCCAATTCCAACATTTGGTTATCATACTCTTTTAAAAATCAACTATGTGTCTTGAAGTATGTCGGAATATGAGATAACTGACTGTGTACCTTGTAGTGTAGACTTGCTTCCAAAATGTAAACAACTTCAGTTTAGTGTGGATGTAATGTTATTATTTTTTCATCACATCCTTGCTGAGCGACTGTGCTTTGATTGTACTGTATTCATGTTTATGTGATTAAAACAAAAGTATGCACATTATGGTGAAACTGATATATTTTTAGTATTGGCCAAAACGAGTACCTCAACTCAATAAACACAGAAATAAGAGATTCTATTGGTGACTTGCCTTGCCGTCTTGCCACAGGTGATCTCGCCCATTTTCTGATACAGTGCAAATGGAAGACTGTGTAGCAGCCTTGACAACTCCAGACAGCTGACTGGCACTTTATAGCATCACAGCACACCATGCACTCGTATGTGCCATCACTTAAGGCTTCAATCATTGATCCTGTAAATATTATTTACAATTATATTTTAGAAATAATTATCTGATAATGATTCTACATCATATGGAAACAGTGCTAAATCATTGAAAACTGTAAATGTACCTCAACGACATCACAGCCAAAAAATATAATTAATATCCATGGTTTTACCTGTCTGACTTTCTGCACTAGTTGTAGCACTATGAAAAGACTTTATGCCGCCTGCCTCCCTGTGTAGATTTTCAGAACTATTGGAGCGTGGTGAGGACAAACAATTCAGATATTTGCCTTTGCCACTTTTCTTATGGGTGTTTTTATCAGAATCAGCGGATTTGGCGTCTTTGAATCTTGTATCTTGTGGTCTTCTCGTCCAGTTTGCTTTAGCGCTCTGACGGTCTTTAGATGCAGACCCACCAACACCTTGTGGAACATCACTGCTGACCATCTCCACCTGAGATGGGGTGTTCTGTTCATCGCCTGGTCGCTCATGTGATCCAGATCTGCTTCTTCTTAAGCGTTCAAAAGAAAGAGATCTCCTTCTCCTCCTGTGTTTGTCACTGCCACTTCTCAGATCTTCGTTAGATAGTTTTGACTCCTTCCCTTTAGCTTTGTTTCGCCACTTTTTCTCACCATTGATTCTTTTATCCTCATTTTTGCCAAAATTGCTCTCAGTCAAACGGTCATATTGGTGTCTCTCAGGAGGTTGTCGGCTGGAATAGTGAAACTTTCCTTGTCTTATTAATTCTTTATCATGCTTTTCTTTATTCTTTCTTGAAACCATTGTATCTATCTCCTCGCAACTCTTGGCCATCCTGTCAGAGTTCCTTCTTTCATTTTCAGTCAATTCAGAATCAGAGGATACTTTGGTTTCAGATGTTTCCGCTTGTTGTTCTTCTGTATACCCACCTTCATGTTGGAGTATGGAGTCAACCGTGCGACCGCGACCTCTGTAGTTGTATTTCGGTCTAGCACCATATGTATGTTGTGAATTTCTATATTCTCCCAAATCTTCTCGCCACTCTGCATAGTTAGGTTCAAAGACATTACCTGTCTCTCTACTGGTACTGGCTCTACTCATACTATCTTGCTCGGTCGGATCATTTGGTCGTCTCCAAGACTTGTTTGATCGGGAATTCCATCCTCTTCTGTTGTTGAATTGCCCATGATGGTTAGACTGCACGTAGGGTTGGTGCATGTTATTTCCGGTTGTAAACCCGGCTTGTTGGTGGGCATGACCTCCAGTGTGATATCCACCCGATGAAGGATTGTAGTTTGGTGGATAATGGTAACCAGGAACATTATACTGCATAGGCTGAATTACAGGCTGTCTATAGTAGTGCTGTGGATAACTATTATAGGAGGGTGGTTCAAAATATTGAAGAGAGTGTCCACTGGGTTGGTGAGGATTTGCTGGAAATGTTGTCATCTGCTGATCATTAGTTTCAAAAGGCACTTGTTCGGAATAGGCTCCGTAATGAGTATTTCTTCCAGTTTGATCTGTATAAAGAAACACAGTACATGTAAATTAATATATATATGAAGCTATGTTTCTCAAACTACAGATAAAATACAATCGTGAATTATTCACGTCAATATAGATCAACTCAAGCACAACACATTACCTCAGTTTAGCAACTAAAACCTGTTAATTCAAGGATAAATTGCCAATAATAATTTATGATGCCCAAATACATGCCCATATTCTACGATGGAGCTATAACTTGACTGATTCTATACTTACCAGCTGAAAAAATAATAATGCCAAATTAAATTCTCCCGTTTCAAAAAATACAAAACAAAAATAGTCTCATGTAGAATACACTTTATATGCAAACAGAGACATTCTATATGCAATAGCCAAATCCTGTAGAGATGGATTCCAAGATATGACTGAAAAATTCATACAAATAATGAGTAATCAAAACACTTCATTAATCAAAGAAACCATAAAGTAAATTAAAAAGTGTTACTAGTACAACATAAGAAATGTATCACCGGTATAAATAAACTACTGGTACATATGCCATATTCTTACATATTGTAAATCTTTAATATTCAAGGACAGTTTTATGATTGCTCAACTATGTAAAAACTTTTATTAACCCCAAAAGAAAGTGAAGATGTTGGGTTTATCTCAAAAGTGTTGCCCATGACCCCAATTTTCCCATTTGCCTGCAGTGGGCGTGACCACCCAGATTGATTGGGGGGGGGGGGGCTGTGGTACAACAGTCAAAACCCAAGCCGTCGATGCCCCCCCCAAATTGACCTAATTTACTTGCTTCACAGCTTCAAATTAAACAATTACGTCTGTGATTGACACTTCCCCCTTGGACTCCGAGGGAATAACATGTTCCACAACAAGTGTTAAACCATAGACTGAAGATGAAGTTGTAGTTGTAGTTGGGTTGTGTACTTTTGCAAAAATATTAAAATTAATACAAATAAATCACTCGCAGTCCATCAACACGGAAATAACATTTTACCTTACCTGAGTCTGTCATGTTGGTAGAATGAACAGCTAATTCACGCCATTAAGTTTAAGTGTCACAGGAAGTTCCCTCATATTCTAAATTTAGCACCGAATATTGGTACATTTCAGCCAAAGTTGCCCAATGTCATGTGCGCCGCCATATTGCAATTTATTGCGCAACCTCATCTGCGCATGCGAATTTGTTTCTCGTTTGCGACATTTTAACAGGTACACATTTCAAATAGGGACTGCATGTAAAGTTCTTATAATTGCATTATTTAGGCGGCGTGTCAGATAATTATGGAGTATATCTACAAACAAAGACTTTCTTTTAATGTTTCGAAGATATCACTGACCTCTCCAGAGGGCGCTCATTCTGTCAGGAGATTTGAATCAGCTGTTTGAATCACAGCTGGGCTATCTTACATTGTTGATCGCCGTTTATCCATCCCAGATTGACAGCTACATTCTGCGACCAACCCAACACCGTATCATTTCGACTATGTGTGTGATGCTGGGGTGGATTATATGTTCTTCTCAAAGAGTGTTCTTTAAGCTATTTCTCATCTTATAAACATGAGGAATTTTAGCCATGGGACTAGCGTTGGGATCCTTTCCCTATATGTGGCGTTGGCTACAATAGCGATGTCAGTGATAATATCCTTTATACATGTACTTCCTCCAGCGATGGAACAGTTGTATACCCACGCAAACGAACATCGTTATACGTTAGTTGTTGGAATACTATCCGCCAGAGAAAACTATGAACTGAGGCGGGCGCTGAGAAACACGTGGATGACGTATGTGTCGACCTGCAACAGTTTGGACTATGGTGTAATGGTGAAATTTATTGTGGGCTCACATGCTTGTAATTTCCATCCATCTCTCAGACAGGATGAATTCGGATGTCAACCCCTCAACGTCACCGAGGCTGACTTCGACACACCCATTGCAGCCTTGGATGTAACATTCGACGACGCAGAAACAGAAGTGTACGAAACGGAAGGTCTCATTTATAGCCAGGACTTTGTGTCGAACCGTGATATCGTCATCACTGCGTTAGGAGTGTTTGATTTCCAGTTAGACGGCATTAAGTCGTCATATTTGAAAGTGACATTGTACGACACGGTGAGTCACGAGCGTGTCGTGGGTGCGATATTCACAACACAAAGTCCAGGTTTATTGAAGGGGAATTTCAGATTCCGTACCGTGGAATCCTACGTTCTACCAAAAGGATTCAGAGGTACCGTAGTTGTTGAAAACATGAACTCCCAGAATCCTGCCTTGAAGTGCAAAGCAGAAAGATGCGATATTATTGACAATGGGAAAGGGTTGGTAAGTCTTGGAAGAATTCGACACGGTTCGCATGCTAGTAACCAACTCCCAGTTTTATGGGAACGATATCAAGAAGAAATATTTTACGCCGCAGGCAACTTTATGTTTATTTTTCCGAAGACAGACGACGACAGCGACGTAATATCAAGACGAAGTGAAACTATGGAAAAATGGATGAAAGCTAAGAAACGGGAGACCGATTTGATAAATCAGGAAATATTGGAATTTAATGACATTGTGTTAATCGACGAAGTTGATACATATCGAAACATACCCAACAAATTAGTTGAATTCTACGATTGGGCATTCCGTAACATTGAGTTCGATTTTCTCTTGAAGACGGACGACGACTGTTACGTGGACATTGAGCGCATCGCACACAAACTGCGCAGTCTTGAACTGCGGAGAACCGACAAATTTTGGTGGAGCCAGTTCCGTAAACATTGGCCAATAAACAGTTTTGGCAAGTGGGCGGAGTTGACTTACACGGCTAGCGAGTATCCGATGTTCGCGTGTGGTTCTGGGTACGTACTGTCGTCGGATCTCGTTGGCTGGTTAGCGAGGAATAAAGACTTTTTACATCGTTACCAGGGCGAGGACGTTTCGATGGGTATCTGGTTATCTGCAGTTAACCCAAATTTTATCCAGGATCCAGGCTGGCAGTGTAATCAGACATGTTACCGTGGTGTCTATACAATACCAGAAAACACGCCCCACCAGCTGCAAGAATTGTTCACGAATACAGAAAACTGCGGCAATCCATGCGATTGTCATGTCGAGGAGACAAATAAATAAGTATATGAACAAAACATTAAACGTGAATGCATACTTCGATCTTATTTCGGCTGAGGGCGCGTGACGCGACGCTACAAAATCTCGCGTGGTGTCGAATGCTCCTCCGCGATGTGACGCGACAATTGCGTTCTGGAACAAAATCACTCTTGCGTCCATTTGCACATGTTACCGTACTTTGTATACTGCAGTTGTCGATTTCCTGTCAAAATATAAACTTATCACCATAAAATGACCGGAGAAAGTTACGTTTAGCAGCAGAAAGGTGAGTTCACAATTGCCTTTTCACTTTTGTTTGTGTTTGTAGTTCGAATTTCTTGCATCTTTGACATCGTTGCTGCCACCATGAAAGTTTTCGGAAATAATCTGATTTGCATGAAATTATATTTCAGTACCCAACCAACTTGTTAATAATTGTCACTGAATACCGTGACTCAATTTCAAAGAACAACGGCGTCTTGTATATAGAAAATTGCACATTGGTATCTGCCGGGCGGCTCGGGTATTTATGCGGAAATTAGAATTTGACTATAATCCCAAACGTCGACGAATCATAAAAATGACACTCTGCACTAGGACTCAATATTTCGTGCACTCATGCCACTAGTCCTAGTACTTTGTTAAAATTTGCGATGTTGGCGTTGGTACCGCGACATCGACGTGACAATTTTCGGCCAACCAAATAAACATTCTGACCCAATTCACTAGGACAATTAGGTGTTATTTTCGGATTCCTGTTGTCTGGTTGTTTTCGCTGAGTAATTGGGACTTTACCTTGTCTACGAGAAAACTTTGAAAATGTATACATTTATAATACATGTTTTCCGAATAAAAAGTGGCTGAAATAAATAAATGTGCAAATGACATCTTTTAAATCAAGAGCTGAACACAATGTAGACTGGCGCAGTCGGGGCTATTACTTTGTTTTTGTAGTTTGAATAAAATAAAAAAAAAAACGCGAAATGAAAATAAAAAAATCGCGAAATGAAGGTATTAGCGCGAAATCACGAAATTAATTATTTTATTTAAACTACAAAAACAAATTAATCGCCCCGACTGGGGTGATTTCGCAGTTACACTGCAGAGGATTTCGCGCTAACACCTCCATTTCGCGTTTTTTTTATTTTATTTAAACTACAAAAACAAATTAATCGCCCCGACTGGGCCAGTCTAAACACAATGTTGAATGCTAAATTATGCAGTTGATACTCACCCATGGTGGTATACTAGCTCGTGTTAAAAGCATTTGAACTGTCTTGATTTCGTTTATTTACAGAAAATACAATTAGTAGGTCTGTCATTTTTCGATACAGCTTTTTGCGAGTTGAGCGCTCTATCGACAAATGTTTCCGTCTCGTCAAAGCGACAACTGTGTTTGGTTGTGTATAGTCTTTCGTATTCTAGAATTTAGTAAAAAAACTCTCAAACATTATTTTTTGACAGACGAATACAAATAAAAAACAGTGATCAGTTGTGAATGGCATTCATTTCAAATACACACATTCACCACGCAGAAACGCTTCGTTACCACTTATGGAAAAGTTGTATTATAATAATTAAATACTAACCATCCTATATATTTTGTTCATTTCCACAGAATGGGTATCGTTAGGAAGTTGTTGGTAACAGCATGTGTGTTATCACTCCTGGGCATGGCGTACGTTCATTTGGTCAGCCTGGACCATGGCGTACCCAGCATGTCACGTTCGAAACAACTACGTCTGTCTTTTCGCGTTGTTAACGTGATGGCACAGAGGGCGATAGTAAGTTCAATCAAAGAGGTGACGTCACAGATATCTACATATTGCGATGCCGTCTTAGAGTGGTACTTAACGCCGCTGTCATCCCGTGTTCAGTGCGACAATAGCATTTCCGGCGTATTCCTTAGACTCATATTCCAGGAAGATTGCCGTTGCACCAGCTCGACCATTGACGATTCGTTTACGCTGGCTTTAGACGAATACTACAGCGGCGAACTTGAAGACATACAGCTAACACTGATTAACTTCGCTTTATATATAATACATTTTATTACTATATCGCCGACTGTCGTGAGTATAGCGGCGATGTTCGTCGGTATACTTTGTCTCCGACGATACAACAGGACGCATCGTTTGAATCGCCAACGTCTTTACAAAGCTGCCGTGTTGGTTCAATGCACCGTACGATTCTGGTATATACGCATAAAACATCTTAAAAAGAAAAGAGCCCGAGTGGCTCTTAACTCGCACCTCGGAATTTGGAAGAAGGCGATGGTGTTGCGTGTCAAGAAACGAGAGGCGGCTTCTCGGAAAATACAAAAAGCTTGGAGAAAATACAAAACACGTCGTTCTGTTAATAAATTAATGTTGTTGATAGCCAACATGGCGACAAGAGCCTATGCAATTGTAACTGCTGAGGAAAAGACCACCCTATCACGTAAGTTATCACCGAGCCGATCACAGTTGCCCAGGAGGAGTATGCCGTTACCGATCGCGGCCGAGAAATACCGAGTTGCGATTCAACAACTTGAAGCCAAGATTCGGGGTATTTCTGAAGTGATGCTATTCCGATCAACACGAGATGCTACGACAATGACCGATATAACCGATTACAGGCATGTCAAAGCCACGGAGACATTATGTAAGGGTAATGCAAGAAGCGCCGGTCTGCAAACTAAATCTCCTAGTAGTTCTGAACGTAGACGACCAAGCACCGGTCCAAACATCTTTGAACAGTTTTTTGGCTTTCCGTTAATAGTGACACGGCGAAATGACACATTTTCTTTTTAAGCATGAATTGAGGGCATCGAACTTTCAAAAAAAGAATTTTATTTTATGCTTTTCAGTTTTCTGCGTTTATATATTAAATATTTGTTTTATTCTAGAACCTTTGTTTTTATTTTCTGGTAGCATTTAATATTTTTCTTTTCCACGCCACAACAATCAAAAAGTAGTAATGTAAAATAAAATGTTTGTCACACAGTGATGAATTATTTGCAAAATAACAAATTGAACTTATCAATAGTGATACATAACTATTTTAATCATGTGATCCATTGTTCAGGTCATAGGTCATTATCCACCAAAACGTTTCCGTGATGTAATACCGTTAGTAGCGCCTCGATAACGTTCTGATCGTTGATCGTTCGTTAATAAAACATATTTTTGAGAGATACTATATTACTATATATTTTAAAGCCGAAAGATTTCATAACCTCTTGTGCTTTCAACGTTGATTGGCTACGCCAAGTGCTTTGTCACCAGAGGGCGCTACTTATAAGAGTTTCCGATTCCTGTCAATATTCAGTGAATATTGCCTCTGTCTAATTGTATACATCAAACTGAACTGTATCAATACGAATGAGAAGGTGTGCCAACCTATTAATTCAATATCAACACAAAATAATAATATACCCAGTTATTGTGAGATCAGGTCAAAATGTCTAAAATGTGATATGTTGGAATGCCCCACTCCGAACATATCTATCAGATTTGCCAACATCGAAGAAAATATTATTCTACCATTGCGCATGTCCTAGAAAATAACACAGGTCAGCACAGGTCGCTGTAAACTTAACCTATAGGGACGTATACAACGCGTGTTAAAGCCGTGGAGTAAGTTGTCACCTGCGCATGCGTCAAACGGCCATAGCGTGTCATTGTTTACAAACAAGCTTTTTGCAAGTTTAGCGTGCGTTGTTATTGTCGCGTGGGACTCAATTACCGCGCATGCGCAGGTGACAACCTCCACGCTTCAAATACATATTTGTCTATACGAAATTCGAGCACGATGCGCGACGATTGTCGCCTTTTAAAGCGGCAATAGCTGTAACTGTCGATGATTTTTCTCCGAATTGTTATTTTAATAAAACATTTTCTGTGTCACTTACCGGAGTGCCTGGGCGAATTATCAAATACGTCACCAACCTGAGAGGCCAAGTTTTTCTCTTACGGCCCTCACTGATGATTTTATGTGTCATTTCCCATAATAGTGCGCATCATAATTTACCATGGTCCCCGTCACGTGAGAATTTAATGGAGACGGTTCGACCTTAGTTTTAAAATTGTTCATCGTATAATATGTGTTATTAGCCATGTGCAGGATCACTTTGCCCTTGCATTTGTGCCTAAAACAATATTTTGGTATGATTTGGTCATCTTTATGAGGTTATATTTAAACAACAAATTTTCAAAACCACAGCTATCGTCATTTTAATATCACTTCTATTATGAAAAATGCCATTTTATATATAAAAATTCCCAGTTGTCCGGTACCACTATTATTTATCAGAATTTATTGTTTCAAAATTAGGCATACTTATAAACAGTAACCACGGGTCACTTGATAGTTGAATGGGGCCATGTTATCGACCCATTTGGTGATATTTGATCAAGGGAGGGCAATCTACGTCATGAACTGATTAGTCAACAAAGTCTGATGACGCAGTCAGGATCGGAATGACTAGCGCAAAGATCGTTCAAATATCGATGACCCTGGCAACGTTGGACGATGGCTTGACTTTCGTGTGTTCATCCATGTAGGTCCATGGTCCACGTACGACGAGCCAAGGCTGTGAATCTGGGAAAGCGATGGTGTTGGTATAAAGCCAACGTGTTTTCGGTCATTGCACTTTGACAGGATACGCCCCTTATATTTTGTGTGTAACTCAGAGGCGGTAATCAAGGACTTAACGATTTTTGAGTTTGTGGCATAAGTTGTACTTAGCATTTGACTTGACTTGTAAAACAATGGCGACTTTGCTGAACTTGAACGTGAACACGAAATTAATGCTTGGCGTGTGTCCAATGCTGGAGTTTTACAGCAACCCTCCGCCAGCGTTATTCCAAGGTAAATACGAAAACGGTATCAAGCGAATTTATCAAAATGACGACAGAATGAACGTATTTATCCAGTCACCGGGTTATCAAGGATATTTTCCAAACACAAATGGCGGGTAAGTACATGGACATTGTGGAGACTATGGGCTTTTGGTCTCGGTGGGCTTCAATGAATCGTTATCCCACGGCATCCCAGTTTATTGTATATATTTATCAATGTTGCAATGAATTTTGATGTTTATGGGACTATATGGTGGACTCTGTACTCTCTTAACTGTTTGATGTTATCTTGTTAGCTAGAAGGTGAGTCACACCCACTACACTTATAGACGTGTTGGTGCGAGCAATATTATTAAAAGTCCGAATGAACCGGAGTGTATGTATCGTATCAAATCATAATCACGTGGTCGCGCTCGTAGTTCATATTCCAAAAACTACTACGCGACCACGATTTAATTAGTACATACTTACAACTTCATTACATTTTATTTCTCAGGAGATTTCTATGACAGTATTGCCATTTATGTTTTATTTTAATTTTTCTGACTTTTTTTAATTTGAGTGCTTTCTTTAACTTCTATTTTCGGGATATTCTTTGAATTTTTTCCTTTTATGTTGTATTTTCATTCTAGGTTTCTATATTGTTTTGTCAATGACTTCAATATTTTCATTTTATTTCCTTCTAAGTTTTACGGTTTTCTCTATGTTTCTATCCCATTTCTAAACTGATTTGTTATTTACTACGCATCGAGGTGATTGAAGATTGTTGTTGCCATTGATTTCATGCCCTGTTAAAGCGGGAGGGACGTCACCTGCGCACGCGCGGGAATTGAGTCCCAAGCGACGATAACAACACGCGCTAAAAACGCAAAGGCTCATGGCTAGATACTTGTCTGTAAACAATGACACGCTAAGGCCATCTGACGCATGCGCATGTGATGACTCCCCCGCTTTACCTTTACGACTGCCAAACAATTTTTCTCTCAAACTAACACCTCATGCTGTAAAACCACCAGTTGTACAAAACGTTGCTTGCGGTCGGTACCATATAATAAGATAGGAACCGGACGAAAAATAAACATATCGGCGTACCTCTATGCTTATTTTTGGTCGGGTTTATGTCGATAACCCATAACACTATTAGTCAATATTATTACGTAGACAGATATTATTAAAAGGAAATGTTGTTAAGAACACGCTGTTGTTTCACGATCGAAATACTAAAGACGTTAACAATTTTAGGGTTTTAGTGTTTTTGTTGGAGAGGGAGGGTCATTATTGTCATTATCAAAGGAAATAACTGGATTTAGCTAATTTGCATATTTTTGGGGTTGGGTGTGGTCATATTAATAATAACCTAAAAGATGACTTCCGATGATGAGGAAGCTATTTTGAAATTGGGTTCTGAGAAGTTGGTTCTGCCTGAGGTTCTGAAAAGTTGCTTCTGAGGTTTTGAAAAGTTGGTTCTGAGTTCTGAGGCTCTGAGGTTCTGAAAAGTATACACTACCTTTCAAGTTTACGAACACGTGCTTTGTTTACAGAGTAATAACTGTTGAGAAATACGAAGAAGTTGAAGCGTGGGCTGAGATGCTATTATCGAAACCAAGTCTACTAGATGTACATTGCAGACGCGCAAACACGAAAAACGACAATTCAGAAGCTGACCAAATCATTCGGGATGGTGAGTATAGGCGCATGTGTAAAACGAGCTGTAAATGTCGTCTGCTGGACTCGTACCATTAATTGAAACTTCATAGACGACAATGTTAACATATGAGGAGATTGGAAAATGGAAAACCGTCATGCCAGTAATCAACCACATGAAAAAAAAACTAACATGTTGGCCAGCTCAAACTCTTGCAAATCTCAGGTAATCAAGACACACCTACTGTATTTGGATTGCACCTAGAGACATCACTGAAAAAATACACAAAGAATAAACCCACAGGTACACAGCCGTTAAGTAAAAAACAAAAGACCACATGTTAGTCTCACCTTTGACTCAGTTCAAACAAGGCACACCTGAGAAAAAAATATTAAAAAAATTTCATTGGTTCTTGCAAGGCATTTAAATTGAACGGTCATTGGTTGATTAGTGGCAGGAAACCTGCCGAGGTACATTCATGACTACACATTACTCGTTCCTGGTATCTGCGCTTATTTTACCGACAATACGTAACTTGAACATGTGTACAATGTAGGAATGATATATTGCACTAATTTGCTTGTTTGTATGACATTTTTGATCCAAAATTTACTTTTGTACTTTTTGAATCTACATCTATAATTAACAAGTAAAAGGTAGGCGGTAAAATTTAATTTTCGATAAAGACAGGTTTGATTTTGAAGTGTTCACATACATAATCTCATTCCCAATTACCAAAATATACAGGTTGTGAAGGCAGGTAATACGTAAGTCAAGAAAAAGACCAAATACCCGTTTTTTTATTTCAGGTTATTTTGCGGTGATAGTGAATCCAAACAATCCACAAATCAAAGGTCAGATAGAGAAAGCACTCGATGAAGCTAGGAGCGCTATGAAAGCTGGCAAAAAATTTGTCCTCACGGTTAGTTCCTCACTTTATTATAAAAGTTGCATTCCCACTTCGTATGACCTACATGACATCTCTCACTTTCCCCTGTAAGCGCCGTAAAAGTTTTGGGTTTTGCACACGTTATGAGAAATCGTATTTAACAGAACTCAAGTGCAGTAAAGTGGCTTTGATTTGGTGATTAAAAACACCACGGTCGTCAGCGCAGGCTAGATATAATGCTTCGATATTTCAGGAATTTGTATGCAACTTCAATATTTATGACTTAGTAAAAGTAACGGTCCACGGTGATGGTGACGGTTACTTAATCTAGTATTAGTGGCTATTGACTACATGGACTTATATGTTGCACCTGAGAACCTATTTTTATATAAGTGCATGTTGACACACTTGTTGTTTTACACCAGTTTCATAACAGTCATCTAGAGACGTGAAAATCCGGGGGACAGTTGATACATAGCTGGGTAGGGAAGTGCCCCCCAGTGCTCAAAAGTGTGACCATTTTTTATACCAGGATAGTGGCAAAATCTATACCCATATTTATATCAAAGTACCATTTCTGTCACCACTGTTTATACCAAATAAAACAGTTACCGTATTTGCTCTATTAAAAAAGAGCATCTCCAATTATAAAAGCACATGTAAGCCAACAGTTGCATTGTATATTGATTTATTAAAATATGTATTTTGACCATAGAAACACCTCTGTCACTTACATAAGAGCATATATTAACACAATGTTAATAAATATTACTGATATTTATACCAGACCAGAAATAAGACCGATACTTATACCTAAAATAAAAAAAAACGATACCCATTTCAGGCGCACGTTCCTATTCGTTGTATGTCTTGTCCCCCGGGGTAACAAAGCGCCACGCCCACGTATCAAAGATGTTGATATGAATAATATTTGTCATTTGGAGTAAAGTAAAATTAATTATATCAAAGCAATATTCTGAATTGCACGCAAACCATCAGCGACGCCATGAAAGCCACTACCAGTGGGCACAACACAAACCTTTCCTGTAATAGCGCCCCTTACGACGAAAATGTTTATACAGTGAACAGGACTTATATATTATGTGTGCCATGTTGCATGTTGTTTGTCATTTAAAGCGGGAGGGTTGTCACCTGCGCACGCGCGGGAATTGAGTCCCAACGCAAAGACTCATGGGTAGTTCCATAAACAACGTCCAATAAAACGTGAATCACTAAACCACACACCAGGACAGTTAAATGTGAAAGCATCACACACACGAACAAGCACAGATTCTTTGAAAATATCGCAGTGCTTCAGCACACACCGTTATCTTTTACAGTTTGACGTCAGGAACGCGATCAGTGATTGGTTTATACAAAATGTCAAAGCAGATGTCAGATGTCAGTATGGCCGCCTTTTTGTCACGAATCATTATGTTTATCAAGATATTGAAGACAAATTCTGTGGAACAACTGTTGAGAAAATCGTCTGCTGTGGTTGTTTTCTCTGTGCTTGTTGTTTATACACGGTAATGTATGACTAGTAATACAGTAAATAAAATATAAAATATTGGCACACATTTTAGGCTGATGTGTCTGTTACAATCTGATTCGTAGATATTTGTGGTACAAGGCATGTACCCCTAATCATAATCATAGAAAACAAACTAATCTCATACGCATTCAGTGGAAAAAGGAAACATCTTTTTCTATTTCATCTTTTTGACTATGTTCTGTAATGTTCTTTTGTTAATTGTTTTGTGTTCTTGGACTTTATAAATTCGCCTTAATGGCATAGATACAAAAACTTCTACCATTTAAGTATGAAATTATTGCTACTATACACCAATGTCATTTTAGGGTTAATCGCTTAAATAATGGCCAGACAAACTAACTACGTCTTACAATCATTTGCGCATATTCTTTATATTTTCATTAGTCAAAATTTAGTACATCCATGAATAATCTTAAATTTTACAAAGTTCAGTCATATTTACTGTACCAAAATCTAATGTAATTCATTGAAGCGTGCGAGTTCAACCCGAGGTCGGAAATGTAGCACCCCCAGGTGCCAATAAAATTGGTCACCAGAAATGTCCAGCGCCTCTATCTCCAGTTCTATTTATACAACTTCATTGTGAAAATTGTCAAATTATCCCCGGAGAATTTGTATATTTTACTAGTCCAGTCATACTTATCTTACCAAAATGTAATGTGAAATAATACTTTGATACTTGTGATACAATTATTCTCCATTTTCGTATAATTTCAAGGAAAAATAAAAAGACTATAGAACTATAAGTTTAAAACAAATATTACCTGATGCAAGCAAATCAATATTCCCATTCTAAAACAAAACAAAACAAAACAAAACAAAAATACTGACCTTGAAAGGAGACATTTTTGTACTCCTTGAATGTTAAACATGTTATCCTAACGAATGAAATTTGGATTGATTTTTAGTTTCACAGACTGATACTTTGTTCCAATATATCGTTAGATGTGACGGGACAAGTTATTCAAATTAATCTTGAGCCAGAGAATACAACTGTAATAGGCGATTCCACTGTAAGTGACGTAAACGGTAAGGCGATTCGACCTTGACTTTGAATGCTGCATCCTTATAATAGGTCCTATCGCTTCTTACCCCTCTGAGTAATCTGTATTCATATATAGCATATTCACTAATTATTATCACTGTACCCATCCTCGCTTACTTGAGAAATAAATATTTTTAGTAACATTTCACTCACTAATTTTGGTGCAAAACTTTTTCATCTCTTGAAAAGTAACATAGTGCCCATCATTCTTTAACATCATTTTGATTGTTTTTAGTTACATTGTATTTCATGTTGCATATTATGTGGATCAAATATATATTGTTCATAACATTCAGCTTTTGAAAAAGACGTCATAGACAAAGTTATTATTGTTTTTTTTTAATATTCACATAATCATTTTTTTCTCCAGGAAAAAGTTCGTTCTTAAAGCATCAAGCATCTGTAAAAACAACGCAGGTCTTATCGGTTCCACTTCATGTTCCCAAGCCAGAAGATGGAGATACTATTGACGGCAACGCATCTCTAACCACGGACGATAGTGTGAACCTGGTCATGGATGCTTAGAATGTTCTCACATCTTTGTGGACGTTTACTTTGCACATGGCAACATCAATATTTTAATATTCACACAGATCTTTATTATTCTCGACTTTCTTAAAGAACCAACAATTTTTATATATTATTTCATAGCACCTTTTCTTCGAATATTGAAACACTTTTTTATATACAAAAGTTTCGTTCTATTGATAATCAGTTCGCCGATAATGAATTAATCACGCGTTCACCATTTTTTTTTACTCAGAATTGTTTAAAAAAAATAGACAGGTGCAAACGTTTATTTGTCAAGGTAGACATACCGTATATACGTTTTTCGTGTTTGAGGGTCAGCGCTGCATTGCAGGCGTTAGACCTTGGTCACATAAAAATAAAATAGAATAACAGTATTTTATATGTATACACCTTTTAGAATACAGTATTGTACATGTTGTACTCGACTACAGCCGTTTCAATCAACTTCGAAAGTCGAATTCGAACGATTTGTTTTCATATTTCCCCCTAATTTGCTGCAAAATGTTTGATAATAAAGTAACTTTGTCTGGGGGGGGGGGGCTAGTCTTTACATTCGCCATCTTCTGACCATTTAAGCTTGGTGGCATCATTGTATGTACCGCCCACATTATCGTTAAGGACATGTGTCAATAATAATAATAATAATAATAATAATAATAATAATAATAATAATAATAATAATAATAATAATAATAATAAAATATAATATAATATAATATAATATAATATAATATAATATAATATAATATAATATAATATAATATAATATAATATAATAATAATAATATAATATAATAATAATAATAATAACAACAATAACAATACAAAGCTCCATGTAACAAATGTCTGGGTCTTACAGCTCTTAGTATGTATACGATGTATCAACTGTTACAAACTAGGTGATTACTTTATTCACCTGGCTAAGTACAGTACCAAGTCTTGTGTTGATTGCATCTACCTGGATGATGAATGTTTTACCAAAGTCTGGATTTTGTAGTACACGTTAGGTCGTCAACGCTAGCTTGTGTTCTTGTGCAGAATGCCTGTTCACATTGCGTAGTCCAATGTACTTTGTGGGTACTCTTTGTTAGGTCTGTCAAAAGGATCGCAATATCTGATATCTCGTGTATAAATCGCCTGTAATACCCTACAAAATCAATGAACCATCAAACATCACTTTTCTTAAAAGATTGTGGAAAGTCTACAACAGCTTATCTTACTTGGTTGAGGTTTTACGTTTCAACCCCAGCAATAAGGCCCAGAATTGCTATTTCAGGGAACGCAACTTTGCATTTACTGGGACGTATTGTCAATCTTACTTCTTTCACTTTAGCTAGTAGCTGTTTAAGATGCTTAGTATGACCAGGTCATATCAATGATGTTTGCATAATCTTGATCCTCTAGAATCATTTGCAGGCAAACAAAATTTGCCGGTGCTCTTGTCATACGGAACTGCATCCCACACAAACTATGTACGTGCATCTGTGTCCAATGGTATTTGCCAGTACCCTTTCGTTATGTTAATATTGGTGATGAATTGCGAAACCCATAATCATTTCGTCTGTACAAGGCATAGAAAAGTGGTCAAACTGAGTCAGTTTATTCAATTCTCTATATACACAGAATCTCCAAGTCCCATAATTTTTCTTGGCGAGTACAACTGGAGCAGCATATGGACTTTTAGATTTTTCTATTATTTCTGTGGCTTACATTATGTTTAGTTCCTTTTTAACGGTTTCTTTCAGGGATTCCGGAATTCTATATGGTCTTTGATATATAGGTCGTTCTTGTCTAGTGACCACTTTGTGTTCTATTAATGACGCTTTACCAGGCAGATCAGTAAAGAGATCACTATAATTCTCAGTATATTTACTTCTTGTTTTTGATATTATTCCTTAAACTGGTAAACTTTCTGTAAAGTTCTCGTCTTCTTTAGAATCATTTTCGTAGCATATTCATATAATACAGTTTCTTTTTGCATCTTTTGTTGCCTATCTCTACTTTACAGTTTACTAGAGACACTTTTCTGTTTGTTTGTTTTTGCTGTGCATTTGTGAGGTACTGCTCCTAACTTGTTACACTTTTTTTTCTTCAGGTGGTAGTTCACCTGTCCACGATTCTTCTCACAGTTCAAGTTCAGGCACTTCTCTATAGGCAAACAACAAGTAGAGAATACACCTGTCCCATGTTCAGAGTACCATTAAAATTCTCCACCTGACCATTTGCCATGGAATGGTCAGCTGATGTTTCCATCTTCTTAATATCAAGCAATTTACACAAGTCTTTCATTAAAATGTGATAGAAGTTTGTGCCTAATAATATCTCCTTCGGTATTCCAACGAAACAATGTCACCAGTTCATCAGCATTACATTCATCTTCTAAGGTATCTTGTTGCCTAATCGCATATGGTAAAAAAATGTATCGATTGCTAGTCAGACCTGGTGCCTATGCTAAAGTAAAGCTTTCCAAAAAAGCCTCTAAACATGTACTTATTTGTGTGCCCCTTTTATACCCCTCAATTCAAGTGCAGAAACTTAAAATAGATACCCTATATACATACTATATACTGCCCCATTTTGTCGAGTAATCCAGCCGAATAATATCGAACGCATTTGGAACCCGGAAGCACGTCCGACAGGAGAATAATCGGAAAAATCGTCAAACTTGCTATTCTCCGGAGATTTTGTCACGATTATTTTTTTTATTTTCTCTCGTTTTTTGTTTGTTTATTGCGGGGAAAAATGTGAGGCGACAGTGAGAAATACCCTTTTTTTCAGGTTGTAGACACGTTGTATCTCCGAGACAAGTGAAAGTGGACCCTTTATTTATATTTTAAAATATTCGACCCTAAACACGGTACGCGTGAACAGCTGAATTGTTTAACTGGTTCCCGTCTCGAGTGTCACGGCGTACTAAGCCACAAGAAGCCGGTAACTAGTAACGGTTTCGGTATTCTGGTTAGTCCGTCACTTTCTCGTTGGTGTTCTGTTTCTCTTGGTTACCTGACGTCAGCGCTTACGCCCGTGACCCCAGGACAGGGGTTTCCTTTTACTCTCGAAAGTTGGACGAATATAAAACTGTTTCTTTTGTTATAAATTTGCACAGAAACAGCGAGAAATGCCAGGAACATCTCAAATATGTAAGTCTAGGCAGGCAGATTGCATGGGTATGGCATAATAAAGACTTGTTTACAGAAAACGAATATTACAATGTTTTCAAATTACGTCACTTACGGAATCCCGGCCCAGTGGAACAATATGGCGATTACTAGTTACCTGCGTCCTACCATCCATTAGTACCTTCCATGGTCCTACTTCCAAGGGACGCCGGGAACCAGTGAACTGAATTGTCTGTTATACTGCCCTCATTTATATATGCGGTATGTAGCGTTGAAGGTGACCTATATATTGCAACATATTCAGTCCTCCCTATCGTTGAAGACATTTTTACTATAACCACGCCTGTATGTCAATCCCTTTGCCGTAGCTACCTCTCTCTTATCTCTTCGACCTAAGGTAAGTCAATATTAAACATAAATATCCTCTAAATGTATTTGCGATGGCTCGGTATGTTGTTTTTTCTCAGATGTGCGTAAGCAACAAAATTCACATCAGACAGAATAGTGTTTCTCTTGACAGTTCCAAATGCATGCAACCATTATCTTGTGTGCAAACAAAATTTTGAACTCTATTAACCGTTGAGTCTATAGTGAATATACCAGACATGTATGTAGGTCACTAATAGCCGACAACTGGGCAGTGCTTGAGGTCAATGCACAATTAAACAGTTCTGTATAACTATTTTTACACTAAGCGCATGGATATCATCGGTAGTACCAGTAGAATCAATAGCAACAGTGTAAATGTTGATCCTTAAAATTTCAGAACGCGTCAGCTTCTACAAAGGATGCGACTGCAACTACCAACCGGCATGAGTGTACAAAGTTCACGCTATTGTAACGCCGGTTGTAATACAATGTAATTTTTGATTATGTGAACCATTTTTTATCGGAAAAACAGCTTGATGCTTTGAGTGCGTTTTCAATGTGATATCGTTAATGTGGTATTGATGCCACAGATGATGAAATACTGCCAATTATTATTAATATTACATCACCACAATCAGAATTAGAGGTTGTTATTGCGTCATAACCTTATATTACCGTTCGATAATGTGAACTTCGCAAATTAATTCATTAATGACAAAATCCCGCAGATTCAACTAGAGTTGTTTTATTTCATGTTGGTGATTTCTATATATATATAGGAATTTCCCAAACCTTCATATAAAATTCGAAGAAGCGTCTAGAGGCGATAATTTGTTCACCTCACCCCACACATTAACTTACCATAAAACCAACTCCCCATTAAATATGACGCTGTGGGGTTCATTATTTGGAGATAATAAATGACAAGTGTGGGTATTTAGTAGCAGATATAAGATCTCTCTGGGACAAATTAGCATATTTGGCGGGAGATAATAACCTGATACTGGTAAACCATTTTATTTGATATGTCTTTCACCATTAAATCCTTTTATGACTACAATTATAAATAGCTGCATGTTGATCTCTAGCATTAATAACTAATTTACACTTCGTACGACAAGTCGTTGAATATTGAGTATAATAGTTTGATATGTAATAGGAAAATACATCAGCCAATAAGCCGATGAGCCCATCAACGGTTGTTATTAGTTGTTTGATAATTTTTTTTGGACAACTTTTTCTCCCGCCGGCTTTTGTGTTGGGTATTTCTCGGGAACCGTTGTCAGGAGTGATAATATTCTCTTATGGGATTTGTATAGGTCTATTTGAAGTTTTGCATTCTGGAGTGGGGGGTCATGCTTAAAGTAATTGTCTTACTTCGGAAAATATGCAGAACATGTAGAGTTTATAACTTTCTTACTAGTAGATGAAATATACCGGTAATTGGTACATTGTTTTGCAATGTGCCTGAAAAAATAAAATAAAAATATGTCCAGGAATAGTGTGGTTAATATTGTTTGTAATTAAATATTTTTTTAAATATTGTGATGATAGGTCAAGTAAGTTTTAGTCTGAGACGTTGGTGGCAGTGTGTCTGACTGTACCAAAAACTAAGACAAACATTTCCTTAATGAAAAATATTGTGACATCGGCTGATTAATAAACGACTCATCTGTAGATTTCAAGGCTGGCTATCTCATACTATTAATATTACTACTAGGGACCGTGTTGATAATTATGACAATGAAATATTAGTCGTTAGTATGAAATTCTGATTATCCCCCATTGCTCTTCAATATTTTCGGACGCATATCTAAATTTTCTTATGCATATTGTTTTGTAATCAAATGTTCTTTTCGTGCAGCTGTATTTAATCTGTAGGTATATACGTAGCAGTGACAAAAATACTATATCTCAAAGTTATTTCTCTTGATTTTGCAACTAGCAGGACAGTAACAAATTATAAATAATTGTTGTTTTAAAAGAATGACACATGCACATAAGAAATACAGTTGATCAAACACAGAGTATGATTGAGGTCGGTGTTTCTACCGGAATTTAACCCAATACTCTGGTCTTCTGCACCTTGTTCAAAACTATTTATATACCAAGTTACATTAAGATGCGATGATTGGTTCTCGAGATAATGGTGGAACAAACATACATTTGAATATTTGATTTCTCAGTTGATTAAATATAATGAACGTTTCAGCTAAAAAATAAAAGTTGAATTAAAATGTATCAAAATGACAATTGATCATCGCATGTTGCTCAAATCAGGAAATTGTCGGTTAAATGATACCATTGAAATAGTGAAGATGTTGATCGAAACAATATAAAGTTCAAGGGTATGAAAGTTCAATGCCAAATTATGACGACAAGATCATTTAAGTAACGTATGTGTGTGCTATTCTTGAATTACACGGCGTTGAAATATTGTAGAATCGGTCGATATCTGGTATTTAGAATTTAATGTATTTTTTTGATTGAATATATTTGTTTTTGTTTTAAATATTAATTTCAGTGAAGAATGGAAAACCGCAAGCAATCTAACTTGTTACTCTGTCCTACGAAACGTGATGAGTGGCATGCATCAATGGTTGACTTTCTGCCGGAAACTGTTAACAAAAGGTTTATTTTTCACCGTTTAACATGGCATTCCCAAGACAACTTGAATTTAGTGACATATATCGAAATGACTAAAGAAGCCGTGGTTAGTAAAAACATCGCCCACGTCTTAGCATTCACCGATACAGCTGTATTGGTTCAAGCAATACTATGTGAGGTATATTCACATCTTAGAGGTCCCTCCGTGGAATCGGTTGCCTTGGCCTATCATAAATATTACACAAGAATGTACCTAGGTGGCAGTACTGCCAGTGTGAAATGTGCTGTATTTGATGTTGATAATTTCAAAGAAACAGACATTAAACTTGCCCTACAAGTTGTGGGAACGCAAGCTATGTTAAAACCATGCACAGGAACTGAATCTGTTGGCTTGAGTATCATAGAGTCTGAAAAAGATTTAAAGAAAGCATTGGTTACACATTCTACCAATAGTGTCCTGTCTTCAGTCGAATCTATCCTGTCAGAGTGGGCAAATCCTGGAATATACCCATACCTATACAAGAATTGTGTCATCTTAGAGGAATTTATGAAGAATGGCAAAGGTTTAGATGTCCAAGGTGCTATTGTGAATGGTAAAATATACCATTGGGTCATTGGTGAATCTTGTCATTGGAAATCACATCCCCTAGTACTCATTGGCTTCATGTATCCAGCGACAGTTAATCACAGAGACGAAACTCGTATTTGGGAGGCTTTTGATTCAATTGCCACAAACATGATTCAGCATGGATTTGACAATCAGGGCCTTGAGGTGGAATTGTTCTTGTCTATCGATGGAACAATTAAACTGATTGAGATCAATCCTAGAATAATGAGCAACACAATTCCCGTGTATCATTTGCGTATGGAAAACGGCGATCCATTACGTTTACTTTTACAATCTTGCTCTGGAGAACAACCACAGTCACTGGTACCCAATGGTATGTATGGTTTCCATGGCTTTGCCATTACATTTGGAAGTGCCAAAGCTGAAGAACTGTTCAATTTTCAAAAAGCCGCGATAAACTGCGATGTTTATCCATTGTATTCACCTAATGACGACATCTCCGAATCTGAAGATGGGAATAACCTCGCTTTTATTTATGTCAGGGGTACAACCAAAGCAGATATGACACTATTTATGTCAGGGGTACAACCAAAGCAGATATGACACTATTTATGTCAGGGGTACAACCAAAGCAGGTATGACACTATTTATGTCAGGGGTACAACCAAAGCAGGTATTACACTATTTATGTCAGGGGTACAACCAAAGCAGGTATGACACTATTTATGTCAGGGGTACAACCAAAGCAGGTATGACACTATTTATGTCAGGGGTACAACCAAAGCAGATATGACACTATTTATGTCAGGGGTACAACCAAAGCAGGTTTGACACTAGTTATGACACTATTTATGTCAGGGGTACAACCAAAGCAAGTATGACACTATTTATGTCAGGGGCACAACCAAAGCAGATATGACACTATTTATATCAGGGGTACAACCAAAGCAGGTTTGACACTATTTATGACACTATTTATGTCAGGGGTACAACCAAAGCAAGTATGACACTATTTATGTCAGGGGCACAACCAAAGCAGATATGACACTATTTATGTCAGGGGTACAACCAAAGCAGGTTTGACACTATTTATGACACTATTTATGTCAGGGGTACAACCGAAGCAGGTTTGACACTATTTATGCCAGGGGTACAACCAAAGCATGTTTGACACTATTTATGTCAGGGGTACAACCGAAGCAGGTATGACACTATTTATGTCAGGGGGACAACCAAAGCAGGTATGACACTATATATGTCAGGGGTACAACCAAAGCAGGTATGACACTATTTATGTCAGGGGTACAGCCAAAGCAGGTATGACACTATTTATGTCAGGGGTACAACCAAAGCAGGTATGACACTATTTATGTCAGGGGTACAACCAAAGCAGGTATGACACTATTTATGTCAGGGGGACAACTAAAGCAGGTATGACACTATTTATGTCAGGGGTACAACCAAAGCAGGTATGACACTATATATGTCAGGGGTACAACCAAAGCAGGTATGACACTATTTATGTCAGGGGTACAACCAAAGCAGGTATGACACTATTTATGTCAGGGGTACACCCAAAGCAGGTATGACACTATTTATGTCAGGGGTACAACCAAAGCAGGTATGACACTATTTATGTCAGGGGTACAACCAAAGCAGGTATGACACTATATATGTCAGGGGTACAACCAAAGCAGGTATGACAGTATATATGTCAGGGGTACAACCAAAGCAGGTATGACACTATTTATGTCAGGGGGACAACCAAAGCAGGTATGACACCATTTATGTCAGGGGTACAACCAAAGCAGGTATGACACTATTTATGTCAGGGGTACAGCCAAAACAGGTATGACAAAATTTATGTCAGGGGTACAACCAAAGCAGGTATGACACTATTTATGTCAGGGGTACAACCAAAGCAGGTATGACACTATATATGTCAGGGGTACAACCAAAGCAGGTATGACACTATTTATGTCAGGGGTACAACCAATGCAGGTATGACACTATTTATGTCAGGGGTACAACCAAAGCAGGTATGACACAATTTGTGTCAGGGGTACAACTAAAGCAGGTATGACACAATTTGTGTCAGGTGTACAACCAAAGCAGGTATGACACTATTTATGTCAGGGGTACAACCAAAGCAGGTATGACACTATGTATGCCAGGGGTACAACCAAAGCAGGTATGACACTATTTATGTCAGGGGTACAACCTAAGCAGGTATGACACTATTTATGTCAGGGGTACAACCAAAGCAGGTATGACACTATTTATGTCAGGGGTACAACCAATGCAGGTATGACACTATTTATGTCAGGGGTACAACCTAAGCAGGTATGACACTATTTATGTCAGGGGTACAACCAATGCAGGTATGACACTATTTATGTCAGGGGTACAACCTAAGCAGGTATGACACTATTTATGTCAGGGGTACAACCTAAGCAGGTTTGACACTATTTATGTTTTAGATACAACCAAAGCAAGTATAACGCTATGTCAGGGGTACAGCCAATTTAAAATGCATACATGATACTATTTACGTCTGAGGTACAACCAAAGCGGGTATGAAATTATATATGTCAGGGGTATAATCAAAGTAGGCAATGATGAGTCGAGGAATTGTTGAAACCGTTTTTTTATCTTTGATAAAGCTGCGTAAATATCTAAATTACGATTTGTGTGTATTTGTTTTTTTTTCCGCTTGTTTCCTTATGTGACTACTAAATTTCCGAAAAACTTTCTTTCAGTTGTCATGGAAACATATTTTAAGATATTGAAGACAATGCTGAAGAAACCGGAACAGAGCCCACAGGCCGAACGTACTAATCTTTTAAACGAAGAAAATATTTATATATAGACTTACTCCGAATCACAACAAAGTGTGAAGTATGTATTCCCTTTTAAAGGCGGTTTTGTCAGTCAATTCGAGAATAATTATATATGTTTATTTCATTACAATAGTTGTGACTTTGCCGTCAACCTTGGTGACGTATTCTGATTTGAATCTATTTTTGGTTTGAAAGTTTTTGGGGCATTCGTCCTCGGGCGCAATTTGCCAGATCGCCGTGCAATGTGATATCCATTGGACGTATCACGTATTGGGTTATATTCCAAACATGTAAATTAGTCATGTTTTATGTCTTTATGAAATTAGTCATATGTTTTTGTAATTGGGATATTTGCTGTTATTTAAAGAACGAGATATTGTTTGTAATGTTTAAAATGATCTATATTTCATTTTTTTTCAATAATTCTTACTTTTATTGTGCTGCAATATTTAAATTTTTGGGGCAATTCCTGGGAGCAGACACATCCTGATTTAATCGCATTTTCCGAACAAAGATTAATTGTTGATATAAAACATTCTTGCACCCCATGTCCGATTAAATCATAATGGCAAACCACAATTTTACACAGTGTCATTTTATGATACACATGTTTCACCGTCCCATTTTAAGGAAATGAAATCGACACAGCTTGGGTGAAACTTGTTAAATGCAATGACAGTATCGCCTAGCAGGCAATGCCATTTGTTCTATAGGGGTCAAGTTATAGGTAACTATTCAATTTAGTATACGTATTATGTATACGATGTATCACAGTTGGAAAGCACGTGTATGTTTTATATTATCGAGGTGATTAAATCGAATACTTTAATAAGTAATAGTTATTTTATTGTTTCACAGACATCTAACAATTCAAAAGAACTTAAATATTGCAATTGTAAGAGTTTTCGAATAGATACTAGTCTTGGACGAATTTTGAAGAAACTTCAGCATATCAAAACGCAGCATTACATGTTGCATTCTATATACAGGGCGCAATTTGTTTACGGTGGTGTTATGATGTCGAGCATGAGAACTAACACTTGAGCTAACTCCCCGACGTTATAGATTTTGAACCTCCTTTGAACAATTGAACAATTTATTTGTTCTGAACAAATATTATCACAGGGACCGTTAACATACTGTCGTAAGATTACTTGTAATCGATGGTTTGAGTCTCAAAAACAACTAGTGGTTGCATTCGACTCACTGGAGAATCTGGGTATCGATCCCGGTACCTCTCACATGCTAAGCGAGCGCTCTACCACTTGAGCTAATTCACCGACGATATTCACGTTTGAGCCTCCTTAAGTGAGCCTTCATGTATCGAATTTACATTCAGAAATATTCAGAATTTCAATCATATGCCCGTTAAGTCAAATTACTTAGAATTGAGCAATCTATTTTTTCTAAACAATTATTATCACAGTGACCGTAACCATACTGTTATATATTACTTGTAATTCTAAGGTTTGAGTCTCAAAAACAACAAGTTGTTGCATTCGACTCACTGGAGAATCCGGGTATCGATCCCGGTACCTTTCACATGCTAAGCGAGCGCTCTACCATTTGAGCTAATTCGCCGACGATATTGACGTTTGAGCCTCCTTAAGTGAGCCTCGATGTAACGAATTTATAATCAGAAATATTCAGAATTTCAATCATATGCTCGTAAAGTCAAATTACTTAGAATTGAACAAATTATTTTTTCTAAACAATTATTATCACAGTGACTGTAAACATACTGATATAATACTCCTTGTAATTCGAAGGTTTAAGTCTCAAAAACAACTAGTTGTTGCATTCGACTCGTTTTTTCTAAACAATTATTATCACAGTGACCGTAAACATACTGGTATAATACTCATTGGAATTCGAAGGTTTGAGTCTCAAATACAACGAGTTGTTGCATTCGACTCACTGGAGAATCCGGGTATCGATCCCAGTTCCTCTCACATGCTAAGCGAGCGCTCTACCACTTGAGCTAATTCCCCGACTATATTCACGTTTGAGCCTCCTTAAGTGAGCTCGATGTAACGAATTTATAATCAGAAATATTCAGAATTTCAATCATATACTCGTAAAGTCAAATTACTTAGAATTGAACAAATCATTTTTTCTAAACAATTATTGTCACAGTGACCGTAAACATACTGTCATAATATAACTTGTAATTCGAGGGTTTGAGTCTCAAAAACATCAAGTTGTTGCATTCAACTCACTGGAGAATCCGGGTATCGATCCTGGTACCTCTCACATGCTAAGCGAGCGCTCTACCACTTGAGCTAATTCCCCGACGATATTCATGTTTGAGCCTCCTTAAGTGAGTCTCGATGTAACTAATTTTTAATCAGAAATATTCAGAATTTCAATCATATGCTCGTAAAGTAAAATTACTTAGAATTGAACAAATCATTTTTTCTAAACAATTATTATCACAGTGACTGTAAACATACTGATATAATACTCCTTGTAATTCGAAGGTTTAAGTCTCAAAAACAACTAGTTGTTGCATTCGACTCGTTTTTTCTAAACAATTATTATCACAGTGACCGTAAACATACTGATATAATACTACTTGTAATTCGAAGGTTTGAGTCACAAAAACAACTAGTTATTGTACACAACTCAATGGAGAATCCGGGTATCGATCCCGGTACCTCTCACATGCTAAGCGAGCGCTCTACCACTTGAGCTAATTCCCCGACGATATTGACGTTTGAGCCTCCTTAAGTGAGCCTCGATGTAACGAATTTATAATCAGAAATATTCAGAATTTCAATCATATACCCGTAAAGTCAAATTACTTAGAATTGAACAAATTATTGTTTTCTAAACAATTATTATCACAGTGACCGTAAACATTCTGTCATAATATAACTTGTAATTCAAGGGTTTGAGTCTCAAAAACAACAAGTTGTTGCATTCGACTCACTGGAGAATCCGGGTATCGATCCCGGTACCTCTCACATGCTAAGCGAGCACTCTACCACTTGAGCTAATTCCCCGACGAGATTCACGTTTGAGCCTCCTTAAGTAAGCCTCGATGTAACGAAATTATTTTTTCTAAACAATGATTGTCACAGTGACCGTAAACATACTGATATAATACTCATTGGAATTCGAAAGTTTGAGTCTCAAATACAACGAGTTGTTGCATTCGACTCACTGGAGAATCCGGGTATCGATCCCGGTACCTCTCACATGCTAAGCGAGCGCTCTACCACTTGAGCTAATTCCCCGACGATATTCACGTTTGAGCCTCCTTAAGTGAGCCTCGATGTAACGAATTTATAATCAGAAATATTCAGAATTTCAATCATATACTCGTAAAGTCAAATTACTTAGAATTGAACAAATCATTTTTTCTAAACAATTATTGTCACAGTGACCGTAAACATACTGTCATAATATAACTTGTAATTCGAGGGTTTGAGTCTCAAAAACATCAAGTTGTTGCATTCAACTCACTGGAGAATCCGGGTATCGATCCTGGTACCTCTCACATGCTAAGCGAGCGCTCTACCACTTGAGCTAATTCCCCGACGATATTGACGTTTGAGCCTCCTTAAGTGAGCCTCGATGTAACGAATTTATAATCAGAAATATTCAGAATTTCAATCATATACCCGTAAAGTCAAATTACTTAGAATTGAACAAATTATTGTTTTCTAAACAATTATTATCACAGTGACTGTAAACATACTGATATAATACTCCTTGTAATTCGAAGGTTTAAGTCTCAAAAACAACTAGTTATTGTCTCGATGTAACTAATTTTTAATCAGAAATATTCAGAATTTCAATCATATGCTCGTAAAGTAAAATTACTTAGAATTGAACAAATCATTTTTTCTAAACAATTATTATCACAGTGACTGTACACATACTGATATAATACTCCTTGTAATTCGAAGGTTTAAGTCTCAAAAACAACTAGTTGTTGCATTCGACTCGTTTTTTCTAAACAATTATTATCACAGTGACCGTAAACACACTGATATAATACTACTTGTAATTCGAAGGTTTGAGTCACAAAAACAACTAGTTATTGTACACAACTCAATGGAGAATCCGGGTATCGATCCCGGTACCTCTCACATGCTAAGCGAGCGCTCTACCACTTGAGCTAATTCCCCGACGATATTCACGTTTGAGCCTCCTTAAGTGAGCCTCGATGTAACGAATTTATAATCAGAAATATTCAGAATTTCAATCATATACCCGTAAAGTCAAATTACTTAGAATTGAACAAATTATTTTTTCTAAACAATTATTATCACAGTGACCGTAAACATTCTGTCATAATATAACTTGTAATTCAAGGGTTTGAGTCTCAAAAACAACAAGTTGTTGCATTCGACTCACTGGAGAATCCGGGTATCGATCCAGGTACCTTTCACATGCTAAGCGAGCGCTCTACCACTTGAGCTAATTCCCCGACGAGATTCACGTTTGAGCCTCCTTAAGTAAGCCTCGATGTAACGAAATTATTTTTTCTAAACAATGATTGTCACAGTGACCGTAAACATACTGATATAATACTCATTGGAATTCGAAGGTTTGAGTCTCAAATACAACGAGTTGTTGCATTCGACTCACTGGAGAATCCGGGTATCGATCCCGGTACCTCTCACATGCTAAGCGAGCGCTCTACCACTTGAGCTAATTCAACGACGATATTCACGTTTGAGCCTCCTTAAGTGAGCCTCGATGTAACGAATTTATAACCAGAAATATTCAGAATTTCAATCATATACCCGTAAAGTCAAATTACTTAGAATTGAACAAATTATTTTTTCTAAACAATTATTATCACAGTGACCGTAAACATACTGATATAATACTCCTTGTAATTCGAAGGTTTGAGTCACAAAAACAACTAGTTATTGTACACAACTCAATGGAGAATCCGGGTATCAATCCCGGTACCTCTCACATGCTAAGCGAGCGCTCTACCACTTGAGCTAATTCCCCGACGATATTCACGTTTGAGCCTCCTTAAGTGAGCCTCGATGTAACGAATTTATAATCAGAAATATTCAGAATTTCAATCATATACCCGTAAAGTCAAATTACTTAGAATTGAACAAATTATTTTTTCTAAACAATTATTATCACTGTGACCGTAAACATACTGATATAATATAACTTGTAATTCAAGGGTTTGAGTCTCAAAAACAACAAGTTGTTGCATTCAACTCACTGGAGAATCCGGGTATCGATCCCGGTACCTCTCACATGCTAAGCGAGCGCTCTACCACTTGAGCTAATTCCCCGACGATATTCATGTTTGAGCCTCCTTAAGTGAGTCTCGATGTAACTAATTTTTAATCAGAAATATTCAGAATTTCAATCATATGCTCGTAAAGTAAAATTACTTAGAATTGAACAAATCATTTTTTCTAAACAATTATTATCACAGTGACTGTAAACATACTGATATAATACTCCTTGTAATTCGAAGGTTTAAGTCTCAAAAACAACTAGTTGTTGCATTCGACTCGTTTTTTCTAAACAATTATTATCACAGTGACCGTAAACATACTGATATAATACTACTTGTAATTCGAAGGTTTGAGTCACAAAAACAACTAGTTATTGTACACAACTCAATGGAGAATCCGGGTATCGATCCCGGTACCTCTCACATGCTAAGCGAGCGCTCTACCACTTGAGCTAATTCCCCGACGATATTCACGTTTGAGCCTCCTTAAGTGAGCCTCGATGTAACGAATTTATAATCAGAAATATTCAGAATTTCAATCATATACCCGTAAAGTCAAATTACTTAGAATTGAACAAATTATTTTTTCTAAACAATTATTATCACAGTGACCGTAAACATTCTGTCATAATATAACTTGTAATTCAAGGGTTTGAGTCTCAAAAACAACAAGTTGTTGCATTCGACTCACTGGAGAATCCGGGTATCGATCCCGGTACCTCTCACAAGCTAAGCGAGCGCTCTACCACTTGAGCTAATTCACCGACGAGATTCACGTTTGAGCCTCCTTAAGTAAGCCTCGATGTAACGAAATTATTTTTTCTAAACAATGATTGTCACAGTGACCGTAAACATACTGATATAATACTCATTGGAATTCGAAGGTTTGAGTCTCAAATACAACGAGTTGTTGCATTCGACTCACTGGAGAATCCGGGTATCGATCCCGGTACCTCTCACATGCTAAGCGAGCGCTCTACCACTTGAGCTAATTCAACGACGATATTCACGTTTGAGCCTCCTTAAGTGAGCCTCGATGTAACGAATTTATAACCAGAAATATTCAGAATTTCAATCATATACCCGTAAAGTCAAATTACTTAGAATTGAACAAATTATTTTTTCTAAACAATTATTATCACAGTGACTGTAAACATACTGATATAATACTCCTTGTAATTCGAAGGTTTAAGTCTCAAAAACAAGTAGTTGTTGCATTCGACTCGTTTTTTCTAAACAATTATTATCACAGTGACCGTAAACATACTGATATAATACTACTTGTAATTCGAAGGTTTGAGTCACAAAAACAACTAGTTATTGTACACAACTCAATGGAGAATCCGGGTATCGATCCCGGTACCTCTCACATGCTAAGCGAGCGCTCTACCACTTGAGCTAATTCCCCGACGATATTGACGTTTGAGCCTCCTTAAGTGAGCCTCGATGTAACGAATTTATAATCAGAAATATTCAGAATTTCAATCATATACCCGTAAAGTCAAATTACTTAGAATTGAACAAATTATTGTTTTCTAAACAATTATTATCACAGTGACCATAAACATTCTGTCATAATATAACTTGTAATTCAAGGGTTTGAGTCTCAAAAACAACAAGTTGTTGCATTCGACTCACTGGAGAATCCGGGTATCGATCCCGGTACCTCTCACATGCTAAGCGAGCGCTCTACCACTTGAGCTAATTCCCCGACGATATTCACGTTTGAGCCTCCTTAAGTGAGCCTCGATGTAACGAATTTATAATCAGAAATATTCAGAATTTCAATCATATACCCGTAAAGTCAAATTACTTAGAATTGAACAAATTATTTTTTCTAAACAATTATTATCACAGTGACCGTAAACATTCTGTCATAATATAACTTGTAATTCAAGGGTTTGAGTCTCAAAAACAACAAGTTGTTGCATTCGACTCACTGGAGAATCCGGGTATCGATCCCGGTACCTTTCACATGCTAAGCGAGCGCTCTACCACTTGAGCTAATTCCCCGACGAGATTCACGTTTGAGCCTCCTTAAGTAAGCCTCGATGTAACGAAATTATTTTTTCTAAACAATGATTGTCACAGTGACCGTAAACATACTGATATAATACTCATTGGAATTCGAAGGTTTGAGTCTCAAATACAACGAGTTGTTGCATTCGACTCACTGGAGAATCCGGGTATCGATCCCGGTACCTCTCACATGCTAAGCGAGCGCTCTACCACTTGAGCTAATTCAACGACGATATTCACGTTTGAGCCTCCTTAAGTGAGCCTCGATGTAACGAATTTATAACCAGAAATATTCAGAATTTCAATCATATACCCGTAAAGTCAAATTACTTAGAATTGAACAAATTATTTTTTCTAAACAATTATTATCACAGTGACCGTAAACATACTGATATAATACTCCTTGTAATTCGAAGGTTTGAGTCACAAAAACAACTAGTTATTGTACACAACTCAATGGAGAATCCGGGTATCGATCCCGGTACCTCTCACATGCTAAGCGAGCGCTCTACCACTTGAGCTAATTCCCCGACGATATTCACGTTTGAGCCTCCTTAAGTGAGCCTCGATGTAACGAATTTATAATCAGAAATATTCAGAATTTCAATCATATACCCGTAAAGTCAAATTACTTAGAATTGAACAAATTATTTTTTCTAAACAATTATTATCACTGTGACCGTAAACATACTGATATAATATAACTTGTAATTCAAGGGTTTGAGTCTCAAAAATAACAAGTTGTTGCATTCAACTCACTGGAGAATCCGGGTATCGATCCCGGTACCTCTCACATGCTAAGCGAGCGCTCTACCACTTGAGCTAATTCCCCGACGATATTCATGTTTGAGCCTCCTTAAGTGAGTCTCGATGTAACTAATTTTTAATCAGAAATATTCAGAATTTCAATCATATGCTCGTAAAGTAAAATTACTTAGAATTGAACAAATCATTTTTTCTAAACAATTATTATCACAGTGACTGTAAACATACTGATATAATACTCCTTGTAATTCGAAGGTTTAAGTCTCAAAAACAACTAGTTGTTGCATTCGACTCGTTTTTTCTAAACAATTATTATCACAGTGACCGTAAACATACTGATATAATACTACTTGTAATTCGAAGGTTTGAGTCACAAAAACAACTAGTTATTGTACACAACTCAATGGAGAATCCGGGTATCGATCCCGGTACCTCTCACATGCTAAGCGAGCGCTCTACCACTTGAGCTAATTCCCCGACGATATTCACGTTTGAGCCTCCTTAAGTGAGCCTCGATGTAACGAATTTATAATCAGAAATATTCAGAATTTCAATCATATACCCGTAAAGTCAAATTACTTAGAATTGAACAAATTATTTTTTCTAAACAATTATTATCACAGTGACCGTAAACATTCTGTCATAATATAACTTGTAATTCAAGGGTTTGAGTCTCAAAAACAACAAGTTGTTGCATTCGACTCACTGGAGAATCCGGGTATCGATCCCGGTACCTCTCACAAGCTAAGCGAGCGCTCTACCACTTGAGCTAATTCACCGACGAGATTCACGTTTGAGCCTCCTTAAGTAAGCCTCGATGTAACGAAATTATTTTTTCTAAACAATGATTGTCACAGTGACCGTAAACATACTGATATAATACTCATTGGAATTCGAAGGTTTGAGTCTCAAATACAACGAGTTGTTGCATTCGACTCACTGGAGAATCCGGGTATCGATCCCGGTACCTCTCACATGCTAAGCGAGCGCTCTACCACTTGAGCTAATTCAACGACGATATTCACGTTTGAGCCTCCTTAAGTGAGCCTCGATGTAACGAATTTATAACCAGAAATATTCAGAATTTCAATCATATACCCGTAAAGTCAAATTACTTAGAATTGAACAAATTATTTTTTCTAAACAATTATTATCACAGTGACCGTAAACATACTGATATAATACTCCTTGTAATTCGAAGGTTTGAGTCACAAAAACAACTAGTTATTGTACACAACTCAATGGAGAATCCGGGTATTGATCCCGGTACCTCTCACATGCTAAGCGAGCGCTCTACCACTTGAGCTAATTCCCCGACGATATTCACGTTTGAGCCTCCTTAAGTGAGCCTCGATGTAACGAATTTATAATCAGAAATATTCAGAATTTCAATCATATACCCGTAAAGTCAAATTACTTAGAATTGAACAAATTATTTTTTCTAAACAATTATTATCACAGTGACCGTAAACATACTGATATAATACTCCTTGTAATTCGAAGGTTTGAGTCACAAAAACAACTAGTTATTGTACACAACTCAATGGAGAATCCGGGTATCGATCCCGGTACCTCTCACATGCTAAGCGAGCGCTCTACCACTTGAGCTAATTCCCCGACGATATTCACGTTTGAGCCTCCTTAAGTGAGCCTCGATGTAACGAATTTATAATCAGAAATATTCAGAATTTCAATCATATACCCGTAAAGTCAAATTACTTAGAATTGAACAAATTATTTTTTCTAAACAATTATTATCACTGTGACCGTAAACATACTGATATAATATAACTTGTAATTCAAGGGTTTGAGTCTCAAAAACAACAAGTTGTTGCATTCAACTCACTGGAGAATCCGGGTATCGATCCCGGTACCTCTCACATGCTAAGCGAGCGCTCTACCACTTGAGCTAATTCCCCGACGATATTCATGTTTGAGCCTCCTTAAGTGAGTCTCGATGTAACTAATTTTTAATCAGAAATATTCAGAATTTCAATCATATGCTCGTAAAGTAAAATTACTTAGAATTGAACAAATCATTTTTTCTAAACAATTATTATCACAGTGACTGTAAACATACTGATATAATACTCCTTGTAATTCGAAGGTTTAAGTCTCAAAAACAACTAGTTGTTGCATTCGACTCGTTTTTTCTAAACAATTATTATCACAGTGACCGTAAACATACTGATATAATACTACTTGTAATTCGAAGGTTTGAGTCACAAAAACAACTAGTTATTGTACACAACTCAATGGAGAATCCGGGTATCGATCCCGGTACCTCTCACATGCTAAGCGAGCGCTCTACCACTTGAGCTAATTCCCCGACGATATTCACGTTTGAGCCTCCTTAAGTGAGCCTCGATGTAACGAATTTATAATCAGAAATATTCAGAATTTCAATCATATACCCGTAAAGTCAAATTACTTAGAATTGAACAAATTATTTTTTCTAAACAATTATTATCACAGTGACCGTAAACATTCTGTCATAATATAACTTGTAATTCAAGGGTTTGAGTCTCAAAAACAACAAGTTGTTGCATTCGACTCACTGGAGAATCCGGGTATCGATCCCGGTACCTCTCACAAGCTAAGCGAGCGCTCTACCACTTGAGCTAATTCACCGACGAGATTCACGTTTGAGCCTCCTTAAGTAAGCCTCGATGTAACGAAATTATTTTTTCTAAACAATGATTGTCACAGTGACCGTAAACATACTGATATAATACTCATTGGAATTCGAAGGTTTGAGTCTCAAATACAACGAGTTGTTGCATTCGACTCACTGGAGAATCCGGGTATCGATCCCGGTACCTCTCACATGCTAAGCGAGCGCTCTACCACTTGAGCTAATTCAACGACGATATTCACGTTTGAGCCTCCTTAAGTGAGCCTCGATGTAACGAATTTATAACCAGAAATATTCAGAATTTCAATCATATACCCGTAAAGTCAAATTACTTAGAATTGAACAAATTATTTTTTCTAAACAATTATTATCACAGTGACCGTAAACATACTGATATAATACTCCTTGTAATTCGAAGGTTTGAGTCACAAAAACAACTAGTTATTGTACACAACTCAATGGAGAATCCGGGTATTGATCCCGGTACCTCTCACATGCTAAGCGAGCGCTCTACCACTTGAGCTAATTCCCCGACGATATTCACGTTTGAGCCTCCTTAAGTGAGCCTCGATGTAACGAATTTATAATCAGAAATATTCAGAATTTCAATCATATACCCGTAAAGTCAAATTACTTAGAATTGAACAAATTATTTTTTCTAAACAATTATTATCACAGTGACCGTAAACATACTGATATAATACTTCTTGTAATTCGAAGGTTTGAGTCACAAAAACAACTAGTTATTGTACACAACTCAATGGAGAATCCGGGTATCGATCCCGGTACCTCTCACATGCTAAGCGAGCGCTCTACCACTTGAGCTAATTCAACGACGATATTCACGTTTGAGCCTCCTTAAGTGAGCCTCGATGTAACGAATTTATAACCAGAAATATTCAGAATTTCAATCATATACCCGTAAAGTCAAATTACTTAGAATTGAACAAATTATTTTTTCTAAACAATTATTATCACAGTGACCGTAAACATACTGATATAATACTCCTTGTAATTCGAAGGTTTGAGTCACAAAAACAACTAGTTATTGTACACAACTCACTGGAGAATCCGGGTATCGATCCCGGTACCTCTCACATGCTAAGCGAGCGCTCTACCACTTGAGCTAATTCCCCAACGATATTCATGTTTGAGCCTCCTTAAGTGAGTCTCGATGTAACTAATTTTTAATCAGAAATATTCAGAATTTCAATCATATGCTCGTAAAGTAAAATTACTTAGAATTGAACAAATCATTTTTTCTAAACAATTATTATCACAGTGACTGTAAACATACTGATATAATACTCCTTGTAATTCGAAGGTTTAAGTCTCAAAAACAACTAGTTGTTGCATTCGACTCGTTTTTTCTGAACAATTATTATCACAGTGACCGTAAACATACTGATATAATACTACTTGTAATTCGAAGGTTTGAGTCACAAAAACAACTAGTTATTGTACACAACTCACTGGAGAATCCGGGTATCGATCCCGGTACCTCTCACATGCTAAGCGAGCGCTCTACCACTTGAGCTAATTCCCCGACGATATTCACGTTTGAGCCTCCTTAAGTGAGCCTCGATGTAACGAATTTATAATCAGAAATATTCAGAATTTCAATCATATACCCGTAAAGTCAAATTACTTAGAATTGAACAAATTATTTTTTCTAAACAATTATTATCACAGTGACCGTAAACATTCTGTCATAATATAACTTGTAATTCAAGGGTTTGAGTCTCAAAAACAACAAGTTGTTGCATTCGACTCACTGGAGAATCCGGGTATCGATCCCGGTACCTTTCACATGCTAAGCGAGCGCTCTACCACTTGAGCTAATTCCCCGACGAGATTCACGTTTGAGCCTCCTTAAGTAAGCCTCGATGTAACGAAATTATTTTTTCTAAACAATGATTGTCACAGTGACCGTAAACATACTGATATAATACTCATTGGAATTCGAAGGTTTGAGTCTCAAATACAACGAGTTGTTGCATTCGACTCACTGGAGAATCCGGGTATCGATCCCGGTACCTCTCACATGCTAAGCGAGCGCTCTACCACTTGAGCTAATTCAACGACGATATTCACGTTTGAGCCTCCTTAAGTGAGCCTCGATGTAACGAATTTATAACCAGAAATATTCAGAATTTCAATCATATACCCGTAAAGTCAAATTACTTAGAATTGAACAAATTATTTTTTCTAAACAATTATTATCACAGTGACCGTAAACATACTGATATAATACTCCTTGTAATTCGAAGGTTTGAGTCACAAAAACAACTAGTTATTGTACACAACTCAATGGAGAATCCGGGTATCGATCCCGGTACCTCTCACATGCTAAGCGAGCGCTCTACCACTTGAGCTAATTCCCCGACGATATTCACGTTTGAGCCTCCTTAAGTGAGCCTCGATGTAACGAATTTATAATCAGAAATATTCAGAATTTCAATCATATACCCGTAAAGTCAAATTACTTAGAATTGAACAAATTATTTTTTCTAAACAATTATTATCACTGTGACCGTAAACATACTGATATAATATAACTTGTAATTCAAGGGTTTGAGTCTCAAAAACAACAAGTTGTTGCATTCAACTCACTGGAGAATCCGGGTATCGATCCCGGTACCTCTCACATGCTAAGCGAGCGCTCTACCACTTGAGCTAATTCCCCGACGATATTCATGTTTGAGCCTCCTTAAGTGAGTCTCGATGTAACTAATTTTTAATCAGAAATATTCAGAATTTCAATCATATGCTCGTAAAGTAAAATTACTTAGAATTGAACAAATCATTTTTTCTAAACAATTATTATCACAGTGACTGTAAACATACTGATATAATACTCCTTGTAATTCGAAGGTTTAAGTCTCAAAAACAACTAGTTGTTGCATTCGACTCGTTTTTTCTAAACAATTATTATCACAGTGACCGTAAACATACTGATATAATACTACTTGTAATTCGAAGGTTTGAGTCACAAAAACAACTAGTTATTGTACACAACTCAATGGAGAATCCGGGTATCGATCCCGGTACCTCTCACATGCTAAGCGAGCGCTCTACCACTTGAGCTAATTCCCCGACGATATTCACGTTTGAGCCTCCTTAAGTGAGCCTCGATGTAACGAATTTATAATCAGAAATATTCAGAATTTCAATCATATACCCGTAAAGTCAAATTACTTAGAATTGAACAAATTATTTTTTCTAAACAATTATTATCACAGTGACCGTAAACATTCTGTCATAATATAACTTGTAATTCAAGGGTTTGAGTCTCAAAAACAACAAGTTGTTGCATTCGACTCACTGGAGAATCCGGGTATCGATCCCGGTACCTCTCACAAGCTAAGCGAGCGCTCTACCACTTGAGCTAATTCACCGACGAGATTCACGTTTGAGCCTCCTTAAGTAAGCCTCGATGTAACGAAATTATTTTTTCTAAACAATGATTGTCACAGTGACCGTAAACATACTGATATAATACTCATTGGAATTCGAAGGTTTGAGTCTCAAATACAACGAGTTGTTGCATTCGACTCACTGGAGAATCCGGGTATCGATCCCGGTACCTCTCACATGCTAAGCGAGCGCTCTACCACTTGAGCTAATTCAACGACGATATTCACGTTTGAGCCTCCTTAAGTGAGCCTCGATGTAACGAATTTATAACCAGAAATATTCAGAATTTCAATCATATACCCGTAAAGTCAAATTACTTAGAATTGAACAAATTATTTTTTCTAAACAATTATTATCACAGTGACCGTAAACATACTGATATAATACTCCTTGTAATTCGAAGGTTTGAGTCACAAAAACAACTAGTTATTGTACACAACTCAATGGAGAATCCGGGTATTGATCCCGGTACCTCTCACATGCTAAGCGAGCGCTCTACCACTTGAGCTAATTCCCCGACGATATTCACGTTTGAGCCTCCTTAAGTGAGCCTCGATGTAACGAATTTATAATCAGAAATATTCAGAATTTCAATCATATACCCGTAAAGTCAAATTACTTAGAATTGAACAAATTATTTTTTCTAAACAATTATTATCACAGTGACCGTAAACATACTGATATAATACTTCTTGTAATTCGAAGGTTTGAGTCACAAAAACAACTAGTTATTGTACACAACTCAATGGAGAATCCGGGTATCGATCCCGGTACCTCTCACATGCTAAGCGAGCGCTCTACCACTTGAGCTAATTCAACGACGATATTCACGTTTGAGCCTCCTTAAGTGAGCCTCGATGTAACGAATTTATAACCAGAAATATTCAGAATTTCAATCATATACCCGTAAAGTCAAATTACTTAGAATTGAACAAATTATTTTTTCTAAACAATTATTATCACAGTGACCGTAAACATACTGATATAATACTCCTTGTAATTCGAAGGTTTGAGTCACAAAAACAACTAGTTATTGTACACAACTCACTGGAGAATCCGGGTATCGATCCCGGTACCTCTCACATGCTAAGCGAGCGCTCTACCACTTGAGCTAATTCCCCAACGATATTCATGTTTGAGCCTCCTTAAGTGAGTCTCGATGTAACTAATTTTTAATCAGAAATATTCAGAATTTCAATCATATGCTCGTAAAGTAAAATTACTTAGAATTGAACAAATCATTTTTTCTAAACAATTATTATCACAGTGACTGTAAACATACTGATATAATACTCCTTGTAATTCGAAGGTTTAAGTCTCAAAAACAACTAGTTGTTGCATTCGACTCGTTTTTTCTGAACAATTATTATCACAGTGACCGTAAACATACTGATATAATACTACTTGTAATTCGAAGGTTTGAGTCACAAAAACAACTAGTTATTGTACACAACTCAATGGAGAATCCGGGTATCGATCCCGGTACCTCTCACATGCTAAGCGAGCGCTCTACCACTTGAGCTAATTCCCCGATGATTTTCACGTTTGAGCCTCCTTAAGTGAGCCTCGATGTAACGAATTTATAATCAGAAATATTCAGAATTTCAATCATATACCCGTAAAGTCAAATTACTTAGAATTGAACAAATTATTTTTTCTAAACAATTATTATCACAGTGACCGTAAACATACTGATATAATACTCCTTGTAATTCGAAGGTTTGAGTCACAAAAACAACTAGTTATTGTACACAACTCAATGGAGAATCCGGGTATCGATCCCGGTACCTCTCACATGCTAAGCGAGCGCTCTACCACTTGAGCTAATTCAACGACGATATTCACGTTTGAGCCTCCTTAAGTGAGCCTCGATGTAACGAATTTATAACCAGAAATATTCAGAATTTCAATCATATACCCGTAAAGTCAAATTACTTAGAATTGAACAAATTATTTTTTCTAAACAATTATTATCACAGTGACCGTAAACATACTGATATAATACTCCTTGTAATTCGAAGGTTTGAGTCACAAAAACAACTAGTTATTGTACACAACTCAATGGAGAATCCGGGTATCGATCCCGGTACCTCTCACATGCTAAGCGAGCGCTCTACCACTTGAGCTAATTCCCCGACGATATTCACGTTTGAGCCTCCTTAAGTGAGCCTCGATGTAACGAATTTATAATCAGAAATATTCAGAATTTCAATCATATACCCGTAAAGTCAAATTACTTAGAATTGAACAAATTATTTTTTCTAAACAATTATTATCACTGTGACCGTAAACATACTGATATAATATAACTTGTAATTCAAGGGTTTGAGTCTCAAAAACAACAAGTTGTTGCATTCAACTCACTGGAGAATCCGGGTATCGATCCCGGTACCTCTCACATGCTAAGCGAGCGCTCTACCACTTGAGCTAATTCCCCGACGATATTCATGTTTGAGCCTCCTTAAGTGAGTCTCGATGTAACTAATTTTTAATCAGAAATATTCAGAATTTCAATCATATGCTCGTAAAGTAAAATTACTTAGAATTGAACAAATCATTTTTTCTAAACAATTATTATCACAGTGACTGTAAACATACTGATATAATACTCCTTGTAATTCGAAGGTTTAAGTCTCAAAAACAACTAGTTGTTGCATTCGACTCGTTTTTTCTAAACAATTATTATCACAGTGACCGTAAACATACTGATATAATACTACTTGTAATTCGAAGGTTTGAGTCACAAAAACAACTAGTTATTGTACACAACTCAATGGAGAATCCGGGTATCGATCCCGGTACCTCTCACATGCTAAGCGAGCGCTCTACCACTTGAGCTAATTCCCCGACGATATTCACGTTTGAGCCTCCTTAAGTGAGCCTCGATGTAACGAATTTATAATCAGAAATATTCAGAATTTCAATCATATACCCGTAAAGTCAAATTACTTAGAATTGAACAAATTATTTTTTCTAAACAATTATTATCACAGTGACCGTAAACATTCTGTCATAATATAACTTGTAATTCAAGGGTTTGAGTCTCAAAAACAACAAGTTGTTGCATTCGACTCACTGGAGAATCCGGGTATCGATCCCGGTACCTCTCACAAGCTAAGCGAGCGCTCTACCACTTGAGCTAATTCACCGACGAGATTCACGTTTGAGCCTCCTTAAGTAAGCCTCGATGTAACGAAATTATTTTTTCTAAACAATGATTGTCACAGTGACCGTAAACATACTGATATAATACTCATTGGAATTCGAAGGTTTGAGTCTCAAATACAACGAGTTGTTGCATTCGACTCACTGGAGAATCCGGGTATCGATCCCGGTACCTCTCACATGCTAAGCGAGCGCTCTACCACTTGAGCTAATTCAACGACGATATTCACGTTTGAGCCTCCTTAAGTGAGCCTCGATGTAACGAATTTATAACCAGAAATATTCAGAATTTCAATCATATACCCGTAAAGTCAAATTACTTAGAATTGAACAAATTATTTTTTCTAAACAATTATTATCACAGTGACCGTAAACATACTGATATAATACTCCTTGTAATTCGAAGGTTTGAGTCACAAAAACAACTAGTTATTGTACACAACTCAATGGAGAATCCGGGTATTGATCCCGGTACCTCTCACATGCTAAGCGAGCGCTCTACCACTTGAGCTAATTCCCCGACGATATTCACGTTTGAGCCTCCTTAAGTGAGCCTCGATGTAACGAATTTATAATCAGAAATATTCAGAATTTCAATCATATACCCGTAAAGTCAAATTACTTAGAATTGAACAAATTATTTTTTCTAAACAATTATTATCACAGTGACCGTAAACATACTGATATAATACTTCTTGTAATTCGAAGGTTTGAGTCACAAAAACAACTAGTTATTGTACACAACTCAATGGAGAATCCGGGTATCGATCCCGGTACCTCTCACATGCTAAGCGAGCGCTCTACCACTTGAGCTAATTCAACGACGATATTCACGTTTGAGCCTCCTTAAGTGAGCCTCGATGTAACGAATTTATAACCAGAAATATTCAGAATTTCAATCATATACCCGTAAAGTCAAATTACTTAGAATTGAACAAATTATTTTTTCTAAACAATTATTATCACAGTGACCGTAAACATACTGATATAATACTCCTTGTAATTCGAAGGTTTGAGTCACAAAAACAACTAGTTATTGTACACAACTCACTGGAGAATCCGGGTATCGATCCCGGTACCTCTCACATGCTAAGCGAGCGCTCTACCACTTGAGCTAATTCCCCAACGATATTCATGTTTGAGCCTCCTTAAGTGAGTCTCGATGTAACTAATTTTTAATCAGAAATATTCAGAATTTCAATCATATGCTCGTAAAGTAAAATTACTTAGAATTGAACAAATCATTTTTTCTAAACAATTATTATCACAGTGACTGTAAACATACTGATATAATACTCCTTGTAATTCGAAGGTTTAAGTCTCAAAAACAACTAGTTGTTGCATTCGACTCGTTTTTTCTGAACAATTATTATCACAGTGACCGTAAACATACTGATATAATACTACTTGTAATTCGAAGGTTTGAGTCACAAAAACAACTAGTTATTGTACACAACTCAATGGAGAATCCGGGTATCGATCCCGGTACCTCTCACATGCTAAGCGAGCGCTCTACCACTTGAGCTAATTCCCCGATGATTTTCACGTTTGAGCCTCCTTAAGTGAGCCTCGATGTAACGAATTTATAATCAGAAATATTCAGAATTTCAATCATATACCCGTAAAGTCAAATTACTTAGAATTGAACAAATTATTTTTTCTAAACAATTATTATCACAGTGACCGTAAACATACTGATATAATACTCCTTGTAATTCGAAGGTTTGAGTCACAAAAACAACTAGTTATTGTACACAACTCAATGGAGAATCCGGGTATCGATCCCGGTACCTCTCACATGCTAAGCGAGCGCTCTACCACTTGAGCTAATTCAACGACGATATTCACGTTTGAGCCTCCTTAAGTGAGCCTCGAGGTAACGAATTTATAACCAGAAATATTCAGAATTTCAATCATATACCCGTAAAGTCAAATTACTTAGAATTGAACAAATTATTTTTTCTAAACAATTATTATCACAGTGACCGTAAACATACTGATATAATACTCCTTGTAATTCGAAGGTTTGAGTCACAAAAACAACTAGTTATTGTACACAACTCAATGGAGAATCCGGGTATCGATCCCGGTACCTCTCACATGCTAAGCGAGCGCTCTACCACTTGAGCTAATTCAACGACGATATTCACGTTTGAGCCTCCTTAAGTGAGCCTCGAGGTAACGAATTTATAACCAGAAATATTCAGAATTTCAATCATATACCCGTAAAGTCAAATTACTTAGAATTGAACAAATTATTTTTTCTAAACAATTATTATCACAGTGACCGTAAACATACTGATATAATACTCCTTGTAATTCGAAGGTTTGAGTCACAAAAACAACTAGTTATTGTACACAACTCAATGGAGAATCCGGGTATCGATCCCGGTACCTCTCACATGCTAAGCGAGCGCTCTACCACTTGAGCTAATTCAACGACGATATTCACGTTTGAGCCTCCTTAAGTGAGCCTCGAGGTAACGAATTTATAACCAGAAATATTCAGAATTTCAATCATATACCCGTAAAGTCAAATTACTTAGAATTGAACAAATTATTTTTTCTAAACAATTATTATCACAGTGACCGTAAACATACTGATATAATATAACTTGTAATTCAAGGGTTTGAGTCTCAAAAACAACAAGTTGTTGCATTCAACTCACTGGAGAATCCGGGTATCGATCCCGGTACCTCTCACATGCTAAGCGAGCGCTCTACCACTTGAGCTAATTCCCCGACGATATTCATGTTTGAGCCTCCTTAAGTGAGTCTCGATGTAACTAATTTTTAATCAGAAATATTCAGAATTTCAATCATATGCTCGTAAAGTAAAATTACTTAGAATTGAACAAATCATTTTTTCTAAACAATTATTATCACAGTGACTGTAAACATACTGATATAATACTCCTTGTAATTCGAAGGTTTAAGTCTCAAAAACAACTAGTTGTTGCATTCGACTCGTTTTTTCTGAACAATTATTATCACAGTGACCGTAAACATACTGATATAATACTACTTGTAATTCGAAGGTTTGAGTCACAAAAACAACTAGTTATTGTACACAACTCAATGGAGAATCCGGGTATCGATCCCGGTACCTCTCACATGCTAAGCGAGCGCTCTACCACTTGAGCTAATTCCCCGACGATATTCACGTTTGAGCCTCCTTAAGTGAGCCTCGATGTAACGAATTTATAATCAGAAATATTCAGAATTTCAATCATATACCCGTAAAGTCAAATTACTTAGAATTGAACAAATTATTTTTTCTAAACAATTATTATCACAGTGACCGTAAACATTCTGTCATAATATAACTTGTAATTCAAGGGTTTGAGTCTCAAAAACAACAAGTTGTTGCATTCGACTCACTGGAGAATCCGGGTATCGATCCCGGTACCTCTCACATGCTAAGCGAGCGCTCTACCACTTGAGCTAATTCCCCGACGAGATTCACGTTTGAGCCTCCTTAAGTAAGCCTCGATGTTACGAAATTATTTTTTCTAAACAATGATTGTCACAGTGACCGTAAACATACTGATATAATACTCATTGGAATTCGAAGGTTTGAGTCTCAAATACAACGAGTTGTTGCATTCGACTCACTGGAGAATCCGGGTATCGATCCCGGTACCTCTCACATGCTAAGCGAGCGCTCTACCACTTGAGCTAATTCAACGACGATATTCACGTTTGAGCCTCCTTAAGTGAGCCTCGATGTAACGAATTTATAACCAGATATATTCAGAATTTCAATCATATACCCGTAAAGTCAAATTACTTAGAATTGAACAAATTATTTTTTCTAAACAATTATTATCACAGTGACCGTAAACATACTGATATAATACTCCTTGTAATTCGAAGGTTTGAGTCACAAAAACAACTAGTTATTGTACACAACTCAATGGAGAATCCGGGTATCGATCCCGGTACCTCTCACATGCTAAGCGAGCGCTCTACCACTTGAGCTAATTCCCCGACGATATTCACGTTTGAGCCTCCTTATGTGAGCCTCGATGTAACGAATTTATAATCAGAAATATTCAGAATTTCAATCATATACCCGTAAAGTAAAATTACTTAGAATTGAACAAATTATTTTTTCTAAACAATTATTATCACAGTGACCGTAAACATACTGATATAATATAACTTGTAATTCAAGGGTTTGAGTCTCAAAAACAACAAGTTGTTGCATTCAACTCACTGGAGAATCCGGATATCGATCCCGTTACCTCTCACATGCTAAGCGAGCGCTCTACCACTTGAGCTAATTCCCTGATGATTTTTATGTTTGAGCCTCCTTAAATGAGCCTCGATGTAACGAATTTATAATCAGAAATATTCAGAATTTCAATCATATGCTCGTAAAGTAAAATTACTTAGAATTGAACAAATGATTGTTTTCTAAACAATTATTATCACAGTGACCGTAAACATTCTGTCATAATATAACTTGTAATTCAAGGGTTTGAGTCTCAAAAACAACAAGTTGTTGCATTCAACTCACTGGCGAATCCGGGTATCGATCCCGGTACCTTTCACATGCTAAGCGAACTACCACTTCAGCTAATTCCCCGACTATATTCTCGTTTGAGCCTCCTTAAGTGAGTCTCGATGTAACTAATTTATTTTTTCTAAACAATGATTATCACAGTGACCGTAAACATACTGATATAATACTACTTGTAATTCGAAGGTTTGAGTCTCAAAAACAACTAGTTATTGAACACAACTCAATGGAGAATCCGGATATCGATCGCGGTACCTCTCACATGCTAAGCGAGCGCTCTACCACTTGAGCTAATTCCCCGACGATATTCATGTTTGAGCCTCCTTAAGTGAGTCTCGATGTAACTAATTTACAATCAGAAATATTCAGAATTTCAATCATATGCCCGTAAAGTAAAATTACTTAGAATTGAACGAATCATTTTTTTTAAACAATTATTATCACAGTGAACGTAAACATACTGTCATAATATAACTGGTAATTCAAGGGTTTGAGTCTCAAAAACAACAAGTTGTTGCATTCGACTCACTGCAGAATCCGAGTATCGATCCCGGTACCTCTCACGTGCTAAGCGAGCGCTCTACCACTTGAGCTAATTCCCTGACGATATTCACGTTTGAGCCTCCTTAAGAGAGCCTCGATGTAACAAATTTATAACCAGAAATATTCAGAATTTCAATCATATGCTCGTAAAGTCAAATTACTTAGAATTGAACAAATTATTGTTTTCTAAACAATTATTATCACAGTGACCGTAAACATTCTGTCATAATATAACTTGTAATTCAAGGGTTTGAGTCTCAAAAACAACAAGTTGTTGCATTCGACTCACTGGAGAATCCGGGTATCGATCCCGGTACCTCTCACATGCTAAGCGAGCGCTCTACCACTTGAGCTAATTCCCCGACGAGATTCAAGTTTGAGCCTCCTTAAGTAAGCCTCGATGTAACGAAATTATTTTTTCTAAACAATGATTGTCACAGTGACCGTAAACATACTGATATAATACTCATTGGAATTCGAAGGTTGAGTCTCAAATACAACGAGTTGTTGCATTCGACTCACTGGAGAATCCGGGTATCGATCCCGGTACCTCTCACATGCTAAGCGAGCGCTCTACCACTTGAGCTAATTCAACGACGATATTCACGTTTGAGCCTCCTTAAGTGAGCCTCGATGTAACGAATTTATAACCAGAAATATTCAGAATTTCAATCATATACCCGTAAAGTCAAATTACTTAGAATTGAACAAATTATTTTTTCTAAACAATTATTATCACAGTGACCGTAAACATACTGATATAATACTCCTTGTAATTCGAAGGTTTGAGTCACAAAAACAACTAGTTATTGTACACAACTCAATGGAGAATCCGGGTATCGATCCCGGTACCTCTCACATGCTAAGCGAGCGCTCTACCACTTGAGCTAATTCCCCGACGATATTCACGTTTGAGCCTCCTTATGTGAGCCTCGATGTAACGAATTTATAATCAGAAATATTCAGAATTTCAATCATATACCCGTAAAGTAAAATTACTTAGAATTGAACAAATTATTTTTTCTAAACAATTATTATCACAGTGACCGTAAACATACTGATATAATATAACTTGTAATTCAAGGGTTTGAGTCTCAAAAACAACAAGTTGTTGCATTCAACTCACTGGAGAATCCGGATATCGATCCCGTTACCTCTCACATGCTAAGCGAGCGCTCTACCACTTGAGCTAATTCCCTGATGATTTTTATGTTTGAGCCTCCTTAAATGAGCCTCGATGTAACGAATTTATAATCAGAAATATTCAGAATTTCAATCATATGCTCGTAAAATAAAATTACTTAGAATTGAACAAATGATTGTTTTCTAAACAATTATTATCACAGTGACCGTAAACATTCTGTCATAATATAACTTGTAATTCAAGGGTTTGAGTCTCAAAAACAACAAGTTGTTGCATTCAACTCACTGGCGAATCCGGGTATCGATCCCGGTACCTTTCACATGCTAAGCGAACTACCACTTCAGCTAATTCCCCGACTATATTCTCGTTTGAGCCTCCTTAAGTGAGTCTCGATGTAACTAATTTATTTTTTCTAAACAATGATTATCACAGTGACCGTAAACATACTGATATAATACTACTTGTAATTCGAAGGTTTGAGTCTCAAAAACAACTAGTTATTGAACACAACTCAATGGAGAATCCGGATATCGATCGCGGTACCTCTCACATGCTAAGCGAGCGCTCTACCACTTGAGCTAATTCCCCGACGATATTCATGTTTGAGCCTCCTTAAGTGAGTCTCGATGTAACTAATTTACAATCAGAAATATTCAGAATTTCAATCATATGCCCGTAAAGTAAAATTACTTAGAATTGAACGAATCATTTTTTTTAAACAATTATTATCACAGTGAACGTAAACATACTGTCATAATATAACTGGTAATTCAAGGGTTTGAGTCTCAAAAACAACAAGTTGTTGCATTCGACTCACTGCAGAATCCGAGTATCGATCCCGGTACCTCTCACGTGCTAAGCGAGCGCTCTACCACTTGAGCTAATTCCCTGACGATATTCACGTTTGAGCCTCCTTAAGAGAGCCTCGATGTAACAAATTTATAACCAGAAATATTCAGAATTTCAATCATATGCTCGTAAAGTCAAATTACTTAGAATTGAACAAATTATTGTTTTCTAAACAATTATTATCACAGTGACCGTAAACATTCTGTCATAATATAACTTGTAATTCAAGGGTTTGAGTCTCAAAAACAATAAGTTGTTGCATTCGACTCACTGGAGAATCCGGGTATCGATCCCGGTACCTCTCACATGCTAAGCGAGCGCTCTACCACTTGAGCTAATTCCCCGACGAGATTCAAGTTTGAGCCTCCTTAAGTAAGCCTCGATGTAACGAAATTATTTTTTCTAAACAATGATTGTCACAGTGACCGTAAACATACTGATATAATACTCATTGGAATTCGAAGGTTGAGTCTCAAATACAACGAGTTGTTGCATTCGACTCACTGGAGAATCCGGGTATCGATCCCGGTACCTCTCACATGCTAAGCGAGCGCTCTACCACTTGAGCTAATTCAACGACGATATTCACGTTTGAGCCTCCTTAAGTGAGCCTCGATGTAACGAATTTATAATCAGAAATATTCAGAATTTCAATCATATACCCGTAAAGTCAAATTACTTAGAATTGAACAAATTATTTTTTCTAAACAATTATTATCACAGTGACCGTAAACATACTGATATAATACTCCTTGTAATTCGAAGGTTTGAGTCACAAAAACAACTAGTTATTGTCTCGATGTAACTAATTTTTAATCAGAAATATTCAGAATTTCAATCATATGCTCGTAAAGTAAAATTACTTAGAATTGAACAAATCATTTTTTCTAAACAATTATTATCACAGTGACTGTACACATACTGATATAATACTCCTTGTAATTCGAAGGTTTAAGTCTCAAAAACAACTAGTTGTTGCATTCGACTCGTTTTTTCTAAACAATTATTATCACAGTGACCGTAAACATACTGATATAATACTACTTGTAATTCGAAGGTTTGAGTCACAAAAACAACTAGTTATTGTACACAACTCAATGGAGAATCCGGGTATCGATCCCGGTACCTCTCACATGCTAAGCGAGCGCTCTACCACTTGAGCTAATTCCCCGACGATATTCACGTTTGAGCCTCCTTAAGTGAGCCTCGATGTAACGAATTTATAATCAGAAATATTCAGAATTTCAATCATATATCCGTAAAGTCAAATTACTTAGAATTGAACAAATTATTTTTTCTAAACAATTATTATCACAGTGACCGTAAACATTCTGTCATAATATAACTTGTAATTCAAGGGTTTGAGTCTCAAAAACAACAAGTTGTTGCATTCGACTCACTGGAGAATCCGGGTATCGATCCCGGTACCTTTCACATGCTAAGCGAGCGCTCTACCACTTGAGCTAATTCCCCGACGAGATTCACGTTTGAGCCTCCTTAAGTAAGCCTCGATGTAACGAAATTATTTTTTCTAAACAATGATTGTCACAGTCACCGTAAACATACTGATATAATACTCATTGGAATTCGAAGGTTTGAGTCTCAAATACAACGAGTTGTTGCATTCGACTCACTGGAGAATCCGGGTATCGATCCCGGTACCTCTCACATGCTAAGCGAGCGCTCTACCACTTGAGCTAATTCAACGACGATATTCACGTTTGAGCCTCCTTAAGTGAGCCTCGATGTAACGAATTTATAACCAGAAATATTCAGAATTTCAATCATATACCCGTAAAGTCAAATTACTTAGAATTGAACAAATTATTTTTTCTAAACAATTATTATCACAGTGACCGTAAACATACTGATATAATACTCCTTGTAATTCGAATGTTTGAGTCACAAAAACAACTAGTTATTGTACACAACTCAATGGAGAATCCGGGTATCGATCCCGGTACCTCTCACATGCTAAGCGAGCGCTCTACCACTTGAGCTAATTCCCCGACGATATTCACGTTTGAGCCTCCTTAAGTGAGCCTCGATGTAACGAATTTATAATCAGAAATATTCAGAATTTCAATCATATACCCGTAAAGTCAAATTACTTAGAATTGAACAAATTATTTTTTCTAAACAATTATTATCACAGTGACCGTAAACATTCTGTCATAATATAACTTGTAATTCAAGGGTTTGAGTCTCAAAAACAACAAGTTGTTGCATTCGACTCACTGGAGAATCCGGGTATCGATCCCGGTACCTCTCACATGCTAAGCGAGCGCTCTACCACTTGAGCTAATTCCCCAACGATATTCTTGTTTGAGCCTCCTTAAGTGAGTCTCGATGTAACTAATTTTTAATCAGAAATATTCAGAATTTCAATCATATGCTCGTAAAGTAAAATTACTTAGAATTGAACAAATCATTTTTTCTAAACAATTATTATCACAGTGACTGTAAACATACTGATATAATACTCCTTGTAATTCGAAGGTTTAAGTCTCAAAAACAACTAGTTGTTGCATTCGACTCGTTTTTTCTAAACAATTATTATCACAGTGACCGTAAACATACTGATATAATACTACTTGTAATTCGAAGGTTTGAGTCACAAAAACAACTAGTTATTGTACACAACTCAATGGAGAATCCGGGTATCGATCCCGGTACCTCTCACATGCTAAGCGAGCGCTCTACCACTTGAGCTAATTCCCCGACGATATTCACGTTTGAGCCTCCTTAAGTGAGCCTCGATGTAACGAATTTATAATCAGAAATATTCAGAATTTCAATCATATACCCGTAAAGTCAAATTACTTAGAATTGAACAAATTATTTTTTCTAAACAATTATTATCACTGTGACCGTAAACATACTGATATAATATAACTTGTAATTCAAGGGTTTGAGTCTCAAAAACAACAAGTTGTTGCACTCAACTCACTGGAGAATCCGGGTATCGATCCCGGTACCTCTCACATGCTTAGCGAGCGCTCTACCACTTGAGCTAATTCCCCGACGATATTCACGTTTGAGCCTCCTTAAGTGAGCCTCGATGTAACGAAATTATTTTTTCTAAACAATGATTGTCACAGTGACCGTAAACATACTGATATAATACTACTTGTAATTCGAAGGTTTGAGTCTCAAAAATAACTAGTTATTGTACACAACACAATGGAGAATCCGGGTATCGATCCCGGTACCTCTCACATGCTAAGCGAGCGCTCTATCACTTGAGCTAATTCCCCGATGATATTCACGTTTAGCCTCTTTAAGTGAGCCTCGATGTAACGAATTTATAATCAGAAATATTCAGAATTTCAATCATATGCTCGTAAAGTAAAATTACTTAGAATTGAACAAATCATTTTTTCTAAACAATTATTATCACAGTGACTGTAAACATACTGATATAATACTCCTTGTAATTCGAAGGTTTAAGTCTCAAAAACAACTAGTTGTTGCATTCGACTCGTTTTTTCTAAATAATTATTATCACAGTGACCGTAAACATACTGATATAATACTACTTGTAATTCGAAGGTTTGAGTCACAAAAACAACTAGTTATTGTACACAACTCAATGGAGAATCCGGGTATCGATCCCGGTACCTCTCACATGCTAAGCGAGCGCTCTACCACTTGAGCTAATTCCCCGATGATTTTCACGTTTGAGCCTCCTTAAGTGAGCCTCGATGTAACGAATTTATAATCAGAAATATTCAGAATTTCAATCATATACCCGTATAGTCAAATTACTTAGAATTGAACAAATTATTTTTTCTAAACAATTATTATCACAGTGACCGTAAACATACTGATATAATACTCCTTGTAATTCGAAGGTTTGAGTCACAAAAACAACTAGTTATTGTACACAACTCAATGGAGAATCCGGGTATCGATCCCGGTACCTCTCACATGCTAAGCGAGCGCTCTACCACTTGAGCTAATTCAACGACGATATTCACGTTTGAGCCTCCTTAAGTGAGCCTCGAGGTAACGAATTTATAACCAGAAATATTCAGAATTTCAATCATATACCCGTAAAGTCAAATTACTTAGAATTGAACAAATTATTTTTTCTAAACAATTATTATCACAGTGACCGTAAACATACTGATATAATACTCCTTGTAATTCGAAGGTTTGAGTCACAAAAACAACTAGTTATTGTACACAACTCACTGGAGAATCCGGGTATCGATCCCGGTACCTCTCACATGCTAAGCGAGCGCTCTACCACTTGAGCTAATTCCCCGACAATATTCATGTTTGAGCCTCCTTAAGTGAGTCTCGATGTAACTAATTTTTAATCAGAAATATTCAGAATTTCAATCATATGCTCGTAAAGTAAAATTACTTAGAATTGAACAAATCATTTTTTCTAAACAATTATTATCACAGTGACTGTAAACATACTGATATAATACTCCTTGTAATTCGAAGGTTTAAGTCTCAAAAACAACTAGTTGTTGCATTCGACTCGTTTTTTCTAAACAATTATTATCACAGTGACCGTAAACATACTGATATAATACTACTTGTAATTCGAAGGTTTGAGTCACAAAAACAACTAGTTATTGTACACAACTCAATGGAGAATCCGGGTATCGATCCCGGTACCTCTCACATGCTAAGCGAGCGCTCTACCACTTGAGCTAATTCCCCGACGATATTCACGTTTGAGCCTCCTTAAGTGAGCCTCGATGTAACGAATTTATAATCAGAAATATTCAGAATTTCAATCATATACCCGTAAAGTCAAATTACTTAGAATTGAACAAATTATTTTTTCTAAACAATTATTATCACTGTGACCGTAAACATACTGATATAATATAACTTGTAATTCAAGGGTTTGAGTCTCAAAAACAACAAGTTGTTGCACTCAACTCACTGGAGAATCCGGGTATCGATCCCGGTACCTCTCACATGCTTAGCGAGCGCTCTACCACTTGAGCTAATTCCCCGACGATATTCACGTTTGAGCCTCCTTAAGTGAGCCTCGATGTAACGAAATTATTTTTTCTAAACAATGATTGTCACAGTGACCGTAAACATACTGATATAATACTACTTGTAATTCGAAGGTTTGAGTCTCAAAAATAACTAGTTATTGTACACAACTCAATGGAGAATCCGGGTATCGATCCCGGTACCTCTCACATGCTAAGCGAGCGCTCTATCACTTGAGCTAATTCCCCGATGATATTCACGTTTAGCCTCTTTAAGTGAGCCTCGATGTAACGAATTTATAATCAGAAATATTCAGAATTTCAATCATATGCTCGTAAAGTAAAATTACTTAGAATTGAACAAATCATTTTTTCTAAACAATTATTATCACAGTGACTGTAAACATACTGATATAATACTCCTTGTAATTCGAAGGTTTAAGTCTCAAAAACAACTAGTTGTTGCATTCGACTCGTTTTTTCTAAATAATTATTATCACAGTGACCGTAAACATACTGATATAATACTACTTGTAATTCGAAGGTTTGAGTCACAAAAACAACTAGTTATTGTACACAACTCAATGGAGAATCCGGGTATCGATCCCGGTACCTCTCACATGCTAAGCGAGCGCTCTACCACTTGAGCTAATTCCCCGATGATTTTCACGTTTGAGCCTCCTTAAGTGAGCCTCGATGTAACGAATTTATAATCAGAAATATTCAGAATTTCAATCATATACCCGTAAAGTCAAATTACTTAGAATTGAACAAATTATTTTTTCTAAACAATTATTATCACAGTGACCGTAAACATACTGATATAATACTCCTTGTAATTCGAAGGTTTGAGTCACAAAAACAACTAGTTATTGTACACAACTCAATGGAGAATCCGGGTATCGATCCCGGTACCTCTCACATGCTAAGCGAGCGCTCTACCACTTGAGCTAATTCAACGACGATATTCACGTTTGAGCCTCCTTAAGTGAGCCTCGAGGTAACGAATTTATAACCAGAAATATTCAGAATTTCAATCATATACCCGTAAAGTCAAATTACTTAGAATTGAACAAATTATTTTTTCTAAACAATTATTATCACAGTGACCGTAAACATACTGATATAATACTCCTTGTAATTCGAAGGTTTGAGTCACAAAAACAACTAGTTATTGTACACAACTCACTGGAGAATCCGGGTATCGATCCCGGTACCTCTCACATGCTAAGCGAGCGCTCTACCACTTGAGCTAATTCCCCGACAATATTCATGTTTGAGCCTCCTTAAGTGAGTCTCGATGTAACTAATTTTTAATCAGAAATATTCAGAATTTCAATCATATGCTCGTAAAGTAAAATTACTTAGAATTGAACAAATCATTTTTTCTAAACAATTATTATCACAGTGACTGTAAACATACTGATATAATACTCCTTGTAATTCGAAGGTTTAAGTCTCAAAAACAACTAGTTGTTGCATTCGACTCGTTTTTTCTAAACAATTATTATCACAGTGACCGTAAACATACTGATATAATACTACTTGTAATTCGAAGGTTTGAGTCACAAAAACAACTAGTTATTGTACACAACTCAATGGAGAATCCGGGTATCGATCCCGGTACCTCTCACATGCTAAGCGAGCGCTCTACCACTTGAGCTAATTCCCCGACGATATTCACGTTTGAGCCTCCTTAAGTGAGCCTCGATGTAACGAATTTATAATCAGAAATATTCAGAATTTCAATCATATACCCGTAAAGTCAAATTACTTAGAATTGAACAAATTATTTTTTCTAAACAATTATTATCACTGTGACCGTAAACATACTGATATAAAATAACTTGTAATTCAAGGGTTTGAGTCTCAAAAACAACAAGTTGTTGCACTCAACTCACTGGAGAATCCGGGTATCGATCCCGGTACCTCTCACATGCTTAGCGAGCGCTCTACCACTTGAGCTAATTCCCCGACGATATTCACGTTTGAGCCTCCTTAAGTGAGCCTCGATGTAACGAAATTATTTTTTCTAAACAATGATTGTCACAGTGACCGTAAACATACTGATATAATACTACTTGTAATTCGAAGGTTTGAGTCTCAAAAATAACTAGTTATTGTACACAACTCAATGGAGAATCCGGGTATCGATCCCGGTACCTCTCACATGCTAAGCGAGCGCTCTATCACTTGAGCTAATTCCCCGATGATATTCACGTTTAGCCTCTTTAAGTGAGCCTCGATGTAACGAATTTATAATCAGAAATATTCAGAATTTCAATCATATGCTCGTAAAGTAAAATTACTTAGAATTGAACAAATCGTTTTTTCTAAATAATTATTATCACAGTGACTGTAAACATACTGATATAATACTCCTTGTAATTCGAAGGTTTAAGTCTCAAAAACAACTAGTTGTTGCATTCGACTCGTTTTTTCTAAATAATTATTATCACAGTGACCGTAAACATACTGATATAATACTACTTGTAATTCGAAGGTTTGAGTCACAAAAACAACTAGTTATTGTACACAACTCAATGGAGAATCCGGGTATCGATCCCGGTACCTCTCACATGCTAAGCGAGCGCTCTACCACTTGAGCTAATTCCCCGATGATTTTCACGTTTGAGCCTCCTTAAGTGAGCCTCGATGTAACGAATTTATAATCAGAAATATTCAGAATTTCAATCATATGCTCGTAAAGGAAAATTACTTAGAATTGAACAAATCATTTTTTCTAAACAATTATTATCACAGTGACCGTAACCATACTGTCATAATATAACTTGTAATTCGAAGGTTTGAGTCTCAAAAACAAGAAGTTGTTGCATTCGACTCACTGGAGAATCCGGGTATCGATCCAGGTACCTCTCACATGCTAAGCTAGTGCTCTACCACTTGCGCTAATTCCCCGACAATATTCACGTTTGAGCCTCCTTAAGAGAGCCTCGATGTAACGAATTTATTTTTTTTAAACAATGATTATCACAGTGACTGTAAACATACTGATATAATAGTACTTGTAATTCGAAGGTTTGAGTCTCAAAAACAACTTGTTATTGTACACAACTCAATGGAGAATCCGGGTATCGATCCCTATACATCTCACATGCTAAGCGAGCGCTCTACCACTTGAGCTAATTCCCCGACGATATTCATGTTTGAGCCTCCTTAAGTGAGTCTCGATGTAACTAATTTTTAATCAGAAATATTCAGAATTTCAATCATATGCTCGTAAAGTAAAATTACTTAGAATTGATCAAATTATTGTTTTCTAAACAATTATTATCACAGTGACCGTAAACATTCTGTCATAATATAACTTGTAATTCAAGGGTTTGAGTCTCAAAAACAACAAGTTGTTGCATTCGACTCACTGGAGAATCCGGGTATCGATCCCGGTACCTATTACATGCTAAGCGAGCGCTCTACCACTTGAGCTAATTCCCCGATGATATTCACGTTAGAGCCTCCTTAAGTGAGCCTCGATGTAACGAATTTATAATCAGAAATATTCAGAATTTCAATCATATGCTCGTAAAGTAAAATTACTTAGAATTGAACAAATCATTTTTTCTAAACAATTATTATCACAGTGACTGTAAACATACTGATATAATACTCCTTGTAATTCGAAGGTTTAAGTCTCAAAAACAACTAGTTGTTGCATTCGACTCGTTTTTTCTAAATAATTATTATCACAGTGACCGTAAACATACTGATATAATACTACTTGTAATTCGAAGGTTTGAGTCTCAAAAATAACTAGTTATTGTACACAACTCAATGGAGAATCCGGGTATCGATCCCGGTACCTCTCACATGCTAAGCGAGCGCTCTACCACTTGAGCTAATTCCCCGATGATATTCACGTTTAGCCTCTTTAAGTGAGCCTCGATGTAACGAATTTATAATCAGAAATATTCAGAATTTCAATCACATGCTCGTAAAGTAAAATTACTTAGAATTGAACAAATCATTTTTTCTAAACAATTATTATCACAGTGACTGTAAACATACTGATATAATACTCCTTGTAATTCGAAGGTTTAAGACTCAAAAACAACTAGTTGTTGCATTCGACTCGTTTTTTCTAAACAATTATTATCACAGTGACCGTAAACATACTGATATAATACTACTTGTAATTCGAAGGTTTGAGTCTCAAAAACAACTATTTATTGTACACAACTCAATGGAGAATCCGAGTATCGATCCCAGTACCTCTCACATGCTAAGCGAGCGCTCTACCACTTGAGCTAATTCCTAGACGATATTCACGTTTGAGCCTCCTTAAGTGAGCCTCGATGTAACGAATTTATAATCAGAAATATTCAGAATTTCAATCATATACTCGTAAAGTCAAATTACTTAGAATTGAACAAATCATTTTTTCTAAACAATTATTATCACAGTGACCGTAAACATACTGTCGTAATATAACTTGTAATTCGAGGGTTTGAGTCTCAAAAACATCTAGTTGTTGCATTCAACTCACTGGAGAATCCGGGTATCGATCCTGGTACCTCTCACATGCTAAGCGAGCGCTCTACCACTTGAGCTAATTCCCCGATGATATTCATGTTTGAGCCTCCTTAAGTGAGTCTCGATGTAACTAATTTTTAATCAGAAATATTCAGAATTTCAATCATATGCTCGTAAAGTAAAATTACTTAGAATTGAACAAATTATTGTTTTCTAAACAATTATTATCACAGTGACCGTAAACATTCTGTCATAATATAACTTGTAATTCAAGGGTTTGGGTCTCAAAAACAACAAGTTGTTGCATTCGACTCACTGGAGAATCCGGGTATCGATCCCGGTACCTCTCACATGCTAAGCGAGCGCTCTACCACTTGAGCTAATTCCCCGACGAGATTCACGTTTGAGCCTCCTTAAGTAAGCCTCGATGTAACGAAATTATTTTTTCTAAACAATGATTGTCACAGTGACCGTAAACATACTGATATAATACTCATTGGAATTCGAAGGTTTGAGTCTCAAATACAACGAGTTGTTGCATTCGACTCACTGGAGAATCCGGGTATCGATCCCGGTACCTCTCACATGCTGAGCGAGCGCTCTACCACTTGAGCTAATTCCCCGACGATATTGACGTTTGAGCCTCCTTAAGTGAGCCTCGATGTAACGAATTTATAATCAGAAATATTCAGAATTTCAATCATATACCCGTAAAGTCAAATTACTTAGAATTGAACAAATTATTTTTTCTAAACAATTATTATCACAGTGACCGTAAACATACTGATATAATATAACTTGTAATTCAAGGGTTTGAGTCTCAAAAACAACAAGTTGTTGCATTCAACTCACTGGAGAATCCGGGTATCGATCCCGGTACCTCTCACATGCTAAGCGAGCGCTCTACCACTTGAGCTAATTCCCCGACGATATTCATGTTTGAGCCTCCTTAAGTGAGTCTCGATGTAACTAATTTTTAATCAGAAATATTCAGAATTTCAATCATATGCTCGTAAAGTAAAATTACTTAGAATTGAACAAATCATTTTTTCTAAACAATTATTATCACAGTGACTGTAAACATACTGATATAATACTCCTTGTAATTCGAAGGTTTAAGTCTCAAAAACAACTAGTTGTTGCATTCGACTCGTTTTTTCTGAACAATTATTATCACAGTGACCGTAAACATACTGATATAATACTACTTGTAATTCGAAGGTTTGAGTCACAAAAACAACTAGTTATTGTACACAACTCAATGGAGAATCCGGGTATCGATCCCGGTACCTCTCACATGCTAAGCGAGCGCTCTACCACTTGAGCTAATTCCCCGACGATATTCACGTTTGAGCCTCCTTAAGTGAGCCTCGATGTAACGAATTTATAATCAGAAATATTCAGAATTTCAATCATATACCCGTAAAGTCAAATTACTTAGAATTGAACAAATTATTTTTTCTAAACAATTATTATCACAGTGACCGTAAACATTCTGTCATAATATAACTTGTAATTCAAGGGTTTGAGTCTCAAAAACAACAAGTTGTTGCATTCGACTCACTGGAGAATCCGGGTATCGATCCCGGTACCTCTCACATGCTAAGCGAGCGCTCTACCACTTGAGCTAATTCCCCGACGAGATTCACGTTTGAGCCTCCTTAAGTAAGCCTCGATGTAACGAAATTATTTTTTCTAAACAATGATTGTCACAGTGACCGTAAACATACTGATATAATACTCATTGGAATTCGAAGGTTTGAGTCTCAAATACAACGAGTTGTTGCATTCGACTCACTGGAGAATCCGGGTATCGATCCCGGTACCTCTCACATGCTAAGCGAGCGCTCTACCACTTGAGCTAATTCAACGACGATATTCACGTTTGAGCCTCCTTAAGTGAGCCTCGATGTAACGAATTTATAACCAGAAATATTCAGAATTTCAATCATATACCCGTAAAGTCAAATTACTTAGAATTGAACAAATTATTTTTTCTAAACAATTATTATCACAGTGACCGTAAACATACTGATATAATACTCCTTGTAATTCGAAGGTTTGAGTCACAAAAACAACTAGTTATTGTACACAACTCAATGGAGAATCCGGGTATCGATCCCGGTACCTCTCACATGCTAAGCGAGCGCTCTACCACTTGAGCTAATTCCCCGACGATATTCACGTTTGAGCCTCCTTATGTGAGCCTCGATGTAACGAATTTATAATCAGAAATATTCAGAATTTCAATCATATACCCGTAAAGTAAAATTACTTAGAATTGAACAAATTATTTTTTCTAAACAATTATTATCACAGTGACCGTAAACATACTGATATAATATAACTTGTAATTCAAGGGTTTGAGTCTCAAAAACAACAAGTTGTTGCATTCAACTCACTGGAGAATCCGGATATCGATCCCGTTACCTCTCACATGCTAAGCGAGCGCTCTACCACTTGAGCTAATTCCCTGATGATTTTTATGTTTGAGCCTCCTTAAATGAGCCTCGATGTAACGAATTTATAATCAGAAATATTCAGAATTTCAATCATATGCTCGTAAAGTAAAATTACTTAGAATTGAACAAATGATTGTTTTCTAAACAATTATTATCACAGTGACCGTAAACATTCTGTCATAATATAACTTGTAATTCAAGGGTTTGAGTCTCAAAAACAACAAGTTGTTGCATTCAACTCACTGGCGAATCCGGGTATCGATCCCGGTACCTTTCACATGCTAAGCGAACTACCACTTCAGCTAATTCCCCGACTATATTCTCGTTTGAGCCTCCTTAAGTGAGTCTCGATGTAACTAATTTATTTTTTCTAAACAATGATTATCACAGTGACCGTAAACATACTGATATAATACTACTTGTAATTCGAAGGTTTGAGTCTCAAAAACAACTAGTTATTGAACACAACTCAATGGAGAATCCGGATATCGATCGCGGTACCTCTCACATGCTAAGCGAGCGCTCTACCACTTGAGCTAATTCCCCGACGATATTCATGTTTGAGCCTCCTTAAGTGAGTCTCGATGTAACTAATTTACAATCAGAAATATTCAGAATTTCAATCATATGCCCGTAAAGTAAAATTACTTAGAATTGAACGAATCATTTTTTTTAAACAATTATTATCACAGTGAACGTAAACATACTGTCATAATATAACTGGTAATTCAAGGGTTTGAGTCTCAAAAACAACAAGTTGTTGCATTCGACTCACTGCAGAATCCGAGTATCGATCCCGGTACCTCTCACGTGCTAAGCGAGCGCTCTACCACTTGAGCTAATTCCCTGACGATATTCACGTTTGAGCCTCCTTAAGAGAGCCTCGATGTAACAAATTTATAACCAGAAATATTCAGAATTTCAATCATATGCTCGTAAAGTCAAATTACTTAGAATTGAACAAATTATTGTTTTCTAAACAATTATTATCACAGTGACCGTAAACATTCTGTCATAATATAACTTGTAATTCAAGGGTTTGAGTCTCAAAAACAACAAGTTGTTGCATTCGACTCACTGGAGAATCCGGGTATCGATCCCGGTACCTCTCACATGCTAAGCGAGCGCTCTACCACTTGAGCTAATTCCCCGACGAGATTCAAGTTTGAGCCTCCTTAAGTAAGCCTCGATGTAACGAAATTATTTTTTCTAAACAATGATTGTCACAGTGACCGTAAACATACTGATATAATACTCATTGGAATTCGAAGGTTGAGTCTCAAATACAACGAGTTGTTGCATTCGACTCACTGGAGAATCCGGGTATCGATCCCGGTACCTCTCACATGCTAAGCGAGCGCTCTACCACTTGAGCTAATTCAACGACGATATTCACGTTTGAGCCTCCTTAAGTGAGCCTCGATGTAACGAATTTATAATCAGAAATATTCAGAATTTCAATCATATACCCGTAAAGTCAAATTACTTAGAATTGAACAAATTATTTTTTCTAAACAATTATTATCACAGTGACCGTAAACATACTGATATAATACTCCTTGTAATTCGAAGGTTTGAGTCACAAAAACAACTAGTTATTGTCTCGATGTAACTAATTTTTAATCAGAAATATTCAGAATTTCAATCATATGCTCGTAAAGTAAAATTACTTAGAATTGAACAAATCATTTTTTCTAAACAATTATTATCACAGTGACTGTACACATACTGATATAATACTCCTTGTAATTCGAAGGTTTAAGTCTCAAAAACAACTAGTTGTTGCATTCGACTCGTTTTTTCTAAACAATTATTATCACAGTGACCGTAAACATACTGATATAATACTACTTGTAATTCGAAGGTTTGAGTCACAAAAACAACTAGTTATTGTACACAACTCAATGGAGAATCCGGGTATCGATCCCGGTACCTCTCACATGCTAAGCGAGCGCTCTACCACTTGAGCTAATTCCCCGACGATATTCACGTTTGAGCCTCCTTAAGTGAGCCTCGATGTAACGAATTTATAATCAGAAATATTCAGAATTTCAATCATATATCCGTAAAGTCAAATTACTTAGAATTGAACAAATTATTTTTTCTAAACAATTATTATCACAGTGACCGTAAACATTCTGTCATAATATAACTTGTAATTCAAGGGTTTGAGTCTCAAAAACAACAAGTTGTTGCATTCGACTCACTGGAGAATCCGGGTATCGATCCCGGTACCTTTCACATGCTAAGCGAGCGCTCTACCACTTGAGCTAATTCCCCGACGAGATTCACGTTTGAGCCTCCTTAAGTAAGCCTCGATGTAACGAAATTATTTTTTCTAAACAATGATTGTCACAGTCACCGTAAACATACTGATATAATACTCATTGGAATTCGAAGGTTTGAGTCTCAAATACAACGAGTTGTTGCATTCGACTCACTGGAGAATCCGGGTATCGATCCCGGTACCTCTCACATGCTAAGCGAGCGCTCTACCACTTGAGCTAATTCAACGACGATATTCACGTTTGAGCCTCCTTAAGTGAGCCTCGATGTAACGAATTTATAACCAGAAATATTCAGAATTTCAATCATATACCCGTAAAGTCAAATTACTTAGAATTGAACAAATTATTTTTTCTAAACAATTATTATCACAGTGACCGTAAACATACTGATATAATACTCCTTGTAATTCGAAGGTTTGAGTCACAAAAACAACTAGTTATTGTACACAACTCAATGGAGAATCCGGGTATCGATCACGGTACCTCTCACATGCTAAACGAGCGCTCTACCACTTGAGCTAATTCCCCGACGATATTCACGTTTGAGCCTCCTTAAGTGAGCCTCGATGTAACGAATTTATAATCAGAAATATTCAGAATTTCAATCATATACCCGTAAAGTCAAATTACTTAGAATTGAACAAATTATTTTTTCTAAACAATTATTATCACTGTGACCGTAAACATACTGATATAATATAACTTGTAATTCAAGGGTTTGAGTCTCAAAAACAACAAGTTGTTGCATTCAACTCGCTGGAGAATCCGGGTATCGATCCCGGTACCTCTCACATGCTAAGCGAGCGCTCTACCACTTGAGCTAATTCCCCAACGATATTCATGTTTGAGCCTCCTTAAGTGAGTCTCGATGTAACTAATTTTTAATCAGAAATATTCAGAATTTCAATCATATGCTCGTAAAGTAAAATTACTTAGAATTGAACAAATCATTTTTTCTAAACAATTATTATCACAGTGACTGTAAACATACTGATATAATACTCCTTGTAATTCGAAGGTTTAAGTCTCAAAAACAACTAGTTGTTGCATTCGACTCGTTTTTTCTAAACAATTATTATCACAGTGACCGTAAACATACTGATATAATACTACTTGTAATTCGAAGGTTTGAGTCACAAAAACAAATAGTTATTGTACACAACTCAATGGAGAATCCGGGTATCGATCCCGGTACCTCTCACATGCTAAGCGAGCGCTCTACCACTTGAGCTAATTCCCCGACGATATTCACGTTTGAGCCTCCTTAAGTGAGCCTCGATGTAACGAATTTATAATCAGAAATATTCAGAATTTCAATCATATACCCGTAAAGTCAAATTACTTAGAATTGAACAAATTATTTTTTCTAAACAATTATTATCACTGTGACCGTAAACATACTGATATAATATAACTTGTAATTCAAGGGTTTGAGTCTCAAAAACAACAAGTTGTTGCACTCAACTCACTGGAGAATCCGGGTATCGATCCCGGTACCTCTCACATGCTTAGCGAGCGCTCTACCACTTGAGCTAATTCCCCGACGATATTCACGTTTGAGCCTCCTTAAGTGAGCCTCGATGTAACGAAATTATTTTTTCTAAACAATGATTGTCACAGTGACCGTAAACATACTGATATAATACTACTTGTAATTCGAAGGTTTGAGTCTCAAAAATAACTAGTTATTGTACACAACTCAATGGAGAATCCGGGTATCGATCCCGGTACCTCTCACATGCTAAGCGAGCGCTCTATCACTTGAGCTAATTCCCCGAAGATATTCACGTTTAGCCTCTTTAAGTGAGCCTCGATGTAACGAATTTATAATCAGAAATATTCAGAATTTCAATCATATGCTCGTAAAGTAAAATTACTTAGAATTGAACAAATCATTTTTTCTAAACAATTATTATCACAGTGACTGTAAACATACTGATATAATACTCCTTGTAATTCGAAGGTTTAAGTCTCAAAAACAACTAGTTGTTGCATTCGACTCGTTTTTTCTAAATAATTATTATCACAGTGACCGTAAACATACTGATATAATACTACTTGTAATTCGAAGGTTTGAGTCACAAAAACAACTAGTTATTGTACACAACTCAATGGAGAATCCGGGTATCGATCCCGGTACCTCTCACATGCTAAGCGAGCGCTCTACCACTTGAGCTAATTCCCCGATGATTTTCACGTTTGAGCCTCCTTAAGTGAGCCTCGATGTAACGAATTTATAATCAGAAATATTCAGAATTTCAATCATATACCCGTAAAGTCAAATTACTTAGAATTGAACAAATTATTTTTTCTAAACAATTATTATCACAGTGACCGTAAACATACTGATATAATACTCCTTGTAATTCGAAGGTTTGAGTCACAAAAACAACTAGTTATTGTACACAACTCAATGGAGAATCCGGGTATCGATCCCGGTACCTCTCACATGCTAAGCGAGCGCTCTACCACTTGAGCTAATTCAACGACGATATTCACGTTTGAGCCTCCTTAAGTGAGCCTCGAGGTAACGAATTTATAACCAGAAATATTCAGAATTTCAATCATATACCCGTAAAGTCAAATTACTTAGAATTGAACAAATTATTTTTTCTAAACAATTATTATCACAGTGACCGTAAACATACTGATATAATACTCCTTGTAATTCGAAGGTTTGAGTCACAAAAACAACTAGTTATTGTACACAACTCACTGGAGAATCCGGGTATCGATCCCGGTACCTCTCACATGCTAAGCGAGCGCTCTACCACTTGAGCTAATTCCCCGACAATATTCATGTTTGAGCCTCCTTAAGTGAGTCTCGATGTAACTAATTTTTAATCAGAAATATTCAGAATTTCAATCATATGCTCGTAAAGTAAAATTACTTAGAATTGAACAAATCATTTTTTCTAAACAATTATTATCACAGTGACTGTAAACATACTGATATAATACTCCTTGTAATTCGAAGGTTTAAGTCTCAAAAACAACTAGTTGTTGCATTCGACTCGTTTTTTCTAAACAATTATTATCACAGTGACCGTAAACATACTGATATAATACTACTTGTAATTCGAAGGTTTGAGTCACAAAAACAACTAGTTATTGTACACAACTCAATGGAGAATCCGGGTATCGATCCCGGTACCTCTCACATGCTAAGCGAGCGCTCTACCACTTGAGCTAATTCCCCGACGATATTCACGTTTGAGCCTCCTTAAGTGAGCCTCGATGTAACGAATTTATAATCAGAAATATTCAGAATTTCAATCATATACCCGTAAAGTCAAATTACTTAGAATTGAACAAATTATTTTTTCTAAACAATTATTATCACTGTGACCGTAAACATACTGATATAAAATAACTTGTAATTCAAGGGTTTGAGTCTCAAAAACAACAAGTTGTTGCACTCAACTCACTGGAGAATCCGGGTATCGATCCCGGTACCTCTCACATGCTTAGCGAGCGCTCTACCACTTGAGCTAATTCCCCGACGATATTCACGTTTGAGCCTCCTTAAGTGAGCCTCGATGTAACGAAATTATTTTTTCTAAACAATGATTGTCACAGTGACCGTAAACATACTGATATAATAATACTTGTAATTCGAAGGTTTGAGTCTCAAAAATAACTAGTTATTGTACACAACTCAATGGAGAATCCGGGTATCGATCCCGGTACCTCTCACATGCTAAGCGAGCGCTCTATCACTTGAGCTAATTCCCCGATGATATTCACGTTTAGCCTCTTTAAGTGAGCCTCGATGTAACGAATTTATAATCAGAAATATTCAGAATTTCAATCATATGCTCGTAAAGTAAAATTACTTAGAATTGAACAAATCGTTTTTTCTAAACAATTATTATCACAGTGACTGTAAACATACTGATATAATACTCCTTGTAATTCGAAGGTTTAAGTCTCAAAAACAACTAGTTGTTGCATTCGACTCGTTTTTTCTAAATAATTATTATCACAGTGACCGTAAACATACTGATATAATACTACTTGTAATTCGAAGGTTTGAGTCACAAAAACAACTAGTTATTGTACACAACTCAATGGAGAATCCGGGTATCGATCCCGGTACCTCTCACATGCTAAGCGAGCGCTCTACCACTTGAGCTAATTCCCCGATGATTTTCACGTTTGAGCCTCCTTAAGTGAGCCTCGATGTAACGAATTTATAATCAGAAATATTCAGAATTTCAATCATATGCTCGTAAAGGAAAATTACTTAGAATTGAACAAATCATTTTTTCTAAACAATTATTATCACAGTGACCGTAACCATACTGTCATAATATAACTTGTAATTCGAAGGTTTGAGTCTCAAAAACAAGAAGTTGTTGCATTCGACTCACTGGAGAATCCGGGTATCGATCCAGGTACCTCTCACATGCTAAGCTAGTGCTCTACCACTTGCGCTAATTCCCCGACAATATTCACGTTTGAGCCTCCTTAAGAGAGCCTCGATGTAACGAATTTTTTTTTTTTAAACAATGATTATCACAGTGACTGTAAACATACTGATATAATAGTACTTGTAATTCGAAGGTTTGAGTCTCAAAAACAACTTGTTATTGTACACAACTCAATGGAGAATCCGGGTATCGATCCCTATACATCTCACATGCTAAGCGAGCGCTCTACCACTTGAGCTAATTCCCCGACGATATTCATGTTTGAGCCTCCTTAAGTGAGTCTCGATGTAACTAATTTTTAATCAGAAATATTCAGAATTTCAATCATATGCTCGTAAAGTAAAATTACTTAGAATTGATCAAATTATTGTTTTCTAAACAATTATTATCACAGTGACCGTAAACATTCTGTCATAATATAACTTGTAATTCAAGGGTTTGAGTCTCAAAAACAACAAGTTGTTGCATTCGACTCACTGGAGAATCCGGGTATCGATCCCGGTACCTATTACATGCTAAGCGAGCGCTCTACCACTTGAGCTAATTCCCCGATGATATTCACGTTAGAGCCTCCTTAAGTGAGCCTCGATGTAACGAATTTATAATCAGAAATATTCAGAATTTCAATCATATGCTCGTAAAGTAAAATTACTTAGAATTGAACAAATCATTTTTTCTAAACAATTATTATCACAGTGACTGTAAACATACTGATATAATACTCCTTGTAATTCGAAGGTTTAAGTCTCAAAAACAACTAGTTGTTGCATTCGACTCGTTTTTTCTAAATAATTATTATCACAGTGACCGTAAACATACTGATATAATACTACTTGTAATTCGAAGGTTTGAGTCACAAAAACAACTAGTTATTGTACACAACTCAATGGAGAATCCGGGTATCGATCCCGGTACCTCTCACATGCTAAGCGAGCGCTCTACCACTTGAGCTAATTCAACGACGATATTCACGTTTGAGCCTCCTTAAGTGAGCCTCGATGTAACGAATTTATAATCAGAAATATTCAGAATTTCAATCATATACCCGTAAAGTCAAATTACTTAGAATTGAACAAATTATTTTTTCTAAACAATTATTATCACAGTGACCGTAAACATACTGATATAATACTCCTTGTAATTCGAAGGTTTGAGTCACAAAAACAACTAGTTATTGTACACAACTCAATGGAGAATCCGGGTATCGATCCCGGTACCTCTCACATGCTAAGCGAGCGCTCTACCACTTGAGCTAATTCAACGACGATATTCACGTTTGAGCCTCCTTAAGTGAGCCTCGAGGTAACGAATTTATAACCAGAAATATTCAGAATTTCAATCATATACCCGTAAAGTCAAATTACTTAGAATTGAACAAATTATTTTTTCTAAACAATTATTATCACAGTGACCGTAAACATACTGATATAATACTCCTTGTAATTCGAAGGTTTGAGTCACAAAAACAACTAGTTATTGTACACAACTCACTGGAGAATCCGGGTATCGATCCCGGTACCTCTCACATGCTAAGCGAGCGCTCTACCACTTGAGCTAATTCCCCGACGATATTCATGTTTGAGCCTCCTTAAGTGAGTCTCGATGTAACTAATTTTTAATCAGAAATATTCAGAATTTCAATCATATGCTCGTAAAGTAAAATTACTTAGAATTGAACAAATCATTTTTTCTAAACAATTATTATCACAGTGACTGTAAACATACTGATATAATACTCCTTGTAATTCGAAGGTTTAAGTCTCAAAAACAACTAGTTGTTGCATTCGACTCGTTTTTTCTAAACAATTATTATCACAGTGACCGTAAACATACTGATATAATACTACTTGTAATTCGAAGGTTTGAGTCACAAAAACAACTAGTTATTGTACACAACTCAATGGAGAATCCGGGTATCGATCCCGGTACCTCTCACATGCTAAGCGAGCGCTCTACCACTTGAGCTAATTCCCCGACGATATTCACGTTTGAGCCTCCTTAAGTGAGCCTCGATGTAACGAATTTATAATCAGAAATATTCAGAATTTCAATCATATACCCGTAAAGTCAAATTACTTAGAATTGAACAAATTATTTTTTCTAAACAATTATTATCACTGTGACCGTAAACATACTGATATAATATAACTTGTAATTCAAGGGTTTGAGTCTCAAAAACAACAAGTTGTTGCACTCAACTCACTGGAGAATCCGGGTATCGATCCCGGTACCTCTCACATGCTTAGCGAGCGCTCTACCACTTGAGCTAATTCCCCGACGATATTCACGTTTGAGCCTCCTTAAGTGAGCCTCGATGTAACGAAATTATTTTTTCTAAACAATGATTGTCACAGTGACCGTAAACATACTGATATAATACTACTTGTAATTCGAAGGTTTGAGTCTCAAAAATAACTAGTTATTGTACACAACTCAATGGAGAATCCGGGTATCGATCCCGGTACCTCTCACATGCTAAGCGAGCGCTCTATCACTTGAGCTAATTCCCCGATGATATTCACGTTTAGCCTCTTTAAGTGAGCCTCGATGTAACGAATTTATAATCAGAAATATTCAGAATTTCAATCATATGCTCGTAAAGTAAAATTACTTAGAATTGAACAAATCATTTTTTCTAAACAATTATTATCACAGTGACTGTAAACATACTGATATAATACTCCTTGTAATTCGAAGGTTTAAGTCTCAAAAACAACTAGTTGTTGCATTCGACTCGTTTTTTCTAAATAATTATTATCACAGTGACCGTAAACATACTGATATAATACTACTTGTAATTCGAAGGTTTGAGTCACAAAAACAACTAGTTATTGTACACAACTCAATGGAGAATCCGGGTATCGATCCCGGTACCTCTCACATGCTAAGCGAGCGCTCTACCACTTGAGCTAATTCCCCGATGATTTTCACGTTTGAGCCTCCTTAAGTGAGCCTCGATGTAACGAATTTATAATCAGAAATATTCAGAATTTCAATCATATGCTCGTAAAGGAAAATTACTTAGAATTGAACATATCATTTTTTCTAAACAATTATTATCACAGTGACCGTAACCATACTGTCATAATATAACTTGTAATTCGAAGGTTTGAGTCTCAAAAACAAGAAGTTTTTGCATTCGACTCACTGGAGAATCCGGGTATCGATCCAGGTACCTCTCACATGCTAAGCTAGCGCTCTACCACTTGCGCTAATTCCCCGACAATATTCACGTTTGAGCCTCCTTAAGAGAGCCTCGATGTAACGAATTTATTTTTTTTAAACAATGATTATCACAGTGACTGTAAACATACTGATATAATAGTACTTGTAATTCGAAGGTTTGAGTCTCAAAAACAACTTGTTATTGAACACAACTCAATGGAGAATCCGGGTATCGATCCCTATACATCTCACATGCTAAGCGAGCGCTCTACCACTTGAGCTAATTCCCCGACGATATTCATGTTTGAGCCTCCTTAAGTGAGTCTCGATGTAACTAATTTTTAATCAGAAATATTCAGAATTTCAATCATATGCTCGTAAAGTAAAATTACTTAGAATTGATCAAATTATTGTTTTCTAAACAATTATTATCACAGTGACCGTAAACATTCTGTCATAATATAACTTGTAATTCAAGGGTTTGAGTCTCAAAAACAACAAGTTGTTGCATTCGACTCACTGGAGAATCCGGGTATCGATCCCGGTACCTCTCACATGCTAAGCGACCGCTCTACCACTTGAGCTAATTCCCCGACGAGATTCACGTTTGAGCCTCCTTAAGTAAGCCTCGATGTAACGAAATTATTTTTTCTAAACAATGATTGTCACAGTGACCGTAAACATACTGATATAATACTCATTGGAATTCGAAGGTTTGAGTCTCAAATACAACGAGTTGTTGCATTTGACTCACTGGAGAATCCGGGTATCGATCCCGTTACCTCTCACATGCTAAGCGAGCGCTCTACCGCTTGAGCTAATTCCCCGATGATTTTTATGTTTGAGCCTCTTTAAATGAGCCTCGATGTAACGAATTTATAATCAGAAATATTCAGAATTTCAATCATATGCTCGTAAAGTAAAATTACTTAGAATTGAACAAATGATTGTTTTCTAAACAATTATTATCACAGTGACCGTAAACATTCTTTCATAATATAACTTGTAATTCAAGGGTTTGAGTCTCAAAAACAACAAGTTGTTGCATTCAACTCACTGGCGAATCCGGGTATCGATCCCGGTACCTTTCACATGCTAAGCGAACTACCACTTCAGCTAATTCCCCGACTATATTCTCGTTTGAGCCTCCTTAAGTGAGTCTCGATGTAACTAATTTATTTTTTCTAAACAATGATTATCACAGTGACCGTAAACATACTGATATAATACTACTTGTAATTCGAAGGTTTGAGTCTCAAAAACAACTAGTTATTGAACACAACTCAATGGAGAATCCGGATATCGATCGCGGTACCTCTCACATGCTAAGCGAGCGCTCTACCACTTGAGCTAATTCCCCGACGATATTCATGTTTGAGCCTCCTTAAGTGAGTCTCGATGTAACTAATTTATAATCAGAAATATTCAGAATTTCAATCATATGCCCGTAAAGTAAAATTACTTAGAATTGAACGAATCATTTTTTTTAAACAATTATTATCACAGTGAACGTAAACATACTGTCATAATATAACTTGTAATTCAAGGGTTTGAGTCTCAAAAACAACAAGTTGTTGCATTCGACTCACTGGAGAATCCGAGTATCGATCCCGGTACCTCTCACGTGCTAAGCGAGCGCTCTACCACTTGAGCTAATTCCCTGACGATATTCACGTTTGAGCCTCCTTAAGTGAGCCTCGATGTAACGAATTTATAATCAGAAATATTCAGAATTTCAATCATATACCCGTAAAGTCAAATTACTTAGAATTGAACAAATTATTTTTTCTAAACAATTATTATCACAGTGACCGTAAACATACTGATATAATACTCCTTGTAATTCGAAGGTTTGAGTCACAAAAACAACTAGTTATTGTACACAACTCAATGGAGAATCCGGGTATCGATCCCGGTACCTCTCACATGCTAAGCGAGCGCTCTACCACTTGAGCTAATTCCCCGACGATATTCATGTTTGAGCCTCCTTAAGTGAGTCTCGATGTAACTAATTTTTAATCAGAAATATTCAGAATTTCAATCATATGCTCGTAAAGTAAAATTACTTAGAATTGAACAAATCATTTTTTCTAAACAATTATTATCACAGTGACTGTAAACATACTGATATAATACTCCTTGTAATTCGAAGGTTTAAGTCTCAAAAACAACTAGTTGTTGCATTCGACTCGTTTTTTCTAAACAATTATTATCACAGTGACCGTAAACATACTGATATAATACTAGTTGTAATTCGAAGGTTTGAGTCACAAAAACAACTAGTTATTGTACACAACTCAATGGAGAATCCGGGTATCGATCCCGGTACCTCTCACATGCTAAGCGAGCGCTCCACCACTTGAGCTAATTCCCCGACGATATTCACGTTTGAGTCTCCTTAAGTGAGCCTCGATGTAACGAATTTATAATCAGAAATATTCAGAATTTCAATCATATACCCGTAAAGTCAAATTACTTAGAATTGAACAAATTATTTTTTCTAAACAATTATTATCACTGTGACCGTAAACAAACTGATATAATATAACTTGTAATTCAAGGGTTTGAGTCTCAAAAAAAACAAGTTGTTGCACTGAACTCACTGGAGAATCCGGGTATCGATCCCGGTACCTCTCACATGCTAAGCGAGCGCTCTACCACTTGAGCTAATTCCCCGACGATATTCCCGTTTGAGCCTCCTTAAGTGAGCCTCGATGTAACGAAATTATTTTTTCTAGACAATGATTGTCACAGTGACCGTAAACATACTGATATAATACTACTTGTAATTCGAAGGTTTGAGTCTCAAAAATAACTAGTTATTGTACACAACTCAATGGAGAATCCGGGTATCGATCCCGGTACCTCTCACATGCTAAGCGAGCGCTCTACCACTTGAGCTAATTCCCCGATGATATTCACGTTTAGCCTCTTTAAGTGAGCCTCGATGTAACGAATTTATAATCAGAAATATTCAGAATTTCAATCACATGCTCGTAAAGTAAAATTACTTAGAATTGAACAAATCATTTTTTCTAAACAATTATTATCACAGTGACTGTAAACATACTGATATAATACTCCTTGTAATTCGAAGGTTTAAGACTCAAAAACAACTAGTTGTTGCATTCGACTCGTTTTTTCTAAACAATTATTATCACAGTGACCGTAAACATACTGATATAATACTACTTGTAATTCGAAGGTTTGAGTCACAAAAACAACTAGTTATTGTACACAACTCAATGGAGAATCCGGGTATCGATCCCGGTACCTCTCACATGCTAAGCGAGCGCTCTACCACTTGAGCTAATTCCCCGATGATTTTCACGTTTGAGCCTCCTTAAGTGAGCCTCGATGTAACGAATTTATAATCAGAAATATTCAGAATTTCAATCATATGCTCGTCAAGTAAAATTACTTAGAATTGAACAAATCATTTTTTCTAAACAATTATTATCACAGTGACCGTAACCATACTGTCATAATATAACTTGTAATTCGAAGGTTTGAGTCTCAAAAACAAGAAGTTGTTGCATTCGACTCACTGGAGAATCCGGGTATCGATCCCGGTACCTCTCACATGCTAAGCTAGCGCTCTACCACTTGCGCTAATTCCCCGACGAGATTCACGTTTGAGCCTCCTTAAGTAAGCCTCGATGTAACGAAATTATTTTTTCTAAACAATGATTGTCACAGTGACCGTAAACATACTGATATAATACTCATTGGAATTCGAAGGTTTGAGTCTCAAATACAACGAGTTGTTGCATTTGACTCACTGGAGAATCCGGGTATCGATCCCGTTACCTCTCACATGCTAAGCGAGCGCTCTACCGCTTGAGCTAATTCCCCGATGATTTTTATGTTTGAGCCTCTTTAAATGAGCCTCGATGTAACGAATTTATAATCAGAAATATTCAGAATTTCAATCATATGCTCGTAAAGTAAAATTACTTAGAATTGAACAAATGATTGTTTTCTAAACAATTATTATCACAGTGACCGTAAACAAACTGATATAATATAACTTGTAATTCAAGGGTTTGAGTCTCAAAAAAAACAAGTTGTTGCACTGAACTCACTGGAGAATCCGGGTATCGATCCCGGTACCTCTCACATGCTAAGCGAGCGCTCTACCACTTGAGCTAATTCCCCGACGATATTCCCGTTTGAGCCTCCTTAAGTGAGCCTCGATGTAACGAAATTATTTTTTCTAGACAATGATTGTCACAGTGACCGTAAACATACTGATATAATACTACTTGTAATTCGAAGGTTTGAGTCTCAAAAATAACTAGTTATTGTACACAACTCAATGGAGAATCCGGGTATCGATCCCGGTACCTCTCACATGCTAAGCGAGCGCTCTACCACTTGAGCTAATTCCCCGATGATATTCACGTTTAGCCTCTTTAAGTGAGCCTCGATGTAACGAATTTATAATCAGAAATATTCAGAATTTCAATCACATGCTCGTAAAGTAAAATTACTTAGAATTGAACAAATCATTTTTTCTAAACAATTATTATCACAGTGACTGTAAACATACTGATATAATACTCCTTGTAATTCGAAGGTTTAAGACTCAAAAACAACTAGTTGTTGCATTCGACTCGTTTTTTCTAAACAATTATTATCACAGTGACCGTAAACATACTGATATAATACTACTTGTAATTCGAAGGTTTGAGTCACAAAAACAACTAGTTATTGTACACAACTCAATGGAGAATCCGGGTATCGATCCCGGTACCTCTCACATGCTAAGCGAGCGCTCTACCACTTGAGCTAATTCCCCGATGATTTTCACGTTTGAGCCTCCTTAAGTGAGCCTCGATGTAACGAATTTATAATCAGAAATATTCAGAATTTCAATCATATGCTCGTCAAGTAAAATTACTTAGAATTGAACAAATCATTTTTTCTAAACAATTATTATCACAGTGACCGTAACCATACTGTCATAATATAACTTGTAATTCGAAGGTTTGAGTCTCAAAAACAAGAAGTTGTTGCATTCGACTCACTGGAGAATCCGGGTATCGATCCCGGTACCTCTCACATGCTAAGCTAGCGCTCTACCACTTGCGCTAATTCCCCGACGAGATTCACGTTTGAGCCTCCTTAAGTAAGCCTCGATGTAACGAAATTATTTTTTCTAAACAATGATTGTCACAGTGACCGTAAACATACTGATATAATACTCATTGGAATTCGAAGGTTTGAGTCTCAAATACAACGAGTTGTTGCATTTGACTCACTGGAGAATCCGGGTATCGATCCCGTTACCTCTCACATGCTAAGCGAGCGCTCTACCGCTTGAGCTAATTCCCCGATGATTTTTATGTTTGAGCCTCTTTAAATGAGCCTCGATGTAACGAATTTATAATCAGAAATATTCAGAATTTCAATCATATGCTCGTAAAGTAAAATTACTTAGAATTGAACAAATGATTGTTTTCTAAACAATTATTATCACAGTGACCGTAAACATTCTTTCATAATATAACTTGTAATTCAAGGGTTTGAGTCTCAAAAACAACAAGTTGTTGCATTCAACTCACTGGCGAATCCGGGTATCGATCCCGGTACCTTTCACATGCTAAGCGAACTACCACTTCAGCTAATTCCCCGACTATATTCTCGTTTGAGCCTCCTTAAGTGAGTCTCGATGTAACTAATTTATTTTTTCTAAACAATGATTATCACAGTGACCGTAAACATACTGATATAATACTACTTGTAATTCGAAGGTTTGAGTCTCAAAAACAACTAGTTATTGAACACAACTCAATGGAGAATCCGGATATCGATCGCGGTACCTCTCACATGCTAAGCGAGCGCTCTACCACTTGAGCTAATTCCCCGACGATATTCATGTTTGAGCCTCCTTAAGTGAGTCTCGATGTAACTAATTTATAATCAGAAATATTCAGAATTTCAATCATATGCCCGTAAAGTAAAATTACTTAGAATTGAACGAATCATTTTTTTTAAACAATTATTATCACAGTGAACGTAAACATACTGTCATAATATAACTTGTAATTCAAGGGTTTGAGTCTCAAAAACAACAAGTTGTTGCATTCGACTCACTGGAGAATCCGAGTATCGATCCCGGTACCTCTCACGTGCTAAGCGAGCGCTCTACCACTTGAGCTAATTCCCTGACGATATTCACGTTTGAGCCTCCTTAAGTGAGCCTCGATGTAACGAATTTATAATCAGAAATATTCAGAATTTCAATCATATACCCGTAAAGTCAAATTACTTAGAATTGAACAAATTATTTTTTCTAAACAATTATTATCACAGTGACCGTAAACATACTGATATAATACTCCTTGTAATTCGAAGGTTTGAGTCACAAAAACAACTAGTTATTGTACACAACTCAATGGAGAATCCGGGTATCGATCCCGGTACCTCTCACATGCTAAGCGAGCGCTCTACCACTTGAGCTAATTCCCCGACGATATTCATGTTTGAGCCTCCTTAAGTGAGTCTCGATGTAACTAATTTTTAATCAGAAATATTCAGAATTTCAATCATATGCTCGTAAAGTAAAATTACTTAGAATTGAACAAATCATTTTTTCTAAACAATTATTATCACAGTGACTGTAAACATACTGATATAATACTCCTTGTAATTCGAAGGTTTAAGTCTCAAAAACAACTAGTTGTTGCATTCGACTCGTTTTTTCTAAACAATTATTATCACAGTGACCGTAAACATACTGATATAATACTAGTTGTAATTCGAAGGTTTGAGTCACAAAAACAACTAGTTATTGTACACAACTCAATGGAGAATCCGGGTATCGATCCCGGTACCTCTCACATGCTAAGCGAGCGCTCCACCACTTGAGCTAATTCCCCGACGATATTCACGTTTGAGTCTCCTTAAGTGAGCCTCGATGTAACGAATTTATAATCAGAAATATTCAGAATTTCAATCATATACCCGTAAAGTCAAATTACTTAGAATTGAACAAATTATTTTTTCTAAACAATTATTATCACTGTGACCGTAAACAAACTGATATAATATAACTTGTAATTCAAGGGTTTGAGTCTCAAAAAAAACAAGTTGTTGCACTGAACTCACTGGAGAATCCGGGTATCGATCCCGGTACCTCTCACATGTTAAGCGAGCGCTCTACCACTTGAGCTAATTCCCCGACGATATTCCCGTTTGAGCCTCCTTAAGTGAGCCTCGATGTAACGAAATTATTTTTTCTAGACAATGATTGTCACAGTGACCGTAAACATACTGATATAATACTACTTGTAATTCGAAGGTTTGAGTCTCAAAAATAACTAGTTATTGTACACAACTCAATGGAGAATCCGGGTATCGATCCCGGTACCTCTCACATGCTAAGCGAGCGCTCTACCACTTGAGCTAATTCCCCGATGATATTCACGTTTAGCCTCTTTAAGTGAGCCTCGATGTAACGAATTTATAATCAGAAATATTCAGAATTTCAATCACATGCTCGTAAAGTAAAATTACTTAGAATTGAACAAATCATTTTTTCTAAACAATTATTATCACAGTGACTGTAAACATACTGATATAATACTCCTTGTAATTCGAAGGTTTAAGACTCAAAAACAACTAGTTGTTGCATTCGACTCGTTTTTTCTAAACAATTATTATCACAGTGACCGTAAACATACTGATATAATACTACTTGTAATTCGAAGGTTTGAGTCACAAAAACAACTAGTTATTGTACACAACTCAATGGAGAATCCGGGTATCGATCCCGGTACCTCTCACATGCTAAGCGAGCGCTCTACCACTTGAGCTAATTCCCCGATGATTTTCACGTTTGAGCCTCCTTAAGTGAGCCTCGATGTAACGAATTTATAATCAGAAATATTCAGAATTTCAATCATATGCTCGTCAAGTAAAATTACTTAGAATTGAACAAATCATTTTTTCTAAACAATTATTATCACAGTGACCGTAACCATACTGTCATAATATAACTTGTAATTCGAAGGTTTGAGTCTCAAAAACAAGAAGTTGTTGCATTCGACTCACTGGAGAATCCGGGTATCGATCCCGGTACCTCTCACATGCTAAGCTAGCGCTCTACCACTTGCGCTAATTCCCGACAATATTCACGTTTGAGCCTCTTTAAGAGAGCCTCGATGTAACGAATTTATTTTTTCTAAACAATGATTATCACAGTGACTGTAAACATACTGATATAATAGTACTTGTAATTCGAAGGTTTGAGTCTCAAAAACAACTTGTTATTGTACACAACTCAATGGAGAATCCGGGTATCGATCCCTATACATCTCACATGCTAAGCGAGCGCTCTACCACTTGAGCTAATTCCCCGACGATATTCATGATTGAGCCTCCTTAAGTGAGTCTCGATGTAACTAATTTTTAATCAGAAATATTCAGAATTTCAATCATATGCTCGTAAAGTAAAATTACTTAGAATTGATCAAATTATTGTTTTCTAAACAATTATTATCACAGTGACCGTAAACATTCTGTCATAATATAACTTGTAATTCAAGGGTTTGAGTCTCAAAAACAACAAGTTGTTGTATTCGACTCACTGGAGAATCCGTGTATCGATCCCGGTACCTCTCACATGCTAAGTGAGCGCTCTACCACTTGAGCTAATTCCCCGACGAGATTCACGTTTGAGCCTCCTTAAGTAAGCCTCCATGTAACGAAATTATTTTTTCTAAACAATGATTGTCACAGTGACCGTAAACATACTGATATAATACTCATTGGAATTCGAAGGTTTGAGTCTCAAATACAGCGAGTTGTTGCATTCGACTCACTGGAGAATCCGGGTATCGATCCCGGTACCTCTCACATGCTAAGCGAGCGCTCTACCACTTGAGCTAATTCCCCGATGATATTCACGTTTGAGCCTCCTTAAGTGAGCCTCGATGTAACGAATTTATAATCAGAAATATTCAGAATTTCAATCATATACCGTAAAGTCAAATTACTTAGAATTGAACAAATTATTTTTTCTAAACAATTATTATCACAGTGACCGTAAACATACTGATATAATACTCCTTGTAATTCGAAGGTTTGAGTCACAAAAACAACTAGTTATTGTACACAACTCAATGGAGAATCCGGGTATCGATCCCGGTACATCTCACATGCTAAGCGAGCGCTCTACCACTTGAGCTAATTCCCCGATGATATTCACGTTTGAGCCTCCTTAAGTGAGCCTCGATGTAACGAATTTATAATCAGAAATATTCAGAATTTCAATCATATACCCGTAAAGTCAAATTACTTAGAATTGAACAAATTATTTTTTCTAAACAATTATTATCACAGTGACCGTAAACATACTGATATAATACTCCTTGTAATTCGAAGGTTTGAGTCACAAAAACAACTAGTTATTGTACACAACTCAATGGAGAATCCGGGTATCGATCCCGGTACCTCTCACATGCTAAGCGAGCCCTCTACCACTTGAGCTAATTCCCCGACGATATTCACGTTTCAGCCTCCTTAAGTGAGCCTCGATGTAACGAATTTATAATCAGAAATATTCAGAATTTCAATCATATACCCGTAAAGTCAAATTACTTAGAATTGAACAAATTATTTTTTCTAAACAATTATTATCACAGTGACCGTAAACATACTGATATAATATAACTTGTAATTCAAGGGTTTGAGTCTCAAAAACAACAAGTTGTTGCATTCAACTCACTGGAGAATCCGGGTATCGATCCCGGTACCTCTCACATGCTAAGCGAGCGCTCTACCACTTGAGCTAATTCCCCGACGATATTCCCGTGTGATCCTCCTTAAGTGAGCCTCGATGTAACGAAATTATTTTTTCTAGACAATGATTGTCACAGTGACCGTAAACATACTGATATAATACTACTTGTAATTCGAAGGTTTGAGTCTCAAAAATAACTAGTTATTGTACACAACTCAATGGAGAATCCGGGTATCGATCCCGGTACCTCTCACATGCTAAGCGAGCGCTCTACCACTTGAGCTAATTCCCCGATGATATTCACGTTTAGCCTCTTTAAGTGAGCCTCGATGTAACGAATTTATAATCAGAAATATTCAGAATTTCAATCATATGCTCGTAAAGTAAAATTACTTAGAATTGAACAAATCATTTTTTCTAAACAATTATTATCACAGTGACTGTAAACATACTGATATAATACTCCTTGTAATTCGAAGGTTTAAGTCTCAAAAACAACTAGTTGTTGCATTCGACTCGTTTTTTCTAAACAATTATTATCACAGTGACCGTAAACATACTGATATAATACTACTTGTAATTCGAAGGTTTGAGTCACAAAAACAACTAGTTATTGTACACAACTCAATGGAGAATCCGGGTATCGATCCCGGTACCTCTCACATGCTAAGCGAGCGCTCTACCACTTGAGCTAATTCCCCGATGATTTTCACGTTTGAGCCTCCTTAAGTGAGCCTCGATGTAACGAATTTATAATCAGAAATATTCAGAATTTCAATCATATGCTCGTCAAGTAAAATTACTTAGAATTGAACAAATCATTTTTTCTAAACAATTATTATCACAGTGACCGTAACCATACTGTCATAATATAACTTGTAATTCGAAGGTTTGAGTCTCAAAAACAAGAAGTTGTTGCATTCGACTCACTGGAGAATCCGGGTATCGATCCCGGTACCTCTCACATGCTAAGCTAGCGCTCTACCACTTGCGCTAATTCCCGACAATATTCACGTTTGAGCCTCTTTAAGAGAGCCTCGGTGTAACGAATTTATTTTTTCTAAACAATGATTATCACAGTGACTGTAAACATACTGATATAATAGTACTTGTAATTCGAAGGTTTGAGTCTCAAAAACAACTTGTTATTGTACACAACTCAATGGAGAATCCGGGTATCGATCCCTATACATCTCACATGCTAAGCGAGCGCTCTACCACTTGAGCTAATTCCCCGACGATATTCATGATTGAGCCTCCTTAAGTGAGTCTCGATGTAACTAATTTTTAATCAGAAATATTCAGAATTTCAATCATATGCTCGTAAAGTAAAATTACTTAGAATTGATCAAATTATTGTTTTCTAAACAATTATTATCACAGTGACCGTAAACATTCTGTCATAATATAACTTGTAATTCAAGGGTTTGAGTCTCAAAAACAACAAGTTGTTGCATTCGACTCACTGGAGAATCCGTGTATCGATCCCGGTACCTCTCACATGCTAAGCGAACGCTCTACCACTTGAGCTAATTCCCCGACGAGATTCACGTTTGAGCCTCCTTAAGTAAGCCTCCATGTAACGAAATTATTTTTTCTAAACAATGATTGTCACAGTGACCGTAAACATACTGATATAATACTCATTGGAATTCGAAGGTTTGAGTCTCAAATACAGCGAGTTGGTGCATTCGACTCACTGGAGAATCCGGGTATCGATCCCGGTACCTCTCACATGCTAAGCGAGCGCTCTACCACTTGAGCTAATTCCCCGATGATATTCACGTTTGAGCCTCCTTAAGTGAGCCTCGATGTAACGAATTTATAATCAGAAATATTCAGAATTTCAATCATATACCGTAAAGTCAAATTACTTAGAATTGAACAAATTATTTTTTCTAAACAATTATTATCACAGTGACCGTAAACATACTGATATAATGCTCCTTGTAATTCGAAGGTTTGAGTCACAAAAACAACTAGTTATTGTACACAACTCAATGGAGAATCCGGGTATCGATCCCGGTACCTCTCACATGCTAAGCGAGCGCTCTACCACTTGAGCTAATTCCCCGACGATATTCACGTTTGAGCCTCCTTAAGTGAGCCTCGATGTAACGAATTTATAATCAGAAATATTCAGAATTTCAATCATATACCCGTAAAGTCAAATTACTTAGAATTGAACAAATTATTTTTTCTAAACAATTATTATCACAGTGACCGTAAACATACTGATATAATATAACTTGTAATTCAAGGGTTTGAGTCTCAAAAACAACAAGTTGTTGCATTCAACTCACTGGAGAATCCGGGTATCGATCCCGGTACCTCTCACATGCTAAGCGAGCGCTCTACCACTTGAGCTAATTCCCCGACGATATTCATGATTGAGCCTCCTTAAGTGAGTCTCGATGTAACTAATTTTTAATCAGAAATATTCAGAATTTCAATCATATGCTCGTAAAGTAAAATTACTTAGAATTGATCAAATTATTGTTTTCTAAACAATTATTATCACAGTGACCGTAAACATTCTGTCATAATATAACATGTAATTCAAGGGTTTGAGTCTCAAAAACAACAAGTTGTTGCATTCGACTCACTGGAGAATCCGTGTATCGATCCCGGTACCTCTCACATGCTAAGCGAGCGCTCTACCACTTGAGCTAATTCCCCGACGAGATTCACGTTTGAGCCTCCTTAAGTAAGCCTCCATGTAACGAAATTATTTTTTCTAAACAATGATTGTCACAGTGACCGTAAACATACTGATATAATACTCATTGGAATTCGAAGGTTTGAGTCTCAAATACAACGAGTTGTTGCATTCGACTCACTGGAGAATCCGGGTATCGATCCCGGTACCTCTCACATGCTAAGCGAGCGCTCTACCACTTGAGCTAATTCCCCGAAGATATTCACGTTTGAGCCTCCTTAAGTGAGCCTCGATGTAACGAATTTATAATCAGAAATATTCAGAATTTCAATCATATACCGTAAAGTCAAATTACTTAGAATTGAACAAATTATTTTTTCTAAACAATTATTATCACAGTGACCGTAAACATACTGATATAATACTCCTTGTAATTCGAAGGTTTGAGTCACAAAAACAACTAGTTATTGTACACAACTCAATGGAGAATCCGGGTATCGATCCCGGTACCTCTCACATGCTAAGCGAGCGCTCTACCACTTGAGCTAATTCCCCGACGATATTCACGTTTGAGCCTCCTTAAGTGAGCCTCGATGTAACGAATTTATAATCAGAAATATTCAGAATTTCAATCATATACCCGTAAAGTCAAATTACTTAGAATTGAACAAATTATTTTTTCTAAACAATTATTATCACAGTGACCGTAAACATACTGATATAATATAACTTGTAATTCAAGGGTTTGAGTCTCAAAAACAACAAGTTGTTGCATTCAACTCACTGGAGAATCCGGGTATCGATCCCGGTACCTCTCACATGCTAAGCGAGCGCTCTACCACTTGAGCTAATTCCCCGACGATATTCATGTTTGAGCCTCCTTAAGTGAGTCTCGATGTAACTAATTTTTAATCAGAAATATTCAGAATTTCAATCATATGCTCGTAAAGTAAAATTACTTAGAATTGAACAAATCATTTTTTCTAAACAATTATTATCACAGTGACTGTAAACATACTGATATAATACTCCTTGTAATTCGAAGGTTTAAGTCTCAAAAACAACTAGTTATTGTACACAACTCAATGGAGAATCCGGGTATCGATCCCGGTACCTCTCACATGCTAAGCGAGCGCTCTACCACTTGAGCTAATTCCCCGACGATATTCACGTTTGAGCCTCCTTAAGTGAGCCTCGATGTAACGAAATTATTTTTTCTAAACAATGATTGTCACAGTGACCGTAAACATACTGATATAATACGCATTGGAATTCGAAGGTTTGAGTCTCAAATACAGCGAGTTGTTGCATTCGACTCACTGGAGAATCCGGGTATCGATCCCGGTACCTCTCACATGCTAAGCGAGCGCTCTACCACTTGAGCTAATTCCCCGACGATATTCACGTTTGAGCCTCCTTAAGTGAGCCTCGATGTAACGAATTTATAATCAGAAATATTCAGAATTTCAATCATATACCCGTAAAGTCAAATTACTTAGAATTGAACAAATTATTTTTTCTAAACAATTATTATCACAGTGACCGTAAACATACTGATATAATATAACTTGTAATTCAAGGGTTTGAGTCTCAAAAACAACAAGTTGTTGCATTCAACTCACTGGAGAATCCGGGTATCGATCCCGGTACCTCTCACATGCTAAGCGAGCGCTCTACCACTTGAGCTAATTCTCCGATGATATTCACGTTTGAGCCTCCTTAAGTGAGCCTCGATGTAACGAATTTATAATCAGAAATATTCAGAATTTCAATCATATACCGTAAAGTCAAATTACTTAGAATTGAACAAATTATTTTTTCTAAACAATTATTATCACAGTGACCGTAAACATACTGATATAATACTCCTTGTAATTCGAAGGTTTGAGTCACAAAAACAACTAGTTATTGTACACAACTCAATGGAGAATCCGGGTATCGATCCCGGTACCTCTCACATGCTAAGCGAGCGCTCTACCACTTGAGCTAATTCCCCGACGATATTCACGTTTGAGCCTCCTTAAGTGAGCCTCGATGTAACGAATTTATAATCAGAAATATTCAGAATTTCAATCATATACCGTAAAGTCAAATTACTTAGAATTGAACAAATTATTTTTTCTAAACAATTATTATCACAGTGACCGTAAACATACTGATATAATACTCCTTGTAATTCGAAGGTTTGAGTCACAAAAACAACTAGTTATTGTACACAACTCAATGGAGAATCCGGGTATCGATCCCGGTACCTCTCACATGCTAAGCGAGCGCTCTACCACTTGAGCTAATTCCCCGACGATATTCACGTTTGAGCCTCCTTAAGTGAGCCTCGATGTAACGAATTTATAATCAGAAATATTCAGAATTTCAATCATATACCCGTAAAGTCAAATTACTTAGAATTGAACAAATTATTTTTTCTAAACAATTATTATCACAGTGACCGTAAACATACTGATATAATATAACTTGTAATTCAAGGGTTTGAGTCTCAAAAACAACAAGTTGTTGCATTCAACTCACTGGAGAATCCGGGTATCGATCCCGGTACCTCTCACATGCTAAGCGAGCGCTCTACCACTTGAGCTAATTCTCCGATGATATTCACGTTTGAGCCTCCTTAAGTGAGCCTCGATGTAACGAATTTATAATCAGAAATATTCAGAATTTCAATCATATACCGTAAAGTCAAATTACTTAGAATTGAACAAATTATTTTTTCTAAACAATTATTATCACAGTGACCGTAAACATACTGATATAATACTCCTTGTAATTCGAAGGTTTGAGTCACAAAAACAACTAGTTATTGTACACAACTCAATGGAGAATCCGGGTATCGATCCCGGTACCTCTCACATGCTAAGCGAGCGCTCTACCACTTGAGCTAATTCCCTGACGATATTCACGTTTGAGCCTCCTTAAGTGAGCCTCGATGTAACGAATTTATAATCAGAAATATTCAGAATTTCAATCATATACCCGTAAAGTCAAATTACTTAGAATTGAACAAATTATTTTTTCTAAACAATTATTATCACAGTGACCGTAAACATACTGATATAATATAACTTGTAATTCAAGGGTTTGAGTCTCAAAAACAACAAGTTGTTGCATTCAACTCACTGGAGAATCCGGGTATCGATCCCGGTACCTCTCACATGCTAAGCGAGCGCTCTACCACTTGAGCTAATTCCCCGACGATATTCATGTTTGAGCCTCCTTAAGTGAGTCTCGATGTAACTAATTTTTAATCAGAAATATTCAGAATTTCAATCATATGCTCGTAAAGTAAAATTACTTAGAATTGAACAAATCATTTTTTCTAAACAATTATTATCACAGTGACTGTAAACATACTGATATAATACTCCTTGTAATTCGAAGGTTTAAGTCTCAAAAACAACTAGTTATTGTACACAACTCAATGGAGAATCCGGGTATCGATCCCGGTACCTCTCACATGCTAAGCGAGCGCTCTACCACTTGAGCTAATTCCCCGACGATATTCACGTTTGAGCCTCCTTAAGTGAGCCTCGATGTAACGAAATTATTTTTTCTAAACAATGATTGTCACAGTGACCGTAAACATACTGATATAATACGCATTGGAATTCGAAGGTTTGAGTCTCAAATACAGCGAGTTGTTGCATTCGACTCACTGGAGAATCCGGGTATCGATCCCGGTACCTCTCACATGCTAAGCGAGCGCTCTACCACTTGAGCTAATTCCCCGACGATATTCACGTTTGAGCCTCCTTAAGTGAGCCTCGATGTAACGAATTTATAATCAGAAATATTCAGAATTTCAATCATATACCCGTAAAGTCAAATTACTTAGAATTGAACAAATTATTTTTTCTAAACAATTATTATCACAGTGACCGTAAACATACTGATATAATATAACTTGTAATTCAAGGGTTTGAGTCTCAAAAACAACAAGTTGTTGCATTCAACTCACTGGAGAATCCGGGTATCGATCCCGGTACCTCTCACATGCTAAGCGAGCGCTCTACCACTTGAGCTAATTCTCCGATGATATTCACGTTTGAGCCTCCTTAAGTGAGCCTCGATGTAACGAATTTATAATCAGAAATATTCAGAATTTCAATCATATACCGTAAAGTCAAATTACTTAGAATTGAACAAATTATTTTTTCTAAACAATTATTATCACAGTGACCGTAAACATACTGATATAATACTCCTTGTAATTCGAAGGTTTGAGTCACAAAAACAACTAGTTATTGTACACAACTCAATGGAGAATCCGGGTATCGATCCCGGTACCTCTCACATGCTAAGCGAGCGCTCTACCACTTGAGCTAATTCCCCGACGATATTCACGTTTGAGCCTCCTTAAGTGAGCCTCGATGTAACGAATTTATAATCAGAAATATTCAGAATTTCAATCATATACCGTAAAGTCAAATTACTTAGAATTGAACAAATTATTTTTTCTAAACAATTATTATCACAGTGACCGTAAACATACTGATATAATACTCCTTGTAATTCGAAGGTTTGAGTCACAAAAACAACTAGTTATTGTACACAACTCAATGGAGAATCCGGGTATCGATCCCGGTACCTCTCACATGCTAAGCGAGCGCTCTACCACTTGAGCTAATTCCCCGACGATATTCACGTTTGAGCCTCCTTAAGTGAGCCTCGATGTAACGAATTTATAATCAGAAATATTCAGAATTTCAATCATATACCCGTAAAGTCAAATTACTTAGAATTGAACAAATTATTTTTTCTAAACAATTATTATCACAGTGACCGTAAACATACTGATATAATATAACTTGTAATTCAAGGGTTTGAGTCTCAAAAACAACAAGTTGTTGCATTCAACTCACTGGAGAATCCGGGTATCGATCCCGGTACCTCTCACATGCTAAGCGAGCGCTCTACCACTTGAGCTAATTCTCCGATGATATTCACGTTTGAGCCTCCTTAAGTGAGCCTCGATGTAACGAATTTATAATCAGAAATATTCAGAATTTCAATCATATACCGTAAAGTCAAATTACTTAGAATTGAACAAATTATTTTTTCTAAACAATTATTATCACAGTGACCGTAAACATACTGATATAATACTCCTTGTAATTCGAAGGTTTGAGTCACAAAAACAACTAGTTATTGTACACAACTCAATGGAGAATCCGGGTATCGATCCCGGTACCTCTCACATGCTAAGCGAGCGCTCTACCACTTGAGCTAATTCCCTGACGATATTCACGTTTGAGCCTCCTTAAGTGAGCCTCGATGTAACGAATTTATAATCAGAAATATTCAGAATTTCAATCATATACCCGTAAAGTCAAATTACTTAGAATTGAACAAATTATTTTTTCTAAACAATTATTATCACAGTGACCGTAAACATACTGATATAATATAACTTGTAATTCAAGGGTTTGAGTCTCAAAAACAACAAGTTGTTGCATTCAACTCACTGGAGAATCCGGGTATCGATCCCGGTACCTCTCACATGCTAAGCGAGCGCTCTACCACTTGAGCTAATTCCCCGACGATATTCATGTTTGAGCCTCCTTAAGTGAGCCTCGATGTAACGAAATTATTTTTTCTAAACAATGATTGTCACAGTGACCGTAAACATACTGATATAATACGCATTGGAATTCGAAGGTTTGAGTCTCAAATACAGCGAGTTGTTGCATTCGACTCACTGGAGAATCCGGGTATCGATCCCGGTACCTCTCACATGCTAAGCGAGCGCTCTACCACTTGAGCTAATTCCCCGACGATATTCACGTTTGAGCCTCCTTAAGTGAGCCTCGATGTAACGAATTTATAATCAGAAATATTCAGAATTTCAATCATATACCCGTAAAGTCAAATTACTTAGAATTGAACAAATTATTTTTTCTAAACAATTATTATCACAGTGACCGTAAACATACTGATATAATATAACTTGTAATTCAAGGGTTTGAGTCTCAAAAACAACAAGTTGTTGCATTCAACTCACTGGAGAATCCGGGTATCGATCCCGGTACCTCTCACATGCTAAGCGAGCGCTCTACCACTTGAGCTAATTCTCCGATGATATTCACGTTTGAGCCTCCTTAAGTGAGCCTCGATGTAACGAATTTATAATCAGAAATATTCAGAATTTCAATCATATACCGTAAAGTCAAATTACTTAGAATTGAACAAATTATTTTTTCTAAACAATTATTATCACAGTGACCGTAAACATACTGATATAATACTCCTTGTAATTCGAAGGTTTGAGTCACAAAAACAACTAGTTATTGTACACAACTCAATGGAGAATCCGGGTATCGATCCCGGTACCTCTCACATGCTAAGCGAGCGCTCTACCACTTGAGCTAATTCCCCGACGATATTCACGTTTGAGCCTCCTTAAGTGAGCCTCGATGTAACGAATTTATAATCAGAAATATTCAGAATTTCAATCATATACCGTAAAGTCAAATTACTTAGAATTGAACAAATTATTTTTTCTAAACAATTATTATCACAGTGACCGTAAACATACTGATATAATACTCCTTGTAATTCGAAGGTTTGAGTCACAAAAACAACTAGTTATTGTACACAACTCAATGGAGAATCCGGGTATCGATCCCGGTACCTCTCACATGCTAAGCGAGCGCTCTACCACTTGAGCTAATTCCCCGACGATATTCACGTTTGAGCCTCCTTAAGTGAGCCTCGATGTAACGAATTTATAATCAGAAATATTCAGAATTTCAATCATATACCCGTAAAGTCAAATTACTTAGAATTGAACAAATTATTTTTTCTAAACAATTATTATCACAGTGACCGTAAACATACTGATATAATATAACTTGTAATTCAAGGGTTTGAGTCTCAAAAACAACAAGTTGTTGCATTCAACTCACTGGAGAATCCGGGTATCGATCCCGGTACCTCTCACATGCTAAGCGAGCGCTCTACCACTTGAGCTAATTCTCCGATGATATTCACGTTTGAGCCTCCTTAAGTGAGCCTCGATGTAACGAATTTATAATCAGAAATATTCAGAATTTCAATCATATACCGTAAAGTCAAATTACTTAGAATTGAACAAATTATTTTTTCTAAACAATTATTATCACAGTGACCGTAAACATACTGATATAATACTCCTTGTAATTCGAAGGTTTGAGTCACAAAAACAACTAGTTATTGTACACAACTCAATGGAGAATCCGGGTATCGATCCCGGTACCTCTCACATGCTAAGCGAGCGCTCTACCACTTGAGCTAATTCCCTGACGATATTCACGTTTGAGCCTCCTTAAGTGAGCCTCGATGTAACGAATTTATAATCAGAAATATTCAGAATTTCAATCATATACCCGTAAAGTCAAATTACTTAGAATTGAACAAATTATTTTTTCTAAACAATTATTATCACAGTGACCGTAAACATACTGATATAATATAACTTGTAATTCAAGGGTTTGAGTCTCAAAAACAACAAGTTGTTGCATTCAACTCACTGGAGAATCCGGGTATCGATCCCGGTACCTCTCACATGCTAAGCGAGCGCTCTACCACTTGAGCTAATTCCCCGACGATATTCATGTTTGAGCCTCCTTAAGTGAGCCTCGATGTAACGAAATTATTTTTTCTAAACAATGATTGTCACAGTGACCGTAAACATACTGATATAATACGCATTGGAATTCGAAGGTTTGAGTCTCAAATACAGCGAGTTGTTGCATTCGACTCACTGGAGAATCCGGGTATCGATCCCGGTACCTCTCACATGCTAAGCGAGCGCTCTACCACTTGAGCTAATTCCCCGACGATATTCACGTTTGAGCCTCCTTAAGTGAGCCTCGATGTAACGAATTTATAATCAGAAATATTCAGAATTTCAATCATATACCCGTAAAGTCAAATTACTTAGAATTGAACAAATTATTTTTTCTAAACAATTATTATCACAGTGACTGTAAACATACTGATATAATACTCCTTGTAATTCGAAGGTTTAAGTCTCAAAAACAACTAGTTATTGTACACAACTCAATGGAGAATCCGGGTATCGATCCCGGTACCTCTCACATGCTAAGCGAGCGCTCTACCACTTGAGCTAATTCCCCGACGATATTCACGTTTGAGCCTCCTTAAGTGAGCCTCGATGTAACGAAATTATTTTTTCTAAACAATGATTGTCACAGTGACCGTAAACATACTGATATAATACGCATTGGAATTCGAAGGTTTGAGTCTCAAATACAGCGAGTTGTTGCATTCGACTCACTGGAGAATCCGGGTATCGATCCCGGTACCTCTCACATGCTAAGCGAGCGCTCTACCACTTGAGCTAATTCCCCGACGATATTCACGTTTGAGCCTCCTTAAGTGAGCCTCGATGTAACGAATTTATAATCAGAAATATTCAGAATTTCAATCATATACCCGTAAAGTCAAATTACTTAGAATTGAACAAATTATTTTTTCTAAACAATTATTATCACAGTGACCGTAAACATACTGATATAATATAACTTGTAATTCAAGGGTTTGAGTCTCAAAAACAACAACTTGTTGCATTCAACTCACTGGAGAATCCGGGTATCGATCCCGGTACCTCTCACATGCTAAGCGAGCGCTCTACCACTTGAGCTAATTCTCCGATGATATTCACGTTTGAGCCTCCTTAAGTGAGCCTCGATGTAACGAATTTATAATCAGAAATATTCAGAATTTCAATCATATACCGTAAAGTCAAATTACTTAGAATTGAACAAATTATTTTTTCTAAACAATTATTATCACAGTGACCGTAAACATACTGATATAATACTCCTTGTAATTCGAAGGTTTGAGTCACAAAAACAACTAGTTATTGTACACAACTCAATGGAGAATCCGGGTATCGATCCCGGTACCTCTCACATGCTAAGCGAGCGCTCTACCACTTGAGCTAATTCCCCGACGATATTCACGTTTGAGCCTCCTTAAGTGAGCCTCGATGTAACGAATTTATAATCAGAAATATTCAGAATTTCAATCATATACCGTAAAGTCAAATTACTTAGAATTGAACAAATTATTTTTTCTAAACAATTATTATCACAGTGACCGTAAACATACTGATATAATACTCCTTGTAATTCGAAGGTTTGAGTCACAAAAACAACTAGTTATTGTACACAACTCAATGGAGAATCCGGGTATCGATCCCGGTACCTCTCACATGCTAAGCGAGCGCTCTACCACTTGAGCTAATTCCCCGACGATATTCACGTTTGAGCCTCCATAAGTGAGCCTCGATGTAACGAATTTATAATCAGAAATATTCAGAATTTCAATCATATACCCGTAAAGTCAAATTACTTAGAATTGAACAAATTATTTTTTCTAAACAATTATTATCACAGTGACCGTAAACATACTGATATAATATAACTTGTAATTCAAGGGTTTGAGTCTCAAAAACAACAAGTTGTTGCATTCAACTCACTGGAGAATCCGGGTATCGATCCCGGTACCTCTCACATGCTAAGCGAGCGCTCTACCACTTGAGCTAATTCTCCGATGATATTCACGTTTGAGCCTCCTTAAGTGAGCCTCGATGTAACGAATTTATAATCAGAAATATTCAGAATTTCAATCATATACCGTAAAGTCAAATTACTTAGAATTGAACAAATTATTTTTTCTAAACAATTATTATCACAGTGACCGTAAACATACTGATATAATACTCCTTGTAATTCGAAGGTTTGAGTCACAAAAACAACTAGTTATTGTACACAACTCAATGGAGAATCCGGGTATCGATCCCGGTACCTCTCACATGCTAAGCGAGCGCTCTACCACTTGAGCTAATTCCCTGACGATATTCACGTTTGAGCCTCCTTAAGTGAGCCTCGATGTAACGAATTTATAATCAGAAATATTCAGAATTTCAATCATATACCCGTAAAGTCAAATTACTTAGAATTGAACAAATTATTTTTTCTAAACAATTATTATCACAGTGACCGTAAACATACTGATATAATATAACTTGTAATTCAAGGGTTTGAGTCTCAAAAACAACAAGTTGTTGCATTCAACTCACTGGAGAATCCGGGTATCGATCCCGGTACCTCTCACATGCTAAGCGAGCGCTCTACCACTTGAGCTAATTCCCCGACGATATTCATGTTTGAGTCTCCTTAAGTGAGTCTCGATGTAACTAATTTTTAATCAGAAATATTCAGAATTTCAATCATATGCTCGTAAAGTAAAATTACTTAGAATTGAACAAATCATTTTTTCTAAACAATTATTATCACAGTGACTGTAAACATACTGATATAATACTCCTTGTAATTCGAAGGTTTAAGTCTCAAAAACAACTAGTTATTGTACACAACTCAATGGAGAATCCGGGTATCGATCCCGGTACCTCTCACATGCTAAGCGAGCGCTCTACCACTTGAGCTAATTCCCCGACGATATTCACGTTTGAGCCTTCTTAAGTGAGCCTCGATGTAACGAAATTATTTTTTCTAAACAATGATTGTCACAGTGACCGTAAACATACTGATATAATACTCATTGGAATTCGAAGGTTTGAGTCTCAAATACAGCGAGTTGTTGCATTCGACTCACTGGAGAATCCGGGTATCGATCCCGGTACCTCTCACATGCTAAGCGAGCGCTCTACCACTTGAGCTAATTCCCCGATGATATTCACGTTTGAGCCTCCTTAAGTGAGCCTCGATGTAACGAATTTATAATCAGAAATATTCAGAATTTCAATCATATACCGTAAAGTCAAATTACTTAGAATTGAACAAATTATTTTTTCTAAACAATTATTATCACAGTGACCGTAAACATACTGATATAATACTCCTTGTAATTCGAAGGTTTGAGTCACAAAAACAACTAGTTATTGTACACAACTCAATGGAGAATCCGGGTATCGATCCCGGTACCTCTCACATGCTAAGAGAGCGCTCTACCACTTGAGCTAATTCCCCGACGATATTCACGTTTGAGCCTCCTTAAGTGAGCCTCGATGTAACGAATTTATAATCAGAAATATTCAGAATTTCAATCATATACCCGTAAAGTCAAATTACTTAGAATTGAACAAATTATTTTTTCTAAACAATTATTATCACAGTGACCGTAAACATACTGATATAATATAACTTGTAATTCAAGGGTTTGAGTCTCAAAAACAACAAGTTGTTGCATTCAACTCACTGGAGAATCCGGGTATCGATCCCGGTACCTCTCACATGCTAAGCGAGCGCTCTACCACTTGAGCTAATTCCCCGATGATATTCACGTTTGAGCCTCCTTAAGTGAGCCTCGATGTAACGAATTTATAATCAGAAATATTCAGAATTTCAATCATATACCGTAAAGTCAAATTACTTAGAATTGAACAAATTATTTTTTCTAAACAATTATTATCACAGTGACCGTAAACATACTGATATAATACTCCTTGTAATTCGAAGGTTTGAGTCACAAAAACAACTAGTTATTGTACACAACTCAATGGAGAATCCGGGTATCGATCCCGGTACCTCTCACATGCTAAGCGAGCGCTCTACCACTTGAGCTAATTCCCCGACGATATTCACGTTTGAGCCTCCTTAAGTGAGCCTCGATGTAACGAATTTATAATCAGAAATATTCAGAATTTCAATCATATACCCGTAAAGTCAAATTACTTAGAATTGAACAAATTATTTTTTCTAAACAATTATTATCACAGTGACTGTAAACATACTGATATAATATAACTTGTAATTCAAGGGTTTGAGTCTCAAAAACAACAAGTTGTTGCATTCAACTCACTGGAGAATCCGGGTATCGATCCCGGTACCTCTCACATGCTAAGCGAGCGCTCTACCACTTGAGCTAATTCCCCGACGATATTCATGTTTGAGCCTCCTTAAGTGAGTCTCGATGTAACTAATTTTTAATCAGAAATATTCAGAATTTCAATCATATGCTCGTAAAGTAAAATTACTTAGAATTGAACAAATCATTTTTTCTAAACAATTATTATCACAGTGACTGTAAACATACTGATATAATACTCCTTGTAATTCGAAGGTTTAAGTCTCAAAAACAACTAGTTATTGTACACAACTCAATGGAGAATCCGGGTATCGATCCCGGTACCTCTCACATGCTAAGCGAGCGCTCTACCACTTGAGCTAATTCCCCGACGATATTCACGTTTGAGCCTCCTTAAGTGAGCCTCGATGTAACGAAATTATTTTTTCTAAACAATGATTGTCACAGTGACCGTAAACATACTGATATAATACTCATTGGAATTCGAAGGTTTGAGTCTCAAATACAGCGAGTTGTTGCATTCGACTCACTGGAGAATCCGGGTATCGATCCCGGTACCTCTCACATGCTAAGCGAGCGCTCTACCACTTGAGCTAATTCCCCGATGATATTCACGTTTGAGCCTCCTTAAGTGAGCCTCGATGTAACGAATTTATAATCAGAAATATTCAGAATTTCAATCATATACCGTAAAGTCAAATTACTTAGAATTGAACAAATTATTTTTTCTAAACAATTATTATCACAGTGACCGTAAACATACTGATATAATACTCCTTGTAATTCGAAGGTTTGAGTCACAAAAACAACTAGTTATTGTACACAACTCAATGGAGAATCCGGGTATCGATCCCGGTACCTCTCACATGCTAAGCGAGCGCTCTACCACTTGAGCTAATTCCCCGACGATATTCACGTTTGAGCCTCCTTAAGTGAGCCTCGATGTAACGAATTTATAATCAGAAATATTCAGAATTTCAATCATATACCCGTAAAGTCAAATTACTTAGAATTGAACAAATTATTTTTTCTAAACAATTATTATCACAGTGACCGTAAACATACTGATATAATATAACTTGTAATTCAAGGGTTTGAGTCTCAAAAACAACAAGTTGTTGCATTCAACTCACTGGAGAATCCGGGTATCGATCCCGGTACCTCTCACATGCTAAGCGAGCGCTCTACCACTTGAGCTAATTCTCCGATGATATTCACGTTTGAGCCTCCTTAAGTGAGCCTCGATGTAACGAATTTATAATCAGAAATATTCAGAATTTCAATCATATACCGTAAAGTCAAATTACTTAGAATTGAACAAATTATTTTTTCTAAACAATTATTATCACAGTGACCGTAAACATACTGATATAATACTCCTTGTAATTCGAAGGTTTGAGTCACAAAAACAACTAGTTATTGTACACAACTCAATGGAGAATCCGGGTATCGATCCCGGTACCTCTCACATGCTAAGCGAGCGCTCTACCACTTGAGCTAATTCCCCGACGATATTCACGTTTGAGCCTCCTTAAGTGAGCCTCGATGTAACGAATTTATAATCAGAAATATTCAGAATTTCAATCATATACCCGTCAAGTCAAATTACTTAGAATTGAACAAATTATTTTTTCTAAACAATTATTATCACAGTGACCGTAAACATACTGATATAATATAACTTGTAATTCAAGGGTTTGAGTCTCAAAAACAACAAGTTGTTGCATTCAACTCACTGGAGAATCCGGGTATCGATCCCGGTACCTCTCACATGCTAAGCGAGCGCTCTACCACTTGAGCTAATTCCCCGACGATATTCATGTTTGAGCCTCCTTAAGTGAGTCTGGATGTAACTAATTTTTAATCAGAAATATTCAGAATTTCAATCATATGCTCGTAAAGTAAAATTACTTAGAATTGAACAAATCATTTTTTCTAAACAATTATTATCACAGTGACTGTAAACATACTGATATAATACTCCTTGTAATTCGAAGGTTTAAGTCTCAAAAACAACTAGTTGTTGCATTCGACTCGTTTTTTCTAAACAATTATTATCACAGTGACCGTAAACATACTGATATAATACTACTTGTAATTCGAAGGTTTGAGTCACAAAAACAACTAGTTATTGTACACAACTCAATGGAGAATCCGGGTATCGATCCCGGTACCTCTCACATGCTAAGCGAGCGCTCTACCACTTGAGCTAATTCCCCGACGATATTCCCGTTTGAGCCTCCTTAAGTGAGCCTCGATGTAACGAAATTATTTTTTCTAGACAATGATTGTCACAGTGACCGTAAACATACTGATATAATACTACTTGTAATTCGAAGGTTTGAGTCTCAAAAATAACTAGTTATTGTACACAACTCAATGGAGAATCCGGGTATCGATCCCGGTACCTCTCACATGCTAAGCGAGCGCTCTACCACTTGAGCTAATTCCCCGATGATATTCACGTTTAGCCTCTTTAAGTGAGCCTCGATGTAACGAATTTATAATCAGAAATATTCAGAATTTCAATCATATGCTCGTAAAGTAAAATTACTTAGAATTGAACAAATCATTTTTTCTAAACAATTATTATCACAGTGACTGTAAACATACTGATATAATACTCCTTGTAATTCGAAGGTTTAAGTCTCAAAAACAACTAGTTGTTGCATTCGACTCGTTTTTTCTAAACAATTATTATCACAGTGACCGTAAACATACTGATATAATACTACTTGTAATTCGAAGGTTTGAGTCACAAAAACAACTAGTTATTGTACACAACTCAATGGAGAATCCGGGTATCGATCCCGGTACCTCTCACATGCTAAGCGAGCGCTCTACCACTTGAGCTAATTCCCCGATGATTTTCACGTTTGAGCCTCCTTAAGTGAGCCTCGATGTAACGAATTTATAATCAGAAATATTCAGAATTTCAATCATATGCTCGTCAAGTAAAATTACTTAGAATTGAACAAATCATTTTTTCTAAACAATTATTATCACAGTGACCGTAACCATACTGTCATAATATAACTTGTAATTCGAAGGTTTGAGTATCAAAAACAAGAAGTTGTTGCATTCGACTCACTGGAGAATCCGGGTATCGATCCCGGTACCTCTCACATGCTAAGCTAGCGCTCTACCACTTGCGCTAATTCCCGACAATATTCACGTTTGAGCCTCTTTAAGAGAGCCTCGATGTAACGAATTTATTTTTTCTAAACAATGATTATCACAGTGACTGTAAACATACTGATATAATAGTACTTGTAATTCGAAGGTTTGAGTCTCAAAAACAACTTGTTATTGTACACAACTCAATGGAGAATCCGGGTATCGATCCCTATACATCTCACATGCTAAGCGAGCGCTCTACCACTTGAGCTAATTCCCCGACGATATTCATGATTGAGCCTCCTTAAGTGAGTCTCGATGTAACTAATTTTTAATCAGAAATATTCAGAATTTCAATCATATGCTCGTAAAGTAAAATTACTTAGAATTGATCAAATTATTGTTTTCTAAACAATTATTATCACAGTGACCGTAAACATTCTGTCATAATATAACTTGTAATTCAAGGGTTTGAGTCTCAAAAACAACAAGTTGTTGCATTCGACTCACTGGAGAATCCGTGTATCGATCCCGGTACCTCTCACATGCTAAGCGAGCGCTCTACCACTTGAGCTAATTCCCCGACGAGATTCATGTTTGAGCCTCCTTAAGTAAGCCTCCATGTAACGAAATTATTTTTTCTAAACAATGATTGTCACAGTGACCGTAAACATACTGATATAATACTCATTGGAATTCGAAGGTTTGAGTCTCAAATACAACGAGTTGTTGCATTCGACTCACTGGAGAATCCGGGTATCGATCCCGGTACCTCTCACATGCTAAGCGAGCGCTCTACCACTTGAGCTAATTCCCCGAAGATATTCACGTTTGAGCCTCCTTAAGTGAGCCTCGATGTAACGAATTTATAATCAGAAATATTCAGAATTTCAATCATATACCGTAAAGTCAAATTACTTAGAATTGAACAAATTATTTTTTCTAAACAATTATTATCACAGTGACCGTAAACATACTGATATAATACTACTTGTAATTCGAAGGTTTGAGTCACAAAAACAACTAGTTATTGTACACAACTCAATGGAGAATCCGGGTATCGATCCCGGTACCTCTCACATGCTAAGCGAGCGCTCTACCACTTGAGCTAATTCCCCGACGATATTCACGTTTGAGCCTCCTTAAGTGAGCCTCGATGTAACGAATTAATAATCAGAAATATTCAGAATTTCAATCATATACCCGTAAAGTCAAATTACTTAGAATTGAACAAATTATTTTTTCTAAACAATTATTATCACTGTGACCGTAAACATACTGATATAATATAACTTGTAATTCAAGGGTTTGAGTCTCAAAAACAACAAGTTGTTGCATTCAACTCACTGGAGAATCCGGGTATCGATCCCGGTACCTCTCACATGCTAAGCGAGCGCTCTACCACTTGAGCTAATTCCCCGACGATATTCACGTTTGAGCCTCCTTAAGTGAGCCTCGATGTAACGAAATTATTTTTTCTAAACAATGATTGTCACAGTGACCGTAAACATACTGATATAATACTACTTGTAATTCGAAGGTTTGAGTCTCAAAAATAACTAGTTATTGTACACAACTCAATGGAGAATCCGGGTGTCGATCCCGGTACCTCTCACATGCTAAGCGAGCGCTCTACCACCTGAGCTAATTCCCCGATGATATTCACGTTTAGCCTCTTTAAGTGAGCCTCGATGTAACGAATTTATAATCAGAAATATTCAGAATTTCAATCATATGCTCGTAAAGTAAAATTACTTAGAATTGAACAAATCATTTTTTCTAAACAATTATTATCACAGTGACTGTAAACATACTGATATAATACTCCTTGTAATTCGAAGGTTTAAGTCTCAAAAACAACTAGTTGTTGCATTCGACTCGTTTTTTCTAAACAATTATTATCACAGTGACCGTAAACATACTGATATAATACTACTTGTAATTCGAAGGTTTGAGTCACAAAAACAACTAGTTATTGTACACAACTCAATGGAGAATCCGGGTATCGATCCCGGTACCTCTCACATGCTAAGCGAGCGCTCTACCACTTGAGCTAATTCCCCGACAATATTCACGTTTGAGCCTCCTTAAGTGAGCCTCGATGTAACGAATTTATAATCAGAAATATTCAGAATTTCAATCATATACCCGTAAAGTCAAATTACTTAGAATTGAACAAATTATTTTTTCTAAACAATTATTATCGCAGTGACCGTAAACATACTGATATAATATAACTTGTAATTCAAGGGTTTGAGTCTCAAAAACAACAAGTTGTTGGATTCAACTCACTGGAGAATCCGGGTATCGATCCCGATACCTCTCACATGCTAAGCGAGCGCTCTACCACTTGAGCTAATTCCCCGATGATTTTTATGTTTGAGCCTCCTTAAATGAGCCTCGATGTAACGAATTTATAATCAGAAATATTCAGAATTTCAATCATATGCTCGTAAAGTAAAATTACTTAGAATTGAACAAATGATTGTTTTCTAAACAATTATTATCACAGTGACCGTAAACATTCTGTCATAATATAACTTGTAATTCAAGGGTTTGAGTCTCAAAAACAACAAGTTGTTGCATTCGACTCACTGGAGGATCCGGGTATCGATCCCGGTACCTCTCACATGCTAAGCGAGCGCTCTACCACTTGAGCTAATTCCCCGATGATATTCACGTTTAGCCTCTTTAAGTGAGCCTCGATGTAACGAATTTATAATCAGAAATATTCAGAATTTCAATCATATGCTCGTAAAGTAAAATTACTTAGAATTGAACAAATCATTTGTTCTAAACAATTATTATCACAGTGACCATTTTGTCATAATATAACTTGTAATTCGAGGGTTTGAGTCTCAAAAACAACAAGTTGTTGCATTCAACTCACTGGCGAATCCGGGTATCGATCCCGGTACCTTTCACATGCTAAGCGAACTACCACTTCAGCTAATTCCCCGACAATATTCTCGTTTGAGCCTCCTTAAGTGAGTCTCGATGTAACTAATTTATTTTTTCTAAACAATGATTATCACAGTGACCGTAAACATACTGATATCATACTACTTGTAATTCGAGGGTTTGAGTCTCAAAAACAACTAGTTGTTGAATTCGACTCACTGGAGAATCCGGGTATCGATCCCGGTACCTCTCACATGCTAAGCGAGCGCTCTACCATTTGAGCTAATTCCCTGACGATATTCACGTTTGAGCCTCCTTAAGTGAGCCTCGATGTAACGAATTTATTTTTTCTAAACCATGATTATCACAGTGACCGTAAACATACTGATATAATACTACTTGTAATTCGAAGGTTTGAGTCTCAAAAACAACTAGTTATTGTACACAACTCAATGGAGAATCCGGGTATCGATCCCGGTACCTCTCACATGCTAAGCGAGCGCTCTACCACTTGAGCTAATTCCCCGATGATTTTCACGTTTGAGCATCGTTAAGTGAGCCTTGATGTAACGAATTTATAATCAGAAATATTCAGAATTTCAATCATATGCTCGTAAAGTAAAATTACTTAGAATTGAACAAATAATTTTTTCTAAACAATTATTATCACAGTGACCGTAAACATACTGTCATAATATAACTTGTAATTCGAGGGTTTGAGTCTCAAAAACAGGAAGTTGTTGCATTCGACTCACTGGAGAATCCGGGTATCGATCCCGGTACCTCTCACATGCTAAGCTAGCGCTCTACCACTTGCGCTAATTCCCCGACAATATTCACGTTTGAGCCTCCTTAAGTGAGCCTCGATGTAACGAATTTATTTTTTCTAAACAATGATTATCACAGTGACTGTAAACATACTGATATAATACTACTTGTAATTCGAAGGTTTGAGTCACAAAAACAACTAGTTATTGTTCACAACTCAATGGAGAATCCGGGTATCGATCCCGGTACCTCTCACATGCTAAGCGAGCGCTCTACCACTTGAGTTAATTCCCCGACGATATTCACGTTTGAGCCTCCTTAAGTGAGCCTCGATGTAACTAATTTATAATCAGAAATATTCAGAATTTCAATCATATGCTCGTAAAGTAAAATTACTTAGAATTGAACAAATCATTTTTTCTAAACAATTATTATCACAGTGACCGTAAACATACTGTCATTATATAACTTGTAATTCAAGGGTTTGAGTCTCAAAAACAACAAGTTGTTGCATTCGACTCACTGGAGAATCCGGGTATCGATCCCTATACATCTCACATGCTAAGCAAGCGCTCTACCACTTGAGCTAATTCCCCGAAGATATTCACGTTTGAGCCACCTTAAGTGAGCCTCGATGTAACGAATTTATTTTTTCTAAACAATGATTATCACAGTGACCGTAAACATACTGATATAATACTACTTGTAATTCGAAAGTTTGAGTCTCAAAAACAAATAGTTATTGTACACAACTCAATGGAGAAACCGGGTATCGATCCCGGTACCTCTCACATGCTAAGCGAGCGCTCTACCACTTGAGCTAATTCCCCGATGATTTTCACATTTGAGCATCCTTAAGTGAGCCTTGATGTAACGAATTTATAATCAGAGATATTCAGAATTTCAATCATATGCTCGTAAAGTAAAATTACTTAGAATTGAACAAATCATTTTTTCTAAACAATTATTATCACAGTGACCGTAAACATACTGATATAATACTACTTGTAATTCGAAGGTTTGAGTCTCAAAAACAACTAGTTATTGTTCACAACTCAATGGAGAATCCGGGTATCGATCCCGGTACCTCTCACATACTAAGCGAACGCTCTACCACTTCAGCTAATTCCCCGACTATGTTCACATTTGAGCCTGCTTAAGTGAGTCTCGATGTAACTAATTTATAATCAGAAATATTCAGAATTTCTATCATATACTCGTAAAGTCAAATTACTTAGAATTGAACAAATTATTTTTTCTAAACAATTATTATCACAGTGACCGTAACATACTGATATAATACTCCTTGTAATTCGAAGGTTTGAGTCTCAAAAACAACGAGTTGTTGCATTCGACTCACTGGAGAATCCGGTTTTCGACCCCGGTACATCTCACATGCTAAGCGAGCGCTCTACCACTTGAGCTAATTCCCCGACGATATTCACGTTTGAGCCTCCTTAAGTGAGCCTCGATGTAACGAATTTATAATCAGAAATATTCAGAATTTCAATCATATGCTCGTAAAGTAAAATTACTTAGAATTGAACAAATCATTTTTTCTAAACAATTATTATCACAGTGACCGTAAACATACTGTCATAATATAACTTGTAATTCGAGGGTTTGAGTCTCAAAAACAGGAAGTTGTTGCATTCGACTCACTGGAGAATCCGGGTATCGATCCCGGTACCTCTCACATGCTAAGCTAGCGCTCTACCACTTGAGCTAATTCCCCGACGATATTCACGTTTGAGCCTCCTTAAGTGAGCCTCGATGTAACGAATTTATAATCAGAAATATTCAGAATTTCAGTCATATGCTCGTAAAGTAAAATTACTTAGAATTGAACAAATCATTTTTTCTAAACAATTATTATCACAGTGACCGTAAAAATACTGTCATAATATAACTTGTAATTCGCGGGTGTGAGTCACAAAAACAACTAGTTATTGTTCACAACTCAATGGAGAATCCGGGTATCGATCCCGGTACCTCTCACATGCTAAGCGAGCGCTCTACCACTTGAGCTAATTCCCCGACGATATTCACGTTTGAGCCTCCTTAAGTGAGCCTCGATGTAACGAATTTATAATCAGAAATATTCAGAATTTCAATCATATACTCGTAAAGTCAAATTACTTAGAATTGAACAAATCATTTTTTCTAAACAATTATTATCACAGTGACTGTAAACATACTGACATAATACTCCTTGTAATTCGAAGGTTTAAGTCTCAAAAACAACTAGTTGTTGCATTCGACTCGTTTTTTCTAAACAATTATTATCACAGTGACCGTAAACATACTGATATAATACTACTTGTAATTCGAAGGTTTGAGTCACAAAAACAACTAGTTATTGTACACAACTCAATGGAGAATCCGGGTATCGATCCCGGTACCTCTCACATGCTAAGCGAGCGCTCTACCACTTGAGCTAATTCCCCGACGATATTCACGTTTGAGCCTCCTTAAGTGAGCCTCGATGTAACGAATTAATAATCAGAAATATTCAGAATTTCAATCATATACCCGTAAAGTCAAATTACTTAGAATTGAACAAATTATTTTTTCTAAACAATTATTATCACTGTGACCGTAAACATACTGATATAATATAACTTGTAATTCAAGGGTTTGAGTCTCAAAAACAACAAGTTGTTGCATTCAACTCACTGGAGAATCCGGGTATCGATCCCGGTACCTCTCACATGCTAAGCGATCGCTCTACCACTTGAGCTAATTCCCCGACGATATTCACGTTTGAGCCTCCTTAAGTGAGCCTCGATGTAACGAAATTATTTTTTCTAAACAATGATTGTCACAGTGACCGTAAACATACTGATATAATACTACTTGTAATTCGAAGGTTTGAGTCTCAAAAATAACTAGTTATTGTACACAACTCAATGGAGAATCCGGGTGTCGATCCCGGTACCTCTCACATGCTAAGCGAGCGCTCTACCACCTGAGCTAATTCCCCGATGATATTCACGTTTAGCCTCTTTAAGTGAGCCTCGATGTAACGAATTTATAATCAGAAATATTCAGAATTTCAATCATATGCTCGTAAAGTAAAATTACTTAGAATTGAACAAATCATTTTTTCTAAACAATTATTATCACAGTGACTGTAAACATACTGATATAATACTCCTTGTAATTCGAAGGTTTAAGTCTCAAAAACAACTAGTTGTTGCATTCGACTCGTTTTTTCTAAACAATTATTATCACAGTGACCGTAAACATACTGATATAATACTACTTGTAATTCGAAGGTTTGAGTCACAAAAACAACTAGTTATTGTACACAACTCAATGGAGAATCCGGGTATCGATCCCGGTACCTCTCACATGCTAAGCGAGCGCTCTACCACTTGAGCTAATTCCCCGACAATATTCACGTTTGAGCCTCCTTAAGTGAGCCTCGATGTAACGAATTTATAATCAGAAATATTCAGAATTTCAATCATATACCCGTAAAGTCAAATTACTTATAATTGAACAAATTATTTTTTCTAAACAATTATTATCGCAGTGACCGTAAACATACTGATATAATATAACTTGTAATTCAAGGGTTTGAGTCTCAAAAACAACAAGTTGTTGGATTCAACTCACTGGAGAATCCGGGTATCGATCCCGTTACCTCTCACATGCTAAGCGAGCGCTCTACCACTTGAGCTAATTCCCCGATGATTTTTATGTTTGAGCCTCCTTAAATGAGCCTCGATGTAACGAATTTATAATCAGAAATATTCAGAATTTCAATCATATGCTCGTAAAGTAAAATTACTTAGAATTGAACAAATGATTGTTTTCTAAACAATTATTATCACAGTGACCGTAAACATTCTGTCATAATATAACTTGTAATTCAAGAGTTTGAGTCTCAAAAACAACAAGTTGTTGCATTCGACTCACTGGAGGATCCGGGTATCGATCCCGGTACCTCTCACATGCTAAGCGAGCGCTCTACCACTTGAGCTAATTCCCCGATGATATTCACGTTTAGCCTCTTTAAGTGAGCCTCGATGTAACGAATTTATAATCAGAAATATTCAGAATTTCAATCATATGCTCGTAAAGTAAAATTACTTAGAATTGAACAAATCATTTGTTCTAAACAATTATTATCACAGTGACCATTTTGTCATAATATAACTTGTAATTCGAGGGTTTGAGTCTCAAAAACAACAAGTTGTTGCATTCAACTCACTGGCGAATCCGGGTATCGATCCCGGTACCTTTCACATGCTAAGCGAACTACCACTTCAGCTAATTCCCCGACAATATTCTCGTTTGAGCCTCCTTAAGTGAGTCTCGATGTAACTAATTTATTTTTTCTAAACAATGATTATCACAGTGACCGTAAACATACTGATATCATACTACTTGTAATTCGAGGGTTTGAGTCTCAAAAACAACTAGTTGTTGCATTCGACTCACTGGAGAATCCGGGTATCGATCCCGGTACCTCTCACACGCTAAGCGAGCGCTCTACCACTTGAGCTAATTCCCCGACGATATTCTCGTTTGAGCCTCCTTAAGTGAGCCTCGATGTAACTAATTTATAATCAGAAATATTCAGAATTTCAATCATATGCCCGTAAAGTAAAATTACTTAGAATTGAACGAATCATTTTTCTAAACAATTATTATCACAGTGACCGTAAACATACTGTCATAATATAACTTGTAATTCGAGGGTTTGAGTCTCAAAAACAAGAAGTTGTTGCATTCGACTCACTGGAGAATCCGGGTATCGATCCCGGTACCTCTCACATGCTAAGCTAGCGCTCTACCACTTGCGATAATTCCCCGACAATATTCACGTTTGAGCCTCCTTATGAGAGCCTCGATGTAACGAATTTATTTTTTCTAAACAATGATTATCACAGTGACTGTAAACATACTGATATAATAGTACTTGTAATTCGAAGGTTTGAGTCTCACAAACAACTTGTTATTGTACACAACTCAATGGAGAAACCGGGTATCGATCCCTATACATCTCACATGCTAAGCGAGCGCTCTACCACTTGAGCTAATTCTCCGATGATTTTCACGTTTGAGCCTCCTTAAGTGAGCCTCGATGTAACGAATTTATAATCAGAAATATTCAGAATTTCAATCATATACCCGTAAAGTCAAATTACTTAGAATTGAACAAATTATTTTTTCTAAACAATTATTATCACAGTGACCGTAAACATACTGATATAATATAACTTGTAATTCAAGGGTTTGAGTCTCAAAAACAACAAGTTGTTGCATTCAACTCACTGGAGAATCCGGGTATCGATCCCGGTACCTCTCACATGCTAAGCGAGCGCTCTACCACTTGAGCTAATTCCCCGACGATATTCATGTTTGAGCCTCCTTAAGTGAGTCTCGATGTAACTAATTTTTAATCAGAAATATTCAGAATTTCAATCATATGCTCGTAAAGTAAAATTACTTAGAATTGAACAAATCATTTTTTCTAAACAATTATTATCACAGTGACTGTAAACATACTGATATAATACTCCTTGTAATTCGAAGGTTTAAGTCTCAAAAACAACTAGTTGTTGCATTCGACTCGTTTTTTCTAAACAATTATTATCACAGTGACCGTAAACATACTGATATAATACTACTTGTAATTCGAAGGTTTGAGTCACAAAAACAACTAGTTATTGTACACAACTCAATGGAGAATCCGGGTATCGATCCCGGTACCTCTCACATGCTAAGCGAGCGCTCTACCACTTGAGCTAATTCCCCGACGATATTCACGTTTGAGCCTCCTTAAGTGAGCCTCGATGTAACGAATTAATAATCAGAAATATTCAGAATTTCAATCATATACCCGTAAAGTCAAACTACTTAGAATTGAACAAATTATTTTTTCTAAACAATTATTATCACTGTGACCGTAAACATACTGATATAATATAACTTGTAATTCAAGGGTTTGAGTCTCAAAAACAACAAGTTGTTGCATTCAACTCACTGGAGAATCCGGGTATCGATCCCGGTACCTCTCACATGCTAAGCGATCGCTCTACCACTTGAGCTAATTCCCCGACGATATTCACGTTTGAGCCTCCTTAAGTGAGCCTCGATGTAACGAAATTATTTTTTCTAAACAATGATTGTCACAGTGACCGTAAACATACTGATATAATACTACTTGTAATTCGAAGGTTTGAGTCTCAAAAATAACTAGTTATTGTACACAACTCAATGGAGAATCCGGGTGTCGATCCCGGTACCTCTCACATGCTAAGCGAGCGCTCTACCACCTGAGCTAATTCCCCGATGATATTCACGTTTAGCCTCTTTAAGTGAGCCTCGATGTAACGAATTTATAATCAGAAATATTCAGAATTTCAATCATATGCTCGTAAAGTAAAATTACTTAGAATTGAACAAATCATTTTTTCTAAACAATTATTATCACAGTGACTGTAAACATACTGATATAATACTCCTTGTAATTCGAAGGTTTAAGTCTCAAAAACAACTAGTTGTTGCATTCGACTCGTTTTTTCTAAACAATTATTATCACAGTGACCGTAAACATACTGATATAATACTACTTGTAATTCGAAGGTTTGAGTCACAAAAACAACTAGTTATTGTACACAACTCAATGGAGAATCCGGGTATCGATCCCGGTACCTCTCACATGCTAAGCGAGCGCTCTACCACTTGAGCTAATTCCCCGACAATATTCACGTTTGAGCCTCCTTAAGTGAGCCTCGATGTAACGAATTTATAATCAGAAATATTCAGAATTTCAATCATATACCCGTAAAGTCAAATTACTTAGAATTGAACAAATTATTTTTTCTAAACAATTATTATCGCAGTGACCGTAAACATACTGATATAATATAACTTGTAATTCAAGGGTTTGAGTCTCAAAAACAACAAGTTGTTGGATTCAACTCACTGGAGAATCCGGGTATCGATCCCGTTACCTCTCACATGCTAAGCGAGCGCTCTACCACTTGAGCTAATTCCCCGATGATTTTTATGTTTGAGCCTCCTTAAATGAGCCTCGATGTAACGAATTTATAATCAGAAATATTCAGAATTTCAATCATATGCTCGTAAAGTAAAATTACTTAGAATTGAACAAATGATTGTTTTCTAAACAATTATTATCACAGTGACCGTAAACATTCTGTCATAATATAACTTGTAATTCAAGGGTTTGAGTCTCAAAAACAACAAGTTGTTGCATTCGACTCACTGGAGGATCCGGGTATCGATCCCGGTACCTCTCACATGCTAAGCGAGCGCTCTACCACTTGAGCTAATTCCCCGATGATATTCACGTTTAGCCTCTTTAAGTGAGCCTCGATGTAACGAATTTATAATCAGAAATATTCAGAATTTCAATCATATGCTCGTAAAGTAAAATTACTTAGAATTGAACAAATCATTTGTTCTAAACAATTATTATCACAGTGACCATTTTGTCATAATATAACTTGTAATTCGAGGGTTTGAGTCTCAAAAACAACAAGTTGTTGCATTCAACTCACTGGCGAATCCGGGTATCGATCCCGGTACCTTTCACATGCTAAGCGAACTACCACTTCAGCTAATTCCCCGACAATATTCTCGTTTGAGCCTCCTTAAGTGAGTCTCGATGTAACTAATTTATTTTTTCTAAACAATGATTATCACAGTGACCGTAAACATACTGATATCATACTACTTGTAATTCGAGGGTTTGAGTCTCAAAAACAACTAGTTGTTGAATTCGACTCACTGGAGAATCCGGGTATCGATCCCGGTACCTCTCACATGCTAAGCGAGCGCTCTACCATTTGAGCTAATTCCCTGACGATATTCACGTTTGAGCCTCCTTAAGTGAGCCTCGATGTAACGAATTTATTTTTTCTAAACCATGATTATCACAGTGACCGTAAACATACTGATATAATACTACTTGTAATTCGAGGGTCTGAGTCTCAAAAACAGGAAGTTGTTGCATTCGACTCACTGGAGAATCCGGGTATCGATCCCGGTACCTCTCACATGCTAAGCGAGCGCTCTACCACTTGAGCTAATTCCCCGATGATTTTCACATTTGAGCATCCTTAAGTGAGCCTTGATGTAACGAATTTATAATCAGAGATATTCAGAATTTCAATCATATGCTCGTAAAGTAAAATTACTTAGAATTGAACAAATCATTTTTTCTAAACAATTATTATCACAGTGACCGTAAACATACTGATATAATACTACTTGTAATTCGAAGGTTTGAGTCTCAAAAACAACTAGTTATTGTTCACAACTCAATGGAGAATCCGGGTATCGATCCCGGTACCTCTCACATACTAAGCGAACGCTCTACCACTTCAGCTAATTCCCCGACTATGTTCACATTTGAGCCTGCTTAAGTGAGTCTCGATGTAACTAATTTATAATCAGAAATATTCAGAATTTCTATCATATACTCGTAAAGTCAAATTACTTAGAATTGAACAAATTATTTTTTCTAAACAATTATTATCACAGTGACCGTAACATACTGATATAATACTCCTTGTAATTCGAAGGTTTGAGTCTCAAAAACAACGAGTTGTTGCATTCGACTCACTGGAGAATCCGGGTTTCGACCCCGGTACATCTCACATGCTAAGCGAGCGCTCTACCACTTGAGCTAATTCCCCGACGATATTCACGTTTGAGCCTCCTTAAGTGAGCCTCGATGTAACGAATTTATAATCAGAAATATTCAGAATTTCAATCATATGCTCGTAAAGTAAAATTACTTAGAATTGAACAAATCATTTTTTCTAAACAATTATTATCACAGTGACCGTAAACATACTGTCATAATATAACTTGTAATTCGAGGGTTTGAGTCTCAAAAACAGGAAGTTGTTGCATTCGACTCACTGGAGAATCCGGGTATCGATCCCGGTACCTCTCACATGCTAAGCTAGCGCTCTACCACTTGAGCTAATTCCCCGACGATATTCACGTTTGAGCCTCCTTAAGTGAGCCTCGATGTAACGAATTTATAATCAGAAATATTCAGAATTTCAGTCATATGCTCGTAAAGTAAAATTACTTAGAATTGAACAAATCATTTTTTCTAAACAATTATTATCACAGTGACCGTAAAAATACTGTCATAATATAACTTGTAATTCGCGGGTGTGAGTCACAAAAACAACTAGTTATTGTTCACAACTCAATGGAGAATCCGGGTATCGATCCCGGTACCTCTCACATGCTAAGCGAGCGCTCTACCACTTGAGCTAATTCCCCGACGATATTCACCTTTGAGCCTCCTTAAGTGAGCCTCGATGTAACGAATTTATAATCAGAAATATTCAGAATTTCAATCATATACTCGTAAAGTCAAATTACTTAGAATTGAACAAATTATTTTTTCTAAACAATTATTATCACAGTGACCGTAAACATACTGATATAATACTCCTTGTAATTCGAAAGTTTGAGTCTCAAAAAGAACGAGTTGTTGCATTCGACTCACTGGAGAAACCGGGTATCGATCCCGGTACCTCTCACATGCTAAGCGAGCGCTCTACCACTTGAGCTAATTCCCCGACGATATTCACGTTTGAGCCTCCTTAAGTGAGTCTCGATGTAACGAATTTATTTTTTCTAAACAATGATTATCACAGTGACCGTAAACATACTGTCATAATATAACTTGTAATTCGAGGGTTTGAGTCACAAAAACAACTAGTTATTGTTCACAACTCAATGGAGAATCCGGGTATCAATCCCGGTACCTCTCACATGCTAAGCGAGCGCTCTACCACTTGAGCTAATTCCCCGACGATATTCACGTTTGAGCCTCCTTAAGTGAGCCTCGATGTAACGAATTTATAATCAGAAATATTCAGAATTTCAATCATATACTCGTAAAGTCAAATTACTTAGAATTGAACAAATTATTTTTTCTAAACTATTATTATCACAGTGACCGTAAACATACTGATATAATACTCCTTGTAATTCGAAGGTTTGAGTCTCAAAAAGAACGAGTTGTTGCATTCGACTCACTGGAGAATCCGGGTATCGATCCCGGTACCTCTCACACGCTAAGCGAGCGCTCTACCACTTGAGCTAATTCCCCGACGATATTCACGTTTGAGCCTCCTTAAGTGAGCCTCGATGTAACTAATTTATAATCAGAAATATTCAGAATTTCAATCATATGCCCGTAAAGTAAAATTACTTAGAATTGAACGAATCATTTTTCTAAACAATTATTATCACAGTGACCGTAAACATACTGTCATAATATAACTTGTAATTCGAGGGTTTGAGTCTCAAAAACAAGAAGTTGTTGCATTCGACTCACTGGAGAATCCGGGTATCGATCCCGGTACCTCTCACATGCTAAGCTAGCGCTCTACCACTTGCGATAATTCCCCGACAATATTCACGTTTGAGCCTCCTTATGAGAGCCTCGATGTAACGAATTTATTTTTTCTAAACAATGATTATCACAGTGACTGTAAACATACTGATATAATAGTACTTGTAATTCGAAGGTTTGAGTCTCAAAAACAACTTGTTATTGTACACAACTCAATGGAGAATCCGGGTATCGATCCCTATACATCTCACATGCTAAGCGAGCGCTCTACCACTTGAGCTAATTCCCCGATGATTTTCACGTTTGAGCCTCCTTAAGTGAGCCTCGATGTAACGAATTTATAATCAGAAATATTCAGAATTTCAATCATATGCTCGTAAAGTAAAATTACTTAGAATTGAACAAATCATTTTTTCTAAACAATTATTATCACAGTGACCGTAAACATACTGTCATAATATAACTTGCAATTCGAGGGTTTGAGTCTCAAAAACAACTAGTTGTTGAATTCGACTCTCTGGAGAATCCGGGTATCGATCCCGGTACCTCTCACATGCTAAGCGAGCGCTCTACCACTTGAGCTAATTCCCCGAAGATATTCACGTTTGAGCCACCTTAAGTGAGCCTCGATGTAACGAATTTATTTTTTCTAAACAATGATTATCACAGTGACCGTAAACATACTGATATAATACTACTTGTAATTCGATAGTTATTGTACACAACTCAATGGAGAATCCGGGTATCGATCCCGGTACCTCTCACATGCTAAGCGAGGGCTCTACCACTTGAGCTAATTCCCCGATCATTTTCACGTTTGAGCATCCTTAAGTGAGCCTTGATGTAACGAATTTATAATCAGAAATATTCAGAATTTCAATCATATGCTCGTAAAGTAAAATTACTTAGAATTGAACAAATCATTTTTTCTAAACAATTATTATCACAGTGACCGTAAACATACTGTCATAATATAACTTGTAATTCGAGGGTTTGAGTCTCAAAAACAAGAAGTTGTTGCATTCGACTCACTGGAGAATCCGGGTATCGATCCCGCTACCTCTCACATGCTAAGCTAGCGCTCTACCACTTGCGATAATTCCCCGACAATATTCACGTTTGAGCCTCCTTAAGAGAGCCTCGATGTAACGAATTTATTTTTTCTAAACAATGATTATCACAGTGACTGTAAACATACTGATATAATAGTTCTTGTAATTCGAAGGTTTGAGTCTCAAAAACAACTTGTTATTGTACACAACTCAATGGAGAATCCGGGTATCGATCCCTATACATCTCACATGCTAAGCGAGCGCTCTACCACTTGAGGCAATCCCCCGATGATTTTCACGTTTGAGCCTCCTTAAGTGAGCCTCGATGTAACGAATTTATAATCAGAAATATTCAGAATTTCAATCATATGCTCGTAAAGTAAAATTACTTAGAATTGAACAAATCATTTTTTCTAAACAATTATTATCACAGTGACCGTAAACATACTGTCATAATATAACTTGCAATTCGAGGGTTTGAGTCTCAAAAACAACTAGTTGTTGAATTCGACTCTCTGGAGAATCCGGGTATCGATCCCGGTACCTCTCACATGCTAAGCGAGCGCTCTACCACTTGAGCTAATTCCCCGAAGATATTCACGTTTGAGCCACCTTAAGTGAGCCTCGATGTAACGAATTTATTTTTTCTAAACAATGATTATCACAGTGACCGTAAACATACTGATATAATACTACTTGTAATTCGAAAGTTTGAGTCTCAAAAACAAATAGTTATTGTACACAACTCAATGGAGAATCCGGGTATCGATCCCGGTACCTCTCACATGCTAAGCGAGGGCTCTACCACTTGAGCTAATTCCCCGATGATTTTCACGTTTGAGCATCCTTAAGTGAGCCTTGATGTAACGAATTTATAATCAGAAATATTCAGAATTTCAATCATATGCTCGTAAAGTAAAATTACTTAGAATTGAACAAATCATTTTTTCTAAACAATTATTATCACAGTGACCGTAAACATACTGTCATAATATAACTTGTAATTCGAGGGTTTGAGTCTCAAAAACAGGAAGTTGTTGCATTCGACTCACTGGAGAATCCGGGTATCGATCCCGGTACCTCTCACGTGCTAAGCTAGCGCTCTACCACTTGAGCTAATTCCCCGACTATATTCACGTTTGAGCCTCCTTAAGTGAGCCTCGATGTAACGAATTTATTTTTTCTAAACATTGATTATCACAGTCACCGTAAACATACTGATATAATACTACTTGTAATTCGAAGGTTTGAGTCACAAAAACAACTAGTTATTGTTCACAACTCAATGGAGAATCCGGGTATCGATCCCGGTACCTCTCACATGCTAAGCGAGCGCTCTACCACTTGAGCTAATTCCCCGACGATATTCGCGTTTGAGCCTCCTTAAGTGAGCCTCGATGTAACTAATTTATAATCAGAAATATTCAGAATTTCAATCATATGCCCGTAAAGTAAAATTACTTAGAATTGAACGAATCATTTTTTCTAAACAATTATTATCACAGTGACCGTAAACATACTGTCATAATATAACTTGTAATTCAAGGGTTTGAGTCTCAAAAAGAACAAGTTGTTGCATTCGACTCACTGGAGAATCCGGGTATCGATCCCTATACATCTCACATGCTAAGCAAGCGCTCTACCACTTGAGCTAATTCCCCGACGATTTTATCGTTTGAGCCTCCTTAAGGTAGCGGGACTATTATTTGCATACTTGTTTTCATCTTCTAATTGTGACTAAATGACTACAAATAGACCCGGGAAAGTATATATTTTTAGAATCGCCAGATTTCAAGCTTTTCACAAGTGTATTTTGCATGCCGGTATCTGCATTCTACGACGCGTTACTCAATCAAAGGTGAAAAATTACTTTTTCTGTAAAAAAAAATAATTACGCATTTATGCTGGCGATAAGAAGTATTTTTTTCACTTTTCCTAGTTGTTCAATAGTCTGGTAAATTCAATGTGTCTGGTCAGTTTTATTCAAGCAACGCGTTTAAAAAAATAGTGTGCTGAATTTTAATTACTGTTTTAGTCGCATTGCCCCTAACTCAAACCACAACTCGTTGGTAAATAATCGATGAAATAGTTTGTCTGGACACATTCAAGTTCCTCTCACTGTCACCTTAAAGCTGTGAAAATTTGGTGTTAATCCGACGACAATAAGTATACGTTATTTTTTGTTAAAGACCTTGTATTTTGAAAAACATAAACTTCTAGAAAACGTCCATGAAGTAACAGCAAAGATTTTCAAACTTGTTTATCGGCACAATCAATTTGTTTTCCCATCAGGGTCTGTTTTAACATGTGTAGGGACATCCAAATGTGTAAGGCTATTGGAAACCAAATAAATAAAGGAGTGGAATAGCTATAATTGGATAAATTCGGCATATGAAAACACCAAAATCAATGATTTTTTTTCAGTGGCTGTGTGACCTTGTATCTGACACATTCATATGCAAATGACTAATCTGTGAAACAAACAGGGGCGGAGACAAACCACTCAAATGTTTGGAAACACTCATTGTGTGTCAGATAACTACTGATAACACATCCTAACATTGCCTTGTCTTGAGTTTATCTTTGAAACTTATAGGCACACAGATTAAACCTGTGTTGTTGATTTTGGAAAACACTACTGAGGCTGCCTTGCTTCCCTTCAGATAATCTACATTTTAACCAACTTACATGACATTCTATGTTATGTTGACTTTATCACATGAAAGTTTATAGTGCATTTCATCAATTAATAAATAAATGTGAAAATCGTAATTTTCAACACAAATAATAGTCTCGCTACCTTAAGTGAGCCTCGATGTAACGAATTTATAATCAGAAATATTCAGAATTTCAATCATATGCTCGTAAAGTAAAATTTCTTAGAATTGAACAAATTATTTTTTCTAAACAATTATTATCACAGTAACCGTAAACATACTGTCATAATATAACTTGTAATTCGAGGGTTTGAGTCTCAAAAACAACTAGTTGTTGAATTCGACTCACTGGAGAATACGGGTATCGATCCCGGTACCTCTCACATGCTAAGCGAGCGCTCTACCACTTGAGCTAATTCCCCGAATATATTCACGTTTGAGCCACCTTAACTGAGCCTCGATGTAACGAATTTATTTTTTCTAAACAATGATTATTACAGTGACCGTAAACATACTGATATAATACTACTTGTAATTCGAAAGTTTGAGTCTCAAAAACAAATAGTTATTGTACACAACTCAATGGAGAATCCGAGTATCGATCCCAGTACCTCTCACATGCTAAGCGAGCGCTCTACCACTTGAGCTAATTCCCCGATGATTTTCACGTTTGAGCCTCCTTAAGTGAGCCTTGATGTAACGAATTTATAATCAGAAATATTCAGAATTTCAATCATATGCTCGTAAAGTAAAATTACTTAGAATTGAACAAATCATTTTTTCTAAACAATTATTATCACAGTGACCGTAAACATACTGTCATAATATAACTTGTAATTCGAGGGTTTGAGTCACAAAAACAACTAGTTATTGTTCACAACTCAATGGAGAATCCGGGTATCGATCCCGGTACCTCTCACATGCTAAGCGAGCGCTCTACCACTTGAGCTAATTCCCCGACGATATTCACGTTTGAGCCTCCTTAAGTGAGCCTCGATGTAACGAATTTATAATCAGAAATATTCAGAATTTAAATCATATACTCGTAAAGTCAAATTACTTAGAATTGAACAAATTATTTTTTCTAAACAATGATTATCACAGTGACCGTAAACATACTGATATAATACTACTTGTAATTCGAAGGTTTGAGTCTCAAAAACAACTAGTTATTGTACACAACTCAATGGAGAATCCGGGTATCGATCCCGGTACCTCTCACATACTAAGCGAACGCTCTGCCACTTCAGCTAATTCCCCGACTATGTTCACATTTGAGCCTGCTTAAGTGAGTCTCGATGTAACTAATTTATAATCAGAAATATTCAGAATTTCAATCATATACTCGTAAAGTCAAATTACTTAGAATTGAACAAATTATTTTTTCTAAACAATTATTATCACAGTGACCGTAACATACTGATATAATACTCCTTGTAATTCGAAGGTTTGAGTCTCAAAAACAACGAGTTGTTGCATTCGACTCACTGGAGAATCCGGGTATCGACCCCGGTACCTCTCACATGCTAAGCGAGCGCTCTACCACTTGAGCTAATTCTCCGACGATATTCACGTTTGAGCCTCCTTAAGTGAGCCTCGATGTAACGAATTTATAATCAGAAATATTCAGAATTTCAATCATATACTCGTAAAGTCAAATTACTTAGAATTGAACAAATTATTTTTTCTAAACAATTATTATCACAGTGACCGTAAACATACTGATATAATACTCCTTGTAATTCGAAGGTTTGAGTCTCAAAATAAACGAGTTGTTGCATTCGACTCACTGGAGAATCCGGGTATTGATCCCGGTTCCTCTCACATGCTAAGCGAGCGCTCTACCGCTTGAGCTAATTCCCCGACGATATTCATGTTTGAGCCTCCTTAAGTGAGTCTCGATGTAACTAATTTATAATCAGAAATATTCAGAATTTCAATCATATGCTCGTAAAGTAAAATTACTTAGAATTGAACAAATGATTTTTTCTAAACAATTATTATCACAGTGACCATTCTGTCATAATATAACTTGTAATTCGAGGGTTTGAGTGTGAAAAGCAACAAGTTGTTGCATTCAACTCACTGGAGAATCCGGGTATAGATCCCGGTACCTCTCACATACTAAGCGAACGCTCTACCACTTCAGCTAATTAGCGACTATATTCACGTTTGAGCCTTCTTAAGTGAGTCTCGATGTAACTAATTTATTTTTTCTAAACAATGATTATCACAGTGACCGTAAACATACTGATATAATCCTCCTTGTAATTCGAAGGTTTGAGTCTCAAAAACAACGAGTTGTTGCATTCGACTCACTGGAGAATCCGGGTATAGACCCCGGTACCTCTCACATGCTAACCTAGCGCTCTACCACTTGAGCTAATTCCCCGACGATATTCACGTTTGAGCCTCGTTAAGTGAGTCTCGATGTAACTAATTTATAATCAGATATATTCAGAATTTCAATCATATGCTCGTAAAGTAAAATTACTTAGAATTGAACAAATCATTTTTTATATACAATTATTATCACAGTGACCGTAAACATACTGTCATAATATAACTTGTACTTCAAGGGTTTGAGTCTCAAAAACAACAAGTTGTTGCATTCGACTCACTGGAGAATCCGGGTATCGATCCCGGTACCTCTCACATGCTAAGCGAGCGCTCTACAACTTGAGCTAATTCCCCGACGATATTCACGTTTAAGCCTCCTTAAGTGAGCCTCGATGTAACGAAATTATTTTTTCTAAACAATGATTATCACAGTGACCGTAAACATACTGATATAATACTACTTGTAATTCGAAGGTTTGAGTCTCAAATGCAACTAGTTATTGTACACAACTCAATGGAGAATCCGGGTATCGATCCCGGTACCTCTCACATGCTAACCTTGCGCTCTACCACTTGAGCTAATTTCCCGACGATATTCACGTTTGAGCCTCCTTAAGTGAGCCTCGATGTAACGTATTTATAATCAGAAATATTCAGAATTTCAATCATATGCTCGTAAAGTGAAATTACTTAGAATTGAACAAATCATTTTTTCTAAACAATTATTATCACAGTGACCGTAAACATACTGTCATAATATAACTTGTAATTCGAGGGTTTGAGTGTCAAAAACAAAAAGTTGTTGCATTCAACTCACTGCAGAAACCGGATATCGATCCCGATACCTCTCACATGCTAAGCGAGCGCTCTACCACTTGAGCTAATTCCCCGATGATATTCACGTTTGAGCCTCGTTACGTGAGCCTAAATGTAACGAATTTATAATCAGAAATATTCAGAATTTCAATCATATACTCGTAAAGTCAAATTACTTAGAATTGAACAAATTATTTTTTCTAAACAATTATTAGCACAGTGACCGTAAACATACTGATATAATCCTCCTTGTAATTCGAAGGTTTGAGTCTCAAAAACAACGAGTTGTTGCATTCGACTCACTGGAGAATCCGGGTATAGACCCCGGTACCTCTCACATGCTAAGCGAGCGCTCTACCACTTCAGCTAATTCCCCGACTATATTCACGTTTGAGCCTCCTTAAGTGAGTCTCGATATAACTAATTTATTTTTTCTAAACAATGATTATCACAGTGACCGTAAATATACTGATATAATACTACTTGTAATTCGAAGGTTTGAGTCTCAAAAACAACTAGTTATTGTGCACAACTCAATGGATAATCCGGGTATCGATCCCGGTACCTCTCACATGCTATGCGAGCGCTCTACCACTTGAGCTAATTCCCCGACGATATTCATGTTTGAGCCTCCTTAAGTGAGTCTAAATGTAACTAATTTATAATCAGAAATATTCAGAATTTCACTCATTTGCTCGTAAAGTAAAATTACTTAGAATTGAACAAATCATTTTTTCTAAACAATTATTATCACAGTGACCGTAAACATACAGTCATAATATAACTTGTAATTCGAGGGTTTGAGTCTCAAAAACAACTAGTTGTTGAATTCGACTCACTGGAGAATCCGGCTATCGATCCCGGAACCTATCACATGCTAAGCGAGCGCTCTACCACTTGAGCTAATTCCGCGATGATATTCTCGTTTGAGCCTCCTTAAGTGAGCCTCGATGTAACGAATCTATAATCAGAAATATTCAGAATTTCAATCATTTGCTCGTAAAGTCAAATTACTTAGAATTGAACAAATTATTTTTTCTAAAATGATTAATATCACAGTGACCGTAAACATACTGTCATATTATAACTTGTAATTCTAGGGTTTGAGTCTCAAAAAACTAATAGTTGTTGCATTCGACTCACTGGAGAATCCGTGTATCAATCCCGGTACCTCTCACATGCTAAGCGAGCGCTCTACCACTTGAGCTAATTCCCCAACGATATTGAAGTTTGAGTCTCCTTAAGTGAGTCTCGATGTATCTAATTTATAATCAGAAATATTCAGAATTCAATCATATGCTCGTAAAGTCAAATTACTTAGAATTGAACAAATCATTTTTTTCTAAACAATTGTTATCACAGTGACCGTAAACATACTGTCATAATATAACTTGTAATTCGAGGGTTTGAGTCTGAAAAACAACTAGTTGTTGAATTCGACTCATTGGAGAATCCGGGTATCGATCCCGGTACCTGTCACATGCTAAGCGAGCGCTCTACCACTTGAGCTAATTCCCCGACGATATTCACGTTTGAGCCTCCTTAAGTGAGCCTCGATGTAACGAATTTATTTTTTCTAAACAATGATTATCACAGTGACCGTAAACATACTGATATAATACTACTTGTAATTCGAAGGTTTGAGTCTCAAAAACAACTAGTTATTGTGCACAACTCAATGGAGAATCCGGGTATCGATCCCGGTATATCTCACATGCTAAGCGAGCTAATGCTACCACTTGAGCTAATTCCCCCGACGATATTCACGTTTGAGCCTCCTTAAGTGAGTCTCGATGTAAGTAATTTATAATCAGAAATATTCAGAATTTCAATCATATGCTCGTAAAGTAAAATTACTTAGAATTGAACAAATCATTTTTTCCAAACAATTATTATCACAGTGACCTTAAACATACTGTCATAATATAACTTGTAATTCGAGGGTTTGAGTCTCAAAAACAACCAGTTGTTGCATTCAACTCACTGCAGAAACCGGATATCGATCCCGATACCTCTCACATGCTAAGCGAGCGCTCTACCACTTGAGCTAATTCCCCGATGATATTCACGTTTGAGCCTCGTTACGTGAGCCTAAATGTAACGAATTTATAATCAGAAATATTCAGCATTTCAATCATATACTCGTAAAGTCAAATTACTTAGAATTGAACAAATTATTTTTTCTAAACAATTATTAGCACAGTGACCGTAAACACACTGATATAATCCTCCTTGTAATTCGAAGGTTTGAGTCTCAAAAACAACGAGTTGTTGCATTCGACTCACTGGAGAACCCGGGTATAGACCCCGGTACCTCTCACATGCTAAGCGAGCGCTCTACCACTTCAGCTAATTCCCCGACTATATTCACGTTTGAGCCTCCTTAAGTGAGTCTCGATATAACTAATTTATTTTTTCTAAACAATGATTATCACAGTGACCGTAAACATACTGATATAATACTACTTGTAATTCGAAGGTTTGAGTCTCAAAAACAACTAGTTATTGTGCACAACTCAATGGATAATCCGGGTATCGATCCCGGTACCTCTCACATGCTATGCGAGCGCTCTACCACTTGAGCTAATTCCCCGACGATATTCATGTTTGAGCCTCCTTAAGTGAGTCTAAATGTAACTAATTTATAATCAGAAATATTCAGAATTTCACTCATTTGCTCGTAAAGTAAAATTACTTAGAATTGAACAAATCATTTTTTCTAAACAATTATTATCACAGTGACCGTAAACATACAGTCATAATATAACTTGTAATTCGAGGGTTTGAGTCTCAAAAACAACTAGTTGTTGAATTCGACTCACTGGAGAATCCGGCTATCGATCCCGGAACCTATCACATGCTAAGCGAGCGCTCTACCACTTAAGCTAATTCCGCGATGATATTCTCGTTTGAGCCTCCTTAAGTGAGCCTCGATGTAACGAATCTATAATCAGAAATATTCAGAATTTCAATCATTTGCTCGTAAAGTCAAATTACTTAGAATTGAACAAATTATTTTTTCTAAAATGATTAATATCACAGTGACCGTAAACATACTGTCATATTATAACTTGTAATTCTAGGGTTTGAGTCTCAAAAAACTAATAGTTGTTGCATTCGACTCACTGGAGAATCCGTGTATCAATCCCGGTACCTCTCACATGCTAAGCGAGCGCTCTACCACTTGAGCTAATTCCCCGACGATATTGAAGTTTGAGTCTCTTTAAGTGAGTCTCGATGTATCTAATTTATAATCAGAAATATTCAGAATTCAAACATATGCTCGTAAAGTCAAATTACTTAGAATTGAACAAATCATTTTTTCTAAACAATGATTATCACAGTGACCGTAAACATACTGATATAATACTACTTGTAATTCGAAGGTTTGAGTCTCAAAAACAACTAGTTATTGTACACAACTCAATGGAGAATCCGGGTATCTATCCCGGTACCTCTCACATGCTAACCTAGCGCTCTAGCACTTGAGCTAATTCCCCGACGATATTCACGTTTGAGCCTCGTTAAGTGAGTCTC